>NC_057861.1:263913935-265163075 GCF_019393635.1 Dromiciops gliroides | reverse complement strand
CCTTTTTCTTTCAAGGAGTCAATAAAGGGTCTTCTTTTATGTAATGTGCAGCCTTGCTTGTGTGGGATGACTCAGATCAAATGGTGGCTTGTTATCAAAAATGATGGTAAATTCCAAAAGGGAAGTCATAACCTACTAATTTTTTTTTTTTGCAATGGATCTAAGAATTAGGTTCACTATTTACTAGTGAGTCAGTGTGGTATAATGGAAAGAATATCAAACTGCAATTTCAAAAGACCTGGATTCTGGCCTCATTGTAAGTGTTTGTGTTACCTTGGACAAATTGCATCACCTCTCTATAAAGGGATATGACTGGATTACTGTCATAGTAGGTTCCTATGCATACAGCTGAAAGCGATGTTTGCAGTTATGTGAGAAAACAGTCCTACACAGGTTATGGTAGCTAAAGGTCACAATGGATAGGATGCTAAACACAGAAAGGAGTCCAAATCTTACTAGCTGTGTGACCCCAGGCAAGTTACTTTACCTCTCTCGGTCTCCTTTGTAAAAAGAGGAATAATATGACTTGCTTCATGAGGTTGTTGTGGGACTCAATGAGATAGCATAGGTGAAATTCCTTTGCAAACCTTAAAGCACTATCCAGGTAGCCCAAAAATCTTAGTGCCATTTTAAGCTTCAATACCCAAAAGCATGAATAGCTTAAAACTTCACTAAGATTTTTGGGACACCTTGGATAAGTACTAGCCAATATGATTATTATTAAGGCATATCCAACTCCAGCTCTGTGATCCTATATCAATAAAAGCAATACCTCTTATGTTCACAATGCAAGGTTTTTGTCAAGATCAAATGCCATGATAATCATGAAAGTGTTTTAAAAGAATCTGATGTGGTATATGAGTGTAATGTAAACTACTAGATTTAGAAAATTATACATTGACAAGAAGCCTTAGAGCAGGGATTCTTAACTTTTTATGTGTCATAGACTCCTTTGTTAATCTGGTGAAATTTAGGGATCCCTTTTCAGAGTGATGTTTTAAATGTATCAAATAAAATATATAGAATTACAAAGGAATCCAATTAGATTGAATTAAAGATGGAATTTTTTCCCACCCAGCTCATGGAACTCCTGAAATCAGAGGGCCTATGGATCCCAGGTTAAAAATACATCCTTTATATCATCATCATAGGCACTAAAATAATAGGAAAAATAGGAATAATAGGGCTTTACTAAAAGTCAAAAGACCCATATTCTAGGCCCTGGTTCTGCTACTTACTGATAATCACATAACCTTAGCCTAACTATCTCCATCAGTCTCTAATCTTCATTTATAAAATGGGTTGATAATACTTGCCCTGCCTTCCTCTTGCAGTTGTTATAAGAATTAAATGAGATGAAAGTCCTTTATAAATCCTAAAGTCCTGTGTAAATCAAAGTACAATTATTACTATTAATGTGATTTTAAAATATAAGCAAAATTAATCTTTAGCAGTTCATAAATATTTCTAGGAATTAACATGAAGAAATTATGGTTTCTTGATCCAACTAAGTAAAAGATTTATTTCATTGAAATAACTTGACTCATCTCATATCCCCATTTTGTAACTTCTCTTGCTCTAATATACATGCTGACTTTTGCCTTTCTAATTATTAGGAAACACCTTTCTTCAAACAATTGACATGGAAATCTTGAAAGACGTAAGCATTTTGGGAGGGAAATTTTTATACTACTTTATAGAGTCTCTAGTCTTCCATATCATTCCCAGACCTAAAAAGAGAGTTGCTGGTGAAATCGTGCTAATAACAGGAGCTGGAAGTGGACTGGGAAGGTTATTGGCCTTAAAATTTGTCCGTCTCGGAGCAATTGTAGTTCTCTGGGACATTAATCAAGAAAGTGTCACTGAAACATGCAAGCTAGCCAAAGAACATAGTTCTGCAAGAGTGCATGCCTACACATGTGACTGCAGCAAAAAACATGAAATCTACAAAGTTGCAGAACAGGTAAGACCTATTGGACCTCTTACCCAATAAACCATTGCATCTGATCATCTGATTGTATTGCTTGGAGAGGGAAGAAGGAAGAGTTTTCAAAAATCCTCTAGGCTTTTTTTCAGGATGGGGAAAATCTGTGCCAACCCCCTGGACATTATTGGGGGTTTTAGAAGTTTTTGAAATATGCATATATTTTAACATTATTTTTTTTATTTTGAGTTCCTAATTATCTTCCTTTCTCCTACCCCTCCTCCACTTAATGAGAAGGCAAGCAACATAATATCAATTTTGCGTGTGAAATTATCTATGCATGAAAATATATTTCCACATTAGCCAAGTTGAAAAAATAAATATAATAAAAAACAAGAAACTGAGAAAAATATGCTTCAGTCTGCACTTAGAGTTTATCAGATATCTCTCTGGAGGTGGATAGTGTTGTTCACAAGAATGATCCCCAAAATCTGAAATAGTTCTAAAAAAAAAAATCATTAGGTCATTTGGCAAAGTAGAGAGCCAGAAAGGATTGACTCCCTCACCCAGATTCTAGAAGGTTTACATCACATAGGATCTTTTCACAGGTTTCAGTAGACGAGTCACACACAAATCATCTTACAGCTATCACATGTGAGTCATGTATGAATTGCATGAGTGTTTTGGATAGATTCAGAACCTGAAGGAAATCCAAAATTACTTGTAGCCATCTCCAACATTTCTAGAGAGTTACTGGGGTCAGGATGACATTTTGGGTGTAAACAACCTCTAGTTAGATTTAAATGGCATAATAATGTTTTCCAAACAATGCAATAATGCATCCTTTCCACAATAGCATTTTTCTTCATGGGTCCTTTGGAATTGCCTTGGATTTATTGTACTTATCAGAACATCTAAGCCTTTCAGAGTTGATCACCATTACCATGTTGTTGTTATTGTCTGCCATACTCTCCTGATACTGCTCACTTCACTTTGCATCATTTCATATAAGTCTTCCCAGGTTTTTCTGAAACATCCTGCTTATCATTTCTTATAGGACAATAGTATTCCATCGCAGTCACATACCAAAACTTGTTCAGTCATTCCCCAATTGATAGGCATCCCCTCAGTTTCCAATTTTTTGCCACCACAAAAAAGAGGTACCATAAATATTTTTGTACATATGTATCCTTTTCCTTTTCCTTTTATCTTTTTGGTATACAGACCTAGTGATGGTATTGCTGGGTCACAAGGTATGCACAATTTTTAGCCCTTTGAGTATAGTTCCAAATTGTTCTCCAGAATGATTGGACTAGTTCACAACTCCACCAATGGTGAATTAGTGTCCCAATTTTTCCATATCCCTTCCAGAATTTGCCATTTTCTTTTTCTGTCATGTTATTCAATCTGAAAAGTGTGACACAGTACCTCAGAGTTGTTTTACTTTGCATTTCTCTAAATAGTAGTGATTTTAAATATTTTTTCATGTGACTATTGATAGCTTTGATTTCTTCTTCTGAAAACTGCCCATTCACATTATTTATCACTTGTGAAGTGGCTCTTGTTTTTTTTAGAAATTTGTCTCAGTTCCTTAAATATTTGAGAAATGAGGCTTTTGTCAAAGAAACTTGCTAACAAAAATTTTCCCGGTTTTCTGCTTTCCTTCTAATTTTGGCTGCATTGGTTTAATTTGTTCAAAATCTTATTAATGTCATGTAATCAAAATTATCCAGTTTACTTCCTGTGATCCTGCCTCTTGTTTGGTCATCAATTCTTCCTTAATTTATAGATCTGACAGGTAAATTTTTCCATGCTCCCTTAATTTGCTTATGATTTCACCTTTTTTTGTCTAAATTATGTACCCATTTTGACCTTATCTTAGCATATAGTATGAGATGCTAGTCTATGCCTAGTTTCTGCCAAGCTGTTCTCCAATTTTCCTGGTAATTTTTGTCAAATGGGGAGTTTTTGTCCCAAAAGCTTGGATCTTTGGGTTACCAAACACTTAAGATTTTCATTTACTACTATGTATTGTGAATCTAATCTATTCCACTGATCCACTGCTCTATTTCTTAACCAGTAATAGATTATTTTGATGGTTTCTTCTTTGTAATATAGGTTGAAACTGGTACTGCTAGGCCACATTCCTTCATATTTTTTTTATCTATTCCCTTGATGCTCTTGACCTTTTGTACATTTAGATGATTTTGTTATTATTTTTTCTAGATCTATAAAATAATTCTTTGGTAGTTTGATTGGTATTGCACTAGATAAGTAAATGAACTTAGGTAGAATTGTCATTTTTATTGCCCTTCTCCAAACATTCTCCAGCTTATTTATCATTGTCTTTCCTAAAATGTGGCCACTAGAACCAAACACCATAATGTAGATATGGTATAGCAGGACTATCATCCCCTTATGCTTTGCTTCTCTTAATGCAGCCCAAAATACCAAGCTTCTCTTTCTTATGTCTCATTTTTGCCTCTACTACTTGAGGTTGGGGTGTTCAGGGAGGACTAGCACTCCTGATATGAAGGATCGCTGAGCCCTTTTCAGGGCTGCTCATCTACCTTTGGGGTCCACCTTTCACTCAACTCTTACCTGTAGCTCAAAGAAGCTGTAGCATGTCCAGTGGACCCACCCTGGTAAAACCATCTGGGTAGACAGGCTAAACCATGTTGAAGGTGAGGTAGGGGGGTGTCTACCACAAGCATGTGAAAACGTCCCCTGCAGAAATGGGTAGATGAAGACCATTTGTTTCAATGGCCATGAAGGCAGCTGAAAAAGACTGTGGAATGCTTCAAGCTTGGTTAGATATCAAAGATACCAAGGTCATCCACTGCACCCTGGGCCATCTCCAGTCATCCTGATTTTTGTCTTGCCACTGGACTTTGATGACTCTAAAAGAGAAAGTGAGGCTAATTTTGAATTTAGGGAAGTGGCCAGGAGAAGACTTGTACAGTTTCAGGCAGAAAAACTCTGTGGGTGATAGTGTATCTTAAAGTCCTGAAAGGAAGAGTATCCTATCCTCAAGCAGGAAAATAAATATTTGTTGAATGTAACTGGCAATGAATTATTGTAATTATGGATAATAGATTATTTTTTCAAGAATCCTCTATGATTACAAAGCACTTAGAGGTTGTTGGTAGAATAGTGGATGGAATACTGGACCTGGAGTCAGGAAGACCAACATTCAAATCTGGCCTCAGACACTTACTGGCTATGCTACCATGGGCAAGTCACTTAACTGTCTCAGTTTACTCACCTGCAAAATGGGACTAATAATTGCCTTTACCTGGAAAGGGTTGTTGTGAAGATTTAATTAGACAATATTTGTGAAATACTAACTTGGCATGTTTAGCATAGTCCTTGATACATAGTAGATGCTATATAAATGATTATTTCCTTACTTTCCACTGTCTCATTTGATCCTCCAAAACCATTCTGTGAGGCCTATAGTATAAGCATTACTCCCATTTTACAGAGGAGGAAAATGAAATTCATAGGGGTTAAATGGCTTGTCCAAGGTCATAAAAATAATAAATAATAGTGCCCAGATTCAAACTCAGGTTCTTTGACTCTAAGTCAACTAATATTTACTGTATTCCTCTGAATTTTTTTTATACATTTTCTTTGGTGGGGTGATGAGGGCTAAGTGATTTGTCCAGGACCACACAACTAGTAAGTGTCAATTGTCTGAGGTCGGATTTGAACTCAGATCCTTCTGAATCCAGGGCCGGTGCCCTATCCACTGAGCCACCTAGCTGCCTTTTTTTCTTTTTTTATTCCTCTTTATTTTAATGAAACTTCTATATTTTCCCCAAATTCTTCTCTCTTACATGAATTTATCTTGCTTTTAGAAACTTCTGACAAAAAACCACAAATGTCATTACCAAACAGTATATCTCCTAATGTCTTTTCTTCTTGCCCCAACCCCAACCAACAGGGAAACCTCTACTAGACAACCTTAAATCTACCATCCTTCCAAAATCAAATTGCTTATCATTTTTATTTACCTTCTTTTTTTTCCTCACCTCAAATCCTTTCATCACAATGAACCTGGAAACCAAAGACATCTCAATCAAAGATCAAAGAAACCTTTGACATCTCATTAATAACAATAATAATATACCCATCAGAGCAGTATAGGAGTTAGCTAGCTGGGTCTAGCCGAAGGAAGACCTGGATTCAAATCACACTTCTGATACATTCAAACTGTACTAGTCACTTCAATTCTTAGTGCTCCAGGTAACTATCAGGTTATCAATTATAATAGCAGGTGCTAATCTCATTGGTAGAGAAGATTCCCTCATTAAGAGTTTCCTAGACAAATGAAATCACAAGTCTGTTCCAAAAACATTGGCAATAATAAATAACCACTTGTTGTTCAGTCATTTTTTGTTCATGTCCTACTCTTCATGACCCCATTTGGGGATTTCTTGGCAAAGAGACTGGAGTGGTTTGTCCATTTGCTTCTCCAGCTCATTTTACAGACAAGGAACTGAAGCAAACAGAGTTAAGTGACTTGCCCAGGATAACAGTAAGATTCTGAGGCCAGATTTGAATGTAGGTATTCCTAACTCCAAACCCAGTGTTAAATCCATTGTTCTAAAAACAACTTCTAAGAGCTTTGTGATCATAAAGGATTCTTGGAAATTGTGCTATTATCCATAGTCACGTTACTTGACCACCTAGCTGCCCAATAATAACCTTAATTAACATTTACATAGTACTTTAAGGCCAGGACATTTAAGGACATTATTTAACATCCTTGAGATAATCAAGAGTGGCAAAATAGTAAGAAGTGGCATTCTGAAGGAGTATGTGCACAAACTAATCGATTAATATACATGAAGAAACTTCTGGTCACTTACCAAACTACAATGTTTTTAAAATCCTACAATCAACCAAGTCTCAGAGTTGTCATAACTAGGTTTGCTTTTATTCTCAACTAAATCCAAGTCTTATCATTTATAAAATAATACAGTCAGAGGTCAATAGGACTAGAATGAAATTTAAATGTCATCCAGTCCAAAGTCACCCCCAAATAAGGTATTTTTATCCATAATAATAATTTTGTCAGTATGGCGACTTTTATATCTTGGCTGTGCAACCCCATACAACTATATTGTTCTAAAATCTCAGACCTTCTTCCTTGACAGGTAGCTGGAATAATCCCTCTGAGGAATCCCTATGATATCTCATATAACAAATTGCTTCTTTTCATTTTATTTTCCAAATGAGTCACAAGTTGTAGTCATGCCCCGCCTGTAGGTAGAGGCCTACATATCAGGTAATATATACTATGGAGAAACATCAGCACATAGTATGGTAGGATTCTTAAAACTTTTTTATGTCATGGACCCTTTTGGCAGGCTGGTGAAGACCATGGACTCATCAGAAAAATGTTTTTAAATACATAAAATAAAATTCAGAGGACTAGAACGAAAACCTATTATATTGAAGTAGTCATCAAAATATTTTTAATTAAACAAAACAAGTTCACCAACCCCAAGACTGGATGATCTCCAATATTCCTTCCTGTTCTCATATTCTAAGAGCTTCACAGCAGATTGACCTGACAAAACAATAGATTTGGTGTGGATGTCTTGGGACAATAGAGTCCTGTAACCTGAGACCAAAAGAGGCAGATGGTGAGTGTCAGAGAGTGGCAGGGTTCTTGATAGATAGAAAGGATTGACTATCTGGTGATGGTCTTTAACCATACCTCTAAGAGTCTTGATGACAAACAATAATACTGTGGATAGGTGAACCATTTATGAATCAACATAAGCTAGGAAACAAATAATTTCCATTACATTAAATTTAAAAGGTTTTGTACAAATAAAACAAATGTGCCCAAGATCAGAAGGAAAGCAGAAAATAGGGAACAAATTTTATAGACATTTCCTCAGATAAAGGTCTCATAAGAAATATATGAAGAACTTTGTCAAATCTATAAGAATATGAGTTACTACCCAATTGATAAATGGTCAAAAGATATAAATGGGCAGTTTTCCAATGAAGAAATTAAAACAATTTAAAGTCACATGAAGAAATGTTCTACTTCATTATTAATTAAAGAAATGCAAATTAAAACAACATTGAGATAACATTTTACACCTATCAGATTGGCTAAAATGATTGAAAAGGAAAACAATAAATGTTGGATGTGTCATTTTGTGAGAGAAAAATTCTGTCATGTTTGTTCATTTCCTAAGAAAACATGAGTAGGATATTTTTGTTTGATTTACTGATAATTCAGTTACATAAAGTTGGTTTTGTGTACATGTGTGTGTTTTGTTTTTATTAGACCTATAATTTCACTGGTTTAGGGAACTCCCAATGATGAAAATGGCTTTATTAATACAGATCTGTCCATACTCTGAAATTTTTAATCCTAGAGTTTCCTAAAATACTGAAAAGGTAAGTGGCCTGCCAAAATAACACAGACAGTAGGTAGGTGTTAAAGGCACAACTTGAACCCAAAACACCTTAATTTGTTGTTCAGTCATTTGAACTGGTGCTATATGCACAGTGCCACCTAGCTTGTTACACTAATATATAAGGGATAGTGTATCTTAATACATTATATACATAATATGATTTCTTCTAAAGGCATGATTACAAATTGCTAAACTGTTTCATCTTAGACAATGAAATCTTGATTTTCTAATTGAACTAGTTAATCAATACCTGTGCCAGATACTGAATTAAAGGGTGGAGATACAAAGACCAAAAAAAGAAGTAGTCCCTGCTCTCAAGGATCTTTTGAGGAAGATAATTATATGTGTTCAGACACAATAAGTATATACAGGAAAAGTATAAAACAAATGCAAGGTATTTACGAAGCAAGGGCACTAGCAATTGGGGAGAATGAATCAATCAATAAGCATTTATTAAGCTCTCATTACCTGCCAAGAACTGTGCTAAGCATTAAGAATTCAAAAAAAAGAAAAAAATAGTTCCTGCCAGAGGCAGCTAGGTGGCACAATGGATAGAGCACCAGTCCTAGAGTCAGAAGGATCTGAGTTCAAATCCAGCCTGAGACACCTACTAGCTGTGTGACCCTAGTCGTCACTTAACCCTGTTGGCCTCCATTTCATCATCTGTAAAATGAGCTAGAGAAGAAAATGGCAATCTATTATTCTTAATTATATTATATTATATTATATTATGTTATGTTATGTTATGTTATGTTATGTTATGTTATGTTATGTTATGTTATGTTATGTTATGTTATGTTATGTTATATTGTATATTATATATTATATTATATTATATTATATTATATTATATTATATTATATTATATTATATATATTATATTATATTATATTATATTATATTA
Source organism: Dromiciops gliroides (assembly GCF_019393635.1). NCBI lineage: Eukaryota > Metazoa > Chordata > Mammalia > Microbiotheria > Microbiotheriidae > Dromiciops > Dromiciops gliroides. Next base: position 265,153,801 of record NC_057861.1, on the reverse strand, counting down.
TATTATATATATTGTATTGTATTATATTGTATTGTATTATATTGTATTGTATTATATTGTATTGTATTGTATTATATTATATATATTATATATATTATATTATATTATATTATATTATATTATATTATATTATATTATATTATATTATATTATATTATATTATATTATATTATATTATATTATATATATTATATTATATTATATTATATTATATTATATTATATATATTATATTATATTATATTATATTATATTATATTATTATATTATATATATATATTATTATATTATATATTTATTATATTATATTATATTATATTAGCCAAGAAAACCCCAAAATGGGATCACAAAGAGTTGGAAATTACCAAAAAATGACTGGAAAACAACAAAATGAGACATGGAATATCATGTATGAAAAAGAGAGATGCCCATTTGGGTGGGTCTAAGAGTGAAAGGAGATGAATAGTGCCTATTGAAGCTAAAAAGATCAGATGGGGGCAGATTATGAAGAGCTTTAAAAGGCTGACAGGGGATCCTAGAGACAACAGAGAATGCTTTGATTTTATTAAGTAGGCAAATAGGGTTGGCCTTGACCTGCATTAAGGCAAATCACTTTGGCAGCTCTGTGGAGGATGTATTGAAGTGACAAGGGACATGAAGCAAGCACACAAATTAAGAAGTCATTGTACTAGTCAAGAATTTAGTGGCATTCTTACCAACTGTAGATTTTCAATTTAATTTATTTCAATTAAATCTTACTTAATTCAACATACATTCATTAATTACACACTATATGTTATGATTTGAAAATGATAGATTAAAAAAATAAATCATTGCAATAGTCCAGGCAGGCTTGAACTAAAGTGTTAGCTGTGTGAATAGAAGGAAGAAATAATATGTGACAGGAACATGTGTGTAGGTAGATATAGTGAGTCTTACCAATTTTTTTAGACATATGGGGTCACAAAGAGTAAGGAATTGGAATAATACAAACCTGGGAGACTGGAAGACTTGTAATACCTTCAATAGAAATAGATGTACTGGGGGAGAGGAGAGTTACTCAGGTGACCCTTGATTAATTCATTCCCCTCCATGTAGTTGATGGTGTCAGTCAGTGATAAACATTTATTAAATACCGACTATGTGCCAGGTTCTTTGCTAAGCATTAAGGATGCAAATACAAGAAAGAAATATAGTCTCTGACAAAAGGAAACTGAAAGGAGGGAGCAGGACAGAAAAGAAAATATGTGGTTTAGAGATATGAGGAAAGTTTCAACAGGGAGATAGATGCTAGTCACAAAACCTATAACAGCCTAGATAATATACTATATATGAGTTCCCTCTCTTCCAACTGAAGCTGTATGTAGTTGGCAGAGAATGTGCCCCAGGTTTACATTGAGATTGTTTGGTTCCTATTGCTCTCACATCATCTCAGTTAACAACTTTGCCATGAATTAATTGTGTTTCCTGGCTATCTATGAAATGTGAAGGGATTACTGATGACTTGTGAGCTATAGTTTTAAGAGTTTAAAGCAACGAAGTACCTTGAACCTAGGGCTAGCCAAGCCTTACAACGTTCTTCCCTAAAACTATGAGTTGGAAGGATGGTTAATAGTGGGGTGGTATATCAGGGAATTTAGTAGAAGAGAGTCATGGGGGAGAAAGATCATGAGTTCTGCTTGTTGATCCTGAGATATATGATAACTGTGTAGCAAGGTAACAAAGCCTTGGAACAATAAAATTCAAAGAACACAGGTTATATAAATTATTTGGGGGTTTTCTCCTATTCAGGTTAAAAAAGAAGTCGGTGATGTTACCATCCTCATCAACAATGCTGGAGTTGTAACAGGAAAACAATTCCTTGAGACTTCAGATGACGATGTGGAAAAAACTTTTCATATAAACACCTTTGCTCATATCTGGGTAAACTGTGTATTTTTTTTAAGTGTAAAGATTGTGTGGCTAATTGCATTTCTCTAAATATCTGTTTTTATCTATTCGCTTATGAAAAATCTAATAGGGATACAGTTAGACTGACAGAGCAGTTACTGGTGATCTGGTGTGGCCTCTTTCTCATTCAGTTTCATCTGACTTCTGCAGACTTATTTTATTTATGTTCCTACTACAAAGCTCTTCTGGTCTGGTCCCAAACATGATCCCCTTTCCCAACTCCCTCTAATTAGATTGTAAGTCTTTTTAGACTGGCTAGAAATTCACTGGCTAAAAAGATGGAGAATGTTGATAACAGATATTGTATGAAAGATAGAGAATATCTAGAAATTTTACTGAATGACAGGGAGATAGACACTAATCAGAAAGTCTACGACAGCACAAAAGATATATATAGATATAGATAGATGTATATATATGTGTGTGTGTGTGTGTGTATACACACACATATATACATATATGTGCATACATATATGTGCATACATATATAATATACATGTGTGTGTGTTACACATTTAATTCCATTTTGTAGGGAATAGAAATAGTGAAAACAATTTAAATACTCTCTTTGCAAAGATATGAAGGTGTCACTATAATTTTCAATGAAAAAATGCATGAATCTTATTAAAATAGCTGATAATATTTTGTAGCCAACTACTCCAAATCACTTGACTAAATGGCCAAGAGTCATTTTTTCTCACAGAAAGTTATCTTCCTCAAGTGTCTTTTCCCTCATTTTGCCTAGTTAGCTATCTTTTTTCGTGGTATCTTTGTTTTTGTTCAGATATGGAGAGGAGAGGAGTGAAATTAAATTGTTATAAGAATATTTGAAGTCCAAATGAAAAGATACACTTTAGCAGATTAGAAAATTAATGGTCACTTTCCATACTAAAAAACCAAACCTATAATGCTTCATTGATTCAGTTTGTAAAAACATTTTTATTAATGTTGCACTTATTTACTGAACATTTGACTAGACTGAAAGTTTTTTGAAGGTAGGGTCCACATCTTACATTTCTTTGTGTCTTCCATAGTTACTAGCACACAGTAGGAATTCAATAATATTAGTGGAATCAATTCATAAAATGTTGGGGTTGACTATTTATGTCTCCTAGACTTACAAAGCCTTCCTTCCTGCCATGATAGCTGCCAACCATGGTCACCTGGTCTGTATTTCAAGTGTAGCTGGGCTGGTTGGCATAAATGGACTAGGGGGTGAGTATTTAATATTGTTGACCTGATCCAGGGTGAAATGGACACTGCACTTTGGGTCCCGCCTAAATTGATAAGAAAATTTCCTTAATGAATTTGAGCTAACCAACGTTCAAAATAAACTAATCCCTCTCAGCCCCTTGTCAGTGTTAATAGGACACTGCTTGGAAAGAAAAGATTAACTTACATGCTGGTTTTGTTTGGTTGGTTGGTTTTGGTTTTTTGTTTTGTTTTGTTTTTTGTTTTGTTTTTTAGTGAGGCAGTTGGGGTTAAGTGACTTGCCCGGGGTCACACAGCTAGTAAGTGTTAAGTGTCTGAGGACAGATTTGAACTCAGGTACTCCTGACTCCAGGGCCGGTGCTCTATCCACTGCGCCATCTAGCTGACCCTGCTGGTTTTTATAATAAGAAAAAAATTCAAACTTTGGTTTGAAAAAAATGGGTTGTTTGGCATTTTATATTTCCTCAATATTAGAAATTTCTAAGGGACAAGGGATGCTTTATTCTTGAAAATTAATTTGAAAGTGTGTTTTATTCTAAGATGGACTAGTGGTACTTTGGGGGGATAATAGAAGGCAAGAAGAAATATGGTATGAGTTAGGGAAGAAGCTTCATAATAGGTGCAAGATTAAGGTTTCCAGTTCAAATCCTGACTAAAGCACCTTCAATATAATGTTCACAGATTACTGAGGGGAGTGAAAAGAATAAATTTAGGCCAAGGTTGAATGCCACTTGTCAAGGATATTATACTTGAAAACCCTGAGTGGAGTGGAAATTTGGACGATATAAACCTAGTGGGCAAACCTAGTATTAATCAATTGCATCTAGTACTATTTTGTATCAACAATTCTTGGATATAAATAATGAAATTTCTCTTGATGTCCTCTTACAAAGCTTCATCATAGTGTGGAGAGGACTTTGAGATTTTGAGAGGTAAGCCAATGGAGACAAGTTCTGGAAAAACTTATCTACATATTATTAAAAAACTGTACACTTGAAAAAAAGATGATCTCCAAGAACTAACTTCATCAAGTACAGGGTTTATCAGTATCCCATAGAATATATCATTATCTAGTAGAATATAAAGCTCTTCAGGGCAGGAGCAGTTTCATTATTTTTTTCTGTGTACTTCCAGTAGTTATTGCAGTGCCTTGAATTAAACTAATATTTTTGTGAAAATATTATAATATTTATGTATCATCAGTAGTATTTTATAGATATAGTTTATCTAGTTTTGGCAAGGCATTTGACAAAATATCTCATGCTATCTGAAAATAATCTGGAGAGGTATGAGAAAGATGACAATACAGTTAACTCTATCAAGAACTGGTAGAATGACCACATGATAGCCAAATGACAGCAAAAGAAGTATTCAATAAGGGCTTGATGTCACACTGGATTGAGAGTGCCTTAGGGATCTATCATAATGTTTTCCTGTATAACATTTTAAATTATGACATTAATAACATTCATATCAAAATTGTAGCTGATGCAAAATTAAGATACTGGGCAACAAAACTGATATCTAAAACATACATAAATACATACATATATATAGGACACAGTAATTAACTGCTATAAGATGGAATTTAATAGAAATAAATGTAAATTCCTATATTTGGCTCCCAAGTATTTTATATTGGCCACAGTTATTTTAAATGGGATTTCTCTTTCTATCTATTGTTGATGGACTTTGTTGGTAAAATATAGAAAGTCCTGTATTTGGGTTTAAAAATTGGTGGCACCTAGTCATTGACAAGTATAGGACTTGCATGATAAGTGTATGACAATATATAGGAAAGTCAATGGCAAGCATAGGAAGGAGAAAGCATGACTTGACCACAGTTTACATGGGGGGGAAAAAATCTGAGAAGTTTAGTGGACCAGAAACTCAATATGAGCCAAGAAAATAACAGGGCAGGGGCAGCTAGGTGGCAGAGTGGATAAAGCACTGGTCCTGAATTCAGGAGGACCTGAGTTCAAATCCAGCCTCAGACACTTGACACTTACTAGCTGTGTGACCCTGGGCAAGTCACTTAACCCCAATTGCCTCACAAAAAATAAAAAAATAACAAATAAAAAATAACAGGGCAACTTTTAAAAGTCCATGAGATGTCAGATCATGATCTTAAAGATCACAAGACACACATTAATGGAAGCATATATCTAGACCAAAGGAGATGACAGTCCTGTGCCCTGATCAGACTACATCTGTGTTCAGTCCAGGATGACACATTTTAGGAAAAACACTAATAAATGGGAGACTATCCAGATGAGAGTGATCATGCTGGCAAATAACAGGAGAACATACTCTATGAGGAATGGGAGAAAAAACTGGGAATATATATCCTGGAGAAGAGTAAACTTAAAGGGGACATGTGAGATAGTTTTAAATAAGCCATAATCTGTAAGAGTAAAGTCAACAAACATTTATTAAGCACCTACTATGTGCCAGATATGTACTAAGTGCTGGAGATACAAAGAAAGGCAAAAAATGGCCCCTACTTCCAAGGAGTTCACAGCCTAATGGCGAAGACAACAAGCAAACAGCTATGTACAAAGAAGTTACAAACAGTATAATTATAGATGATGAGCAGAGAGAAAGCACTAGCCCTACAGGGCAAGGTTTCTTGTAGAGGGTAGGATTTTGGCTGGGATTTGAAGGAAACTAGGGAGGCCAGAAGATGGAGATGAAGAGAAAAGGAATTCTAAGCATGGGAGACAGTCAGTGAAAATGCCCTGTCAGGAGATAGATTATCTTGTTTGAGAAGCAGCCAGGAAGCTGTTTCACTAAATTATAGAATCCATGGTGTGGTGTGAGGAGGAAGGAATGGAGAAGGCGTGTAGAGATGTAAAGTATAAAATAACTGGAAAGGCAGGAAAAGTACAGGTTATAAAGGGTTTTAAAAGCAAAAAAAAAAAGATTTTTATGTCTGATTCTGGAGGCAATAAGGAGTTATTGAATAGGAGAGTGACATGATTAGACTTATGCTCTTGGAAGATTAATTTGATAGCTTAATGATTGGAGTGGGGAGAGACCAAACAGAAGGCAATTGCACCTAGTCCAGGAATGAAATATTGAAGACCTGGACTAGAATAGTGGTAGTATTAGAAGAAAAAAGGAGGGTATAGATGACAGATGTTATGAAGGTAGAACTGACAAAATTTGCCAATGGATTAGATATGGGAGAAAGAGGAGAAACAAGAAAAAGTAAAGAGTCAAGAATGACACCTGGGTTGTGAGCCTGGGTGACTGGGAGGATGGTGGTGCCCTTAACAATAACAGGAAAGTTAGGAAGAAGGAAGGGTTTGGGGAGAAAGATGATCCCACCTTGGAGCATATTGAGTTTAAAATGTGTATGGAACATCTTATTTAAAGGAATTAGTTGTATTCTTCTTGGCTTCAGAGGAAAGGACTAGGAACAATGGGTGAAAGTCACTGAGAGGCAATAAGATCAGGGGTGAAACAGGGATATCCATTATCACCTCTATTATGTACTAGAAATAGTAACTTTAGCAATCAGAGAGGGAAAAGGAATTAAAGGAATTAGAATAGGCAAGGAGGAAACAAAACTTTCACTCTTTGCAGATGATGTGATAGTAAAATACTTAGAGAATCCTAGAGAGTCAACTAAAAAATTATTTGAAAAAATTAACAACTTTAGCAAAGTTGCAGGATATAAAATAAATCCACATAAATCATCAGCATTTCTATACATGACCAACAAAGTCCAGCAGCAAGCAATAGAAAGAGGAATTCCATTTAAAGTAACAGTAGACAATGTAAAATACTTGGGAGTCTACTTGCCAAGACAAACCCAGGAACTATATGAACATAAATACAAAACACTTTTCAAACAAATCAAATCAGATCTAAATAACTGGAAAAATATCAATTGCTCATGGATAGGCAGGGCTAATATAATAAAAATGACAATTCTTCCTAAATTAATTTACTTATTTAGTGCCATAACAATCAGACTACTTAAAAATTATTTTATAGAGCTAGAAAAAAAATAACAAAATTCATCTGGAAGAACAAAAGATCAAGAATATCAAGTGAACTAATGAAAAAAAATGCACAGGAAGGTGGGCTAGCTGTACCAAATCTGATGCTTTACGATAAAGCAGCAGTCATCAAAACTATTTGGTACTGGCTAAGAAATAGAGTGGAGGATCAATGGAATAGGTTAGGCACAGGAGACACAGTAGTAAATGGCTTTAATAATGTACTGTTTGATAAATCCAATGACTCCAGCTTCTGGGATAGGAACTCGGTATTTGACAAAAATTGCTGAGAAAACTGGAAGAGAGTATGGCAGAAACTAGGCATAGACCAACATCTTACACCTTATACTAAATAAGGTCAAAATGGGTACATGATTTAGACATAAAAGGTGATACCATAGGTAAATTAGAAGAATAGTTTACCTCTCAGATCTTTGGAAAGAACAGTTTATGACGAAACAAGAGATAGAGAATATGATGAAATGCAAAATGGATGATTTTGATTACATTAAATTAAAAAAGTTTTGTACAAACAGAAGCAATGCAGCCAAAATTAGAAAGGAGGCAGAAAGCTGAGAAACAATTTTTACAGTCAGTGTTTCTGATAAAAGCCTCATTTCTAAAATATATAGGGAACTAAATCAAATTTATGGATGCAAGTCATTCCCCAATTGAGAAATGGTCAAAGGATATGAATAGGCAGTTTCCAGATGAAGAAATCAAGCTATCTTTTGCCATATGAAAAAATGCTCTAAATCACTATTGATTAGAGAAATGCAAATTAAAACAACTCTGAGGTACAACCTGACACCTATCAGATTGTCTAATATGACAAGAAAGGAAAATAATAAATGTTGGAAAAACTGTGGAAAAATTGGAACACTGATGCATTGTTGGTGGAGCTGTGAACTGATCCAACCATTCTGGAGAGCAATTTGGAACTATGCCCAAAGGGCTTTAAAGGTGTGCACACCCTTTGACCTAGCAATACCACTATTAGGTATTTTTCCCAAAGAGATCATAAAAAAGGAAAAAGGATCCACATATGCAAAAATATTTATAACTGCTTTTTTGTGGTGGCAAGGAATTGGAAATTGAGGGGATGCCCATCAATTGAGGGATGGCTGAACAAGTTGTGATATATGAATGTAATGGAATGCTACTTTGCTGTAAGAAATGATGAGCAGGTGGATTTCAGAGAAACCTGGAAGGGCAGACATGAACTGATGATGAGTGAGATGAGCAGAACCAGGACAACATTGTACACAGTATCAACAACATTGTGTATTGATCAGCTGTGATAGACTTGACTCTTCTCAGCAATACAATGGTCCAAGATAGTTCCAAAAGACTCATGCTGGAAAATGCTCTCCAAATCCAGAAAAAAAGAACTGTGGAGTCTGGATCCAGATTGAACCATACTATTTTTTACTTTTTTTGTCTTTCTTTTTTGAGGTTTTTTCCTTTTGCTCTGATTCTTCTTTCACAGCATGACTAATGCAGAAATATGTTTAATGTGATTGTACATATGTAACCTATATCAGATCGCTTGCTGTCTTGAGGAAGGCAGAGGGAGGTGAAGGAGGGAGAAAAATTTGAAACTAGAAATCTTATAAAAACAAATGTTGAAAACTATCTCTATATGTAACTAGAAAATAATAAAATATTTTTATGAAAGTCACTGAGAGGCAGCTTTCAGCATGATATAAAAGGAAACTTTCAAACAGTTAGAAATCTGAAACTTTTGAAGGTAGTAGATTTCAAATCCCAAGAAATCAAGAGGAGGTTGGATAGTCACTTGTCAGGGTTATTATAGAGTGCATACGTACTTGTGTACCAGCTTGTAAAGAGGATCTTTGAGAGTCCTCCCAACTCTGAAATTCTGAGACTCTTCATTCCATACTTATTACATCATAGAACTAAAGAAGAGGGCAGCTAGGAGGTGCAGTGGATAGAACACCGGCCCTGGAGCCAGGAGGACCTGAGTTCAAATCCAGCCTCAGACACTTGACACTTACTAGCTGTGTGACCTTGGGCAAGTCACTTAACCCTCATTGCCCAGCCAAAAAAAAAAAAGAACTAAAGAAGATCCACTACCTCTGGTGACCTTTGAGTTTAAAAAAAGTTCTAGGAAATAATGTTAACATTCTATTAATAATAATGTCACCATCTCTTCTATATTTCAGATTATTGTGCAAGTAAATTTGCAGCATTTGGATTTGCAGAAGCCATTTATTTTGAATTGAGAAAACTAAAGAAGGATGGAATTAAAACCACCATTGTCTGCCCATATTTCTTCAAAAGTGGAATGTTTAATGGTTGTTCAACCAAGTAAGAGAATGATTTTATTTTTGTATGAATTTTTATATATAACAGATTCTGCCATGGCTGAGACAAACTGACACATTCCAAAGATCACTGGATGAATAGACAGAATCCCTACTTTTCCACTAACTAGCTGAGTGACCCTGGGCAAGTCATTTCATCTCGATAGACCTCAGTTTTTTCATTTGTAAAATAAAAAGGTTGGACCAAATGATCTCTAAGGATTCTTGATGAAAAATAGTCACCTAGACTCCTTTTAATACTTCAGGTATCCACAATTTCATCACAGTGGGCACTTCTTCCACTGTTACAGATTATAACCCCTCCATATTTTATCCTTCATGAATTACAATTAGAAAAAAAAATGCCATCTGTTAGCTGACCTGTGTTTGCACTTTACCAGACTCAGTTACCTTAGGATTGATCAAAAGACCATAGATTGGGAACTAGAAGGGACTTCAGGGGCTGTGGAGTCCAACCCACTCATTTTTGAAGTGAGAAAATTGAGGACCAAAATGTTTAAATGACTCTGCCCAAAGTGACATAGATACTCAGAGTCTGGGATTTGAACCCAGTTCCTCCTTAGAAAATTGATCTATATTCTATCACCAAGTCCATACTAGAAGCCTTTCCATCTTGTGAGGAACTGTAAGGAATAGCCCTCTGCTGGCATAGTATTTGAGGGCTGAGTCACTTCTATGACAAGATGAGCTATCAGAGTAGGACTTGGGTGTAGGTGTCAGTGAGGCCATATTAATAAATATAGGTGGGGGCAGCTAGGTGATACAGTGGATAGAGCACTGGCCCTGGAGTCAGGAGTACCTGAGTTCAAATCCGGCCTCAGACACTTGACATTTACTAGCTGTGTGACCCTGGGCAAGTCACTTAACCCCAATTGCCTCAAAAAAAAAATTTTTTTAATAAATATATAAATATAGATGGAAGGTTGGGGAGTTCCCAATCAGATTATGCTAATAATCTGATAAAATTTGGTTTTGTTTTTTTTAATCTGCCCTGAATTTTATACTTATACATTACCGGGGATCTTAAATTCCAAATGGAACATTTAAATACTTGGACATCAAAATCAAGTTTGTTTTCTAACATTTAGTGTTGAGCAAGAGAAATTCATCTCTGAAAATCTTTGCCCACTAAAGAGAAAGAATATTTTTATTAAATAGTTGAGTGTGTATGGAGAAGCATTGGGGTAATGACAGATATTGTGATAAGTGTAGGTTGCTGAATGACTCCCATAATTCAGGGACTGGCACTGGGAACAAGATCAGCTGATGAAATTCTGGTAAGCAGAGAAGCAGTCCTAGAATATAAATGTATCACAACAGTTCTACACTGTGTGGGTGTGGGGAAAAGGTCAGGAAGAGGCTCAAGAGGGAGGAGCCAGACTGAAATCATGCTGAGAACACCTGTGCTATGATAAAGTAATTATTCAAAGAGAGAAAACTCAAAGGCCAAGGCTCCATAGTGCCATCACCTGGCATCTCCTGACATCTTCCCAGAAAATCACTGCTCTCACTCTTTCATAGTAAATCCACAATGCTCTAAGGCTCATCACCATCTGGTTACCCTGTAAAACCTAATTTTAACTCCTCTAGCCCAAAACACTTTACTATCAAGAGTCTGAAATATCATGGGCCTGGCAGTCAGAGGTGCTATGTTGAGAAACAAAACATACCCCCCTTTTCTCAAGAACCTTACAGTCTAAGAAGTTGCATCAACCAATGAGTCTGCAAGGATTTATTGAGAGGGAAAGAAAAAAGAAAATTAAACAGTCCTTGTTATGGAGTAAATTACATTTTATTGGGGAGAAGGGAGGAGATAACTATAAAAATGACAACTATGCAAAAGATAAACAAATGCAAACTATACAAAATTAATATTAATAATAAATAATAATTTAACAATAAGAGTATTTCTATTTTAAGGGTTATAAAGAATTTTATATGAGCAGCATTTGATTCTCACAACAAATCTATGAGATAGATGCTATTATCCCAATTTTACAGATGGAGAAACTAAGCTTTAGCGAGATTAAGTGTTTTGTCCAGTATCAAATAACTGTGTATTTGAGGCAGAATTTGAAGTCAGGTCTTCCCTGACTCCAAGTCTAGCACTCCACCAACTATATGACCAAATAAAGAAAGGAGACAGAGTGACCAGTTATTCAGTTATGGCAATAGACTAGTTGAAAAATGGACTAGGGCAGTGAGTGGCAGACAGAGTGTAAAGAAAGATTGACAGAGACTGCAATTGGAATGTCATGACTTAACAACCAATAGGATATGGAGAATGAAATGAGGGAAAAATCAAGGGTGATTCTGAAGTTGTAAGCATCTGGGTGAATTGGAAATGATAGTGCCAGCAAAAGAATTAAGAAAAATTAAGAGAAAAAGCAGGGTTTGGAATGGAAGAGACTAAGTTCTATTTTGGATGTTAAATTTGAGACATCAACCAGATATCCATGGCTATCCAATAATCAGTTGGAAATTGGTGCCTGGAGCCTGAAGGAAAGGACAATGCTATAAAGAAATATTTGAGATCTGCTTAGAGGGTAGCAGGTATCTCTGTGAATGGCAGCAAAAAATCCCAAGAGTCATTCATCAATGGCAGGAACATGTTCGGTGGCAGCAAAATTGCCACAATAGAACCCAGAATCCTGAGGTCCACAAAGGATTTATTTAGTAGTGATGAAATAAATGGACACAGCAAGTGCTATTTAAACAATCTTCTCAATTTATTTCAATTATAGTAAACAAAAAAAAATTTTAATACCTACCTGTATGAGACATTGGGCAAGGTGCTTGGGATTTTTTATTTAGTCATTTTCAGTAATGTTCACCTTGAAGGTGTGGTGTATTTCTTCACAATGGTTTACTATTTCCTTCTCTGGCTCATTTTATAGATGAGGAAACAGGCAAACAGGGTTAACTGATTTGCTCAGGTTCACACAGCTGGTAAGTATTTGAGGCCAGATTTAAACTCAGGTTTTCCTCACTCCAAACTCAGCACTCTATCCACAGCACCACCTGGGATACAAAAGCCAAAAGCAAAGCACCTCCTCCTATCCAGGACAGGATTATACTTGTATTCTACTGTGGCATACAAGCAGTACAGAAGTAAATACAAAGTATGGATGTGATGATTCAGAGAAATTTCGAGAGGAACAAGTAAGGCCCAATGTAGGAGGTGGTTCCTGAGCTGTGCTTGGAGGGAAACCAGAGGTCAAGGTGAGAAGGAGGTGCATTTTAGGCACAAGGGACCATTTGTACAAAAGCCCAAAGGAAGGAAATGGAATGTTATATGTGAGCAACAGCCTATCTGCTTTCAATGACTTGCACTGTCAGACTTGCAAATGATAAAAATTTAGAAAGAATCATTAACCCTGGTTGAGAGAAGATCCAGCAGAGATCTTGCAGATTGGGCCAAATTTAATATGAATAAGTTTAATAGGTATTAATGTAAAGTACTACACAAGTTCAAAATGTGACTGCACAAGAAAAATAAAGGAGAGGTTAGATATCAGCTTTCCAAACAAAAAAGTTTGAAGGCTTTAGTAGAATACAAGTTCAATATGAGTTAACAATGGGCCATGCCAACATAAAAAATAAATTAATTTTAGGCTTTATTAAGGGAGGAACAGCAGAGGAACTGGTAGAAAATCAAGTAATCAGTAAGCACTTTTTAAGTGCCTACCATGTGTTAGGTACTGTTCTAGGTCCTAAGGATATAAATATAAAAAATTAAATAGTCCCTACTTTTTTAAGAATATAAGGTCCTCCTTTATTAATTTTTGTTTTCTATAAACACATTTGACTTGGTAGTACAAAATGCACAGAACTGACCTCCAAAGGTACATGTTTGGGGAAGTTAGATGGCACAGTAGATAAAGCACCAACCCTGGATTCAGGAAGACCTGAGTTTAAATCCAGCCTCAGACGCTTGACACTTACTAGCTGTGTGACCCAGGGCAAGTCACTTACCCCGCTTTGCCCCACCAAAAAAAAAGGTACGTTTGACAATTCTCTTATTTATTCCCCTACTTTCAAAAAGCTTACATTTTAAGGGGGTGAGGTGGGAGGAATACACATATAAGTATAGACAGAATTAAAAAAGAGAATAATTATAAATAAATTCAAAGTGGCTTGGGAAAGAGGATACTATAGTTACTCATACTAGAGGTAGGCAGGTACTAGAGATGTAAAGAGGTACTAGACAGTACTAGATGAAGAGGTATTAATCTTCATGTTGAAGATAGTGCTTAAGTTTCTTCCTGAAGAAAGAAAGGGATTGTATGAAGTGGAGGTGAGGAGAAGTGCATTCCAGCTATGAGAGATGGCCAGTGACAAGGCACAGAGATGGGAGACAGAGTATGATGAGTAAAAAGGAGATGACCAACTTGGCTGAATCACAGAATATAGAGAAGCGAGTACTGTACTGTGACATTTTAAAAGTTCAGAAGACATAGTTTCTGTGTAATTAATCATTTTATTAATGATACTAGCATTTTATTAATAAAAGGGTCAGTGACACTCTTGAATGCTAAAGACAAATCATGGCAGTGGGTTCATGGTTTAAATGCCCTTGGAAGACTGGGTGTTCCTGAGGGCAGTAATCAACTCAGATTGGTTAATAATTAATGAGAGAATGAATATTACAATGAGAAGCAGACCTATTCTAATGAGGGGCTGGGGAATGTAACTTTGATTATGTCATTTACTTCTGTTTTTGTTTTTTTGCTTTTTGTTTCTTTGTTTTTGTTTTTGTTTTTTCTGGGGCAATGAGGGTTAAGTGACTTGCCCAAGGTCACACAGCTAGTAAATGTCAAGTGTCTGAGGCTGGATTTAAACTCAGGTCCTCCTGAATCCAAGGCCAGTGATTTATCCACTGTACCACCTAGCTGCCCCCATGTCATTTACTTCTAAATTACACAGCCTTGGGCAATCTTATCAAAGAATTTATCCCCACCCATACCTGTGGCTTCCCCACCTTAGATTAAATTCTTTTTAAGGTTGGGTGGCAGCTGAGTCAGAATGAGGAGAAAACTAATTCAATTTCATTACCAGCAATGTCCTTCAGAGACTGAACCTTGAAATGAGGACTTTGGAAAGAAAGGAGAACTTGGGGCAGCTAGGTGGCGCAGTGGATAGAGCACTGGCCTTGGAGTCGGGAGTAAGTGAGTTCAAATTCAGCCTCAGACACTTAACACTTACTAGCTGTGTGACCCTGGGCAAGTCACTTAACCCCAATTGCCTCACTAAAAAAAAATTTTAAAATTAAAAAAAAAAAAAAGGGCAGCTAGATGGCACAGTGGATAGAGCACCAGCCCTGGAGTCAGGAATACCTGAGTTCAAATCCAGCCTCAGACACTTAACACTTACTAGCTGTGTGACCCTGGGCAAGTCACTTAACCCCAATTGCCTCACTAAAAAAAAAAAAAGAAAAAAAAAAGAAAGGAGAACTCTACATCTCCCCAAATCATTGGCTATTAATAATCATTTCTCTCAGTACAATGAGGCCAGAAAGGTATTTTGGAGCCAGGATGTGAAGGACCACAAAAGCAAAAGAGAGAAATTTATATTTGACCCTAAAGTCAATAAGAAGCCACTGAAGTTTATTGCTCTGCCCTAGTCAAACTACATAGGGAATGATATGTTCAGTTCTAGGTGCAACATTTTAGGAAGGTGATTGATAAATTTAAGTGTATCCAGAGTAGAGCAACCAAAATGGTTATACCGTATGAAAATAAATGGAAGAAAAGAAAAAAAAACTGGAGATACTTAGCCTAGAGGAGACAAGATTTAGGGAGAGAGGGATGATAATCTTCTTCAAGTGCTACAAGGGCTAGCACATAGAAATAGGACTAGGCTCCTGCTGCTAGACCACTGGGGGTGGAAGAAGAAGCAATGGGAGGGAGATAAAGAGGGGGTACATTTTTACTTCTGTTAGAAAGACTTCAAGGCAGCTAGGTGGCTCAGTGGTTAGAGCACCAGCCCTGGAGTCAGGAGGACCTAAATTCAAATCTGGCCTCAGACACTTAACACTTACTAGCTGTGTGACCCTGGGCAAGTCACTTAACCCCAATTGCCTCACTAAAAAAAAAAAAGAAAGAAAGAAAGACTTCTTAGTACTTAGAGCTTTCCAAAAGTATAATAGGCTGCCTTGGGAAATGTTGAGTTCCCAGTCACTGGAAAAATTCAACCAGAAACTAGATGATCACTTGTTTGCTGGACATAAGTTGGACTAGATGGTCTCTGAGATCCTTTCATGCTCTAAGAGTCTTTGATTCTGTTCTTTTTATTCAATCTCCGTAACCAGTGGAGAGAAGATATAATTATAACAACTCTATTTGTATAATACTTTTCTTGGGGTGGGGGCTGGGGAAGCTCTTTATAAGTGATGTCAAATAAATAAGTATTTATTAAGCATTTACTAAGTGCCAGGTATCTGTGGCATGATAGAGAAAGTCCAACAAGTCAGGAGTACAACCTACAAAGGAATGAAGACATGGAATGAAAGGAGGGATGGTGGCCTCAGCAAATTTAGGAAAATATAAACACACACACACTTAAAGGCATATGAAGAACTTCTGGAAAAGAAAAGACACATAATCCTAAAGACCTAAAGAAGGAAGGAATGTACAGGAGAACAAGATTTTTCACTAAGCTTCTCATTTGTCCAGGAGTTTGTTCAGTTTCAATGAATAAATTTTTCAATTAAAAAAATTAACATTTTGAATGAAGCTGAGAGGCCTCACAAAATTACATACTTAATTTCTACTGCACAAGGACCAACCTTACTAAGTTTTCAGGGGCTCATCAACATAAGAATAGTCACCAAGCAGTGACATTCTGTCTCTCTGTCTCTTGTCACTGTCTCTCTCTGTCTCTGTGTCTCTGTCTATCTCTGTTTGTCTCTGTCTCTCTCTGTCTCTGTCTCTCTGTATCTCTGAGTCTCTGTGTCTCTCTCTGTCTCTCTTTCTCTGTCTCTTTGTATCTCTGTCTCTCTGTTTCTGTCTCTCTCTGTCTCTGTTTCTGTCTCTGTCTCTGTCTCTCTGCGTCTCTGAGTCTCTGTGTCTTTCTCTGTCTCTTTGTATCTCTGTCTCTCTGTGTCTCTGAGTCTCTGTGTCTTTGTCTGTCTCTGTCTCTCTCTCTCTGTGTCTCTCTTCCTCGCCCACAGTTACTCATGAACATGGAATAATCAAGGCATAGAAACACCATCAATCTGTGTCAATGTAAGACATGCTTACCCTGAGGAAAATAGGATACTTGAAGTATTGATGACATGATAGAGAATTAGTCAGATGCCAAGAGATGGTGGAATGGTTGAAAATGGTTGAAAGACAATAGGAGTACAAAGGAGACACGTAAAAGGGAAGCATAAGGAGGAAAACAAGAGACTTTGCTCTGGTACTTTAGCAGCACTTTGTTTACACTCTCACCAGGGTTCAAGTTTTCCTGATTTGATTGAACTCATTTCATAACCATTTTAGTTCTTCTTGGTACTCCCAGTGCTATGTGAATGCACGATTTGCAATTAAGTCATGCTTCACATGGGTCCCGAGAGAGACCTTTCTCTCTTGAACATGACTTTTATGCTTTGGGAAAGGATTATTTATTGAGGCTGTTTGCTGGGCATACAGGAAAATGCAACACAACCAACAGGGAATGTTCCTTCCATTGACCTCAGCAGCTTCATAATCAGAAACCATAAAGCCAAGGCAGGAAATGTATTATAAGAAAATGAGGCATGTAGCCATGAGCCCAAAAGTGGTGGAGGTAAAGGAGGAAGTATGCTGGCCCCTACTTTCCTCTTCTTTTAATGTGCATGACTAATTAAAGCAATACATGTTATCGGCATGTCTGAAATAACCATTGAGGAAATGGTTGTGGTTTTGTTTTGTTTTGTTTTCCAGGTACCCGTCCTTATTACCTCTTATGGAGCCCCAATGCGTAGCCCATAAAATCGTGAATGCCATTCTGGAGGAGCAGGTTTATCTGCTGATTCCCAAAATGACATATATTGCAGTGTTGTTAAAACAGTGAGTTACTATGCATCTCTTAATCTTTCTCTAGCCCTCTTTACCTGTCAATAAAATAACTATCATTTTTTTTTCACCTGGGAAGTCTTCTACTTAAGTCCTTGTGTTGATATGAGTAGGACCTTGGATTTTCAAAGACTACACCAGCCAAGTACAAGGTTTGGCAGGTCCCCCAAAATCTTGATAACCTGGCTAAACACAGAAAGACTTGTCATCAGAAAGCTGGTCACGGGGGGCAGCTAGGTGGCACAGTGGATAAAGCACCTTCCCTGGATTCAGGAGTACCTGAGTTCAAATCTGAACTCAGACACTTGACATTTACTAGCTGTGTGACCTTGGGCAAGTCACTTAACCCCCATAGTCCCACACATAAAGAAAGAGAGAGAGAGAGAAGAAAGAAAGAAAGAAAGAAAGAAAGAAAGAAAGAAAGAAAGAAAGAAAGAAAGAAAGAAAGAAAGAAAGAAAGAAAGAAAGAAAGCTGGCCACTATGTGACAGGGTTGGGATTTGGTTTGATTTGGTTTTGTGTTGTTTTGACTGTAGGAACTCAGGATACCATGTACTATAGCACAAAGAGGGTTCCAGTTTGTATTAGAAGGGAAATTCACAGTTCCTTTAAATATTACCTAGGAAGTAGCTTCCTATTTGGTGAAGACTTTATAAAATGAATACATTTATGCAATGTAATAAACCGTTATAAGACCTTTATGGAGTAATGAGATACAGTGGAAAGAGCACTAGAATTAGAAGCCAAAAAAGATGTAGCTTTTAATCCCAGCTCCACCACTGGTTAGCTCTATGACCTTGGACAACTCACAATTCCTCTTTGACTCCATTTTCTCATCTTTAAAATGGCAATGTAATTATGCTACCTATCTCATAAGGAAGCTTTGAGGATTAAATTATGTGACGTATGAAAAGCATTTTATAACAGAAAGTACTGAATAAACATAGGTAATTATTAACTATTATTTTTATTAAGAGATGTTGCCCTGTTTTTTTCATATGCTATACTTTCTTATGTTCAAGTAAATTCATCCAAAGTGAATTAAATACAAAAAAAGATCATCCTTAAAAAATGTTTTGATTTTCATTGAATTATTTAGGTAATTCAGTTGAAGTGAGGCTATAATTGGAAAAATTAAGGACAAACAACCCTGAATATTCTGTTGAAAAATTATAAAAGATAATTGATGGGGGAAGTTAGGTGGCGCAGTGGATAAAGCACCAGCCCTGGATTCAGGAGGACCTGAATTCAAATCTGACCTCAAACACTTGACACTTACTAGCTGTGTGACCCTGGGCAAGTCACTTAACTCTCATTGCCCCCCCCCCCAAAAAAAGATAATTGATGGTTAAACTTTCTTTTCTGATTACAATTCTTCCCGTTTATTTCTGTAATTTAAGTGATTTCATGGAATCATAGATTTTGGGCTCAGAGAGACCTTAGAGGGCCCTCAAATCCAATACCTTCATTTTACAAATAAGGAAACTGAGAGTGACAGGTTAATTGACTTGTACAGAGTCAAACACCTAGTAAGTATCTAAGGTGGGATAGAAACTCAGGTCTTCCCAGTTCCAAGACCAACACTCTATCTGCTGTGCCATCTATCTGCCTTATTCTTTTTTCCCATGAGTAATAATCAAATAACTCACATTTGTATAGTACTTTAAGGTTTACAAAGCTCTTTCTTCATAATAAATCTAAGTTAAGCACCATAATATTATTATTGTATTATTATACCCATTTTACAAGTGAGGAAACTGAATTCAAAGAAGTTAATAGCTTTTGTTTATAAATCTAAGTCCAGGGTTTTTTCAGTTGCAATTCTCTGTCTCTTCATGGCCCTATTAAGTTTCCTTAGGTCACATAAATGTATTCTTTTTACAGTCAAGCCTCTACAATGTCTTAGTAGGAGATTTAAAGAGTTGCCATGGAGAGAAAAATCTCCCTGTCCCTGATGGCCATCACTCTGATGATGGATCCCTTTCAGATCAGCTAGGCTGGTCCTCAGACTGTGTATTAATTGTCCATCACTAGGCCTGTAATTAAAGACTATTAGGATCAGTAGGACATGTTAGAGGTTATACTTCATAGTCGGAGCCTTCAAAAAAAAATCAATCAGGTTAATGTAGTCTACACCACGCTGCCTCTAAGGTATTCACTGCCATTATTCCTCAGCAAATTGTTCTAGCTTCAGTTATATAATCATTTGTTGTCATTCAGTCATTTTTAGTCATGTCTAACTCTTTGTGAAGTTTTCTTGGCAGATACTGCAGTGGTTTGCCATTTCCTTCTCTAGCTCATTTTATAGATGAGGAAACTAAGGTAAACAGGATTAAGTGGTTTGTCCAGGATCACATAGCTATTAAGTGTTGGAAGCTGGATTTGAACTCAGGATGATGTCTTCCTGACTCTAGGCCTGACACTCAATATACTTCACCAACTACGTGTCCCTATATGAGCATACCAAGCTCTGTTTTTTACTGGTTGCTAAGTGGTTGGACTTGGTGAAAAAAAACCTCTGTCTCTGGAACCAGAGGACCTAACTTCGATCCCATCTCTGATGCTTACAATCTGGGTGATATTGGGCAAATCACTACCCCTACCTAAATCTCAGTTTCTTTGTATGTAAAATGGCCTCTGAAATCCCTTCCAGCTCCAGATCTATGATCTTCTTATGATCCAGATTAGTATCTAAAACTATTGTTGTTGATGTTAATAGATTTTCAAGGATAGTAGAGAACCTTTAATTGATACTGTAAACAATATTATTTCTCTGTTTTCTCTAGTTCGATATCTACAAAAATGGGTCTGGCCCTTGGTGATTTCCTTGGAGTTTTCAATTCTTTGGATAATTTCCGTGGTAGAGTGGAAACAGATAAAGTCCAGACTGTAGCAAACACAACAAACCAATAATTCAAATTCCAAATACAACAACATAAGGAATAATTTTCACTTTTTTGTTTGGTTGGGGTTTTTTTTCTTTCTCATGGTTTTTCCCTTGTGATTTTTCTTTCACCACATGATTGATGTGGAAATAGGTTTAACATGATTGTACTGTGTAACCTATCCAATTACTTGCTGTCTTGGGGAGAGGGAGGAAAGGGGGAGAAGGAGAAAAAATTGGAACTCAAAAGCTTACAAAAGTTAGTGCTGAAAACTATCTTTACATGTAATTGGGAAAAATTAAATAGTATTAAGTGAAAAAAACCCACAAAACAACATAAGGAATATAGTAAGTGATAAAGAGCAACCCTCTTCCAGAGAGGTGCTGGCAATTCCAAATGTGCCTACTCTATTCCCAGAAGTTTCTATGTTCATTTGGCATTCATTTCATGTGGCATTCAGAATTTCATTGTAGTTCTTGTTACCCCCCATTCCTAACTACCTCACAGAGTTCCAATTATCTTGGTGAATGGTGTTAAATCCTAAAAAAAATAAAATAAATAAGAATCTTTCATTATCTTCATGTACTTTCATTTTTTTAAACACAAGACATGGAAGAGGAAGGAGATGCCACAAAAGCAAACAAATTATGTCATAATTTCAAACTATTCTAGACATAATCCCTAACAAAGTAAAATCCTTCATGAGAATTCTAATACTTAGAGTACTCACTCAGTGCCCCTACCCCACCAGCCTCCAAGCAGCAGGCACAAGATCACAAGAAAGTTCACAAGCTTGTGGAAGACCTAATGGTAGAGGGGCAGCTAAGTTGGTGCAGTAGAAAAAGCACTGGCCCTGGATTCAGGAGGACCTGAGTTCAAATCTGGCCTCAGACACTTGACACT
This sequence comes from Dromiciops gliroides, assembly GCF_019393635.1. Lineage (NCBI taxonomy): Eukaryota > Metazoa > Chordata > Mammalia > Microbiotheria > Microbiotheriidae > Dromiciops > Dromiciops gliroides. The sequence goes on along the minus strand of NC_057861.1, from coordinate 265,132,459 downwards.
AGCTGTGTGACCCTGGGCAAGTCACTTAACCCTCATTGCCCTGCAAAAAAAAAAAAAAAAAGAACTAATAGCAGGGTTAGGTAGGGGACCCCAAAGGCATAGGTGGCTACATGGAGCCTAAAAGGAAATGAACTAAATCTAAATGGGAGTCAGTCCTATCAAGACACAAACCCAGACTAGCAAAGGCTACATCTTCCAACTATAGGAGAATGGGGCAGCCTAGGGATTCTACTCACTAGCAAAGAAAGAGGGGGCACAAAAGTGAAATTATCAGTGAAATGTTTTTAAGTTGAAAACATAAAAAATATCAAGAGAAAGGCCCAGGAAAAGTTCAACACACAAGCAGGTAAGTAGAAATGACAAAAAAACAAGCTGGAATATGAGTAAAACATCAAAGGGAATATGAAGCTCTCTTTTAAAATATTATAATACAAAGGAAAGTGAATTGTTGCCTGATGAAAATCAGAATTCTATGGACTCCCTACAGTGCACAAACCAACAAAATAGGGTAGAATGGTTTAAAAGAAAAAATAAATTCATAAAAGAAAAAAAACATTTACAAAGGTCAGAAATTACAGTTCTCAACATAAAATTTAAAGTTGCAATTAGAGGATTAATAATATTAAATTGATGATAGAAATTCTCTCTAATGAAGTGAGAATTTAACAGATTTTGAACAAAAATATATTCATGTAAGCTGGGGAAATGTTGGTAGAAAAGAAGCCAAAGATAAAAATGTTAAAAGAAACATAAATTCTAGGCAAATCAAAGTGACTAATCTTGAAGATGGAATGCAGAGAAATTGTTTAAAATGTAATTGTTTTTAAAAGTTTACATGTAATTTGTAATATTTAATGAAATAAATAAAAATAATTTTAAAAACAAGGAATTCAAGGTGATCTTAAAACTTCAATAGATCATCTTGGTCACATGAAATTGAGAAGGTTTTGCATGAGCAAAACTAATGCAACTAGAATAATAAGGTAAGCAGTCTACTGGACAAAGATCTTTGCATCAAATATCTGCTAAGAGCTTGATATCCAAGGTATGAAAGGGACTAAAATAAATTAATTAGACCAGAAATGGTCAAAAGGTATGCACAAACTGTTCTCAAAAGAAGAACTGCTATTAGCAATGATATAAAAGAATATTGCAGATATTAGTAATAAGAGAAATGCAAATCAAAACAAATCTGAGGTTCCACCTCACCTGACTGATGCTGGTTGACTGAGTCTGCTTTTTTTTTACATAAATGGCCCTTTGGGGAGGGACATTTAGTATTTTTCTTTATTTCACCATTGTCAAAGAATCCATGACCAATTGGTTCATTTCTGTACTTGGACTGATTCTCAAATAAGCACTGTCAACTAGCCATATATCAGTCAGGTGTGAGGTGTAATCCCAGATTTGTTTTGCTTTGCATTTCTTTTATTAATAGCTGAAATATTCTTTTATTTGATTGCTAATATTTAGAATTTTTAAGAACTGTTTGTTCATACCTTTTGACCACTTTTGGTCTATTATGTTTGCTTTAGTTCCCTCCATATCTTGGACTTTCCTTTCCATTCTGTAGAGATGGTGGCAAATTGACAGAAAAATAGGTAGAGGGTACTAAAACCACACAATCTTTAAATCATTTATAAACATAAATGGAGCTGTTGGCATTATAAAAGTGAAATCCTTGTCCAATGACCAACAAGTGTATGTACTACTGGAGGAACTGAATTATTACTAGAGAAATTAAATTATATCAGTCTTGATCTCTCTACAAATCAAAAGACAAGAGACTTGCAGTTAAATGGAAGGATGAGTCAGTTTTTCCTGGGTGAGATACATAAAGGATTTGATTTTATTGTGTGATCAAAGACAATAGAAACCATCATTTCATGGGAGTTTTGGTTCCTCCTATTGCAATTGGTGATTTCATATTTGGAAAAAAATCACTACAAAAATAATGACAACTCAAGCACCATCATCTGCTTCAGAAAATGAAGCAGAGAAAGTCTATGAGGAAGTTGATTAGACCCTTCCAATTAAATTTACACAAACTTTGATTTGTAATCACTTTAATATAAAGGTGAATAGGCAAGAACGTGAATGCTGAAAACATAAGGAATAGGTGTTCACTTTGGCATTACAATGATACAGAAAAGATAAGAAAAACCTGTAGGCAAAGATTACATTTAAATTTGTTAAGGATCCCATATTTAAATGTTTATTTGCTAAATTCATAATAAAAAAATAAAATTTACATTTAAAAAGTAAATATTTAATATTTTTAAATCAATATATATCATATGTATATATTGCAAATACTATATATTTGCATGTTACATCATAATATGCAAATAGGTAAAGTCATATGTACATTACAAAAAACAATATCTTCTTTTCAGGAGGAGAAACAAAGTTAATTGATTTTTTTAAAATAAGGAATGAGAGAAGCCAAAGACACATATCAAAACCTCATGCCTATTCATTATGAAAACTTTCTTTCCTTAAAAAAAATGAATCACAAAGCACTAAACATAATAAGCACTGAATCACATCACAAAAAAGTAAAATTTATTATATTCTCATTCACAGGGAAAAACTCATTACTGATACAAGAGCCATACCAGAATCAGCTATCTATCTACTATACTACTAGGCTACTAAATTGTTAGAAGCAATAATCAAAATTAGTACAAAATAAGGGGGAGAGAACATTTTTAAATGAAGTGAAATGTTTATTACCCAGGGGAAAAATAAGTAAAATTAATACTGAGATTTAAAAACACAAAAAGCTTGGAGGAACAAGGCATAGTTAGCAAAATATTTTACTTCATAAGCATGTGATAATAAGACTGGTTATGGAGACAAGTGGGGAAAAATGAACTGGGAAAACAAGGATTGGTCAAGTGACCAAAAATAACAATGAGAATGAAAAAATAAGTTTAAAAGAAATGCATATGAATACAATAACATCTTCCAAATCATTAATAAGAAAAATGCAATTTAAAGAACTGAGGGATTCACTTCACACTCCACAAATAGGTAAGACAATATAAATGCAGAAATTGTTCATTGTTGGAGGGGTAATAAGAAGACACACACTAATACACTTGGTGGAGCTATGATCGGATCCAACAATTTAGAAAAAAGTATCTGCTTTTCTTCATATACATATTACTGGTTTATATAATGACTGAGCCTAGAACAGTGGCCCTCAGCTAGTATCAGGTTCTAACCAATGAAGTTACTCCACCAAAAAATTAACATAAACTTGAACTGTTTTCTGGGAAGTGGAATATTTGTTATCTGTTATCAGTTATCTTGCCTTTGCTTAGAATCTGGGAGAGGAAATGGGCCTTTGAATAAACATGAGATAAAATAGATTATATACAGATAAATTTAGAAATTTCAGACATAATTTTGCCACAGAGCCATAGATATGAAGCTTTTCCTTTCCATGAACCAGAAATAATTGTGGCCATGATAAATTACAGAGATAGGATATGGAGAACTCAGCCATGATGAGCCTGGTAATGTCTTTAGGTTCTTAGGTTCTCTAGACCTTCATAGATAGGAAAAAAGGGAGGGAGGAGAAAAGAAGGAAGAAGGAGTGAAAGAAAGAAGGAGGGACTCAGATTTTTAAACATCTTCACAACAAAAAGGGTAGGAGAAAGAAAAGGACTGTTTCCCTATCACCCAAGATTTTCTACAGGACTCATACATTGAGAAGGCAATTCCTTTATCTGTCCTCCTAAAGTCACATGTTAAATCAGCTATTCCAGGAAAAAAATATTCAGAAATGAAGTATTTCAAACTACTTCCCTGCAGATTGGGTGGGAGGGAGGAGTGATCCTGTTTAGAGGAATCCTAAATGTCAGCTGGCTTTTTAAAATACCTAGAGGTAAAAAAAAAGGGGGGGGGGATAAGTGGAGTGAACTTGGTTTCCAAAACTAGTGCTAAATTTTAAAAGATTTTTTGTAAACCCAAAGAGTTTGGGTTGGGGTTTTTTTCCCCCTGACTGATGCTCTCAAGACATACTTGTACTAAGCCTAACTTCCTTCCCAATAGAAGAAAGAAGTAGGGTCCAGTGAAGAGACTGATAGGATTAAAAGAGTTGAGAGCCTGGCTTTAGATCCTGGCCCTATATCTTGGTTTTGCCACTAATTACCTGTGTGACCTTGGACAAGTCACTCTCCCTTATGGGATGTTGCTTCATCAATCTGTTAAAAGATGGGTTTGGGATCAAATAAAAATAATATATAATAAAATTGTTATTTTTTTAAAACATCAATATTAAAAGAGTGAGTTTAGTGAGTGAAAAGAGGGAAAACTGTAAAGATACAATGTGGGGGCAGCTAGGTGGCACGGTGGATAGAGCACCAACCCTGGAAGTCAGGAGTACCTGAGTTCAAATCCGGCCTCAGACACTTAACACTTACTAGCTGTGTGACCTGGGCAAGTCACTTAACCCCAAATTGCCTCACTAAAAAAAAAAAAAAGATACAATGTGGTTAGAGAGTGAAATTTCAAAGTCTGATATTTTAAAGGTGGTATAATTCCCAAATATGATGAGATCTAAAGTGTAGTCATTTTAATGTCTTTACTCTTGCCCACACAGAAACTCATTCACTATTGTAGGTGTTTAAATTTCAGTGCCTCTCTGAACTGTAAGCTATCTTCCAAAATAATCTAATTCAAATCATAGACAGGATAGTGTATGCAAGGGAGTGTCAACTACAACTATTTATAAGATTCCTCCTTTGTAAAGTCTCCCTTTAATCCCCAAAGCTAAGAAGGTAAAACAAAATTTTTTTCTGATTATTTCACTCCTGCTAGACAGTAATGATCAGTGCCCACCAAAAGGTTTGTCAAGAGCAGATGAAGAAAAGTGTCATAATTAAATCCTTTAAACTAAAATAAAATGGGAGTTGAAAATGTTTTCAGTTTATCTTTATGCCTGCTGCATCACATACAATGCCTTGCATATTAGGAAATGTTTTTTGTTTGTAAATTGTTTATTAAACTCCATGATACAATGGAAAGTGGTGAATTTAGAGTCAGAGGATGTGGACTGCAACGGCTGGTTTTCCTATTTGTTGCCTGTGGGCAAGACATTTCACCTCTCTGAGCCTCAGTTTCCTCATCTAAAAACTGAGGGTGGTGGAAAAGATTGTTGCTCCCAAGGTTTCCCTCTATATTGGTTCCTGGAACTTGTTAAAAGGTTTCAGAGGTTCCAACTCTGCCACTGATGCTGGTAATAGCCCAGTCACCTACTAGGTGGCTAAGGAACTACAGGTTTATGTATTATGCATATTTTTATACCCCCCACAATGGCTAGCGGTGCCTTAAGAGTGGTAGGCACTGGATAAATATTTGTTGAATGAATAGTAGGATTCACTGCTGGATAGGAATCTCACATTAACAACCTTCATCCCCACTTACACCCACCCCCACACATTCACATCAAAAGGAAAGGGAATTGTTAGTAAATAGAACGAAGAACAATGTCTGGGCTAATTTTTCATGATGATGCCAGACTGTGAGAGTCACATTAAAAGAGAATATAGGCACTCCCATTGCCTTTGCTAGTTCAGAGTCAGCAAGCGTTAAGCAACGGGAGAGTCCCCTGGGATCCTTGTGGATGGTCCTCCATCACTCCTCGCCACACCGAACCACTGTCTTTTCTCTCTCCACCCCTCTGTCTCCTTTCCTTCCTCCCCTCCTCTTCTGTTTAAGCCTTAGGCCTGCCAGTGCCACCCAGTGGCTCTCGGGGGCACTGCGGGGCCCCACAGGTGACAAGCGCAGAGCCGAGCAATTCCTCCATCCAGGTCTAGGATGGAGGAATTCGATAACGCTTTGTCTATAGAACCGCATCCTCAGGGGGCCGAGAAGACTTGTCTCCCTGGTGCTGGAAGATGTGACTCAAACCCTGTCCTGTTTTTCCTTGCCCACGAGAGGGTTCTTGTGGGCCCCACCGCAAGGGCAAACTGCTTGTTTTCAAAGCTGGGGGTGGGGGTGGTGATGGTGGGGGAGCGAGGAAGGAAAAGGGAGAGAGACGGGGACGGAGGGATGCTACAAGAAGTTTTGGCAGTTTAGATGGTGCGCGCCTCTGCTGCTAGTCGAGCCTGGGGAACTCACATGACCAACAGTTCCCAAGTCCAACACCAACAACTTCAGGGCGCCCATTCCAGGGCAACATTCCAAAGCTAAAGCGCAGGCGCAGGGCGTCACAGCCTGGGGTGTATACGGTGTGAGCTATTGCTTCCACTAGGAGGGCTTCAGGAACGGTCTGCGTCCAGAGCTTCCAAGAGCTGCAAGTAAGTGGCATTAAGTGGATGTGGTGGAGAAGGTGATGAGCAGCCGGGACTCTAGCTTCTCTGGAATTGTGTGTGCCGAGGGTTTGTAGACGAATGTTCTTGAGTGCCTCTATCGGGCTAAAGTTGGGTTTCTGGGCTGGGGGAAGATCTCCTCGACTAAATTCAAGGGGGGAAATGAGAAAGGGAAGGGGAACAGGAGTGGCAGATTCCTATCCTGCTTTTGCCTTCTACAATCCTGAAACTCTTCTTCGCGTCAGAGGTTGGTTTCTTGGTCTCCAGTCTAGTTGATTAAAGTAGTAAGGGAGTTTCCCAGTCCCCGAAACTTTTAGCTTTGCTAGTTATGCAGTTTCAGATATTCTGTTTGCTGATGTCACCCAAGCATTCTGAGTGGAAGCAGAAATAACGAAGAGGTAATTTACTAGGTGTGTCAGGGAGATGTAGCTAAATAAGTAATGGGAAGTAAACTTTATTGATGTGGAAAGGCTAGTCCTTTAAACTTCACTGCTACACACACACACACACACACACACACACACACACACCCCTTGCACATCTCGTTTAATTTAGAATGCTTATAGTGCTTTTGCTACAGTTTAGTTTAGCTGGTGGGAACAAAGGAGTGTTGCAGGACTTCCCCACTAAGGTGACTCAAAGACCAACTCCATGTACTGCTGATGGCTGTGGTTTCTCTGCTTCCCCAAATCTTCCTCGCCACCACTCCTACAAACACACCTGATCGCTCCTCCGCCCACGGAATGGGTGGCTTGGGACGTGTTTGCTGGGGTTTTTCACCCGTTTTCTTTTTCAGTTAACAAGCATTTATTTTCTCTCCTTACCTTTCCCTTCTGTAGGTCTCCTCCTTTTTCTTCCCTTTTTCATGTCCCCACCTACTACCCCATTCTCTTGCTGCTTTCTGTAAAGGTGCTTAGAGGGGTTGTAAATCATCTTTTAATTAAGATAACAGAGTAGTTGAAAGTTAGGCAAAGAACTCCCATTCTTTTCTGGACCAGAGTATACAGAGTAATTGCTGGGGGTTGAGATAACTTGGTATAGGTGAAATTTCATTAGATAAACAACTGAGATCTGGAATCTAGCTGGGCCTCAGTTCCTTCATTCAGAAAGTAGTAAGCTTCGATCTACATTCAGACTCCAAGAGTTTTACTCCATCAGCTTAAATATTAAAAAAAAATTTTAAGAAACTGTGGAAAAAAAGAAAAGAAAAAAGAAACAAAATTAAGTCTTAAGCTCCTAACTTTATGCCATACCCCCACCACACTAGGTTCTGAGGTTACAAAGACAAAATCAGGACAGTCAACAACTCCAAGTAGCTTACATTTTATTGGGGCATCACAGCATGCATTAGTAAGGGAAGGAGATATACTGATAACTAGGGGAGAATTGGGAAACACTTGTAGGAGAAGACACTTGAGCTGTCTTAAAGGGAGCTAGGAATTCTAAGAGACAAAGGTTTGAAGGGACACCATGCTAAGTATGAGAAATAGTTTGTGCAAGGCACAGAATTAGGATATGGAAGGTCAAATTCAAAGAATCAATCAACAGGCACTTATTAAGCACCTACTAGGTGCTAGCCTCTGTCCATTCAGAATCAGTCCTTGCCCTTGAGGAGCATCAATCTAGGAGAGCCAATAATATATGCATATGTAAATCGATACCGAATGGAATCAAAGTACCCAAGAAAGGCTTCATATTGAATGTGTTACTTAAGTTGAGCCTTGAAGGAAGCCAGGGATTCTAAGAGGGAAAGGTGTAGGAGTGAATCCCAAGCATGGGAGACTGAGAGGGAGAGGGCTGGAGACAGGAGATGGAGTATGAGTAACTAACTGGAAAGATAGGTTGGAGCCAGGTTGTGAAAGACTTTAAATGCCTAACAAAGGAATTTCTAAAGGAACAAAAAGTAGGCTAAGATGGTTAGAGTATGGGAGAAAAAGTAATATGAAGTTGGCCTGGAAAGACAGGCTAGAGGCAGAATATGGAGGACTTTGAATACCAAACAAAGGAGTTTCTCTCTTATCCTCTACGCAAGAGGGAGCCACCAAGCTTCTTGTTCAGAGGCTTGGGAGAGGCAGGATTGCATCTCTAAATTTCTCTTTGCCTACACCCAGCTTTGCTATCTGGAAGATGCTCATGATTGCAATGAACTCTACCCTCCTTCTCTCAGAGCTCTGCCAAATTCATTGCCACACCCATTCAGGTACACAAAGAGGACAATCAGGATTGTTCTAGAAACAGTGATGAAATGAAGTCCTGAAGCCTCTTGTTCTCCTTCCACCTATTTCCTATATTAGAGGTTATTTCTACCTGACTCCCAGATGATTGGTGTCTTCTGGGTGCACAAAATCCACTCTTGATTCCCTAGAACACCTCATCCTGGCCTATTTCCTTGGAGCAGCATTTGAAGATTACTGTAATTTTAATTACAAGGGCATATAGGGTTCAGGGGCAGCTAGGTGGCGCAGTGGATGGAATGCCAGGACATCTCATTTTTCTACTTTCGAATCCAGCTTCAGACTCTTACTAGCTGCGTGACTCTGGGTAACTCGCTTAACCCTGTCTTGCCTCAGTTTGCTCATCTGTAAAATGAGGCAGAGAAAGACATGGCAAACCACTCCAGTATCTCTGCCAAGAAAACCCCAATTGGGCTTGTGAAGAGTTGGACAAAACAAAATTTCAAGGAACATATTTCACCTACTTAAGGGGGGGGGGGGGGGGAGACAACTTATTTTAAGGACTTTGTTATCTTAAAATCTATAGGAATGCTGCTGCTAATCACATTAAACCTTTTCCTCCCCACCCCTTACCAAACAGGTTCAGCTATATTTTTTTTAGAATTTCATTTATTTGAATATGCCTGAAAGTAACATTTATTAAAATTAAAAAAAAACAATTCAGACTAGGTCCTTTATACTGAATTTAAATTGGTTCTTACTGTATAGGCAATATATTCCCTTTATAAACTACAATAAAATGTATAAATGTAACAATTCAGTAAAGGAATGTATTTAGAGTGAAGGATACTCAAAATATATTTTAAGATGACAAAAAAAGTAAATTATTGAAAGATGACATAATAGTCTAGACTTAATGCAAGTATATTATCAAGCCATATATACATATTATTTTTTTTCTAAAGGGAGTCACCTTTCTTTAGGGGCAGGATAGTGGCAAATTACTGAGTAGTAACTCAAGTTTTTAAAAATATTTTTTGGCAAGACTATACACCTTAATTTCTCTGCCTGAGTTCTTTCATCTGTAAAATAAGGGGCTTAAGATAGATGACTTCTCAGTAAGTCCTATACTGAACTTAATTTAACCTTTACTTGATTGTGAATCGTTGGCACCTCAAGATCACCAAGAGAACCCAGTGTTCTATTATGAATAAGTATATTGTTTAAGTGAGATCTATCCCCTTTTATCTCTTCCCATCTTGATTTTTCTGTGCTATCTTGCCACTATTTCTCTCCTCTCCCCTCACCTTCCTCCTTTTAAACCCCTCCACCAAACTTATTGCTCCTTTTTCTCCTCTCCTCTTCAAAAACATTCAGGCAGGCAGAAAGCATTCAGTATGTACTTAGCATGAACTGGACACTGTGTCTAGGAATACAAAGACAGAAAGTCAAAGATGTTGCACTCTAATTCATGAGAGGACCTGTATATACCTAGTCATGTGCAGGCTCTAAATGGAGTAAATGGATGATTCACTGAGTAATCACCATACTCTGAAGTTAAGATGTTTCCTACGCACCCTGAACCCTGTCCTGTGACAAAATATGTCACAGATAATTGAATTATTTGGGTCCCAGCTAATTGAAATCACCCTCAAATTTGGTTGGCAAATTCTCTCTGTGCTCTCATAGAGTGGGGGATGAGAGGGAAGGAGAGAGAAAGAAAGAAAGAACAGAAGAGCATAACAGACAGATCACTGAGGAAAAGATTGTGCCTGAGAAATAGGGTAAGAAAAATTGGTACAGCTAACAGTGGATAAAGCACCGGCCCTCGGATCAGGAGGATCTGAGTTCAAATGCGGCCTCAGACACTTGACACTTACTAGCTTGTGTGACCATGAGCAAGTCACTTAACCCTCATTGCCCTGACAAGAAAGAAAGAAAGAAAGAAAGAAAAAGAAAGAAAGAAAGAAAGAAAGAAGAAGAAGAAGAAAGAAGAAAGAGAGGCAGCCTAGGTGGTGCAGTGGATAGAGCACTGGGCCCTGGAGTCAGAGTACCTGAGTTCAAATCCGGTCTCAGACACTTAACACTTACTAGCTGTGTGACCCTGGGCAAGTCACTTACCCCCAGTTGCCTCACTAAAAAAAAAGAAGAAGAAGAAAGAAATCCCTGTTGACAGGGGCAGGCTTTCTGAGTTATATATGAGATATATACTGAGTTTCTGCTTACTTAAATTTCTGCTAATATCATAAGGATATTTGACGATTCATTCAGCAAGTATTATGTGCAAATTAAACAGTGGGAGATAAAAAGATACTTTAAAGCCTAATAACAAATGATGTCTGTGTAGATGAAAATAGCTGGTATGGTATACATGGAAATTAGCACTTAGGTAAAGCAAACGATCTTGTGCTAGGTGAAGGTTAGTCTTAGAGGGACTGTGACCAGAGTCAGAACAAGAGGAAGGAGAGGAGAAAAATCTCCTAGGGCAATGTTATGTGTGAGCTGGAACAATCCAATGAGTGACACTTTTTAGTACTTTAAGAAAATAATGTTATATATTTTACAAAGTATTAGAGCAATTTTATGCTGTGGCATATAGGTCATTATTTTGTGTTATATCAAGTTACCTGAGTACACTGAAGGTTTAGTGCCCTTCTATAATTATAATTAATACCCAGAATGGGCAGTTTTCTTACCTAAAATATATGAATGCCTTGCCCAAATCTGACTGATTCAACTGAAACTCAAAGAGAAATATTTTTAATTTTTTCAAGCTTGGGAATTTTCACATAACCTCTGGGGAAGTTATGGATAGAGTGCATTGTGTATCATTGCAGTGAAAGCCCTTTATAAAAGTCTCCTTAGTGTGAATTGGTAGCTTTATTGTATGTGTAAAATAACACAAAAAGCTATAAGATCTTGGAAATCTGTTTCAGCTCTATGATGTTATAAGGGGACAGAGGAAATGGCAGGGGTGGGGGAGGGGCCGTGGGCCATACCACTTAGTGAAGCATACTAGCTTAATCATTTTTTACTTTAGAAAAAATACAACTATCAACTTTTCTGAATAAACTGCTCCATACCGAAAACAAATTCACTATGCTTATTTATAGATACTAAATGTATGGTGTTAAATAAGCTTTGTGTAAAATTTTATTATGCAACATTGTTTTCCCTTTGACCTATTTTTCTTGCTCCTCAAATTTGTAACTGTATAATAATACGCCCAACTCCAGGGAATGTTGGGACAATCCTGAAGCACTGTTACCTGCTTTATTGATATGTAGTGGTCATTTCCTCCCTTAACCTCAGCATGGCACTAGCCGTTGGCAACACTTCCTTTTTTTTTTTTTTTTTTTTTTTTAGTGAGGCAATTGGGGGTTAAGTGACTTGCCCAGGGTCACACAGCTAGTTAAGTATTAAGTGTCTGAGGCCGGATTTGAACTCAGGTACTCCTGACTCCAGGGCCCGTGCTCTATCCACTGCGCCATCTAGCTGCCCCTTGGCAACACTTCCTAAGCCTCAACTGCTTCTGTTCCACCTCCAGTAGTGTTCTTTCAATATCCTTCCACGTCTTTCCACTTGGACTTGTCCTTTCAGAAAAACTGAAACTAAAGCCTTAATTACTGTCACCATCTATAAAGAAGGTAGAAGCCAGGTTTAATTTGATTCAAACAAAGAGATTAACTAGACTTAAGTTAATAAATTTCTAATTGGTCTGAGAGATTCTGTTCTTCATCTCCATCATGAATCCCAAAATTTCTGACCTGGATAAGGACCTCAGAAGTATTCTAGTACAACTCGTACCTAAGTAATACCCTTCTGTTGTTATTCACACCTCCATACCCTTCTGTATGCAGTCAGGTCCAACTTTTCCCCTATCTTAGCAAAGATAATATGGGAATAATTTGTTGTTTCTTTCTCCAGCTTATGTTACAGATGAGAAAACTGAGGCATACAGGGTTAAGTGACTTGCCCAAAGTCACAGAGCTAGTAAGTGTTTGAGGCCAAATTTGAACTCAGGAAGATGAACCTTCTTGACTCCAGGTGCAGCACTCTATCCACTACACCACCTAGTTGCCCAGAATCCCTTCTACAGCATCCCTGACAAATTGCTATTCAGCCTTCTTCAAAGATCTCTGTCAAAACCCAAATGATAAGCAAGTGAGGCTTGGGCCAGGACCTGTTAAATGTAAGAGGGAATCCACTGTCTCCTTAGTCAACACCTTCCACTTGGTAGAGCTCTAATTATTAAGAAATTTTCCCTTACATATTGAGCCAAAATTTGTCTCTTCATGACTTCTATTCATTGCCCTTCCTTCTGCTTTCAGAGATTAGAACGACCTCTAATTCTTCTGCTATGTGTTACTTGAAGACAGCTTTCATGTAGGCCCCAGAATCTTCTCTTCTCCTAGCTAAATATCCCTAGTTGCTTCATCCAATACTTAGCATGATCTCCTAGCCCTTCATCATTCTTGTCACTCTCCTTTGGAAACTTCATAATTTGCCCAGTCTGTCAGTGTCTTTCTAAAAATGTCACTCAAATCCAGTTTGTCAAGGAATGCCTTTTCCAGAATATGGTGCCCAGTAAATTCATCTCTTTTTATAGGCATTTGCTGAAATATGTCTTCCAAGATGAAAGCCATGAAGGATCTGCTCATTTTGGGTGGCAAATTTATATATACCATTTTGGAGGCTTTCCTTCACTTCATAGTTCCAAGGCAAAAGAAAAACGTTGCTGGTGAAATAGTCCTTATAACGGGAGCTGGGAGTGGAATTGGACGATTATTAGCCTTAAGATTTGCCCGTCTGGGAGCTATTCTAGTTCTCTGGGATATCAATTCAGAGAGCAACCAGGAAACTTGTGAATTGGCCAAAGAAGCTGGTGCATTGAGAACATATGTCTATACCTGTAACTGCAGCGAAAGGCTGGATATTTACCGAGTGGCAAATCAGGTAAGTCCTGCATATCACTCAGTTCCTTTACGTTGTAAAATTATATCAGCTACCCAAACTTTTAATTAGTGATTTGACCAAAATTTGCATTGAGATAGTTCTCTATAATATAGTAATCTAGTTTGGCAAACATTAAGTGCTTACTATATGTGAGGCATTATACAGTTATCCCTTCCATATCACAACTTTCCCCACTGAGGTTTCTATATATCATGGGTTGGCATAAAAAATTAAATAGCAAATTTGGGGGAGTTTTTTGGAAGCCCCAGACGATGCACAAAGGCCAGCAGACAACACAGAAAGAGTTTAGAATCTCAGAAATGCATAAAATATAGGTATAGTATTGTATAATATCAACCTGTTTTATCTTTTAATATAATACAATTCAGACTTCTTCTCTGGTGTGAAAGGAGGGCCAAAAAATATTACAACTATTTTCCAGATCACGGGGGCACTACACCCCTAACCCCTGAGATGTGGGAGAACCATACTGGGTGATGGGTATACAAAGTTAGATAATGAATGATACAAGCCATGCCCTCAGGACCTTACAGACTTATTCATACTTATTATGCATCTACCATTAGTTTCCAAAGTGATTTAAATTGTTTTGTTACCACTTGTATGTCAATACATATAATCAAATCTGAATAATTTATTTAGCCAAAAATCTCTTAATCCAATTTTACTTCTAGACAGGTCATTTATAGGGAAGGAGAGTTGCCCAATAGACCAGGGCCATAATTTGATGAAGCACTCCCTTCCATAATTCCACATACCATCATCCTATACCTTTTCTTCCATGCACCCAGTTTTAATGAGGAGAGAAATGTAAAATTGTGTAAATGTTATTTTGCATCATTGTCCTATAACATGGTAAACAGTCATAGTGAGAAGAAAAGCTATCAAAACATAATTCCAGCTGTGTAAGATCCCTTCTTTCCAGGCCTCCTCTGCCACTTCTGTTTCCAGTGGGAAAAAAGCCAGGCAGGGTGTACTAATAGTTAGCTGGTCTCTTTGCTATGTAAGTTTTGTCTTTTATTTGAATGATTAGTTTTATGCTATTTCTTGCAGCCAAATTTAGCTATAGGACTCAGCATAGTGATTGACACATAGTAAGTGCTTAACTTACTATAACTAACTGACTACAGATCAGAATTTAGTATCTGAAGGGCACTTGAATTGCATTTGCAACATTTTTTTCAACTGTTCTTGAAACTTTAGCTGTTGCTACTTTATATGTCTTCTAAAATTTTGTTTATATTTGAGATCATAGGTTTGAATAATGGCTGTGTGACCCTATTGATGATAACCTATATATTCTTAATTCAAACATCAACACTACCTATATTCAGGCATTTACAGAACTAGCATAAGGTAGACCATTTCAATGTAAGGTTTTGGTTTTTGGTTTGTTTGGTTTTTTTAACATTCCTTACTTTGCTTTATGTATTTAAAATTATATTGATGCTTTGCTTAGAAAACAATAAAATATAGGCACAGTTCTATTTTTTAATCCCACATTCTTTTCTTCTTGGGAACCTAAGAAGAAAATTGGCTATGTTTTCTGAATATAAGCCACAGGTCATTTTCATATCATTTGCCAGTTTAGTCATGTCTTTCTCTCCCATCCCCATGCTCTCCCTGAGCAATTGATTGTCTTGTCTTGCTTATAGGACCTTATAATTCTAGCCATTTGAGACCTTTTTACATTCTAATGAGCTGTCTCAGCAACCTTTGTCATCTGGAAATTTGATAAGCATGTCTTCTTTCTCTTCATCCAAGTTGTTCATAAAAATGATGAACACAATAGAGCCATGTGACCAGGCACTAGAGATTTCTCTCTAGGCTGACATCAATTCATTAATCAGCACTCTTTAAAAATGATCATTTAACTAGTTACAAATCTATCTAACCTCCATTTCTAGAAGGATATTATAATTATGTTCCTTATTAAAATCCAATTATTTTCTCTCTATAACTTTTCCCTGTTCCATTAATCTACTAAATATTTCAAAAAGGAATTTTGGTTAGCTTGGGATGATTTGTTCTTAGAGAAGCCATTATGGCCAGTGATGATTGGTTCCCTTTCTAAGCGCTTACAAATCAGAGATCTGATTATCAAGTCTAAAATTTTTACTGAAATCAATGTGAAGCTTATGCGTTGATCTAATTTACAGAATCCATCCTTTATTCCTTTCTGGAAATTAAGACAATGTTTTTCCTTATCTCATTCTCTAAAACTTTAACCATTCTTCACCAGTTCCTCAAAGTTAACTTACAATATCTTCTCTGTGGATTTCTTTTTTGCCCTGGGTTGCAATTCATCCCCCTTGAAGTCTTACTCTTATGCTTTATTGTTATGTTGAGAGAACCATTGTTTTTTGAAGGCAAAAAACTCTGGCAGATTCTACAAAGATGAAAAGGATTGAGATACAACCCTAGCAACATACTGAGTCTTCTGTCTAAGGACTAGCCTCATTATGTATGGAGACTGACCTGTTAGTGAAGAATTCTTTGACCATGGCAGCCCATCAAACAATGAAAAAGACAAATTTACCACTGTGGTGATAGTGGAAGCAGAAAAGTGAAAAGGAGAATGAAAATACTATGATGCACAGGTTTTTTTTATTATTATTTATAAACATTTATTTAATTTTTGGCACCCATAAGGTAAAATCTTTGACTATTCACCAGCAAAGAATGTAATAATATGTCTTGACATTCTCCTTGTAAATGCCAAAAGGAAGTCGCAGCTAAATTGAAGGATAACTCTGGTTCTTTTGGAGAGGCAAAGAGGAGTTTAAAATGTTGACTTTGTCATACATGCAAAGGGAATGAGGAATATTGTGTTGCACCGCTCATGATAAGCATTTGCGGGGGGAAATACCATGAAAATAATCACAGTTTATGCACCAGCATAAGCAGTAAACTATGAGAATATAGAAAATTTCCACTATTCAATAAGAGCCTCCAAATTAAATCAATATATCCTTTAATTGACTTAAATGTAAATATAGACATAGAAGAGAATGTTATATGTATGTATACATGCATATTCAATTGATTACAAAAGGACTACCACATTGTTAAATTATATTTATGTCTGTTTGAATATTATTAATTTTATTTTCTGGGTTTGGTTTTGTTTGGTTTTTGGTGCTTGCCTTGTGCATGGCCTGCTGATTCTCTTTTGGAAGAAAGTATTCATGATAAGGCATAATCTTTCCACATGGCATACAAACCTTTGACCTTATTTCTCACTCTTGAACCATGTTTTTATTTTTATGTGTGCGTATAAATATAACCACATGCACACATAGATGTGTATATATCTATTACTATTAATTGAGGTAACTCCAACTTAATCTATTTAAACTATTTCCTATGGAAGTTTAACTAATGTAACTCAATTGACAAAAAAAAAAAGAAAGAAAACTAAAAATACCTAGGAACTATTTCAGCCAGAAAACAATTAGGAGCATATATGTAAAACCTTAGAGTTTATTTTGTCAAGTCAAATCAATAAGCATTGATTAAGCCATTCTATGTTCCAGACACTGTGCTAAACACTCAGAATACAAGTACAAGCAGAAAAATAGTCCCTGTCTTCAAGGAGTTTACACTCTAATGGGGAAATATAATATATTAAAAGAATCTGGGGGTACCGGGAGGAAGATTTTCATCAAGATAGAAGAAGTCTGGGAGGAGAATTGAGTGCAGCCTGTAGAGGAATGAAGATATGGGGGTCCTTGGCATCTGAGGTGCCAGCTAATCAGAGGGAGACACTGCAAGAATAGAGTTTTTCCAGTGTGTGAAGTCCAGGGCTGCAGTGAGCTTACAGGGTGTAGAGGTTTCTGGGTTATTATTGAAAAAAAAATCTATAACGAAAATCAGGAGTGCAGCCTAGAAAGGAATGAAGACTAGGATCTAGTCCAATCTCCTAATTTTACAGATGAGGAAACTGAGACTCAGAATGTAAACTGGATTATTGAGCATTATAGAGTAGAATGATGGAAGTTTATGAGTAGTATCTTCTCATAAAATAGCAAGAAACAGAAAAGAGAAAAATAGGTTTATGTAAAGGTTGGCTAGAAACCCCACTAAGTCAGATCTTTATGAGAGCATTTAAGGATAAAACTAGAAAAAAACACAACCAATAGATGAAAAGTGAATATCTACTAATATTTCTATGACAAAGTCTTTTCCTCATTAGTGCCACTGAACATAGTATTTGGACTTTAACATCATAGTACCTGGTTGTGTTCTGAATAAGAAAAGTAGAAGTGGTTCTAGAAGAGCAACTAGAATAAACCAAGTATACAAAGAAGAGAGGTATTTTTGAGGTAATAGTTTTGAAGTGATAGACTTCATAATAGCAAATGCTTAAGGGGGGAAAAAAATCACAGATTCTATTACTTTAAAAAGGCAATCAAGAAAATACTGCCAGCTTCCCACTCATAGACCTATGTTTCCCTCTCTAAAAATCTGAGAATAAAATACCCAAGAATCGAAGGCATCCTTGATGATAATATGAAAAAGGAATAGGTAGTCATTCACAAACAATATCCTACCACAGATCATATCTTTACAATAACACTCTTGGCTAAAAGATACAGAGGATTCACAAATCCATTGTATAGACTATGAAAAAAGAAAAGATTTATTAGAGAAAAACTCTACCTTAAAGATTCTCCGGTGAGATATCTCCTATCAAAAGTTAAAAATCATACAAAATTCCTTGGAAAAATATAAGATAACTCTGATTCTATTCAGGAAGCCTTTATTAAGTGCCAACTTTGTGGTAGGCACTAGAGTAGTTGCTGTAATTTCAAAGACAAAACTGGAAATGTCCCTCCATTTAAGAGCTCACATTCTACCAAATACAACCTTTTGATGAATAATAAAGAATAAAATATATGTTTGTTAAACTCATTTTTCCTTGTCAAAAACTATGTCAAGTGCGATCTAAATCAAAAAGGAATCCCTATAGATGAAGTCCTCTACATGATCTTGTCTGCAGATGACCTTATACCAAGCAACAGTCCCTGAAGTATTGTAAATCATCCTAAATTAAATCTATAATCTCTCAAACTGATTTAGCCTAACTATCCATACTAGAAAAACAAAGTAGATGAGGAATAAATATCATCAAGACTCTGACATGTGGTTGGATGGATGACCCATAGATATAGTCCATCAGTACATATGGTTTAGTCAGATAACCTCAGATGCATGAAGCTGGGTCCAGAATTGAATAGAAGAGTAGGTTGGATTGCATTTGGGATATTTTAAAATGACCTGAATAACATTAATCTCCTTGAAGAAAAAGAAACCCCTTTTTCTAATCTCAGTATCCCTTTGATACTTGGTTGTGACACATAGATCACTGTCTCTGAAGAATTAAAGTTACAGGTCACTCTAGAGGGAAAGGAAAGGCACATATTAGGCATGAGTATGCCACCAGTAATGAAATGTGCAGGAGAAGTGGTTTAAAAGATAATCATCTGAAAGCTCTTTGCCTGAAAAAGATCACAGAGCAAGAGCAAAGAATTACCAGTGGATTGCCTATATGCTGCATTATTACCCACACGGTATCAGAGAACTAGGTTCTACAGTGGATAGAACTTTGTACTTATAGTCAGGAACTCTTGAGTGTAAATCTGGCCTCTTACTAACATGTCTAGCACAGAGACACTTATTAGTTGTGTGATCCTGAGCAGATTTATGTCTGCCTCAATTTCCTCAACTACAAATTGGAGAAAATAAAAGCACCTACCTCCCAAAATCATGATAAAAATCAAATGGAACATCTGTTTAAAAAAAACACAACTTAGCACAGTGCCTGGCAAAAAATAGGTACTTCTGTTACCCTCCCCCCCCCAAAAAAAAAGACCTGGAAGACCAAGCATGTAGTATATGTTCCACTGTAGATTTGCAGGATTGTTTATTGACTATTAACTAACTGAAGATGAGGACAGAATGAGGAGGTACAAATGGATTACAGTCTGTATCAGTGAAGGGAGTACCCACATTGATAGGATCTAAAATCACTTGGCATAATGATGAAAGTAATTTGTGAAAGTCAAAAAATGGATTCATTTAGAGCAATTAGTTTTCCTATTTCCTCACCTTTAATTTTTTATCATTTGTTCTTCTGTAATCAGTTTTAAGAGATTTCTCTTTGATAGAGAAGGCAGAAGTCAAATAAGTGTTGGTTCTGCTTCCCCTCAATTATACCATATTCTACCAAGCAGTCAATCTCTCCCTGCTCTTTGCTCCTAACATACATGAAATGTACATTAAATCTTTTCCCCCAAAGTTCTGGCTCAGCTCATTGTGGGCTTTAGCCTGACTGAGAGAATTCTTACAGGTCTGTACCATATTTTTTAACTTTGATCCTTGAACATTTCTCCCCCATTTATAACTATTGAAAGGGATAACTGGGTAAGCCATTTAAAAGTTTCCTTTACTTGACACTTCTCCAAGCAATCTCATTCTTTGCATACAACGAAGATACATTTGATTCCAACAACTAAGTAATAAGTGCCTAATAGGTGCAAGGCACTAGGCTCCGTGGTAGAGAAGCTGAAAACCCTCAAATGTTGTAACAAATAGTTATAAATATTTTCTGAGCATCTACTGTGTGCAAAGAAACTGACTAGACACAAATACTAGATAAGATGTATTCCCTGCTTTCATGGAGCTTATAGCCTAATAAAGAGATAAGATAAAAATAATAGCTGATAAATATATTTGAGAGAAGGGGTGCAGGGCAGTGGTATGTGAGACCCAAGAGGAAGTGTCATTATCAAGAGTAAGGATCAGAGAAAACTTCATTGAGGAGGAAACTTTTTTTTGGTTTTTTGGGTTTTTTTGTAGGGCAGTGAAGGTTAAGTGACTTGCCCAGGGTCACACAGCTAATGCGTGTCAAGGGTCTGAGGCTGGATTTGAACTCAGGTCCTCCTGAATCCAGGGCTGGATTGTGCCACTTAGCTGCCCCCAAGGAGGAAACATTTTAATTGAACTCAGAATAAGATTAATAATAATTTCCAAATGATGGATAGGTTAAAAAAATTCAGTAACATTTGATCCTTGAAATGTAGAGATTTATACTAATCCCCATTTCAATAGAAATAGTCAATCTATAAACATTTATTAAGTACCCGTTATATGGCAGGCACTGTGCTAAGCACTAGTGATAGAAAGAAAAGTAAAAGAGAATCTCTCCTCTCCAGGAGCTCAATATCTAATGAGAGAAACAGCATGTAAAACTGCTGTGTCCATGTGTGGCCCCTAGATCAGCCAAATTAAACTTTAATTTGGAAATGTTTAACAAAATAAATAAAAGTACAGTACAACATAGATAATGTTCATTTGTGCTCTTGTTTTTGTAAATCAGTATGCAGCTATAAGGATCTATTTGTATTAGAGTTTGACATCACTAGTTTAGACTTGGCCCTTTGGGGTGATCTGTTAGGGTCCCTTTTAGCTCTGCGAGTCTTTGAATCAGATGAATTCCTGCTTAATACAACAGATATGGATGGGAAAATCCTTGCTAACCTGTAAGTAAACCTTATATTTAACTCTTGTGAAAATTTCTTTTTTCAGCATAGGCAACAGAAGAGGAGAAAATGAATGCAAGGAAACATCTTAACTCAAATTACATTTGATAGTGTTCACTTTCCACTAATGGCATCCTGTGAAAGGAGTTCAATCACATTCAAAGAGCATTTTGCCATGTGATCATTAGACAGGAACGTTGTAGGTTCCATTGTCCACTTTCACTTTCTCAGAGATTCTTAGAAGGAAGAAAACTCCAAAGTTTGGGCCTCAGCATGCTTCTGCTTCACATTAAGCCCAACTCTCCACATTGTAGGAAGGAGGGGCTTGAATAGATTGCTGGGAAGCCCCCACAGAGGCACTTGTATAGTTAAATGCAAAGTAAAAAAGAGAACTAGTTTGCATGTATTCGTATAGAAGGGAAGAATTGGGGTAGAACTGTTCATATTACTGAAACACTTGTCATGCCTTGCCCTGGTACATTCAAAATATAATTTTATTTATGGAAATTGATTTGCCTAACTTTTAGGAATGTGCTAAATTATTGTAAGTGAAACTGCCACAGTTTCCTGCTGCTAAATGGCCGGCATAGAAAGGAAGCCTGGCCCCATGTAGGTGTAATCACTGGTTCCCTTGCCAGATCAAAACAAAGGTTTCCTTTCTTCCCTTTCCTTTCCTTTCTTAGACTGGGTCTCCCCATTTCTCCATCAGGCTAGAAGTGCAGGGGCTACTCATGGCCTGATCCCACTATTGATCAGCCCATGAATTTCGACCTGCTCCATTTCCAAGTTCAGTCTTGCTTCAGCAACCTGACAACCTCTCCTGACCCTCCTCTGGGGACTCATATTGATGCCAGACATAGTGAGAACACTTGATCAGCTTAGCCCACTGCAGCTCAGAACTCCCTAGCTCAAGATATCCCCTAGCCTCATCTTCTTCCCTATCCTCCCTATTAGCAGGGATTAAGAATAGGTGTGTACCACCATACATATCCACAAAGAGTTTTTACCGGAACAGCATCATTCTCCCACCTTTCCACTTCTTAATTCAAATGGACTGACCTGGTTATTTCCAACCTTAATGTCAATACAATTTTGACTTAGTCATTTATCATAACCCTTCTCAACAGCACCAAATCAAAGTGTTTTCCATGCTCTTTTTTTTCAGTTTTGTCTAAAAGAAATAAAATAGAATACTACACAGTGAGATAAAATTATCTTTGCCTTACTATGCAACCTCTTAGATTTACTTCAGGATACAGATCCAATAGCTTAGAGTCAGCCCCAATTCTTTAACTCTGATGCTATTAGAACACATTTGCAGTAATAGATTTGATAGATAGCAATTTCAATTAGTTTCCATAATACCTGCCACACACAAACTGTGCCCTGACTGATTTTGCACTCTTGTGTATATACCTCTTGGTTTCTGGGGCACCTGTAGGAAGAGATGATAGTGATAAGAAGCTAATCTGTATTCATACTGGAGATCTTTCCGATAACAACAGGACCACTTCAACTTGCAGTTGTCTCCAACTTCTTGACTGAGTGTCAGTCAAGATGAAGATTGTATGATAAATTATTTGTGGGGGCGAGTGTGACAATGTCAGTTCAGGACCTATAATTTCATCAACATGGAATCTCCTCTACCAAGTCAGATCAGCAATTTCACTGTAACTTACACAGAATTATAACCTTAAAGAATTGCCTGAAACACTGAGAGGTTAGGAGATTTACCCACAGTTACAAAGGTAGTTTTTCTCAGAAGCAGGACTTAAACCCACATCTTGTCTTCATTTCCAGGCTGGCTCCCCACCCCCTACATAAAGCATACTACTTGTATTTGAGTACTAAAAAATTACTACAGCACAAAAATAAAGAGAGGTCTTTTGCAGTTTTTTCTACTGACAAACTCTTTCCTAAGTAATATTTAAAGAGTCTGTAATTTTACTGATATGGGTACTCCCTCTGCCAATTCAGGCTACCAGCATGGTTCAGTGGAGATAACAGGAGTTCTGGAGTCAGAAAATGGGTTCTTATTCAGCCCCCATTATAACATATGTAATCTTAGACAAATCACCTTATCTCCTTGGGCCTCAGTTTCCTCTAAAATGAAGAGATTGTACTAGATAGCTTCTTAGGTGCCACCTACCTCTAAATCTGGGCTCTTGTGATACTATGAATTCCCTCTCTAGTGCCATAGTAAATGTTTTCATGATTGCCATGGACAGAAAAGTTCATCCCCTGGTAGCCAATATTGTGATGCTAAGACTCTGAATTTACCTAGGCTGGTCTCTTATCCACTGTTGGGCCTGTAATTAGGGCCTTTGGAACTTAGTAGGACTTAACAGAGATTGCATGTTCCTGATAATAGCTTTCAAAAACCAGAGTCACTTTAAGGCAATGGTAAAACTTCAGAGTAAGAAATCAATGGAGATAGCACAGTGGATAAAACACTGCCCTGGATTCAGGAGGACCTGCATTCAAATTTGGCCTCAGACACTTGATAGTTACTAGCTGTGTGACCCTGGGCAAGTCACTTAACTCTCATTGCCCAGCAAAAAAAAAAATATCTATCTATCTATCTATCTATCTATCTATCTATCTATCTATCTATCTATATATATATATATATATATATATCAATGGAGGGCCTTCAGTTCTACTCTGGTTCACTAGTTAGTGAAATCATGAAACTCATATTACATAACAAATTGCTTCTTTTTGTTTTCTCCTATCCAGGTTAAAAAAGAAGTTGGTGATGTCACCATCCTTATTAATAATGCTGGGGTTGTAACAGGAAGACGGCTCCTTGAGATTCCAGATGAATGTGTGGAAAAGTCATTTGATGTGAACTCTAAAGCACATATCTGGGTGATTTTCTTCATGTTCTTACAATGTCTACAAAACTGTCTTAGCATCCAAGCGCCCTTTTGTAAATTAAATTAGTCAAGTTGTTTTAAACAAATAATTATTTATTTTCTGGCATTTGGTAATAACTTCAAAACTCTCTGAAGGTAGTATAATTCAGAATATTGGTTCTGAATTATAGGATTACTGCATCCCAGGTGTCATCTAAACCTCTGATATTTTTTTTTTTACCAGAACTATGAGTTCACTGGTATAGAACCATTGGGCTAGAACTATGATTTCACTGCTGTAGGGAAACTCTAGTGACAAAATACTACTCTACTAATGCAGATTGGTGAATGCTTTACAATTTGTAATCTTACAAAGTTGCCTGGGTCAGCGAGAGCTTAAGTGACTTGCCTATGTCCACATAATCAGTGCGTGTCAGAGGTAGAACTTGAACTTAATCAAAGGTCAGTGCTCTATCCTTCATAAAGCTAGGTGGCATAGTGGATAGAGTGCTGGCCTTGGAGTCAGAAAGACTTGGGTTCAAATCCTCCCTCAAATACTTCCTAGCTACATGACTGAGGAGGGTAAGTCACTTAACCATGTTTAGCCTCAATTTCCTCATGAGTAAAATTATAATAGTGCTTACTTCATAAGATCATTTTGAGGCTCAAATGAGATAATATATATAAAGTACTTTACAAATCTTTAACCAATTAAAAAAACAAATAATATTTACATGTCACTTTACAGTTTTCACAGGGTTTTCCCCATATTACCTACCTGAGATTTTTTTCTGGTCCCCCAACTTTTCCCGTCTTTCAAATCTCTGTTCACCTAGACAACAATATGGTACAATGGATAAGTATAATGGAAAGAACACTGGAGTCAGGACACATCAATGATAATCCTGACTCTTCATAAACACACCATTACTTTAGGCCAATTATATAACCTCTTTGGGTTTTAGTTTCCTCATCTTTAAAAATAAGGAATTCAGGGGCAGCTAGATGGCGCAGTGGATAAAGCACCAGCCCTGGATTCAGTAGTACCTGAGTTCAAATCCGGCCTCAGACACTTTACACTTACTAGCTGTGTGACCCTGGACAAGTCACTTAACCCCCGTGGCCCTGCAAAAAATAAAATAAAATAAAATAAGGAATTCAGACTAAATAACCTCTAAGATTCCTTATTTTCTAGATTTCATTCTGAAGCTGTCCTCTTCATACCATTCCCTGAACCATATTGTCTTCCTGTCTTTAAGACTCAATTCAGCCAAGCCCTTGCCAGAAAATCCTCCCACACTAATGTCTAAGTAGGTTGAAACTTGTAATAATAAATTATGACTAGAACATCCATAATTATTGTACATACACTTGTACATATTATACATGTACATATACTTCACCAATTACATTAATCTGTTGATATGATTGCTGAGGGAAACTAACATTTGCAGGTTGAGCCTGCCCAAATGTAGAGAAGAGATTAATATAAAGACATTTTCATTAACATATTGAACTAAAAATGAAAGGTTGTTGATAAAGATCATAAATATCATTAACTCAATTATTTCTGGATGTGATATCTTCAAATTGATTTAAAAAAAAATAGGTAGTATTACTTATTTTTAGGCCCTAAACAAAACTTTTCTCTGTATGTAGGTTCTCTTTCCCAGTTTGATAATGGGGTGGTCCATTTGTGTGTATGTCTATATATACCCACATGTATATACATATATGTTTGTAAGCATATTATGTGTGTTACACATACATGTGTGTTATATGCATGCATGTGTGTATGCGCATGTATACTTACTAGCTATATGTCCTTCTTTGTTCTCAATCATAAGTTCCTCTAAGGAAGAGACTATATTTTGATCTGTGCTCTGTAAACTCAGTGACATCTTTTTTCTATTTTTGATATGATAGCAACATGATCAGCTGAAGTGAAAGGAATGTTATATTTGACTAAACATTCTTAATATTTTATTTTGCCATACTTTGTAGACTTACAAAGCCTTCCTTCCTGCTATGATTGCTAATAACCATGGACACTTGGTTTGCATTTCAAGTTCAGCTGGATTAGTTGGTGTAAATAGACTATCAGGTAAGTACTGTATAAATTAAACAATCAATGTTATGTAATATTTCACATTGCATTTTTCCTTTGCAAAACTTAACTTAGAGTTGCATAATAACCCTGTGGAAAGTATTGACCTAATTTCACAAGGAAATCAAATTAAGAAATGAAGTATATAGCAAATTGGAATTAGAACTCTAATCCTAATTCTTCAAGCTTCCAAATAGCAAGTAGACACAAATACCATCTATTAGATATGTTTATATAAAATTTAAATGTATAGCCTGGATTAATCTTTATCTCTCACATAATCACCTTGACCAGAAACTAAAACATGGCCCACACAGTTTTGTGTTTCACAGTTGGTAAAACTTTCTAATAATTATAACTTTCCAAAAGTGGCATGGGGTCTTCTTCACCAGAGGTCTTTGACGAAGACCAGATGACCACTTGCTGATATATGGGAAAAGTGCTTCTACTTCAAGTTTGGGTTGAATTACATAGCTTCAGGATGTTCTTTAAAACTCTGAGATTCTGTGAGTCTCTGCTCAGTCTCTAGAGAGCTGCTTGAAACTATTAACAGATTGTATATGTGAAGATTTGTTGGGAAGCATGTTTTTGTTTTTTTAATGAACTATACAAGTTTACCACAACCACAATATCTTCCTTTCTCCCTTGCCCTAAATAAATAAATGAACAAATGATGACACAACAAATAAAGATGGTCTATTGATTATTAAACTACATTTATATCACAGAGTAAATAATATTAATCTGAAATTTCATTCATTAGTCTCTCACTATAATAAGGGTGGCAGGAATCTCCCATCCCAAGTAGCCTAATAATCTCAGCCTTACTACTACTCTGATGCAAATATCTCAGCACCCTCAGGGAAGTCAGTCTGTGCTTCAGTCCCACCTCCCAATAATGCAGGGGTTCTTAACCTTTTTTTGCATCACAGACCCCTTTAGTGGTCAGGTGAATCCTATGGATTCCTTCTCAGAAAAAAAAAAGTTTAAAATGCATGAAATAAAATACATAGGATTACAAAGGAAAGAAAATTAAGTTATCAAAATAATTTTAGACCAAGTTCACTGACACCCCCCCCCCACCTAAAATCTACACACAGGTCCTTGGCTTAGTAGGGAGAAGAGTAAAGGGAAAGGGGGCCCTCCTGTCACTAAGGCACCCTTCCAAATATACCATATCATTGTGCACAGTAGGTTTCAGTAAACTATCATTAATTCTGTAGTTATACTAATGACAAATTATTAAATAGCTTGATGCTTAGAGAACTTTATAATACCATCACCTGTAAATACACGCTTCTACTGTCTTATTCTATTATAGCCATAAAGAGATTTTCCCAAACCTTCCAGGCTATCAAAAATGTTACTAGTTCAAACAAGCTCACTATGACCACCCCCACTCCTCTTCCACTACATTCCTCCTAGCTGCTCTCCATACCCTTTCTTATTACATCTCTCTTTTCTACTTAACCTCATTACACCTCTCCTGTTAAATGACTTTCTTCCTATACTCTCGATCTCAAATACACATTACATTCTACTCTCATACCCACATACAAGCACTGGAATGTCATAAAACTCACAATTCCCCTCATATTTTACTTACTGCCAGTTACATTTCCATCCATTTTCTTTGTCTTCTGCCCATGGCCAGAGGCAGCAAAATGGTTCCTAATCCCGATGATTCCAATACCAGTTTTCTTCTAGGTACTATTCCAGCCATGTCATTATTTTTTGTCCTTCATTTTCAAAGAAGATCGGTGACATCTCAGGGTGATGTCCTGACATGCTCATGAATTGGATTTAAGTGAGGCAGAGTTGCAGAAAACCATCAACCTCACTCCCTCTTTTAGATTATTTGAAATCCAGTGGCAAGACAAAAGTCAGGATGACTAGCAATGGCTGGGAATGCAGTAGATGACCTTGATGTTTTTGATGTCTAACCAAGCTCTAAGCATCCCACAGGGCTTGCTTCCGCTGTCTTCATGGCCATTGGAACAAATTGTTCTCAACCACCCATTCCTTCAGGAGAAGTTTTCATGTGCTTCGAGTAGACATCCCCCTAACTCACTGACAAGAAGCCTTTCAGTTACCCTCAACCTGATTTTACCCATCTACTGAGATGGTTTTATCAGGGTGTGGCTGCTGCACATGCTATAGCTTCTTGGAGCCACGGGTGAGAGTTGGATGAATCAAGTGGACACCAAAGGTGGATGGGCAGCCCTGAAAAGGGCTCAGCAAGTCTTCACACCAGAGGTGCTAATCCTCCTGAACAGCCCATACACCATAACTATATTCTAGCCATACTCTGTAAGCAAAGATTTCCCCTTTCACTTTAGAAAAGCTGTAAAAACCACTTTAGCTGCTCCTCTCTTTGAAACCTTCCCCATCAAGTAAATTGAGATTTCACATAATTGGAACAAAGGGAAACATGACTATAGGCAAGAGTGTTGGAGCATCCTGGATAACACATTGTGAACAAGAAATGAGAGGCAGCATGGCTTGTAAATAGAGAGGTAAACTTAGAGCCAGAAAGACCTGGGTTCAAGTCTTACCACTGTCACAGACTGACTATGCTACTCTGGACAAGTCACTCTTCTGGGGTGAGGGCTAGCTGAGCCCTTTTTAGGGCTGCTCATCTACTTTTGGAGTCCCCCTTCACCTGTCTCTTACCTGTGACTCCAAGAAGCTGTTGCATGTGCGAGACCACACCACAGTAAAACCACCTTGGCAGATGGGTTAAACCTTGTTGAGGATAACTCAAACCCATCAGTGAATTAGGGGGATGTGAAGCATATGAAGAATTCCCCTGACAGAACAGGTGGATGAAAAGAATTTGTTCCAGTGGTCATCATGATGGCTGAAGTAGGCACTGTGGAGTGCTTACAGCTTGGTCAGACTTCAAAAACACCAAGGTTATACACTTCATCTTGACATTTGTCTTGCTACTGGATTTCAGTGACTCTGGAAGAGAGAGTGAGGCTGATGACTTTGTGCAATTCTGCCTCACTTTAATTCAATTCATGTGCAAGTCATGACATCACCCCATGATATCATTGGTCATCTTCAAAAATGAAGGTCAAACAACAACAACAGCTCTAGGCAACTCTCTGAGTCTATACATTGTAGAGAAGGTGCTCACCTGGAAGTTCCCTATAATCTATGAAATCACAGGGCCAATTGCTATCCCTCACAAAACATATAGGAGGCCATCAAGTCAAGTCAAGACTACTTGAAATCAGATAGGATTATCTCTCTTAAGATAGGAGACAGAGGTTGAGACTACCAGGACACCATTTTGGCATGGATCCTTTAGGATACAATGTACCGATGGCCTGGGCCAGTAGAGTAAAAGAGTGCAGCAAATATGGAGAATTGGTAGCATAAGCCTAGAGGTTTGCTGCCACTTTTCCCATCCTAGAATCTGCAGGCACCTATCCTTTATTCATTACCCAAAGGCTATTTTTCATTTGCCACTATCCCTTCTTCCCTATCCCCTCTGATTTCCCAGTGGAGACAATACTAATTCACTTGACTGATATGATGTCTTAAATATAAAGACATTTGAAAAAATAAGGAATACACTCTGTTGATTTTAACATTTAAAGTGAACTTTTATTTTGTGCAGCTTAAAATGTGCTTGTAAGTACATTTGTGTTGGTTTTCTTCTCACAGATTATTGTGCAAGTAAATTTGCAGCTTTTGGATTTGCTGAGTCCATGTTTTTAGAACTACTTGCCCAAGGAAATACTGGGATTAAAACAACCATCGTTTGTCCATTTTTTATAAAAACTGGGATGTTTGAAGGTTGTACTACTGAGTGAGTACTTTTATTTTTAATAAAATATAATCAGTTTTCAATTTTATGGATAAAGAGCAATTGGTCTAGAAATGTTTCTCCTTCCATTTCAGCCTCTCTTTCCTCCTTCCACAACCCTGGCTTTTATAGACTTTTTGGGATGGCGTAGGGCTGACTTGTGTGACTTGCTGGTGGGTAGGTACCTGAGGGAAATTTGGCTTTTGTCTTTTCATCCTTCCTCTCTTTTTTCTTTCTTTTTTCCTTCCTTCCTTTCTTCCTTCCTTCCTCTTTCTTTTCTTTCTTTCTTTCTTTCTTTCTTTCTTTCTTTCTTTCTTTCTTTCTTTCTTTCTTTCTTTCTGTTCAGTATGAATCAAGTAGTTTGATCTGGCTGCTATAAAAACTAATGCCTTCTTAACTTCCAGAACAAAAAAGGTCAGTATTCCTATGGTGCTCTGCACTGACTTCCATTTGTATTTTTTGTCTTCTCCTAAAATTTCATTGATATAGGAAGTTCCAAGTGGAAAACTCCCTCTACCAATGCCAGTTGACAATGGTATTACAAGTTATGGTCTCAGAGAGTATGCTGAGACACTGAGAAGTTAAGGAACATACACAGATCCACAAAGCAAGTATGTTTCAGAAGTCAAATTTTTGAACCCAGGTCTTCCTGAGTACAAGACTGTCTCTATGTGCACTGGTTACTATGTAAAATTCTAGGTGCTTTATTTTAGGGTGTACTTAAGCAAACTGGAACCAATCTTGATCCTATAATTAGGATCATAATATCATAGATCTAGAAGGGAGAGATCATTTAGTCCATCCTTCTCTTTTTGTACATGAGGAAAGTGAAGCCCAGAGAGGAGAGATGACTTGCCAAGTATCATACAGGTAATAAGCAAAGGAAGTGAGATTTGAACCCAGGTCCTCTGAATTCAAAGCCAGTGTTCTTTTTCTCCACTGGATAGGAGGATCCACTGGAGGCACTGGAGATGGTGAACCTATAAAGAGACAATGTCAAAAAGAAAAAAGAGAGAGAGAATGTCAAAGGTGATGTGACAGCTGTCTTTGAAGTACTATCGTATCAAAATAAAACAGATTACATGTTCTGCAAAGTTCCAGAGGGCAGTACTAGGATGCGTGTTTGGAAGCTGTAGAGTGATTTAAGTTCAATGCAAAGAAGAATTCTCTAGCCATTAGACTTCCCAATAATGGAAATGGCTGCCTTGTGAGGTTGTGAATTCCCTCACTTGAAGTTTTCAAATGGTGACTAGAGGATCATCTGTCAAGGATATTACAGAAATGACTCATGCATTGAGTAAGAAGCTAAGCTAGGTGACCTCTTAGGTCCCTTCCATGGCTAAGATTATGAATCTCTATGAAATTTCATGTTTAACCCTTAGAGAAGAGGTTTTCAGCTAATTGTCAACTATCCATTGGGACTTCTGTAATTCTTAATAGCTCTTCACTTACTGATCTTTTTTTCTGCACTCAGAAAAAAATATCTTTTTTTTAAAATTACCTTATTTTAATTTTTTTAATTTCTTTTTTTCACTTTCCACTCACCCCCACACCCCCACAGTGGGGAGGGGGGGGAAGGAAGAGGGAAAAAAAAAAGAAAAACACTTGGAACAAACATGCATAGCCAAGCAAAGCAAATTCCTCTGTTGTCTATTTGGGGGGAAAATCTCATTCTGCACAACCAACTCTCCATCAAGAAGTGGTTAGCATGCTTCATGATCAGTCCTCTAGAATCATGGATGATCTTTGCACTGATCAGAGTTCTCAGATCCTTCAAAGTTATTGTTTTTTTCTTTACAATGTTGTTACTATATAAATTGTTCTGCTGGTTCTGCTAACTGCTCTACAGTTCCTGGGTTTGTCTGAAGCCATTCTTTTCATCATTTCTTGTGCCACAATAGTATTCCACAACATTCATATGCCATGATTTGTTCGGCCATTCGGCAATTTAGGGACTTCCTCCTAGTTTCCAGTTCTTTGTCATGACAGAAAGAGCTGCTAAAAATATTTTGGTTCATATTCTCATTGGACCTTATTTCTGTCCCAGCTTCCTACCCTACCTTCTCCTTCCTACTCCTACCCCACAAGAATCCTTTTCTTTCTCTTCACCCTCTCAAGTGATGATATCATTCACTCCCATGAGTTCAGATTAAAATCTCTGTGCAGGTACTTCCAGTACTGCCTATTTTCAACTAGATGTCTTAAAGGCATCCCAAACTCAACATAAATCATTATCTTCTCTTCTTTCCTCCTCCCTCCAATTTATAGCTCTTCTGAACTTACAAACTATTTCGATCAAGAACACCACCATCCTTCTAATCACTTTGGTACACAAACTCAGAATCATCCTTAACTATTCATCCCTCTCTCCATATATTATCAAATCAGGGGCGGCTAGGTGGTGCAGTGGACAAAGCACCGGCCCTGGATTCAGGAGTACCTGAGTTCAAGTCCGGCCTCAGACACTTGACACTTACTAGCTGTGTGACCCTGGACAGGTCACTTAACCCCCATTGCCCCACAAAAAAAACCCAAACATATATTATCAAATCAGTTACCAAGGATTCTCAGTCCTACCTTCACATTTCTCACCACTGTCTCTTTAACTTAAAGCTCCCACCTTAGTTCAGATCCCCATTGACTGAGACTATTCCAGTAGCCTCCTAATCGGTCTCCCTGTCTCTCCCCTCTCCAATCCATCCTCCACATAGCTGCTGAAGTGATATTTCTAAAGTATAGGTCTGACCATATCACTCCACTATCCAAGAATTCTCAGAAGTTCTCTGTTGTCATTAGGATAAAATAATAAACTTTTGCTTCCAAAGTCCTTCATAATCTGGCTCCCATCAAACTTTCCAGGCTTATCATATGTTACTTCACTTCACACACTTGGTTTAAGCTAAAGTGGCTTACTTGCTGTTCCCTATAGGTGATATTGCCTCCCTTATCTTTGTGGCTTTGTACCAGCTGTCCCCCATACCTGGAATCTACTCCCTCTTCACCTCTACCTAGATTCCTTTAAGACTTAACTCAACTGGGGGCAGCTAGGTGGCACAGTGGATAGAGCACCGGCCCTGGATTCAGGAGGACCTGAGGTCAAATCCAGCCTCAGACACTTGACACTTACTACCTGTGTGACCATGGGCAAGTCACTTAACCCTCATTGCTCTGCCAAAAAAAAAAAAAAAAAGACAACTCAAATCTTGGACATGATGCTTGACCAGATTCTTTTCATTTGCTAGTGCCCTGCTCCCAATTAACAACTTATTTTGCACTTGCTCTTCTTTGTACCTGTTATTTCCTCCCTCCCCCAACAGAATTAATCCTTGAAGGTATGATTTCATTTTTGTCTCTTAATATCCGGCCCCTAGCATAGTCCCTGGCATGTAGTTGGTGCTTCATGAATGCTTGTTAAATGAACTGGATAAGAATAGCATCCATATTCAATTGTCAGGTGCATGGAGGTAGCAAGCACCCCTTTCAGATAACAATTTTAGCCACCCTGAATTAAAGGGTCTGGATCACTAACTTAAGACTGGTTTTATTTTCTAATTTCCCAAGATCTAGCTATTGACCTAGAATTTTTATTTTTTTCCATTTTAAATTTTGTTTTATCACAGCTTTATAGAGAATAAGCAAAGAAATGTAAGAGGTGGGGAAACCCATTTACCAACAATTTTATGAAGTATCTGCTATGTGCCAAACACTGTGCTAGGTGTTAGATAGTCAACCACAAAAATGTGCAGTGCCTGCTCTCAAAGAGCTTATATTTTATCAGGAAGAAAACATAGTCACATATAGGCAGATACAAAATAAATGCAGGGTAAATACAAGGTAATTTGATGGGGAGGTTCTAGCAGCTGGGATGAGGTAAATCTAGCAAGGCTTCTCTGAAGAGATAGCATTTAAGCTGAAATTTGAAAGGAACTTGGGATTCTAAAAAGCTGTAATAAGAAGGTAGTGGATTCCAGGCAGGGGAAACAGCCTTTACAAAGGTCTAATTAATAGATATAGAGGAAGATTCATCTTCCTGAGTTCAAATCTAGCCTCAGACCCTTACTAGATGTGTGACCATGGGCAAGTCACTTAACCCTGTTTGCCTCAGTTCTTCATCTGTAAAACGAGCTGAAGAAGGAAATGAAAACCACTCCAGTATCTCTGCCAAGAAAATCTCAAATAGGGGCATGAAGAATCACACATAACTGAAAACAACTGAATATCAACAACAAATGTTGAGTGTCATGTGTGAGAAACAATGAACATTAAGGTCAATTTAGCTAGACTATAACAAGTACAAAGGGAAGGGATATATGATAAGTTTAGGAATGTAATTTGGAGTCAGATTGTAAAGATCTTTAAATGCCAAACAGAAGTTTATTTTTGATCCTAGAGGCAACAGGGAGTCACTTGACATTAATGAATAAGGGAGTGATATGGTCAGATTTGATTTTAGGAATATCACATTGGCAACTGTGTAGAGGATAGGGAGAGACTTGGAGCAACTACATGAAATAAGTACATGGCTAACATCTTAATAAGTTACACAAGAGTTTTATCCTCAATTAATAAGGTAATAAGATAGTAGTGCAGCCAACAGAGTGCTGGGCAAAGAGTCTGAAAGACACTTATTAGCTGTGTGACCTTGGTCAAATCACTTAACCTTTTTTGTTGTAAGAATCAAATGACATTATTTGTAAAGCACTCAAAATCCTGACACATAGTAAGTATTGTATAAATACTAGTTATTATTGTTGTTGTTACTGTTATCATTAACAAGGATTCTTTTCAGAATCTAACTTAAAAATCAGTCAATCTCTAAACTACCTTGACTAATTCTTGTTAGACTAAGTTACTGTTTTCTGTTTTTCAGAAATCCTCTAATGTTGCCAATTCTAGAGCCAGATTATGTAGTCAATAAGATAATAAATGCGATTCTGGAAGAGCAAGTTTACCTGTATTTGCCACGATTTCTATACTTTATATTATTTTTAAAAAGGTAAGCTGATCTCTATTTTCCTCTTTTTATATCTTTGACTCTGTTAATATACCAATTACCTTCCCACGTCATGTTTACATCTCACTGGTAATAAAATATCACTGGTTATAAAATATCAGGTTTGTTAAAAAGGTCCATTAATGCAATGTGTTTTTTTAAAATTTCTACTATTAAGAACAAGAGTTTATGCTTATGGGCAAAGGGCTTGTGCAGTAAGAATGCACTCCCTCCAGGGTGGTAACTTGATTTTTCTTTTCTATACCTGCTCAGTGTTTCAGTATCATAGAGGTGAGCTAAGAGTTAAGTGTTAGAAACTGACTGATTCACTGATCCATTGACACACAGTAATGAAGTTTTAAAAGGAGTCATTTTCTGGCAAACAATGATAATGGACAAGTTAAAACGCACATCAAGTATTGGGATCCTGAATAAATAATAGTCCCTTAGATTTTCTCAAGAACATGCTTTTATCAAAAGGAGTTCTGTTCTCTGTGGTTCCTGAGATAGTGTTGGATAGTAAATTAGGTACTTAAAAAATTAGACGTGAAAAAAAACTAAGTGATTAAAAACCTGAAATACTAGACAGGTAAGTTTCCCTTCTTCAAAAATGATTACTTCTTAAGACATCTAGAAAGCTAAAAGACTTGACTCACTCCTCTCCTCCTTAGATGTCAGTCTATTGAAGGATTAACTAGTATGGCATGTTCCTTAAAGGATCATAGCATCATAGACTGAGAACTAGAAGCGACTTAATAAGTCATCTATTCCAATACCCTTATTTTACAATGGTGAAACTGAGGCCCAGATAGTTTAACTAACTTGTCCAAGGTCACGCAGGTCATAAGTAGTGTGACTGGGATTCAAACCAAGCTCCTATGACTTGAAATTCGGGAGTCTCTTTGCTCTACTGTTTCCTTAATTGTATAGCCTCATTTTTTTTTTTTGGTAGAACAGCCACATAAATAGTAGCAGCAGTTTGAACAACCTGTTAGGTCCATGTGGAAGTCAAGCAACTACTATCTTTGGAGTTCTTTTTGAAGGGAACCACAATTTATAATTTCTGTTTCTTAACCCTCAAAAGTTAGATATTGCTGTGAAAGCCAGCCATCATAATAATTATTGTGTAATGCTTCACATTTGAATTATTTGGGTTTATAAAATATTTTATGAGCATTTCCCTTTGATCCTAAGAGCAATCCTATGACTTATACCAGGCAGATCATTTTTATCCATCCCATTTTAGAGATGCTAAAACTAAATTTCAGCGATATTATTGCTTGCCAATGGTCATATAGCTGGTGACTAGTAGACTTGGAACTTTCTCCAAGTCCATGGTTGTTTCTACTATATGAAACATTCATTCTCAGTTTGCCCTACCCTTCTTTCTTTTTTGTTTAGGCTTTTATAATATAGGTTATATATGTGCAATCATGTAATACATTTCTGTATTAGTCATTTTGTGCAAGAAAACTCAAAGGAAGGAAGGAGGGATGGAGGGAGGAAAGAAAGAAAGCAGGAAGAAAGGAAGGAAGGAAGGAAGGGAAGGAGGGAGGGAGAGACAGGAGGGAGGGAGGGAGTAAGTGAAAGAAAGAAAGAAAGAAAGAAAGAAAGAAAGAAAGAAAGAAAGAAAGAAAGAAAGAAAGAAAGAAAGAAAGAAAGAAAGAAAAAAGAGAATAGACAGGCAGATGGATAGATGGATATAGATTGACTGATGGATAGATAGATTGACTGATGGATGGATTTGGCCTACCCTTCTTTCTAAGTGGCATTCAATTCTGGTGGTTTTCAGTGATATAATAAAAAGAACACTAGATTTTCATTCAGATAACCTAGATTCAAATCTCTTTTCTATTTAGAGAAGTCATTTCACCTCTTAAGAGCTCAGTTTCAAGGCAGCTGGGTGGCACAGTGGATAAAGCTCTGGCCCTGGATTCAGGAAGACACTTGACACGTACTAGCTGTGTAACCCTGAGCAAGTCACTTACCCCTCATTGCTCTGAAAAAAAAAATCTCACTTTCCTCATCTACAAAATGAAAAGATTAAATGGACTAAATGACTTCCAAAAGTCCCTTCCAGTTTTCAATCCTATGATTCTAAGAAATAGTGACCAATAGACCACAAGTAGTCTTTTGAGGTTTTTTGGTTTTTGGTTTTTGTTTTGTTTTTTTTCCCCAGGTCTACAAACTGTTCCATGATATAGGACTATAGCATTTGTAATGTCTAAGTGAGTTTCCTTGATAACAGAGGGACAAAAGGAAAAAATAAATCTGTTCATTCTGAGTGACTCTCTGCTAGATACTAGACAACAAGTAGAGTTTAAGCATTGAGCAGTTAGAGTAATACTGCTTCTGCCACTACCATTACAAATTGAAAAAAAAAAAGAATCAATTGAATCCTACAACTCTTAACCCTGAGTGAGTGTAGCTGATGCTTGCATTTCAGAAGAGGGAGCCATGGATAGAGGGAGGGGTACAGAATTTCTTAGGTAAAAGAAGCTACATCTTCTCCCTTTACCCCTCTTCATATCCTACTGATAACTCTCCACTCCTTTATCTCCACTTCTACTTTCCCTGTTGTGTGAAAACACTTGGGTAAGATAGAATATAATGGGTCAAAGGTTATTACACTAGAAGGAACATTTTGGAAGTATATATGATGGCAACTGGCAATGGGTAGGTTACTAGTCCATAGATTATTTTCACCCACCACAGTAATCTGAACACCAAAATATTTGGGGACCACTGCCTCAGTTATTGGATTTAATCCATCTCCTTGGTACCTCACTTGCTTATAAGAATTTAATTCTTTTCTGAAGTAAACATGTTGCTATATTCTATGACATCAGTTGACATGATTGAAGGACTCATCTTTTTGAAGTCCCTAGAGATGAGCCCAGCATAATCACATTTTAGAAATTTCCCAAAGATCACATCTTCCCAGTTCCATAAAACTCCAGAAGAGTTATAATTAATAGGCAATCTTTACATTTCACTGCAATATGTTCTTAGAAATCTTTGACATCCTGTGAACTGCCTCTATCTTAAAATTCAGGAGTCTTTCTACACAATACTGTTTCCTTAATTTTTTATCCTCTACCTATGAAGGGAGTTATTCATGCTGATAAAATGGTTCAACAATATTTCTTGCCTTCTTCAAATTTAGGACTTTTTTGGTAACAAGTTAGACAGACCAAATCTCTCTTTAAGAAGCTAAATAGGAAAAATAGAATTGATATCTTTTTTTATGTTTCTTTTAAAATGTTCTTGTTTATAAGTGTAGTTAAAATATACCCATTCACCTTTAAGCAAATTGTGTTTTGAAGAAATAGCCTGTAGTTCTCTTCCCTGCGACCACCAGATGGTGTACTCATGCATAGTGAGAATGGAAAGAGGGCTTCAAGATGCAAACATGAAGATACAGCCTTCATTAAAACAGCTGAATGAATGACATGGTATACAGAGATCTTGTAATAATAGCAATAGTACTAGTAGTAGTAGTTTTTAACTTTACAAAATGCTTGACATACATTAATTCATTTGAGGTTCCTACCAATCCCATGACCTTATGCAGAAGGTACTTACTTTCATTATTACCTCATTTTACAGAGAAGGAAAATGAATTTCAGAGAGATTAAGTGACTTGCCCATGGACACATATCTAGTCAGTGTAAAAGGTGGGACTCTATTCATCATACCACATAGCCTGAGTTGTAACACCATGGATGGCTTAGCTAATTGTTATAGTTGTTGTTATTGTTGTTGAGTAACTTTAGTCCTGTCCAACTCTTCATGACCCCATTTGGGGTTTTCTTGGCAAAGATACTAGAATGATTTGCCATTTCCTTCTCCAGCACATTTTACATATGAGGAAACAGAAGCAAACAGGGTTAAGTGACTTGTCCAGGGTCACACAGCTAGTTCGTGTCTCAGGTCAGATTTGAACTCAGGTCTCCCTGACTCTAGTCCTGTCACTCTATTCACTGCACCACTTAGCAGTCTGATGGCTTGACCTACTAATCCAGAAATCACACATAGATCTGAGGTATGTGGAAAGATGAGATCTAAGAAAAGACTACTTAACCTCCCCAGAGAGAAATTTTGCAATATGTGTGAGCCTGTATTTAGGCAAAGAAGAGCTTCGGGAAATGACATTTATATTTACCTGATCTGACAAAAGTATTATGTTGAAATATAACAAGAAATTCTGTCTTCATATTCCCTTTAGCTTTTTGCCGACCAAGACGGGATTGGCTATATGCGAATACATGAAAGTCTTTGACGTAATGAATTGCTTCACAGGACGAGTAAAAAAGGACTTGAAAATCAAACTCTAAGGAAGATGTCGCTCAGAAATCCAAATCCAACACTGCCAAATATTTGTCATTTCAAAGAAAAAATGACTAATGCTATATGACACAATTTCTGAACACCTGTAAAATATGCATCCTACTACCTAGGCTAATATTTAGCCTTACCTGATTAGCCCACTACCTACCTAGCCTAAAATATATATATGGGGGGCAGCTAGGTGGCACAGTGGATAAAGCACCAGCCCTGGATTCAGGAGAACCTGAGTTCAAATCCGACCTCAGACACTTAACACATACTAGCTGTGTGACCTTGGGCAAGTCACTTAACCCCCATTGCCCCACAAAAAAAAAACCAAACAAACCTAACTAACTAAAAATATATATATATACATACACATATACATATATATATGTTATATGGGTTTTTTTCTATTCTGGGAATGGGTAGGTATTCTTTTCAAAGATCATGACATGCCACATGTACTTTCTTTGGGTGGGCAGGGGGAGAGGAAGGATATCAGGTAGACATCCTATTCTTAATGATTATTTCCCTCATCCAAATCTTTAGGTGACTTGAAGGAAGATTCCATGTGAACCAAGCTACTGCTGGCTTCAGTGGAGGAACTAAAGGTTATGGGGTTGGCTAAGGTCCAGAATGTATTTACATAGATATCACCATACTTGCTCCCTTTAACCTAGTTCCTTTTGAAACAGAGAAAGTTAATCTCTCAACCATCTTGTAGAATATAAACACAAGGATACCATCTCTCTGCTCATCAGTAAGACACCTAATCTAGTCATCTGAGGTACCAAATGAGACAGTTGGGTTTCAGATACATCCAACCACACAATTCTAGTTACTTCACAATACATACATTTGCATGATCTTAGAAAGGTCTTTTATTCTTTTAGAAAAGGGATCATAAAGAGTGACTGCCTCCCATCCCAGAAATGAACCCCACAGAATAAGATTCAAGTTTTTCCATAGGGCACTTTCAGAAAAAAACTATAGTTTCTTTATTATTCTGAAATAATCACAGAGTTAATCTGTGAAATTAATCTTAAATAATCCCATAAAATTAGTGTTTAATCAAGTAGATCAATCTAGTGTTTGCATATCAGAATTTTCTTAATTTTTTCCAGAAAATAGAAAATTTTTATATACTCATAATGTTCAAGAGTGTTTTGATGTCCAACTGATTGTATTTTTAAAACCTAATCATCAGTTGGCAAGGTATTTTTCTTCTTTAAAGATTAACTATGAAAGCAAGACTAAAAATTATGCCTGAGTTTGAAACTACTCTCCATCTTTACAAACCTCTTTACTATTAGGAATACTTTGCAACTCAATAATATGTTGGTGGCACCTGCAAGACAAACTATGGAAGACCTATTTATGTTTCTTCCTTCCCTTCCCCCTGCCCTGACTTCTTTTGTGGAAAGGAATAAGGAATATCTTAGACGATGCTTAGTAAGATAACAAGATGAAAATATTTTAAAATCAACAGTCCTCCATTAGTATGGGAGTTCTTGGATGGGTAGAAATTAAATTGTTCCCTGCTAATGGTTTGTAAAGCTATCATAGCCCTTTGCAACTTGCACAACAAACCTTTATCTTCAAGTATTTGTATTTCTTCTCTCCTCTACCATCTCCTTTTTGTTGTCCATTTTATATCTCTGGATCTCGATTAACAACTGTTGAGAATCTGGGAAAATAAAGGTAATATACAGAACAAAACAGGGAAAGATCTCCTTTGTGCCAAAACACATAAAAATATCATTTTATTTCATAGGAAATGCCCTACATTCAGTCAGGCACTCGAAGCATTTACTACATGCCTCAATTTTGCCAAGCACTAAGCTAGATGCTA
Source organism: Dromiciops gliroides (assembly GCF_019393635.1). NCBI lineage: Eukaryota > Metazoa > Chordata > Mammalia > Microbiotheria > Microbiotheriidae > Dromiciops > Dromiciops gliroides. Next base: position 265,091,482 of record NC_057861.1, on the reverse strand, counting down.
GAGAGACGTCATTTTTTTTTTTTTTAGTGAGGCAATTGGGGTTAAGTGACTTGCCCAGGGTCACACAGCTAGTAAGTGTTACGTGTCTGAGGCCAGATTTGAACTCAGATACTCCTGACTCCAGGGCCGGTGCTCTATCCACTGTGCCACCTAGCTGCCCCGATACGTTGTCATTTTCAATCATGTCTGAATCTTCATGACCCCATTTGGGGTTTTCTTGGCAAAGATACTGGAGTGGTTCAACATTTCCTTCTCTATTCATTTTACAGAAAAGGAAACTGGGGCAAATAGGAGTAAGTGACTTGTCCAGAGTTACACAGCTAATAAGGGTCTTAGGATGGATTTGAACTCAGAAAGTTGATTCTTCCTTACTCCAGGTCCAGCATTCTATCTGCTGTGTGATCTAGATGCCCAGAGATAGCAACATTATAATGAACAAAAGAAGAAAAAAAAAGGAGGGCAGCTAGGTAACACAGTGGATAAAGCACCAGTCCTGGATTCAGGAGGACCTGAGTTCAAATCCAACCTTAGACACGACACTAGCTGTGTGACCTTAGGCAAGTCACTTAACCCTCATTGCTCTGCAAAAAAACAAACAAAAAAAAAACACAATCAGCCCCCCTTTCAAAAAAAAAATGCTGACACTAACATTCCAATTTGTTCAGTTGAAAAGTCAATTAAGAATGAAACAATAGCACTCCTATACTACAGTCATGCATTATGCTACTTTTAGGACCTATTTATTTAGTTAAAGAATGAAGGCAGAAACTAAGGAAAGGGAATCTAACAAAAGGCTAGGGAGCATAGTAGGCATCTACTACATCATAACTCATCTTACAATAATTATTTCTAATTGGAATTGCTGGAACAAAGTCACAATTCAATTGCAAGTTCATAGTGGCCAGAAAATTGTCTAAACAAATTCAGATCCTACTTTAAAAGCTCATATTCATAAGTGAGAGACTGCATGTCAAATAGGAAGATTGACCAAATCATAAATATTGAGGTAATTTAGTGCCAACTAGCTATCTAACTTGTATTTTCCATCCATGGGGCTCATTCAAAATGCCGAATGAGTAGGGATAACACACACACACACACACACACACACACACACACACACACACACACACACACGACTCCCAGAAGGGAATAAGGCAATGAGACAACAGTAGGATCCTGTACATAAGGAATGCTCCATCTAGTCCCTATGTAGTTATCATCCACAGACATTGTTCTTTCCCTCCAGAACCACACCATTCAGTGGTGACAGAAACAGCAAGATTCTTTCTTCCTGGATATGGTATTTTTGTTTGTAGGTAAGAAATTGGAGAGAACACTTGGTATGACCTAGTGGTTTTGTTTTTTTAACTTTTTCCATGTCAAATACAGGCCCAAGAAACACATGGAAAACTTGTCAACAGTCCACTTTTCATTTCTCCAGGGGTCTAGCACCAGCATGCTACCTGGCACTGAGAGGAGATCATTCTGAAAACTGGGGGGAGTGTGGATGGACAGAAGTTGTAGAGAATTGGAGCCTGAGAGAGTGAAGACCATGTACCAGAGGGACAGAGGATGAGAAGGGAGAGCAACAATTTCCTTGAAAATGTTAATTTCCTTCCCTACAGAATGGGAATTCCATAAAGATACATGCTTTATATAAACCTGGATAGTCATCCATCATTTTGGGGGGGCATTTCCAGCCAAAAAATAGAAAAGGATTTCCCTAGGCTTGACTAATACAGCCCAATCACTAGAGAAGGGAAAGGTGATAGGTATTTGTTCCTAACTTTTACCATTAAAGAAAAAAGTAAATAATTGTCTTCAATTAGTGGAGAGATCAGTGAAGGAGAGAGTCATGATAGAGTATGGAGGACAAATTAACCTTATTTCTTAGTTCATAAATGCTGCTGTCCTGGGTAAAGGAAATGATCCTTCCTACCTAGTATTCTGTTTCTGAAAGTGGTCTGGAGAAATATTTTGTGGGGGATTATGAACCATCATTAAAAACTAGGTGGCACAGTGGATAGATCATGAAGCCTGGAGTCAGGAAGACTCATCTTCATGTGATCCTAGGCAAGTTACTTAACCCTATTAGTCTTAGTCTCCTCATCTCTAAAATGAGCTGGAGAAGGAAATGGCAAGCCAGTATCTTTGCCAAGAAAACAGCGAATGGGGTCACAAAGAATTGGATACAACTGAAATGACAACAATAGTGATTCATCATGGTTCAATTTATCAGATACTGGCTGTGCAAGGCATTGTGCTAGGGACTGGACCAAAGGACAGGACTAAAGGTTCTTAACAATAATACCTAAATGGATCCATGATCTCATTGCTGTGAGTATTCGTTCTAGGGGAGCAGCTCCTATCTGTAAGACCCCCTAATGACTTGTAGAGTAGATAGGGCACTGGACTTGGAGTTAGGAAGACCTAAGTTCAAATCCCACCATAGACAATAGCTTTGTCACCCTCGGCAAGTTGCTAAACCTCTCCATGCCTCATTTTGCTCATCAGTAAAATTAAGAGATTGGGTTTAATGGTCTCTAAGTTTCCTTCCAGCTCGAAATCTATGATCCTGTAATTTAAATCTTTATTGAATCTATTTTTTTTCAGCCTGTAACAGTATCTTGGGGCAGTACTTTCCATATATTTATTTTTTGCTTTCCACATATTTATTTTAAGCAGTGTAAATGTCATCAAATTACCTTTGAGATAGTCCCTAATTGTTTGAGCACCCCCTCCTGCCCTTCCAATATTTTCAGAGTGAAAGAACCAATAGCTCTTCAGATTAAGCATACACTGTGAGTCTCACATTTTAAGAGGGATATTAACCAAATGAAGAACAGCCAGAGAATGATGACAAAGATGTTGAGGGAGCTGAAAAAAAAAAGTCATGTGGCAAATATTTGAAGGAGCTTAGTGTGTCAAACATGGAGAAGAAAAGACTTAGAAGGCAAAGGTTGTTACTTAAAAAAAAAAAATTAAATAACCAGAATGGGCAGCTCCAGAACACAGAATAAGTACTAGTGAGTAGAGATTGTAGGAGGCAGAGAGCAGATTCCATATAAAGAATTTTCTTTAAAAAAAAAAAATGGAATGGCCTGTCTTTTAAGATATTGAGTTCTCAGGGCAGCTAGTTGGCATAGTGGATAAAACACCAGCCCTGGATTCAGGAGGACCTGAGTTCAAATCCAGCCTCAGACACTTGACATTTACAAGCTATGTGACCCTGGGCAAGTCACTTAACCCTCATTGCCTTGAAAAAAAAAGATATTAAGTTCTCTATAATTGGAATTACATGAATAAAGGCCAAATGTATTTAGATTTTTGTAGGCAGAGCTCCTGCATCAAGTTAGAAACTGAATTAGACCATCTCTATGGCCCCTTTCAATGCAATCTACAGGGGGGAAATGGCTCTTAAACCAAAAATCATTGCCATGTAATTTAAACTTTACAATTTAATAATTGGAAGTTTTTGTTTTCTTAGTGTCTTTTGCTTTATTGCCCATCTCATAACATCATAACTGTGGGTACCCTCCAAAATTAAATTCTGTATCTGTCTTTCTATATGCCCTCTCTCTTGGTCATTCCATCAATTACCATGGACTTAATAGGACACAGGCATTTATTAAGCACCTACTATGTGCCAGGCACTATGCTAAGCTCCTTGCAAATATCTCATTTGATCTTCTCAACAACCTTGGGAAGCACATGCTATTATTATCCCTGTTTTAGAGTTGAGAAAACAGACTGGCAGATGTTAAGTGACTTGCCCAGGGTCATGCAGTACTACATCACCAACTAGAAACCAGCTGGACATGCCCAAATGGATGCACCATAGATTTCAAACACGAAATGTACAAAATGGAGTTTTGTACATTTCCTCCACAAAACTCCTTTTCCACTTGACACTTATTAGCTGTGCTTGACACTTACTAGCTGTGTGATCCTGGGCAAGTCACAACCCTCATTGCCCCCCACAAACAAAAAAATAGTAAGTTTCCAACATTGAATTATAATTAAATTCATCCCTTGTTACCAGTCCCAGGTATTTTGGAATTTGGAGGAGGAGAAAGAGGAAGAAGAAAAAGAAGATGAAGGAGAAGGAATATTTATTATTGTACTGGTTGTTGTCGGTTTTGGAGAGTAATGGTGGTTATGGTTGTGATTATTATTGCTGTACTTGTTTTCTCATGCAAAGGGACAAAAACAGTAAATGATGGGGGCAGCTAGGTGGCACAGTGGATAAAGCACCAGCCCTGGATTCAGGAGGACCTGAGTTCAAATCCAACCTCAGACACTTGTCACTTACTGGCTGTGTGACCCTGGGCAAGTCACTTAACCCTTATTGCCCCGCAAAAAAAAAAAAAAAAAGCAAATGATGATTTGGGAGACAGGTGGGAGAGAACAAGGTACAGCAGAAAGAGCAATGAAGCTCTCACAGTAGACTTAGGAGTTAGTTCCCCACAGTTCAATGCCAACTTTGCTATCTGAGTTCCCTTACCTTAGGTAAGTCATAAACATTACTGGTTCTATATTTTCCTCATTTGTAAAATGAGGAGATGGAGTAAATGACCCCTGAGGTCCCTTCCATTTAGATCTATGATCCTGTGATCTTCAATTTTAACTAATAAAGTTATTAAGTCCTTGCCAGAAGGTGCTGTTTCATTTATGTTATTTAGAAGTAAAAACAGTGCTCCTAAAATACAGTTTCTGTGTTTTGTTTGTTTAACATAGTGTAATTGGGGAAAGGCCTAGTGAGTGTGGTGATCGCCAAATCTGAGTCATTTCCTATAATGTGCATTAAATGGTCACATTTTGTAGTACTTACTGGATGCTTTACATACTACTGGATGTTACTCACGAGGCCTTGCACAGTGAAATGCTCTGGCTGGTAATGAGGATGACTAATTCATTAACCTTAATGCAGAGGCTGGATTCTTTTGAGAAACTTTGCTAAATAAACACAAATGAGTTTGCAGGGACATGTACAGTGTGGGTGAGTTCGGGGTGTGTGCCTTCTCCTTCAGGGATGTTGTTTAATATTGTGAAACCTGTTTGGAGGAGAGGTATTCCAGCCTCCCCAGGCAATCATTTCAATAAAGATTTAATCCAATCAGGCCTCTGGTTCTTAAAGAGAACAAAAGCTCCACTCTTAAGTTGTGAAACAGAAAACTTTTGTTTCAGATTTAGGAACCATGGACCTGGAACAGAAAAAGTCAGTAGTAAGGTTATGAATTTCTACCCATAAGAGAAAAATAAAAGTGCTCCTTTTTTTAGTCCCAGAATAAGACTATCATTTAAATAGAGTAACAATACCTCAGCATAAAGAAGAAACAAATTATGGGCAAAAAAATAAGATTCTCCTTTGTCAGTACCCATGGGCCTCTTTCCATAAGAAATGTATTGCTGAAATATTTTTTGTGAATATTTTTGTTTGTTTGGGGTTTTGTTTGTTTTTGTCAAATGATGCTTTAATACCAGGGTTCTTATCCCTTTTGTGTCATAACCCCCTTTGACAATCTGGTGAAGGTTTCTGGGAATAATGTTTTTAAATGCATAAAACAAAATACATGATATTGTTATGGGGTTGGAACATATCAAGGAATCTGGGACTATTAAAGTTTAAACTGGCTAGCTAAACTAAAGGACATGGGTCTGGGCTAAGTCTCCTTGAGAAGCTAAACTAAAGGATAGACACACCTTGAGAAGAAGTAAGGGAGATAAGCCCATTAGGTGTGGCTGCCTGATCTGTACCGAGATAACTCCAGAAGTCAGGACCACCACCCCTCACTCAAGCTTCCCCACCCCAAAAAGGAAACTTTCCATAGTCAGGTGATCACCCCATTTACCATCTATAAAAGTTTTTGCCTTTTTCCTGTTCAAGGCTATAGGTATCTCAGAGAATGTCTCTGAGCCATCTCCCCTTAAAAGAAATCCTTGACTTTTCTCTTGGTCTCCTTTCTCTAGCACCTAAATAAAATATTGTTTTATTCTAATTGGATTTTTGTGCAAGAGAGTGTAATTCTTTGAAGCAGAATACCCAAGGACCCCCACATCACCCATTTTCCCTATGACAGTATTGCAAAGGAAACCAATCATTTTGAAACACAATTATACCAAAAGGTTTAAAAAAAAAAAAACCTCCCAACTTCACAGAGCCCAGACTAAAAATCTCTGTTTTAGTAACACTAAGAGAGAGCTTCATTTTTTTTGTTTTCCCTGTGGGGCAATGAGGGTTAAGTGACTTGCCCAGGGTCACACAACTAGTAAGTGTCAAGTATCTGAGGTCACATTTGAACTCAGGTCCTCCTGAATCCAAGGCTGGTGCTTTATCCACTGAGCCACCTAGCTGCCCCCGAGCTTCATTTTTAAATGAAAACTATTGCAAGCCAATTTTGTCAGCTAGGGAGGGAGTCACCATGTTCATCTATTCCCTCTTTTGTAAGCTTAGAATTAAGTTTACTGTATCATGATTCCTCATATAGTAGTGACACCTTTGATGTCTTCCCATTTTGTTCATAGGGTCTCTCCAAGCCCTAAGGAAGTGTGCTACTATTGATAGAAACACTTAGAAGCGCCTTGAGCCACATCTAGAAGGAAAGCATTACTTTCTTCCTTCCTCTTTCCCAGGGACACATGGAGCCATATTTTGCCCTATATATGCCTCAGTCATCCAAAACATCTGCCAACTGCATATTTCCAGAAGGCACAAGGAGCTGTGGCCCCAGGTGTGCCAGATGTCAACCAGGGGTGCTCACACACAGTAAAGCTGCAATGATTCTGCTAAGTGTCTCCTCCATAGGGCAGGTGACCCTGGGCCTGGAGCTTCTGTTACTGGGTTATAGCAGAACTGGAGGAATTCTGAACCTTTTTTGTGCCTTGGACCCCTTTAGCTTTTCTACTGAAGCCTGTGGACCCCTTATCAGAAGAATCTTTTAAAATGCTTAAGATTACAAAGGAAACCAATTATTGAAATGCAGTTATCAAAATATTTTTTTAAATAAGTTTCTTTTATCCATCAGTCCCCAAACTGCCAGTATTTAACAACCACATTCCAGTATAGTCGGAAGGTGTTAAAATAACTTGCAGGCCAATTATGGTTGTGTGCTTCAAACAATCAGTGATTAGCATGCTCAGAATTTAAACTGAGAGATAAGTCCCATCAGAAGTAAAACCAGGAAAAGCATACCCATATGCTATAGAGTGAAGCTTCTTAAACTGTGGGTTGCGGGTCTCATAACTAAATGGGGGGATCTCGAAAAATTTGGCAACAGTGAAAGGTTATGTAGACCTATTTTATAAACCTGATGTGGTATAGAATTGGGGGTCAAATTGATCTTGAGTCATCCCAAAAGAATTACAAGACTCAGTGACTCAGTTTCCCAAGTTTTATTGCAATACTGTGAGTGACCACAGGGAGAAAACCAGAAGAATGGAAAAGTATCTCTTGAATAATGAAAGACAGTTATATTTATAGTATGGATAAATTGATTATCTGTGTCATTATAATAATCTCCACTTTACAGACGTACAGGGGAGGGCCTGTCCTACTCATTATAATATTCTCCACCTTGGGGTGTTACAGGGGAGGGTTTATCCTAATTTGGAGTTCCTGGGGTCCTAAGCCAACCCCCTCTTTCTGTGGAGGTGTGTTTTGGGGGTTTACACATCATAAGGTGAATCTGGTGACAAATTTGGCCTTTTCTGCTCATGTCTCTTTCTGATTATCATGACTAGTTTCAAAACATAATCTTTTTTTTTTTTAATTTCTGGTCTCAGTTTCTGTAGGCTGTTAATTCCTTTATTGTCTTAGTTTTCAGGTCTCCTTGGCCTACCTCCCTCTGTTCCCGTTATGGGCACTGATTTCTGTGGGTAAGAGAACTTAGCATCCTTGACTTGTAAGTTATCCATTAACTGGGGACTGACTCCCTTTCTGAGCTAATATCTGAATTAAAGCTTAGGTCTTAGGTTTTTCTATTAACTCCCTTTTGCCTCCTACATCAAACTTATATATATATGCCCAGGGTGGCTTAAAAATTTCTCAGGCAAAAAAGGGTCATGATTAGAAAAAGTTTAATATGCCCTGTTATAGAGAAAGAATGAATCTATTTTCTGATGGGATCCTTTTTAAAACAGTCACTGTTCACCATTCTTCATAGGAGAAAAGAAAGTATATTTCATTAGGGAATTGTCATGAGGTCCAGAGTACCCCAGAAGTTCTCTGAAAATATTACAGTAGGTGAGATAGAATATCATCATACAGCATGAAACTGGAAATATAACAATAACTAGCATTTATATGTATAGGATTGTTAATGTTTTATACGGTATCTCATCTGATCATCACAACAACCTTGTGAAGTAGGCACTATTATTATCCCCATTTTACTAATGAGGAAACTGAGGCTGAGAAACATAAAGTGACTTATTGAAGGTTAGTAAGTGTCTGAAGCAATATATGAACTCAGGTCTTCCTAATTCCAGGTCCAACATTTAAATCACTCTGCCAGATAGCTGCCTTGCTGCTATGAGGAAGGAACTCATCTATAAAAAGGGATCTCCGGTGCCCCCAACATGTAAAGAGGCTTAAGGTTTTTCTCCTCCTGGGAGGGTAATGAAATTCCTTTTGGGAGGTGGCCTTCACTTGTAATGTAAATACCAATGATGGGTGTGGGTGCTGAGGGGAATCTTTCACTCTGTAAATAACTTCACCCACCAGTAAGCTGTTGAAAGGGGAGGTGCTGGTATAAGGAAGCAACAATTTAAGTATATACACTGACAAAGGAATCCAAAAGAATAGTCATGTGATTCACCCAGAAGGCAACCACACAGTACCTTTCATTGAAAACTGGCTTTCATCTACCCCTAGGGGTTTATCTAGTTCTGGGGATTTTAAAATTCACTTCAGGTTGCACTCTCTCCTGGTATAAACTTCCAGATGGCTAATGAATACAATCACCTAGTGACTGAAAAGGTTTGTGATCTCCATTGAAGGGAGGGGGAGAGGGGAAAAGAGACAGAGGAGAAATCATTCTTCTGCCACCTTCCCACTTGCATCTTGCTTTGGGGACAGATGCATCTTCTGCTTTTCCCAAACCAATCCGTTTTCATAACTTTTATCCACAATAATAGCAATTAATTACACAAGAGGTACTGGCCACTAATTTTCTTTTAGATAAGGGGAAATAGATGGCAAAGTAACAGAGGGGAAAACAAAAAGGTAGATGGGTACAATTCATTACATATACAGATGTATATTTCTAGCTCCAAACACTTATGACTACAGGAGTAAACTAATTACATTCCTTCCGCTTTAATGTCAAGGAAATAGATACCTCGAAAATTGGAGGAGTGGTGTTTCTTAGACTCAGAGGTAAGGGAGATGCATAACGTCTTGGAGGGGCACTTAGGTTATCACTAATCATTAATTAGCACATTTTTATCAGCACATCAACACTGTACTTCATCATGGTCTTTCTGAAAGGAAGAAATGGAGGGCAGAACATTTGGCACTCAGTGTCTATTATAACGATTGGAGTGACACCACCTGCTGGAGAGTTACTGTAGGAAAGCTCCACCATGAGGAGAAGGTGTCTGAGGGCAAGTCACGTGGCTTTCCTTGGTGTCAGGAAGTGATGTTTGCTTGTGAGTACTGTCAATCAAGGCTACCAGCCAATTAGCTTGGGAACAAAAAGGACCCAACGCTTCCTCCTTCCTCCCAGAAGCCTCCTGTGAAACTGGGAACATCCCATCCATGCGCGCACACACAGCAAGACAGCAATAAGCCTTGGGAGCAACTGAATCAGCAGCAATGGATTCTGGAGGTCTAAGGCCACAGACAATAAGGGAGTCAGACAACTGGTCAAAAGGAGATTACAGGGGTCCCTTTGTTGGCAATAGATGTTGCATTGTCCATGTGCCTGGTTTGCTGTCCTGGGTCCCAGGTCCAGGACAAGGAAGAGCACTAGCTCACCCAGAGTTTTCAGCTGCAAGGAGTGAGAACCCTGGTCCTAATTCCAGGGTGCAAAAGAGTACATAGGGTCACTCACAGACTGGCAAAGGCCAGGAGAGTAGTAAACACACCTCTTCTTAGATCACACCACCTTGGAAGGACTGAAAACTTAGAACTTATTAGCTCTGAAAAGAACTACACAAAAGCCTAGACTGTGACAGTGCTCTCTCTACCTCAGGAGCAGAGCCCAAGTTTAATATAAAATTAAAAATCAAGAAATATGTTGGAAAAACAATCAAATGACAACAAAAAGAACTGTACTATAGAAAGTTGCTCTGCTGACAGGAAAGATCAAAACAAACTAAAAAAAAAAAAGACCACAAAATCAAAACTGCTACATCCAAAGCCTCAAAAAAAAAAAAAAATGTGAATTGGTCTCAGGCCAAAAAAGAATTCCTGACTATGCCTAAAGGGCTATAAAACTGTGCATACCCTTTGACCCAGCAATACCATTACTAGGTCTATATCCCAAAAAGATCATAATAAAGTGAAAAAAGAACTGGAAATTGAGGGGATGCCCTTCAAATGGGGAATGACTGAACAAGTTGTGGTATATGAATGTAATGGTGTATTATTATGCTTTAAGAAATGATGAACAGGCAGATTTCATAAAAAAACTTGAAAAGAATTACATGAACTGATGCTGAGTGAAGTGAGCAGAACCAGGAGAACATTGTACACAGTAGCAGCAACATTGTACAAGGATCAACTATGAATAGTTGACAGTTGATAGTTAATCCTTATCTCTTCTCAGAAATACAATGATCCAAGACAATTACAAAGCACTCATGGAAAATATTAGCTGCATCCAGAGGAAGAACTGATGGAGTCTGAATGCAGATCAAAACATGCTATTTTCACTTTGCTAATCTTTTTTCATGTTTTTTCCCTTTTGATCTGTTTCTTCTTTCACAACATGACTAATATGGAAATATGTTTTACACTATTGCACATGTATAACCTATTTAACATTCTTACCTTTTTAGGGAAGGGGGAGGGGAGGGAGGGAAGGAGAAAAATTTGAAACTCAATATTTTAAAATTAATATTAAAAATTGTCTTTACATGTAATTGGGAAAACTAAAATAATATTTAAAGAAAAAGAGAAGATAAATTATCAAGGAAAACTGACCTGAGATTCTAGAACCAAAGGGTAAAATAAACATTGAAAGAATCCACCAATCACCTCATAATAGAGCTCCCCAAATGAAAATTCCCAGAAATATTATGACTAAATTCCAGAGTTCCCAGTTAATAATGCAAGCAGCCAGAAAGAGATCATTCAAATATCATGAAGCAACAATCCCAGTAACACAAGATCTAGCAGTTTCTACATTAAAAGATCTGAGGCCTTAGAATATGACATTCTAGAGAGCATAGACACTATGATTACAACTGAAAATCACCTATTCAGCAAAACCAAGCATAATCCTTCTAAGGAAAAGATGGATATTCAATGAAATAGAGGATTTTTAAGCTTTCCTGATGAAAAGACCAGAGCTGAAGAGGAAATTTGACTTTCAAATACAAGAGTCAAGAGAAACATAAAAAGGTAAATAGGAAAGAGCAATCATAAGAAATTCTTAATAAAGTTAAGCTGTTGTAATGATTGGAATGATGCCACCTGCTGGAGAGCTACTGTAGGAAAGCTCTGCCATGAGGAAAAGGCATCTGAGAGCAAGCCATGTGGTCAGTTCCTTGGAATCAGGAAGTGACGTTTGCTCATGGGTACTATCTATCAAAGCTACCAGCCAATCAACATTTCTGGGAGGAGGACACAAAGTAGGAAGCAGACACTGGCAGAAGGGTTCTTCCTTCTTTGTTCCTGACCTTGTCATGGTGGGTCAGATGATGGAGTCTCTTAGAAATAGTTAGATTTTTACCTTTCCCTCTGATCCTAATGCTCTTTAATAAATACTTAAACACTTAATACTCTTGCTAATGCTTATAATTTATTGGCGACCATTCATTAGATTTTAGATAGTATAGCTAGAATTTTAGCCCCTTACACTGTACATTACTAAATGGAAAGATGATACTTATAACTCCTAAGAATTTTATCATTAATAGGGCAATTAGAGGGAATATATATATATATACACAGAGGGCATAGGTGTGAGTTGAATATGATGGCTTTATATCTATAAAAAATTTAAGGGGTGAGAAAGATGTGTGCACTGGGAGAAGGGGAGAGGAAGAGGGAGAGTGGAGTAAATTATCTTATGTAAAATGAGTATGAAAGAGCTTTTATAGTGGAAAGGAAGATAGGGGATTGGGGAGAGTGCTTGAACCTTACTCTCATTGAAATTGTCTCAAAGAGGGAATAACATACATACTCAGAAATCTATCTTACTATATAGGAAAGTAGGAGGGGAAGTGGATAAAAGGGGGTGCTGATAGAAGGAAAGGTGAATTGGGAGGGGTGATAGAAGCAAAACATTTTTGAAGATGGACAGGGTGAAAGAATATACAGAGACAGTAGATCAATTAGAGAAATTAGATGGAGGGAAATACACAGTAATCATAACTGTGAAAAAATTTACAGCAAGTTTCTCTGATAAAGGACTCAATTCTCGAATATATAAAGAACTGAGTCAAATTTATAAAAATAAGAGCCATTCTCCAGTTGATAAATGGCCAAAGGATATGAACAGGAAGTTTTCAGATGAAGTAATCAAAGCTATCTATAGTCTTATGAAAAAACGCTCTAAATCACTATTTTTTTTTTTAGGCAATGGGGGTTAAGTGACTTGCCCAGGGTCACACAGCTAGTAAGTGTCAAGTGTCTGAGGTCGGATTTGAACTCAGGTCCTCCTGAATCCAGGGCCGGTGCTTTCTCTAAATCATTATTGATTAGAGAAATGAAAATTAAAACAATTCTGAGGTACCACCCCACACCTATCAAATTGATTAATGTGACAGAAAAGGAAAATAACAAATGTTGGTAGAGATATGGGAAAATTGAGATACTAATGCATGCACTGCTGGAAGAGTTGTGCACGGATTCACAATTTGGAACAATTTGGAACTATGCCCAAAGGGCTATCAAAACATGTTTACCATTTGACCTGACAATACTATTACTAGGTCTGTATCCCAAAGAATTTTTTTTAAAAAGGAAAAGACCTATATGTATACAAATATTTATAATAGCTCTGTTTTGTGGTGGCAACAAATTGGAAATTGTTGGGATGCCTATCATAGAATAGCTGAACAAGATGTGGTATATAATTGTGATGGACTATTATTATACTATGAGAAATGACAAGCAGGATGCTTTCAGAAAAACCTGGAAAAACATACATGAACTGATACAAAGTGAAATGAGCAGAACCAAGGGAACATTGTACATAGTAACAGCAATATTGTACAATGATCAACCATAAATGACTTAGCTATTATCAGCAATACAATAATCTGAGACAGTTCCAAAGAACTTATAATGAAAAATACTATCCATCTCCAGAGAAAGAACTAAGGGAGTCAATGCATATTGAAGCATTCTTTTTTAAACTTTATTTTTCTTGTTGTTTTTGTTGTTTTGTTCTTTATTTTCTTCTATAACGTGACTAATATGGAAATATGTTTTGCATGACTGCATATATATATATAGCCTATGATAAATTGCCTGCTTTCTCAATGAGGGGACGTGGCAGGGAAGGAGGGAGAGAATTTGGAACTAAAAACATTTTTAATTGATGTTAAAAATTCTTTTTATGTGTAATTGGGAAAAATAAAATATAAAATAAAACTAAATTGCAGAGAAATTTCTGGCTTGTATTCATAAGAAAGAGTTTCCTCATCTGGGAGCATCCTATGTCAATGAAATCACAGGTCTCATACCTATCTCCTATTCTTAAGTGCCAGGTACTATGCTAGAAGCTAGGGATGCAAAGGGGAAAAAAATGAGAGTCCAGAACAGATAGTAAAACTTATCTTCCTCTTCCTGGCAGGGAATGGAAGATGGGTTGAACTATTGAAGCACAATGTTGTATACAGTGTCAAATAAGGTTACTGTATTAGATGTTTTTTACTGAACTAGTTTTCTTTGTTGAATGGGATACCATGGTGTGGAGAAAAGAGGGAATAGAGAATATTTCCCCATATGACTATATTGTAGAAATACCTTTAAAAAGCATCCTCTACTACATACCTGTACAGTGATCATAAAGCCTCCACTTGATGGCTTTTAGTATCACAGGATATATTTACATCTCCTTGGACAGCCCATTTCATTTCTGGACAGCTCTTACTGTTGGAAAGTTATTCCTCTTGTTGAGCAGAAATCTATACCCTATAAGTCCACACATTAAACTTAGTTCTCTGTGGAGTTAAGGAAGCAAATATAATCTCTCATTTACCTGACAGACCTTCAAATATTTAAACACAGAGAGAATGTCCCAGGTAAATCTTTTTTTTTCTTCTAGACAAAAATCTCCCACTCCTTCAACTGATCCTCAGACATCATGATTTCAAGTTACTTTACCAAACTAGTCTCTCACCTTTAAACACACTCCTTAGCAATATCTCTCCGTAAAATGTGGCACAGAGAACTAAATAGAATAGTCCAGATGTGGTCTTACCACGGCAGAGGACAATGAGATCACATCCTTATTTGGACACTATACTTTTCTTACTGCTTCCCAAGCCTGACTCACTTTTGGCTAAGTTGCAGTTTTGATTCATATAAATTTTGCAATCCAACAAAATCCTTAAATCTTTTTTTCACATGAATTATTGTCTAATCCCATGTTCCCTACTTGTACTTCTATATTTTATTTTTGAACCTAAACTTAATGTACCTCTATTAATTTTCACCTTATTAGATTTAACCCATCATTTTAGCCTGTCAAAATCTTTCTGAATCTCATTTATGTAAAGCAATTCACTAGCTATCCCTCCTTATCCCACTTTCCTATCATCCACAAATTTGATGAGCTTGCCACCTATTCCTTCATCCAAATAATGGATAAAACGTTAAATGGAATAGGGTAAATACAGAGATTTTTGACATGCACTAGGGAAATATCAGTCTAGGCATTCAACCAGTTCCAAATCTCTCATTTGACAGAACAGACTTCTGTATTGTGGTCTTGAAGATCCCATTGGAATGTTTATCAAATGCTTCACTGAGATCCAGATATACTGTATCTAATATCCCCCTGTTCTAACAGTCTAGCATCCCTGTCAAAACAGGAAAAGAGCTTAGTCTAGCATGACTTGTTCTTAAAGAATCCATGCTGACTCACAGTGACTATTACTGCTCTTTCTAAAGGGCTCAAAAACCATCTCTTTGATAATTCTTTCTGGAATTTTTTTTTTCTGAAATCCCATTCAAGCTCACCTGCTTGAAGAATCTACATTCTTTCTACAGTTTACAGGACCTACATTCTTGCCCCTTTTGTAAATCAAGATAGTTGATGTTTTCTACTTATCAAGTATTTTTACATTCTAGGTTTTCCTGGTCAAATGTAATTTATATAGAACTAAAGGTTTGCAAATTGAGAGGGAGAGACAGACAGACACAGAGAGATAGAGAGAGAAAGACAGAGATAGACAGAGACAGAGTCAGAGTCCATAAGCATTTAAAATTATTACTATGTGTCAGGCACTGAACTAAGCCTTAGGGATTCAAAGAAAGGCAAACAGTCCCTGCTCTCAAGGATCTAACAATCTAATGGGAGAGAGGGGGAAAAACATTCAAACAACTAGGTACAACGTGTGTGTGTGTGTGTGTGTGTGTGTGTGTGTGTATTTACACAGGACAAATTAGAACTAATCACAGACAGAAGTCACAAGAATTAAGGAAATCAGGAAAGTAGTTTTGTAAAAAGTAGGTCTTTAGTTGGAACTTGAAGAAAGCCAGGAAAGCCCGGAAATGAAGATGGGATGGAGTGGGGGTGGGGGGGTATCTGAGGCACAGGAATCAGCCAGTGAAAATTGAGAGTTCAGAGATGGAGTCACTTGTTGGAGAAACATAGAATCACTGGATTGCAGAGGAAGTAAAGGGAAATAACGGGTGAGAAAACAGAAAAGGTAAGAAGAGACTGGGTTGTGAAGGGCTTTGAATGTCAAATAGGGGATTTTATTTTATTCTGGTGATAATAGGGAGCTACTAGGATTTTTGGAAGGGGATAAGGGATAATACAGCCAGATCGGTCCCTTAGAAAGGTCCATTTGACAGATGATTGGCAAATGGACTGGAATGGGGAGAAATTTGAGGCAGGGAGACCAACATACATGCATATGTATATTGATATGTATGTATGTATAAATTTCCTCTCTGAGGCTACTCCCACAACATGCACTTAAAAGCTGGGTGTCCAGAGGGGCAAATAATATATTGGGTTTTGGAGCTGTCCCCTAAGCCTAGAATGTTCTCCCATATCACCTCCACCTCCTGACTTCCCTGATTTCTTTCATAGTTCAGCTCACTCCCAACTACTGTCACTCTTTTGTCTTTTTCTTCCATTGCAAATGCCCTTCCATTGCTTGAGCCTGGCCTTTTCAAATATGAGCTTATCGGATCTCTGTCCTTAGCCATTTCAGTCTCTTTACTGCCTTCCCCTCAGGAAAGTGACAGGATTGTGAATTTTTCAGCCACAGAAATTCTTAAAGACTATCTATTAAGTTATAGAGGAGTTTACAGAGGTGGGGGACTATTGATGTTGAACAATGCATATGCTGTCAAATTGGGTTGATGCACTGGCTAATTGTACTACTTTCCCCCTCATTCAATTCTTGGTATAAGGGATGGCTCTCTGGAAGCAGGAGCGACAAGGTTATACTGGGAAATGAAGATGATGTGGAAAATTAAAAATATATCAAAAACAATTTACATTTTTGGGCAGCTAGGTGGCACAGTGGATAAAGCACCAGCCTTGGATTCAGGAGAACCTGAGTTCAAATCCAACCTCAGACACTTGACACACTAGCTGTGTGACCCTGAGCAAGTCAGTTAACCCTCATTTCCTCACAAAACAAAACAAAAATAAATAAAAATTTTAAAAGGGGGCAACTAGGTGGCACAGTGTATAAAGCACTGGCCCTGGATTCAGGAGGACCTGAGTTCAAATCCAGCCTCAGACACTTGACACTTACTAGCTGTGTGACCCTGGGCAAGTCACTTAACCCTCACTACCCTACAGGGAAAAAAAAGAAAAAAAAACAATTTACATTTTTAAAAAGAAATTGAATTCAAAACTGGTTGCATAATGGGACCAAAGAATACTCATTATTGACACAATAACAACTTGGAATGAAGTCTCTGATAAGAGTCTATATGTGTATGTTCAGGGGTGTTGAAGGGTGTTCAGGGAAGACTAGCATCTCTGGTATGAGGGCTGACAAGCCCTTTTCAGGGCTACTCAGCCACCGTTGGTGTCTACCTGTCACCCAGTTCTCACCTATGGCTCCAAAAAGCCACACTCCTGTAAAACCGTCTTGACAGATGGGCTAAACCAGATTGAAGGTAACCAACAGGCCTCAAACCATTGGTGAGTTAGTGGGCTATCTGCCCCAAGAACATGAAGACTTTCCCAGTGGAATAGGCAGATGTGAACATTTTGCTTCAATGGGCCATGAAGGCATCACAATCAGGTGCAATGGAGTGCTTAGAGTCTGATCAAGCATAAAAGACACCAAGGTCATCAATCATATCCAGAGCCATCACCACTTGTCTTAAGTTTTTTTCTTGCCAGTGGGATCTAATGACTCTGGAAGAGAGAGTGAGGTTGATTCCATTCAACTCTGCCTAACTTAAATCCAATTTAGGCGAAGTGGTACCCAGGCTCCACCATATTGCCAAAGGGCCCTGTAACATACAAAGGTTAAGAATCTCTTCTCTATGGCTGTTTGATGATGACTGTGGATCACATATCTTGTATCAGATGGTCAAAGTTGGGTTCGGAATTGTAGCTTCCTATGTTGCTTCTTATACCTTTTCAAAGATGAAACTACCTGAACATCAATCAGGTCAGTCCCCATACATCATCACAGTATCCTGCCTGTGAATCAGTTTGCTAATCTGCAGATTAAACTGATGCATCAGGAACTCAATTTTCCCCCCAATATTCCAGATGTTCTATAAATATCCTTCATCAAAATATCATGAGGATGGAAGCTAGGTGGCATGGTGGAAAGAGTGCTAGGCCTGGAGTCAGGAAGACTCACCTTCCTGAGTTCAAATCTGGTGTTAGACACTCACCAGCTATATGACCCTGGGCAAGTCACTTAACCTTGTTTGTCTCGGTTTCCTCATGTGTAAAATGAGCTAGAGAAGGAAATGGCAAACCATTCTAGCATCTTTTCCAAGAAAACCCCAAATGGGGTCATGAAGTGTTGGACAGGACTGAAATGACTGAACAACAGTAATATAATCTCATGTATGTTTCTCTTTCCTTTTTATCTTTACCCAAAAGCTCCCCATCATCCCCTCATCCTCCTCTCTGTTCCAGATTACTGGATTTCCCCAAAAACATATATTTCCTTTGCATATAGTATTACTCTAGCACTTCATTTGATCTAATCTGATCTGGTATTGTTATTAATTAGGATATTAAAAGGAAGCCCATTTTATTATTTTAAATAATAGTTAATAGATAATAATAGATAGCCTCTAAGGCTTGCAAAGCATTTTTTGTACAATTTCTTATTTTTAATCAACTCAACTTTGTCATTTTACTTTACTTTTGTCACTTTAATCATTAGTCTTGTTCTGCAGATCTTAAATTGACATGCTTATCTGTGCATACCCTTTGACCCAGCAATTCCACTTTTAGGTCTTTTGCCCAAAGAAATCATGGAAGGGGGAAAGGGACCCACATGTACAAAAATATTTATAGCTGCTCTTTACGTGGTAGCAAGGAATTGGAAGTTGAGGGGGTGCCCATCAATTGGGGAATGGCTGGACAAGTTGTGGTATATGAATACAATGGAATACTATTGTGCTGTAAGAAATGATGAGCAGGAAGAGTTCAGAGAAACCTGGAGGGTCTTACGTGAGCTGATGATGAGTGAGATGAGCAGAACCAGAAGAACATTGTACACAGTATCATCAACATTGAGTGTTGATCTACTGTGATGGACTATATTCTTCTCACCAATGCAATGGTACAGAAGAGTTCCAGGGAACTCATGATAGAAGAGGATCTCCAAATCCAAGAAAAAAAAAAGAAAAAAAGAACTGTGGAGTATAGATGCTGATTGAACCATATTATTTCTTTTATTTTGGGTGCTGTTGTTTTTTTTTTCTATTTTGAGGTTTTGCATCACTGCTCTGATTTTTTCTCTTGTAACAGAATTAATGCAGAAATAGGATTAATGTTATTATGTGTGTATATATGTGTGTGTATATATCTATATCTATATGTATATGTATAGAGATACATAGACATAACCTATATCAGATTACCTGCTGTCTAGGGGAGGGGGGAGGGAGGGGAGGGAGGGAGAAAAATCTGAAATTGTAAAGCTTGTATAAACAAAAGTTGAGAACTATCTTTACATGTAATGGAAAAAATAAAATACCTTATACATTAAAAAAAAATTTGACATGCTTATTACCATTTTTCTGATTGCTTGACTTCTGACACAGGCAGGCATTCCTAGGAGGCTAGAAAAGTGCTCAGAAGATGTGACTGTGTACTCCAACGTCTCTGACCTTATGACAGCTTCATTATTTAACTCCACAGTGTTCTTTGTGACCAAGACCTGTGCTTGTAGCATAGGCCAACACATGACTGCCTTAAGAACGCATACAAAACATAATAACTTACATTTATATAACTTTTGTTTTGTTTTGGTTCTGGTTTTTTTTTTTTTTGCGGGGCTATGGGGGTTAAGTGACTTGCCCAGGGTCACACAGATAGTCAAGTGTCTGAGGCCGGATTTGAACTCAGGTACTCCTAAATCCAGGGCCGGTGCTTTATCCACTGCACCACCTAGCTGCCCCCTATATAACTTTTTAAGGACTGCAAAATTATATACACATTGGGCAGCTATGTAGTCCTAAGGATAAAGCACTGGGCTTAGAGTCAGGAAGGCTCATCTTCCGGAGTTCAAATCTGGTCTCTGACACTTATTACCCTGTGGGATCCCAGGGAAGTCACTTAACACTGTTTGCCTCAGGTTCCTTATCTGTAAAATGAACTGGAGAAGGAAATGGCAAACCTCTCCAGTATCTTTGCCCAAAACAAACAAACCAACCAAATGGGGTCACAAAGAGTTGAACGCAACTGAAATGACTGAACAACAAAATTTATTTATACATATGTACATATATAATATGTGTGTATACATATAACTTTATGTATGTGTGCAAATATGTGTACATATTTTACATATATGTGTTTATAATATAAAATAATATTTTATATATGTATAAATATATATTGAGTCAGATTTTTATATATGTGTATATATAAAATCTGTTTTAAAATTTTAAAATCTGATTGTAACAGAATGTAAGTGATATATGTACAATTATTCACAGAATTACAGGATTTGAGAGTTGGGAGAGAACTCAAAGGCCATCTAATCCAACCTATACTTTCAGGCAGTCTGAGTATTTATTAAGTGCTTACAATATCCCAGGCACTATACTAAGCTCTGAAAGAAAGGCAGAAATAGTCCCTGCCCTCAAGGGGCTTACATTCCAATAGGGGACCATATTTAAATAACTAGGTACATACATGAAAATATTCCCCACCATAACATACTCAGCAAGCAGAGTATGTTTTATATATAAACCTCTGCTTGTATATATACCAATGTAGACTCCACCCCTAGGGGAAGCTAATTCCAATTTTGGACAGCATTAATTATTAGGAAGTTTTTTCAGAAACCAAGCCTAAATTTGCCTCCTTGAAACTTTTGACCCTTGTTTCTGGTTTGTCGTCTGGGGCCAAATTGAAAGAGTCTGATCCTGCCTCCACAGGAAAGCCTTTCAAATACTTGAAGACAGCTAACGTTGTCTGGGTCTTCTCCAGGTTGAACATGCACAGTCCCTTAGTGTATGCTCATATGTTAAGGACTCAGGGCCCATAAGTCCCCTGGTCGCCCTCTTCTGGACATTCTCCTGCTTATCAATATCCTTAAAGTGTCATGCCCAGAACTGAACATGATACTTTAGCTGCTGTCTGACAAAGGCAGAGCACGATGGGGCAATTGCCCCCGTATTTCTGGAAATTTATATACCCTTTAATGTAGCCCAAGACCATATTAGCTTTCTCACCTGCCTCCTCAGACTCATAATGAGCTCATGGTACACTAAAAGCACCAGATCTTTTTTTCAGAACTATTGCTTTCTATCCATGTCTCCCTTTTGTTATAATTGTGAAGCTGATTTTTTTTAATGCATGTCTAAGACTTTACATTTATCCTTACAGAATTTCATCTTGTCAGATTTAGCCCAATGCTTTTGGATTGTAACTCATTCAGGATGTTAGTTATCCCTTCTGAGTTTGGGTCAACTTAAAATTTGATGAGAATATTGTTGTTGTTGATAAAAATGTTAAATAGCAAACAAAGGGCCAAGCACAGATCCCTTGGTACTTCACTAGAGACATCTTGCCATACTGATATTAAGCCATTAACAGTTCTTGTCTAGGTCTGTAACATACCCCAATGACACAACCAGTTCTCCCTCATTTGTCCTTCACCAAAACATGACTGTCGTTTCCTTACTCTGATTCTTGGATTTCCACATGTGTATGCTTTCTAAACATACAATGCTTCCTCACCTCATCCTCTTCTTACCTATCATTTCTTTTGAATAAGGTATACCTATCCAAAACCATATTACAATCATGCCTTTTATCCCATCAGGTGTCAGTGATACCTATGAGATCAAATTTTCTCCTCTGCATAAGAACCTCTTATTTATCGTCTAAACTTTAGGTATTTATTGTATAGACACTTGAGGATATAGGTTTCATTGCTGCTTTCTTTCTTGAATTTTGTCTACCATGAATTCATGAGTATCTCAGCTACTATTTTTATTTCTTAGTTGTGGTTATCTTCACCCCCTAGAGTATCTAACTTGGGGGATAGACATATTTTTTCCATTCTATAAATGAAAAAACAAGTTGGAAGGTTGTGATTTACCCAAAGATAACAAATATTAAGTGATAGAAACAGTATTCAAGTCCAGGTCTTCTGACTCCAAATCAATTCTGTCACTGATATAGGCCCACAGGCAAAGGGGTCATCACATCTCAGAGCCTCCAGATCAAAGTGTTCTGACTAAAAGATCTCACCTTTGCTTTCCCTCCCTCCAACAGAAGCAACGTTATAAGGGCAAAGATTCTAAATGGCTGATCAAGGGCTCTACATTTTCATGTCTTTATTGACTAGGTATGGGTGATTTCATGGTGAGAAAGAGATATTAGTCTTCAACAAATTGTCTATACCTGCAAGGAAGTTCCACTACTCAGACGCCTTTATTTAATAATAATCTTTTATCTAATAATAGCAATTCTAATAACAATTAGATAATAATTTTCTAATAATAATAATTTCTTTGACTAATAACAATCTGTTGTTATTCCAACTCTCCCTCTGACTTGCAACCCCAAAACCTGTTCTTTGTCTTTCCCAGGACTTCCAATTCCTCCCTCCCTCATTTCTTTCCCAGGTTATAACCCCTCCACTAGCCACACTCTCCTCCCTTCCCCACCTTGAACTTTAGGTGTATCAGTTTTAACTCTATACTGACCTCTTCTCTTAAGTATCTTAAGATCTACCAAAGATCTTACCCTGCCAAGCTTCAGCCTTGGATTATTCCCTGCATCTGCTGCCTTCTCTCCAATTCACCTTCTACTGAACAAAGATAGAGATAGTCACAAAGCCATGCCTTTTGGAGCAACTATATATTTATGTTACAATATTAACTGGGTCCTCACTACATCAAGGCAATCCTTTTACAGCTCTCTAGTTGACTCATTATCTCTCCTCTCCACAGCAGCTCCCACAGATTCAATTATCATCTCCAAGCAGATAATCTTCAGATCTATTTGTGAAACCTGACCCTCTATCCTGACCACTAGTCTTACATTTCCTGTTGTCTAGTAGACATCTCAAACTGAATGTCTCACAGACATCTTAAATTCAACATAGCCAAAACCGAATTCACTTTCTTTTTCCCACCAAAAAATAAAATAAAAACCTGACCTTTTCTCAACTTTTGTATCACTCTTGAGGGTCCTCCCAGTCACCATCCTCCCACTCACCCAGGCTTACAACCCAAGTGCTATCCTTGACTCCTCTCTCTCTTTCCCATCATATGCAACGGATTGCCAAATCTTATTTTTTCTACCTTCCTAACATCTCTCACATATGTCCCTTTCTCTCCTCTGACATTGTCACCACCCTGGCACAGACCCTCATCATCTCATCCTTGAACAATTGCAATAGCTCACTGATTGGTCTCCTACTTCAAGTCTCACCATTCCAAGTCATCTTCTACTCAGTTGTTAAATCGATCTTCCTAAAACCCAAGTCTGACTGTATTATGCCACATACACACCTCCATTCAATAAATTCTATTGGTTTCCTCTTGCCTCCAGAATAAAACATAAAAACCTCCATTTGCTTTTTACTGCCCTCCATAACTTGACACCTTCCTACCTTTCCAGTCTTCTTACACCACACAACACCACCCTTTCCATTGCCAATGTATTCTTCAATCGAGTGACATTGACCTCTTTGCTATTTCCCACAAAAGATACTCCATCTCCTGACTTCAAACATTTTACCCCTTGTTTCCTGGCTTCCCCAGCTTCCTTCCAGTCTCAGCTAAAGTTCCACTTTCCACAAGGAGCCTTTCCTAGACCTCCTTAATCTTAGTGCCTTCCCTATAAGATCACCTCCAAATTAACCTATATATATCTCATTTGTACACAGTTGTTGGCATGTTGTATCCCATTCCACTATGAGCTTCTTGAGAAGAGGATCTGTTGGGTGTTTTTTTTTTTTAATCTCCAATACTTAGCATAGTACCTGGTATATAGTAAATGCTTAATAAATGCTTGTTGACTGACCAGCTGACTGACTTGATGTGATAATACCCATTCTCTGAACTTTGGAAGATAAGCATCTAAGGCCTAGAACAATAATCTCTGCAACTTTTCAGTTTAATTCAACAGACATTTATTATCTACCTACTCCATTTAGGGTACTGTGGTAGGCTACAAAATCTAGATAAATTACTGGTCAAATCCATTGTTATTCTTATTTCCTATATTATACAAGCCCTTCACACTGTCTGATTTTGCAAATATGTCTGGAAATTTTTCTTCCTACTCAGATTTTTAGTTTATAGCCTTGAATTAAATTTAAATCAAATTAAAATTTTCAGAGGTGATGGACCAAATATACAGAATATTTTTATTTGACTAATATAGGAATTCATTCTGCTTGACTATACATATTTGTTTAAAAAATGATTTTTTTCCCCAGTGGAGGAGGAAGAGAAATTAAATGCTTCTTAATTGAAAAAATAGCTAAAAATCTTTGTGTAATTTTAAAGTACTCATTGACTACCTATTTTTAAAAAATCTTTTCATACGAATTTGTCTTATCTCTTCAACTAGAGGCAAGCTCACCTTGATCCAGAAATACTGGCCTTCTAGACTCTAACATAGAACAGAATAGTCCCCTGAGTTCTATAGGAGCAAAGCCATCTCCCAAGGACCAATGTGATTCCTGAGAGGTATCCCACTTCCTACCTTTGCAAACTGGCAAGGTTCTCTGAAGGTAAATACATATTTTGCCATTACTTAGTGTCATGTTTTAGAATTTAATTCTCCTACAATACAGGAAGACTACATACAGAAGTAAAGGAAGAACTTCCTATTCCATCATTCCATTCATTTCTGTTCCATGAGAGCACATGGTGTCAGTGGAATTAAGTGGTCAGGATACAAACCTATTCCCATCCCCAGTTCAAATCAAAATCTAAGCCACTGTCTCCTTCTTTTCCCTTCTTCTTGATGAAGTCACAATCACTTAAAATGCAATACCCTTGAAAGTGGATCACCTTTATCAAGTGTTCACAGTTCTATATGAATG
Organism: Dromiciops gliroides; assembly: GCF_019393635.1. NCBI lineage: Eukaryota > Metazoa > Chordata > Mammalia > Microbiotheria > Microbiotheriidae > Dromiciops > Dromiciops gliroides. Next base: position 265,066,396 of record NC_057861.1, on the reverse strand, counting down.
AAAGAATACTCTCAAATTAGGTTTTGATCTGAACTGGGGAAGGAACAGAGGACACTGGAGAACTCTGGAGCCTAAAAGTAGACTAAGAAGCTTTCACAATTTTCCTTAATTTAACTGGTATTTATTAAGGTAACTGCTGCTAGCAGATATTTCTATATTATTTTCTCACTATTTCTTTAAGCTTTTTCTGTTTCCTGATTTTTTTCATATGAAAAATGTCTATCCTCAATCATAACTTCTTGGTGCTATGTCTGTATGTTATTTCCTAGCAGACATCAAGGTGGCATAATGGATAGCACTGAACTTGGAATCAGAGATACCTGAGTGTGAATCCTGCCTCAGATACCTGTTGTGTGAATCTAGGCAAGTCACAACATTTCCCAGTCTCAATTTCTTCATCATAACATGGTCATAATAATAGGACCTATATTACAGATTGTTATGAGGGTCAATTAAATAAAATATGTAAAGTGCTTTGCAAACTTTAAAGCGGTATATAAGTCATGACTAATTATAATTAATAATAATTCTATACCGTGGAGGTCAAAAATAGAGAACAACAATGACTAATGTGATAAAATTATTAATAATAAGGGTTTGGGGATTTCCAGGGCCCCCCCTGCTGAGAGATGAGAGAGCCTGGCTGACCTATCTTAAGGTCAGCCCAGAGTCAGGAAGTTACCTTATTCAAGACCACACCTACCTTGAAAGCCTTTTTCCTGGCAGAGGATCTGATCTCTTACCTCAGCAAGTTCTACTCATGGACTGCCCTCAAATCAAGTGAACCAATGGATTTGGGTGATGCTGGCCAATTAGCTTGGAGTGGTGTGTAGCGACCACCTCTCTTCTGGACCCACAGGTAGCTTCCCCTCTCACAGGGACAGGAACTTTCTCTTTTTGGTCCGAGACTCGTGGGTGAAGGCACCTTTTGTTCTTCTTTTGCCCATAGATCCCAGCTAGGCTTTCCTATCTTTCAGAGTCATGTGAGCTCTCTTTACTAATATTTAATATGTTTTAATAACTGCTTAATGCCCCAAATCGGTGCAGTAGCCTCTAATTTCTAAGTAACAAATATACGATAAACCCCAGCTAATTTTCCCTAAACTTGGGGCAGAAATAAGGTGACCACATTTCATTTTACACATCACACTAACTATAAAATTACAGAATTTAACTAGATCAGAGATTTAAATATCTGTACAAAGCATAAGAGTTTTTCCCAAAGTGGGGCTCCTCAAACTGAACTGTGAGATGAACTTAGTGACTATTTTTATTTATTAAGTTCATAATGTAGCAGAGAGAAAGAAACATAAACCAGAACCAATTTGACATTGGGTTAAAGAGTGAACTATTGAGAGCAGCTAGGTGGCGCAATGGATAAAGCACCAGCCCTGGATTCAGGAGGACCTGAGTCCAAATCTGACCTCAGACACTTGACACTTACTAGCTGTGTGACCCTGCGCAAGTCACTTAACCCTCATTGCCCCAGGGGAAAAAAAGAATGAGCTATTGTTGTAACTACAACTAGGTGTCTTAGATGTGAGTGCCTAAGCCAAAACTCCCTTGGGGACCAAAAGGAAGATCATGCCACTGGACAATCCAGTAGAAGGGGAAAAGCATGATCTGGTGAGGGAGAGGGAGAGAAAGAAAGAGAGAGACACAGAGAGACACAGAGAGAGAGAGAGAGAGAGACAGAGAGAGACAGAGAGAGAAAAGTGGTTGTTCTTCCTTTGAATTACTCAAATTAGTCTACTTTGGTTAGAGCACAATGTACATAGAGAATAACATGAAATGAGGTTGAAAAGGTAAGGTGGTATCTTATTGTGGACAGCCTTGAATGTCAGGTGAAGGAGTTTGAAATTTGTTCAGTAGGTAATAAGAATATATTGGAGCGGCTAGGTGGCGCAGTGGATAAAGCACCGGCCCTGGATTCAGGAGTTCCTGAGTTCAAATCCGGCCTCAGACACTTGACACTTACTGGCTGTGTGACCCTGGGCAAGTCACTTAACTCCATTGCCCCATAAAAAAAAAAAAAAGAAAAAAAAAAGAATATATTGAAAGTTTTTAACAGTATTTTATTTTTTCCAATTATATGTAAAGGCAAGTGTTAGCTTTCATTTTTATAAAATTTTGAGTTCCAAATTTTTCTTTCTCCCTCTCCTCCCCTCTTCCTAAAATGGTAAGCAGTTTGATATAAGTTAAATATGTACAATCATATAAAACATATTTCCATATTAGTCATAGATGTGACAGAAGAAACAGACCAAAAGGGAAAAAAATACAAAAAAAGTGAAAATAATATGCTTTAATCTGCATTCAGAGTCCATCGGTTCTTTCTATGGATGTGCATGGCTTTTTCTATCAAATATCATATAAAACATATTTCCATATTAGTCATAGATGTGACAGAAGAAACAGACCAAAAGGGAAAAAATACAAAAAAAGTGAAAATAATATGCTTTAATCTGCATTCAGAGTCCATCGGTTCTTTCTATGGATGTGCATGGCTTTTTCTATCATGTGTCCTTTGTAATTGTCTTGCATCATTGCACTGCTGAGAACAGCTAAGTCATTCATAGGGGATCGTTACACAATGTTGCTGTTACTGGGTGTAATGTTCTCCTGCTTCTGCTCATTTCACTTTGTATCAGTTCATATAAATCTTTCCAGGTTTTTCTGAAATCTGCCTGTCCATCATTTCTTATTGCACATTAGTATTCCATTACATTCATATACTACAACTTGTTCAACTATTTCCCAACTGATGGGCATCCCTTCAATTTCCAATTTTTTTGGTACCACAAAAAGAGCTGCTATAAATATTTTTGTACGTGTCGATCCTTTTTAATGATCAATTGAAAGGTTTTGAGTAGAGGAATAAATGACGGCATTAAAGCATAGGAAAAACAAGGTTAGACTTCTATGTGAGGATGGATTCAAGGAAGGAGAGATAGTCAGTGGGAAGGTTTATTATGAGGTTATGGTTACAATCCAAGTGGATTTCATTGAGGACCCATAGTAAGAAAAGAGAGAAGGGGAGTGATGCAAAAGATAACATGGAAGAACCGGGGTATTCAGGCTTCATATCAGAAGAAACTTGCTCAATATTAGAGTTGTCTGAATGTGGGATAGAATGCCTCAAGAGTTACTGGGTTAATTGGAGACCTTCAAGCAAAGGCTAAATGACCACTTGTCAGGTAGTCTGTAGAAGAGATCCTTTTAAAGTATGAATTGGGCTAGATGGCCAGAGGGATCTCTTTTAACTCTGAAGTTCTTTGATTTCATGAAATCCATTCTCAAGTGTCTCTAAAGCCAAATCTCAAATACATTGGTTGAACTCTAGAGCACAATGTTAATACATTGATTCACTCTCTGATCTTATGTGAACTCCCACTGAGAATACTAATCTTATCACAACTACTTGCCTGCCCATTCTATCCTTGCTACAAGTTCTCACAACTCCCAGGCTGATCTCCCAAACCACCAACCAATCTACACTAACCTTGAGGCTACTTAATGATGCTTCTAAATACCACCACCACCCCCATCCAGGAAACTGAAGGCTCTTGTTCTCCTTTCCCCCTTCCCTTTACCCTAGCCCATAGCCATAACCACTATTGCTAAAGATGGGAAGGAAATCATCCAGAGAGGACGCAACCACTTCTCTTGTTCTCCCATTAACCTCTCAGCATCCTAGGGTCTTGACAACTCCTTCATTTGACTCCAACCTGAATTTCCAACTTTATCTCTCATCTCTCTCTTTCATGTATCCTTTATTTGGACTATTAGCTGTTCTCCAAACTTGATATGCTGTTTTCCATTCCCATGTATAGCTTGTAGGCTGTCTCCCATGTTTGGAATGCACTCTCCTTTTTACCTCTTCCTGTCAAAATTATTTTCTTCTTTCAAGATTTAGGTCAGGTGCTACCTAATCTGTGTAGTTTTTTTCTTAATTTCCACTAAGTAAAAAAACATTCACTCTTTATAAAAAAAAAAAATTTCCTAGAACTCTTTGTCTGGACCTCTTCCATTGTTCCTAGTGCACTATGCATTGTATTGTGCTTAAGTGTATCCCCTACATAACTGCCTCAATATTATGGAATTATGAAGCCCCCTCAAAGGAAGCTTGTTATTTTTTCATCTTTGTATCCCCAGTGCCCAGCACAAAGAAATGCTTAATACACATACTATATGTTGAATCAAGAGCAAAGTGATATAGTGAAGAGTGTTAGATTTCAAGTCCAAGAAACTGGGTTTGAATCCTAGCTCTTACATATACTATAAGTAGACCTTAGCCAAATAATTTCACTTCTTCATGCCTCAGGTTCTTTATCCGTTAAATGAAGAAATTTATAATAGATCAGTGGTCAAAAAACATGGACAAAGTTTTCAAAACAACTGCAAATGATAAATACCATGTGAAAACATGCTCCAAATAATCACTAGTAAGAAAAATGAAAATAACTCTGAAGTTTTACCTACTATTATATCATTTGACAATATTGACAAAAAATGGGAAGAGTCAATGTTGGAATAGTTATAAGAGGACAGGCCTATTAATGTACACAAAGTGGGGCTTTGAAAAGGTCTAACCATTCTGGATTTCAATTTGGAATTATGAAAGAAAAATGACTAGGTTGTCCATATTTTTTAACCCAATGATCCTGCTACTAAGCATATACCCCAAAGTCAAAGTCAGAAGCAAAACCAAATGTGCTAAATGTACTAATATATCTTTATGGCAAAATTCTTTATTAACAAAATACTGGAAACAAAATGGTGCCCATTGCCTAAAGGATGGCTGCTAAAAAAAGCTATGATATGTGAATGTAATAAAATATTACATTCAAGTGAATATGTGAAGAATTTTCATTCAGATTCATAATTAAATAAGCAGAACCAAGAGAACAATATATCCAATGACTACCAAAAAAATGTAATTGAAAAGATCAATAAAAAGAAGCCAAAATCTTAGTAACCAAAAAACCAATGATGGCCCCATGGAACAGATGAAGAAACAGAACAACTACCTCATGACAGAGAAGTAAGGGACTTCTAGTACAAAATATTGCATATATTTTCAAATATTGTCAGTGTATTTAAATAGTTTAATTGTTTTCCTTTATAACACGATGGTTCAATCTGGAAGAGAATAGAAAATTATTGTGATTTAAACAAAAAAAACTATAATATTTTTTTAGATAAGGGTATTAGACTAAATGGTAATCTCAAAGGTCCCTGCTGCCTTAAATCTATGATCTATGAATTAAATCAAATTACACTGAAGCTATAGGTCTGACATGCAAGAAAGAAATCAGAACTGGAGATCTGGGCATCATCTGCATAAAGGTGGGTAGACTCTCTGACCACTGGCATTAAAGGGGCTCTTTTTTTGGTAAGGTAATTTGGGTTAAGTGACTTGCCCAGGGTCACACAGCAGGTAAGTGTCAAGTGTCTGAGGCCGGTTTTGAACTCAGGTACTCCTGAATCCAGGGCCGGTGGTTTATCCACTGTGCTACCTAGCTGCCCCTAAAGGGGCTTTAAATTAAAAGTCATGGAGAAAGAAATGTGCCCAGATACTCCTTCTAAATCAGATATTGCTAAGGGCAAGAGGTATGATCTACAACAAATAGCCCTAGTATTATTTTTTTTTTACTCAGTTTATTACGCAGTAATCCATGAGACAATGATGAGAAGAAAGACAGAAGTTATATTTGTGATATGCATGGGCTCAGATGCCTACATATCAATGCAATTGGAATAAGTAATAAACAAGATAAACTAAAGATTTTTATGTGGGGGCAGCTAGGTGGTGAAGTGGATAAAGCACCAGCCCTGGATTCAGGAGTACCTGAGTTCAAATCCGGCCTCAGACACTTGACACTTACTAGCTGTGTGACCCTGGCAAGTCACTTAACCCCCATTGCCCTGCAAAAAGAAAAAAAAAAAGATTTTAATGTAGGACTCATGATGGAAAAGGCTCTCCAAATCCAGAAAAAAAAAAAAAGAACTGTGGAATATGGATGCAGATTGAACCATACTATTTCTTTTGTTTCTGGTGCTGTTGTTTTTCTTTGGGGGGGGGTGTTCCTTTGTGCTCTGATTCTTCTCTTATAACATGACTAATGCAGAAATATGTTTAATGTTATTGTACATATATATCCTATATCAGGTTACTTGCTGTCTTGGGGAGGGAGGGGAGGGAGGGGAAGGAGGGAGAAAAATTTGAAACTAGAAATCTTATAAAAACAAATGTTGAAAACTATCTCTACATGTAACTGGAAAATAATAAAATACTTTTATATTTTAAAAAAAAGATTTTAATGTAGGGTGGCAAACATGACCTGAGAGATATAACTGAGGCTTAGTGGCTTGTGACTGATGACTAATGTGACAATTGAAGGGTACACGCCATTCAAGAATAGATTAGGTAGAAGGTGAGGCAAGCTAGCATTGTACAGTAAAAAGGTATGCTATGCTTGGAATGTCCTCCTCCCTCCCTTCTGCTTGCGGAATTGATGTCCATGCTTTAAATCCCAACTCCAGAGGAACCATTCCCAGGCAGCCCTCCCTGATCAACCTGGTGAGGAATGATATCCCCAGTCAACACTCACAAAGCATTCTGTTTTGCAATTCATTATTCCAATCATCATATATTATTGTGTATTCATAGCTATCTATGTCTGTGTCTACTAGATTATAAATTCCAGAAGGGGAAGAGCTCTGCCTTATCTAAAGTGATCTTCCAAAAAGCTTAACATACTGAGTTCAAGTCATTTGTCTACCAGGTGCCACAGTGGATAGAGCACAGGGCTTGGACTCAGGAAGACTTCTCATGAGTTCAAATCTGGCCTTAAATACATATTACCTATGTGACCAAGTCACTTAACCCTCTTTGTTTTAGTTTCCTCATCTGTAAAATAATCCAGAAAAGGAAATGGCAAACCACTCCAGTGTCTTTGTTAAGAAATCCCTAATTGGGTCATAAAGAGGACATGACTGAAAAAACTCAGAAACAAAACCATATCCCCAGAGTCCTCGAAGAGCTTCAAATAGCATTGTTGATCTTCTGTGTGATCCTCAAGGAATAATGGCAAACGGGAAAGGTACAAGAGAACAGAACATATGCTATCTTCAAACAAAAAGATTGCTTTCAAACTGTAGGATGATGAGTACAATGTTGATTCCTGAGAAACTTCTTGGATAGATTACTTGTAAGGAAGCTTGTGAGCACTATAAAACAAGCTCTTTTAGTAGGGACTTTTTCATTTTTTGTTGTTGTATCCTCAGCTCGTAGCATGGTGCTTGGTACATAGCAGGTGTTCAATAAATACTTGTTGATTGATTGAAATGTAAGTATGGTCTCCCAAATGAGCCAACATGGGCTCACAGGAACATAGGTCAAAGATCTGGAAGGGAATTTCTGAAGCCATCTAGTCTGACTCCCTTATTTTTTAGATGAAGAAACTGAAACAGAGAGGCTAACAGCCAAGGTTCCATATCACACGGGTAGCAAGTTGGCAAAGCTGAGATTCAAACCCAAATTTGAACTGACTCCAAATGCAGCACACCTTCCAATGCATTGTGCTGTCCTCTTAATGGGTTCATTAAGAACTCCCCAATCGGGGCAGCTAGGTGGCGAAGTGGATAGAGCACCGGCCCTGGAGTCAGGAGTACCTGAGTTCAAATTCGACCTCAGACAATTAACACTTACTAGCTGTGTGACCCTGGGCAAGTCACTTAACCCCAATTGCCTCACTAAAAATAAAAAAAATTTAAAAACAACAACAACAAGAACTCCCCAATCTCCCTCACCCCCTATATACAAAGAGCTGCTAGGTCCTATCATTTCTACTTTCATAATACCTCATATATGCCCATCCTCTCTCTTCTGATGCTACCACCTCCTTGTCATAGACCCTCATCACTTCATGACTGGACAATTACAATAGCCTGCTGCTTGGTCTCCTTGTCTCAAATTTCTCCCTACTTCAATCTATTCTCCACTCATCTGTGAAATTGATCTTCCTAAAGACAGGTGTGACCATGTTACCCATCTATTCATTCCATAAATGCCAAAAGCTTGATATTGTCTCTACTATCACATACAAAATCTTGTTTGGCTTAGAAAGTCCTTGACCCAGTCCTATCTTTCTTCTTATACCTTAATTCCTTTCCATGTAGTCTGCAATCCAGTGACACACATCTCCTTGCTACTCCTCACAAGTGATATTCCATCTCCTGGCTCCAAATATTTTCACTGGCTGTTCTCTATGGTTGGAATTCTCTCCCTCCTCATCTACGTCTCCTGGCTTTCCTGGCTTTCTTCAAGTCTCAGCTAAAACCCTTCTTTCTACAAGAAACCTTTCCCACTCCTCCTTAATCTTAGTGCCTTCCCTCTGAGAGTTCCTTTTTATCCTGCATATATTTTATTAGTACATTGTTGTTCATACATTGTCTCACTCATTAAACTAAGATGCTTGAGAATAGGGTCTGCTTTTCTTTCTTTCTTTCTTTCTTTCTTCCTTTCTTTCTTTCTTTCTTTCTTTCTTTCTTTCTTTCTTTCTTTCTTTCTTTCTTCCTTTCTTCCTTCCTTTCTTTCTTCCTTCCTTCCTTCCTTCCTTCCTTCCTTCCTTCCTTCCTTCCTTTCTTTCTTTCTTTCTTTCTTTCTTTCTTTCTTTCTTTCTTTCTTTCTTTCTTCCTTTCTTTCTTTCTTTCTTTCTTCCTTCCTTCCTTCCTTCCTTCCTTCCTTCCTTCCTTCCTTCCTTCCTTCCTTCCTTCCTTCCTTCCTTCCTTCCTTCCTTCCTTCCTTTCTTTCTTTCTTTCTTTCTTTCTTTCTTTCTTTCTTTCTTTCTTTCTTTCTTTCTTTCTTTCTTTTTTGCCTTTCATTAGCACGTAGCACAGTTCCTGGCACATAGCCCTCAATAAATGCTAATTGACTGACTCACTAAACCAGTTGTGTTATATTAGCCCAATTGTTTTGGTTTTGTTTTTACCTGAGAGGTTCATTAAATTAGTTTTGTTTGTTTGTTTGTTTTTTACCATACCCATGAATTCATTGTTATAAGGAACTTTGAGCAAGGAAAATCATTCTACCAGTGTAGATTTGCATCTCAGAGTTCATAGGATAATAGATTTAAAATTGGAAGTGATCTTCAATGTCATTGAGTTCAACTCCTTCATTTTACAGATTATGAAACTGAGACTCAGAGTAGTTAAGTGTTTTACCCAAGTACATAAAATTAATGAGTGTCAGGATTTGAATTCAAGTCTTCCTGACTCCAAATTTAGCACTCTTTCCATTGTTGATGCTAAATTAGTATTTTCACTAAAGTTATAATTAGGGTGGAATATCCTCAATAATTTATAATTGTTCAGCAATTCACATCCATATCAATGTCCTCGGATATAATTCATCCAGTGCAGGTGACTTTATTTAATGTAGCAAGATACTTTTAATATTTATTCACTTAGCTAGCACTTCAATCCCTTCTTTTAAAGTATTTCTCATATGTATGTAAATATATATTTACATATATATATATTCATGATATTCCAATTCCCTTTTAATAATTTGGTTAATCTTTTACAATCTAACAACCATTCTCCTTGATTCAAGAAAAAAAAGGAACAAAATTAGAGCTAAGTAATTCTTCTTTCTGTTAATTGTCTTCATCCTACCATCCATACCAGTCAGTAAAGCTAAACTTTCGTGATTCTTTTTCTGATTCATATAACTAAAAAGCCTTTTTTAGTTGTTGTCATTAGTTATTTTTTGCCAAGCATTTGCTTTTGTGTGGATTTCACCTTCCTAAAAATCTTCTTACGTGTCATTCTTTTATATTCTTCTTTGGTTATGTCTAAAAGAGAGAAGAAGGACAGTGAAAGGGACTTGAAGCCATCTCATCAGTGGGTTGATTGTTGTTGTTTGTCCTTTGTTCTCGAGGGACAGATAGGTTGCACAGTGGATAAAGTACTGGCCCTGAAGTTAGGAGGACCTGAGTTCAAATACACTTGCTAGCTGTGTGACCCTGGGCGAGCCACTTAATCCCAATTGCCTTAAACATCCAAGGCCATCTCCAGCTGCCCTGACCTATATCTTGCCACTGGACCTAGATGGCTCTAGAAGAGAAAGTGAGGCTGGTGACTCTGCACAGCCCTACTTCACTTAAATCCAATTCAGTTCAAGTCATGACATATGTCATGGTCCTCTTCAAGAACAAAGGAAGAGGACCAATAACATCAGGAGGGTGATGTCTTAGCTTGTAAGTGAATTGGATGGAAGTGAGGAAGAGCTGTGCAGAGTCATAAACCTCACTCTCTCCTCCAGAGTCATCAGGGTCCAGTGGTAAGACATAGGTCAAGATGACAGGCAATGACCCCAGATGCAGTGGGTGACCTTGGCCCTTTTCAGCTAAAGATTGGTTAAAAAAAGCTAGGAATATTTAGCCTGAAGAATGTTTTGAAGTAGCACAATTGCTAACCTTCAAATAGAATTGTCTAGTGGAAAAGCAATTAGATTTGTGTTCCATGGCCTCAAAGGGAAGAACTAGATCCAATGAGTGAGTAGAAATAGGAAATAGATTTTAACTCAGGTTAAGAAAAAAGCTTAATTATTAGATCTGCCTCACCCAAAAAAAAAACTAATGGGAGGAGGTTCATGGATAAGATTAGAGTATATAACTTTTTGAGACCCCATCAAACAGAATCTTATAATCTATAATTCTTAGGTAGAATTAGGTGGGTGGTGTAATTTGTGTCACCAGGAAAAGGTTTCAGCAAGAAAGAAAAAACAAAAACAAAAATCATCTCCAATCTGCTTTCTGATTATTTGAAATTGCTTAAACTTTAATTCTACAATTAAACAGCTTTATGATTAAATGTAAACACCATGTTTTCATGGAGTGGGTGCAACAGGATGCATGTACGTTTTAACATCACTTTTTTTTCACCTACTAGCAAGCCCAGGTCTCAGCTCACTGGTGCCTCCTTTAGGTTTCAAACTGCTACCAATTTCTCCTATCTCAAGGGAAAAACTAAAAACTAGTCCACCCTCCTCATTTTCTTCTGCCTTTCCTCTTCTATCTCACCATACCTTCTACCACCAATTGCATGGTAAACTCTTAGGTATTCTGAAGAGATTTATTGTCAGGCACTACACTGGGGCAAAGAAGGTAGGGATGAAGATGAACAGTTCAGTCAGTTCAGTTTAATCCTGATACTCTTGCCATTGGTTGTTGCTGTTCAGTCCTGTCTGACTCTTCATGGCTCCATTTGAGGTTTTCTTGACAAAGATACTGGAGTGGACTGTCATTTCCTTCTCCAGCTCATTTTACAGATGAGAAAACTAAAGTAAACAAGGCAAGTGACTTGCCCAGGGTCATATAGCTCTTAAATATTTGAGGCTAGATTTGAACTCACAAAGAGTAGTCAACCTGGGGGATAGCTAGGTGGCACAGTGGATAAAGCCCTGCCCTTGGATTCAGGAGGACCTTAGTTCAAATCTAGCCTCAGACACTTGACACTTACTAGCTGTGTGACCCTGGGCAAGTCACTTAACCCTCATTGCCCCACAAAAAAAAAAAAGAGTAGTCAACCTGACTTCAGGCCTGGTGTTCTATCCACTGCACCACATAGCTTCCCCCAATCAAAACTGTCAGTGCGATATGAGCACCAGTTGAAAAAGCTGTGAATATTTAATTTGGGGAGGAAAAAGATTTGGGCATGGAAAATTACATGAGGGTATCTTCAAATACATGAAAGGATATCATGTTGGAAAGGGATTAGGCCTATTCTTTTCTGGACCATAGGGCAGAACTGTGAGCAGTGGGTGCGAATTGTAGAGAGGTAGATTTTTGACACCAGTGGAAGACCAAGGTTGAAATTTTGCTTATGGTGCTTAATACTTTTGTGACACTGTTCAAATCATTTAACCTTTAATTTGGGCTTCAGATTCTTCAGTTGTAAAATGATGAAGTTGAACTAAATGGCAACTAAGGTCCCTCCTAACTCTAGATCCATGATCCTAACTTCCTCATTGTTTACACCTAACCAGAAAAAGGACAGGGCTGCTTCACAACATAGGGGATTCCAGTAGAAACTGGATGATCCTTCATAAAGGATGCTGTAGAACAGAGATCTCAGACTTGTCAACAAAACTCCCAAATGCAGATTAAACCAGGTAAAAATTTATTTGGGAAATGTTTGACAAAATAAATGAAAATACAATGCAACATAGATAATGTTAATTTGTGCTTTTTAAGTCAAGGACAAAGATCTGTTTCTATTCGAATTTGGTACCACTGTTGTCGAAGCTACAAAATTATATAGGTTACAGGATGGCATATATGGTCTGTGACTTTTTTTTTTCTTTTTCTTTTCTTTTTTTTCTTTTTTGAGGCAATCTGGTTTAAGTGAATTGCCCAGGGCCACACAATTACTAAGTGTCTGAGGCTGGATTTAAACTGAATTCTTCCTGACTCCCAGGCTAGTGCTCTATCCACTGTGCCACCTCAATGCCCCCATGAGATTTTTTTCAAACTCTCAAATTATGTGTACCTAACTAATGACAAATAAATTGGTGGATGATGCACCCAAAGGCCAACAGAGAATGGACATCTCCTAATCTTTAACTGAACATCCAATCATTGATTCACAATTCAATGGCTCTGCTTATGCACATTTCCTTAGGTCTATATGGGTAGCATTGCATATTGCTACTGCAATGACAATAAGAATTCACAGATATACCAAAATATTAATGTATTATTGAGTCCTATCCCTCCCCATAATTGAAAAGGAATATTTCTTTTTTATTGGTTTTTTAATTTATTTTTTTTCAATAAACAAAAATTGATTCTATCTCCCTCCCACCAAATCCATCCTCACCATGGTGGGGGGTAGAGATTAAAAGAAACATGAAAAATAAAATCCTTGTAACAAATATTTAGAATCAAGCAAAACAAATTAATGCATTGACCATGTCCAAAAACTTCATATCTCATTCTGTACCCTGAGTCTATCACCTCTCGGTTAGGAGGTGGGTGCCATGTGCCATCATCCATCCTCTAGAATCTTGGTTCATCATTGCATCGATCAGAATTCTCAACTCTTTCCATTCTATTTGTCTTTACAATATTGTTGCTGTTGTATAAATTGAGCAGTGGCTCCCTATTACTTCCAGCATCAAATATAACACAATACTTCATCTTCCACCTCTGAGTATTTTCATTGGCTGTCCTCCATGCCTGGAAACTCCCCCCTCTTCACCTATGCCTCCTGTCTTCTTTCAATTCTCAGATTAATCCCCAACATCTACAAGAAGTCTTTTCCACTACTCAATTTTAGTGCCTTCCCTCTGAGATTTTCCTCCAATTTATCCTGTACATAGCTTTTTGAATGCTGTTTCCTCCATTAAATTGTAAACTCCTTGAGAGTGTTCACTAGGGGGCAGCTAGGTGGTGCAAGGCCAGACACTTGACACTAGCTAGCTGTGTGACCCTGGGCAAGTCACTTAAACCTCATTGCCCTGCAAAATAAACAAAACAAAACAACAAAAAAAAAAGAGTGATCACTAGATTTGGGGTTTTTTTTCTAAGCCTTTCTTTATATCCCTAGTACTTAAACAGCATCTGACACACTTAGATGTTTATTGATTGTCTCACTCACTCAATTCACTCTTTATCAGTTTATACACGTTTCCTCAAGACTGTATAATTTATTATCAAACAATAGTATTGCATTATATTCATATACCATAACATTTCATTACAGGCTTAAAAGGAAAAGATTTCAGAGAGATGTAAAGAATAATATTCTCCAACCCCCCCCCCCCCGCCCCCGGCCAGGTATTGACAAGGTGGGAAACAGGGAAAGGGTGAAGGGTTAGAAAGAGAGGCTGAACAGAAGATAATAAAAACAATCCACCTACCTCTTAGTTTTGCCTAGGGCCAATCCTACTTGACAAATACACCCAGCAAGATCTTTTGGAAGGACCAAAGATGCTATTACAAATTTGGAGTGCCACTAATTCATTGTGTGACCTTGAGTACAAAGAACCTATTCGAGCCTGAGTTGCCCAAACTGTAAAACAGGGCTTAGAAATGACTTACAAGCCTGAAAGCAGTAGTTGAATCGATCCATTGAAGTCCATTCCAGTTGTAATACATTCTATATCTCTGTGGGTCATTAGATATAATGGGCATGGTTGTTAGATTTAGGGAGGCTGCAGCTAAACGGGACACCACTAGGAGGCAGCATGGAGTTGAGTTATTGCCTTGCATAGAGAGAGACGGAATTTCAACTTGACTGTCACTGAACAATACCAAGGAAAACTGCACCCACTGAGGTAGAAACAGCTGGATTCATAAGGTTCTCTGAAGAACTCCAACCATGAACCCCAACCAGTTAAACAAGTTAGGTACTGATGAGGTAAACCAGTGTCCAAACTATGTTCCCATTCACAGTGGCTAAAATTAAACAAACAACAAAAATCAAAAGAAGACTAATGGCTTTAGGTGTCCAGTCAGAGTTCTGCGATCGTATTATAGTTACACATTGGCTATACAGAGTTATGGCTGTCAATGGCCAAAGAAGCATGGGTGACCCTCCATAAAGTTGCTGACAAGGCTATTCTCAGAACTGTAAAGAATGGACAAACGGTACAGTATCCTGTTCAAGAACAATGATGCTAACGAAATATGGTGCTTTCCAGATCAACAGAGAGGTGCAGGTACCCTCAGTATACTTCAGTACCATATTATTGATAGTATTGCCCATGATACCTAAGTGCATTCAGGTTGGTGATAAATTTCATGTGAGGAACCCAAGGGGTTTCACAAGCATTAATTGTTGATCTGAAGAAGTCAGTCTTCTTCCTTTGTAGCTCTTAATAGGAATAACATTGGAACAATCTGTCATAGATTAAAATACTGTAGCGAAGTCTCCATGAATCTATTCATTGTTTAATGGGGCCTGTGTCCTTCAAGGAGGGGGTCACAAATTTACATAATGTCCCCAAATGCTATAATTTAAGCTTGGCTCTTAGATTTAGTCAACAGATGTGAAAAACATATGTATCCAAATAACTCCCTAGAAACTATGCATATGAAGAAGCTGAAAACAACAAGTTATTCCAGCTAAGGTCAGCATTCACTTATACTCCAAATTTCCTCTGATCTGCATTTTTATGATGATATAACATGGCATGGTATTGTAGTTATGATCACACCCCTTTTTTTGGAGATGTGCCCAACCCAAATGTGTATTACATGTGAATCTATGTTAATTAAAAACAAATACTCCCCAAATTATTTTTTTAAGTAATTACACAATTACTTCAAGTTGAGGAAAACAAACAACAACAAAAAGCCCACTACTAAAAAAGACTAGCCATTCTAAGATCAGGTGAAGGGGAGACCACTTTTAATGAGAAATGTTTAAGGCACCACTTAGAGGGAGGAGGGTCTGGTTCAATATATGATCAAATTGCCCCCTGTGGAGCATTTGAATATTTAGGGGATTTTGAAAACATCTAAAAAATGTTGTATGACAAGCAAATCCCCTTTCAACAAAGCTCATCTCCAGGACTGCTTAAGGCAAAACTAAAGTAGGCAAAGGTCCTACATGAAACTCCTTGTGTCCTTCTCTTCAGGTCCCTACCACCCTTCTTCCTTTATTAGACTTCCCTCCCACACCGTACCCCACTTTATCAACCCTGTGACTTAACAAGGAATTTTTGTGCTGGGAGCAAGTACTACAGACTGTATCAAGGGCAAATGACATGAAGTGTCTTAGTTGAGGTGGATATTAACTCACTGCAGCCTGTCCTCTGGTAGCATCTTATTTTGAATTATTCTTGCAAACTGGGTGCTTAGCTCTGCTTTTAAACTACTGAAGGACTGCAAGTACTCTCTATGCTCTTGAAATACAGTGCCCTGGAAGAAACCCTTATCACTATACCCTAGTTACAATGTTTATTCTACATGTATACTTAAGACACCATAGAAGACCAGTAGGGGACATATTTTGGAGGACTGTCCAAGACCCTCTAATAAAACAGAGGAACCAGGTGTACTATTTATATAACCTGATTGAGAGAAAAGAAGGATGACTGTTTCAACATGATTTTGGAACAAAAGGGGGAAGAATATGAAAATCTCAAAATAAAAACACAAGGGAGATTTCTTTAAGAAGCAAAAAATACACCCATGTAATAAAGATAACTGAGAAGGGAATAAATATTTTTATAATACCTACTGTGTGCCAGACACTGTGCTAAGCACTGATTTACAAACATTATCCCTCACAGAAACCCTGCTAGGCCGTTTTACAATCTGAAGTAAACAGAAGTTAATTGACTTGCCCCGAATCAGACAGTAAAGTTTCTGGGGCTAGATTTTAACTCATGTCTTTCAGATTCTAGGCCCAATTTTCTATCCACTGCACCACCAGCCACCTCTGTTGGAAATGCATAGAGCTATTTATATTGGAATTTAGGATATAGTAGAAAGAGCAGTGAAATATAAGAAAGTCTTTTCTTTTCTTTTAGAAATTGTCATACTGAGCTAGTAGAAGAGAAAATGAGCAGCTAAGCAAATCAAAGGTAATAGGAGGCTAACAGTTGCAAAATAGGATAGTAAATGACTTAATAAAATAGTTGAGTATGTCTCTAGGAGCCATAAATGAAGCATCTCAAAATACTATAATTAAAATTCCCAGAAACTGACTTCTAGTATGAATAATTGTTCACATTGTATTGGGTTCTATGTGGTAGGTAACATTCTAGCTATATTTTGAGTGTTACAAAAGCGCTATAATTGATTTAGGTTACTTTGACCTCCTCCACTAATGATCTGTGAGAACCTTTAGGTGGCCAATGAGTTGGTTTTTATAGTATTCATGTTTTTATCCATAGCTTTATTTTTATTTCTGTCATGAGCTAATACTCTTGTAATGGGGGCTGATGCTTTCATGCCACTGAGCTGATTTGTTGGTGAGACTGTCATATGATAATGTCCTTGCAAATACTTAACTAACTCAGTCTCCACCTCCCTTCTTCATGAATATAACTCAGTGAATTAAGAGAAACAGAATTTAAACTTGGGGAGATCTTAGAGATCATCTAATTCAGCTGCCCCCCATTTTATAGAAGAAACTGAGGCCAAAAGGCTGATTGCCTTTCTTCTTTTTTAAGCTGTTCTTTTTCATAGTGAACTTAATAAATACAAACATTTCTGTATACAAGAAAGAGCAAGAAACAAGTTGGTATAAAAACCTGTGGAGCTATGTACATAAGGTTTGGGTTTTTCTTTTAAATATGGTGTGTCCCAAAAATCTCAGTGCAATTTTTTGGGGGGGTGGGGGGCAGGGCAATGAGGGTTAAGTGATTTGCCCAGGGTCACACAGTTAGTAAGTGTCAAGTGTCTGAGGCCAGACTTGAACTAAAGTCCTCCTGAATCCAGGGCCAGTGCTCTATCCATTGTGCAACCTAGCTGCCCCCTCAGTGTAATTTTAACCTTGAATAACTTTAGAAATACAAATGCTACAGACTTAACATAGCAAAATTTGAAAGGTTAATTATTTACATTTTTTAAATATTGACTTATTTCTTATTAAAAATTCAACATAACCACCATACTGTGCTATACATAACAAAGATTTTGGAATGTTGTAAAACTTTCATCAGTAACTGAAAGGACAGCATTTGTAGTTGTAGCCTTAAGATCATTCAAAAAATGAGGTTTTTCTATAAACAGGACAGTGTTGATATGACTCCATAAGAAAATAGATCAGGTGACTGAGGTGATCAAGCCAAAGGACCTCATCTACTGACTGATCTGAGAAAGTGTCAAACAGAAACTGTCATACCTACCAAACATAATGAAAAGGTATCTTGCTTAAACTGAAATTAAAATCTTATAATTTAAAATTCACAAAACTATATAAGTAGAAAATGAATTTAAATAATTAGACTTTTGGGGGCAGCTAGGTGGTACAGTAGATAGAGCACTAGCCTTGCTTTCAGGAGGACCTGAGTTCAAATCCAGTGTCAGGGACTTGACACTTACAAGCTGTGTGACCCTGGGCAAGTCACTTAACCCTCATTGCCCTACACACATAAAAAAACTAAACTAAACTAAAAAATAATTAGACTTTTGAATGATGTCCTTTGTAAGTTTGTAGTAGTTACATTTCTGAAGTTATACAAGTTTAAAACTACACTAAGACTTTTGGGACATGTATATACATACTAGATGTAAAAAGCAACAAACTTCCTTTGTGTGTTTGTATGTTCTGCACTTTTTTATTTTCCTCTGTGTATTTTTCTTTTGTTTAAAGTTTATTTTGGCACTCAGCTCCTCTCCCAAGCTTAGTGCCAGGATCTGCTGCTTCAGTTGCATCTCTGAAACAAGATGGTGAAGGTTGGAGTTAATGGTTTTGGCCATATTGGGCACCTGGTGACCAGGGCTGCATTCAACTCCTTCAGAATAGACATTGTGACCATCAATGACCTCTTCATTGACATGAACTACATGGTTTATATGTTTCAATATGATTCCACCCATGGCAAGTTCAAGGGCACTGTCAAGCCTGAGAATGGAAAGTTTGTGACAAATGGAAAAGCCATTACCATCTTCCAGGATCAGGACCCCACCAATATTAAATGGGGAGATGCTGGAGCCAAGTATGTTGTAGAGTCCACTGGTATTTTTACCACCATGGAAAAGGCTGGGGCTCACTTGAAGGGTGGAGTCAAGTAGGTCATTATTTCTGCCCCTTATGCTGATGCCCCAATGTTCATGATGGGAGGGAACCATGAGGAATATGATAATTCCCTCAAGATTGTCAGTAATGCCTCCTACACTATCAACAGCTTGGTGCCCTTGGCCAAGGTCATTCATGGCAACTTTGCCATTTTGGAAGGACTCATGACTATAGTCCATGGCATTACTCCTACCCATAAGACAGTTGATGGCCCCTCTGGTGGGCTGTGGCCAGATGGGTGTGGTGCTGCCCAGAATATCATCCTCGATTCCACTGGTGCTGTTAAGGCTGTAGGCAAGGTCATACCTGCAGTGAATGGGAAGCTCACAGGAATGGCTTTCCATGTTCCTTCTCCCAATATGTCTGTTGTGGATCTGACCTGCTACCTGGAGAAACCTGCCAAATATGATGATATGAAGAAAGTGGTGAAGGAAGCATCAAAGGGACCCTTGAAGGGCATTTTGGGCTACACAGAGGACGAGGTCATATTCTATGACTTTAATAGCAATACCTACTCTTCTACCTTTGATGCTGGCTCTGGCAGTGAGCATTTTGTGAAGCTTATTTCCTGATATGACAATGAGTATGCTTATAGCCACTATGTAGTAGACTTGGTGTTCTACGTGGCCTCCAAGGAGTATAGTGGAAAGCCATGGATCTTTATCCCCAGACAAAAAAGGAATTCCACCACTAGGGAGCCCACATCCCTAACCTATGTTCCTACACTGAGGATCCCATGCCCCATTCACATTGTTGTCCCAAAGCACCCCTATAGTAGAGGGGAGAAGCCTAGAATCCTATATTGTGTGCCATCAATAAAGCCACCATATTCAGTGTAAAAAAATATTTTATTAAATTGTCCCACTCACTACCCTCAATACCCCCTCCCCACTCCCATGTAGCCAATAAAAAGAATAAACTGAAAAAAATAACACTCCCAATACATAACTGTATAGTCTGGCAAAACAAATTCCCACATTGGTCACATCTGAAGACATATGTATGGCTAACTTTCCTAAGATCACACAGGAAGTCGATAGCAGAGATAGGATTCAAACACAGGTCTGCTAACTCCAAATCCAGAGCTCTCTTCACTACACCATACTTCCCAGGGTTCCTCTCTTGGGCTTTATGCAACATATATTAGACAGAGCCAGTGACAGGCAGATGTTTCATGCAACTGTTGGTTCTGCTGAAATCTTAGCCTCTAAAAATGAAGGATTATACAGAATTTTTTTTTTATTTACTCCCTTGGCATCTCTTCCAAAATGGTACCCAGAAGTTTCAGTTTATGATTTGTTTGTTTGTTTGGTTGGGTTTTTTTAGTGAGGCAATTGGGGTTAAGTGACTTGCCCAGGGTCACACAGCTTGTAAGCGTTAAGTGTCTGAGGCCGGATTTGAACTCAGGTACTCCTGACTCTTGGGCCGGTGCTCTATTCACTGTGCCACCTAGCTGCCCTATGATTTGTTTTTATGTTAATATGTGGGAGAGGATGGGGTAGATGACCCCCATGTTCTTTTTCCCTATCTAAGTGGTTTGTAGAAATGAGATAGTCTGAGAACCACAGTACTAGAAAATTCCCTTGCTCTAAGTTCTACTCATAGGCAAAACCAAACAAACAAAGCTACTTCCATGAAGTAGTTTTCTTCCATCCTATCTTCCCTAAGTCCTACCTCAACCCCCAACCTGAACATTCCTGATCAAGAATTTAAGAGAAGGGGGGCAGCTAGGTGATGCAGTGGATAAAGCACCAGCCCTGTATTCAGGAAGACCTGAGTTCAAATCTGAACTCAGACACTTGACACTTACTAGTTGTGTGACCCTGAGCAAATCATTTAACCCTCATTGCCCCGAAAAAAAAAAAAAAAAGAATTTAAGAGAAGTACAAAATTGGTGAAAAGAATAGGGTAAATGATCCTAGAAAAATAATCAAAATCAAGCTATTCCCATTTTTCATAGCCATTGACAATATTCAACCCATTTGGGTTTTGTTTCATTCATAGGTGACAAGATGGAGCAATAGATAGAGAACTAACCCTGAAGTCAGTAAGCGCTGAATTCAAATCCTGACTCAAACATTTATTAGCTGTGGTACTCTAGGCAAATCCCTTAACCTTTCTCAACCTCTGTTTCCGCATCTGATAGATGAAGAGAATAATAGCCCCTACTTCAGAGGGTGGTTGTGAGGATCAAATGAGATGATGCAAGTAAAGTGCTTGGCTAATCCTTCAAATTCTATGTAAATACTAGCTATTCTAGTAATTATTGTGGCTCTAGGAAACCAGGTCAGTGACTAAAGAGTGCCCTGTAGCTAGTTTGAACCAAATACAGAACCATAAATTAAATCAGCCCCACCTTCTGTCTTAGCTTCTCCCTCAAGTTGTTTCTCTCCAGCACCCAGCCAGATGACTTGTGGACCTGCACTCTGTGGGAGCTTAATTGATGTTAATTTAATTGAGTTCAATGGGCACAACCTAGGTGATACTAAGCTCTTGATTCTGCTTGTACATCAGGATAGCTAAATTTACCAAAGAATTGGGATCATTTGATTGTTGGCCCTAGAATATCTCAGTATTGCTATGTCCATCCCATCCCCACACCTATATTCTGACTTCCTACAAAATCCCATAAAAAGTGTGAAGGATTTGAAATATTTATTTGTGGGAATGGAGTAGGGGGAAGGGAACATACCATACTGGGCATTCTAGGAACCATCTAGAAAATGGCTTCCTAAATCGTTTAGTTAAGGTCATAGTGGAATACGAATGGCTTCTGAAAAGACTGAAATCTACCAATTGAAATCAAAACCACCTGCTGCTTACATATACCCTTTGATAGCAGAGCACTTGCACTCTCTCTGTTCATAGTCTTCTCACCTCATCTCTGATGATCATAAGACCAAGTAATTCAAAAGTTTCTTTTCAGCAAGACAAAGTTGTTATCTCCTGCACAAGACCTTTGTGGGAAAGAGAACCACAAAGACTTGAAATTTCATTCAATATCTATGAACATGTTTTAATCCTTATTCATATGCTTAATTTTTGTTACTATTGAAATGCTATTTCTCTTATCTGTCCCATTTTCACTATTCAAATGCTCACCACCCTAGTTCAAGTCTTTATTCTCTGGTGTCTGGACTACATCAGGAGCTGCCTAATTTATCTCTCTGCCTCAACTATCTTCCCACTCCCATTCATCCTCTACATAGCTGTTAAATTGATTTTTCTATGGTCATTCTACCACATATCTCTCTTGCTCATTAAATTTCAGTGACTCCCTATTATCTCTAGATCATAACATAATAGATTTTGAGCTTGAATGGGTCATAGAGAGCATTTATTCCAATTCTTTCATTTTCCAGAGCAGGAAACTGAGTCCTAGAGTGGAGTAAAGTGTCTTTCCAAAGGTCAATCACATAGATACGAAGCAGAAAAGTTGGGATTTGAACCTAAGTATTCTGAGTCCAAATTCATCATTCTTCACATTGGGTAAGGGAGAGCTTAGAGCTTGCTTGGAGAATGTTCCGGTCACCCAAAGTGGAGGTGCCCTACTTCTCTTCATTTCTTTGCCAGGCTGCCTGGTTGCAACATCCCCCCTTCCCCCCACCTTCCCCAATCCTGATCCCAGTATCCCCACAGCTCAAACTTTCATTACAATTATATCATATAAATTATTTTAAATCCCTTCACAACCTAGCTGTAACTTTTCTTTCCAGATATCACTTCCCATATTCATTTATTTATTTATTTTGTGGGGCAATTGGGGTTAAGTGACTTGCTCAGGGCCACACAGCTAGTAAGTATCAAGTGTCTGAGACCAGATTTGAACTCAGGTTCTCCTGACTCCAGGGCTGGTGCTCCTTCCACTTCATCACCTAGCTTCCCCAACTTCCCATATTCAGACAAACTGATCTTCTTGCTCTTCTTCAAAAAAAGAAAAAAATAATACATCTCCCATCTCTGACTTTCCCCTAAACCTGAAATTCACTTCCACTTAATCTCTTTGAATCACTTGTTTCCTTCAAATCTCACCTCGACTGCTGCCTTCTAATTTAAAGCCTTTCTTGATCCCCTCCCAGCTGCTAGTTCCCTTTGTGGTAAAAATTATTATTGGAGTTTTAGCTGACTCATTTGGGAGGGGCCACACCTGTCCCACCCTGAAGCTATGTATGCTACAGAGGTCAGGAGAACTCTCCATAGGCAGTTTTTGAAGGACCTCCCCTTTCGGGGGAGGAAAGATTGAACACTCCCTGAAGGAAAGCGGAGGTTCTTCCGGAACTAAAGCTCGTGCTCTCTCTCTCTCTCTTCTCCCCTTCTGGTAGCGTGAGCAACTGCAGACTTTCCAGGTGTTGGTGAGTTAATTATGGAAAACCCTAAATTCCTTTGAATTAGCTTAATTGGAAACAATCAGGGGATTGCATAGGCTAAGTTTTAGAGTTAAGAGTATTTATCTGTATTTCTTTTTCCTATTTCCTTGTCTTTGATTTTTATTAGTTTTATTAGTTTCACTTTTGTCGTTTAATTAATTCCCAAGTAATAAAATCTGATCCTTTTGTGAATTAAAGCTTAAAGGCTCCTTTCTTATTGGCCTGGGAGAAATATCTAAAAAGGGCAGTTCAGAGGGGAGGGTGAACCTAAAAGGTCCCTCATATTTCAGGGACCCCAATATTCTGGCGAATCACCCAATTAATGCTCCAAATATCAAATTTTGGTCCTTACACCTTTCCTTCCAAATGATCTTACTTTTTCATAATGGGGTGGGAAGGTGGGTTGGTGTATGTGTAGAGTGCATCAATATGTTCTGCTGATGCAGATTCCCTAAGTGGCTGATTCAGAGAGAAGGATATTCTCTGAAATCCCTGGACAATGGGCATCAGGGAATCTGGGAGTTCAGAACATACCCACCAAGTGATGTAAGGAAGAAATCCTTCCCTCCAAAAAGCTATCCACACCAGGATGCCCACACTCAGGCCAATGTCTCCCTTCCCCCCAAAAAACCTTAGACTGCAGAGTGCCTCCCAGACACAAAGCTCTGATACATGAACCATGTCTTTCTCAGAACCAGGTCTCCAAACCACTTTTTTTTTTTGGTGGGGCAATAAGGATTAAGTGATTTGCCCAGGGTCACACAGCTAGTAAGTGTCAAGTGTATGAAGCTGGATTTAAACTCAGGTCCTTCTGAATCCAGGGCTGGTGCTTTATCCACTGTGCCACCTAGCCGCCCCTTTGCTACTGTTTTTTAAATGTTCAGTTAGCTTTGTTTCAAAATTAAGAGCTAAAAAAGTATCTACAACCAACTTTTTATATGCACACATTTTTTCCGTATTTATTCTAATGTAAAGCACCAAATGCTTCTTCACGTTTTCTGTGTTCCAACTAAAGAGATCAATTAATTTGCTGTTCCCTGTACTTGGTATTTTGTCAGTCCATGCTTTCTCAGAAGATGACCATGATGCATAGAATTCTTCCCCTCTTTACCTCCACATCCAAAAATGCCTAGCTCCCTTCAAGGTATGGTTCAGGCACCAGTTCCTAAACCAAATTTTTGTTGATCCCCTAATTGTTAGAGCTCTCCAACCTCAACTTATTTTGCACGTGCTTTGCAATTACTTATCTGTGTACATGCTGTATCCTGCCCTTACAATTTCAACTCCTTGAATGCAGGAATCATTTCATTTTTTTTTTTAGTCTTGCTACCACCAATTACTAGGACAGTGCCTTGCACCCAGGAGATACTTGATAAAGTTGTGATGGGTTGAATGCTGATTTGGTTACATAGATAGGAACATAACTTTGCCCATATGTTATGAGGTATAATCAGTTTTAAAATTATTTTTTAAGCTTTAAGTGATCAAAATGGCAGATGGATGTCCTTTTACAATGCAGTCCCTGTACTCATACTACTGGAGATCTTCAAAGACGCCTGTGAGGAATGTTACCAGGCAAACTTAGTACTGTATATCCATCAAAATATATATTGACATGATAAACTACTATCGATTTGTATTTGAAGTATGAAACACACTCAACAATCAAAATACATTTGTTGGCCAATTGAGGAAACTACTTAAGTACTGAATCAAATTTGTTTAGAACAAACCAGTCAACTTTTTTCTCATTTTTATCATTCCACCCCAATGCAAGAAAGGGTAGAGACAGACAGACAGATAATGTGTTTGTACGGGTAGATATGTGTTTGTATAATGTGTTTATATTCCTATTTATACATTATATTTATTTATGATATATGTGTATATATTTCACATGTGTATATACATATGCATATATATGCATATGACTACATCATCCCTTCCCTCAGTTCTATAAAATAGAGCAATTCAATCTTTTAGCGCAGTGAAGATTTTAAACCAACAAGCTTAAACAGCTGCTCTATAAAAAATGTTTAGATATGAAATAAAGTTCAGTAACTCCTCCTATGCCCCAGGCACTGCCTTCCTCCCATTCTCTAATCCTCTTCCTCTCTTTATCCTTCTTCCCACAAAACATATACTTTTTTTTTTTCTGTTTCAGGTATTACCCAATGAAAACTAACCAATTGGCTAGGTGGAAAAAACTACCAAAGAAAACAGGAAAAAAATTGCTTAAAAAGATGCTCCAAACTAGAAAGGGTACAAAAGAGAATCATGTTCATAGAATCACTGACTTAGAAAACATGAGTCCAACCCTTTCATTTTATAGTTAAGGAAATGCCCACACAAGTTAAGTGACTTGCTCAAGGTCACATAAGTATTAAGTAGCAGAACTAGAATTTGACTCCAAATCCAGGGATGTGTCCACCAAATTAGACATCTATCTTTTGCGGCATCTCAAACCCAACATATATAAAACAACATGCATATTTTAAGTCCCCCCAAAACAATCTGTTGTCTCTCTTCTGAACTTCCCTATTTCTATTGAGAGCAACATCATCCTTTCAGTCACTCAGGCTCCCATCTTGGAATCATCTTCAATTCCTCCCTCTTCCTCACCCCATGTATCCAACCAGGTGCTAAACCTTGTTGATTCTAGCTCCTCAACATCTCCTGCAAATGTACCCTTCTCTCTCCTCCTTGACCACCATCTTAGTTTAGACCTTTATTACCTCTCACCTGGACTACCTACAATAGCTACGCAATAGCCTTCAGATTGAGGTTTCTAATACTCTTGGCCTGAGATATCAGAAAGTGTCTTGAAGATGGAGGGGAGGTGGAGATCAGTACAGGAAATCAAGGAACCTAGGGCAAGACCAAACTGACAACTTCCCCCAACCCCCAAGTTTAGGAGGGGGTGGAGACAGACCCTGGCACAAAATCCCAATTCAGGAACTAAAGTTGGAGATATGAATAATTGAAAGAAATCAACCAGCAGCATCAGAAAGTATTATAAATCTAGAGATCCCCACCCCCAAAGGAGAGAGAAATTCTATTATAACTGCAAGAAGTAGTTTAAGGATTACACAAATACCTAGAAAAAATAAAGAGATAAAAATAAAACAAAACTCTGAAGAAAAGAATTGGAAGGACAATAAATTGTTCAAAAGAAAATAGTAAATTTTGCTGCAAAATGGAGTCGCTGACAATTAGAATATAGCAAACAGAAATCCATAACTCCACGAGGCAGAAAGAAAATGAACTAAATAAAAAGATTCAAAAATAGAAGAAAATGTGATAGTTGATATTGGAAATAACTGATCTGGAAAACATGACAAGAAATGATTATAATACTTTCTGAGTTCAAATGTGAAGGAGGGGAGAGGAGGGAGGTAAAGTCTGGACACTATATTTCAAAAAATCTAATAATAACTGCCAAGAGAAGAAAGTAAAGATTAAAAGAATGGACCATTTGCTTTCTAAAAAGAACCCAAAAAAGAAGTCCCAAGAATGTCATAGACAAAATCCAGATGTCCCTTGTCAAAGAAAAAATTATTGCCAGAATCCAGAAAAAAGTTGTTGTTGTTGTTTGTCCTTACTTCTGGAAAGGACCATGACAATTGGGGTTAAGTGACTTGCCCAAGCTTACACAGGTAGTAAGTGTCTGAGTTCACATTTGAACTCAGTTCCTCCCAACTTAAAGGTCAGTGCTCTATCCACTGTGCCACTTAGCTGACCCTTAGGGTAAATTATTCTTGGTTATAAGACCAAGAGCTTTCACTTTTAATTGTAACTGCTAGATCTTGTGTGAATTTGACTGTAGTCCCTTGGTACTTGAGTTACTTCTTTCTTGGGGGCAGTAGATAGAGCACTGGCCCTGGAATCAATAGGATCTGAGTTCAAATCTCACTTCAGACACTTACTAGCTGTGTGACGCTGGGAAAGTCATTTAACCCTAATTGCCTTAATCATCTGGGGCCATATCCAGTCACCCTGATGTATATCTTGACACTGGACCCAGATGGCTCTGGAGAAGAGAGTGAGGTTGGTGACTTTGCACACTTCTTCCTCACTTCAATCCAATTCAGTGCAAGTCATGAAATCAGCCTGACATCATGGTCCTCTTCAAGTACAAAGGACAAACAACAACAAATAATAATTTACCTTAAGAAGATGAGTGTAATCCTACAGGGGAAATAATAGATCTTTCATAGACTTTTTTTTTTTGAGGCAATTGGGGTTAAGAGACTTGCCCAGGGTCACACAGCTAGTAAATGTTAAGTGTCTGAGGCCAGATTTGAACTCAGGTCCTCCTGAATCTAGAACCAGAGCTCTATCCACTGCACCACCTAGCTGCCCCTTTCATGGACTTTTAAGCATTTCATGTCATTCTTTCCAGTAGCTCCCTATTACCTACAGGACCAAATATAAAATCCTCTGGCTTTTAAAACCCTTCATAAGCTGACATGTTCCTACCTTTCCTGTCTTCCTAAATTTTATTCCTGTCTACATTCTTGGCAATTCAGTGACACTGGCCTCCTTGTTGTTCCTCCCACAAAACACTCCATCTCCTGAACCCCTGAATTTTTACCAGCTGTTTCCCATGCCCAGTATACCCTTCATCATCTCTTTTTTGCTGGCTTCCCTGACTTCATTCAGATTCCAGCTAAAATCTCAGTTTCTACCAGAAGCCCTTCCTGATTCCCCTTAAATCTAGTGCTTTCATTCTGAAATTATCTCTAATTTATCCTGTATATAACTTGTTTGTACATAATTATTTGCAAGTTATCTTCTCCATTAGACTATGAGCTCCTTAAAAGCAGGGACTATTGGGGGCAGCTGGATGGCGCAATGGATAAAGCACAGGCCCTGGATTCAGAAGGACCCAGGTTCAAATCTGGCCTCAGACACTTGACGCTTACTGGCTGTGTAACCCTGGGCAAGTCACTTAACCCCCATTGCCCCCCCCCAAAAGAAAGGAAGAAAGAAAGAAGAAAAAACAAAAAGAAAGAAAGGGACTATTGTTTCCCTTTTCTGTGTCCCCAACACTTAGAATGGTGTCTGGCACATCATAGATATTTAATAAAGATTTGTTGACTTGATTTCTGATGAAAAGACCAGAGCTGAATAGGAACTTTGAAATACAAACATAGGAATTTAGATGAACTGAGAAAGGTAAATTTATTTGAACACTCAGGAATAGCTGATGTAATGCAGCCCTTCTAATAGAAGACATAAAAATGTGTCCTTAGAACCTTAAAAGTTCTAAGTCTTAAAATGGTATGGAGGGAGTTAAATAAGAAAAAATAGAGATCCTAAGGGTGAATAAGTTCTATTATGAGGATATGAATCAGGACAAGAGGAGGAGAGGGTAAAAGGAATACAGTATAGAAAAGAGGAAGAAGAGGGTGGGATGTGCTCGTTCTCATAATTAGGGTGCGTGAGAAGTATATACAAACAAAAAGGAAGGGTCTGGGGGGAGTAAGCATTAGAAGAACTTCATTGTTATCAAAAATGAACAAAGGAGGATTGAACACACATACATACACATGAACACACACAGAGTGTGGTATAGAAATTCATCATACTCAACAGGAAAACAAGTGGGTATGGGGAGGGCAGGTTGTTAAAAGGGAAAATAATTCAAAAGAGGGAATAATTACAAAGAAAACAAACTTCCTGACCCTGAAGAGTGGAGAAAAGGGAGGCAAAAGGGGGAAAGGAAAGCAAAGAACTTGAATCTAAGGGGGAGCCTTAGATTGCCTCTTAGGTAATTAGGAAATAGTTGAACAAAGTGAGGCATCAGAATGTAACTCTAGGAATATTCTTGCACTGTTATAAATGATGAAGATGATTTCAAAGAATTCTAGGAAGTATGAACTGTCATAGAGTGAAGTGAATAGAAGCAGGAAAACAATTTAATCAAGGACAGAAACATTGTAAAGAAAAACAACTTCCAGAGACTTAAGAACTCTGATCAATGTAATGACCAATCATCATGTTTCCAGAAGACCCGTGATAAAACCTATTATCCACACCCTGACAAAGAGCTGATGGATACAAAGTGCAGAAAGAGCCATACATTTTTGGACATGGCTGCTGTGGGGATTCATTTTGCTGGACTGCTTATTTGTTAAAAGGGTTTTTTTCCCCTTTATTTCTCTTGGTTTTCAAGAGTGGGGAGGAATTTTGAAAGAGTATGGAATTTATTATGTACTTTAAAAAAGTAAATGGTATGCAATAAAGATTCACAGTTTCACAGAAAATCCTTTTGTATTCTGCTGTGTGTATGAAAATGCTCTTTTAAGTATTTAAGTGAGGAATAAAGAAAAATAAATTTCCCAAAGTCTCTTTTTCCCAAGTATGAAAATAGAACTATAGACTTACTAATTCTTAAGTAATGGTTATATAGCTATGCTCCTACTTTAGGTCTAAACTATATTTATAAGCTATATTTATATATTTTATATATATGTATGTATATATATATATATATATATGTTAAAACTATTCAACTCTTTAAGTTTTTTTTTTTTAATTCCTGTTGCCCCACTTTCAGAATGTAAGAAAGCTCTAAACTTACTCAAAGTCCTATGGCTTTAGCCACACCATTTCAGCAATCTCAGTTTTTCAAATTGTCATTTTCACAGCCTCAAATATATCTTCTTTTCTTTCCCTGTTCAAATACTAGCATACTTGTAAATACTAAGGATTTTTTTATTTTATTAGAAAATCAATTCAGGATGCAAGGTAGCAAGGAGGAATATATCCTTGAGCGATGAATAAAAAGACTGCTAAGAGAAAAGGTGTTTACCATGGGGGTGGGAAGGAGGACTGTGAAGTGCTTCCTCCAATCTCTTTGAAACATCAGTGATATTGAAGGAAAGGGTATTATTCTGGACATACCAGACCTGATTCCAGATGTTTCTCTTGCTTCCATTTCTCACTAACAGGGCCAAACTCTAGGCAAAATTTCAAAGTGAAACCAATCTTTGGAATCCTATCATTTCCCTTTGTATCTCTCTTAGATTCTCAGTGCCATCAAACTACACAAACACCCCACCCTCCCAACATCATTCTATTTCTCCCTATATTCCCCTCAAAATATTCCTATTTTTAAATTACTTCTGTGTTTCCTTTTGCCTCCCTGAACTACCTCCCCAACTTTATTTCTTTCCCTACCTAACAGAGGTTCCTACTCACCTAGATTTTGTCAGACCTGATCATTATGCTTTGAGATACATTAAAATTAAAACAAATTAAGTCACCCTTACTTTCATTTTATACAGCAGTCAGGGGTTTCATCAACAAGCTTTAAGCATTTATAAATTTCTAGATCACATGACCAAAAAACTGGAGGATATTTCATTTGATCCTTACTACCACTTAAATCTCTCCAAAATAGGAAGTAAATTCAAGAGAAAAGGCAATTTCAGTTTTCTCCATGGTCTAAAACACCAAGAACCCTAATGAGGTAACAACTCAGCAGATAAGGTTAATCCTAATCCTTAATGTTCTCAATCATCCCTACTGCCCAGTCTTTATGGTCTGGCAGGGCCACATAAGATGGGTTTTTTTGGGGGGGTGGGCAATGAGGATTAAGTGACTTGCCCAGGGTCACATAGCTAGTAAGTGTCAAATGTCTGAGTTTGGATTTGAACTCAAGTCTTCCTGAATCCAGGTCTGGTGCTTTATCCACTGCACCATAAGGTTTTGTTTTTGTTTTTGTTTTTTGTGAGGCAATTGGGGTTAAGTGACTTTCCCATGGTCACACAGCTAGTAAGTTTCAAGTGTCTAAGGCTGAATTTGAACTCAGGTCCTCCTGACTCCAGGGCTAGTACTCTATCCACTGTGCCACCTAGCTGCTCCACCTCACATAAGGTTTTTTTGGGGTTTTTTTGGTTTTTTTAGTGAGGCAGTTGGGGTCAAGTGACTTGCCTAGGGTCACACAGCTAGTAAGTGTTAAGTGTCTGAGGCCGGATTTGAACTCAGGTACTCCTGACTCCAGGGCCGGTGCTCTAGCCACTGCACCACCTAGCTGCCCCTCACATAAGGTTTTAAGGGAACTCAACTCTCCCTCCCAGCCCTCAATTTTTACCTTGTATTGTAGAAAGCAAAAGTAGTAAGCATGCTCATCTTGGGACTGCAGAGATAGCATGGGAGTATGCTATGCTGCAATATACTATGCTCGGAGAACTGAGGTAGAGGGGAGATTAAATTGGATGCCAGTATATGTGTGGGTCTCCACCAGGCCTACAGAAATGGGACTGGCATCCACCTGATTTTAGATCTGTCCCCCCCAAATCATTTGGGTCAGAGATTAAGACCAGTGAAAAGTTAATTTCCCAACAAAGGAAGAGACTGAGATAGCTTCAAGATCCATCCCTCCACACCCACCCGTAGAAACTGCCATCAAAAGGGAAAGAGTCAGAAAGTGAATGATGGAACAACATATGAAAAAAAGAATGAAATTACCAAAGATTTCAAGATGAAGAAAATTCAGTTAAAGATTCTGAAGACATGCAGATAAACCAACAGGGAAGATATTAATAACAAAAGAGAATATGGCCTTTTGGTCATCTAAACAATTCCAAACATCTCTGAATAAATATTGTAAGAAAGGAAAATTAATCAACACTTGAAGAGATGGAGGGCCCTGTGGATTCCTAAGAGAGCATGGAATCATATCAGAATGTTCCCGAAAGGTCCGAGAGAAAAATAATTGTGAAAGCAGAATTTATGGCCAACATAGCAGAAATAATCAGCAAAATAGAGAAACTTTTATCTACAGTAGCAAATTTCACCAAAGAAATGCAAAAGAGAACAACTAATTGGAAATTCAAATACACTGCAATAAAAGACAATCTGGAAGGAGAGAAGCAAAAAGTGATAATGTTAAAAGAAAACATAACATCTATACAAGCAATACGTATCTTGAAGAGAATATATAATTCTCCCAAAAGAACATGACAAAAAAACCAATCTGGATTTCATAATATAAAAAATAATATAGGAAAACCACGGAGAATTTCTGAACATGGAAAATAAAGTGCAAACTGAAAGAATCCACAGATTGCCTTCAAAAAATAAACAACCCTAAGCTGCAAACTCTAAGACACAGAGTAGTTAAATTTAAAACTCCCATGGCAAGCAACCAGGAGAAAGACTTTCAAATATAAAGGAAAAGAAATTCAAATAACACAAACCTTTTCTATGTCCCCTAAAAACCATAGAAGAAAATGGAATAATGTGTACCAAAGAGCAAAGGATATCAAGATGCAACTCAGAGTGAAATATTAAATGTTTACTGTGTGCCAGGAGCTATTCTAAGTACTGGGGATATAAAGTAAAAAATAGTCTCTGGGGACAACTAGGTGGTGCAGTGGATAAAGCACCAGCCCTGGATTCAGGAGGACCTGAGTTCAAATCCAGTCTCAGACACTTGACACTAGCTGTGTGACCTCTGGGCAAGTCACTTAACTCTCATTGCCCTGCCAAAAACAAAACAAAACAAAAACAAAAACATAAAAAACAGTTTCCACCCTTCAGGAGTTCACATTCTAATTGCAGAGGCTCTTAAACTCTGATACTATAGAGGGTCACAACTTTTAAAGAGGGAGGATCACAACTTTGTTACCAGCATGAAAGTAGATTTATGTTGCCAGCCTCATCTAGGTTCCTTTTGGTCTTTATAAATGAAACTCTTATGGGTGATTTTGCTTATAACATGACTGGCATAATAGAAGTTAAAGGAATTTTCTCCATTTAAATAAAAAAGTAGACTGAATTCAAAGAGTAGGAGATGGGGACAGAATATGTACACAACCTTAATGTTGAAATACTTCTCTGGCTGACTGACTGTCCAGGTTGTGTCTAAATCTCAAAAGAACTGGCATAGCCCATAGGGCTATGAACTAAAAATTGGGAAAGTTACATAGTAGTTATAATTCAGCAGAGAACCAGAATATGATAATAATGGAGACCCCATCAGATAGCATTCTCAGATCAGATACCAACAAATGTTAGAAGAGAAAAAAAAAATAATCCAGTAGAGGTCTCCAGCATTGTGCAACAATAAATGAAGCAGCTTAAAGTCAAATAACATCACTAATTCAACAGATGACATTGACAGCTTTGAGAAGGAATAAGAAGAGCCAGAAAGGTATTCCACTAGAGACACCACCCTAGGGATGTGTTTCCCTCCTCACTTCTATTGCCTTGGTCTTGCAAATTTCTTACTTAGAATGTGCCTTTTTGTATATATGATGGTAGGAGATAGCACTAAAATATGCCTTGACCTTTATTTTGTCATACTTTTTAATTAAACGTCTCTTACTTAAGTAAATGATTAACCAAGGTGTTTTGAATCTCAGTTTTCAGTGAGTCCACAACTGATGGAGATCCAGATCATATCTGACATGTTATCTTTGATAGGGTTATAGATTTAGTTCCATAAGTCCAATTTCCTTATTTTAATGCTTGGATGATAAAAACCTGGAGCTTTGAGGTGGTGAATGATAATAATAAATAATAGTTAGCATTTATATAGCACTTTAAGGATTAAAAATCACTTTACAAATATATCATTTTATCCTCACAACATCTCTAGGAAGGAGGCATTATTATTATCCCAATTTTATAGATGAGGAACCTGAGGCAGAAGTTAAGTGACTTGTCCAGAGTCACATAGGTATTAAGTGTCTGAGGCCATTTTTTTTTTTTTTAGTGAGGCAATTGGGGTTAAGTGACTTGCCCAGGGTCACACAGCTAGTAAGTGTTAAGTGTCTGAGGATGGATTTGAACTCAGGTACTCCTGACTGCAAGGCCAGTGCCAGGGCCTAGCTGCCCCAAGAGGCCATTTTTAAAATCTAGATGTTCCTGACTTCAGATACAGTGTTCTAGCTACTGTGCCACCTAGCTGCCTTGACTTGTTCAAGGTCACACAAGTAGTTAATTATAGGCCCAGGAATCAAATCCAAGTCTCCTAGCTCTAAGTGCTATTTTTTTAAAATTAACTTCTTGATTACAAAGAAATTGTAGGGTGACAAGAAGTAATTGGCCCTAGAACCATTCTAGGAAAAGGGTACAAGGTTTTGTTTGAAGGAATTGGATGTATGCAATTCCTCAGCAATCAAAAAGGAAACAACAAAAAAATTTATGATAACTTTCTTGTATATTTAAAAGGAATAGTAAGTTGTACATAGCAGATTTGCAGTTCCATGTGCAATCAACTTTTTAATTATATTGTTATGGAAATATTTGTTTATTCCATAAACTAAAAAGGAAATAAATTTAAAAGAAAAGGAAAATGAAACTAAAGCCAAGAAAATGAGGATGGCATTGATTCTCCTCTCCAGTCCAAAGAATGGGAGATGCATATGATGGATTGTGCCTTACTTCTTAGAAAAAGCCATGGAATATTTTTTTTTAAATTAATAAAGTATTTTTTTTCCGTTACATGTAAAGATAGTTCTCAACCTTTGTTTATACAAGCTTTACAATTTCAGATTTTTCTCCCTCCCTCCCCTCCCTCCCCCCTCCCCTAGACAGCAGGTAATCTGATATAGGTTTTATATATATATATATACATACACATAATAACATTAATCCTATTTCTGCATTAGTCATGTTATAAGAGAAAAAAATCAGAGCAATGATGGAAAACCTCAAAATAGAAAAAAAAACAACAGCATCGAAAACAAAAGAAATAGTATGGTTCATTTAGCATCTATACTCCGCAGTTCTTTTTTTTTTTTTCCTGGATTTGGAGATTCTCTTCCATCACGAGTTCCCTGAAACTCTTCTGTACCATAGCACTGGTGAGAAGAATATAGTCCATCACAGTAGATCAACACTCAATGTTGATGTTACCATGTACAATGTTCTTCTAGTTCTGCTCATCTCACTCATCATCAGCTCACGTGAGACCCT
This sequence comes from Dromiciops gliroides, assembly GCF_019393635.1. Lineage (NCBI taxonomy): Eukaryota > Metazoa > Chordata > Mammalia > Microbiotheria > Microbiotheriidae > Dromiciops > Dromiciops gliroides. The sequence goes on along the minus strand of NC_057861.1, from coordinate 265,031,330 downwards.
CCAGGTTTCTCTGAACTCCTCTTGCTCATCGTTTCTTATAGCACAATAGTATTCCATTGTATTCATATACCACAACTTGTCCAGCCATTCCCCAATTGATGGGCACCCCCTCAACTTCCAATTCTTTACCACCATGTAAAGAGCAGCTATAAATATTTTTGTACATGTGGGTCCCTTTCCCCCTTCCATGATCTCTTTGGGAAAAAGACCTAAAAGTGGAATTGCTGGGTCAAAGGGTATGCACAGCTTTATTGCCCTTTGGGCATAATTCCAAATTGCTCTCCAGAATGGTTGGATCAGTTCACAGCTCCACCAACAATGGATTAGTGTTCCAATTTTCCCACAGCTTCTCCAACATTTATTATTTTCCTTTTTTTTGTCATTTTAGCCAATCTGATAGGTGTCAGGTGGTACCTCAGAGTTGTTTTAATTTGCATCTCTCTAATCATTAGAGATTTAGAGCATTTTTTCATATGGGAATAGATAGCTTTGGTTTCTTCATCAGAAAACTGCTTGTTCATATCCTTTGACCATTTCTCAATTGGGGAATGACTTGGGTTCTTATAAATTTGATTTAGTTCCCTATATATTTTAGAGATGAGGCCTTTATCAGAAGTACTGGCCTCAAAAATTGTTTCCCAGCTTTCTGCCTCCAGAAGCCATGGAATAATTGACATTGGATCGGGATTTCTGAACATTGTGAAAAAGGCAATTTAAAAAAAAAGTATTTTAACCTCTCAATTGGTTCTTTTTCTTCATCAAAACTTCATTTACCCTGTCCTTTTCCTAAGATAAGTACATATTACCTCTAGGCACTCACCAATGCCAGTGTGATCCTTGGCTGATCAGAACTTACCATTTGTAGCACCTTTAGCTGGGCATTCTACATACCAGCAGAGGCTAATGATGGAGATATTTGAGGTCCATGAAATCATACCACCTAATACGGTTGATTTTACTGATTCTAAAACTTCTTCGGGAAATGAGGTGGTAGAAGGGAGAGGTGGGGATTCAGTTTACAATGTGGCTTGTAAAATATGTGGGTTCCGGGACAGCTAGGTGGAGCAGTGGATAAAGCACTGGCCCTGGATTCAGGAGGACCTGAGTACAAATCTGGCCTCAGATACTTGACACTAGCTGTGCGACCCTGGGCAAGTCACTTAACCCCAATTGCCTCACCAAAAAAACAAAACAAAACAAAAAAACAAATACGTGGGTTCTATGTCTGGAACTAAGAGGGAAGTTAGTCTAAACTAAGGAGAAAGCTAAATGGCATTTTTCCAGAAGCAGGGTTCCCCATCAAAGAATTTTGGCTGGGAAAAAAAAAACACAACAAGGTAAAGGATGGGTAGAATGGAATAAATTCTGGGTTTTCCCCTTAGACAAGTTTGTAATCCAGTTAGAAAAAAAAAAAAACACAGGCAAGGAAACACGCAGGTAGAAATTAGTCAAGGTTTTTCCATTTCTTGCATGATTTAAGGAGAACTATATTAACTGTAACTGGACTAAATTGGATATGAGTTTGAGCCTAGCACCTCGTCTTGAGGGAAAATTTCATGGAGAAGAAAGATTTTATAGGCAGCACTGAAGGAAAAATAGGGATGTGGGTGAGTTAAGTGAAGGGGGGCAGAAGACTTTCTAGATGTGAGGGGCAACATGACTGGGAAGTCTTGAGGACAGGTCACCAGTGCAACAAACTTGATTACAGCAGAATTAACCTTTCTATTCTTTTGACTGTTTTGTTTTTCTAAGTGGTAGAGAACAGGAGTTTATTAGGGGTGTGAAAGACATCCTTCAAAAGTGGAAATTATATACAGAAGCTGTCAAGGGATTGGAATGCTGTTATACAAGGTGACGTATAAATCTAAAATGCAAGAAACATAAAGATGAGAAGAAATCCAGGCTACCAAGAATGTACTGTAAATTAAAGACAAACAAATCAATAACAACCCCAATCCCCCAAAGTTCTGAACAATTAAAGTTGCTTGTGTTGACAGGATGCCTTCCAGACACCAAAAGGACACAATCAATTTAATTATCCAGGAAGAAGTTATACATTTTGCTTCTCATCTGGGCCCCTTGTTTTTCTCATCATTCCCATTGCCTCACACTTAGAAATGTCACCTCTCATGAATACTCTACTTGGGAGGATGGGTTATTGAACTCCAGTGCCTACCACAGTGACCTGCATATAGTAGGTCGCTAATTAACATTTGTTGCTGTTGATGAATAGAGAAGATGTGAAATCCATCAGGTAGTGTTTTGGCTGTTTTTTTTGTTTTGTTTTTTTTTTTAATATTCACAGTTCCTACAAAAGTAAAGAAGGGGAGGAAGTTGAAATGTCTCTGCCAGCCAACAACTTTTGGGGAGGGGTAAATGAATTTGAATACAAAGAGTCCCCTGTGTATAGAATACTAGAGCAGCTATTGATTCAGTTAGACTCAACATTTATTAAGCATATACTATAGGCAGAGTACTGGAAAGTGTGTCAAAGGACCTGATTTCAAATTCTGTCTTTGCTATTTACTACCTTCTATAAGTCACTTAATTTCTCTGGATCTGTTTCTTCAAGTATAAAATAGGAAAGTTAGAGTAAATTATATGTAAGTTTCCTTCTAGCTTTGAACATTATCATACCCTATGTACTCAGATAACTATGATGTAAGGGAGAACAAAACTAATATGAGGAAGAGGGTCAGGCAAAGTACTACAAGAAGTTTGGAAGTTTGGGGGAGGGAGGAGAGAGAGAAAGAGAGAGGGGGGACTTTTTATTTTAATGGGGGAGATGACAAAGACAAACCTATAAATACAATACAAAGATAAGTAATAGATGCAGACATATAATCATGCACACAAACAACTTTAGGGTTATGCACATTACTATTAAGCCTTAAAAGTGGTAGGTAGGCAGAAGGGAATCCTGTAGGTGGGAGTGTAGGGTTACTAGAATAAACAGTGACTAGTGCAAGGTAGAATTAGCTTGGGCAGGTTTTACAGAGAAGGTGAGACAAAGTACATTTTGAATGAGGATGGGGGCTTGGTTTGAGGACTGTTCTAGACTAAGGAATAGTGTATTCTAGAGATGAAGACCTTTTCATGGTCAATAGATTTCATTTATCTCTGCTACATACTTTAATTCTTCTTTCTTAGGATGTTCTTCATTTCTATGAAAAGAAAGTTTCCTATACAGAACAGTGCTTCCTAAACTGTGGTTAAGGATTTTAAATGATCTAGAGTAGGGGTTCTTAACCTTTTTCTGCATGTCATGGACCCCTTTGACAGTCTGGTACAAATTATGGATCACTTCTCAGAATAATGATCTTAAATGTGTGAAAGAAAATACATAGGATTACAAAATTGGAATACAATTTTATAAAAATATTTTTTTAAAACAGTCCTGGACTTCAAGCTAATAACCTATGATCTAGAAGACTTCTAATTTCATATCTCATCTGTTCCACCTGTCCCCTAGTTTTGTTTTTACCCATTTTTCTTCTGTTATATACGGGTACAGAGAATCTGAAGGTAATGTTGGTGGGTAAGAGGTAATAGTAGCTTACACTGACATAACTTTTAAATTTTGCAAAGTGCATAATATACCCTGTCATTTGATCTTCAGAACAACCCCAGGAAGTAGCTGCTAGAAGAGCCTTCCATTCTGGGATTAGCTTTCATCTTCTCTGTATATATCTTGTATGTACCAAGTTATTTTTATGTTTTCTAACCCAATGGAATGTGAGCTCCTTGAGAGCAGGGACTGTTTTTGTCTTTCCCTGTCTGACCAGCACTTAGTTTAGCACAGTAGTAAACAACCAATTAATGCTTATTGGATGGAGGAAGAGGGTAAATGAACTATGGAGAGGACAATATTTTGTGTGGGGAAAAATACAATAAGATTTTAAAAGTGAAAGCACGTAAATAGATTGAAATGGAAACAAGCTAATTTGGCTACCTATTAGCATTTATAAGAGGTATTTTTTTTAAAGAATGGTAGTAGGAGAGTGTTAGAATTTTTAAGCTAATACTGAGGTTTTCTTTTTCCCTACTACCAGAGATCATTCAGAATTAGTTGTGATTCTCATTTACTATCACTGGGTTTATACAGAGGCATTACATATATTTTTAAAATATGTATAGAAAACAATTTAAATGTATACAAATATAGTGTATGCATATATGTATGTATATATAAAACTTTGAATATATATATATATATATATATAAGGGGGCAGGAAGGATGGGGGAAAGAGGAGAGAGAGAGAGAGAGAGAGAGAGAGAGAGAGAGAGAGAGAGAGAGAGAGAGAGAGAGAGAGAGAGATACAGTTCTTCATAGTGGATAGAGAAGGCCTTGGAGCCAAAAAGATTTGGGTTCAAGTTCTGCCTATGGCAGATATTGGTTGTGTGACCTTAGCCTAGGCAAGTCACAACCTTAGTGTGCCCTTGAGGAACTCTAAAACTGTAAATTGCAATACTTGCTTAGTTCCATTGGTAATGGTAGTTCTCTAAAGCAATAAAATCACAAATCTAGACCCCCCCAAAGTGTATGAGTGCATGTGTGTGTGTATATGCATGTATGTATTAATTTTTTTAGTACATGCATATATATATATATAGTATAGTATATAAATGAACATATGTGAATGTGTATGCAAATAAAAATAGTGTCTGGAGTTGTGATTTCATTGCTATAGGGAACTCTCAAATGAGAAAATTCTCTCTACCAATGTCAGTCAGCACTGACTTTGCCAAGAACACTAAAAGGTTGTGACTTGCCCTGGTCACAAAGCCAGTATGTGTCATTGGTAGAACTTAAATTCAGGTTCTGTTGACTATCCACTATGCCACTTTGCCTTTATGTATTTCTCTAGAAACATATAAAAATTACTATATACATAAAACTTTGCATTAAGAATTTGAGATTTTGACACACATTTATTTTCATTGTGGATCCTTGAAATTCATTCATTACCAGAGGTAGAGATTATTTCTATAAACATGCAAATTATAATTACTATAAACACACATAAGTCTTTAAAAGAAAGACTCATATCCTGCCATGAACTGCCTAGGTCATTACCTTCTTTTTATTTGTGTCAACATTCCCTTGTTTCTCACTGCTTGCTCCATTTCCTTGGTCCTAATTCACTCTACTCACATTAAGAATATAACACTTTTGGGGGCGGCTAGGTGGCGCAGTGGATAAAGCACCGGCCCTGGATTCAGGAGTACCTGAGTTCAAATCCAGCCTCAGACACTTGACACTTACCAGCTGTGTGACCCTAGGCAAGTCACTTAACCCCCATTGCCCCGCAAAAAACAACAACAAAAAAAAACTTTTAAATTCACCTCATTTTCTTTTAGTTCTCTCTATAGATATCCACCAGTAGAGCCCTGAGCATGACAGCAATATAGCTTTGTTCACACAACTCAAATTTGTTGATGTGGGAAGTAGAGGGTGTTGAGAAGGGACACAGATAATCAGTAGGTAGGTTAGTGGATGTTTTAGCAGGCTGATGGATTTTTCTTTCTAATTTCATTTTAAAGATCCTTTCAAGCAGGTGATAGGTATGTTGTACTTGTTGGATTTCAGACTTCTGCTGCACAATAGCACCATCCAGTTGTCAAACCAAAAACTCTAGTATATCTGAAAGAAACCATCAGGGCCCCTACACTGCAATGTGGACAACCTGTCCCTGGATGAAACAAGTAATCCACAGAAGTGATTCTATTAGGACTGTGATCAAACAATATAGGTTCTTCAAAACAGTTCCCTGAGAATTTTGATTTTTGACTGAAACAAAATTCAGCTTCCCTCTCCATATAAATCATAACAAAGCATTTGAAACATAAGAAAAAGGGTGGGCATTTTTTCAGATCTTTTAAAAAAACATAAGTAGGAAGTAAAGTCAATTGGTGAAAATGGTTTTTCAAGGTGTTTTAGCTTGTCTGTTTGCTCTAAAACTGTACTCAGGAAGTTATTTCACTTCAGGGAATATCAGATGAGTAGATGAAGCAGTAGGCCATTTGGAATGATCTGAGAGTTGCCAAAAGGCCTACTTTAACCATCTTTTTCATACTCAGAATTTCAGGAGGAAGATACCACAGTGGCCCTCTAATGTAATGCATACCCAAAAGAAATTCCCCATTTCAACATTCATCTAGTAGTCATCAAGACTGCCTGAAGAACTGAGTGGAAAACCCACTATTTTACAAGGCAGCACATTCTTCTTTTGAAATAAGGAGTTGTCTCCCTAACCTTCCCTATGTTGGTGTCTGATATTCTCAGTTTGTGTTGAGGCCCCATCTTCTATTATAACACAACTAGAACTATACTGAGGTCAGACTTTGGTTCAAGTTTTTGCTCTGGCATTTACTTCATGACTATGTTTAAATCACAACTGCAGCCTCAGTTTCCTTATTTGTAATACAGAGATAATAATTATACCACCTACCTCACAAAACTTGTAATAGCTGTATAAAATAACAAATACAAACACATTATGTAGGTAATACTTCCACTTAGAACTACACATCATTTTCTCACCCCCAAACAAACCAAAGTCATAGGGTATAGGACCTTTCCAGTAGAGAATGAAGGTATATTGGCATACCTATGGCAGCTCAGGGACACTGGATTCTGTGTGGAAAGCAAGACTGAAGAAATGGTAACCTACTGAAGAGGGACTGAACAATTAGCAAATTTACCCTAATTTAGCAATTAAGGCATGCTGTTGATTTTTTTTTTTAAGTTTGGAAGTGTTTGTGTTATCTCAAAATGCCAATATTTTTGTCATTTCCTCATTAAATGTATTTTATAGGAAATCTACTTATGGGATAAGAGCTTTGTCAGCAGAACTATTATAAAAATTACTATTTGACTGCCATAATAAAAGATGTGATGTTAAAATTGCAAGCCCTCTAAGAAATATTCTTAAAATATTTCTACTTGAAATGGAAACAAGCTTATATAAAACGCATATTTAATTTCTATAAATATAGTAACCACATAAAACCTAGAAAATACCACTTCCGGATGAACTCCAAAATTTCTGCAACAATACATCTTCATTCAAGTATAATAGGGAGCTTTGAATTGCTTAGATCAAAATAACACAATTACACTGTATTATAGAAATTAGTAGTATTTTGGTTTCTTAAACTTATGCCATGTAAGATAGTCTGAATTTTGGCAGAGTTCCATTCATCACTAGGAAATATTTCTGATGAAAATGCATTTTTAGTTTTAGAAAAATCACAATGTACACATTTACTTGATGAAAACAGCTCTAAGTTCAATCTTCAAACCTCCAGCCCCTCAAATGCAACATCAGGGTTGTTTATTCATGGTTGAAATATAGCCTACCCTTACAAGGTTGGCTGTTTGATGGGTTCAAACTCAGGAGAAAAACTGAGTTCTAGTTAATGCAAGATAGGTTTATACTATGCATGTTGTAGTAGAAAGTGGCCTAAATAGCTGTTTCTTCATCCTTCAAACTAGTACTTGTTTGACCTACCTGTCTCACTGTCAGAAAAGCCCTTTGCAAACCTTAAAGTATCATCTAAATGTTATAGTGAGCCTGTAATCTAATTCTAGGTTCTATTAGTTACCTTTCATTCTCTGCCTCAAGACAGTCACTGTCCTTGTGGAACTTAGTTCAGTACATAGCCTAGAAACAGGAGCTAACTGTAACTTGGCTCATTCAGTAAATGCAGTAGGAATGTACGAAACAGAGCTAGTCAGGCAAGTTTTGTTTTGTTTTGCTGAATTAAGACAGGGTGATAAAGCAAAGAAAGCTTTGTAGTTCCAATTAGTTTGTATTTACCACTTAGCTGAACACTGGATACTAGGAAGCATTACTAAAACTTTGCCAGACCTCCGCTAGATCATAGGTTAAGGTGAATTTCCTATAGACTTGGAAATCATAGGGCACCAGTACTCTAATTACTTTCTTAGTCTTATTGAAATGCTGCTACAGAGCAGGAAAAATAGTTATCGGTGGTGAGCTGCATTTGTAACATGGAGGTATGATTTTAGCACTCCCTTGGGTTGAGGTAGTGTAGTATACTGGAAAAAGTTACTAGCAGGAGTCAGAAAACCTGGGTTTGAGTTCTCTGATGTGGTGTCTTAGGATGAATCACTGAATCTCTCTAGGCCTCAATTTCTTCATCTATAAGATGAGGTGGTAGAACTACCTGGCCTAAGGTTCCTTCCTTCAATCTTTATGATCTTATGTCTGTAGTCCATGGGACAAAAGGTACATGAGGAGGTATATTGAAGGACCTGTAGCAGACTTAAAACCAAACTCTTTAGAAGCTGCTATATGATAGAGTAGATAGAAGCTGGGTCTAGAGTTAAGACCCAAGTTCAAATCTCATTTAACACATCAGCTATATATATGATCCTGGGTAAGTCACTTAACCTTTGTTTGCCTCAATTTTCTCAAGTGTGAAAGTGAATAACAGCACACACCTCATTGATTTGTGAGGATTAAATACACACGGGCCTCGTACATAGTAGGTGCTATATAAATGCTTATTCTCCTCCTCCCTTCCCTAATTTCGACATTTTAGCTTCAGGATTGATGCCTAGTCTCTAGTTAATTCCAAAGTAATGTTTTAAACCCTTAGGGTCTTAAATCATCTAATATGACATCCGTCACTTCCCACATCTGTAAAATGGCAGGGGGGAGGGAGTAGAGGAAGAGAAAGGAAAAGAAAAAAAAAGACCAGATTCAAAATCATTTACTGTAATTCATGAAATTAGGGGAAGAAAAACGGGGTGGAGTTTATCACTTACATAACTTCACCATCTAAACTGTTTTCTCTACTGGATCCGTGTTTAAGAACTTTCTGAACTACAACTACTGGGGATGACTGAAGGTAGGAAAAGAATGTGTTAATCTGAGTTAGCTGATGCGGGGTGGGACTGGAGGAGGGTAGCCTTTAATTTCTCCATCCTGCCTACAATGGCAACAGTATATAAACAAAGTGTGAGTAGCTGTATGCCAAACTTCTTTCAATGTGATTTTGTTTGAAAAAATGCATCAGAACAGGAAAGCTAATAGTAATTGTCATGCTGGATACTGTGATGATATGTTATCTGGATTATCTTCTTAATAACAGGACAAAAAGATCATCTTTGTGGAAGTGATTCTTGTTGATGTCCAAATTCAACTAGGCAGTCTGTGAGGTCTCTTTCCAGTTCAGATTCTGAGATTACTTTCAGATGCAGGAGAGTAGACTGAACATCAAATGGTCAATGTTAGAATTCCTTATTACATAAATGATCTCCATCAAGTTTCTACTTCTCAGCTTTAGTTTCCTAATCTGTAAAATAGAATATTTAATATTCAGAGTACCCTGAATAAAATGAAACACTACATAAATGCAAGATATTGCATTTATAAGTACGTGTTCTTACAGAGTAGATCATCAATAATAATGCAATTATTCCTTGAAACATTAACCAAGTTTTTTTAATCTGACATGTTTGTAGGAACTAGAAATAGTTAAAGTATTTACCCCTAACTCTGGGTAGAGAATACTACATTCTCTGTAACATAAAGTTGCAATTGTACCAGCTCTGTGTCAGTTAAAAGAAAAAAGTTAATGGAAGGCACTGTGGAGGAACTGACAGCTGGAGGGATAGGGAGAGAGGAGGGCAGAGAAGTTCTTTGGAAATAGGTTGGTATAAAAATCAAAATGCATTAAATATATTTTTTAAAGATCTGCTCCAAAACATCAAGTCAAAGAAATGATATTATTGTATATAAGCCTTTAATAGGGCATCTTTTCCATTGCTCCCAAAATTTTCTCTCTTTCTGCAGCTGTGGGCATAGGTGGTTTAACTCCATTTCGTCGTCTTTCTAGCATAATGGCATTCTAAATATAAGCAAACAAAAATTGAAGTTAATTTTATATTTATTTTAACTTTATTCCACTACATAAAACATACAAGCAAACAACAATTTCCCCCTCGCAAAGGCAAATTAAAAAAAAAACATATCCACGTTTCGAAGGTCAAGATTAAAACAAAACAAAGCACAAAAAAACAAGTCAGGGAAAAATGCAGCCCTCAAGAATAAAAATTTTTGTCAAATGAAGTTGGCAGTTATCAGTGGTGGGGGTGGGAGAAGGTAGACAGGGAATGGAAGGGAAGAGTAGAGGTCTTTCCCTTAAGTTCTAAACATGGGAAAAGTTTAAGAACAAAAGAAGCCCCTAAGGGAAACTAGTTATTTTAGAGGTGGTTCTAGTGTCTTATTGTAAGGCTGTCCTTCATAAAAAATATCCATGAGTGGGAGACTATATTGTACCTTTGTATGATACAACAAAGGTAGTAAATTTGAATAGGAGAAATAAGTTACCCATTATACCTCTATGCCAGAAATGGAAATGATAAAGTTGAAAATAGCTGCTAAGCATCTGCAGTTTTCTTTTGCTCTGAAAGTCACAATTAACAGTAGACCTGGGTTCTGATTTCCCTACATATCATTTTTCAAACTGGAGTTTGGGCCATAGCTAATTTAATGCTTAAATGACCATTTCAAATATAATTTTGTTTAATTCTACTTACCCAAAATTTCCTGCAGTTTTTGTACTTCAAGAAGCTAGTGCTACACATATCCTTGTCATAATTATTTTCATCCATACATCTAGTAGAAGCATCTGATTCCTTTAACATGCAAAATATACAATATTTAATAATGGAGAGAAAAAAACTAGTCCTTTTTGGAAATCATTTCAGTACACTCACGGACAAAATTTCAGTTTAACTTTTTCCCAATTCAACTTGTCTGAGCAAAGAATATGGCTTCATACTTTCTTTCTCCCTCATACAGTCATGACACCCTATCTGTAGGGGTTAGGAATTTCTAACACAAGCTGATCTAAGAGACAAAACCAGAATATAGATGATCCTTGAGCCAAATTAACTTCAAGAAAGCCTAGATTACACTTAATTCACCATACTGCCTTTAGGTCTATTTCCATCAGACTAGTCAATGCCATATGCTAAGCAAGCAACTTTTAAAGAAAGATATATATATAAGTCAGGAAAAAAGAGCTATTTGATTTTAAAGGAATATGCCTAACACTTGGGAATTAAGTTTAAGTAGTCTAAACTGAACCGGAAGTAGATTGGATAACTCCAAACATCAAAGTGAATATGTGTGAATTTCAGTCAACTATAGAACTATATGAACAGCATAATTATCTGCTTTCATAAGCATAAGAAAACATGTTCTTTTCAAATAGGCTCTTTTAATTATAACAAAGCTATTAGGAACTATTTTAACACATGAAAGGATCTAAGTTTATATGCCAACAATTTAAAAAAGTGAATATATATACATGAGAGAATGCATATAGAACTAAGTGATATAATTTTCACTGGCTTAAGTTTCAGATGACTGCATTACTGGAGTGAGGGGGGAGGAAGGCAATGAGTAATTGTTGCTGGTCATGCCCAACAAATACCAATAAAAATTTTGTAATACAGAATTATATTTTGTTTATACTGCACCTTTTAGAAAATACTTTAGCTTTAAAAAGTTAGTTCTATTATAATAGGTCTCTCTACAGTTAGTCATGTTGCTTCATGGACAGCACTGAATTGGGAAACAGGAAAAGAACTTAAATTCCAATGTAAGTTTTTAAAATGCCGCACCTTCCAACTTTCCATATAAGTAATAAAAACTACATTTGGTCTAAAGATTTTTCTTTGACATTATATATGCATGTCTAGGTGTCAACTGACAACCAATTGGTTTGATTTATAAATGCATATATATCATACAAAAGTGTAAGAAAATAACTGGGTGCTCAATAAATACACTGACTAAATTGTGAATATTTAAAATGTTCTATGAAATAAGGATACAATGGTTGAGAATTTTTTAAAAGTTTATTCAACAATTACAAAAATACAGAAATTCTAAATCACAAAATTGGGGCTTATTCTTCCAACTCAAAATCTATTAAAGTTAAGCAAAAAAAGTCATCCTACCGACAAACAAGGATTTATGTCAGGGTCTCTAAGTCTCTTCGTAACAATAGGCATCCTAATCTTCTTACTGCAGCTAAAAGTTAGAAAGAAAGGTTATTTATATCATTTTTTAAAAGCCTATTGGCATCACAATTAACTAAAACATTTAAAATTGTATTACTCTGAAAAACATAATGGTTACTATGAATGTCAATTAAGTTTTACAATTAGAAACAGGTACTTTACATGTTTTGCCCCACACCCATAGCTGTAGAATTGTTTAAATTTTGTCCAAATCTGCTTTTAGAAGTAGCCAGACTGCTCAAGTGTATGTGTTTGTGTGTATAATTTTATCTCAGTAAGCATACTATAGTTACATGACTATATAAACTATATATAGTAACTACATATCTATAAACGTATATATTATGTATCTGATTAGTTTATTTTAAGCAATTAAATATTGAAGTGTGGCTCTGTTGTTTAATGAAGTATGAACCAGTTAAAACCCAATTAAGTTCAATTCAAGTGTGTGTAAATTGGGGGGAGGTGAAGAAAGTAGCAAGAAGAATCAAAGAATGATACAGAATATTAGTGCTGTTATGTGACCTTAGTGATACAGACGAATCCCCTCACTTTGTAGTTTAAGAAGTTAGAAGTATCAAAATAAAAAAGGGATGTAAGCCAATTGCTGTCTTTCTTCAAAAATGCTGTCTCACATAATTCCCACTTCATCTCAAATCATATTAGTTAATTTATGCTGCCCTTAGATAAAAGGCTTCCATTCCAGGGAATGATATTGAGGTATGTTAGCCAACACACACATAGCACTTTGAAGTTTAAAAGTACATATATATATATATTCTCATTTGAACCTTACAATAAATAACCAGATGAGATAGGTATTCAGGTATCATTCTGTTTTATAAAAGAAATTAAAATAACTTGCCCATGGTCACATATATCTATTAAGTTATCAATGGCAGAATTTGAAACCAAGTCATCCTGACTCCTAAGTCCAATACCATATTCACCATGTACTGTGGAGACCTTCACTAAAGCTGACTCTAACACATAATGGCTATGATCCTGGGCAAAGCACTTAACCTCCCAGTGATCTAGGCAACTGTCAAGCTTTAATTTGCAGACAAGTTGATAACTTGCATTGGTAAATAAATTTTGTTTTTCTTTCTTTCTTCTCTTTTTTTATTCCTTCCTTCCTTCCTTTCTTTCTAGTGAGGCTATTGGGGTTAAATGACTTGCCCAGGGTCACACAGCTAGTAGGTGTCTGAGGCCGGATTTGAACTCAGGTCCTCCTGACTCCAGGGCCAGTGCTCTATTGACTGCGCCACCTAGCTGCCCCAAATTTTGTTTTTCAATGAAATTATAGGTAGTTTTTATACCTATAGGTATATTGTGCAGTGAGGTTCTAAACCATCCCAAAGTAGGAGTTTTCATAGGAATTAAGTTTCTCCCTTGACTAGATTCTTATGAAATATTTTTTCAGAAGCCTTTCAGAAAGTTTAAGCATATTCTACTGCTGATTTCTATTCTTACTTATCAAATTACTACCTAAAGGAGATGGAAATTCATTAAAAATGACAGCACAACCGACTAAATTAAGACAATTGTGAAGTTTTAAAAATTACACTTGTAACTATTATGCACATCCCCAAAGAGAAACTCTTGCCTTGTTTTGATAAACCATATAACCCGGCCTTTTTTGGGGGGTGGGGGGGTTGCGGTAGGAGGAAAGAAGAAAAGATTCTGGGGGATGATATATCAAGATTGTGTAAGATTTAGGGGGTACCTAGGCTGGATTTCTTATGTGAGGATAGGAGATGCCTGATGAATTATTTTACATATGATGAAAAAAGTTTAGTCCCTTCTGCTTTCTAGCATCAATGGGGCTAGTTAATAAAAGTAGTCATTCATTTTCAACATTTAGAAAATGCAGATGAGGATGCTCTAAAGATGTAAAAAAATGCTGCCTGAACAAGACTAAAATGTAATTTGGAAATATTTAACGAAATAAATAAAAATGCAATAAAAGATACATAACACTAAAACTAAGACAATATGTGGCCTGCAGTGATTCCTATGTATAGCTCCATGGCCCTGGTTCTTGTTGACAGAAGTCCTAAGTAGAAGTCAACAGTCATTCAAGATGATAACTGTTAAGTAACCACTAGAAGTTTCTTTTCTTCCTAAGAACATTTTTACATCGTCCTATTTTTCCCTGTATAATGACAGCCAATGTGTTGTTAAATGGGTTTTTTTTCCTATTCACTTAATGCCTTAGTGCTTGCCTTTAGCAAATATATACCTTGTTTTCAGTTTACTGTTTAATCAGACACTTACTGGAACTCAAGTGCCTAATATAACCTGAAAGTAAGCAACTTCTTCAAGGAAGGATTTAAGGGTCTGTTACTAAGATGGTAAGAGGGACATGACTGGTTTATTAATAGCAAGGCCTGCTCCCTTTCCCCTTCAGTATTTGTACTCTGTGACCCTATTACCAAAAATGCTTAAGTTTCTCAAGGTCACTATACCACTAGCACCAATTTTCTTCCAATAAAAATAAGTCGAGTTCAAATCAAAGTCCATTTAGACTAAGGAAGTAATGAGATGACAGACTGAGTGTAAAGAACAGAGTTAACATGACAAAGGTCCTGAGGTATCTGGTCCACTTTTTGAAGGTGAAAGGAAGCCTTCTACTGTGGTTCTGGATGGCGTCTGTTCCTCGAACACTGAAGAGTCAACAAGGGCACTCTTGTGAGTAAGGGGACAGTGGGGGCGGGGGTAGGTAACAGTAGACAGACTGCTTGAGCTTTCCCTCCCCTCCCTTCCCTCCCATCAAACCTACCCAGGCAGCTCTCAGGTTATTATTCGCTGGTCTCACTCCCCCCCAAACAGCTGCTTTCTTCTCGGCTCCTGCTTTGCTTTGAAACGGGAAGGGACCGGAATATCAAGGAGCACGTTCATCCCCATCGACTGACCCGATCACTGGAGGGGTTCGGGTCCCCCCCGAGGTCTGATGGTTCCAGCCACTAAGCGAAGCCTGAAAAACAAAATCAAGGCATTCCAAACCTGGGTCACTCGAGGGGGCTGCAGCTTCAGGCCTGTCCGGGGTGGTTGGGACAGAAACCCGGGGGTGGGGGGAGGGGAGTGACGTGTGACCTCTGACCCCCGGGAAGGCCAAAATCATCTCACCCGGCGGTGGCCAGCAAAGCTTCCCCCCCCCCCGCCCCTTTTCAGAAAGGGCTGAGGGAGGGGGCGCTTGATGGAGGGTGGTGGAAACAAGGAGCTGAGGTAGGTCTTCAAAGATAACACCTGAGGGGGCGGGGTAAAGAAGGGGAGGAGGTTGCCCCCACACACACACACACCCCTGCCCGGTGGGGAGAAGTCACCTTCCCCGTCCCGGTATAACTGGGGAAGCTGCTTCCCTGACCTGAAGGTGAGCAAGGAGCAGGAGACAGAGCCATGACTAGGCCTAGCACACGCCGTTTCGGCCCGAGGAGACGGCGGGGCCCCCGGCTCAAGTTACAAGACCGAGGGGCAAGGGTGGGGGAAAGGACCGAGTACATCTTGGCTCCAGCTACCCCAGAGGACGAAGAAAATCCACTCACCTCTCACCGCGGATACCCCAGCACCCAGGCCGTCTCCAGCTCCAAACACGTCAATGGATCACGCAGCAGCGCCTTATGTACTACGCAGCCTAACTCGCTGCCCCTTCTCCACCCGGTTGCCGCTTTGTCCAATCGGCTCTCATTTTCATGTGACTGACAACCCGACCGGCCGCTCGAAGACTTCAATCCGGCTGGCCCCTCCCCACCCCCAGCTCGCGAGGAGGCGGGAGCGAGGGAGGAGGCGAGAGGGGGGAGAAGCCCGGGAGGTATCCGCCTCCCTTTCTATTTCCCCCTCCCCCACGCTCCCCCCAACCCCAGTTCTGCGCCCACCCCTTAACACCAGCTGCATGACTGACGTCTGCATTGACCAACCAACTGGCCAGAGATGGGTCCGAGGCCGGCAGCGGCGCCCAATGGGCAGGCCCGGAGGTGGAGGGTGGTGGTGATGGGGTGGAGGGGAGGAGGGAGGATGGAGGGGAGGGGGGGAAGGAGGGCGGGCGCGAAGGGGGGGAGGCCGGAGAGGGGCGGGCCATCAGGGAGGCGGCGGCCCGAGCGGGCCGGGGGAGGCGGTGGCGGCGGCGGCGGCGGCGGCGGCGGCAGCGGCGGCGGCGGCGGTGGGCGCGACGTCGGCTGCGGCTGCGGCTGCTGCAAGTTGGGCTGCAGGGGCAGCGCATACACTACAATGGCTGCTGGAAAGAGGCGAAAGGAAACAATTTCCAGGCCCGCCGCGTCCAGCCCGAAATATGAGAAAAAAATTATTAGAAATTCGGCGGGCGGTGTAAAGGCGGCGGACGGGCCGGAGGGAGGATGTTAAAGCCCCGCGGTGAGTTCTCCCGGGGTCCGGGGCGGGCGGAGAGGCGTTTAGCGGGGGAAATATCAGGGTTATTTAAATTATGGGACGAGCTGAGGGGGCAGAGGAGCAGCAGCAGCAGCCGCCGCCGGAGCAGGAGCAGCCGCCGCAGCAGCAGCAGCAGCAGGAGGAGCAGGAGGAGGAGGAGGAGGAGGAGGAAAAGTTTGTGCTCCTCGCAGCCCCTGCTCGGGACCCCAGAGAGAGCAAAATAAAATGAAAAAAAATAAAATAAAATAAAATCATTGGAAAGGGCAGCGAAGAGCCCCAGCTCCCGCTCCTGCCGGGGCCGGAGGCGACGCGTCCCGGGGACCAAAAGGTGAAGTCGGTGGGAAAAAAAAAAAAAAGAAACTTTTTTCCCCCTTTTCTGAAGGGTTTGGAAAGTTTGAAAAGTTTTTTTTTCTTCGCCTCCTCCTCCTCCTCTCCTCCTCCTCTCCTCCTCCTCCTCCTCCTCTTCTCTGGTGCTGTGAATATTGTGACAGCGGCAGCGGCAGCAGCGAGAGCGGAAGACATTAGAGACCCGAAAAATCAGGGAAAAATTAATATAAATTCAGTTTTGAGAGTAAACACTCCGCATTTTCCACCAAAACATCCCCGGGGAAAGTCGCTTCCCAAGGGCCCCGGCGGAAACCCGCAGTCGGCAATATTTGGGGGGCACTTTGAGTGACTTGGGGTAACTTTGCCCCTTTTTCACCAGAGGTTTTTCTTTCCAGAGAAATGAATTTGTTTTTCCCCTTTCCCCAGGTAGGAGAGTTGGGGTTGGGGTGTTTTATTTGCTTGGGGGGAGGTGTGAGCCCTGGAAGGGGGGTTGCATTGGGGGGGTAGGGGGAGGGGGGGTGTTAAATGAAAGCAGGAGATCTGCAGAGAGCAGGGACAGCTTGTTGTCAGTATCATAAACAACCAAAATGGAGGGAGAACTCAGGCATATAACCAAATAAAAATTTTTAAAAAATCACAAAAAATGCCTAAAAACCCGGGATGCTCCCCCTTTTCTCGCTAAAGGTAAAAGTATCCACCGCGTTTCCCCTCAGGTCCATTTTGACTTTGCAGGGACCAAGGAGTTAATATTTATTTATTTTTTTAAAACTTTCGAAGGGCAAAAGCCTTTTATAACTCACAACCGACAATGAGAAAACGTGAAAATCCGATGCAAGAGAAGGAGGGAGAGGGAGGGGGGAGGTGGTAGTGCAGAAACTGCTAAACTTATTGGTAATGTGGACTGATCTGAGATAAGATAAATGCTGCATTTGCTATTTTATAACTCCCTTTTCGTGATCTTTGCGTGAGTTTTGGGAGTAAAAGAAGGGATGTCTTTATAATGTCACTTTCTTCGTACAGTGGGTACGTGTGATTAAAAGAATAAACCTTTCCGGCTGTAAATTGTATTTTCGTTGCCTTTACGTTTCAGGTTTTGTTAGTGGCTCCCTCCTTTATTTAAACTGAACTCTATAGTAGTCAGGGGTAGAGGTGATGTTGCACAGGGAGGACAGAGAGTAAGCTAAGTGCACCTTTTGGGGAGGGCTGAGGAGTTTTTCGGTTTCTCTTTTCCTGACACCTTTGTTTCACCTGTTCGTCTTAAGTAAAGAATGTAAGCTGAGATTTTCTCGTTTTATGTATATAAAAGGATGATGCCTCTTGCATCACATTGAAGTTAATGGGAAAGTGCTGCTGATGTTGGTTCCACGTGGGATCAGGGACAGAACAGGGCATGTTAAAGAGACAGCTTCTCTTTTCTTATAGTTATCATCACCTATGCAGAAGCTGTCTCTGGACTTAAGGCAAAGGTGCTTGGGGGGGGAGTAGTATGGGGGGGGAGTGAGGGGGGGGGGTCTTTTCTTTATATTACAGAAATACATTCAGCTTTGGGAGAGATGGAATGGGATGGAGTAAAAAACTTCATAAGAGGGATAAATGTGTAGATTTGTTTGCATCCAAGCATTCCTTTTGTGTAACAAGTCCTCACAGGAACTTTTTGTGTTAGATTACTTTGCTTTGGAAACTGATTTTGGAAGGAATTGTGGAAAAATGGAAATACTTTAAGGTGTATAGCATAATAATAGCATAGCACAATTTAAAGTTATGAATCTCATGCAATGAGATCAAAGGGCTCTGTTGGTCCCTAATGGTATTTTATAGCCATTTTGTGAAAACTTTAAAATATATAATAGTCACTTTGGCTTATGGTTACTTTGTGGGCTTCTTGTTCAAAATTGTAAACAAGTTTGGTTTTGGGGGTTTTTTTGGGGGGAGACTTGAACAGTTGAGCAATGGCCATTCCTGTGAAAGTATGTATGAACTGTGGATAGGTTTACATATATACTCAATCTGGAAAGGTACCATACCTACTTCCCCTATGGTTCTGAGCCTTTAAAATGTTCTTAAAATCATAAGAACGATCAGATTGCATCTTTTGGTATAATTTATTTGTCTTATTAACTGCTGAATGTTTTCCTATTGTGAGCTATATCATCTGCCCTCAAGGGTTTGTTTTCCATTAGTTTAAAAATCTGTAATGTGTTAGTGATGATCTGTTTGAAAGTATGTACAATCTATAAGAAATTACTTGCACTGCATTTTCCACAGGTGTATGCAGGTTTCTGATAGAAATCCTAGTTTTTCTTTTATATTTAATTCTTAATGAAAGTAACTTAAATACTAAGTGGTTCTTTTCCTAGATAAGAGAGCTGAGTTTTTAGGTTTCCTTAGAGAATCACCTTTCCTGCTGTATAAACATGATGCTTTTTGTAGTCTATTGTATGTTAACCTGTGTTCACAACTGATCTCTTATCATTGCCACTTCTCTAAAATGTCTATAACTACATTACACTAGATTAGTTGAGTATCAGTTGTGGTTTCTGATTTTGGAAGCAATTAGACTTTTTTTAAAAAAACTCACTTAAAAAATTAAATCACATTAGTTACTCTTAAATAAGAAAGGAATTAATCTACTAATATGAAAAATTGAAGTTAAATTTTAATAAATGTCTCTACTTTCAAAGATCTAAGAATGTTATCAGCCTTAGTGGACCTCAGTTTTCATATACCTTTTCTTCAGTAAAAGACAAAGTTACTATTGCCTCAGAATAGGCAGAAATGCATTACATGTTTAAAAGAAAGGAAACAGTACCTGAATAACCCAGAAAGTGACACCAAGAAAGCAGTTTTCTCTAAAAGTGAATGAAAAGCATTTCCTACAACACACATTAGGTCATTGAGTTGTCCAGGCTACTTGGAAACTTCATGTTGTCATTATTTTTTTGTCAATTTAAATAAAAGCAACAGTATTGTGATTACCTTCTACCCCTGTTCCCCAAATAGTATGAGTTTGAGTGTGGGTTTCACACAACTAGCTACTGTCTGAATTAGAAAATACTACCAGTGTGTACTAGTATGGAATTAGTAATTCCTAGGGGAGTTCTCTTTTGATAGAGCACAGCACGGTATCTAATTTGAATTTCCTTTTTTAAAACTTTTACTGTATACCAGAAATATTACCTGTTGAGCATCCCTCTCCCCCTGTTGCTACTAAAGTCTGCTGATTTTCTATAGGTACCTACCTACTTAGATATTCTGAGGATGTTGTATAAAATCAAACCTTTCCTCCCCTCACCACCACCCCCCATTTGGGAGAATGCTTTTATTGACTGAGATCTTATTTTAAATGTACCTAATCTCACCAATTCAAAGGTAATGAGAGTTCTAGGAAGAATTTAGTTCTTCTATTTAAAAAGAGTCAAGAGTTATTTTTGATAAAATTCTCAGAATAGATCTTCTCAAAGTGTTTTAAACTCTATAGATCTATTCCAGCCAAGTAAGATAGTGACTTCATTATTATTGATATTCAGTCTTAACTTTAGTTCAAAAAGTGTAAGGCTATTGATTTTAGTATTTATTATCAAAGTCTACCTTTTGAGCATTTCATGGAATCTTGAGTGCTACAGTAAATATTTTGGTCCATTAAGTTTTCTGCAAAAGATGAGTTTCCGTTTTAAGATTTAAGTTGTTTCTTGCTAAATTAAATTTAATGTTTTATCTTTTATCACACACTTTAAAAAGATAACTTTATCACAGAGGTAAGCTACCTTTGAAGTTCTAGCTATGCAATCAAAGTGATAGTACCAACTTGGAGTGTTTAATATGTTTTTATTTATATCTTTTTCATTCAGTAAATGAAGGTGTCTTAAAATGTATAGGTTAATAAATTGGGTGATTTCACTTGTATAGCTTCATTTACATTGCCTAGGCTCTTGTAGTGTTTCTACTAGGTCTCTACATGTATTGAATCTGGTGAAATCTAAAACTTTTCTCTTTGTACTGATAATATCTTAGATTCTTAAGTTAAGTTCTTTGAGTAAAAGAAGAGTTTCAGAAGTGTAGAACAAATGAATCTGTTCATCAAAGTGTAAGATAGAGGAAATGTAAAAGGCAACAGGGCTATAAATCCTCCTTTGAAACATTTTTGTGTTTTAAGTATCTTTGATAAAATATTTGAACACTTCTTCAGAATAACAGTATTCAGATCTGTACAAAAGTGAGCATCTAGATTCCTTAAAATTTTAATGCAAACAGAAATTAGCAGAGTAGGCACCATATTTAACCAATTAGTAAATGTTTAGGTAGCCTTAGAAAAGTATTTACAAATAAGTTAAATATGATGGCAAGGTACATCTGTATTGATGAGCTGTAAGCTAAGTATGATTTTACAGTTCTCATATAGAGTTTCTTTCATGCATTGGACTAAGAAACCATCTTATTGGTAAAAATTTTATCTTTCAAAAATGTATCATTATTACACACAAGCATTTTCAAATGCTTGTCACAGATTCTTCAAACCTGAATACAATATATCAATATTGTAAATTTATGACAGACTAGCATCACGTTCATTTGTAAATTAAATTTATCATGAAAGAAATAAATTTTTTGAATTAATTTGAATTTAAACTAAAATTTCCACATTATAATAATTTTCCATACAATTATTGTTGTTTAGTTATCAGTGATTGAGGCCATGAGAAGCATGCAGATATGAAGACTTAGTAGAATTTTTTATAGTCCCATATTTGAAATTTTCCTTTTAAATACATTGGCCTGCTGCCCAGTATTTTGCATTTTTACTTAATGTGTACACCTGTCACTGCTTCTTCTTTACAGGGTAATATTAGCAAGAATATGGTGCTATGGAACTACCAAGAGCACTTTGGTGTTTTTGTTTTCTACTTTTCTATGTGGTGTTGCATTTGTTGTTAAGTTGGGTGGGGGGCTCCTTCATTTTCTTTAGCTTATGATGCATTTTGAAACATTCTTAGGAGAGAGGAGGAATGTTATGTCACTTAAAAAAATTGAAATGGTGTGATACTATTCACAGAGGATGGGGCTCTTCTCAGAATACATTTAAATGTTAGTATT
Organism: Dromiciops gliroides; assembly: GCF_019393635.1. Classification (NCBI taxonomy): domain Eukaryota; kingdom Metazoa; phylum Chordata; class Mammalia; order Microbiotheria; family Microbiotheriidae; genus Dromiciops; species Dromiciops gliroides. Next base: position 265,009,462 of record NC_057861.1, on the reverse strand, counting down.
TAAATAGTCCCTGGATATCTTGTAAACAGAGTTACTGCAGGATCATGGTATTAAAACTAACCACAGTGTGTGTTGGGAATTTGAGATGACTACCTAAGAAATGTGTGTGCATACTTGCACATTGAGTGAGCGAACTTAGGCAATTATATCTTAGGTTAACAGGATAAGCAGTTTTGCCTGAAACATTTCCCTATACCTTGTATTACCTTTTCTAAGGTAATGCTTTTCTTAATCTTGAAAAACAAGTATTTCTAAAAATTAGAGAGTGTCAAAAAGCAAATAAAAAAATTTTTGTTCCATTTTTAAGACTAAATTTTTAACCAATAAAAATGCATACATGTATGACCATAACCGAGTGCTAAAAAGCACAAAATAGATGAGAAGCTCATGGGTAGATAAGGATTTTGAAATAAAATAAAAATTATGGTGAGTTTAAAATTTGACCTATGCAAATGCAGGACCAATAACTACAAAGCCAGATGTTTAAATATACGAAAAATAGGTGGCCAGGAGAAGGGGGAACTTAAATGTCTTTTATCATAGGTACCATAGAGTGTGCTTTTTTAACATGACCTTCCAAGTACCTTTCTTAAAGAAGGCTATTTTTCCCTAATCACATTAAAGGAAGTTACATTTTTAGAATTATTTATAGTGACTATTTGGGTTAAATTTCTTTTCAAAAAGAAAACAATGTATCCTGTATTATTTTAAATGTAGGATTATTTGAAATTGTGGATGAGTGGTGTACCAAGATCCTTGTAGTTTTATTATTTTCATCATCAGAAACTATTGACAATAGCACATTTTTAAAAATTATCTACAGTTCATCTGATAGTCCAAAATTTGCTTTTAGATTAATGAAACCAGGACAAAGCTCTTTAATCATAAACAACTTGTCTTCTGGACTCTGTGTGGAAAATATGACCATTTCTTACAGACCTAATATAATCTGAAAGATGTAATGGTTGCTACTCATTTCTAAACTACATTCTCTGCACATAGGGATATGCTGTGGATGAAAAGAATTACTTCTTCATCTTAAACATCAAATTATTTCTTATTTAAAGAAAAATATAGTTTTGTTAGTGTTTAGTATTAGAATTTTTTTATTTTACTGGAAAATATTTTGAGAGGTAGAGAGAGGCATTTTAATTAAAGGAGGATGGAATCCTATAACAAACAACTACATCTTTGCTTTTAATCACTGTCAATAAAGTTTCTGTGTCTGGTTAATTTCTTCAATCTTTCTGAGAGGTACAAATTTTAATAACAAACATTTTACTTATATTTTACATGCTGTTACTTGAATTACATATTTTATTGATTATTTAGGATTGACTGATAGTCAATCTCCAAATATAGGTATAGGTATTAAATGACTGAAGCAAAGAGCTGCCATATAAAGTTGACATCCTTGGATCTATAGCTTTTCAATGAATATATGTTAAAAAGGTAGAGTCATTCGTTTTGATTAAAATTTAAGAAGATTCTAAAATAAACAGTTAGAAAACAGGGAATTAACTACACTTGCTAAACTATCAAATATAGATGTTGATAAAATTCCTTTAGTTCACTGGATAGATGATTTAAAAAATGTTTTTTTTTCATTGTTCTTAGGAAATTTTCAGGAAACTGAACCATTGAACTTGAGTAGTTCAAATGTGGTTGATGAAAAAGTGACAGTTTAATATAAATCTATTGGATTTTCTCAGTTACTTGACTTTTTCTTAGTGTCTTAATGTTGAGATTATGATATAGAACAATTGCTTCTGAAGTACATTCTAATAGAAAGAAAGAAGTAATGAATTAGGCTATAATCAGCTTTAGAAAAAGAAATATAAATATTTATAGAATGAAGTTCTTTTTTTATATACACCACTTTAGTATAATTTGTGTAATAAGTATTCTTTACAAATAATTGAGAAATTATATATTTCTATGAAATTACGACTTGATCATGGAAGACTTTTCCCTAATTTAGATAATACCACATCTTTTCTTAATGTAAGCTTGTGAATAAAGATGCATGTGAACAGTGCATCTGATCATAATCAACATTGTCAGTTGAATTTGCTTATTCCTAAACTTTTAAAATACAGTGTTTCCTAGTACTTTTAAGAAATAGATTTTTATGAATTCTTCAGCTTTGTTCACTTTAAAATATTTTTCTCAGTTTAGCCATATTTGTAGCCTTCCTGAGGCATTAGTAATAGTTAAGAGGAGGAAAACAATTCTGGAAATTTATAGGGTTTCATATTAGATTAGAATTAGGCTATAGAATAAAATAGGAAAGTAAATTGTACCAGTGTTCTGTGAGCTGTCCCAGAAGTTATGAGTTGAAGGGAGGGTGAAAAGATCTGAAAAAGAAGCCACTTGCCAATGGTTAGTGCAAGAGCCTATCTCACTGTGATACTCAAAGTGTTTTATCTTTTTCTTCAGAAGGTGTTTTTGAGATCTTCAGAGTCATCTGTGTATATAAAAAAAATTATGTAGATGTCAGGTTTAGCTTAATTAATTTATTTCATTATTCTTTAGGAAAATTTTGCCTTTCAGTAATAAGAGCAGCCTAGCATAGGTGAATGTGAATTGAATAATTTGAGATAACTTGGGTTTTGGTCTAATTTATAATATATTTGAACAAGTAATAGAATTAATTTGAAATAGGAAATGAGTTTTAAAACTTCAGCTAGACAGTATAATCAGTTGCTTTAAAACAAAGAAAAATAAATTAAATGAATTCTTTTTCTTTGAATCTATTTTTGTTTATTCCCTGAAGTTTATAAAAATGGTTAATATTTAGAAAGAAAGAAGAAAGGCCTCCATGTAGCATATAATCTAAGGTGATTGATGACAATATATTTTAAAGATTAGATAATATATAAGCAAATAATTTTCAACAGCATGATCAAATTTGCCAGAGTTTAAAATATTTAGAATTTTTTGCTGTTTATTAAAAGAAGTGAGGAAGGGGGATTTTTTTCTTGATATGAAAATGTGTTGTAATTTACCTTATTTAAAATACATTTTCACTTATAACCATTTTCAGGATATTTAAAAAACATATATCTATTTCAGAAATGTCATAGGTAATGTTTTCTTTAATAAGCTTTCATAATTAGTAATAGCTTAGTCTGTGAGTATAATGTAGCCACATCTAAGCAACTTCTTTTAAAATTGTATTTGCTTTAAGAATAGCTATTTTCTTTTAATAAAACTACTCTTTCCAAGTGTCATGTTATAGAAGAGGTTATTAATTTGAGGTTCACAATGAAACAAAACATCTTAAATGATCATTTTTGTTGTTAACCTAACACATGGTAAGAATGACATTACTTTTAAAATATGGGATTTGAATCAGGTTAGTATCTAGTGATGTCCTTGAATTATATTCAGCAGGTGTAGAAGGAAAGGAGGAGGGTGGAAGGCAGAGTTTTTAGTTTATTCATGAATCAGTCCTCAGAGATGCTAATTGAGTTTCTACCTAAATGTGTTATTACTAAACTGCAATTTTACACATTCTTTAGATGGCTTATCTAAAAGCCAGAATTATGTGAGAATGTAAAGGAACTATTTAATTGGCACCATATACCCTTGGGCTCTTAAGAAGTTATTGCATATTCAGTTTTATATCTGTGTACAGTCATTTGTGTGTATAGCTGTGCTTTGGCTATGCTTGTAGTGTATGTATTTCGTATTGCTCAGTGCTGCCACCCCTGTGTATGTGCAATACCTGTCTGTGGCAGAACTCGTGTTGCGCTGATTTTGTCAGTGCTATATTATCAAACTATACTACTCCAAATTGTTTCCTAAAGATCAGTATTTAAAGAAAATTGAAAAGGGTATTTAGATTTCCTTTGCTTTTCTGCTTGATGCTGTATTATCGAAGGTGAAAAGGCACAGAATTAAAATGCTTAACATTTAGAAGCCAAAAATGGAGTTCTGGAGCACTTTTTAAAGATAATTTTCAGATATGTCTATCATTCTCCTAAATCAGCTTGCCTTTACACTGTCTTAAGGTCAGCTTTGAAATTTGTTAAAAGGAAAACAGGATTTATTTTCCTCTAAAGGTGGGATTAATTTTTTTTTATTGAAGTTTGCTTAATAAGTAAATTCCCCCCAAGTTAAAAAAAATTTGTTGTTTGTTTCAATGAATCTAAGTGTATTGGTTAATTTTGTGTGATAGCCTTTTACTAATAGTTGTTATTCAAAACTACCTGTTTAACTTAATATTCCAGTACTTCTTGGAGTATTAGATAATTCCTTGTCATATGATGATTATTTGTAAAGTGCACCATAGTAGTGGTACCAATCATTTTCTAAGTACTTTCACAGACACTTCTTTTGATCCTCATAACAAACCTGTGAGGTCAAGACAGAAGTAATATGAGAGGGACAGTAACAGTTTTGGATTTTAGAATTCTGACCCTGATCTTGAGGGTTTTCTCCTCTATAAAAGTGGATGGTTCAGTTTGCTTGATTTATAAGAAGTGAAAGTTTGTAAGAAATAATTCAAAATTTGCTAATATTAGAGTAAAAACATTAATCAATTTAATAAACAGTATTTAATTTTCATATCTCTTTATTAGAATTTCAGAAGTAAAGGTATTTAAAATGCTCAAGTTATAGAGAATGTTATATAAAGTTCTAAGGAACTGTAAACTTAATGAAACGCAGGTATTGGATTAAGAACTTTTTAGAGAAAGGAATTGAGAACAATTGTTTATTTAATTTTTAAGGTGGAAATAGTTTTTGTTTTCTTTTTTTTTTTGGAAATAGTTTTCTAATGTAATTTTCCTAATTTAACTTAAGAAGAGTAAAAGCAAAATATTCTAATTTAGAATAGAGGAGCAACTGCTTTCTAAACTCTTAATCTTAATTTATGAAAAAATATGGTAATGTAAATTAAAATTCAGGTTTTAAATATTTACTGCTCAGTAAGTCTGACTAATCCCAAATGCCAAACATTTAAGTTAGAATTGTTATTGATACTCGTCTCTCACAAGAGTTGAAGGAACACTGTACTTAGTTGGGTATTGTCTGACTTAATATGAATTCAAACTTTGTGAACTCTAAATTCTAGAGATTTATTAAGTGGAAAGATATATCTGCATAGATTTGGGCAATTTGGAATACCTTCCCCTTCCTCCTTCTAAGGATAACTGGGTTTGCGTAGAAAAATCTTGTAATTTCATTATTTAATCAGACTTGATGAATATTGAAGCATTATAACTTAGGAGTTCTTGCAAGGCATAGTCAGAGTTACATATAATATTTTATATAAGGTGGTTGTAAGAAATAACTAATTAAGAGGGTTGGTTACAGAAGCAGACTCATAAGGTCACAGGAAGAATTGTTTACTTATAATTTACTAGCTATGCAACTTCAGACAAATTACTTAATCTTCTTGGGCCTCAGTTTCTAGGTCTTCAAATGATATGGGAGCATTTATTAGGTCTTTTGTAGTAGTAACATTTATTGATTCTAATGATTATAATTCTAAATCCCCAAGTTTCTAGGTGTGTTGCTAGTTGGGCCTACACAGTGATTTTGTTTCAGAATTAGTGGGAATAGTAGTTTTATATTAAAAAGTAACAATTCTTTCTTGAGGAGACATGATTTGTTGCTAGCTATCAGTTTCTTATTAAAATCACAGAGGTTGTAAATATTACCAGAATTTCAACTTTGTCAGTCTATATAATTTCCATTATTTGTGGTTACTTTTTAATCTTAAATGCTATAAAATATTGCTACCCATTTTGATTGGCTACTCTTCTTTTCCAACAATTTTTGTTTGAAGTTTAACCACAAATCATACACTTTGAAGTGGAAAAAAAAATCCCACAAAAGCATTTTGTTACAAATAATTCTTATGCTGGTATAAAATAAGAATCAAACTTCTTTTCCCTGCACCAAGGAAAGGAAACAAGTATTTATTAAGTGCCTACTATGTGCCAGGCACCATGATAAGCACTTTACAAATATTTCACTTGATCATAATAATATTATGATCCTCATTTTACAGTTGAGGAAACTGAGGCACAAAGGTTAAGTGAACTGACCAAGTTCCCATAGTAAATGTCTGGGGTCAAATTTGAGCTCAGTTCTTCTGACTCCAGGACCAGCATTCTTCCTTTTCCTTTTTTTTTTTTTTTTTTTTTTTTTTGCTGAGACGATTGGGGTTAAGTGACTTGCCCAGGTTCACACAGCTAGTAAGTGTTAAGTGTCTGAGGCTGGATTTGAACTCAGGTACTCCTGACTCCAGGGCAGGTGCTCTATCTACTGCACCACCTAGCTGCCTCTTAGAACCAGCATTCTTATCCACTTTGCCACCTAAGTGAATCAAAATGATCCACTAAATATGGGCACTTTTCAATTTATGAACAGGTTGTGTTCCGAAAGATTGGAATATGGTACTATATTTTAGTATAGAAATGATATTATGAAGAATGGTTAAATTCCCAGACTAGTTCTCAAACTATTAATTTAACCCGTAAAGTACACCATAAACCTCTAATTAGCATCTATAACCATTTTTCTATGGGCAAAAATGTATTCATTATTACAAGTTAAAATACCAGGAACATAAGACAATAATAAACACTCCCCGAGTTCCTACTCCAGTCAGAAGTTCTTGTTCAGTAGTGGCCAACTCTTTGTGACCCCATTTGGGATTTTCTTGGGAAGGGTACTGGAGTGATTTGCTATTTCCTTTTCCAGCTCATTTTACAGATGAGGAAACTGAGGCAAACAGAGTTAAGTGACTTGCCCACTTAGGGGTCATTCAGCTAGCAAGGGTCTGAGACCAGATTTGAACTCAGGAAGAAGAATCTTCCTGACTGGCACTCTATCTAATGGTCCACCTAGCTGCCCTGCCAACAAGGAGAATATTGTCCGTAAGACAAATTTTTCTTTCTCCCTTTTCCATTGTCCCTTAGTGAGTTTCTGGTGTTGTAGGGGTTTGAGGGGAGTGAGGACAGTGGGGACCTAGTGGGGATGGGGATTAATATGGTGGTTCATAATGATGAAGAGAATTGAGGCCTTGGAAGTTTTTCTCCCTCCCTCTCCCCATCCGTCTCCCTCTTACTTCACTGGCTGCCCTCATGGAGAAGACAAAGTCCCTGTGCTTCATGAGTTTGCAACCGAGATGAGTAGTTATGTCACAAATGATCATACCATGAGACAGATAGGATGTCATTTAAAAAGCACCAAAAAGGCTGTTGGAATTCAGAAAAGTGATGATTACTGGAAAAAGCCATTTCTTTTAGCTTTTTGACTAGTGTGGAGTGCAGTGGAAAGAGCGCTGGATTAACAGTAAAAAAACAAACAAAACTGGATTTGAATCCTGAGTTTGTCATTTAATGTGTGATTTGAGCCAAGTCACTAAATCGGCAGGTTTCAGTTTCCTTATCTGTAAAATGAGGTGGTTGGAATAGATGACCAGCCTTTTCCTTCTAGTTCTAACCCTCTTTTGTGTCATTGATCCCCTTGGCCGCTAGGTGGCGCAGTGGATAGAGCACTGGCCTTGAGTCAGGAGAACCTGAGTTCAAAATGCAGATTCAGACACTTGACACTTACTAGCTGTGTGACCCTGGGCCACTTAACCCTGATTGCCTCAAATATCCAGTCCATCTCCAGTCATCCTGATGTATATCTTACCACTGGACCCCGATGGCTCTGGTGGAGAGAGTGGGGCTAGTGATTTTGCACAGGCCTGCCTTACTTAAATCCAGTTCGATTCAAGTCATGACATCACCTCCTAATGTCATTGCCCTCTTCAAGAACAAACAGCAACAACAACAACAAGATCCTTTGGCAGTCTGATAATGCCCATGGCTCCGCTTCTCAGAATAATTAATGTTTTAAATGCATAAAATACAATACATAGGATTACTGAGGAAACCAATTATATTGAAATACAGTTATCAAAATGCTTCAGAAAAATTTATGGACCCCAGGCTAGCCCCTTGCTCTTTCCCAATATACTATTTGTCAAAATAATATGATTTCCTCATTGGGGTTACTTATCAAGGACAAGGAAGTTAAAGGTAGAAGCCCAGGAAAAGAAACAATGAGAGAAAATAGAAGAGTAAGCATAATGAGGCTATAGCTCCTGTCTCCTACTTAAGAGGTGTTTGTTCCAAACACTTGCCCAAAATATTTCAAGTACTCATGGACAATTCCTCCAGGAGAGCTGTTTTTCCCCCTGCCCAGTGGGATTTCTGCTTCTTCCTTATTGGAAACCCTTGTTTCTTGATGCTTTGAAACCACCTCAACATTTTAGAACTCACATGGTCTTTCTTTTTACCCTAATAAATGCTTAAAATAAATGCTTTTTATGTAGACGATTGGAGACTTATAAGATGTCCAAAATGGAAGGGATTTTAGATATGATAGTCTAATCCTCTTATTTTGTAGTTGAGAAAACTGAGCTGTCTGAGATCTTTGCCTTACCTAAAGGCCCTCAGCTAATTAATGGAAAGCAAGGATTAGAATCTTGTCTTCTGGTCCTCTGTCCATTGTGCTTTCTCATGCATTACAGCCTGCTGAAGTAAGTTGTGATGGAGAGAAGAGTGGGCTTAGAATCAAAACTTACATTCAGGTTCCCCGTCTACCACTTATTAGTTGTATGACCACAGGCAAGCCACTTCACCATTCATTGTGAACTTCTTCATTTGTAAAATGGGAATAGAGTCTTGCCACTCATGAAGTCTTTGCTAAGAGGTAATATCAAGCAGAATGGACAGCTTGAGTAGGGTGCAGCACATTGCCAGTTAAGACTTAAAAGCTTCCTAAAGTATCCCATATGGGAGCTGTGTGACCAGAGAAGAAGATGGGCTGGTCATGTGATGAGAGCAAGGAATAACTGATGGACATTTCCTGTGAATTCACTTAATGTTAAGTGAACTAAAGTATGGCTCTCAGAACTTGAGTATGGACTGAATGTGGATATTTATGAAGGGATGTGAATGAGCCATTCAGGTTGAGAGACATGGATAGGTTGCAATGACGACTCAGAGTATTATCTACCACAAAAGTGTGAGAAAATGCTTTGTAAAGCAACAAGTGATGTATAAATGTAGCTATTTCCTTTTCAAGAATCAACATCACATAATAACAGGCCATAGTTGATACCAGCATAGTCTTCTTACACCAATCTACATCAATCTCTTCCCAGGGTGACATCACACCTTACCTTAGTCTACTAAGAAATTACCTCCCAGCTTTGGTACAATAAGAACACACTATTGCGTTTGTTTGGATTTTATTTCAATGTTTCTACTCTGTTCTAAAAGAATAATTTTATACATTGAGTGAACATCATACATTACGGGTGTCGTTTAATAGACATGTATGTAAACCACAAATACCTACAAAATTTAGAGCCTTAATATGAATAGTATAATATTAAATTGGCTGGTGACCTTTTTGACAAGAGCATATTTCCAATAGATAACATGCATACCTTAACACACAAATGTTTACTTTAAGGATCATAAACTGGTATGTAATTTAATCCTAATTTCATCCTCCTTGCTATTAAGCAACATTAATTAAGCCCTACAAGGTATATGGCATTATATTTGATCATGGGCTTAAAATGCCATAGCTAAATATAGTCTCTATCTCTAAAGAGCTTATGATCTCCTCAAAAGACACATTTGACCAATACAGATAAGATACACTAAGTAAATATTGAACAAGCAATGTTGCTAATATACATAATATCCAATGGTACCTCATTTCTCTAGCATCATTTAGCAAGGAGATGTTTCACCAAGTAAAGTTTCCATATGATTGGTGTTTAGTCTTTCAGGTGCCAAAATTTTAACTATTTTGCATGGGAAAGAATTAAATATTTACTTACCTTTTTAGAATGTGGAACATATTTAATCTTTTCTTTAGGACTCAGAATTGTCACTCTGAAGATCATTAAGATCATTAAACTTTGGTATTATATAGGAATAATTAAGTTATGTTGGCCTTTTTGCCACTATACCTAGTGGGATCCATATTGCTTTTAAATCTTTTAAATTTTTCTTTATGCTTTTCATCATTTTTCTGTCTTTGGCTATTAGCTATTACTTCTGTACTCACTTTGCTTAACTTTTTGACAGTCTTAACCAGTTTGTAATTCTATTCAACTCTGCTATAGATTGGGAAAGATTGTTTAAATTGTGCCCAGAGGAAGAGTAAATAGATTAAGGATTTGAGTCATCTTTTTCCCACTTACTAGCTTTGTGATCCTGTACAAATCACTTTACTGAGTCTGTTTCCTCATCTATACAATGGGCATAATACTTCTTCTGCCTGCTTCAAAGGGTTGTTGTAAGGAAAACCACATATAAATATGCAAAGTTCCATATTAACATGAGCTCCTTGGTTGTTAGTAAGAACCTGAGGTGCCTGCCTGTGAATAAAATGCCTAAGTTTAATAATAACAGGCAAGTATTTTGTGACATCCCTTTTGATTGTTCAGAGGCTTTCCTTTTTCTACCTTCAGCATTTTTACCTGTATGCAAGAGAGGGGAGGTTTCTGGATATATGGAAAGTTATTTATGATAGATTTATGTTGCACTGCTAATTAGCAATCTTTGTATGTACTACTTATTGACTCCTTTCCTACTCTCCACAAGGCTCATTCTAGACCTTCTTTCCTCCGAGCCTCAGTTTCAACTCTTCTAAGCAGATGATCCTGCTTTATGATTTTCTGAGAGGATTGAGACCATCTGGGTTCCTTCTCATCCCATCCTCAGAGCCTCTCTATCGTCATCTGTTCTCTCCTCCTTCCTTTCTGTTTCTGAAGATGAGATCTTTTTCCTTCTTGGTAAGGCTAACCCAGCCTTCTGTGTCTGTGACTCCATCTTTTCCCAAGTTACCCAGGACATCACTTCATCAGTCTTAACAAATAAGCAGATGATAAGAGGTCACCACACCCAGATAAACTAGGTTTTTCAGTACTAAAAAGAACTGGTGGATATTATTGCCAAGCCATAAAGGAACAGGGAAGGTGTTTAAAGAGGACAGGAGATGAACAGATGTCTTGTCTTGATTAAAAAAAAAAAACAAAAAACTTAGCTTTGTTTTTTTGTTAAATTCTGTAACTTATAATTAAAAGGATGGTTAATTGGATCCCCATCTAGAAAAGGGGGTCATTAAAAAAACAGCGATAGATCATGACTAAAGGCCCTAAAGAACAGGGCAGGCAGGGCGACGGGTTACTTGCACAGAATGTTGTATTATCAAACAGCTTCTGCATTGAGGGTTTTTTGCATACTTTTTTTTTTTCAAGAGAAATTTTAGTTGGGGGAGGGAAAGATATTTCCAGAAAATGAGTGATGTAAAATTAGCGGAAGAGGAAAGCCTCATTGGTCCCTTTGGGTTTTTCTAGTTTCATAAATGAAAGACAGCATGGTACAGGTGGAAGAAAACCTAGATTTTACTGTCATAAAAAATGGGTTTGGGTCATGGTTCTCCCATTTAGTAGGTGCCATCCAGCAAAGTCATTTATTCTCTTGACTTTGGGAGTTGGGACTACATGTTTTCCTGCAGTCCCTTTGGGGTTAATGATCCATATGGCTAGATGATCTCTAAGGTGCCTTCTAGCCATGGAATCTTTGAACCTATGACCCATAAAATTTATTTTTAAAAATAAAACGTTATGCCAGACTAACTTCATTTCCTTTCTTCACAGTTAATAACTTTGTAGTTGCTATAGGATATAGTTTACCATAGATTTTACAAAGCATATATGAAAAGGGCTTGCATTTTTGGGGAAAAAATGAGAGATGTGAGCTATCCATAACATATTAGAATTAACTTTTGGAGGCTGATTGATAGTCCAGCCCAAAGAGTAGTCTTTAGTGACTAATTGTCTATTGGAAGGGGATGAATTCATGCTTTGCTCATGATGTGTTTAGCAAGTTTGCCAGTACAGAGCTATGAGGTATAACTAACACAATGAATGACAAAGGTTGCGATGCCAAAAGTTTCCTGACAGGCTTGATCACTGAAAAAATTTAATAAATTTATAGGAACTATTGAAAAGTGAAAAAAATGGACATAGAAGGAACATTAGTATATTATTCTTTTTCTTTCTTTTTTCTTTTTCTTTTTTTTGGGGGGGCGGGGCAATTGGGGTTAAGTGACTTGCCCAGGGTCACACAGCTAGTGTTAAGTGTCTGAGGTCAGATTTGAACTCAGGTCCTCCTGACTCCAGGACCGATGCTCTAGCTTCCCCGAACATTATTATATTATTACAATAATGTAAATGAAAATAACACACTCAAACTAAACTAAAATTAGTTGCTGTGACCAGCTTTGGTCCTAAAGAATAGATGATAAACTCCTTTCCCTTCTTTACTTAAGTAGAGAGGGTGGGAACTATGGGTATGGAATGTTGTTAATATTATCAGATACAGTTATTGTGCAAAACATTTTAGATTAAATTATTATTATTATTAAGATAAATGGGGGCAGCTAGGTAGTACAGTGGCTAAAGCACCAGCCTTGGATTCAGGAGTACCTGAGTTCAAATCTGGCCTCAGACTCTTGACGCTTACTAGCTGTGTGACCCTGGGCAAGTCACTTAACTCCCATTGCCCTGCCCCCCCCCAAAAAAAGAGATAAATGTATTGATGCCCTTTGTCTTTATAGCCTAGTCTTGGGTGGGGTTGGGGTGCAGAAGGGAAGAAGAGCAATTAAGCAAAAACATCTTCACATTTGACAATATGCAGAGTAGTCCCCTGCTCTTCTGCATCAATAAGAGAGAGAGAGGGATTTTTCATTATCTCTTCTCTGAGACCTTAATTGGTTTTTCAGTTACTAAATTCAACTATTTTAGTGATCTCTGCATTCGTGTTGTATTCACTATGCATGTTTTTTTTTTCTGCTTACTTCATTCCACATCAGTTCCTCAAAGTCTTCCCATGTTTCTCTAAATTCTTCCTTCATTTTTGTTTTTCTGCGTAATATTCCAGTACATGCATATACTGTGCCTTTCACCGCCCCCCCCCCCCCAGCTGGGCAAACATCTGTCTGGTTTATATTTTTCTGCTACCTGAAAAATGTTGCTATGAATATTTTGGTATGTCAGTGGTCTTTCCTCATATACTTCCATCTCTTTCATTAAGTGAAACCTGACTTTCCCCTAAGGATACCATATTTCTTGTCACTCTATACAAAGTTGACCTCACCTTTTTTTAATACCGATGCCCTTAGTCAAGGGAAAGACATAGCATTCTTCTTGTTTGACACTGTTCTTCCAAACCCTTGTTGTAATGCTATCACTCAGAAAACCCTCTTCTTTTTAAGTTCATTAGCAAATACACATTTGATAATCAATAAATCACAAAAACACTTGTTAAGTGCCTACTATATTTATATGCCAGACAAAGCGTAAGCTGCTTGGAGATACAGAGACAGAAAGACACAGTTCTTGCCCTCAAGGAGCTTACATTCTGCCTTGGGAGACAAGCATATATTTAAGTGTATAATTTAAGTATAATAATAAGATAACTTGGAAGTCATTATCAGTTCTTTCCATCTTCGCACAGCCCCATCCCTGATTCTGATGACTTGGCAGATCTATGGATTGTCATTATTTTATTTTAATTATGAATCCATCCCTATTTACCTTATTTTTTTATTAAATTTAAAAGTTGTTTGGTAGCAGTTCCATACTAGGTAAGGAGGTTTCTTAGACAGGGATAGAGGAACTGGGGAGATGTGTATCTATATAGGGACCCAGTAAATATACAGAACAGGATCTGTTGTGTGGTGGAAAGATGCCACATCCCTCAGTCCTTCTTCCTTGCCACAGATACCCAGAGTTCATTGACAGTAGTTTACATATTAATGAGTTAATATATGTAAAGTGCTTTGCAAACTTCAAAGCACTCCATAAATGCTAGTTGTGTGTGTGGTGGTAGTGAGGTAAATACATTCCTCCAGTCTCCCCCCCCCTTTTTTTTTTTTTGGCTCGGGGTGGGGCGTAGGGGAGAATGAGGGGAGGAGTGTGTGCCTCCTAAGGAGCATATGTGAATGTAATCCAAAGTGGGTAAGGATAAGGCTGTGGTAGGTAGGGAAGGAGATCTGTGGATGGAAGGGAAAAGAGAGAAAGGAAAACCCAGAAAGAACCTTATAGCTTAGCTCCAGACAGGTGGTGAGATCTAGGCTGAAATATATGAAAGTGGGTGATACAGAGTAAGGAGACCATATCTTCCCATCCCAGACTCTCTCTGAAGCAGAAAAGCCTTTTATTTTTTTGCAGGTGGGTAGAGGGAGAGTGAATAAGGACATCATGTAACAGGTTAGAAGAGGTAATGTGCCTTCCATAAAAGGGAGGATGTTTAGTGGGGATGGGGACAAAGGAAGGGAATATACTTTAATTATCTATGATGCCTTTGACTTGCAAGTCTCTTGTACCCTGGTCAAGTAGATACTGTCTGTTTACCCAAATTCCCTGAACATAAGGCAGGAAAACTTGATGGCAATGGTGCCGTATTTTTCTTCTTCTTTTTTTTTGGGGGGGTTTGTTTTTTGTTTACGGGGCAATGGGGTTAAGTGACTTGCCCAGGGTCACACAGCTTGTATTTTTCTTAGCAATAGGATGCTGGCTTCTTTGGACACCAGCATTTAACCATTCAGGGTATAGTTGCCTACCAGCTGCCCATAGTAATGACCACGTGTAGAGCAGAGTTTCACCCCAAATGCCTTGGTAATACAGCCTCCACGGAATTGGTAATGATACTTTCACAGGGTTTTAGAATTCTGAATTTCCTCAAAGCATCTGGGCACTCTTTATCATTTTCTTCAATGATTTTGCCACCTAATCTAGTCTTCCTATCTGATTTCCAGTTTTCATCCTCCACGACTCTGATATTTATGTTGTTAACCTTTCTAACACCTCTGACTTACAGGACCTCTGCCTCAATTCTCATGAACATCTCCATTTTACTTATAATAGGGATAGCTAATATTTTTATAGCACTTTAATGTTTACAAAGTATTTCATGTATATTATCTAATTTGAATGTTAACCCTGTAAAGTAGGTATTATAGGTATTATTTTTTCCATTTTATACAAGATTCAGAGAGGTTAAGTTGACCTGCCTACATGGCAAACAGCCAATGTCATAGGAAGGATTCAGACATAGATACCCCCCAAGTTCAAGTCTCTTCCACAACTACTTCACTGCATCTGCTAGCCCATCAGGAAGTTCATACCTCGGAGCTCACCATTACTTAAAATTGGTCCATCTCTAAGATCTCAAACTCTGAAATTTTTCTCTGTCTTCCCATCCCATTCCCTTGCTTCTCAGAAACATACCCTTTCCCCTCTTCCTAACCTGGTCCCTTGATTCTTTCCTTATATTCTAGTTCATCACTCTTGAGTTCCTTTTTCTTTGAGCAAAGACTTTGGATGACTTCTTGGCTGTTAATGTCGTAGAAGAGGGCATTTTTTCAGGCATGTGTTGGACAAGACAAGGTCCCTTCCAAATCTTTGATTCTCTGATTCCTTCTCTAGCTGATCTTGATTGATGGTTAGCCATTTTGACTCTGAAATCCTCCTTCACTCTTGAATCCTTTTCCTCCTTGTCATTTCGCTATCCAATCAGTGAGTAGATATTTTTAAGCACCTGCTATGTATCAGGCACTGTGCTAAGCACTGGGGACACAAAGAAGGGTAAAAGACAGCCCTTGCTCTTGGGGAGCTCACAGTTTCAAGAGAGAGACAAAATGGAAATAACTGGAAATAATAGAGAGAAGGCACTAGAATTAAGGGGATCAGGAAATGTTTCTTGTAGAAGGTGAGATTTTATTTGGAAATTGAAGGAAACCAGAGAATCCAGGAGGTCGAGATGAAAAGGAGAGTATTCCATGTGTGGGGGACAGCCAGTCAAAATGCCTAGTGTCATTGGATCAGAGAACATCGGGGGAGAGAGGGGAATAAGTGTAAGAAGACTGGAAAGGTTGGGTGAGGTTATGAAGGGCTTTGAATGCCAAACATAGTTCTGTTTAATTCTGTAGGGGATAAGAAGCCTCTGAGATTGATTGAGTAAAGGAGTGACATGGTCAGACCTGTGCTTTAGAAGATCACTTTCACAGCTCAGTGGAGGATGACTTGGGGAGGGGAGACTATTCTGGTGAGGGCCTTCACTGGAATTCTGCAGATTCTCCATCCCACCTTCTTAGTTCTTACCTCAGATTTGTAAAGTGGTTAAAGTCACAAAATTATTCTGATTGAGGTCACTGTAATTTTATGCTAAGCTTACTACTACACAGTAGTTCTTAAATTCAATCCCTTATTTATTCTATCCTATCTCCTACTAGATTGTAAACAGAATGAAGGCAGAAGCTATATCTTCATTAATTTTGTATCTAAAATAATAAGTTTTCAGATATTTGCTAAATTACTGTTACGTGCCTTGGTAGTGGCAGAAATTAAACACAAGGAGTCTAAGGAAAAGATGATATATAGTTGTTAGAGGAAAGAGTTTAACACAGTTGGAGAAAGGTAGTTCACCTAAGAGAGAAGGATTTTGAGGAAGATGACAAAAGGGAAGGAGGGAGTGCTTTAATGCTTTAATTAGGCATTAAGCTAGAGGATAGGACTGAAAGTTTCTGGTAAGGTTAAAAAGAAAGAGTACTTAAAAGGGAAGTTGAATCTTAGAACCTTGGTATTTGAGAACTGGATTTTGGCCATATGCAACCTGATGATTTGTCAGATGAGTGAACTGAGATCCAAAAGACAGTTAGTGATAGTAAAGTCTCAAATCTGTCTTTTGTTAGATGAGTGCACCTTCTATAAAACTACAGTGAAAAGGAGGAAGAACTTGCTGTAGCAAAAGATCAACAGGTGTTAACATCTCCAAAGGAAGAGGCCGGTTATGTTTTATTAAACTTTTTTTTTTCCAGTGGAAAATGGCTAGTGAGATCTTTCTTTAATTGAGAAGTAAAAATAAGAAAGTACTCAAAGGGGAAGGGAATGGAAAATATAAAAGTTTGTAAATTATGGTTTTTTTAATTCTTAAAATTCAAAGTTGTGTTTATATTTTTAGAGAATGTTGTTCCTTATTAAGATCTTGAATTGCCATGTTTTGCTATAGGTGATAGAAAAAAATCCAGTTGGGAATGTCCTATAGATAGTAGAAGGGAAACTCTCTCTACCCCTCTTTCCAAAATATGTAGTCATAGCAATACTACTAAGTGTGTGACAGCTTTAAGACTTTACTAATCACTAATTTTCTATAGGCAGATATCTGGCTCTGGGTATCTTATAGTAGCTTTGCAGTGACATGGCAGAATTTCCTGCTCCACACCTCCTTCTTCCTTCCTCATTCACTTGCCCAAACAGAACTGGTTGGCCTTGGAATGCACAATGTGTATAGAGCAGTATTCACTCATGCTTGTCAGGAAAGCAGAAGAGAACCAGTGTCATTTAAAGGATCTTTTGAAGTTATAGAGTTCTCTCAAATCTCACATACCACCCTATTTGGATCTCTCCTACACACTTAACTATACTAGAAGTCATGATTTAACTGTATAATTTGTCTTAATCTATATGGATTATAAAAGTCATAGGGAACAGAAACCATATCTTATTTTATTTTTGTATCCCCAGTACCTAGTCCAGCGCATTTATGTGTAGTAGATGTTTGTTGTTTGAACTGAATTGAGCATAGCTTGCTATTTCTATTGAGAGAACCAACAGAAATAGAGTTTGGTTCCTAATAACCTATAATTCACTAACTGACTAGAAATAAAACTGTGTAATGTAGATAAAACAGATGCTTTGCATATCCTCCATTTTAAGCTATATTGTCCTATCCCCTTGCTTTTGTGTTGCCCTGAACTCAGCCCTCACAGTCTCTCATTCTGAAGCTTTCCACTCCATACACTACTCTCTGGAATGCCTGTTCCATGGGCAGAAAACTTGCTTTTATTTTATTTTTTTCCTTTTCCACTCCTTCCATCTTTTGGCTCTCACTGATATCTGGCTCCTTCCTGATGACACAGATTCCCTGGCAACTTTTTCCATCACTAGCTTTATTTTCACTCATTTTCCCCCACTCGCTAGTTGAGATGAAGGATTTGGAATACCTTTATCACTTGTAGGTTCTCCCACTACCACCATCACTCAGTAATCTCTCCTCCTTTGAGATCATTCAGTGCATAGCTATCATTCAATCAAGATTCTGGTAGCTATTGTCTACCAGCTTCCAGGACACTCCCCTTCTTTCCTCAGTGGATTCACTGCCCTGGTTCGCAGTCTTCCTCTCTTCCCCAACTTCTGCCCTCATGCAACATACATATTGATAACTCACTCAAGCTCACTAACCTCCCAATTGATCCATGTCCCATGAGCTACTCCTACATGCCCCCTCAGCTATACATAGTCATATAACCCCATAAATGCCCCACTTCTATGTTCGTGAACTCTGAAATTCCTTTATCCACCATAGTCTATTGTCATTCCACCAGTCCTTCTGTCTTACAACCCCAAATCCTCTTCTTTGTCCACATGGTGACCTCTAATCCCTTGATGCTTCACTTCTTTCTCAGGTCGTCTCTCTGTACTGGCTACCCTCTCCACTCTTCCCCATTTTCAACTCTATATTTTCTCTTGTTTTGAGTCCCTTGTTCCTTATCATATCTTATCACAGATCTTGCCCACCCCACCCCACCCCCATGCCAAGCCTTAATCTTGGGTCACTCTCACCCTTGCTACCTTTGCCTCAACAAAAGTGCTGCTGAGCAAAGCTGGAGAAAATCATGAAACTGCACTGAGTCCACTAAAAATTTGTTATATAATATCGGCTGGGCCCTCACCCTTGGCAAGGCAGTCCTTTTACACCTCCCTAATTAAGTCATCATATTACTCACCACAGAGGCTTGTTTAAACCTTTTTATCTATCCCTCCTCAAACTTCCGATCTCCTCTTCCCCCTACTCTCTCAGCTGAGACTCTTCATATTTTAATGAATAAAATTGAAGCCTTTCTAAGAGGACTCTCTCTTGTCCCCTCATATCACCCAGATGCCTTTTGCCACTATCTCTTCCCTCACTCATGTTTCACATAATGAAGTGGACCTTCTCTTTGCCAAAACACACCCCTCCATATTTACAGAGGTAGCTAGGTGGTTCAGTGTATAGAGACCTGGGTCTGGAGTCAGGAAGACTAGAGTTCATATCTGTCTTCAAACACTTACAAACTATGTGACCCTGGGCAAGTCACTTAACCTCCATTTGCCATAATCCACTGTAGAAAGAAATGGCAAGCCACTCCAGTATCTGCTAAGAAAACCTCATGGACAGTATTGGCGTGATATGGCCCATGGGGTCACAAAGAATTGGATACAACTGAACGTCTGAACAACAACTACATTGACAAGTGATTCCATCCCATCCTGTCTTCTCCAGTAGATTGTCTTCTTTCATTTATCTTCAATCTCTTTGTCTACTGGCTGTTTGTTTTCTGCCTGCAAACATATCCAATGCTCCCCCCCACACGCACACATTCACAAACCCCAGTTCCTCAGAAAACTCTCACTTGATCCATTCATCCCCACTAGTTATAGTCCTATTTCTCTCCTCCCTTTTGTGATAAAACTTTTTGAAAAGGTTCTCTATAATAGATGCCTTCACTTCTTTTCCTCTCACTCTCTTTTTCCCCCACACTCTCTTCTTAACTCTCTATAGACTGGTTTGTAACCTCATCATTCAACAAAAATTCTCCAGTTACTAAAAATCTCTAATGGCCTTTTCTCAGTCCTCATCCTTCTTGAATTCTCTAACCTTTGATACTGCTGTTTACCTTATTGGTACTCTCTTCTTTCTAGGTTTTGTTACACTGTATATCTCCGTTTTCCCTTCCTACCTATCTTCTCAGTCTCTTTTGCTGGTTCTTCATCCAGAGTCTCATCTACTAACCATGGGGTATCTCATGGGCCTTCTTCTTACCTCCCTCTATACTATTTCACTTAGTAATATTAGATCCCATAGATTCAGTTATCTCCATATTAATTATTTTTAAATATACTTGTCCAGCCATAACCTCCTTGTAATTTTCAGTAGCCTACTGGATGTCACATAGACATCTTAAGCTCAGCGTGTCCCAAACTGATCTCATTATCTTTCCCAAAAGTCTCCTTCTTCCTGTTATCCTTTTACTATGAAGGGCACCATTCTTCTTCTAGTCACCCAGCCTAGGCAACCTAAGGTATCATCCTTCTGACTTTTCACACTCCCTCTCACCCTCCAATATCCCTTCTGTTGCCCACTTATGTCTAGTTTTACCTTCCATAATCTCTCCCTTTCTTCCAATGGTGACACTGTCAGCACCCTGGTACAGGTCCTTGTCACCTCATACCCTGGGACTATTAGCAATAGTCTTCTGGTTGATCTGCTTTCCACAAGCCTCCCCCAACTCCAGTCCATTCTCCACTGAGTGTTCTTCCTAAAGCCAGGTCTGCCCATATCACTCCCCTACTCGGTCAACTCCAGTGGCTTCCTGTGACTTCCAGGCATTCAAAGTCCTTCATGATTTCTTCTCTCCTCCATCTTTCCAGTCACACCCTACACTACCCTTCTTCTCCCTAAACACACATAGTCTTTAGTCCAGTGGGCTTCCTTGCCCATTCCTTGAACAAGATACTCCATCTCTTGACTCTGGGCATTTTCACTGACTGTTCCCCATCAAAAGATTGATTTATAGTGGTAATTGATTAACTGAATGCAGAGTCCCTTTTGTAGCTTAGCAAATTTTCAAACTCACCTGCTTACTCATGTTGCTCCCTCATTTGATATGTGCTGAAGGAAAGCAAACAAAAAGATCTGGAGTTTTTAGTGAACTGCACATTCAGTCTAGGTCAACTTTGCAATGTGACAGCAAAAACAGCTTTTGCAATATTAGTCTACTTTAAGAGAAATGTATTCCAAATTATATCAGGTAGTAATTTCCCTGTACTCCACCTTTACAATATGAGATTTGTGTGTTTTTTGTTTAGTTTTTGGGTGCTATAATTTTGACAGACTGGAGAGAATAAGCTTGAGGAGAGTGATTGGATGTTGAGAGGTCTTGAGGATTGTGTCATTTGAAAGAACTAAAATGTTTAGCCAAGGGAGGTGTAACGATTGGAATAACGCCACCTGCTGGAGACTTTACTGTAGAAGAGTTCTGCCCATGAAGTGAAGGTCTTTGAGGGCAAGACCAGGAGGTCTTTTCTTTGGCGTCAGGAAGTGACGCGGGCTAGTGGAGGAGGAAGGAAGAGACTGGCGCTCGCTCTCACTCTCTTCCTTTGGACTCTGATGGAGAGCGGAGCTAGAAATGTGCTCTCCCTTTAATAGATAGGAATCTAGGCCTTTCTCTCTCTTTACCAAATTCTTATTCTCCTTAATAAATGCTTAAAAGTCTAACTCTTGCTAAAGCTTATAATTTATTGGCGACCACTCATTAGATATTTTAGACAGTTTAGCTAGAATTTTAGCCCTTAACAGAGGAAAAGACATGAGGACCGGTGAAGAGAAGGAGGAACATTTTAGCTGCCAAAGGATTTTTTTATTATTAAAAATATATTGTTATATGTGACTTTCATTTCAAGTAATACCCTACTTTTGCTTCACAGCAAGTCATCTATTTTTTATTATTATTTTTTTATTTTTTTGGTGAGGCAATTGGGGTTAAGTGACTTGCCCAGGGTCACACAGCTAGTAAGTGTTAAGTGTCTGAGGCCGAATTTGAACTCAGGTCCTCCTGAATCCAGGGCCAGTGCTTTATCCACTGCACCATCTAGCTGCCCCCAAGTCATCTCTTGTAACAAAGATTCTTCTAAGAGGGAGAAAAATTCAGCAAAACCAACACATAAATTGTGTCTGACAGCATATAAAATATTACACAATCCTACTCTAAGACCATCTCTACAATACTAAGCAGAGCTACATTTTCTCTTGTCACTGCTGATAAGTTTGGTTATTATAATTACTTGTCACTGATTATAAGTTTGGTCATTATAATTACACAAAATTCAGATTTATTATTTTGTTAACATCATAGGTGCATATCGTTTTCCTGGTTCTTCTGATATAGTTGGTATCAGTTGATGTGTCTCTCTGAGTTCTTCATATTTATCATTTCTTATGATACAATATTATTCCAGGACATTCCTGTCCTATAATTTAAGCCATTTCCCAATGACTAGCATCTACTTTATTTCTATCTCTTCATTATCTCAAAAGGTACTCCTTAGAATATATATATATATATATTCCTAGTAGTGATATCCCTTAAAGAGCATAGATCAGTAGTCATAGTAGTCACTTTATTAGCAGAATTCCAAATTACTTTCTAGAATGCTTAGACCATAGATTCATTGACAATAATAGTGTGTCTATATTCCTTTAGTCCCTCCAACATTGACCATTTCCATCTTGTGTCATCTTGGCTACTGGGCTGTAAACCCATGAAACTGTTTTGATTTGCATTTCTTTATTAGTGATTTGGAGCACTCTTTGGTTGGTTGTAGTTTGTATTTATTCTTTAGAAATTTTTCTTATCCTTTGACCACCAATATTTGTGTTAACACCTTCCATTTCCTGTTTATAGACCTTTATCAGACATACTTGATGCAAAGATTGTTCTCCTAATCCTTAATTTATCTTCTTTCCTCAAGTCTTTTTTTTTAAGTTATCACATGGAAGAGAGATTAGGTTTGTTCTTCTTGGGCCCACAGGATAGAACTAGTACCAGTGGACAGAAGTTGCAAGAGGCATATTAAAAATTCAGTATGGTTAAAAACCATTAGAACTATCCATAAGTGGAAGTGTTAAAAGTGGCACCTAGCTTAATTTGTCTGAGTAGATATTTATATTTCTACATATATAAGTAGATATACAAAGTAACGGGGGTGGGTACTAGCAACTGAGGTATCAGGAATGATTTCAAGTATGAGGTAACACTTAAATTGAGTCTTAGAGGAAACTAGAGGAGAGAAGAAAAGGAGTAAGCATTTATGTAACATCTGCTATGTGCCACTGCAGCCCAGCAAGGTAGGTGCTATTATTACCCCTCTTACAGTTGGGGGGAAACTAAAGCAAACAGGTTTTGGGGTGTTTTCTTGTTTCATTTTTTAAAAGCATAGGCAAGGAGATGGGGTGGGAAGAAACACGTTTCAAGGATAGGGAATGGCCAGTGCAAAAGCAGAAATGGAATGTCAGGTATGAAGAAGGAAGAAGGTGAGATTAACAAGACCTTGGAGTATAATTAGTGTGGAAAAGTAGTTTGGGCCAAGCTGTGAAATGCTTTAAAAAGCAGAGGTGTTTGTATTTGTTATTAGAAATAATGGGATTGTTTACCACTGAGGGGAGGGAGGAAAGGAAGGATAGAGATTGGAACAGAAAAATATAAATATAAATGTTTAACCTGAAAAAAAAAAGAAATAATAGGAATTCACAAAGCAGATTAAATTGTAATTGAAAAATGTTTAACAAAATTAATAAAAATAATGTTAATTTGTGGTTTTTTAAAGTAAATATGTGGTGACCTTTAGGGATCAGTTTCTATTTGAGTTTGATACTACTAAAATCAAGGAAGTAATAGAGTGGTATAAGATTTGGAGAGGGAGAACCAAGGCTATCAAAATAGCCTAGCTGAGAAATGATGAAGTTTTGAAATAGGGTAGTAGGTGGGAGTAGAGAAATGGGAACGTAGATATACAATAAATGTTGTGAACATAGGTACAACAATAATTGGCAATAGAGTAAATATGTGAAGTGAAGTACTGCAAGGAGTTGTGGTTGTAAACCTAGGAGGATGGAAGAATGGTGGTTCCCAGGACAGAAATTGGGAAATTAGGAAATGGAGCAAGAGAATCAAGGGTAAATATAAGAATTTTGTTTTTGATATGAGGCTGGATTGCCCTGAGGAAGTCCTGTTTGAAATATCCAGTAGTCAGCTGATGATTCAGGGCTGAAGCTCAAAACAGAAAAATTAAAACTGTCTATATAAAATTGGGAGTCATCCATGTAAAGATGATAATTAAACTCATTAGAGCTGATGAGGTCACGTAGAAGAGAGGAGAGAAGGAATCATAGGATACCTGTAGGTACACTTGTGTTTGAAGTCATGATAGGGACAATGAGCTAAAGGGAGACTAAGGAATGGTCAAACAGGGAGGAAGAAGAAAAGAAATGAGAGATTGTTGTCACTAAAATTGAATAGGAGCAGTATCTAGAAGGAGAGGGTGAAGTGCATTGTCCAGTCCAAACAGGAAGGTCAAGAAGGATGGGAACTGAGGGATGGCCGTCAGATCTGGCAATTAAAAGATCATTGGTTTCTGTTGAATGAGGTGTCAGAAGCCAGATTGCAAAGTGAAAGCTGGGTAACCACTTGTTGGATATGTTACGAGGGGATTCTTATTGAGTTATAATTTAAAATTTGATGACCCTTGAGATCTTCCAAGTCTGAGAGTCTGTGAAACTCATATAAATATGAACAAAATGTTATAATTGCATAAGATTTTATTGTTTTCAAGTCGTATGAGATCAGAATGGGGTATTTCAGTCTAGGTCATTGTCGTGGTATAGCCTAACCTTTGGCTCTCTAGAACAAGTTCTGGCATGTCACACCTAGCTGGAAAGGCTTAAAATATAAACCAATGATAGACTGCCTTTAGTTGCTGGAGGATCAGTCTCATCACTGGAAAGCTGGTTACCACCTGCAGCAGTTTATAAAGACTTTACTAAGGCTTATAAGGAGTTATGATCTCTGTTGGTCAAGGCAGTTCACAGAGTAATAAAATCATGGATCCTTGGAATTGTAAAGTATTAAGTTTTTAAATACTATCTCATTTGAGCCTCATGACAACTTTGTCAGGTAAGCAGGTCAAGAATTGGAATATTCACTTAAGAAAGAAAAACATAATTTAGAAGTTAACCCTACTGCCAAAACCCCACCAAAACAGTAAAGCTCAATTAGGAGTAACAGTTAGTGGGTTGAACTTAGGTTCTATAGAACTTACTATGTGAGGGAGAGAGAAGAGACAAATTTATATTAAAAGGTAATTGAATTTACCTTTCTTGAGGAAAAAAAAACAACCAAGTTTCTAGAGGTCCAGTTATATCACTAAGCATTTATTAAATACCCAGGATATGCCAGACACTGTGCTAATATTGGAGATATAAAGGCAAAAAATAGTCTCTGCTCACAAGGAGCTTGTGGTCTAATGGGGGAGACAACATGTAAACAACTCAATGTAAACAAGATATATACAAAATAAATTAGAGACAGCCTTAGCAGGAAGGCACACATAAGGAGGGCTGGAAAAAGCTTCTTACAGTAGTCAAGACTTTAGTTGAGAATTGAAGGAAGCTAGGAAGGCCAGGAGGCAGAGATAAAGGATGGGAGAATTTTAGGCATTGGGGACAACCTATGAAAATGTATGGAATTAGAAGATGGAGTGTCTTGTGGTAGGAACATCAAGGAGGCCAGTTCCACTGGATTGCAGAGCAAGTGGAAGAGAGTGAGGTATAAGAAGACTAGCAAGGGAGGAAAAGAAGTCATGTTAGAAAAGGACTGAAGAAGCCAAACAGAAGATTTTATGTTTTATCCTGAAGGTAATAGTCACTGGAGTTTATTAAATGGGGGAAGGGCAGGGTGACATGGTTGGACCTGTGCTTTAGGAATATCAACTTGAAAGTGCAGAGAAAGTGGACTGGAGTATGGGGAGAGACTTAAGGCAGAGAGACAAAACAGAAACCTATTGCAAAGTCTGGGCCTAGAGTAATGAAGCTTTACAACAGGATGATGTCACGGTCAGAAGAGAGAAGTTAGCATAAATGAGAGGTATTATTAAGGTAGAATTGACAAGAATTGGCAACAGATTGGATGTGGGAGGTAAAAGAGAATGACACCTGGTTTAGAGCTTGGGTGACTAGAAAGAAAATAGTGCCTTTGGCAGTAATTGGGACATTAGGAAGGACACAGGGTTTTGGAAATCTTAAGTTTAAGATGTTTTTAGAACATCCAATTCAAGCCGTCCAATAGGCAGTTGGAGATGTGAGACTTGGAGGTCAGGGGAGAGTTTAGGGCTGGATAAGTAGATCTTAGAATTATCAAAATACAGATGATAACTGAATCCATGGGATTCTGATGATATCACCAAGTGAAATAATATGTAGGGAGAAGAGACGAGGACCCAACACAGAGGCTTAGAGGAAACCCACTGTTTCTAGGCATGGCTTGGATAAAGATCCAGCAAAAGAGACTGAGGAAGAGTTGTCAGACAGGCCAAGAGGAGAACCAGGAAAAAGCAGTGTCATGAAAACCTAGAGAGTATCAAGAAGATGGTGAATGACAGTGTCAGAGGCTTCAGAAAAGATTAGAAGGATGAAGATTTGGGGGGGAGGGGCATTAGATCTGGCAATTAAGAAATCATTGATAACTTTGGAGAGCATTTTTAGTTTAATCCATGAAGTTAGAAGCCAGACGACAGAGGTTAAGAGAATGAGAGAAAAGGAAGCAAAGGGTACAGTGATTGTAGAAAGCTTTCTCAAGGAATTTAGCCACAAAAAAGAAGATATACATATCTAAATAGACATATAGGGATCTCTCTACATAGGTATATAACCAAATATGTGTATATATACATACATACATACATACATACATATATATATATATATATATATATGGAAATAGGGAATGGATGGATCAAGTGAGGGCTTTTTGAGGTTAGGGTGAGAGGAACATGGGCATGTATGTATGTAAGCAGAAGGGAAGCAGTTAATACACAGAGATTGAAGATTAGTGAGGCAGTAGGGATAATAAGGGGAGGCACATCTACTGGAGAAGGTAGGATGGAATGGGTCTACTTGTGCCTGTAGAGGGTTGGCCTTGGCAAGGAGAGGACCACCTCTTCATATGAGGCGGGGAGTTGGAGAGGGTGAGATGAGGAGGCAGGAAGAGAGCTCTGTGTGAATGTTCTCAATTTTTTCAGTGAATTATGAGGCAAAGCTCTCAGCTGAGAGAATGGGACAAGAAGGAAACCTGGGAGATTTGAGGGAGGGGTGAAAAGGTTGGAAAAGTCTCTGTGAGTGGGACAGTGAATCAGTTAAGCAGGTGTAAGTAGGATTACCTTGGTACAAAGAGGACCTAATTGAGGTTATGTGACAAATTTGTAGTGGATCCAGTTGGTTTTGTGACTTTCAAAAGCAAGGCGGGGGGGCGGGATAGGAGCAACGGACGCAGATATGAGAAGAGAAGGGAATAAGCATGTATTAAGCACCTACTGTATGTCAGGTGCTGTGCTAAAATCATCTTATGTGATCCTCACAACAACCCTATGAGGTAGGTGCTATTATCCCTAGGATGATGACAGTAACCAGATGTGAGGATTAGACTGGCAAGAAGATCCAGGGGAAGGAATTTGAGTGAAGAGGACAGTGTACAGTTGAACCAATTCAACCAAGGGGACCATAGTGGGAAAAGAAAAAGAGTGTAGCCTCTGTAGGGGTGGATGACCTAGAAAAAGAACTGAAGGGTGAAAGGGTTGGAGGATGAAGAACAGGATTGGGGGTTACAGTGTAGAGAGGGTTGTGGGGTGTTCAGATAAGGAATTTCAGAGTTCATAAGCTTGGAAGTGAATCACTTGTGGGTGATGGCAAGATGACTATGGCCATCTCTGTGAGTAGCTGAAATGGTGTGGTAGA
The DNA here is from genome assembly GCF_019393635.1 of Dromiciops gliroides. NCBI lineage: Eukaryota > Metazoa > Chordata > Mammalia > Microbiotheria > Microbiotheriidae > Dromiciops > Dromiciops gliroides. The sequence goes on along the minus strand of NC_057861.1, from coordinate 264,981,758 downwards.
GTAGGTAAAGGAAAATTAATATATTGAGGAATTGTGAGGTTAAATTGTTTGAGAAATTATCATTATGTATGTTGAAGTCCCCTAATATAAGGGCAAGAGTTGAGAAGAGAGACTGTAAGCCAGGCACTGAAATCGTTAAGGAAGGAAGGAGAGTTTCCTGGAGATTGGTAAACAACAGCTACCAGAATCATGATGGGGTAGTAGATATGCACTGAGTGAACCTCAGAATTCACTCAGGTTACTGAGTGATGGTGGTAGGAGAGATTCTAGAAGTGGCAGTGGTGAGCAAGGAGAAATCCAACTCTCCCACCTCAACTAGTGAGTGGGAGTAATATAAGTAAAAGTGCAACCAATGCTGAAAGAGGTGGCCAGGTTATGACATCAGGAGGGAGTACAAAAAGATGGTATGAGTGAGAAAGAAAAAGTTGAGAACTAGTTTTGTTACTTATGGAACAAGGCATTCTAGAGAGTGGTGTGGAAAGGATGGGCAGTTATAGAGTGTTATGTTGGGACTCGATTGAGGGGGATTGGAATTAGGGAACAATCGGTGGGTAGAGGTAGAGAATGGGGGTTGTGCAATAACACTTGGGGTTCAGAATCAATGGGATGTGGAAGAATTGAGGGAATGTGAGTTTGTTGTTGTTCAGTCTTGTCAGACTCTGTGACCTCATTTGGGGTTTTCTTGGCAAAGGTACTGAAGGGGTTTGCCATTTCTTTCTCCATCTCATTTTACAGATGAGGAAACTGAGATAAACAGCGTTAAGTGACTTACTCAGGGATTTGAATTTAGGATTTGAACTCTTGACTCTAGGCTTGGCATTCTTATCCAGTGCACCACTTAGTTGCCACTGCAGTTAGGTAGTTTATTATCATCTCTGGTCTTTAGGCCTTCATTGAAAAGATTATGTGGAGGAGAAGGATGGTTAGGCTCAGGTGAGATAACTGTTGGAAGCCCCAAGAGATGCTGGTAAGGAGCAAAATGAATGGGTATTCCAGAAAGGCCAGGAACTAGACCCTCCCCTACTTATCCAGCAGATTCAGGAATAATTACTTTGAACTTCTATGTGGTAAAAATAGCTTGCGTTTATATAGCACTTTAAGATTTGCAAAGTTCTTTATAATTATTAGCTTACAGCAAACCTGAGTAGTAGCTGCTATTATTATCCCCATTTTACAGTTGAGGAAACTGAGTCAAATAGAGGTACTTAACCTAACCTCTTGTTAAACCTTGTCCAGAGTCAACAGCTAGTGAGTGAGTGAGGCAAGAATCAGTCTTTCTAAATTATTCAAATAAGTTTGGAATTAGTGGGTTCTGGGTTGATGAATATTTATGTTTTTTAAAATATTTCATGGTGCTATTCTTTTAATAATAATTATAACCCACATGTGGATGCTTTTAAAGTTTACAGTTCTATGAAATAGGTAGTACACATACTATTAAGTTCTTTTTATAGATGAGGAAACCTTTGCTCTGCACAGTTTTTGGCACAAAGGCACTTGATAAATGCTTGTTGATGGAAATGGATGCACTTAGAGGTGAAGTGACCTGCTGAGAATGATGCTGCCAAGAATCTTCTGAGATGAGTCTCTTCCATATCCAGCATTTTTCTGTTACACTCATTTCTGCCTTTGAATTTTATTATGAAATTTAATTTGTATTTAATAAGAGACTTTTTAATTGTATTTTCTTTCTTTAGATTTATATAAAATATGATTTTTAAAGTAGGAAATTAATTATAACATATCAACTAGGTAACATTTATTAAGTGGTATCTTATGAACTAAAATTACTCTTGTGGACTAAACAACATCCTAACTCTCTAAAATAGTTTATAGATCTTTTAGAAGTTAATTAATTTACTGTTGGGATTAGGCTTGTTAATCAAAGAAAGGAAAATAAGAAGGAATGCATCTCAGCTTATAATAAAACTGAAATCGGCATTAAACTATATTTTTCAAGTTACTCTAACTACTTTAGACTTTTCTGATATTGGAGAGAAAGACACAGATAAAGTAGATCTACACGTGGATAACCATTTTCCTTTCCTGGCAGAGCAATATTCCTTTTTAAAAGAAACTTTTGAAGGATGTGAACAGCTTTGGCCCTGTAGGGATGGGTTTTTAAGCATACTGGACAGTCATTCTTTCCACACACTTTACAAATAATCCTTTCCTTTCTTATTTAATAGCCAGTGTAGGTAGAGAGTTCTTGACTTTCTTTATTCCTGATTCTCTTTTGTTGCTACTCATCAAACAACTTGATATTGAGTTCCCAGAGGAATAGGGGGAGGATGCTAGATATTTTTGTGATAGAGCACTATTTGGAAAACAGCAAACTTGTGATGGGTAGACTTGATAAGCATGATAGTGTAAGGTGCCTAAGATATTTGAATTAAGATACATGAAAAGGTAGAGTGAAAACCACAGGAAACTTTTAAAGGAGTTAGAGAAAATGATAAAGGAAAGAAATATGATCAGGTTAATTTTTGCTTATTAAGACATTCTGTATGTTTCCTTTTTCTTCTTTTTTTTTCCAAACCCTCCCCAGGAACTTAGGAAATAGGGTGTGGCATATGATGATATCTGGGTTCCATTTATATACAGATAACATTCCAATATAATAGCTTTAGGGACAATCAGATTATTTTGTTAAAACAAATATTGCAAAAATCTAATTAAAGATAAACTGTTAGCCTTTATATGGTAGTTTAGTAAATGAAAAGAAACTCTTTGAATCCAATTCAGAAGAGAGGTAATGGACACCCATTTAATGTCCCTTTCCTCCTAGGTCCTGAATCATTTAGGATTTTGATCTCATGTGGATTTTCAGTGGAGGAACAGGAAGATTTGAAGGATAATTGCAACTTGTCAAGATAAAAACTCAGTTCAGTTCTCATTTTCCCACCTATAGTGCCAGCTCCCTCAAGTTCTTTTTAAAGGGTTTCTTGGACAGGGACCAGAGTGCTTGTTATATAGGATTACTTTTATTAGTTCAACAAAGCACTGTTGGAAGAAGTAGCTTCATATAGAACTCAGTGTTGTGATGAGATTGTATTTGTATTTAAGTTTGCCACAGAGGATTTATGAAAAGTTAGCTGGAATTGCACAGAATAAGAAAAGAGTGGTCAGTTGGGCTTTGTGAAGGAAGTAGCCACTGTTCAAAAATCATAGGTCCTTTGATTCATTTTTTTATATAGTGTGCTTTTATTAGAGATGATTATCTAGGAAACGTGAGTTGTGGACAGAAGAATAGCTGGTTCTGTTTTTGTCTATCACCTCCCCTTCCCTCATAATCACCCCACTTCCCTTTCTCTTGGTCACTGTGAAATAAATACCAGGCATGGACACAAGGTGGCACAACGACTACACGCAGCTGCTTCCTGGTATCCCAGGGAAAAAACAAAACAATAACTGGAAGCCAGGAATCTCTTGATTCCAAGTGAATCCCTGTGAAACACAGGAGGGTTGGCAGTTCTCTTTTATGTAGTAAATTCCAATTATCCACATATAGATAATTGAACATATTTGAGGAGTTATTGCCTTTTGTAACATCATATTCCAGTTGGCCGACAGGATATTTACAGTATTTCTGTTATGTTGATTGTGACCCTGCTTGAGCTTCAGGCAAATTGGTTGCAAGGAATCAAACAGGAGAGTTTCCTGCTGCCTTACTTTGGTGGCTTCCCAAGGTACCTTTCACCTCTCTTCTTTGCACTAATAGACAGGACTGATTATTTTTCCCATTGCTTTGCACTGTGCAAATACTACTCCCTAATTTGAGCACTCGTTGACTATCTATATCTTTATATATAGACCCCATTGTCAGACTCCATTTTTATTGTTCATGTTTTCTTATTTCTTTTTTAAAAATAATGTTAGTGGCAGTTTTAGAGATTAGTATGTGTACTGGTTTTCCTGAAAATACCAAAAATATGTTTAATATTGCAGTTCTAAGATCTGCTCCTTGAAGTCATTGTCGACTGTCTCTTAGATTGGTGTTCATCTAAAGTCTTTTCTTTTTCCCACTTTTAAAGATGGGGGGCAGGGTTCAGGAGCGGGAAGCCCAGGACAACCAAACTTCATTCCTTAGAGTTGAGGAGACCAGGTGCATATTTTTTCTAGAGCTGGTTAAGTGCTATCCCATTTAATACTAACGTTGCTTGAGGTATATATTATATTTATGCAATTTGCAAGTGACCTGGAATTTGAACTTCAAAAAAGTTCTACTTAAAAACTCTCTCGGAAATGATAAAATTTTAGACTAATATTTCCTTATTGACCCTAACTGGTTTCCATTTCAAAGTATAAAGAACAAGAAAAATACACACATAGACAGACATACATGTGTGAAAATGGAAAGACATGACGTATTATTAGCTTCTCAGTGGGAACAAAAAATTACATAATTCTAAATGTTTTGTTTTTGTCATGATGAGGAATTCTTTTCAGTATCACAAAATTTTATTTGTGCATATTTGGGTCACTGTGCTCTAGGAAATTATAGTGAATAAGATTCGGTGCCATCACTCTTCTTTTCCCTCCCACCTTTCTTTTTTTCTTTTGTTCAGAAAGCAATGTGAAGACATAAAGGAGATGGTTTAGATGGGGAAAATTGCTTTTACTATTACTGTGAGCAGTATAGTGACAGCATATTTACCTTCCTAATTCCAGGTTAGGAAGCAGCAACGGTTTAGAGGGTTCACATTGCTTTCTGATGATGACTCAAGTCCAAAACTTAAATTAACTTAAAAATTATTTACTGATGGTTTTTACCTCTTTTTCTCATCCCTTTTAAAATTTAGCTTTTGTTTATTTAGTTTAATGAACCAAATGAAGCCAAGTAATTATGCTAATACAATTAAATTCATAGTTTTTCTTTAAGGATTTTACTGTGGTCAAAGGACTTTATCCCAGAATTTATTCAGTTTCTCAAGCTTATTAGATTGCATTAATAGTAGAACATTTAGATAGGAAATGTGATATGCTAGTTCTTAAAGTAACAGGTGAATTAACCTGGCTTCTTCTATGTTTTAACAGTTGAGAATGTGACTCAGAAACATATAGATGCATCTTTAATAAAACTTGAATGGGACTTATAAATTAATAACTTGTAAATTAATGTCTTCTTTCTTTTGGGACGGGGCAGTGAGTGAGGAGGAAGAAAAAACGTGCACATAGATGTATAGAGGATAAACTGGAGATAATCTCAAAAGGAAGACACTAGAATTACCAGGAACTAGAAAAGGTTACTTTAAGAAGGTGGGATTGTAGCTGAATTTTGAAGGAAGCCAAGAGGCAAAGACAAGAGAGGGGTGAACGTTTCAGGCATGGGCAGCAGCCAGAGAAAAAGCTCAGAGATGGGAGATACAAGCAAGAAGGTCAGTATTGTTGCACCATCAAGGTATGTGGAGGGAAATAAAGTGTAAGAAAATTGGAATAGGAAGAGGCAAGGTAGCCATCTGTATTGGTGAATGCACCTGCCAAAAAGCAAAGGAAAACTTGATTGAGGTATAGAAAGTAGTGAAATTAATTTTTAAAAATATAAGTGATATTAGCTGCTATTCAATTAATTGTTAAAGTTAGATTTTAAAATAAATTTACCTTTTTTATTCCTTAATTTTAAAACATGTATTACATATTAGTGACTCCCAGCTCACTTTGGAACTGTATTTAGAATCTTTTACATGGAACCTGGAATAACTATTCTAGACCTATAAATTCCATATTACAATGTTTTATACTAGATTCTACGGGGTATGCTGAAGTCACATGGCTCCTTTGTGGACAGGTGATTTGCAAATAGGGTTCCAGAGTCATGTTTCTCAAGCTACAATTCACTTGGGAATTTTCTCTTTCTATGACTTTAACTCTCATAGCTGTCCATATCTTTAGTACAAAATATTCTCCTAAGGTTCAGTTCCAGTCTTCTGTTGCCTGCTACATTATCTCCATATGAACTCAGTGTTTCTAAAAGTGAATATAAATTTCTATCATTATCCCATTCATCCAAGTTCAAAACATTGAGGTCATCACCAAAGTTTGCTTGAATGTCTCTTGCATCCTGTGCTTTTTCTTTCTTTGTGCTACTAACCTAGTTTAGGCCCAGCATGAAACTTCTGAGCTGTGAGCAGGTTTTATCTGCTAGTTTGCATATTCTTTCCAGTAGAATGTTCCTTAAGGGAAAGGATTTGTCTTAAGGGAAAGGACCCCTCTGTCTCCAGCATTTAGCACAAAGCCTAGACTGTAGTCACCTGCCAAGTAATTGTTGAATACAAAGGGCTTTTTTTGTTTTGTTTTGTTTTATAGGTTTGGTTTTGAATATAGGCATAAACAGAATCATTTATTTCTCCTAAATTTTAATGGTGGCCAGTTATGATTCCAGAAAGAGTAACATAAGTAGGTAAACATTGTAATTGAGATTTTTTGTTGGCCTAATTTTTAACATCACTATCAATTGCCAGTGACTCTCTCCCCCAAATTAACACATTATCCACATCTGAAAAAGTATGTCCTGCTTCTGGATCCTATATGCCCAACAAGATGGAGGACTAAGACATTTTCTTGGATATTATGACCTTTGAAACCTACAGAATAGAAATTGTGCCCCAGAGATGAAGCAATTTCAGCTCTCTCCATGGTGTAGGGCAGTGGTCAAACTCAATTACAAATAGATCCCTGTAGGCTGCATATAGACTTAGAAAACTACAAATTAACATTACTCTATCTGACCAGAGAACTGCGGAACAGAGTGGGATGCAGTATGTGTGGGGAAGGGGGAAGTTGGCTTTTTTGTGGCATTCCAATGAGCTTGAAGGAAAGAGTCTAGCATCAAGCTGGGGCCAGTTCTGTCCCCAAGAAAAGCAATGTGGGACAACAACCTAGATTCATGAACCGTGACCTGCCAACCCCATGGGAGGAAGCTGAGACACTATAAGATTTAATCCCCAGAAAAACCACCATTAGAAGGGAAGAAGTCAGAATGTTGCAATAGGGGGAAAGTAGAGGGGGAAAGAATGATACCATAGATGTTGAATAGAAGAAGACTGAAAGACCTTGAGCATAAGCAGATAAACCAACAGGGAAGACCTTAACAGAAAAAGGAAATCTAGCTTCTAGATTTAGTAAAGGTGTTCAGGTCCCTGTGAATAAATACTAAAATACAAAGGAAACTAATTCAACAGCTGTTCCGGAGTTGTTTAATAGAGAATTGAGAATTATGAGAGCAGAATTAAGAGCATGAAGAGCAGAAATAATTGACAGAGAAGAAAAATATGAATCTGCGGTGGCAAATCTCACCAAAGAAGCTAAAAAGAGGGCAAATTTTAGATAAAAATACACAGAAGTGTAGGACAAGCTGGAAGAAGAGAAGCAAAAAGCAATATAATTTTAAAAAACACACTGTGCGTACAAACAAAATATAGGGGCAGCTAGGTGGCGCAGTGGATAAAGCACCAGCCCTGAATTCAGGAGTACCTGAGTTCAAATCTGGCCTCAGACACTTGACACTTACTAGCTGTGTGACCATGGGCAAGTCACTTAACACCCATTGCCCTGCAAAAAAAAAAATTAAAAAAAAATATATATATACACACACAGATATATATAATACTTGAAGACAGGAAGCATAGAGATAGTATAAGGATTGTAGTTCTTATAAAAGAACATGACAGGTTAAAAAACCTGAACACCATAATAGAATGAAACTTTCCAGAACTTGTGAACTCAGAAAACAAAGTACTAATAGAAAGAATCCATAGATCATCTCCAGAAAAAAACCCAAGGTTGCAAACTCCAAGACATATTGTGGTTAAATTTAATAATTCTATTGAGAAACAATCAATTCTGCTAGCAACCAGGAGAAGAACCTTCAAATACAAAGGAAAGGAAATTCCAATGACATAAAATAATTTCACACCCAATAGAAAAAAAGTGAGGGAATGGAAAAATATGTTTGAAAAAACTCTGAAGCTCAAAATGCAATACAAGGTGACCTACTTTGTGGAAAGGTCTGCACATCTAAGTTTAAACATAAATGAAAAAAGACAGATGTTCAATAATAAAGAGACATTTGAAGTTTTCTTATTTAAAAAAAAAAGACAAACCTCAAGAAACAACTTCTTTCTTGAATACTATAGACAACGGAAATGCAGAAGGGATTGAACAAATGTAGCAACCAAGGGCAGCAACAAAGAGACAGAGGAGAGACCATTAAGAAATTTCTTTCTAAATGTAAACAAGGAGATGGAGTGAAGGCAGAAGTCAGATGAAGATGTTAGTGGAGAAGCAGACCTGTAGGGTTATGGAATGAGTATTGCAATACCCTACTTTTGCTTATCAATCGTTTGTTGTTGTTGTTGTTGTTTTGTGATACTGAATTACAAAGTGGGAGAGTCCACAGAGGGGAATAGGGAGGAGAATAGAACAGAGTGCATGATATATCTTGTTAAGTCTAGCACTAGAAGTGAGGAGAACATGACTGCATCTTTTATGAAGTAGAGAACATGCAGGGAAATGGATGAAGAGACAAGGGAAGAATTGGAAAGAGTGGGGAGGGGAAGCCATGGATGAATGCATCTGTGGGTAAATAGATGTCCTGCAAAGGTAGATGGAGACCTTGCACTGGGTGTTGTCTTTGGGGATTTGATTCTTAGAAAGACCACTTATCCTATGCCTGAATTGGAGGAGTCAGAGGTCTTAGGAGCAACTGGAGCTTGGGGAAGTGGGAGAACATGGAACCTGGGAGATTTTGGAGCTTATCAGTAAGGATAAATGACCTGAGGAGGGCAAAAGTCAGTAATGGGCTGCATATTAAGGGGTGGGAGTAGGGGATCCTTTCACAGGGCACTGTCCTCACTATCACTTTCAGGAATTGGTATTTTTTACCCTAGGAGTGAGGCACAATGGAAAAGGGGGTGTAGGAGCAAGTTCTACAAGTCAGTGCAGAAACTACTTAGAATGCAGAGCTTAGAGCAGCTGCCTTGGAAGTTTTGGATTCTATGAAAAATTCAGAGACTAGAGAGGGACTAGATAAATATGGAGGCTGTGAACCAGATAACAGGGGTCTAGAGTAGACAGATAGGAGAATGGATAGTGAAGAGAATGAGGAAGAGAGGTGCTTGATGGAAAGGGGCAAATCAAATTTTTAAAGCTAGTTAACAGGTCAAATTAAAGGGGAAGTGAAGTAGGGGGATTCTACTTGACTGAGAAGAAAAAGAAGAGGGGAAGAATTAAATAACCAGATAAAAACAGGAAAGGAAAAAGAAATCATAAAGCAGATCTCCAAAGGGAAAAGAGTTACAAATGGGAGGAGCTCAGGGGTGAGAGGAGAGCTGGTGGAAATAGAACAACCTCAAAAAATTGATAAAGTAACTAAAGAGAGATGTACTATGTTTACAATGAATGGAAGGGTAATCAAAACTTTAAAAACCAGTATTAGAGACAAATGGAGGTAAACATAAAGCTAATTCTCATAACTTTAAATATGAATGAATTAAGTAATCTAATAAAATGAAAAAGAATGATAGATTGGATAACTCAACAAAACTCCATAATCTGATGCTCACAAGAAACATTTAAAAAACAGACCTACACAGAATGGGGGGGGGGAGGGGGAGGAATTCCTGTGTGTATCAAGTGAATCCCCAAAAGCTGAAGTTGCAGTCTTGCTATCCAACAAAGCAAAAACAAATATTTGAAAAATAAAAGGGGATAAACAAGGAAACTACATTATGCTGAAAGGAACTATATATAGATAGAAAATCAATTTCGATATTAGATTTATATGCTCCAAATGCCTTGGCATCCAGATTCAGAAAGGAAACAGTAACTGGGCTACAAGAATACATAGTAACATAATAATGACAAGATATTTCAGTGTCCCTTTCTCAGTTTTGGATGAGTCTAATAGAATGATAAACAAAAGATAAAATATAGAACTGAACAAATTGATGGAGAAATTAGAGTTAAAAGATTTATGGCAACTTCTAAATTGTGCTACAAAAGAATATATATATTTCTCATCACCATGTGAACCTTTATAAAAACTGACTTGTATTAGGGCAACCAAGATATTGCAAACACATGTTAAGCCAGAAATGTAAATATGCCCTTTATAGTCTTTGGCTTAGGGGACATCATACAAAGAACACTTAATAAACAAAAATTCTGAAAAAGATGACAACAATGAAATAATGAGTGAGCTAGAAAACAATCATGGGAATAATACTTGGTGAAGAAAATGATAATAAGTTAATAACACACCAAAATTCCTGAGATGAAAACCAAAGCAGCCCGGGGAGGGAGGGGGGGAGGTCATATTTTTACAAATATCATTAACCAAAAAAAAACCAAAAAACTTTTTTTTTTTAAGGCATGGGGGTTAAGTGACTTGCCCATGGTCACACAGCTAGTAGTGTCAAGTGTCTGAGGCCAGATTTGAACTCAAGTACTCCTGAATCCTGGGGCCGGTGCTTTAAACCACTGCGCCATCTAGCCGCCCCCAACCAAAACTTTTAAGAGGATTAATGAACTGATATGTATTTTTAAAAAACTAGAAAACCAACAAACTAAAATTGTACAGAATAGGGAGTTATAAGTATTATGAGGATAAATAATTAAACTGGAAACAAATATTAAAATATAAATAAAATTTAAAACTGGGGTCTTTGGATTATAAAATGGATATGATAGATTTGCTTATCAATCGTTTGTTGTTGTTGTTATTGTTGTTTTGTGATACTGAATTACAAGTGGGAGAGTCCACAGAGGGGAGATAGGGAGGAGAATAAGAACAGAGTGCATGATATATCTTGTTAAGTCTAGCTATCTAATGAAAAAGAGGGGCAGAAAATCATGTCAATAAAATAGCAAATGAGCAAGGTAAAATTACTAAACCAGGATAAAGTAAGAATTATCAGAACCTAGTTACATATTTATATGCTAACAAAGCTAAAAACACCAAAGAATAGAGGATATACCTAAAAGTTACAAAATACTACTCAAACTGTCAGAATACCACCAGATATTTAAAAACAAAACAAAACACTTCTGTCCTGATGGCTCACAGAATAATTCTGTGAAAGTTTTAAAAAATAGTTGTACACAAATTATTCTCAAAAATGAAAAGAACCTTACTAGTAGCTTTATATGAGACAAATCTGTCTTAATCCTAAACTAGGAAGGCTAAAAGAGAAAAGAATATAAATAGGCGATTATCATTAATGAATATTGATTCAATTTTAAAAAGAAATCCTGTCAGGACTATCATTGATTTATTCAAGAAATCATTCATTATGACCAATTTGTATGGTTCAAAATTAGGAAACAATCAAAGTAATTTAAATTAAAAAAAAACAAAATATCCCAAACCACGTGATTATCTCCTAGAACCAGAAGAAGCCGTTGTAAATATAACATTTATTCTAAAATAATACAAATTATATGATTAGAGGGACTTTTTAATATCATAAAAAAAGCCATACTATCTAAAATCAAAAGCAAGCATCATATGCATGGGAATATAATAAAACTTTTCCCAATAAATAGAGGAGTAAAACAAAGATTCCTATTCTCCTCACTATATTTGATTTAGTTCTAGAAATGCTAAATTAAGAAAGAGAAAGAAAAATTGAAAGCATAAGAGGAAAATATAACTATCCCTACTTACTGAGGACATGAAAATAATATCTCTAGCCGAGTTTCAGGCTACAAAATACGTCCTCAAAAAATTGGCTGCATTTCTACATAACGGCAACAAAACCCAAGGAACGCATAATAAGAAAAACCCCATCCCAAATAACTACAAATGCACAAAATACCAAAATTGTATAAATTCTGTACAAAGTGCTCTTTAAAGAAATAAGACAAATACCTGGAGGAATATTTAATGCTTGTGACTGGTTGTGCCAATATAATGCAAATGACAACACTACTACAAGACTTGATAAATGATAACCAAAATTCATTTGAAAAATACAGGAGATTATTGAATATTAAGGGAAGTAAAGATGAGGGGGAGTACCTACAGACCTTAAGATATAAAAACAGCCAGTCATCAGAGCCATCTGATGTTGGTTAAAAAAAAAAAAGTAGGTCCGATCAAAAGATCAGATTAGCCAGTCTCTCTCTGCTCTCAAGGAGCTTAGTCTAATGAGGTATTCCGGACTTTGAAACACCCATGTACAAGCAAGATAGTCCAGGTATATTCCAATTATCTTAGAGTACTACACTAATAGTAAGGGGGACCTGAAAAGTGTTCTTTTAGAAGATGAGGATTTAGCTGAGAGTTAAGGGAAGCTGGGAAAGCTGAGCTGAGATGAGGAAGAGGGAATTCCAGGCAATGACAATGCACAGAAAAGAGGCTCAGAGTCATAGATGGTGTATATGTGAAGGACAGTAAAATGTATAGAAGACTGAAAAGGTAGGAAGGGACCAGATGATGAAAGTGGATTTTATATTTGATCCTGGAGGTGGTGGTGGTTATTCATTCTTCATTTTCAAAGAGGACACGGAATCATGTGGTGATGTCTTTGTGAGTGAATTTGGATTTAAGTGAGGCGAGTTGTGTAAAGTCACCCGCCTCACTCTCCTCCAGAGTCATCGAACTCCACTGGTAAAAACAAAAATCATGTACAAATTGGAGAGGATACTGGTGGTAAGAAGGAGTGACTAGAATTTAAGTAGGGCAGTGTGGACTTTAGGAAGATCAAATAAGCTGAGTAGAAGGTGCCTGGAGTGGGAGAGACTTGTGTCAGAGATACCAAGTGAAGTGGTTTAAGTAGGTATAAGTTTGTATCTCTGCATTGGGTAAAGGGGAATTTCTAACCAAGAACAACGTATCTCAGTGAGTCAGACAGAGACACAGACAGAGAGACAGACAGAGACAAAAATGATACAGAGAGGGAGAGAGGAGCTCGCAGGAGTGCCGGTGCCCGAGGTGTGCCAGAGTAAGTGGCAGAGCACACTGTTAGCTTCAGCAGCACTTCTATGAAGATAAAAGAGGTTATGGTTGCTTTAAAACACTTAAGATTGTTCAAACTAACAGGTGTCTTGCCTTGGATGCCTATTAGCTTTGTGACCCTGGGCAAGTCACTTAATCTGTCTGTGCCTCAGATGACTTTTTTCAGTTGATTATCTCCAATTTTTCCTGTGATGTATTTTGTTTCTTAGTTAATAAGTTTGGATCACAGAATTTACATATACCTTATCAGATTTAGAAATACATTTTTGGTCATTACCAGCATTCTAGTATATACAGATAATAATTTGCCATTTAATCGAAGTCATTTGCTTTTTTAAATAAAGAAATCAAAATGAGGAACACGATTTTAAGCATGGGGATCATTTTCCCCATTTGATCTTTTCTGTTACCTTTTCCCATTCTGTACTGTATAGTTCAGAGATTTGTACTTGTAAATTAATCTATAAATTTTTCCGATCATTTTTTAACAAATCGTCTGCTAATAGTCTATGGTTTTTTTGGGTTTTTTAAAATGTGGTTTCCTGAGAATTTTTTTATGTCAGCTTCTGGCACACAAGTAGCAGTGTTTTTTTTATGACATTTGTATATGTTTGCATTCACTTCAAAACTAACTTGCTGCTCAAACTATTTTAATCCACATCTTGTACTTCATGTGCATAAAATATAAAAACATGTATGTGCAAGTCTTAGTTCAGCATTAATTTTATTTTGTTAAGCCAACAGGAAGAATTTCGAGTTATGTAGCCTGCAACATAATAACCTAAAGTTTTCTTACAGTTTCCTTCATAAAAATTAAGTTTAAGTTACTCGTGTTAATTTAGGGAAGCAGTGTTATAGATAATCCCAAATAGGGATAATCGAAAAATGATTTATATTTGGAATGTTTTTCCCATTTTTTCTTCTTTGAATAATAAGTGCATCAAATTTTCTAGGAATTTACAACATCTGGAAAAAAATATGAAGGGTGTTGGTCTCTCTTAGGACGAACCACTGAGATGTTCAGCTTCCTATCTTCTCTTCCACCCCCACACCATTCAACTTTTCTCCTTTCTCACTTTAACTAACTGAACATTCCTCAGGTTGATATAGAAAAGCCTTCTGAAAATATACTTCTTCACACCTTCCGTGGGGCAAGTAGAAGATTGTTTTGCTTTAAGGAACTTCATTTCCAGAGTTTTCTAGTAACTAAAGATGCCTTTTAACTCTGTTCTCATCTGAGTTTGTTTATTATGAACTTAACAAATGTGAACACTTTCATATACAAAGGACAGAAAAAGAGGCTTGTATATTAAACCATGAATCTCTATTATATATACTTTATTTAAATATATCTAAATTTTAGGGGGCAGCTAGGTGGCGCAGTGGATAAAGCACTGACCCTGGATTCAGGAGGACCTGAGTTCAAATGCAACCTCAGACACTTGGCACTTACTAGCTGTGTGACCCTGGGCAAGTCACTTAACCCTCATTGCCCTGCAACAAATTATTATTAGTAGTAGTAGTATATTGTAGGGCCATGTTGGCACTTGATCCCTTGATCTTGTCATCACTCACAAGTGTTAACATTTCTATGTTCATGAACTCTGAACTATTTATCTATCATCTTTTTTTATTCTATATTTCCCTCTGCCTTAGAATCCCTTATGCTATTCTTTACTCTCACCACCATTCCATGAGAGCTCTCTTATTTCCCTTCTCATTTTCATGTCACTCAAATACTTTCCCTTGCTATCCTTTACTCTTACCTGATATGAATAAGTAACCCTTCTTGCAAAGACAGTCTCCCTCTATACCAACAAGTGATCTCATTCCTTCCCTTCCCTAGAAAGTAAATTGTCTCTCTGTCATCCCTGTGCTCACTAATCTTCCAACTCTCCCTATCTACCAGTTGCTTCCTTGCTGCCTACAAATGTGCCCATATTGCCCCATCCTTAAAATTAAAAAAAAAAACTTCATTTGATCCACCATTCCTTGTTGTACCTGTTCCTTTTCATGGGTGAACCCATTGAAAAGACTGTCTGCAATTAGTGCCTCCACTTCCTTTCCTCTCACTCTCTTAATCTGTTATGGCTTCCCACTTCATCATTCTCTGAAACTGCTCTCTTGAAAGTTATCAGTGATCTCTTAATTGCCTCTAATGGAATTTTATCAATTCTTATTCTTTTGACCTCTCCGAAGCCTTTGACAATGTTAATCACCTTCTTCTTGTTACTGTCTTCTCTTTAGGTTTTTTAGAACCCTGCTCTTTCCTGGTTCTCCTCTTACCTGTCTGACAACTCCTCAGCCCCTTTCTCTGGAACTTCATGCAGGCCATACCTGCTAACTTTGGGCATTCTTCAAGTCTCTGTCCCAGTCTCTCTTCTTCCTATATACTATCTAATTTGGTTATCCCATCAGCTCCCATGGATTCATTTATTATCTATGCTGATAATTCTAAGATCTGTTTATCCAGCCCTGACCTCTATCCTGCCCTCCAGCCTCATATCTCTAACTGCCTTAAAAGCTGTCTAATGTCAGCTTGAACTGGATATTCTGTAGACATCTTAAACCTAAGATTTCCAAATCTGAAATCATCATCTTTCCCTCAAAAAAAAAATCCTCCTCCCCCCCCCCCAACTTCTCTATTTCTGTTTGGTACCACCATCCTTCCAGTCACTCAGTCGCTCAACCCAGGTGTCATTTTCAATTCCTTAGTCTCTCTTCACCTTCTCTTCAATATCCAATCTGCTGTCAAGTCCTATAAATTCTACTTTCACAACATTTCTCATATATACCCCATTCTGTCTTCTGATACTACCACTACCTTTGGGCAGTCATAATCACCTCATACCTGGATTATTAGAATAGCCTTCTGCTTGACCTCCCTGCCTTAAGTTCCTCTTCAAGTCTATTCTCCACTCAGCTATCAAAGTCATCTTTATAAATCATAAGACTGAGCATGCCACCCCTATTTCAGTAAATTCCAATGGCTCCCTAATATCTCCAGGTTAAATGTAAAAATCCACTTGTAAAGCCCTTCACATAAACTGGCCCCTTCCTATCTTTACAATAAGTTGTCTTACACTTTACTTCTTTCCATGTTTTCTATGATCTATAGGCCTCCTTAGGTTCTTCCAACAAGATACTCCACCTCCTAACTCTGAATATTTACTGGATGTTCTGCATTCCTGGAAACTTCTTCCTCCTCATTTCTGCCTCCTGGTTTCACCAGCTTCCTTGCAGTCTCAGCTAAAAATATGCTTTCTACCAGAAGCTTTTCCTGGTCTCGTTTAATGCTAGTGCCTTTCTTTTGGGATTACCTCATGTATATCTTGTAGGTACATAATTATTTGCATGCCATCCTACACTTTTAAAAGTGAGCTCCTTGAGAGCAGAGCCTGTTTTTTGCCTTTCTTTGTATCCCTCACACATAGTAAAGACTTAATAAACTCTTCCAAGGCTAACATTGCCTTTTCTGAAAACTGTCCCTTTCTGAACTCTCTTTTTGCTTTTTTTGTGCATGTTAATAATATTTTATCAATTTTTTTTATCACTACCACCACTCAACTCTCCTGTACAAAAATAAATGCCTTCCCTTATACCAAATCAAACAAAACAAATTAACACAGTAATGTCTGAAAATGTATATCTCTTTCTGCATCTATATTCCAGCACCTCTCTGTCAAGACATAGGAGGCATAATCCATTAATAATTTTCTATAGTTGTAATGGTTCACTACATTAATCAGAGTTCTTAAGTCTTTCTGATTTTTCCTTTTTAGTATACTATAGGTCATTGTATAAATTGTTCTGGTTTTGCTCACTTTATTTTGCATCAGTTCATACAAGTCTTCTAAGGTTCTTCTGAATATATCCTTTTCATCATTTCTTTTTTTGTTGTTGTTTTTGTTTTCATTATTTCTTACAACACAATAATACTATTTGTTCAGATCTTTCCCAATTGAAGGCCACCAATTTGTTTCCAGCTCCTTTGTACAATAAAAAGTGTAGCAATAAATATTTTTGGACATGTAAGTTCTTTCATCCTTGAGGAGGATATATACCTTTTCATAGTACTGATGAGTCAAAGGGCAAGCACAGTTTGGTGACTTGTCAGAAGGACTTGATCAATCTCTAGCTCCAGCAACAGTGAATTAGTGCCCCTCTCCTTTCCAACCCCTCCAATATTGGGTATTCCCATTGTTTGTCATCTTTGCCAGCCTAATGGTTTTTTAAAATCAAACCTCAGAGTTTCAAAAATTTGTATTTGTATTAGTAATTTGAAGGATTTTTTTCTTATAATCAGTGATAGCATTTCTTTGGAAAATTTTCTACTTTATGTCTTTTGATCTTTTATTGAGGCATATCTCTTATTCTTAGATATTTGCATATTTTCCATATACATATTTATAGAGATAAGGACTAAAATTGTGGTTTCACTAGTATCATAAATACTCTGATGAAGAAATTCCTTCTGCCAGAGAAGGTTTGGACCTCCTCTATTACTTATTCTTAAGAGTTGTCCTAGAGCAGGGTTTCTTAAACTTTTTCCTCTCATGACCCCTTTTCACCCAAGAAATTTTTACACAACCCCAGGTATGTAGGTATATAAAATAGGTGTAACCTTTTTTTTTTTTTTTTGGCTTGGGCAGGGAGGGTTAGGTGACTTGCCCAGGGTCACACAGCTAGTAAGTGTCAAGTGTCGGAGGCCGGATTTGAACTCAGGTCCTCCTGAATCCAGGGCCGGTGCTTTATCCACTGAGCCACCTAGCTGCCCCTTCTCTACATAACCTTTTACTCTTGCCGCATTCAGTTACTTGACCTCATATGGGGTCACAACCCACAGTTTAAGAAGCTAGGGGCTAGAGCACCAAGAGATTAAGCAATTTACCCAGGATCGCATAGTCTGTGTTAGAGACAACTTGAATCTGGACCTTCCTGTCTAGGAGGCTGGCTCTCTGTTCTGTACACCACATTGCCTTTCATACATACTTTTCCCAAAAAGACATTCCTGTTCTTACCCTCATGTCTGTGCTTATACTGTTCCCTTTACCTGAATGTTCTCTAACTTTCTCCCTACATAGATCCTTCACATTCTTCAAGAGCAGAGTCCATGTATTAGAAGAAGCATGGAGAAGAGTGGAATTTGAACCTCTACTCTACCAGCCTCTTAAGCTTTGGCAAGGCATATAAGTTATCTGAGCCTAAACTTCTTTTGTCTATAAAATGGAAATAAAAAGTTTTATAGCTCACCTTTTTCCCTTTATGAAGCCTTCTCTAATCCTTCTTGTCTTTAGTGATTTCTCCTTTAAAAAAAAAAGGGTTCCTGTAATACTTCTCCTTTGTATCTTTTTTTGTTGTTTGCAGAGACCTATAATTTCATCAGTAAAGAAAATTTCCTTCTCATGTATAATCTACCTTAATTAATAATCTTAGATCTGGGACATAACAAGATTAAATAACTTTCTGATGATCATATAAGTAGTATGTGTCAGAAACCAGAATTGACCCCAGGTTTTTCTGACTCCAAAATTAATTTCCCATCCCCTATATATCATATTGGTTCTCCATTTATTGGACTCTTTAGACCCTATATTGCTTCTTTGTGTTATCTTTTGTTTTCTTATTTTGCTATTTATGAATCTAGTTTAATTCAGTTTAACATCTCATTTATAGTCAAATTGTATTTTGCATCTCATAGCATCTAGCTGCCATGTTAATAGTAGGTAGGAATTAATATTTGTTGAATTAATGAGTTTGTCAGTGAACTACTTAAGCAGGGATCAGGTAATGGAGGTGACAGTATAGATTTTGGGATTGTAAACAGGTTTATCTGTCTTTCCCCCATGGAGAATATTTGGCTTGCGGTGTTCCTTTATCTCCTTCCCAGTATCCATAATTTAATTCATGAATATCTTTACAGATAGAAGCAAGTTGAAATTTGTCCAAATTGTTGAATGATCCAAATTTCACTTTATAATTTTTTGATATTTTATTTCACCATAGATCCAGGTTTGGACATTCAGGAGAACCCAAGCCTTTTAATTTTCCTGCTTCCCTGAAACTTACTCCTTATTATGAATATATAGTTCTAGTTTCTAACAGGCTGCTAGGAGGTGCATTGGAGTCAAGAAAACCCAAGTTCATATTTAGCTTCAGGCACTTATTTAACTCTGTGCCCCTAGGCAAGTTATGTAATCTCTACCTCAGTTTCCTCAGTTGTAAAATGGGATAATAAAAGCACCAATCTCCTAGCATTATTGTGAGGATCAAATGTTGTAAAGTGCTAAGCATATAGCAGGTACTTGATAAATGCTTGCTATCTTCCCTTCAAGCTGATAGGAAAATACCATTATAAATAGGACTTTAATCTCTCAGCCATTAAAAAAAATGATACCCTTTAAAAATTTTGTTTTTATTTTCCAGTGACTATCTTTTCCAAAACAAATAAATATGGTTAAATAAAACAAAGCAACATGATCATGTCTGGCACTGTATGCCATAGTGTGCACCTATAGCCTACACCTCTCTTGCCAAGAGTAGGGTAACATAGTGAATTATTTGTCCTCTGAAGGTACATTTAGTCACTGAATTAATTGATTAGGAATCTAATGTCTGTCAGGGTTTCTTTGGTTTTTTCTTTACATTATTGTGGTAAATGTGAATATTGTTTTCCTGGTTCCATTTACTTCCCTTATCACTTTTTTAATGTTTTCATAGGTATCTCTGAATGCTTCACATTCTTCGTTTCTCATGATATAATAATAATTTATCATTCAGTTATTTCTTAGTATGAGGAAAGTAGCTACGTTTTGTGCTGTTCTCCAGATTGCTTACAAAGTAAATAAGAGAGAATGCTAGAGTGGTAGACAGGGGGAAGGGTGGACAGGAATAATTAACTAGAATACACTAGGATTTAAGAAGCAAGATCTATCAAAGATAAGCCAGAATTTCCGTAATACCAATTATTATATTCGTTGTATAAAACAAAAGAAATCACTAAAATGTATGTTGTCAAAAAATAAAATATGGGGTCCAAAGCTATGACTGCTTACTTGGGGAGCAACCAAGCATGATCACTGTGATTCCAGAATGTTTACTTTAATGGTGAAGTAGAATGACTGTGATGAGAGGAATCTCTATATCTAGTGTCTGGGAATTTGTTTCTTGGGGAGTGAGGAGGAGGGAAGAGAAGAGGTATGGGGAAAAATAGCACTGGTGTTGAGGCTGGACTTGTGCTTAAGAAGGGAGCAAACCAGGGAAACTGTTGACTGTACTGCATCTGAAAATTACCAGTGACAAGAAATGTATCTTTAATAGGAATGGTGGAATTCCTTGCTTTCCCCCAAGAGTGTGAAGGGTGGATAAGGTTCTGGATCCTAGAAC
This sequence comes from Dromiciops gliroides, assembly GCF_019393635.1. Lineage (NCBI taxonomy): Eukaryota > Metazoa > Chordata > Mammalia > Microbiotheria > Microbiotheriidae > Dromiciops > Dromiciops gliroides. The sequence continues at coordinate 264,961,414 of NC_057861.1, read as the reverse complement.
TGTAATTGAAAAGTATTCTACATCAAGCATTTCCCAGAGTTAATCTTCTAGCAACCACTGCCATGTACTTCAGCTTTTTTTCCCTGGAGAAACAAGAGAGACTCTCATTGGGGGTGGGTGGGTGGGCAGATTAATCTTGTGAGGTTAACCTGGATCAGAATGAACAAATTTGATTAACATTTAGAGTTGGCTGCACAAAGAGGTGTAGTATAATTATAGAACTCAGATCTCTGAACTTGGAATTAAAAGAAACTGAGAGGGGGCAGCTAGGTGGCACAGTGGATAAAGTATAGGCCCTGGATTCAGGAGGACCTGAGTTCAAATGCAGCCTTAGACACTTGGCACTTACTAGCTGTGTGACCCTAGGCAAGTCACTTAACCCTCATTGCCCCGCCCAAAAGAGAGATTGGAGGGAGGGACAGACAGATAGACAGATACTGGGATTCTAATCTTGCCTTTAACATTGACTAGCTTTGTGACTTTGGGAAAATTACTTAACTTGTCTGAAGTAAATTTATAGGCTCCTTATCTACAAGATGGGTTTTGATCTGCATCCCTGACAAAAATCACAGATCTGCCTTCTTTCCTACTACCTGGAACTGCATCTCCAGACCAGACCACCCCCTAAATTAAGTAACTGTTCTGTGCCACACACTGTGCTAAGTGTTATATAAAGAGAGACTAAACACAGTTCCCATTCTCAAGGAGCTCACAGTCTAATGGAAGAGACAATACACAAACAATGTACAAGCAAGATAGATACAGGAAAAATTGGAGATAATCTCAGAGGGAAGGCAGAACCCGGAAAGTCTTGCAGAAGCTGAGAATTTAGCTGAGACTTAATGATATTAGAAAAGCCATGAGGCAAAATGAGGAGGGAGGGAGTTCCAGGCTTGGGGGGATAGCCAGTGAAAATACATAGTCAGGAGATAGTGTCTTGTTTGAGGAACAGAAAGGAGACCAGAATCATGGATGGTAAAGTTTATGGAGGGGAGTATGCTGTAACAAAACTGTAAAGGTAGCAGGGGGCCTGGTGATAATGGACTTTAAAAACCAGAGGATTGTATATTTGATCTTCAAGGTTGATTGAATGGAGGATGGGGGTAATGAGAAGTAAGCTTTAGGAAGATCAGTTTGACAGCTGAGTAGAGTATGAAAACAAGCATTTACTAAGGCAATAAGTATTAGAAAGACTCATTTTCCTGAGTTCAAATCCAACTTCAGACACTTACTAGCTGTGTAACCCTGGGCAAGTCACTTAACACTGTTTGCCTTAGTTCCTTATCTGCAAAATGAGCTGGAGAAGGAAATGGCAAACCACCCTAGTGTCTTTGCCAGGATAACCATAAATGGGGTCATGAAGAATCAGAAACAACTGAAATAACTGAACAACAAGAAATATTAAGCACTTACTATCTGCCAGGAAATGTTCAAATACTGGAATGGAGTAGGGAGAAACTTGAGCTAGGTCTCCAGTTCATTGGAATGGGCCATGGCAAGATCAAAGGTATGACTGTCTTTGTGTGTAGCTGAGTAGAACAGAGGAAGGTCAGACAAAATGAGGAATTGGGATGTTAGTGTATTTGAGAGTGTATCAGTATGTATGATGAAGTCCCCTAGTATGAGGTCAGGAGTTGGGCAGGAGACAGGCTGAGTCAGGAACTGAATTTGTTGAAGAAAATGTTAGATAGATAACAGCCACTAGAATCTTGATTGGGTGATAAATGTGATTTGAATGAACCTCAAAGGAGAAGAGGTTACTGAGCAGTGGTGAGAGAGGGAGAGCCTGGAAGTGGTGAGGGATATTCCAGCTCCCCTACCATGAGTGAATCATGTAATATGAGTGAAATGTTGGCCGAGGAAGCTGTGTCCTCGGGAAGAAACCAGGACTCAGTGCAAAAACAAAAAAAAGTCCTCAAGTCCTTCTTTACTCCAAACTCATCCTCCTAAAAGCTTGTAGCTCCCTGTCCAAGGTATCTCTGTGACAGACAAGAATATTTACCACTTCTACCACTATGATAACAAGCAAAACATCTTCCTTGGCTGGGAATTGAACCTAGGCCAAGATAGTGAGAGTAACAAATCCTAACCACTGGACCAGCAAGGAGTTCAGCAGACCACCATGACACATTGAAATTCAGAATCGGTATATTGGATTTGTACATTCTTAACTTCATGAGATTCTTTGTTCCCATTCTAAAGAATTTAAGACAACTATATCCTGATTTAAAACATCCTTGAGAGATGGATAACCTAATTTTTCTACTTAGTCCCAAATTAAAACAAATTGGGGAGAGGAGAATGCAATTAAGATACAGCTTAGCCAACACATCTCATAAGATCATAAAATCATAAATCTAGAGCTTGAAGGAACTTTAGAAGCCATCTAGCTATATAGATGAGGAATCTGAGACCCATATAAGAAGTAGACTTTGAATCCAAAGTCTTCTGACTAAAGTGAGTGCTCAGTCCAACACACCAAATTGCCTTACCTTTAGGATTTTTTAAACTCTTGAGACATTTCTAAACATTAGCCAACAGAAATATTGAGTAACAGGACCCAAATAGATTAAATCCAATTATAAGGAATTTCAAGAAGATTATTAATTCTTATGTTGTGGAATTTTCCAAGTATTGCTCAAGATAAATTCAAAATGTCCCCCAATCAACAAATATTTATTAAACTCTTACCATATACAAGACACTGCATAATTCTTTGCATGTCACCTGTTTTTCTGTCTTTGTAAATAAACAGTTGGAATCCACTATTTGTTTACCAAAACTGAGATTTTTCTTTCAAAGAAAAAATGTTTATGTTAAATGTTGCTGCTTCTGTAACTAGTCAGCCTGTGCTCCCTGACTCCCTTTTGTAATTGCTGTGTTGTTTATGGCAAGGCAGCACAGCATAGAGGGAAAACAAAGTCAAGAAGATCTTGGTCACATCTCTTAGACTTCATTAGAGAAGAGCTCCCATTCTTCATTGAACAAAGGAATTTTCACACCTGGAATTCCCTACCATGGATGAAAAAACATAGATTCAGAACAAAAAAGAATACTGGAACTGAATTAAAAAGTATGAGTGTTTTTCTTCCATTATGGCAAGTGATTCATATGAGTAAGGGAAGACTGGTAAAACCAAGAGAACATTCTTTATAACTCAAGTATTCATGGTTATGAAACCAGTTGTAATGAGCAACAAAGTGATATCTATTGGAATAAACAAGAGTGCATTTACAAGACTTTAAAAAAAACAACCTTAAGCTTCCAGAGCCAGGTAAGGTTCAGAGAGGCTATAGTTTTTATATAGTGAGCCAATAAATCACTGATGAAACCAGAAAAAACAATCTTGGCTTCCTAAACTTTCTCTTATGTATTGCATTCACTAAATCATATTGTTTCTATAGGTTACATTAATTCCAACCTTTAAAGGTAAATGAATACTCTACTAGGGACATTTTCCATTATGGATATTTAACATACTCAAAGTTGTATTATGGTTTTTTTAGGCTTTTGTAATTGTAAGATAAGTATATATTTCTTTTCTGGTAACTTTATAGTATTAGAGAAATAATTGAGACATAAAAAAAGTTTTCACACTAAACTATTTTTTATTTGTATTCTACATATAGTTATATTTTTTAACCAAGTTTTAAGCAGGTAGGCATTTTTAAAACTCAAAGCTTAGAGAAATTCAGTGTTAGTTGGGGTCAGAGGCAACAGGGTTCCCCACTATTGGACCTGACCTTGGTATGGGAGAGACAGAGGGATGTGAAGAAGAATTCCTAAACTGAAAGAGCTCAGTATCAGAGGTGATTGCCTTAATAGTTTTGGCCCATTACCCACAGTTAGGAAATGTGCTTATAATCCATATTAGATTTCTACTAAAAGGAAAAAAAATTGAGGAATGTTGAGATTTTTTTTGGAACTACAAAACACATTGCATTTAAAAAAACAACTGTTAGTGTGCTATAGCTTTACCATAATCTGTTATATCCACAAGATGAGTAGTTTCTTCTATACCCTTCAAATCTGTGTGCTGCCTGTTAATAAACATGCAAATTGAAGTGTACTACAAGCCCGGTAAGTTTTCTCTTCCAATCCATCTTATTTACATTACATTACTTAGGTGTAGGAAAGCTTTTATATTGGTATATACAGTTATAAATGTCTCAAATGAATGCTTTTTCTTAATTAAATGTTTTTATTAAGGTTTTTTTGTGATTGACATGATTATAAGACTTAAACTGAGATTAGCAATAGCATTCTATTAGAAAAGTGCATGTTACTTTGTTAAATTTTTAAGGAACTATGGATACAGGTAAGTCTCATTGGAATTTATAAATCAATTATTGAACCATAGAACTGGGAAATTTAAAAAATAAATTAATTATACCATACGTTCTTTCTTTTCATGTAAGAGGAATATTTGTTAGTAAATCCCGTATTTGATACATTATTTATTTTATTGTCTGTTTTACTGTTCAGGATGCACTTTTAGAAAATGTAAAATGAAGATTCTATATATTGTATATATATGGATATTTCCCAAAATTTTTGTAATTGCATATGACTAACTTCCATTATTAACTTGTACAGTGGAAATGAGCCTGTATTTTGGTGCCTGCAAACCTTGGAAGCATATTCTGAAGTGTTGGCTCCTCATAATAGCAATTTGAAATGGTATGGCACATACACTTTCACTCTTGCAATGGTTTGCTTTTTTTCTTTTCAATGAAGACAAAGAACCTTCCATCAGTTTTAAAAAATAGTGAGCTTTGATAATAGAAGGGAATTGCTAGAGGTTATGGTCCAATTCTCTGGGGAAGCTAAGTGGCAGAGTGGAGAGAGTGCCAGGCCTAGAGTCAGGAAGATTCATCTTCTTGAGTTAAAATCGAGCCTCAAACACTTACTAGCTGTGTGACTCTGGGCAAGTCACTTAACCCTGCTTGCTTCAGTATCTACATTTGCAAAATGAGCTGGAGAAGGAAATGGCAAACTACTCCAATATCTTTGCCAAGGAAACTACAAATGGGGTCATGAGGAATTGGTCACAACTGAAAACAACTGAACAACCATTGTTATGGTCCAGTTCTCTGAATGGTATTTCCATGTAGAAATTTTACAAAATATCCCAACAAATAGAGTATAGAGATACCACCTTAAAATATTAATTCATTGGGGAGAGCTAGGTGGTACAGTGGATAAAGCACCAGCCTGAGTTCAAATGTGACCTCAGACACTTGACACTGTGCGACCCTAGGCAACTCATTTAACCTTCATTGCCCCACCCCCTCCAAAAATAGTAATTCATTGTATATGAACACAATCCATACTTTTCGTGTTTATCATATCAGGATAAAGAAATAACTAGGTCTAACTAGTTTCTTGTTTCCTCTAGTTTAGCATCTATTTAGATGCCCTACAAGGCAATTAGTAACTTGAAAATAGACTTTAATGTTTAGAGTGAATGTCATAATTCTTACATTATTGTTTTCTGTTCACCATAGTTTAGGACATAAACTTTTTAGCAGGATTGTATTCTCCTGATTTTGATAAAAGCCATACAGAACTTTAAAAAATAACTATGATTCAAGATTTGAGGCTTGTAGACAGGTTGAGAGGTAACACGGTAGAACGGAGAGAACTAGACTCTTGAGCCAAGAAGACCTGGGTTCAGGTCCCACCTCTGCTCCATGCTGGCCATGTCATCCTGCTGGATGAATTTCTTAACTTCTCAGTGTTCGCAGGCAACTCACTAAGACTATAATTCGCTGAGAAAGTGGTGAATGTGAACTCCTCGAAGAAAGGAACAGATGGTGTTTTTGCCATCATCTGTAGCCCCTGTGTTCAGCAAAGTGCCTGTCGTACAATAGGCACATAATAAACATTTCTCCACTGACTGATCTGGATTGGTAGAAAGAGTTCTTCACAGTTCCAGTCCCTATGCTCGATAACTTAGTCTAGTAATAGCTCACATTTATATAGTACTTGAACTTATAAATTGTTTTACCATTGAAAAACAGCTTATGTATATTCGATATGAATAGTTTCATATACTTTAAATGTCTCTTGCACTTGAGAGTTTTATAAATTGGGGGGGAGATACAATCTCACAGCTAAACCTGTTACACAAAGCTTTTCCCGATCCCCCCAGCTATTTTATCACTCCTTTTTTTGAAGTTGATTTTATCTATCCTTTTGTATTTATTTACTTGTGTACATGTCATATCCCAATTGGAATGTAAGTAAGCTCCTTTAAGGCAAAGACCATTTCATTTTTTTCTTACTGTGGTTAGCATTGTGCCTGGCACATAATCAGAATTTAACTGATGTTCCTTACATTGAATCGAAAAGATTGAATTGAATTGTTTCTTTATCATTGACTTTGATTTCAGATTTCATAATCTTCCTAATTTTACCAGCTGATATATGTAGACTTAAAATTCTAAGTACGCTAATATATTTTTGATACTCTCTTATTTAAAGGAAGATTTGAGTATCCTAAATTCTTTATTGATGCTACCTGTCAACTCAAATGGAGAGAAAAAGGGACTTGGCAACTATTTTAGCCTTGCAAATAAATTCACAAAGTTTACTGGCCCATAAAATTTTCTGTGTTACTCTAACTTCTTCACTGAAGCTATATAAGTTACATAATAAACAACATTTGTTTTATTACTTATTCTTCTGCTAAAACCTCACAATTTGTCCTGGGCAAGTAAGTATTTGCAAGGTTGAATTTTATCATCCTAAAAGTTTGATTTGCAATAATCTGGTACCTTATTTATGCATGCTCTTTGCTTTGCAAAAGAACGCAGACTTATTTCTTTAACTTTAAAAGTTTTTAATCAGGAGCTGAACCTTCCATTTGAAAGTATCATATATCCATTTCTTTTTTCTAATGTGCTCTTAGTAATGCCTTTTATACAATGCTTTAATAATGACCTTTTGTTAAATAATATTGCCTTTTAGAATTAGAAATTGTATGAAAATTTGAATGGGGGGAGGAGGTAGTTTGGTTTGTGTTTAGCAGTTTTACTAAAGGATTTTAGTTCTTGGTCATTAATAAGTTATTCTTACCTTATAGTTTGTTATCATTTAATTTACATTGACCTCATATTTTATTTTCCAATATTTATTTCTGAATAATATGTCTCAAACATTCACTGCTTGCTTACCTGTGCCTGTGCCACATGCTGCATCAGATTTTCCTAAATGTTTTTTTTTCCATTCCTATCATATCTTGTAAATAAATTTTACTAACACAAACTTACCTTTTTTTTTTTACATTTTTTTCCAGGCTTGATTTTAATCTGTTGAAATCATATTGCATTAATAGGTTGTTTGGGGGCTACTATGAGATTACTTTCCAACAATGTTCTATAAAAATTTAAATTGCGGTTTGACTTTTTTCCCATTTAACCAACATGTTTAACTCAATGAAATAATAAATCCAAGGAACACAAGATTGTTCCTGTCTATCTTTAATATAAATACCATTCTGAGAAATAAAGAGGGAGGTACTGGATATGAGAAAACCAATGCTGAGAGAATTTGACATTCTCAAAGTTGGATTTAGTTTTAATTTCCTCACCTTCAGTTCATTCCTTTTATAAGATGAATAGATTGAGAACTAGAAGGAACTGCAGAGGTTACCATTTTATAGAAGTAGAAAATGCTGACCAGAGAGATGACATGACTTGTCCAATGTCACATAGATAGTAGTAGAGCTAGGTTTTTAATCCAGCCTTATATCTTCAAATCCACTATTTTCTACTGCATCAACTTCTCTACCAATAGACCACAGTGTTTCTTAAAGTGGAATCCTCCTGAGTTTTTGTTAGGTTCCAGGTTTGTGCTCTCAGACCCCAGAGTTTTCATTCCAAGTATTAGTCCATTGCATAAATATTTCTGAAAATTTCTTGTGAACAAATTTTCATGCTTTTTTCTATGCCACATTTTCGTTCATTTTATAGAATGTTGATTAATAACTGTGCTATAAAGACCTGGCTTCAGAACCAGGAAGACTAGATTTCAAAATTTACTTGTCTCTGACATATAATGCCTATGTGTCATTTTGTTAATGTCGAAGTGGTTTGGGCAGTGAAGAGATTTTAAACTGCAGAGAAGGCGATCTTCATTAGTCAAGGGAATATTCTCATCCCAGGAGTTCCCTTTTCTAGTGAAATCATAGCTCTAGTTCCTCTCCCTTTAGAGGATTAATTAACTTTAAATTTAAAATACTGGGAAATCCACTAGTAGTAATTATTCTGAATATTGGCAAGATTCATATTCATTCTTAGGTTACAAATCTTTCAATTTAATTTTTAAAAAATATTTCTTAATAGTATTTTTAGTAGCCAAGTGTGCTAGATTTAACTTTTTTAAATAAATAAATGAATAAGAAATAATTAAATAAATTTAAGAATGGGAAATTTTATTTAAATAGTATTATGAAGTAACATTTATCAAAATGATTTATCTTGTTATTTTCTCATAAATTCACTTAGAATTAAGAGTATATACATTTGATATTAGTGCATGAACAATTAGTAGTGTATGAAATCTAAGCATGTGCTTATTACTAAATCACACTTTTCTTACCTTTTACCTTTATTTATAGAAATGCTGGTTCTGTTAGTGTATAGTCCATTCTTTTTTTTTATTTTATAGATCAGCCAAAATGGGAAGTACTGGATTCTGCTCTCCTCCAAGAAGAGTCAGTGGGACTGGCTAAGATCAGTATCTGAGGATTTTACCAGCTATCATCAGGTGTGCATTGAGCAAAACCATTGTAATTCTCTTTTATGTATGTATCTAAGATATAGCCTAATATGTCATCACTTAATGTATGTATTTACTGTTTAATATGTGCAATTATTATTAGATATTGAACCTTATGTTTATCCTGCAGTTATGAAAACGCCAAAAAAAATTATACTTTGAATTTTGGTATTCTGTTAAGTACAGATAGGCATTATTATTCATAAAATATTTTCAGCTGGTCTTAGAAAACTGTAATATTTGAGCATCAGTGTTGAAATCATTCTTCATTGCTCAGTATGTACATCCAGGTGTAAAAGTATCTGACTCTTTTAAAGGAGTAACACTTAAAAACCAAAAGGTGAACTATTGTCTAAAGTGTCAAGGTGATATTTGTACATATTTTCACAGTCACACCTTTGATTTTTTTTCAATACATTTCACCAACTTAAAATTTATTTTAATTAGTCCAAACCAAAATTATATTTGTTATGGTTAGGTCACATAATATGAAAAATATAGCCAATTTCTAAAAACCTTTGACTATTATATGTACATAGCAACTTAGGCATGTTGACTTTTAAGTAGAAGAAAATTAGTCCCATTTGTTTTATAGGTACACAAAAGTATTGTGTTATTGATAGGAAATAGTTAATCAGACTAATATGTCCTTGAGATTCTGACATGGCAGATATACTTTGAAACATTCTATGAAGGCATAACTAGCTGGATAGCTAATTAAAATTATTAATTTAGGAATTTCTGAGGGATACATAGGAACTCTTACTGAATTAGGGAAGATCAAAGTAAAGGAATTTTTGAAGATCCTTCAGGCTTTCTTGAGAAAGAATAGAAATAGAGCATGTGAGTAATTAGCAGTGTCAGTAGCAGTGATTCCTAACTCTATACTCACACTCAAGGAAAGGTGCTTCAAAGCACTGTCTCAGTTATTTGGATACTCATGGAATATTTCATTTAAGTTTTTGGCGTACACTTAGATAACACACTTGGATGAATAGCTTGGTATCCTGCCCTTTTATTTGTGTTGTCACAATCTAGATGCTAAAATATAGTAAGGCCAGGCCACCACAGCAACATTATTTATTGCTTATAGCTCTCTGTTCTCTGGGTCCTTTTGTGTCCTGAGAAAACAATATGTCTGCAGACAGGGTCTCAGTTTCCTTAACTGTAAAAAGAGGAGATTAGATTAGGTGTCCCATGGCGTCCTTTTGAGCTATATAGCTATGAGCCAAATAATGTCAGTAGATCGTTTGTAAGTAAGAATTTTTATCACATAACAACAGTGTTATAAAGGATTTTTTTCTGTGTTAATACCATGAAAAAAGCAAATTAAATCCAAAATAGGTAACAATGTATGCATTCAGCTGTTTTCGGTTTTTACTTCAGAAACTGACCTTTTTAAAATATAGATGCCAGGTTAAGTTATTTCTGTGTATACTCTAGTGAACTGGAGAAGTATTGTCTTTTGGACACTGTAGGACAATTCATAGTTACATATTTACTAAATACTTGATATTGGCAAGCCATTTACCTTTTCAGTATTAGTTTTTCCAAGCTGTATAGTTCTTTCTATTTTCCATTTAAGAATTTCTTGTAAATTAATGTTTATGAAGTTCTTTTAAGATCCTTGTTGGTATTTGGTGTTTTTTTAAACCACATACTTTACAATGCATTATATACATCTTCCCAGTATAGGTTATAAATTCAGTTACTCTGACCCAGAAACATTTTTGTCAGCTTGAATCACCTCATATAGTGAGTAGTTCAGTTTTACTGTTTTTTAGGTGTTCTTGCGCAGACATTGTGCCCCAAGCAAGGTCTTTGATCCTTCCAAAATAATGACAAGGAGCCATGATCCTGACCTAATTTAAATTTCACAAGATTTTACCATTTCAAGATGCAGACTTGTTACGAAGATAAGACATTTCCAGTCTTGAACTCAGAAAGCCTATTGGGTGTGATAATCCTGGTAAGAGGAGTAAATTGTTCATTTTGGGGGAGTACATTAACTCTTTCAGGCCTTCAGTGTCCATTAAATAAATAGCCTCTTCCAGTGTGCCAAATGATACATGAGTGTTTTCACCTAGCCTTACCTATTTTTTTATTATACAGTCATCTCAAAATAGTACTAAATAGCACTGAGGGAAATTTTTACTGAAATATTTGTTTTTATTCAGATGTATGTACTCCTAATCCCTTATTTTTAAAAAATGAAGCCGACATAATGCAGCTCTTCATATTAATTTTGTGTGGATGTCTCCAATGATTTCTCTAAAACACTATTATTATCCCAAAATGTAAAGTTGGTTAGGTGGAGTTTCAAGGCAGATATGGAACTGTTCATCCTGAGCAATGCATTTATATATAATTTTAACAAATGTGAAGAAATCTACAGATATTACATTAGACCAGCTGAATCCAGTTTTATGGGTTTTTTTAAATTCAGAAGCATCACATAGCAAGTAAACTTTAAAAAAAATAAATTAAGTTTAGTTACAAACTAGTTGTTTCTTATTTTTTTTTCCAGTCCCCTTTTGCTTTCTTTTACGACCACATGAAACTTGAGAAGCCATCTAAAGCTAAATCATTTAGTGGAGTTGGGCAGTTCCCAAGTGTCCAACAAGAAGGCCTGGTTTAGGCTGCGATGGCCACTGTCATTCCTGGTGATTTGTCAGAAGTAAGAGATACCCAGAAAGTCCCTTCAGGGAAACGTAAGCGTGGTGAAACCAAACCAAGAAAAAACTTTCCTTGCCAACTGTGTGACAAGGCCTTTAACAGTGTTGAGAAATTAAAGGTTCATTCATACTCTCACACAGGAGAGAGGCCCTACAAGTGCACGCAACAAGACTGCACCAAGGCCTTTGTTTCTAAGTACAAATTACTAAGGTATTAAACTCTCTTTATCTTTCAGATTATATTTTCTATTATGTTGGCCATTTTAGGCCCTTGTAAAAGTATTTATTTGTATACACATTCTTCAGCTGATTTGCAGAGAGGAAATGTTAAGTAAATTAGATTTTGGATTGTTTTTAGAATTCCAAAATTGCATTATTTTATATGTTAATGTCTTTGGGTTTTTTTTTAATAAAGAGCTTAATAAGAATAGAATTTCCATTTGTACAAGGAATTGCTACAAGAAAAGTGTATGGACTGAGAATTTTTGGTTATGGACATTTACGTGAGTATGTTCAGTCTTACCTATTTGCCTTTGTTACGCTGGCTAAAAGCCAGCAAAAAACTATAATGACAACTTAAATGGCTCAGATTTGCTATAACTTAGATATGTTCAGTTATCCTTGTAGTATCATATTGTAAGCTAAAAAGGTTCTGTTGGGAAGAAACTTTAGCATAGGATTTTAGCTTCCTTTTTAAAAGTGAGCACATGTGATTTTTGATCAAAATAATTACTTACAGAATATATCTGTGTTTAAAGGCATATGGCTACTCATTCTCCTGAGAAAACCCACAAGTGTAATTATTGTGAGAAAATGTTTCACCGAAAAGATCATCTAAAGAATCACCTACATACTCACAACCCCAACAAAGAAGCATTTAAGTGTGAAGAATGTGGCAAGAACTATAATACCAAGCTTGGGTTTAAACGTCACTTGGCCTTGCATGCTGCAACAAGTGGTGACCTTACCTGTAAGGTATGTTTGCAGACTTTTGAAAGTACAGGGGTGCTTTTGGAGCACCTCAAAACTCACGCAGGCAAGTCTTCTGGTGGGGTGAAAGAAAAAAAGCACCAGTGTGAACACTGTGATCGCCGTTTCTATACCCGCAAGGACGTCCGTAGACATATGGTTGTGCACACTGGAAGAAAGGACTTCCTTTGTCAATACTGTGCACAAAGGTTTGGACGGAAAGATCATTTAACTCGGCATATGAAAAAGAGTCACAATCAAGAACTTTTGAAGGTCAAAACAGAACCAATGGACCTTCTAGATCCCTTTACCTGCAACGTTTCTGTGCCTATAAAAGACGAGCTGCTTCCAGTGATGTCTTTACCTTCCAGTGAACTAACATCAAAGCCATTTACAAACACTTTGCAGTTAAATCTTTATAATACACAAATTCAGTCCATGCAGAGTTCTGGATCAGCACACCAAATGGTCACCACATCGTTACCTTTGGGAATGACATGCCCAATTGATATGGAATCTGTTCACCCTTCCCACCATCTATCTTTGAAATATCCACTCAGTTCTACCTCATATGCAATTTCTATGCCTGAAAAAGAACAGCCATTAAAAGGGGAAATTGAGAGTTACTTAATGGAGTTACAAAGTGGTATGCCTTCCTCATCCCAGGATTCTCAAGCATCTTCATCTAAACTAGGCTTGGAGCCTCAAGTAGGACCCCTAGATGATGGATCTGGGGAACTGTCTTTATCCAAAAGCTCCATTTCAATTAGTGAACCTCTAAACACATCATCTTTGGATTTTTCCCAGTTGTTCAATTTCATACCTGTAAATGGCCCACCCTATAATCCTTCTGTATCGGTGGGGAATCTTGGACTGAGCTATTCCCAAGAGGAGACACATTCTTCTTTGGCTCAGCTTCCACCACAGACCCAGGATCCTCAAGATCCTGCAAACAGTATAGGCCTTGGTTCTCTGCACTCCCTGTCAGCAGCCTTCACAAGCAGTCTAAGCACAACCACCACCCTACCACGCTTTCACCAAGCTTTCCAATAGGACTCAGAAAGCTGTCTTACTAAAAAATTTATTTGTAGAAATGCCTTAGGTGACCATTTTTAATGTAGTGCCTACATTAAGACATTATAAAATCTGCTTATTTTGTATAATACCAATCTCATTAAGCCAGTAAGAAATTGAAACTAACTTTTTTAATGAGCTCTGAAACCGTTTGTGTTCAATTATGTTTACCTTGGTTAAGTCTCAAAGTGTTTTGTCGTCTTTTCACTGCCAATTGACGTGCTTTACAAAATAATTGATATAGAAAAGCCATTACTGTTAAACTTCAGTATATCCCCTGTTAAAAATTTTCAGACATTAATCCTTTCATTTTTATCCAATAATAATGGCTCTACCCATTAATGTTTGGCTCAGTAAAAAAAGATTTTCAACTTAATGTTAATTTTCAAAATTTTGAGGGATACCTGGAGACTTCCTAAATTATTAAGTAGCTTTGATTTGATACATAATTTAAATGTTTCTTATGAATTAAGAATCCAAATTTTTGTGGCAAAAAAAATGTTTTTATTTGCTATCACAATTTCAGGTCAGTATGTTTTGAAGACTTGCTATTGTCTGGCTAAAATATTTGTGGTCTTTATTTTAAAACATTAAGATTATTTTAAAACAGCCATTTAAACACAAAGCAACAGTATTCTCAAGAAATAATGCTCTTCTAGTCAATAAATATCTTCATTCTGACATGAAATAATACTATTTCATGGCACTGGTAGGAAGAACGTAATGATTGACCTTGAAAAAAAGTATTCAGTAACTAATTAGTACCACAGATTATTCTGTCATTTTTCAACTTTCAACTTCTTAACTTGCTGTCTTTCATCTTAGTGGTATTAAAATTAAGGCATATTGGAGTCTTCAGAGTCTGTTCAAATCCGTAGACCTCATCAATCTTTTCCACCTTTCACAGCCAAAGTGTGGGTCAGGTCCAGCCAGAAACTTTACATTGATTGTCAATTAGCCAACAATCAGAGAGCCAGTGTAGATTTGCAAATGTCAGGTATGTTTGTAGTAGGATGGATCTTCTCAGCTTGTATGGTGTGATTCTCCTGAGCAATAAGATATTAATCACACCTGCTAACCCCGGGAACTTGGTTAGGGACAATTTCCCCTGTTGCCAAGGTTTAAAACAGGACTCTTAGGAGTAAAGTAAAAGCATATTGCTTACACCACTTTTTACTTAATACACTCTAATTCTTCCCCAGTCTTAAGAGCCAAAAGCAAAAAACCAACAAAAAAAAAAATCTCAACCCTCTCCCCACACCTGCCCAATCCCACGGTAAAAGCATATTTTTCTTGCCATTTGTAATAAGGAATTTTAAGTTAAGTGCATGGCAAGTATCTTGGAGGCATTATACAAAGTTATAAATGGCTAAACATATACAGTAAAACCCCACTTTTACACTTCTCCAGGAAATGGGGAGGGGGTATTACAAGTAGGCAGAAAGTGACGAGACAAATTAAAGTTGAACAAGTTAAATCCTAGTTAATATAGTCTCAGTAACCATAGAACATTTTGCAATCACCAAGTCAAGTGCCTTGCCACCTTATAGGTGCTTAATAAGGATCTTAATTGAATTAGATGGTCTTTACCCATTTTGAGTAAGTACCTTCTCAAAGGACAAAATATTAAAGCTCTTTCCTCATTATCAGCTGGAATTCAACCCAGCAGACTTTTTTATAGGTAGCCTTATGAGGTTTATGGGATTGTCAGAGGAACTGTGGATCTCTTTTTTTAAAAAGGAAAAAGAAAAATTGTGCCGAGCACTCAGCAGAACAGCACATGCTAGAATGGACTAGTTTCACTCAAATAATGGGGGTATTGTCCCGAGAATTTCTGAGAAATTTGTGCAAATTACTGAATCTAATACAGTAGCAACATAGCATATTTTAAAACTTGGGGCAGGGAGAGGAGGTGTAAATTGTGAGGAAATGTAAATTGTAATAATGTAAATAGGGGGTTTCACTGTATATATAGCACTTCACAAAAACAAAATTGTTCCCATTTAAGGAGCTACGGCTCCTACTTATTTTATCCTGCTCCTGTTTTTGTTAATCCTGGGAGCAATATACAGGTGTAGTTTTTTTATACTTATATTTAAATTTTATTGCTAAAAATAACTTTTTTATAAAAAATATTTCTTCCAAAGGCATTAAAACGAGATGTGTTACTGAGGAAAAACCTTTTATGACATTCTCAAACTGTCACTAAACATTTTGTGTAGGTGACTGTTTGCTCTGAAAGTGGATGCTTAGCTCTGCTTCCTGCTTCCTTTAGTTTCTATGAAACAGATTGCTCATCTAAAACTGTAGCTGAATGATTCGTGTTCAATATTGCTTTTCTCGCCACGTTAAGAAAAAAATGGTGACAGAGCACAAAGAAATAGAAAATATATATTTTTAAATAGCAACTATAAATTAAATAGCAAATGTGGAATCACTGCTTTATTCTGTCATTTGTTTTTAAACAGTAGGAGTGGATTAATGAATTGAGACATTGGCCTTTGTAGGCTGTATTTTTTTTTCCTAATATAAAGGGAGTACCAGGATTAATTGACCTTTTTGGAGGTGGGGTATGGCAATATGTTGATATTAACCCTAATTCTTCCCATATTTTGAAGACCTGTAATTCAAATACATGGAAGAACATCTATTGGGACACTAGTGTTAAACTAGCATACTCTTAATTTTCACGTATTTCCCAGTTTCGCCTATTGCAATCCCATAGGCTTGAAATTATACTTCAAAATAGGAGAGAATCTAGCCTAATTAGTTTAAAATTGGCTATAGTAGTCATTAATGCAATTTGGGAAGAGCACCTATAAAAATACATGCTAGTTTATTTGAACTGCACAGAATTCTGACCAGGATATGGCACAGGATTGGCTCTTACATTCTGAAAAAAGATATTGTTATCTGTTGATGTTTGTTACAATTAGACTTGACTAACAACAACTTATTGCCAATGCTGTTTTCATCTTCCATTAACCAGAATCATTATTCTTAATATTTTTGGTAGTGCCTTAGCTTGGTTTTAAAAAGGGGGTGGAGGTGGTGATGGAAATTAATAAAAATATTTCACTTGGAAGTTTGGACCTCAGACAATATATGGAACCCCATTCAATTAGAATTTCTGTTTGTGACTTCACTTTTTGTCACTGAACACAGAAGTATGCCTCTATGGAAGCAGATTGATATGTAAGCAATATTAACACATTAGTATATTGTGAGTATTATCTTTTTATCTATTGGCCACTATTAAAATTTCCATTTTAAAGCCCTAATACCAAGTTCAAATTTTAAAATCATATTTTATGTGTCCTGGCTGATCGTGCACCACTCTTTGTGCAACTCTTTAATTTCAAGTAGTGTTTCTTTCAAAACTATATTTTTTTGTCTACTTGTTGCTTGTGCTTTATTATTAGTAAAATTGTGGAATATAGTGATATATTGTGTTAATTTGGACAGTAGCGGTTTTTAAAAACCATATACTGACTGAAACATGAGCCAGAGCTGAGTGCTTTATTTTAAGCTAATAATGAATGTTAAAGAGTACATATTTTCAGGATCATTTGTCTAGTGAGCAATACTTGTATTATAGGCCAATATTTTTAAAAAATAAAGCTTGGTCAACCTCTATGTTACACATATTACAAGATATAGCACTTTCAAAAAAAAAGAAAACCTAAACCTTTTAAGAAATTGTCTTATAGGTTATGCTTTTTTATTATAAAATCTTTATTATTTGTTTCAAGTGCCATTAGATTACATATATGTAGGCCTTTCATATATTGCTTTGTGTACAAAAATGGTAGACTTAATTTTAAACAGGTACATTTTACAGTGTTTTCTTATCAATTTGCTATATTGCACAGAATCCAGTGTGTTTTTTCATGAGGTTTTACAATTTTTCAAACTAGATTTCCATGTTTCAAAACACACTGTCTTCCCCGGGTACATTAAAACATATACACACCCATACCCCAGGCCATTAAAGTTTTTTCCTAGCCTACTGAAAAACCATATGATGTAGTGACTTTGGAGGAGATCTTTTAAACAATTATCTTAAATATTCATAATTAGCTATGATAGATTATTATAAATCTATGATAAGTAGGTGCCTATATTAACTTTGTCTTTTTCCTCATGCTCTGTTTCAGCAGCCATCTCTCTACACATCCTACTCCACAGAGAATCTGTTGATTTTTATTTTCCTATATAGACTTACATAACATTATGTAGGTTTATCCTGAAGATCCTCAACCGCTATACAGCAAGACAGAATAAAACCAACATAGTTAAAGGCGTATTTAAGTGATCCTTAAGGCCCTTATGCAATAAGGTTGTCAGTGCTCTATGGTTGGAAGGCAGTGTCTTTTGATAACAGTTATCTAGCCCTAGAAATGACACAGAACTATTGCTAATCATATATAAACACTTTGCAGTATAAGCTTCAGTGGTACAGTTGAACCAGAATGAATGTTTATCTTCTCAGAAACACTCCTGCAATATTGTTCTATTGGATCATGCTGCTAATGTAACTTGGGAAACAACTCCTCATGGTGCTACAAACCTTCCTGTCTCATTCAGATGTCTTTTTACCCATAGAAAAAGGACTATATTAGACCTATAGGTGTATGATATATTTTTATACTGTGACTTAATTTGTCATTAACGAACTTTTACAACACCACAATGTATTCATATGCACTTGCAAAAGGAAAATCTTGGACATTCACACCTTACCAGAACAAGCCCAACTTTTGTTCATAAGATGACTGTTAGTTAAAATGAATAATGGGCTTTTTTATATATATAGTGTGGAGTGAAGAACATACTGTATGTTACTAGAAGCCCTTTGAATTTAAAAGAAACTGGGAAACCATTAGGAAAAGGATGATGTCGTACCCGAACGTGAGTTGAATTGCTGATATTGTATTAAGGTAGTTAAAAAAAAAAGTGTTTGGACTTGAACGCTAAAATATTCTAATGATAAAGTTTTGAGTCAAAATAGAAAAAAAAAACCCACAAAACCCTGCATTCCAGACTGAATTTGTATATGTCTCTTGCATTTAAAATTGCTATCCTGTGATATGGGAAATCAAATTGCTTATCATGTATATGTACTTAAAATGTATTCACAAACTACTGTTGTATTTGTATAAAATATAGACAAAGATTGCATATATATTTTTGTGTATAAGCTCTGTGAAATAGCAATCACATTATGAAGCTGCAGCAGTACTTCATTTTAAACATTCACATCCAAAGAAACAGACTATTTATTATTCAGATATCCTGATATAAAATATAACTTGCTGCTATTAAACAATAGTGCTGCAGCTTCTCATGGCCTACAGTGTTATGTTTGCTGTACAAAAACAAAAAAAAAATATGTGAACACCACAAAATATATGAATAAAAATACAGAATGGTTTTAGTTAATGTAGAACCTCTGCCTGAAATCTTAATAGATCATGGTTTTGTTTGGTATCATTTTTCCCTGTTAAATTTGGATACTTTTTTTACTTATTTGGAATAAGATTTTAATATTTAGCACCAGGATAGTATTTTGTGGATGAAGTGAGAAGCCTAGCTGATTTTTCATTTATACTTTATATTTTTAAAAGGAAAGCTGCAAAATGAAGCTTACTTCTATGCAGAAGCAGTGTGAAATAATAAAAGAAGTACAGAACTTGGGGTCAGAAAACTTACCTTAAAAGCCCAGCTCTTAATTTTACTATGTGACGATAGGCAAGGCACTACTACTACTTAGGTTATCCACCTTCAGGTTTGTTATGAGGAAAAGATAGTTGATAAACCATAAAGCCCCATATAAATATGAGGTGTTATTAATTTTGTGAGACACCCCTAGTTCAGTCTGAACTTTAAAGCACAAAATTGATAGTATTTCCTGCTCATTTGAAACAAATATTTTATAGGCAATTTATTTACATCTACCAATTATGTATATTGTAAAGTATACCTTAACTTTTCCCCTTAGACTGTTTTTCTGGAAAACCTTAATAGTTCATTTGGACCAACACTACCTTTCTCCCACCCCACTACCCTCTTGTGTTTTTGCTGCTCTCACAAGAAATAGCCAGTGACTTGGGCTCAAGGCATAGAGAAAATCAGTAACTAATTTCAGCATTTTTTTTTCATACTTGTTTCACTGTATCTTTCTTCATCTCTTTAAATAGGATATGAAATCCTACTTTTCCATCCACCTACTTTTTCTAAGACCTAATGCTTTCAGTGGGAGGAAAAGTTTTTAATTACTAAGAAAAAAAATTTTACCACTTTAAAAAAAGAACCATGACTGGGTTGGATATTCTTTTCTGGTGATCACTTCTTTTTTTTCTTTTTTTTTTGGGTGAGGCAATTGAGGTCAAGTGACTTGCCCAGGGTCACACAGCTAGCAAGTGTCAAGTGTCTGAGGCCAGATTTGAACTCAGGTCCTCCTAAATCCAGGGCCAGTGCTCTATCCACTGCACCATCTAGCTGTCCCTGGTGATCACTTCTGTTGACCACTTTTATAAAGTAAATCTTTTTAGAAAGTAAATAACCACATTCTTGTTTATCTTTAGTAATATCTCAATAGTCACAATTGGAAGAATAGATTGTTCTATTACCTGAGTATTGTCCTTAATAGAGGGTGCATCTATTTTACCTCTTATTTCAGAGTTTTTCTATTTTCTGTGTATTGGAAATTCCCCACCACCGTCCTTTTGATTTGTTTACGTTTCAGTTTCCTTAAGTCCTCTTGATTCTGTAAAGAGAGAGAAGACCTAGTCAGTTTGAAGGAAAATCATCTTGTGACAGATGCAGTTCTACAGATCTAGAAGTTATGGCTAATAGATCAAAGGTTCTATTGAGAACTGTGAGATAATTTAAGGGAAAGAGCACCAGCTTCAGAGTCAGAGTCAGAGGGACTTGGGTTCAAATTCTCTCACAAACACTGTTTAAGCTTGGAGGTGTCTCTCTACATCCATGGACCCCAGTTTTCCTCCTCTGTAAGATGGTGGGGAAGAGAGAGTGGCCCATATGGTCTCTGAGAAACCTTCTAGCTCTAGATTATGATGCCATGGACTTTCCCAAGCCTCTGGATAATAGTAACATGCTTCTGTTCTTTGCAGTTTTCAAAGCATTTTCATGAAAATTGTCTTGCCTCACCACCCCTGTGAGATAGGAGGGGCAAGAATTGTTCTTATTTTGTAATGAGGAAACAGCCTCAGTGACATGAAAGAACCTGGCCAAGATTTCACATATGACTAGTAAGTGTCAAAGAAAGATCTACAATCACAGGTCTTAGGACTGCTAGGTCAGTGCTCCCATGAAAATTTCCTAGGGGAATGACCTAATAATGACCAATCCACAATTCCCAGGGGACAGTGCTATAGTGATAAAAGTGGAAGTAGTATGATAACAAAGATTTAAGCACCTGGGGATGACAGCAACCAACAGCTTCAGTGTCTTTCTTGGGAGTTTAGAGGGAAAGTGGATGGGCCTGATGAGTATGTGATTATAGAAAAAAAAGTATGTCCTATTATGAGGCACTAGTGTGAAAGGCATCTAGGAAAGGAGACTGAAGAAGGATCTTTTTATAGGATGTGTTCCAGATTAAAGACTGTGACTGGCAATTTGCTACACAAAAGTAATTTAATTGAAAGAGCAATTGATCTAGGCCAAGGTGTTCAATATGTACTGAAGGGCCTTTTGTGTCTTAGTTTCTCTCTGTTGGTGGGCTAGTAACCTACATAGGGCCCTCCAAATAAAGATTTTACTGTACTTAGGTTTTCTCCTACCTGGATTCATGTTGAAGACCATGATTATCTTGTTTTAAGCCCTTCAAAATTACTTCTGAATGTTTCATGGTTTTTGTTTTTAATTGAAAGCTTTATACAACTTTTGTTTTTTGTTGGGTTTTGGAGTGATTATTTGAGAGTTCTAGTTACTATGTGCTACTTCTTGGTAATATAGCTCATAAATCTGGTTTTTCACATAGCTTAAATTGGGAGATAGATGTATAGTTTTATTTTAACAAGAGACATGACACATAAACTTAGTGCCCCAAGGCTTTAAACAGTCAATCAGCTCTTAGCCTTTCTTGTGAAATGACTCCTCCTATTCAGTTTGCTGCTTCAGTATGTGGTCTAAAATTTTTACTATAATTTATTTTATATATTATGTCAATTTCCAGCTCACTTGCTATCTGACTGGAAGAAGCTCAAATCTGAGTGTTAATGATATTAAATTTTAATGGAAATTGACCCTATTGGGACAACACATCTTTCCTTATCATTTTTTCCTTATGTTAAGAAGCTGAAAGGTGACCAAATGTTGCCCATGTGACCTTGAGCAATTCACTTCACCTATTGGGACAACACATCTTTCCTTATCATTTTTTCCTTATGTTAAGAAGCTGAAAGGTGACCAAATGTTGCCCATGTGACCTTGAGCAATTCACTTCACCTATTGGGCCTCACTTTCCTCACCTGTAACATCAGGGCTGGACTAGGTCAAAATACATGATCACAGGATTGTAATCACAGAAATATTAAGATGCAGATCTGGAAATTGAACCTGCATCCTCTTACTCTAAATCCAGTGCTCCTACTATAACCACCCTGAATACAGGTGTTGTCTCTAATTGAAGTCCAATTCTTGTCTAAAAAAACAGAATCATTTTATGAGGTCCTACAATTTGAATTTTGTTGTATATTGTTTCTGAATGAATCTCAAATAGAAAGGTCTGTTTTCTATACTTCTTTAGTTTTGAAATTTGCCATCTCTGACAGCCAAAGCAAACTCAACCCCATTGCAACAGATATAATGCAAAACATCCCAAAACAAGTCAAAGGAAACTGACATGATTTTCTTCAAACATAATACTGTATTTGTGATGAATCCACTACTTTTTTTCTCTCTAGTTCCCTTTTAGTTGTCCTCTTTTATGTCATATTAAACTCTTTTCTTCTTTCTGACTTAGTTTTATGCTGCCTTTCTTCATGTTCTTCAGTTTTCCCATTCATTTCCCTTGTTTGTTGTACCTTCCTGCAATAACTTACTGCTAAGATCTCTGCAGCATCTTAACTCCACTGATCATCTGTTGACTCTGGAGGGTAGTACCTGTGCATATTCTGACTTTAGGGGAGTGTTACCCAAGGCAGAACAGAGGTAAATATCATCCATCACTGGGCTGTATCTGGTTTTGATTTAATTTCTTCCTGAGCGTCTGAAGCTAAAAATCTCTAAGCTGGTGTCTTGCTAGCACAAGATGATGACATAAAGCTGCCAAATTTCATTAATAACTTCTGAATCTAACCTGAAATGTGATCTTCAGATTATTGTTCAGCTTTTGAAATGTAGTGAAGACTTAGACATTTTCCTAGTTTTTGTGGGGGTGGCTGTGGGAGTAGGGGTTGTTTAATCACAATACTTGTTTCAGTTGTATTCTGGAAACAGTGGGGTAAAAAATACATTTAGAAAAACGTTTTGAAAGTTCCAAATGCTCACAGACATCCGATGTACAAATGATAAAGTTAATACTTAGTATTTACCTGTTCTCTGTAATAATGTACTTGATATATTGGTAGCTATGAGGTCTTGCTTAAAACATTCATTTTAGTTAATCTTTCTGCATAATGGTCATATTTGTACAACAAATGACTTTGATTCAAAAGTGATAGTCATAATGAAATTCCATAGATCATATCTGAAGAACCAATTATGCTTATTAAGAACTCTGCAATTCAGGAGATCCACTATAAGAGCTTGGACAATTCTGCTAAGTATCCCTACTGTGACAATGGATGACAAAAACTTGAGAACAACTGATTTCATTTTTATTTCCTGAAGCTGCATCCTGAATTTCTTCATCCCTTATTGATAATAGGAAGTTGGGGTAAGTGGTTTTCCCTTTTTCCTTTCCTAAGACTGGTTTCCTTTGTTGAAGTATATCTTAAATATGAAAGAGTAGGTCATACCATTTCCCCATCCTTTTCTTAAAACAATTACAATTCTAAGAAGAGGAAATAGCTATTAAAATGCAGTGATCATCAAAAGTTTTCATTCTTGATTATAGTTCAGGAAACCCCATTTCAAGAACGAATAGTAGCTGTGTTTGCTACTAAAATCTCTGATGTTCATAAGGGTGCCATGTGGTTGAAAGCCAACAGGTAATGGAACAGTGAGAAAGCAAGATGCAATTAAACCATGGCTGTTGTCTAGTAATGAGAGTTAAGAAGAAAGGATAGAAACAGCTTATAGAATGATGCAGGTAAATAGATCTAAGCTGTATGTAGCCCCAGGGATTGCCAAAATCCACATAAAGGTCAAAAAGCTTCACACACTTCTCCCCCTCCCCCCCAAGATACCAACACATTATAAATGATGAAGTGGATGGTTTCAGAGCAACTTGGAAAAATTTGTATGAATTGATACATAGTGAAGTAAGCAGAACTAGATAAAACAATTATTCTACAATAACATTTTAACAATGAACAACATTGAAAGTCTTGACTTTTTCAATGTTCAATGACTAACCATGATTCGATGAGATATTTATACACAGGGCCAATGTGAGAACTTGTTTTCTTGATTATGTCACAAAGGCTTTGTTTTTCTTTTTCCAGTTTTTTGGGGAGTGGGGAGGTCAAAGATGGGAAAAGGCTTATTAATTGGATAAAATTAATTTTTAAATACTCTATTAAAAAGATACTAGCAGATACTGGCAGAGCTAAGAGGTAGTTTGCCACTGCAGGTAACCATGTGAGTTAATAGCAAGAGAAATAGATATATTCAGTAAATGTGAAAGGGCAAGAAGAATGTTCAATAACCTGAAGAGATTGTGCTGTAGTTGTACTTATGTCAATGCATCAGATTAAAGATTGGTTTCCCTAAACAGAAGGTGAAAGACCTGAGTAAATTATTCTGTGCTCCAGCTTATCAGGAAGAATAAAGTATTTCTTTGAAGGAATGGAAGGTGAACTTTAGTTGGGAGTGGGAGGGGGGCAGGGGAGAGCAGAAAAATCTGAAGAAGCCTCTTATTAGACAGCTGGAAAGAGATAATAAAGAAAAGAAAGGCTTTCCACCATGTAGAACTAAACCTTTTAATAAGAAAGCAGCTTCTCCAGGAAATGAGGATGATTCACACATTATACAAAAAGAAAGGGTATGCAATACCAGACCTAAGAGTCAGTTGGGGGATATCAGTGTAGCCATGACAGTTGGGAAGTACATTGTCTTCCCATTGATTGTATGTGTCTGGAGAGAGAATGGAGAGCAGCTTCTTAAGACTTGCCAAACCTGAATGTAAATACCCACTTCCAGTGATTCACGTAGAAATTCTACTGGAAGAAGTCTGTCAGTCAATAAATACTTATTAAGTGCCTGCTATGTACCAGGTGCTGTGCTAAGCACAAGGTTGATGCAATATCTCATGGGATGGTGAATTTTCTGATGAAGTGTCTAGGGCATGACTATGATGGAATCTAGTACAGAGGAGAGCAAAAAGGTAGGGAACAAAAAAAGAAGAAGCCTTATTCCTTAGGGATTATGTAGCTATGGGCAAAGAGTTCTTGACCTGAAGTCCATGAACTTGTATTTTCATGGGTCTATGTATGTAGATGGATAGGTAACTATTTCATTATAGTTGTTTTCCTTTGTAATCCTATGTATTTTAGTTTTTACATTTGAAAACCTTCTGAGAAGGAATCCATAAGGTCTACCAGACTCTCAAAGGGCTCAAAACAGGGGGAAGGTTATGAACTCTTACTAGAGAAACACAAATTTGATAGTTTTGTTATTGCCAAATGAAAATAGGATCTTCAGAAGAGAGTGAGCATGGGCAGGGAACATCTGGTTCAGATGATATTGAAGCACAGGACTTGGATCTTTGTACCATAATTTCAGAAATAGGAATTATAGTCTCATAGCTGGGAATGCAATGTATCAAATAAGAGCCAGTAAAAATATAATTGTCATACATGTGATTAACAAGATGGTACAATGAGTTACTCTTGACTAAATTCACAAACCCTGATGCTTCCAAAGAACAACAGATATGCCAGGTATTTAGTGATTAAAATTATGTCAATGATAAGAGAAGATGGGAAATGCCTTCACACAATATACTCTTCTGAATAAAAAAAGGTTAAGAGTTAAATAAAGGACTCACTTCCTCACCTTTCACTGACCTACAAAGCAGACCTCGATTTCAAGCACTAGTTATGATGACTTTTATCTTCCTCCTCACTCAAGGTAATGACCCTGCTTGACCTCCCCTGGGAGAGAGCTTTGAATTAATCCAGCACCATGATGGAAAGAGAAAACAACTGGACATAAGAGGGTACAGTTGGTCTTCCCTTTTGATAGAAGGGATGGTGGTATAAACAGCTATGATCCTCTACCCCTGGAGTTTCTGTGGAGCAAGAAGCTATCACCCCTCAACATAATGAAGTTGCCCATGCCTATTCTAAACAAAAAGAAACATGTATCACTGCATGGAAGAAGGGGCCAACCATTTCAGAGTCCGAATGAGAAGAGACAGGGCAAATGACAATGGGTCTTATCAGAGAAATGTTGGAAATAAACTAAAGACACAAGCCATTAAATAAGGATTATGCAGTGATAGAAGTCAACCCAACCATTCCAAAAAAGAAATCAAGAGTATTCTAGTGGATCTCCCCCACCCCCAAAAAATGATGAACTGAAAGCAAACTATTTCAGAATTGTTTAGAAGATAATTAAGAAAATTATCAGGGGAAATGGGTAGAATTCAGAGCTCTGAAAAAAAGATAAGCTAGGATAGGTAATTTAGGATACAGAATAGGGAATCTTTCCCCAAAAATAAAGGCTCTGAAATTGTGGGGTAATGCCCCACAAGGGTAATGCCAGATTTGGAACTCAAAAATATAGGTGTGAAGGAAATTCTAGCACAACAAAGACAAAGGAGAACAGTGTGGGAAAATTATGCACTATAGACAGGCAAACATGGTAGACATTAGAGATAAGATATGAAGGATATGAAGGTTTGGGGTCTTCCTGAAAGAAAAAAAATAATGAATTGAAGCAGGAAATAATGCAGGAAAATTGCTCCCAAGTATTGCCAGCAGAACAAAGATTAATAGAATCTGAGGATTGCAATTATTTAACTGTGAAATTTAAATGTAACAACAAATATTACAAAGTGGTAATGGGAATACCTTCAGCCTTCAACAAATAACAATTTGAATAGTGCCAGACAATTCATTGTCAGTGAGAAACAACAAGCATTCGTTAAACACCTACCACATACCCAGTTTCTTTACTAGGCATTGGAAAGACAAAGACAAAAATGAAACAGTTTCTGCCTTCAAAGAGTTTACATTCAAGAAGAGATGGGAATTTGATATTTCACAAAGAAGTGAATTTAGGATACACTCATAATATCTTGTTAAACTTAACCTAATCATCCATGGGGGGTGGGGGGAGGATTTTCATCTAAAGGAAGCCCTTGAATTGTTCCTTTAAAAGAGTTTAAAGATTAGTTGGCTATTTGATGTGCATTTTAAATGTGACAAACACCAGAAAGGTAAATAAATGTAGTTAACAAAAGACTAAGCAATGAATCATTTCATATGTTTTGAGGGTAAGACAATATTTTTTTAAAGTTATCATATTCTGGGGGCATCTAGGTGGTGCAGTGGAGAAAGCACCGGCTCTGGATTCAGGAGAACCTGAGTTCAAATCCGGCCTCAGACACTTGACACTTACTAGCTGTGTGACCCTGGGCAAGTCACTTAACCCTCATTGCCCTGCAAAACAACAAAAAAAAAGTTATCATATTCTAAAATTAAGTAGTTCATCTGGGACAGATGAACCTAATGAGCTAGAAATTTAAGAAAGTTTAAAAAAAACTTGCGAAGGAAAGGATAAAAACTAAATTGACAGTATACACTAAAACCAGTCTTCCCTTATGGATTAAAAAGAAAGTGGGGAGAAACAAGATTATGCACGGTTTGTTCAGGTGGGAAGAGGAAACTAAAGGAAAGAAAACGTACATATATATATTCCTCCCTCTCTGGGCTTTCTATCCCTTTCTACCCCTGGTAGACTGTAAAAGAGTGATTTGAGAGCAAAGGGAAAGACTGGAGACTGGGAGGTCACTTTTACCTGGCGTGGAAGGTGTTCACACAAAGAAGAACACAAGGAACTTCACAAAAGTTTTGTTCAGTTGAAATTGAAATATCAAGAGGCCCCTATCTCCAAGCAGAACTTTATCTCTTAGAGAAAGAGGTATATGGACTCCTAAGCATGTCTAAAGTAGAGGGTTAGCAAAGAAGCGTAGGTTGAGAGGTAGTATTGTTAGTCAGCAAACATTTATAAAGGGCCTACTATGTGCTGGGTACAATGATAAGCCCTGAGAATACAAAGGAAGGTGGGGAAAAACAGACCCTGCTCTCAAAGAGCTCAGTCTAATGGGGAAGCAACATGCAAACAGCAGCGTATAAACAAGACACATACAGAAGCAAGGCTTTTTGTAGAAGGTAGAATTTTCAATTACTGAATGGCCTAAATATTTTCAGTAAAATATGAGGCAAGGTTCTCTGGAAAGGTGAGAATAGGGAGAGGCATGGGAGGGAGAGGTATGAAAAGGTTTGGAAAAGTCTCCGTAGTGAGTGCTATAGTGAAACAATTTGTTGTTCAATCATTCTTCAGTTGTGTCTAGCTCTATGTGATCTTATAAATGAAGCCCATGGGGTTTTCTTTTAATAAACATTTTTATTTAAAGTTTTTAATTTCAAATTCTATTCCTCCCTCCCTAAAGGGGTAAGCAATCAGATATAACTTATACATGTGCAATTATGTAAAACATTTACATATTAGTCATTTTTTATAAGAAGACTTGAATAAAAGGAAAAAAATGAAAATGAAATTAGCATGCTTCAGTTCCATCAATATCAGTTCTTTCTCTGGAGATGGATAGTATGCTTCATCATAAGTCCTTTGGGATTATCTTGAAATGTATTATTGCTGAGAGTAGTTGTCATTCACAGTTCTTCATCAAACAATACTACTAGTGTACAACATTCTCCTGGTTCTGTTCTCTATATATCAGTTCATGTATATCTTTTCAGGTTTTTCTGAAATCTTGCTTGTCATTTCTTATAGCACAATAATATTCCATTACAATCATATACCATAGCTTGTTTAGCCATTCCCCGATTCTTAATTATATATATATATATTTTTTTTTTTTTTGGTGAGGCAGTTGGGGTTAAGTGACTTGCCCAGGGTCACACAGCTAGTATATCTCAAGTGTCTGAGATCGGATTTGAACTCAGGTCCTCCTGACTCCAGGGCCAGTGTTCTATCCACTGCATCACCTAGCTTCCCCTAGCCATTCCCCAGTTGATAGACATTCCTTTGATTTCCAGTTCTTAGCCACATGTGGTTTTCTTGGCAAAAATACTAGAGTGATTTGCCATTTCCTTCTCCAGCTCATTTTACAGATGAGGAAACTAAGGCAAACAGGGTTAAATGATTTGCCCAGGGTCACACAGCTAGTAAGTGTCTGAGGCTGGATTGGAACTCTGGTCTTTCTGACTCCAGGCCCAGTGCACTCTCTGCTGCACCACCTAGCTGCCCCAGTGAAACAATTAGGGATGTGTAAAATGATTACTTTGCTTCAGTGAGGGCCCAGTTGAGATGATGCAATGTGAGCCATTCAGCACAATCTTGTGGTTTTTTCCCAGCTTTATTTAGTGGCATATAAGTAGGAACAGAGGTAGTCAGTCAATGGTAGGAGTAATCCAAGGCTGACTAGCTGGGCAACTTCACATGGGCAAGTAGCAAATTTAAGGCCATGGAGTAGAGCCAATTTAGTGACTGGGAGTGAAGATTTTGGACAAAATTCCCTTTTAAATATCAACCAAACAAAACCAACTAGAAAGGGAAAAGTGAGAGTAGGCAAGATCTTCAGTCTCAGTAATAGATGAATTGTACAAAGCAGCAAAATTTGTCTAACAGAGCCCTACCTTACATGACATAAAATGGGGAAAGTATGCAGAAACATATAGTTTAGGAATGGGAAAGTAGATTTCAGAATAGAATAAGAATAAAGAAGGGAATTAAGCAAATTGACCCTTTTCAGGAAAGGGTACCTCAAATGAATGTCACTCAAAAAATTGGAGATGAGGGGAGGGAGGATTTTAAGCCACAATTGTTTCTGAGCCAAAAAGGGAAAGGGGAGAAAGGAGGAAAATAAAACTATAGCACAAACCCAAGAAACTTGGGAAGTGAGAGGTAGCCTGTAGATAAAGACTATGGTCAAATAATGTCTGCAAAACATTGTGAGGGGCAGCTAGGTGGCACAGTGGTTAAAGCACTGGCCCTGGATTCAGGAGAACCTGAGTTAAAAATCTGGCCTCAGACACTTACTAGCTGTGTGACCCTGGGTAAGTCACTTAATCCCCATTGCCCTGGGGAAAAAAAAGAAAGAAAAATAAACTGCTGATTTAAAAGAAGAGGGGAAAGGAGAAAAATACCCCCAAAACCCTAAATAAATGAAAACACGTGCCTTAAGATTATACTCTTACTGTGAATGGATATAGAAATAAATTTGGAAGTATGCTAAGAAAGTAACTAAAATGTCCATACTCTCCAACCCAAGATTACAGTGGGTAGTTATGGTAAGGAGGTCAGATACCTGCCCCTCCCCACCCCCACCCCCACCAATATGTGCTAAAGTATTCAAAGCAGCATTTTTTATAGTAGTAAAAAACTGGAAACAAAGTAATTGCTCATGGATTGTGTAGCATAATGGATAGAATGGTACCCTGGGAGTAAGAAAGAACTGAGTTCAAATCTTGCCTCAGATACTTGGTAGCTGTGCCCTTGGGCAAGTCATTCAATCTCCTAACTGGAGTGTCCTCATCTGTAAAATGAGGATAATGATAATTTACCGTAGAAGATTGTTTTGAAAAGCAAATGTAATAATATATGTAAAGTGCTTGTCAAACTTTATAGTGCTATATGAGTCCTATGCTATTTGAAATCATGAATTTAAAGAATCCAGAAAAAAACATGGGAAGGCATGAATGGACATAAAGTAAGAAAAATGAGGAAAAACCATAAATAATGACAATGGAAGTGGAAAGAACAATAACAAATGCCTGAAACTGAATGGTTTTTTTAGTTATAATGGTCAAGCCTAGTACCAAAAAAAGATAATAAAATGTACCTTCTTTTCTTGTCAGAGGTGGGAAATTTTGGATCTGAAACGTATGTATTGTCAAACAGTCTATTGGCTTTACCTATTTTTTTCTTTTGTATTTGCTAGAAGGGATGGTTCTCTGAGTAAGATAATAGTTGGAACATATTCATGAGGAAAAATGATACAAAAGCCAAAGATAGAACATTTTTACATGCAAATAGATTAATTCCCCAATAAAATGAAAAAAAAAAGATGGGTTAAATGAGCAAAAGAACAACAGCAAAAAAAAAGTTCCATACTAGCAATACATTTTAAAAATAAAGACCTAGAAAATGAAAATGCCTTCCCTCTGTTGATTATATCCAATTTATCATTCTATATCTCATTTGTACATAGTTGTTTACATGTTGTCTCCCACATTAGACTGAGATCTTGAAAACAGGGACTATTTTTTTGTCTTTCTATCCTCGGGACTTAAGCACGGTGTCACAGTGTGGATAGGGATAAAAAGAGAAGCTATGTTATAATTAAAGATGCCACAGATAATGTACCAAATGGAAAAAATATCTAAAATTTTAAAGTCAAAATTAACTACTGCAAAAAGATGATAGTGGCAGCAATAACAATAATTATAGTCAACTTTAATCTCTCAGACCCAAATAAATCTAACAAAAGGAAGTCATGAGGCATAAAAAAAAAACTTGGAAAAATTAAAATTTGAAAGTTAAGGAATCTTCAGAATAGGAATATTAAATAACATATGTGTTTGTTTATCATACAAAAATCTCTGCAAAAATTAATCTTGTGCTAGGACCCAAATTGTATATATGCATAAATATTAAAAGATAAAGATTAGATTCAGAACACTGCTCACCATGACTTCTGCTCTCAGAGCCCATCCTTTTCATCTCTCATCAGAACCTTGCTTTCAGCTCCTGGTTCCTCTGGCTCTCATTGGTGAGCTTTTATGTTATTTTTCTGGCGTCTTTGCTGTCTTTGGGTTTCTTCTCCCTCTTCTCTGGCTTTTCAGCACTTCTCTTTGTATTGTCTTCATTAGGATATAAGCTTCTTGAGGGCAGAAGCTATCCCACAGTCACTTGTGCGTGATATTTAATAAATGTTCTTTCTACCAAATAACACCATGAACAATGAGTACAAAAAGTACAAATTATAAAAGCAATATGTAAAAGGGAATAACAGGCTACCAAAATTTGGGAGATGTAGCTAAAGCAATCAAAGGAAAAGTCTATTTAAAAATAAATTTTTCAAAAAGAGGAGAAAAGGATTAATAAATAGAAAATTATTTTTTAAAGTAGAAAATAATAAAACCATAACAATCATAAGACATCTTGAAAATTAGAGGTGAAAATAGATTATTTAAAACAAAACTATTAAAAGAATAAAAATGAATATTGAGAGAGAAAAAGAACAAATAATGAATTAATCTCAAGGGAGGGGACCCCTGACCCAGACTTTTAAAAATTAATCCATACAGTTGTTAAAAGTGCAAGTGATATATTACAAAAATAATTCCCAATAATTAAGAAATAAATCATGCAACCAAACTTCTTTTATGAGTCAAATTTAGTTCTAAAACTAAAAGCTAGGTGTGATGAAACAAAACTAATGTCACCAAGTACTAATGAAAAAAATTTTAATCAATCAGCAAAGAAACTATAAGCCCAAGAACATCAAAAATGGCAGTATGATCCACACCACTTGTCTTACTTATATCTGAGTCATAGTCAACTTAAGTGTTCAGGACTGAAACAAGAATGGAAGATTAAAAGGGAAGGAAAAATAATTTTTAAGATTGTGATCAGAGCAGAGCAATGGGAGAAGCGGTAGAGCAGAAGTATTGCTTCATATTATAGATCACTCTTCTTTCACCACCTTTTTTTTTTTTTTTTTTTTTTTTTAAGTGAGGCAATTGGGGTTAAGTGACTTGCCCAGGGTCACACAGCTAGTAAGTGTTAAGTGTCTGAGGCCGGATTTGAACCCAGGTACTCCTGACTCCAGGGCCGGTACTCTATCCACTGCGCCACCTAGCTGCCCCTCACCACCTTTTTTTAAGAGCAGGAGTAGAATTTATTATGTAAAAAAAGCAGGGATACTAATCATGATCTCAAAGTTAAAACAGATTTAATCAAAAGAAAAAATAGAGAAACTACATTATTTGTCAGCAATAGTATTCAATATTGTTTTAGATCATTTAACATAACTGGACAGAATAAAATATCTGAGCATATTCCTGCCAAAATAGACACAGGAACTATTTGAAGGTAAACATAAAAATTTTTATACAAATAAACTCCACATAATTGAAGTAATATTACTTGTTCATGGATAGATAAAGTAGATAAATATAATTTTAAAAACGATTTTGCTTAACTAATCTATGGGCTCAATGTCAGCCCAATTAAATTACTAAAAACTTATTTTACTGAGTTAGAAAAAATAATAACAAAGTTCATCTAGAAGAACAAAGAAAAGCTTCAAAGAAACCAGGGGAAAAAAAGATGGAAAGGAAATAGCTTCAGCAGCATCAGACCTGCAACTATATTATAAGGTAAGAGTATTATGGAAGCATAGAATGGATAATTTCGATTAGATTTTTCTTGTGTAAATAAATCCTATGTGGTCAAGAATAGAAGGAGTACAGAAAATTTGAGGGAAGAACTTTCATGGACAATCTCTCAGAAAGAATGTGATTGGGTTAGAATATTGCTGTGATGAATCGGGACTTCTGGGGCGGAGCCAAGATGGCAGAGGAAAGGCAGTGAGCTCCCGAACTCATGACACGATCACTCCAAAAAACATCCAAATAAGGTCATAGGAAAATGCCTGGAGCAGCAAAACTCACAGAAGAATGTGCTGAAATCATCTTCTAACCAAGAACGGCTTGGAAGGTCAGAAGGAGGGAGCTGCTGTGCTGATACAGGAGTCGAGCCCAACCCCTCAGTCACCCTGACACAGATCCAGTCTCAGGAAGTCCTCACCAGAGAAGGAGACCCCCAGAGCCTCTGAATCAGCTGAAGCACCAGTGTCATCTGGAACTAAGCTCACAGTCTGGTGAGCGGGCTGAGCCCTGGGCAGGGGAGAGACTACAGGGGTCTATGCTGGTGCTAAGGCAGAACTTGGATTTTACACCCCTACTGAAAACCAGGTGGTAGGCTTGAGTAGAAGTGGCCCAGGTTGGGGAGGGGCACAGGCTCATTAGAGCTAACAACCACAACACACAAAGCTGGTTGATTGGCAAGTTGGTCTGGGGTCATCTAGGACCAGGAAACAGGCCGGCGAGGGAAGAACCTGATTCTCCTTAAATCATATCACCTGGGATTTCTTAAGCTTGGGATACTGCAGCCTGGAAACAGTGCCTCACTTTAAAGAGCTAAAAGTCTAATAAAAGAAAGGCAAGATGAGCCGACAGAGAAATGGGAGGACCATAGAAAGTTTCTTCAGTAACAAGGAAGACCCAGGGACACCCTCAGAGGAAGATGTCAACATCAGGGCCCCTATATCTAAGGCTTCCAAGAAAAATACAAATTGGTCTCAGGCCATGGAGGTGCTCAGAAAGGACTTTGAAGATAAAATTAGAGAGGTAGAGGAAAAAATGGAAAGAGAAATGAGGGTGATGCAGGAAAGACATGAGAAAAAAGTCAACAGCTTGAAAAGTCAAATGGAAAAGGAGGTACAAAAGCTCTCTGATGAAAATAATTGCCTAAGAATGAGGATTGACCAAATGGAAGCCAGTGACTTTATGAGAAACCAAGACACAATAAAGCAAATCCAAATGAATAAAAAAATAGAGGGCAATGTGAAATATCTTCTGGGGAAAACTGCCGATCTGGAAAATAGGTCTAGGAGAGATAATTTGAAAATTATTGGTCTACCTGAAAACCATGATCAAGGAAAGAGCTTAGACACCATCTTCCAAGATATTCTCAGGGAAAATTGCCCTGAAATTCTAGAAGAAGCAGCTAAAATAGAAATTGAAAGAACCCAAAAGGAAAACTCCTAGGAATATTATAGCCAAATTCCAGAGCTCTCAGGTCAAGGAGAAAATATTGCAAGCTGCCAAAAAGAAAGAATTCAAGTACTGTGGAGCCCCAGTCAGGATAGCACAAGATCTAGCAGCTTCTACATTAAAGGACTGGAGGGCATGGAATATGATATTCCAAAGGGCAAAGGAAATGGGATTACAACCAAGAATCACCTACCCAGCAAAACTCAGCATTATCTTTCAGCGGAAAAAATGGGACTTTAATCAAAAAGAAGACTTTCAGATATTTGTGATGAAAAGACCTGAACAGAATATTGCTGTGGTGGTGAAGATGAGGAGCTGGTTGACTTGGAAAGGCATGGAAAGACTTGGACTTGTCACCACCTTCTTTGTAAATAACAGCATGAAGGGCAAGGAGAAAATGTGTAAGTGGACAGAATGGAAGTAAAAACTCAATTAACTACCATAATTTTGAACTTAAATGGGATGAACTTAGAAATAAAATGAAAGAGCATTGCAGAATGGATTAGAAAGAATCCATGTGTTATTTACAAGAAACACTTGAAAAGAAGGAAGTCAAGAAGCTGAATATAACTTTAGAAAAGTTCAATATGATCAACCTCTGGTAACAACTAAAATGTAACAGAAAGGATTTTACATATTTTTGAGTTGCGCTTAGCTAGCACTTCCCAATTAAAAATTAGTCCCCACAGGTATATGACACTTTTACAAAAATTTTCAAATAAGGGCTTAAAAAAATAACAAATTCAAAGAGGCAAAATGTTAATCACATCCTTTGTTGACCACAATGTAATAAAAATTATGTTCAATAAAGGCCTTTAAAGAAAGGATTAAAAACCAGGAACTAAATAGTGTAATTCTAAAAAACAGGTGCATCAAAGAAAAGAATAAATCAGAAATATTTGAAAAATTCTTCAACAAAAATGACAACAATGAAACAGTACTTGTATAACAAAGCTTTTGAGATTTAGCTAAAGCAGTCCATAAGGTGGAATTTATAACTCCAAATGTATTCACCCAAAAAAGGGAGAATGTCAATGAATTGAAAAATGCAACTAAAAGAACAAGAAAAGCAATAAATAAAAAAATCTCAACCAAATACCAAAATATAAATTCTGAAAATTAAAAAAGATTGAATTACTGAATTAATAAAACTATAAGCAGTTTTTTAAAATTAATAAAATAGACACGCAGCTAGTCTGATTTTAAAAAGAGGAAAACCAATTGATGTTAAAGAATGAAAGAGAATTCATAGTAATTGAAGATGAAATAAACTGTCAACGATCATTTATCAAAAACTATTTGCAAACATTTGCTACATTGTCACTGATTATATGCTAACAAAATGGATAATTTAGGTGAAATGGATGAATATTTATTTAAAAACTTTATCCATATTAGCAGAACAAGAAATAGATTATTGAAGTATTCCAATATCAGAAAAAGAAAATGAACAATCTATAAATGAACTCCTTGGGAGGTTGGGGCGGGGGAGGGGAGGAGAAGAACAAGGCCATATAGACTTAAATGGAAATTCTATAAAACATTCAAAGAACAAGAAATTTCGGGGGTGGCTAGGTGACGCAGTGGATAAAGCACCGGCCCTGGATTCAGGAGTACCTGAGTTCAAATCCGGCCTCAGACACTTGACACTTACTAGCTGTGTGACTCTGGGCAAGTCACTTAACCCCCATTACCCCGCCAAAAAAAAAAAAAAAGAAATTCCCAAACTA
Organism: Dromiciops gliroides; assembly: GCF_019393635.1. Lineage (NCBI taxonomy): Eukaryota > Metazoa > Chordata > Mammalia > Microbiotheria > Microbiotheriidae > Dromiciops > Dromiciops gliroides. Next base: position 264,924,958 of record NC_057861.1, on the reverse strand, counting down.
CATAAATTATTTTCAAAAAATAGGAAATAAAGGGATTCTTCCAAGGTCTATGATATAAATATCCCTAAACCAGGGGAAAACACAGTAGGTAAAGAAAACTATTTACCAATATCCCAATGGATATTTATGAAAAAAAAAATAGCCAAGATACTACAACCTTAAAAAGATTATATAAAACAATTGGATAAGTATTTGAGGATTAATCAATCAAATCTCATAAAATACATGATTCAATTATAAAGTACTTTTTAGAGAAATAAAGAACAATTCAGTTATCTGGAGAAACATTCAATGTTCATGGCTGGGCCCAGCAAATATAAGAATATATATAACAGAGGGAATTAAGATGAATTAGTGCAGGCTGTATGTGGAAGGTAGGAATTTAATTGGGACAAAGATCAGTAAGAATAGAAGAGGGGAAAAAGTTCCATTTGTGGGGGACAATCAGAAAAAATGCCCCAAACTGAGCAGTCACATGGATGAATCTTCCAAATAATTAATAATAAGAAAAATGAACACCAAAACTACTCTAAGGTTTTTCCTCACATCCTGCAAAATAGCAAAGGTGACAAAAATGGGAATAGTTAATTTTGGAAGTGCTGTCAGAAGACAGTCATACTAGTGCATTGTTTGTGGAGATGTTAATCAGTACAATCACTATAAAAAGCATTGGAATTATGTGAACGAACTTGCCATATCATTTGACTCGGAGATTCTCCTGGTAGGTAGACATGCCCCAAAGAGGCAATTGATAGGAATTTCTCATATACATCAAAAATACTCATAGCAACACTTTTTGTGGATGCAAAAAACTTCAAACAAAATTGCCCATCAATTAGGGCATGGTTAAACAAATTATGGTACATAAATACAATGGAATATTACAGTGCTATAAGAAATGGTAAGTGTGATGAACATAAAGAAACAAGGAAAGAACTACTTGAAATGATGTAGAGTGAAGAAAAGCCAAGAAAACAAAATATGCAATGGATCACCAAATATAAATTGAAAAAACAATCGCAAAACATCCAAAAGTGAATGTTTCAAAATTACAAAGAACAAGTTTGACTCCATAAAAGAGATATGAGAGGGGCAGCTAGGTGGTGCAGTGGATAGAGCACTGGCCCTGGAGTCAGGAGTACCTGAGTTTAAATCCAGCCTCAGACACTTAACACTTACTAGCTGTGTGACCCTGGGCAAGTCACTTAACCCCAATTGCCTCACTTAAAAAAAGAGAGAGAGAGAGAAATGAGAAGATGTTTTTGTAAAGATAGGAGGTACATGGATGTAGTACTCTGCACTTATTTTCTGACTTTTTCAATGTATTGATCAGTTTTGCTGATGCTTTTTTTCCTTTAAATACTTATGACATTTTTCTCTTAGGAGAAGGATTCCTGGAAAATTTTTGGTGATGTAAAAATTAAAAAATATCAATATTAAAAGATAAAAATCAGCAGGAAAAATATAAGTGGGAGAGTTTTGAAAATAAAATGTTGAAATTCTTGTATACTTGGGAAAGCAAGCTGTATGTGATGCAAATTTAAGGTGGTATGTGCAGTCTTATTTTGTTTTGTAAATGGAAACGCTGATCTTCTTTGTTTATTAAGTTCAGACAGAATGAACTTTTTCCCCCAAAAGTGAAAGAAACAAGAAGAGAATCACAAAATCAGTATTGAGTTCAGGGATCATCTTCCCCAGTTGGGTAGGCATTGCAGAATGCATGAATGGTAAGAGTGTGAAATAAAGTTTGTGGATGGGCTTAAATGACAGACTAATCAAGTGTGTATTTTTCTGTAGGCAAGGGGAGTGGTTGAAAGGTTTTAACAGGAAATGCCATGGTCAAATCTTTGTCTTAGGAAGATTATTTTGAAAGGTATATAGATGAATTGGTAAATGGAATACATAGAAGCAAAGAAACCAAGTGGAAGACTATTACAGTATTCCTGGTGACAGGTGATAGCTGAACTACTATAATGGGTGTGAAAATGGCATGAAGGCACAGATGGAAGTATCACAGAATCAAAGAATTTGAAAGTTGGAGGGTAACTCATCAACCATCTTGTCCAACCCATACACCAAAGGAATACCTGCTATAACATACTCAACTACCCAACAAGTGGTCACTTATCCTCTACTTGAAGACCTCCAAGGACAAGGAACTCAAAACCCTTATTTATTTGTTTGTTTGTTTTTGCTGGGCAATGGGGGATAAATGACTTACCCAGGGTCACAAAGCTAGTAAGTGTCAAGTGTCAGAGGCCGGATTTGAACTCAGGTCCTCTTGAATCCAGGGCTGGTGCTTTATCAACTTTTCCACCTAGCTGCCCCAGAACTCACAGCTTTTTGAAGCAACCCATTCCACTTTCAGAAAATTCTAATAGAAAATTTGTCCCAATATCCAGCCTAAATTTGCCTTTTTGCAACTTCCTTCCATTTCTCCTGGTTCTGTTCTCTAGGGCTAAATTTATCAAGTCCTCCATATGATAAACAGTCCTTCAAATACCTGAAGACAGCTATTGTATCCCCGTGCCCCCCCCCCCCGCCTTCTTTATTCCAGACTAAACATGCCCCATTTTCTTCATGGGATCTTCACATATAATGGACTCAACACCCCCCACTCTTCTGGCTCTCCTCTGAACACACTCCAGTTTATCAATGTTCTTCCTAAAACCATGGTGCCCTGAACTGATCACAGTATTCCAGATGAAACCTGATAAGGGAAGAATAAAGTGTAGCCATCACCTCTTTAACCCTCTCAATGCCGATAAAGGCTATTTTTGGCTGCGGTATCATACTGCTGTCTGGGATGGAGCTTGAAGTCCACTAAAACCACAAGATCTTTTTCGAATAATTTCTATCCATCCATACCTCCCCTGTTTTAGACATGTGAAGTTGATGGTATTACTCAAATGCATGACGCTGATCCCTATTGAATTTCATCTTCTTAGATTTAACCCATTGTTCTAGCCTGTCAAGATCCTTTTGAATCCTAACTTTCAGCGTGTTAGCTATCTATAATCTCCCTTCTCCCTTTCTCCCCATCCAGTCTTTTTATACCTTAAACCACCTCCTTCTCCTCTACTTTGTACTCTGTGACCCAGGGACACTGGCCCTCTTGTTGTTCCTTGCAGTAAACATTTCATTTCCTAATTCCAGGCATTTTCCCTCATTGTTCCCCATGCCTGGAACTCTCTCCCTCCTTTTCTCCACCTCCTTGCTTTCCTGCCCCCCTTCAATTCTCAGCTGACATCCTACCTCCTTTAAAAAACCTTTCTTGATTCCCACTTTATGTTAGTGCCTTCTCTCTGTGGATTATCTCCAATTTATTCTGTACTTGCCTTGTTTATACTTAGTTGTTTGCATGTTGTCTCTCCCCCATTAATCTGTTAAGCTCCTCCTTGTGCTCAAAGCCTGTTTGTCTAGTTTTTTCATATTCCAGAACTTGCCACGATGTTTATTATATGTCAGATTTTTAATAAATACTTGATTAGCTCTCAGACTGTAGATGATGCTGAAGGGCAATAAGCCCAGTAAAATTTTTACACAGGAAAATGATTTCTTTCTCTTCCAGTGGGTTTGTAGCGATTGCAAAGCCTATCTGGCTTCAGGTGGCTCACTCAGCTGACTTAGCCTTTCTTCAACCAATAAGTTCCCAGCAAAGCAATGCCTGATTTCCAGTCAACACAGATCTCAGTAAAGCAGCTGAAGAGCCTTGGTATTTTCTTACACTCAGGCTTTTTTTTACCTTTTTTCCTAGCTTCTTTCTCCTCCTGCACTCAGCATCTTCTGTCTTCTGTATTGACCTAGTTTTCTCTTTTTGGCTCTAATATCTCACATAGAGGCCTCCTTTTCTTACCTGCATCATATAATGTGTTCAGTCATCCCAATCTGCATCTTGCGACTGGACCAAGATGGCTCTGGAGGAGAGAGTGAGGCTAGTGACTTTGCACAGCCCTGCCTCACTTAAATCTAATTCACTGCAAGTCATGACATCACCTCTCTGATGTCATGGTCCTCTTCGAGAATGAAGGACAAACAACAATCAACATTCTGTGAGTAACAGCTATCTCAGTGGGGACCCAACTGGCCAGCTTCAGTTAGGTAAGAATCCTCTCCTCTCCTCCAGAAACCCTGAGGTTTTTTCCCCTGCCCCCCACCTCCATTTCTTTATTTAGTGTTGTTTATTTTTCTTTTGACTAGGTAAAAGAGGTCATTCTTTGCCTCATTTCCTACCTAACCTTAATCAATGAAGGGGTGTTGCAAACTGAGACCTATGAAAGATCTTAGCTTAAAAAGGCCAAGGTCTCCCACTGCATCCAAGGCCATCTCCAGTTGTCCTGATCTACATCTTGCTCCTGGCTCTGGAGGAGAGAGTGAGGCTGGTGACTTTGCATAGCCCTGCCTCACTTAAATCTAATTCACTCCAAGTCATGATATCTCCTTATGTCGTGGTCCTTTTCAAGAACAGAAAGATAAACAGCAACAAGAATGATTATCTCTACCATCTTTGTGCCACTTATAAATCATACTATCTATGCCTTTATGAAAAGCATTGTTAAAAATGTTAAATAACAGAAGGCCTCACAGATCTTTAGGATGACACATTGGGGATCTGCTGCATTGACACTAAACTATTAACAATTACTCTTTAAATCTAGTCATACAAATGACTCTGACTTCATCTGTATTAATTATCTAATCTATATGTATTATCTTATCCATCTTCTCCACAAGAAGAACCTGAGATATGTTATCAAAAGCTTTGGGAAAATCAGAGAAACTATATTCATAGCACTCCCCTCATCTACTAGTTTCATAATCCTGTCCACAAAGGTCATGAGATTAATCTAGCATGATTTGTTATTGATGAAGCCATGTTGCCTCTTTGTAATCACCACTTCCTTTTCTGGATGTCTACCAACTATCTGATGATCCATTCCATTATTTTGCCAGGAATCAAATCAGCTTTTGAAAATCATGACATTTGCTCAGCAATCTCATTTGTCAATTCTTTCAGGACCCAAAGATGTTGTCCATCTGGATCAGGTGACTTGAATTTCTCAATGGCTGCTAGGTGCTCTCTTTCTATTTCCTTACTTACCTTAGGTATCAATTCCCCATTAGTCATTTTTGTTCTGTCATTTCTAGGATAAAGGAAATTTGCCTTTGTAAAAACTATAGAAAAAAATAGAAATTGAGCAGCTTTATCTCCTCTCTTTATCAGTTATCATCATCTATCCCAAGGAAGGGTCCTATTCTTTCTTTTGATCCTCCTTTCTCCTAGTATAACCAAATGCCTTTATTTTGTTTTGTTTCACTTAGCTTCCATCACCACTTTCAGCTTATTCTGTGATTTAGCATTGCTTATACTTTTTTACATAATGGTTCCATACTTCTTCATTCAGCTTCTATTACCTGTCCCTGTTTCCATCTTCTGTGTGTGTATTTATTTTAAGTCTATGCTTGTTAGTGAGTATTATATACATTCATACTGGTCTCTTCAGAAACCAGTTTCTCTTCTGCATTGGAACTGTTCCCTCTATGTCTGCAGTATTTTATTCTTGAGCACTTTCCATCCTGTCTTAGTTGACTTTTCCTGAACCATTTTGTTTCACAAGATTCTACCTATCATTCCTTTGAGCTCTTTGAAAATCTTTCCCAAAATCTATAGTGCATGTTAAACTATACCTAGTTTTTCTAGCCTTTCTTTTAAACTCTTAAAATGGAATGGGTAGGGGCAGCTAGGTGGTGCAGTGGATAGAGCACTGGCCCTGGAGTCAGGAGGACCTGAATTCAAATCCAGCCTCAGACACTTAACACTTAGTAGTTGTGTGATCCTGGGCAAGTCACTTAACCCCAATTGCCTCACCAAAAAAAAAAAAAATGGAATGGGTACTTTCCCTCAAGGTTTCCATGATTTCCACTCCAGAAACTGCTTCTTTCTCAGTAAGGATTAGATCCAATATAGAATTTCCTCTTGTTAGTTCTTCTACTTTTCTGAAGGATGACATTTTTGCTAAGGTAAGTTAAGAAGTCTGTAGATTCTTTCTGCTTCTGGGGTTGGGGTAGAGTGAGTGAATGAGTGAGAGAGAGAGAATAGAGAAGAGAAGAGAAGAGAAGAGAAGAGAAGAGAAGAGAAGAGAAGAGAAGAGAAGAGAAGAGAAGAGAAGAGAAGAGAAGAGAAGAGAAGAGAGAAAAGATCTGGATAATTGAAGTCCACCTTTACTCCTATGTCATGCCTTTGAGCCAGGCTTTTAATTTTTTGGTTCAAAATTATGATCTGTTTGCTTCTGTGTGTCAAGGTGGTTTGGAGTATACTCTAATGACAAAATAATTTCTATTTCACTCTCCTTTGACCTTCACTCAGATACCTTCCATCATGCTTTCTCACTCTGGTTCCTGGATTTCTTGACATAAGTATACCTTCTTAATATAGGGCTGCCCTTTTTGCCTATCCACTTTTTAAAAAATAAGTTATACCCATCCAGAACTATGGCCTAGTCATGGATTTCATACCACCAAGACTCATCGAGACCTATAAGAACAGATTTTTCCCTTGATATTAGTAGCTCTAGTTCTTATTTGTTGCCTGAACTTTGGGCATTTGTGTATAGATGTTTGAAGCCATGGATTCAGAGAATCCATGGATTGCCCAAGGCCACACAGCTAGTAAGTATCACATGTTTGAGGTTGGATTTGAACTCAGGTCCTCCTGAATCCAGGGCCAGTACTTTATCCACTGTGCCCCCTCTTATTTCCAGTTGTTTTAACCTGGAGACTCTCATCATCAATGTGCTGAAAGAAGTCAAACTTTTTTTTTTTTTTTGGTGAAGCAATTGGGGTTAAGTGACTTGCCCAGAGTCACATAGCTAGTATTAAGTGTCTGAGGCTGGATTTGAACTCAGGTCCTCCTGACTCCAGGGCTGGTGGTCTATCCACTGCGCCACCTAGCTGCCCCGAGGACAAACTTATAATTCTGGGTCACTTCAATGATAGAGTAGGAACAGACTATTAGACTTGGCAGGGAATCCTTCGGAGGAATAGAATCAGAAATGGCAACAGCAGTGGTTCCTTACTACTGAAAATGTATCTCATGACTTTCTCATCATCAGCACTGTCTTCTGTTTACCTAAATGCAGTAAAACTTTATGGATGCACCACTGCAGCAAACATTGACATTTAATAGACTATGTCATTGTAAGGAGAAGAGACAGGATGTAAGAGTGACAGAGGCAATGTGTAGTACAGAGTGCTGGACTGATCATGGACTTATCCTCTCCAAGTTAAATATTTGCATTCAACAAAAGCAGTGGTCTCAAGGCAAGAAAACTACCAGAAGATTTAAAGTCAAAAGATTAGAGTGCTTCTCTGAGTATGAACAGTTCATTGCTAACTTGGAGGGAAAATTGAGCCATCACACAGTTGACAACAGTGGAACAGAAAAGGACTGGAAAGCTTTCAGAGATTTGGTGTACTGCACTGCATTTGCTCATATGGGCCAGAACATTCACAAACATCAACACTGATTTGATGAAAATGAGGGGGAAATTCAGGAGCTACTAAATGAAAAACAATATTTCCACAGGATTTATCAGTAGAATAATTGGTCTGTCTCTAAGAAGACAGCCTTTAACTCCAACAAAAGTAAATTGCAAGCGAAACTTAATAAGATGCAGTCTTCTTGGTTTAGTATTCAGTTTTAAACTGAAAGTAACCATCCAAAGTACTTTTATGATGCCCTGAAGGCTATTGATGGGCCAGAGATGTATGGTACATCTCAACTACTCAGTGCTGATGGAGCCACATTGATTAGTGATAAGGACATGATCCTGGAAAGATGGGTTGATCACCTCCATAGCATCCTCAAAAGACCATCATTAATCAGTGCTGAAACCATTGGCCATATGTCTCTGAGTGAAGTCAGTCCCTAGCCAAAGTTAAGAGATTTTTAATTCCATTAGGTTCCTCTTATGTGGCAAAGTGCCTGATGCTGATTCCATTCCAGGTGAAATTTACAAGGCAGGGGATCTTTTGCTCAAACAAAAGCTAGTAGAGATTTCCCAAATTATATGACGAGGAGGTTATCCCTCAGGAGTTCAAGGATGCCTCCATTGTCCATCTTTCTAAAGGAAAAGGAAATAGATTGTCTCGTGACAATCATGGCTGTGGTGGTGGGAGGGGTCTTTCTTAGTTGTTGCTGGCAAAATTCTTGCCAGAGTCCTTCTTTAAAAACTTATCCATCACCCATAAGATTATCTACCCAAGAACCAGTGTGATGTCAGAAAGGGCCAAAGAATGATTGAAGGGCAGCTAGGTGGTGCAGTGGATAAAGCACCAGCCCTGGATTCAGGAGGACCTGAGTTCAAATCCAGCCTCAGACACTTGACACTTACTAGCTGTGTGATCTTGGGCAAGTCACTTAACCCTCATTGCCCCACAAAAAGGAGAAAAGAAAAGAAGAAAGGAAGAAAAGGAATGGTTGATATGGTGTTTACTGCTTGACAACTCCAGGAGAAATGCTAGGAGCAGAACAAAGGTCTGTACAAAATTTTCATTGATCTAACTAAGGCCATTGGTAGTGTTGGTTGTGAGGGCTTGTGGGAAATTATGGCAAAATTTGGTTGCCCAGAGAAGTTCATCTGTATTTTACATCAGTTTCATGACCTCATGCTTGCATAGCTTCTGAATGATGAACAATGCTTTCTCACTTTCCCAGTCACCAGTAGAGTGAAACAGAGTTCTATGCTTGCTCCCATGCTTTTTAGTATGATATTTTCAGCAATGTTGTCAGATGCCCAAGGTAAGCTACCACACTGATGGTAAATTATTTAACTTAAAAAGGCTACAAGCCAAGACTAAAATAGAGGGAGAGTTAGGGCATGACTTTTTTGTTTGCAAATGATTGTGACCTCATTGCACCCTCCGAGGCTGAGCTGTAACAGAGTATAAATCAGTACTCCGCCATTTGTACTCATTTTGACCTGATAATTTTTTTTGGGTGGGGGTGGGGGTTAAGTGACTTACCCAGGGTCACACAGCTAGTAAGTGTCAAGTGTCTGAGGCCGGATTTGAACTCAGGTCCTCTTGAATCCAGGGCCGGTGCCACCTAGCTGCCCCTTTGACCTGATAATTAATATGAAGAAAACAGAGGTTCTCAACCATCCAGCACCACACCATCCATATTGGAACCATTGGTTACAGTAAATGAAGAAATTTTGAATGCTGTGGTTAAATTCTCTTAACTTGGCAATATACTTTCCAGGGATGTACACATAGATGATGAGGTTGACACACCCATTGTCAGAGCTTGTTCAGTGTTTGAGAGGCTCTGATGGAACACATTGGAGAAAAGAGGTATAAGATTAGACAGCCTACTAAACTGAAGGTCTTCAGAGCCATTGTGCTGACCTCATTGTTGTGTGCCTGTGAAACCTGGAAAGTATGCCAACACCATGCCAGAAAGCTGAATTGATTCTATTTGAATTGTCTTAGGAAGATTCTGAAGATCACCTGGCAACATAAGGTACCAGAAACTAAGGTACTTCCTCAAGCTGAACTACCAGGCATTTAAACTCTAGAGAGTGCAACTCTAATGGACTGGCCACATTATTTGAATGCCAAAAATATGTTGTTTAAAAGACTATTTTACAGATAACTCACACAAGACAGACATTCGCATGGCAGTCAGAAGAAGCAATACAGGCACACTATCAAGGTATCTCTTAAAAAACTTTGGAATCATGGGAGTCTCTGGCACAAGACTGGCCACCATGGCATGCCTATATCTAAGAAGGTATTGTACTCTAATGAGCAAAGCAGAACTGCAGTAGTTAAAAAGAAACATGAGATATGTAAATTTAAAGACATCTCCACTCCAAATGGTCATATGAACTATTCGTGACCAACCTGTGTTAGAGCCTTCTAAGCTCCTATGGATCTGATCAACTACAGTTGAACACACTGTACCTTGACCCCAACATAGTAATGTCATTTTGGTCCTCTTAAAGAACCAAGGGGGAAAAAGGACAAAGAACAACAGCCAGCCAATCAGTCTCAGGTACTATTTACTTTCCTTATTTGTGCCTACTCTCTGTTTCAGGGGTTCTTCACCTGGGAATGTGAACCCTTTTAAAAATATTTTCATAACTATATTTCAACCTAACTTATTTCCTTTATAATCCTCTCTATTTTATTTTATGCACATAAAAACATTATGCTAAGAAGTGATGCATATAGTTTACTAGACTAACAAAGAGGTCCATGACACAATAAATGTTAAATATCCTTGCCCTATGGTATCATACTTGGGTAGCCTTCCCCTTTCCCCCATTCTTTTTAGTTTAAAGCTTTTGATTAAATTTGCAAGACACCTAGCAAACACCTTGTTCAAATTCATACAGATACATCCACTTCTCTCTTATTCAGGAAGAGCTTCAAATTTGTGAGATCTAATTGTACAGCTTTCCTTTGACTTCCCTTTCTCCTTGATACAACCTTTTCTATGCTCCATCTTCCTAATGATAGTCAAGCCTCCCCTCCTCTTTCTCAGATTCTCCCACCATACCACCATTTCCCCCCATTGAAATCCTGAATATTTTCTTTAGGAGACCTTTATTTTTCCTAGCAACCTGGACTGTGGAGAGGCGTTCTTTCAGTCTGTCTTAGGGGAGGAAGATCAGCCTACTCTTGGAACAGAAATAATAGCCTCTCAACCACAGCAGAAATAAATCATTTTATACTTAACGCAAGACATTGCACAGTGGATTCCCCTATTTCCTGTGATGGTTGAAATTTCCAGCCTTGGTTCTTGAATTCACTTGTAGCTATTTACATTTTAACTCCAAACACTTGGTTTTAGTTAAGCTGGTTAAAACATTTTTCACCTCTTAACAATTTATTGACCAAATTCAATTCCTATCCATTGTCTCAACACTTCAACACAACTGCTCAGCACATTCTGGTTGTTTTGGGTCCTTTGTTCTTGAAGAGGACCATGGCATTGGGAGGTGATGTCACGACTTGCACTGAATTGGATATAAGTGAGGGAGAGCTGTGCAAAGTCACCAGCCTCACTTTCTTCTCCATCTTGCCATCTGGGTCCAGTAGCAAGATATACATCAGGAAGACTGGAGATGGCCCTGAATGTTTAAGGCAACTGGGGTTAAGTTGCCCAAGGTCACTAAGCTAGTAAGTGTCTGGGGTGAGATTTGAACTCAGGTCCTCCTGACTTCAGGGCCAGTGCTCTATCCACTGTGCCACCTAGCTGCCCCACACTCTGGTACCAATATCTGGTCTCACCAATTTTCCCCATTCACCAATTAGTTCTATCAATTTGCTTAACCCACTAATTGCAACAAGAAAAAATGCTATTCTGGAGACAACTGACCTATTCAGAAGAAATAGTTACCAAACCATTAAAGGAAGGAAATCTTGGGAAAAATGAAACATGGCATTCTAGAGTTATTGATAGTGTGGGGACCAATTTTTAATTGGGGAGTGCAATTAATTCTTTACAATAGGTAATAATAAAGTTGTGTGTAGCCTCATCTGCATCCTATAAAAGCAAAACCAGGACAATAATTTACACAACAACAATAATAATATAGATGACAATAATGCTGAAAGTTATTTAAATATTGATTAATTGTAATGTTCAGTCTTAGTTTCATAAAACAGCTGATGAAATATACATCCTCCTTCTGAGTAGAGAAGTGATGACTATGTAGCATGTTGCATTCATTTGCTTAACTGTTTTTGTTACGAGAGGGCACAGTAGGGGATCAGGGTGGGATGACGGGGAAGAGATCAGGAAATAACTGGTATTAAAAACAGTATGGGGGCAGCTGGGTGGCACAGTGGATAAAGCACTGGCCCTGGATTCAGGAGGACCTGAGTTCAAATCCGGCCTCAGATGCTTGACACTTACTAGCTGTGTGACCCTGGGCAAGTCACTCAACCCTCATTGCCTTTCAAAAAAATAAATAACAATAATAATAAAATTTAAATAAATAAATAAATAAAAACAGTATGCATCACTAAACTTACACCCTCTTTTTCTTCATTATTTTCCTTAGTTTCCCTGGGCAGCCTTAGTTCAGTCTAACTTTTAGCACTCCTAAAACTTCTTGTTGGACCATGCTACACATTCATTTAACATCATCAGCCTTTGCTTCCAGCATTTATATGTCTTTTGAAAATCTCAGCCTGATGGTGAGACCTCTCTGCTTCCATATCATGTTCTTTAGACATCCCCCCGCTTTTGCTCATCAGAATTGTTTCTTTTTGCATCATCAAAAATTTAGACCATGGTATCCTAATTATTCTTTCTTTAAATGTTTTCAAATCTGTTCTCCCAAAATCTAAAGTGCATGTCAGACTATGCCCTGCATTTCTTCTTCTAACTCAAATTCTAAGGTGAAATGTTCACTTTCTCTCAAGATTTCCTTCATTTCAACTCCAGCCACCAGTTTTTCCTTGTTGGTAAGAATTATGTTCAGACCACATTTCTCTTATTCATTTTTCCACCTTTTGCAGGGTGAAATTATCAAGGCAAGTCATGTAATTGTAGGGGGAGAAGGGAGAGAGGGAGAGGAGTAGGGAGAAAGAGAATGAGATAGGGGGAGGGAGAGAGAAGAGGAGAAGAAATAGGGAAGAGAAAGGAGAGAGAGAAACTAGCAGAAGTTTCCCATCATTTTTTTTTTTTTTGGTGAGGCAGTTGGGGTTAAGTGACTTGCCCAGGGTCACACAGCTGGTAAGTGTTAAGTGTCTGAGGTCGGATTTGAACTCAGGTACTCCTGACTTCAGGGCCGGTGCTCTATCCACTGTGCCACCTAGCTGCCCCTAGTCTTCTTATACTTTACTCCTCTCCAAGTACCATGTGATCCAGCAACACTATGCTTAATAACCTCATTTCTGTCTTCATTGATCTTCATTCAAATGCTATACATTGTGCTTCTCTTTACTTATCTTTGGATTTCCTCATTATGAATACATCTTAGTAATATTGCCTGCTGCTCCCCTCCTACTGTCTCTTTTTAAACAAATATACCCTTCCAGAGCCATATTCCATCTATGGGCCTTATCTTACCTATTTATCATAATACGTATGGGGTCAGATTTCTACTTCATCTTGCTGCTGTCCTTTGCGTATTTGTGTTTAGACATCTGTGGTCATGGTTTTATAGCTAGCCCTTTGTTAAATTTTGTCCCCCTTACATTTCTTGACATAATCACTTGCTAATCTTCCTCTGTCCATGATACTTTCTAGTTTCTAGCATAAGGTATTTATGTGGGTGGCTTTCTCCTTCCCATTTATTTCTCATTTGAAAGCCCTCTTATTTAGATTTGTAATATTCCAGGCAAATATATTCTTACCACCTCTTATTAGGAATGCTCCATTCTAGGCAAAGAAACCAAATCCTGTTCTCTGATATGATTTTGAACAACTGTTAATTTCCCAAATTTGCTTCTCCCCCCAAAAAACTGTCTCCATTCTCTTACAGCACATGTTGTATGAAAAGTTCATGTAGCGTATATATATATGTGTGTGTGTGTGTGTGTGTGTGTATATATATATATATATATGTCTTTTTTCCTTAGCTAGATTGTAACATTCTCTATACCTTCCTCCCCCATGACTTAAACAGAATAATAAACATTTACTGACAGGTGGAAAAACATGATTTCCTAGTATGAGGCCATATGTCCTTTAGAAGTTATTTTGATTTTGTTGTTGTTGGAGGGAGGCAAGGGGTTCAGACTCATGATTCTGTCTGATTAGGGAACTCCTAGTGTGGAATCTCTGTCTGATGATGCAAATTAGCAACCCCACTCTAACTTATACTGTTAGAGAATAGCTTTGAACACTGAGAGGTTAAATGATTCATTGATGGTCACAAAGCTAACGTGTCAAAGGCAGTACTTAGATAAATGTCTTCCTAAATCCAAGGTTGGCTTAATAGGAGAAAAGAGGAGAGTGAAATAGGAAGGATCTGTGGATGGACACTGAAGGCACTAAGAGTTTTTATTTTGTGTAGATTTTCTAATGTCTTGAAAAAAACCTCATCAGCCAAATAGGTTCAAAAAACTTAAATTACAATTTGATCCTGGTTCATTGAATGCTTACTATACTGGCACCTAAAAATTGGACTTTTTTCCATTGGAATTGATGTTAACTTACAACTACCCGTGTTCATTTGAATGCTTTGTGTGTATATATGTGTACTTACATGTATGTATATATGTGCAGAGTCATAATTTTTTTTATCTTGAAGAGACCATAATCATTTGGCTCAATACCCTCATTTTACAAATGAGGAAATTTAGACTAAAAGAGGAAAAATGCTTTGCTCATGGTTATTGAGTTGGTAAATGTCAGTGTGAGAACTTGAACCCAGGTCTCTTTATTCCAAGTCCTGTCCTCTTTCTAGTACAGCAGCCTTCTGAGTGCTTAGTTTATTTAGCAAAATTAAGTTTAGCCAAATTTTGCTGCAAATACTTCTAAGGATTAATTTACACTGGCAATAAAGGACCAAAACTATCACTCTCTTGCAGATGATATGATGGCTTACTTAGATAACTTTAGAGAATCAGCTAAAAATCTCATCAAAACAATTAACAACTTCAACAAAGTTGTAGGATATAAAGTAAACCCTCACAAATCATTAGCATTTCTAATATTACCAACAAAACACAGAAGGAAGAGATAAAAAAGAGAAGTTTCATTTAAAATCACTACAGACAGCATAAGATACTTGGAAACCTACATGCCAAGACACACACAGGAACTATATCAACACAATTACAAAGCATACAAGTAAAGACAAATTCAAATAATTGGGGGAATATTAACTGCTCATTGGTAGGACATGGCAATATGATAGAAATGACAATGCTACCTCCATTAATTTACTCATCCAGTAGTATACCAGTCAAATTACAAAAGGATTACTTAATAGAGCTAGAAAAAATAATAACAAAATTCATCTGGAAGAATGAAAGGTCAAGAATATCAAGGGAATCAATGGGGGGAAATGGAAAAGAAGGGGACCTAGCAATATCACATCTCAAACTTTACCTCAAAGGTATAATCTTAAACAATTTAGTACTGGGTAAAAAATAGAGAGTTTAAATAGTATAGTGGATTAGGTATACATTATAGGAAAGCAAGTGAGCATATTAACTTAATGTTTGATAAACCTAAAGACCCTAGCTATTGGGACAAGAACTCACAATTTGACAAAAAATGCTGGAAAAACTGGAAAGTAGTCTGGCAAAAACTAGGAACAGGCCAACATCTCACATCGTATATCAAGATAAGGTCAAAATTATCATATGATTTAGACATAAAGGGTGATATAATAAGTAAATAGTGGTGCATGGATGAAATTTCCTTTTAGATCTATTGTTAGTGGAAGAGTTCATGACCAAACAAGAAATAGAGAGGTTCACAGGAAATAAAACAGATAAATTTGATTACATAAAATTTTTAAAGATTTTGCACAAACAAAACCAGCGCAACTAAAATTAGAAGGAAAGAAGGAAACTGACTCTGATAAAGGTCTCCTTTCTAAAGTATAGGGAACCTGAGTCAAATTTATAAGAATAAGCCAATCTCCAATTGATGAATGGTCAAAGCATATGAATAGGCAGTTTTCAGAAAATCAAAGCTATCAGTAGTCAGATGAAAAAAATTAAAATAAATCTGAGATACCACTTTCACGCCCATCAGATTGACTAAGATGACCAAAAAAAAAAATGGAAAATGATGAATGCTAGAGAGGATGTAGGAAAATAGGTACACTAATGAGCTATTGGTGGAGCTGTGCATTAGTTCAACCATTCTGGCAAACAATTTGTAGCTATGTTCAAAAAGCTATTAAACTGTATATACCCTTTGACCAGTATATAGAGAAACCAGATCTACCCCAAAAAGATCATAGAAAGAGGAAAGGGGCCTATCTATACAAAAATATTGATAGCAGCTCTTTTTGTGGTAGCAAAGAATTGGAAACTGAGAGGATGCCCATAAGTTGAGGAATAGCTAAACAAGTTATGTTAAATGAATGTGATGGAATACTATTTTGCTATAAGAAATGAGGAAATAGTTTCAGAAAAATCTGCAAGACTTCTATAAACTGATGCCAAATGAAATGAACAGAACCAGGAAAACAATTTACACAATATTGTTGTTGTTGTTGTTGTTGTTTGTCCTCCATTCCCAAAGAGGACCATGACATCAGGGTGATGTCTTGATTTGCACTGGATTGTATTTAAGTGAGGGAGAGCTACGCAAAGTCACCAATCTCACTCTCTCCTCCAGAGCCATCTGGGTCCAATGGCAAGATACACATCAAGATTACTGGAGATGGCTCTGGATGTTTAAGGCAATTGGGGTTAAGTGACTTGCCCAAGGTCACACAGTTAGTAAGTGGCTGAGGTGAGATTTGAACTCAGGTCTTCTTGACTTCAGGGCTAGTGCTCTAGGCCACTGTGTCACCTAGTTGCCTCCACACAATAACAGTAATATTGTAAAGATTATCAACTCTGAAAAACTTAGTAACTCGGATTAATACAATGATTTCTTATATTTTCAAAGGACTCATGATGACACATGCTATCCACATGCAGATAGAGAACTGATGGACTCAGTACAGACTGATGCACATTTTTCTATTTATTTTTCTTGTGCTTTTTTATTTCTTGGAACATGGCTAATATGGAAATCTGTTTTGCACATCTCTCTCCATATATATATGTGTATATACACACAGATATATATATACACATATGTGCAATAGTTTTCATTTTTTCTTGACCTCTCAGTGGGTGTGGAAAGGGCATAAGGAAGGGCAATAATTTGGAACTGAAAATAAAATTGAACCTAAGCTAAAAAAAAACAACCAAAAAAAAACCCCATTGACTAGACCAGTGAGTATGAATGGGAACAATTTTGTCCTCTGTCTTTAATTCAACTTTAACCTAAATCATAACCCCCATCTATAACATCCCCAACAAGTGGTCATCAAGTCTGTGCTTGAAAATCCCTAGCCATGGGAAGGAACTCATTTCTCTTTGTCCCAACCTTTCTCCCTCACCCTCTTACCACAGGGAGAAAGGTGAGAGAGAATAAGCATTTCTTTTTTTTTTTTTTTTTTTTTGGTGAGGCAATTGGGGTTAAGTGACTTGCCTACGGTCACACAGCTAGTAATTGTTAAGTGTCTGAGGCTGGATTTGAACTCAGGTTCTCCTGAATCCAAGGCCAGTGCTCTATCCACTGTGCCACCTAGCTGCCCCGAGAATAAGCATTTCTATAGGCCCAGTGTGTGCCAGGCACTCTGCTAAGTGTTTTTACAAATATCTCATTTGACCCTTATAACAATATTTCAAGGTAGGTACTACTATTATTTTATATATCTTTCAGAGACCAAAAAAAAGGTTAAGTGGTTTGCCCAGGGTCACACAGCTAGAAAGTAGCTGTGCTCTCTATCCACCAGCTGCCTCTGCATACCATGGGTATGCAAGCACCAAGTCCAATCAGTTTGGTTTTCTAATATTTGTGGAGAATATTTCATATATCTGGGAACTCTATAGGAACCAGACTTTCCCTTTGTAGAATGAAGCTTGATTTTCTTTTCCTGTTTATTTTTTTTTTATTGTCGACTGGTTGAGTCATGACTTTGCAATCATCAAGACAGGTGGTAATCTAAGACTGTTTTTTTCCAAAATGATGTCTTCTTGTTAAAATTGTATAACTATAATTCTGAAAGTGCGTATAACCTCTGGGGCCACCAGTTATAGTAAGCTTATATCTTTGTCAAAGAATAGCAGGTTCTGGAGGAAGCTAGGTGGTATAGTGGATAAAGCACCAGCCCTGGAGTCAGGAGGACCTGAGTTCAAATCTGGCCTCAGACTCTTGACACTTACTAGCTGTGTGACCCTGGGAAAGTCACTTAACCCTCATTGCCTGGCAAAAAAAAAAAGAATAGCTGGTTCTAGATTCCTTATGAGCTGTTTAACATGAAATTTGACAAATCTGTTGATTTACTGGGGACAGCATATGCATAAATGGGTAAGTGTATAGGGGAAGGAGAATTGTAGCTTCACCTTTTCCCAGTGCAGTTGATGTATTTAAGGATGTAGTAATAGATTACAGGGTATTAATGTAGTCAACACCTTGTGATCCCTTTTTGAATAACTCTCTGAGCCAGAAGGGGCAACATGAATGGATAGGCTAAAAACTGTCCATACTTCTGAGGACCTTAAAAGGCTGAATTGCTAGCTCTGTATTCAGTTATCCAGGAGCACCATCTGCCAAAAACTTTTCAGATACATCAAATCTACCATGTTGAATAAGCTTCTACACATGTGTTACTGGAGACACGAGCTCTCTTCTGATGTCTTGCAAAGGTGGCATAGTACTAGGTATGATTTCACTTTTAAGTTTCAGTATCCCTATTTCTTTTTTTTTTCTTTTTTGGTGAGGCAATTGGGTTTAAGTGACTTGCCCAGGGTCACACAGCTAGTAAGTGTTACATGTCTGAGGCCGGATTTTGTAATGATTGGAATGACACCACCTGCTGGAGACTTACTGTAGAAAAGCTCCGCCATGAAGTGAAGGTCTTTGAGGGCAAGACCAGGAGTCTTTTCTTTGGTGTCAGGAAGTGATGTCTGCATGTGGGAGGAAGAAGGGGGAGCCTGGCGCTCTGACTGGCTCTTTCCTGAGGACACTGGTGGAGAAGGGAGTTAGAAATGTGCTCTCCCTTTAATAGATAAGAATCTAGGCCTTTCTCTCTCGCTTTACCAAATTCTTATTCTCCTTAATAAATGCTTAAAAGTCTAACTCTTGCTAAAGCTTATAATTTATTGGCAACCGCTCATTAGATATTTTGG
Source organism: Dromiciops gliroides (assembly GCF_019393635.1). Lineage (NCBI taxonomy): Eukaryota > Metazoa > Chordata > Mammalia > Microbiotheria > Microbiotheriidae > Dromiciops > Dromiciops gliroides. The sequence continues at coordinate 264,906,067 of NC_057861.1, read as the reverse complement.
ACAGAATAGCTAGAATTTTATCCTTAACAATTTGAACTCAAGTACTCCTGAATCCAGAGCCGGTGCTCTATCCACTGCGCCACCTAGCTGTCCCATCCCTATTTCTTGATTGGTATTTCAGATTCACACCTTAATTATGCCTCTATCTTTTCCCATACTGGGCAAATGTGATGGGGAAATGGGGAGCTAGTCAGGGAGGGAGGAATGGGAAGTTAGTGGGGTGGGAAAATGGGGTAGAAACTGCCTAGCAACCTTAGTCTTATCAAGGCACTCAGAGGCAGAAAGGCACTGGCTGCTAAAACTGTAATACCATGTTCTTTTCTCTTCTTCTTTTCACTTTAAAAAGCCCTTGTGCTATCCTGAAGCCTCCACCCCATTCTTTGTGTAAAAGAAGAGTAAACTATGCCATCCCATTTTAGCTCTGATACCTTAACTAAGTGTTAATGTTATCACAATTAACCAATCCAAACTAGACTAAGAAAAGTCTTTGAAAAGTCATTTGATGAAATGAGTCAAGGGGTCTATTCCAATTGGAGAATTCCATTACATCCTTTAGGTCGCATATTGAATTAGCGGCAATGGGAGGAATTCTAGAAATTGGAGCAAGCATGCTATTCTAACTAAAGCCCTTGAGAAGGAACCACAAAGAGGGCGGGGGCAGGGAGAAGCCTCAGCTTTTTCCTTGGCCAGGTTTCCTTCCCCATCCCCTTTTTGATTGGAAGAGGACCTTACAGTTTCAAAGAGTCTGGAAGATATTGGACCTCACACCTTCCCATTATTGTCCTAAGTGACATTCCAGCATCAAGGAACAGCATGGCACACATCTGAAGACAAGGACAGGTGGATACAAATTCATAATGCTTAAAGGGAACTTCCTGAGTATCCTCCAAATCAGGGTGGGGGGATGACTTCCAACAGCAAGAGTTAGGAGTTGCCCTTTTATCTCATGTATTCTCTAAGATTGAACTCACTTTCTCCTGGACACCGTATGTACTTGTGGGAGAGTGTGTTACAGACTTGGAGTGGGGGTGGATGTGTTATACCAACTGTTCTTATTGTACCAACTTGAAAGATACCCCTTTTCTAAAAAGTACTCAAGTTTGGCTGACTAAATAATTCTCAACCGATAATCTTAGGGGGATCACATCATATTGAAGGTGAGTTGGGGGACAGCAATAAAGAATCACCCTTGACCCTTCAAAGGTCTCCCTAGGATTCTGATACATCTGACCAAGCTCTAGGGATTAATTTCATGTGTGAGAAGGGGAGTTGGGACAAGTATGCCTTAGAGTTTATTATATAGGCTATACTTGCATCTGCCACCCAACTCTGGATGCATACCAGATGAAGAAGTTGGTGTCAGCCTATCAGGGTATGGCTGATAGAGCCATCACACCTTACATTTTATCTATACCTTATCTACCCTATTGAACCATAAGCTAAACTTTCTACCTTTGCAAGCACAATTGTTTGCATTCAGAAGGTGCTTCGTAAATGGTGAGGCCTTCCTAATTATAATATGCTTACTTCTACCCTTTAAAAAATCCATAATTTCATTGAGTGTGTAAATGTCCTCCATCAACACAAACCCCTCCACAGCATGGTGAACTTCTGTGGCTGGAAAAAAACAGATGATTTCTACGCCAACCTTCCAGTAATTCACTTAGCCCTGCTGGTTCATAGACAACAGACCCAGAATACATTGGTCTTGTAGGCAAAGATTTTCTAGCTTGGCAGAAACCTGCCAAGTAATCAGCAAACATTTATTAAAGACTTACCATGTGCTAGGTACTATGCTAAGGGGGATGAGAAGGAAATAAGCATTTATACAGCACCTACTATATAGGTGGCAGGCAATGTGCTAAGCACTTTTTACAAATATGATCTCATTTAATCCTCACAACAACCCTGAGAGGTAGGTGCTATTAATAGTCCCAGTTTACAGATGAGGAAACTGAGACAAACAGGTTAAGTGACTTACTCAGGGTCACACAGAGAGTAGATATTTGAGGCTGGATTTGAATTCAGGTGTCCCTGAATCCAGGACCAGTGGCCTATTATCTCACCCACAAACTGCCTCTAAGCACTGGAGAAAATAGAAAGCAAAAAAAATTTCTTGCCTTCAAGAAGTTTACATTCTAAGAGGGGAGACAATATAAATCTGAAAACATGCATATATGTATATGTGTGTGTGTCTATATCTCTATATCAGAAAATACACAATAAAAACATAGTAGATGGAAGGCAACCATGGAAGTGATGACACTTGTGGCAGAATATGTTACAGACTTTGGCCCAAGGCATGGAGGTGAGGGAGGGATAGTGGGGGGGGGGGCAGGGAGGAGATGTTATATTACTAGGAAAGGTCTTCTGGAAAAGCTGCTTGGGCTGAGTCTTATAAGAACCTGGGTATTTTAAGCTTCAGCTGGCATAGTATTTTATATCCAGTGTTATCTACACATCTCAATGAAACATTGGAGTAGGGCTTTAGTACGGATATCATAATATCCTAGATATTAATAAACCTTGGTAGTGACTAGAGATTTGTTAGAGGTGCGTCTGACTCAGGCTGGCACCCCAGTTCAATGTTGGGAACATATGAAGCACTCGTAGATCATCCAACGGTTAATAAAAGTTTTACTTTGCTGTCAAGTGGAAAGGATAAGGATAGTCAACAAGGATAGCAAGTGGCTTAGTTTAGGTAGACAAGATGCATTCCCTTTCCATATGAAAAAGCATCCGGTCGGCAGGGTATAGTAACTTCCTTGGTCTTGGCAGCTCTGCCAAGTCTGAAGGGCCCCAAACCTGCTGGATTTTTTATGCCCTAAAGCGAACAAGAAGCCAAATCAAAAATGGCCAAAGGCTGTAAGTAAGCTGTGTCAAGGGAGCTGAAACTTGAGCTTTGGCCTGGGACTAGTCAAGCCCTGGGGGAAAGTTTTGCTGCCTTTCAGGGAAAAATTAGATGAACCCATGTTGTGGAGTGAAGAGAGAACCCTGGTCACATCAGAGAATGACTTTTGGGGCTTCACTAATGATAGGGGTTTGTTTTTTTGCTTTTGAATATATAAATTGTCTCAACCACCATCATCCTTTTTCAAATAAAATAAATGAAGTGATAATAGCTGTAATCGCTAAAAGATAATTTTTTTTTTAAGTTGTGGGTAGGGGCAGCTAGATGCTGCAGTGGATAGAGCACTGGCCCTGGAGTCAGGAGTACCTGAGTTCAAATCCGGCCTCAGACACTTAACACTTACTAGCTGTATAACCCTGGGCAAGTTACTTAACCCCAATTGCCTCAATAAAAAAAAAAAACACAAACAAACAAAACAAAAAAGCTGTGGGTACCTTGGGGAAAAAACACAAAGCTCTAGAATTTCTTATTTGAAATTGCTGATCACAAAAATACCTTAAAAAGCAACATGACTCAAAGAGGGGCTGCAAATCAGACCTTATGAATTCTGATGTTGCCTCTGCCAACTGGTGTGAATTTGGACAAGTTGAATCATTCATTCTTCAGTTTTCCCACTAGTGAAGTGAAGCTTACTCACATACCTCTCAAGGCTGTTATACTTCCTAATGTTGATCAAAAATTGTTTACAGACTATTAAGTGTCATAAGAGAATACGTCTGGAGTTTTCTTCTGTTCTTCTTTGTTCTGGTGTCTTTGTTTTGGGATTAGAACGCTATTCTTTGCTTCCTCAATCAGGTATTTTCTATTCTTTGAAGATTAAGACTAGGAAAGTAGGAGAACATTCCATTTTAAGCAATCAAATTTCCTTTTAAAATTAGTAGACTATAGAAATAGAGGGTAGATAATACTGCTGCTTATATTTGTGGTGAAGGATGAATTGGCCTAAAAGAGGTGCAATGCACCCAATGTGTCCCTGGAAATTTCCATGGGCAGCAAGGCATGGTAGCTCAGCATGTGGATCCTTTGGGAATGACAAACTTGGATGCTTTAGGTCAGGTAGTAACTCGGTGCTGCAAAGACTTGTCACATTGACATGATGCAGAAAACTCTGAGTGATCCCTTTGTTCCCCCCTACCCCAACCCTTCACAATAGTATGGAGGCAAGGTGCAACAGGAGTTAAAAAGAGAAATAGCTTCCCATGGGCATTCTATTCAACCCTCTAGTTAGCATCATGTAACTCCATGACTAGCCCTTCCCCACCACAGGATCATGGTGATTCTTCACACATGGCCCTCAAAGTAGGGGGACTCCACTAAGTGAGCTTTGCCTAGGCCCCTCTCTGCTCTTTTTTGCTTTGTGTTTTCATTCCTCAGTAGGAAAATGAGCATTAACTGCAAGGTGGATGTGTCAAGGCTTAAAGAGAGGACCTTTTAAGCTTGAGTGGTGCAGAAATTCTAGGTCCATTGAGTGAATTTAACTGATGGCAAGAGGAGTTTCTTCAAGATGACTACTTATAAATAGAGACCAAACAAACCCCTGGCCTAGCATATCAGAAGATATGGATATTGAGTGAAACAATACAGAACCGAGATGCTATATAAAATAGCTAATCATCAGTACTACAAACTTCTCTACATTCTGATAAAGTGTATCAGCCATTTAGCAGATTGTAACAGCAGTTGTAAGTTAACTTATTGAATCCTATTTTAAGTTGTTCTTTCAAAGCATATTGTAGTTCTTTTATGTGTAGGAATAAAATAACTATCCCATACCTGATTTATATTGTGAGTGGAGTGTTTTTTTTTTTTAATTTCCTCTTTTGGGGAGACCTTTTTAGCAGACTTAAATGGAGCTAGCAATACAATGATCAAAGAAAATCCCAAAGGACTCTTGATGAAACATATTATCCACCTCCGAAGAAAGAACTGATATTGATAGAACACAGACTGAAGCATGCTATTTTTTTACTTTCTTTCATTTTTTTCTTTTATTCAAATTTTCTTATACAAAATGACTAATATGGTAATGTTTTACATAATCATACATGTATAACCCATATCTGATTGCTTAACACCTCAGGGAGGCGGGAGGGGAGGGAGGGAAGGAGGGATAAAAATTAGAACTCAAATCTATAAATAAAAATGTTATTAAAAAAGGACACATAATTGCTATGACTACAAAAATAGACAAAAATTTGTGAGATGTGCATAAGCGGAACAGATCCTTTGCATATCTGTGCCATTTTAGTTTATGAATTTGTTTTCAGTGGGAATGAACAGAATGCAGGATCTCCAGTTTCTTACTGAATAATAGCCAGTGTGCTATCAATGTACTTCACATATATAGCCCCAAAAGTGCTAGTTCAGTTTTAAACCATGGTAACTTGGTCCTTGAGGATCATTTGATCCTCACAATTATTCTATAAGGTAGATAATACAAACCACATTTTATAGACAAGGAAGTAAAGGCTTAGAGATTAAGAGAGTTTACCTGAATCTTTGGAAATTCTGAGTACCCAAACATCAAGGAAGATGATGTTGTTCAGTCATTTTCAGCTGTGTCCAACTCTTTGTGACCCTATTTGGAGTTTTCTTGGCAAGGATACTGGAATGGTTTGCCATTTCCTTCTCCAGCTCATTTAATAGTTGAGGAAACTGAGGCAAACAGGATTAAGTGTCTGAGGCCAAACTTGAATTCAGGTTTTCCTGACTCCAGGCCTACCAGATAGCTGTCCATATCAAGAAAGCTTATAATAACATTTATTTACATAGCCCTTTAGGTTTGGCAAAGACCTCTCTATGTTTTATCTCAGTGCATCCTCACAACAGCCTTTTTTTTTTTTTAAGTGAGGCAATTGGAGTTAAGTGACTTGCCCAGGGTCACACAGCTAGTAAGCGTCAAGTGTCTGAGGCTGGATTTGAACTCAGGTATTCCTGACTCCAGGGCCGGTGCTCTATCCACTGCGCCACCTAGCTGCCCCACAACAGCCTTTTGAGGTAGATGTTATTTTCATTTTACAGACAAGGACACTGAGACTCAGAAATATTAAGAGACTTGTGTAGTCTCGGTAATAAGGCTAGTAAGCAGCAGAGCCAGGGTTTTAACCTAGATCTTCTGACTGCAAAGTTCTTTCTAGACCACCATATTGTTCCTTTAAAATTTATGTCAGATAACTCAGAATTGTGAGAAAATAATGATTAATAATGGATGTCCTGGGGAACCCAGAGTTTCTCAATCCTTTCTCCCTACCACTCCAGAAAGTCCAGTTCTCTTTGATTTGGGACAAACCCAAGGGAACAAAAGAAATGGAGACAGAATCTTTTGTCCAGATGGGTAAAGGATCATACCACACCTAGAAATGGACTTTGCCTTAAGTTGTGAGTGAGGGTCTTTTGCATACTTTCCCCTGATGGCATCTGTAGAGTTCATTTTGATGTAGATCACCTTCAAAACAAGTCAACCAATGGAATTGAATGATGCTAACCAATTAATTAGCTTTGATCATCCACATCTTGTGGGGGGGGGCAATTGGGGTTAAGTGACTTGCCCAGAGTCACACAGCTAGTAAGTGTTAAGTGTCTGAATCCGGATTTGAACTCAGGTCCTCCTGACTCCAGGGCCAGTGCTTTATCCATTATGCTACCTAGCTGCCCCCTCCCTTTAGATCTTCATGGAGATAGCCCAGGACCTTAAACCCAAGGGTCTATTGAATAACAATGTGTGTAGTAACAGCAACATTGTGTGATGATCAAGTGCAAGTGTGATCAAGTGTGATGATCCAAGACAATTCCAAAGAACTCATGATAGAAAATGTTCTCCAGATCCAGAAAAAAAAAGAACTGTGGATTCTGAATGCAGATTGAACCATACTGTTTTTTACTTTCTGGCAGTTTTTTTCTTTTTTGAGGTTTTTCCTTTGTGTTCTGATTATTCTTTCACAATATGACTAATGCAGAAATATATTTAATGTGATCGTACATATATAACCTGTATCCAATTGCTTTCCGTCTTGGGGAGGGGAGAGAGAAGGGAGGGAGGGAAAAAATTTGGAACTAAAAATTTTATGAAAACAAATGTTGAAAACTATCTTTACATGTAACTGAAAAATAATAAAATACTTTTATGACCAAAAAAAGAAGAAAAAAGAAAACAAATAGCAATGCCTATAGCCCAGTATCAAATGGTTCAACAAAAGAAATTGATATGATTTTGTCAATAGAAATGACATTGGAGAAGAGGTATTACTATCTGCTTTGCTGTCCTACCTGAAGAAGCATAGGACCTTTCCATTTGGCTTGCTGCTGAAACCTTCCATATATTTTGTCTCCCCCATTAGAATGGAAGCTCTTTGAGAGCAGGGGCTGTCTTACTTTTCTATTTGTATTCCCAGCCCTCAGCACAGTGGTTTGCACATAGTAAGAGCTTAGTCAATGTTTCATCCATTCATTCATTATTCTGAAATAACAAAATAGAAAAATGAAGGCTGTTCACTGGTTTTGTTTATTTTATCCTACATCATTTAGGTGTGAAACCTATTACCAAAGGTTTAAGGGAACCTTGAATATGCTTCACATTCAAAGGTTTATATAATTTTTCCCCTTGGGTGAGCTAACATAGGGGTGGGGAGTAGTTGAAGGAGTGAGTAATACTTAAGAGAAAGATCAATAAAAGGGACCATGTCTGGCAGATTGATTCCCCACCTTTATGATTTTTGTTGTCACTGTTCAGTAATTTTTCAGTCCTGTCTCTTTGTGACCCCTTTTGGAGGTTTCTTGGCAAACTTACTGGAGTGGTTTGCCATTTACTTCTGTAGCTCATTTTACAGGTGAGGGAACCGAGGCAAACAGGGTGAAGTGACTTGCCCAGAGTCAAACAGCTAATAAGTATCTGAGGTCAGATTTGAGGCCATAAAGATGAGTCTTCCTTACTCCAGGCCCCAAACTCTATTCATTGTGCCACCTAGATGCCTTTGCTATGCTATATGATCACCACATTCGCTGTAGAGCTCAATAATCAGTTATAATACAATGGAAATCATGTTGCATTTGGAATCAGAGGATGTTTGTGAAAATTTTGGTTTTGCTACTTGTCATCCATGTGAGGTTGAGCAAGTCACATCAATTCTCTGTCTCAGTCCCTCATTTGAAAAATTAGGGAGTTAGGCTAGATGAACTGAAAGCTCTCTTCCAGTTCATATTGTACAATTCTGGGGCAGCTAGGTGGTGCAGTGGATAGAGCACTGGCCCTGGAGTCAGGAGTACCTGAGTTCAAATCCGGCCTCAGACATTTAATACTTACTAGCTGTGTGACCCTGGGCAAGTCACTTAATCCCAATTGCCTCACTAAAAAAACAAAAACAAAAAAACCCCATATTGTACAATTCTTTAGTCCCCCACATCTTTCTGCCTGATCAACAAGTATCTGTTCATATAGTAGGTCCCTCTCCCAAGGTATTTTTAGTCAACTAAAGCACTTTTTTAAAAATTAAGAAAGAAATCTGAGCATTATGTCCAGATCAGAGCAGATTTTCTTCCCCAGCCAAAAGGACAACTTTGGTGCTACATAGCATGTTAATCAGAAAGGCATTCATGTCTGTTAACCAGTGCTAACATCTAGTGGTTATTATAGCTGTGGTTAGGGGAATAAGGACAGAAATGTCTAAAGCTTACTATAGATAATAACTTCTAATTAAAGCCTAAAATATATAACGACACACTCCCAGTTCACTGTAAGAATCTTTCCTCAGGCAATAGGCTCATTTGTTGTTAATTTTATAGTTTTGTTTTGTTTCATTGCATTTTAAGGGCTTGTCAGATTGTGATAGTCCAAATGCACAACTTAAAATAAATGGCAATTAGAGGAACTTAGAACCTAAGGTCATTATACATCGCTAGATGTTATCTAAGATTAGATAACATTTTTTAGTGTCATCTCAAGCAGGATTTTCCCTTAAATCTTCAGCTACTTGTGATTTTAATGTACATGACACTGCTTTCAGCAGTTCATATTCTACTCAACAAATAGAATAATTGCTATATCTTGTAATTTTCTGTGCCCCCCTCAGTGCCTTGCTTATAGCAAGCATTCAGTAAATATTCATTTAATTTATGAATATTAGTAATATTCTTCTTCCATTGCCTCATTGCTACTCTGGAGAACCCTCCAGCCCGAAGCCCTCCTCTCCTGATTGGTGACTCTCTCTCCCACATGACCATTTTAGAAAGGACCCTTGCCAGGTTTCACCTTCCTCATGCCTAGAATCACTATTAAAAATCTTTTTTCCTCTGTAGGCAGCATTACCTCCTCACCCACCCTTCCTTACTCTTTTTTTAAACGTGGTGTCTCCCCTTCATTAGAATGAATAAGCATAAAGAGTGTATTGCTTTCTTGTATTTTTATCCCCAACCATTCCTAGCACATAGTAAGTACCTAATAAATGCTTGCCCTACCTACCCACCCACCCACCTACCTACCTACCTACCTACTTCTCTACCTACCATATACCTACCCATTCATTGATCTATCAATGAATTATTTCAATTTTAACAAGGTTTATTAGCAGAAATACACTCAAACCCATCACACTTGAATTGTGTTTGAAATTGTTTGCCAAAATAACACCTCAAAATAATGCTCAGCAACCTCAACTTATAAATCTCTATAAGACATGATTATACCATGGGTCCCATCACCATATTTTGACACATCCTATTTCTGAGATTCAAAACCTGAGATAAAGCTATCATACCTTAAGGTCCCAAATCAGACATTAATCGTTAACACTGAAGTTTTGCTAGAAAGGAAAAACATTTTGTAAGATTCCTACTGAGGAAAAAAAAAAAACCCTATCTATCTATACATACATACACATATCTGTACATATTATATATAAATTTGTATACACACACAAACATATTATCCTTTAAGAAGTTTGAGAGTTGACAAATATAACAGAATTATGTGTGTGTCAAAAGCATCATATTGTCATCCATATTTTATATTTCACTTAACCTAAAACTTTAAGCATGGAATTATGTATGGTTTGTATAAAAAAATAAAGATATTTTGACAAGAACCTGGCACAGTGGAAGGAGCACTACTTTCAAGGTTAGAAGACCCGGGTTCAAATTCTAATTGTAACATTTCTTAACAGCAGTAGGAGGAGGAGAAAAAGTAGTCTGCTATCTCTCTGAGCTTCTATTTTTCCATACAATATTTTTCATTGCACAATTGTGAAAGAAAAAATGTATACTTTAAAGAGCTATGTAAATATGAGATATTATTGTTCAGTCTCAGGACTATTTCAGAACTATGGCCAGAGTCAAGGAGATAATATTTTTTTACAACACATAATTTTGCATTTATAACACTTAGCAATAGACTGATTTTAAAGAACTTCTTTTGCCATGAAGCATATTAGATATTAAATTTAATATCCCTTCTTTACTGGGCATTCCAAGAATATAGTTCATTGCTATCCAATCCTATGGGTACACAGTAAATACATACCAAATCAATATTCCTAATAAAAGGAGAATGTGGAATGCCTTCCTTGTTTATTTAGATTAAGTTCCCACTTAAAAAAAAGGAGGGCATTTTCTCTACATTGCCCCGACCACAGTGGAGTTGCTCAATATTCAAATAATGCCTTTTGTTTGTGGTTTCAGTCAGTAAGCATACTTACGGAGAGTGCTATGAGGAAGTTAACTAATAAAATGACACGATCTTTTGTCAAGGAACTCAAAATAAAATTAGTAAATCAGAATATACCATACATGTGAAGTAACTGGACTGCTTTTTAAAGTAACCTAAAGGCAAGAAGTGGAGGGGATTCACATTGACTTTTTGTACATAAAAATCTATAGTCAGTGTCCAAGTCTAACCCTAGACTTGGGTTCCAGTACTACCACTAATACATCCTTGCTGTGACTGTAGGCACCCAGTGCTTTAAGCCATTCTCTAAGACTATAAAATGTAAATATTTGCTATCTATAATGGCAGATTTTTCAACAGGAATTCCCATAATCAATAAAGTCACAGGTTCCCCAAAAGGACGATTCTATGTCCCCTCCTGCCTTATATACTCTCTCAGATTTTTAAAATTTGACCTGCCAACCTCATTTTTAACAAATGGGCTTTTTAATCTCCATAAGACAGCACATTTGGGGAATGAACATATAATTTTTTGTCAGAGATGAAAAAATTTCAGGGATGTCACACTCCTCTTGGCTTAAGGAACCACCAGAAATCCTAGAATAATCATGCTAGTGGAAAGTTTGATAGAACTCACTTACAAAGCGTAAGTACCTGGATGTAATCAAAGGCAGCTTTATTAATAAACAGACATAGCCTTGTTGGCCTCAGTTTCCTCATCTGTAAAATGAGCTGGAGAAGTAAATGGCAAACCACTCTAGTATCTTTGCCAAGAAAACCTCAAATGAGGTTACAAAGAGTCAGACACGACTGAAATGACTAATCAACAAAAATACCTTAAAGTGCAACACAATCAGTGTGCCTGTTTTGTTTAACTCAGTACTCCTTTGGTTATAAGAGAAGGTTCTTAGGAGGAATTGGGAAGTAATGACATTTGTAAAAACATCAATAAAACATTTATTTCTAAAACTGTGATGGAGAAAGCCCTCCTCTCTTCCCCAGGAGCCCAAATGACCATTAGAAATAGTGATCTCAGGGGCAGCTAGGTGGCGCAGTGGATAAAGCACCGGCCCTGGATTCAGGGGTACCTGAGTTCAAATCCGACCTCATTCACTTAACACTTACTAGCTGTGTGACCCTGGGCAAGTCACTTAACCCCAATTGCCTCACTAAAAAAAAAGAAAGAAAGAAAAAAGAAATAATGATCTCGCTTGATCCAGAAAACCCCACAAATCATGCAAGTCAAGGGGTTAAAATCTTCACATTGTATCTACTTCCTGAAAACATATTAACAGGAGAAAGTATAAGCTATATAAAATCAAAATAGATTAATAAAAATTGACTTTTAAGAAAATACTCAAGCTATGAAAGACATGTATATCCATAAAACCTACCAAGCACTTGAGATAGCACTTTAAAAAAAAAGTGCACATGCTCCTTTCTGTGAACATAATGGTGGAGGTGGTAAGTGTGCTCAGGCTAAGCAGAGAGATTATATACAAAGGACGTTATTTTTCCTGCCGGTGCTCAAAATTGCAGAAAATAATGCAGAAGGTTTTGTATGGAGATTCTTTCATCATATACATATTCAAGTCAACAAAACTCCCAACATGTACAGGCATACTTATAATGTTCATGGCCTGATCAACCCACATATGAGTTCGATTAAGATGATATTGAAGGAAGGAAGGAAATTTGTATTTATTAAGTGCCTACTATGTGCCAGGAACTGTGCTAAGAACTTTACAAATATTATCATTTAATCTTCACAGAACCCCTGAGAGGTAGATGTTATTAGTATCCACATTTTACAATTGAAGAAATAGAGGCAGACAGAGGTTAAGTGCTATTAAGTATCTGAGGACAGATTTAAAATTTGGACTATCTGACTCCAGGCTAAGTGCTCCATCCACTGCGCCACCTAGCTGCCTTAATAAAAAAGAGCAAATTGTTCCTAAACCAGAAGAGATGGCTTAGAAGAAAAAATATATCAAGGAAATTAAAGAAACAAAACCTAATGGGATGAGAGTAAACACGAAAGTTAAAAAGTTAAATTAAAAGTTTTAAAACAAATCAATTACAAAAATATTACAATATTTACTAGTCCAAAATCCTACAATCAGTATAATATTTCCCATTCCCATTCCCACTTTCTTGAGGAAGATTTATTTGATACCTGGACTCCTTATCTCCAGTAGAGTGACCCTCTTCCAGCATGCCCCTCTTTTGCAGATGCTCCATCCCTAGGTTCTTTAGCTTAGTTTATTTCCTTAGGAAAGCTTCTTGGTCTACATAAATTTCCCTCATAATATGGGAATGTGACAGGAGACACAGTAGTAAATGACACTAGTAATGTAGTGTTTGATAAACCCAAAGACTCCAGCTTCTGGGATAGGAACTCAGTATTTGACAAAAACTGCTGGGAAAACTGGAAGATAGTATGGCAGAAATTAGGCATAGACCAACACCTTACACCTTATAATAAAATAAGGTCAAAATGGATACATGATTTAGACATAATACCATAGGTAAATTAGGAGAGGAAGGAATAGTCTGCCTTTCAGATCTTTGGAAAGGAGAACAGTTTATGACCAAACAAGAGATAAAGAATATTATGAAATGCAAAATGGATGATTTTGATTACATTAAATTAAAAAAAAATTTGTACAAACAGATCAGGGAGCTGTACTTTTTGTTCACAGTTCAGCCACCTCTGGGTAGTTGTCACACCCAAAGCAAAGAATGCCTCTACGGAGATACACACCCTTCTCTCTTTTTTCTTTTTGAATCATATTTTTTAAAATTCTGAAATTACCGGGGCAGCTAGGTGGCACAGTGGATAGAGCACAAGCCCTGGAGTCAGGAGTACCTGAGTTCAAATCCAGCCTCAGACACTTGACACTTACTAGCTGTGTGACCCAGGGCAAGTCACTTAACCCCAATTGCCTCACCAAAAAAAAAAATTTAAATTCTGAAATTAGCAAAAAAAAATTGTGTACAAAGTAGAAAAGAAAAGGAGGAAGTCATAAACAATATTACATACAACTTGGTTTTACCTTTAAGAATACAATAAATTCAACATGTAGCTTTCAAAATTGTGCTATTATATATACCTTGTCCTGGCCTTCCCTCTTTTCTCTTAAAATTACTTCAATGATTCTCTTTTTTTTCTTTTCCTATTTAGAAGGCAACCATAAAATTAGCCTCTCTTATCTTCTCACCCTATTAAAAAAGAAGAAAAACCCTTGTAAGTCAAACAAAATAAATTCCCTTAGACAATCATCATCATGATTGATCATTGCACTGATTCGTTCTTCATTCTTTCTAAATTATTTTTCATATATACATATGCATATATAGACAAACATAAACATATATATATTTACTTACATATAAACACATAAATTTATATGTGTGTACACATACGTATGTGTGTATGTATATGTGTGTATGAAATTGTTCTCCTGGATCTGATCACTTCACTCTGCATCAGTTCATACAAGTCTACCCAGGTTTCTCCAAAACAATCCCTTTCATAATTTCTCATACCATCATAATAGTCCAGTCCATATATGCAATTTTCTCAACCCTTTCTCAATTAATAGACATTTCTTAGTTTCAAGTTATCTGCTACAACAAATAAAACTGCTTCAAATATTTTTATATATATATTGATCTTTTCCCTAGTTCTTTGATCTCTTTGAGCTGAAAGCCAACTAGTGGTAATGCTGGGTCAAGGGTTTTGCACTATTTAGTGACTTTTGAGGAATAGTTCCAAATTGCTTTTCAGAATGGTTGGGCCAATTAATAATTCCACCAACAGAGCATTAGTGTCTCTTTTCCCATAGTCTCTAATAATTATTTTTATTATTATTTTCCTGGCTTTTTCATGTTTCCAGTTTTTAAGCTTCAACATGTTCAAAATTGAATAATTATCTTTCCCCCTAAACTCTCTTCCATCCTCTTAAAGGCTCACGACTTTTGGTGTCATTCTTAACTTCTCACTCTCTTGCTCCTTACATCCAATCATGCCAAGTCTTGCCAATTCTCCCCTCAAAGCATCTCTTATATACACCCCGTTCTTTTATCCAACACCGCTGCCACTCTGGTGAAAACCCTGATTGCCCCAAGCCTAGGCTTGAGGTGTGCTACTGGGCTAGCCTTCTGGTTCATCTCCCTGCCTCAAGTCTCTCTCCCCTTCCAATCCGTTCTCCATTTAGTGATCTCCCTGAAGTGCAAGTGTGACCCTGTTATCCCCCCATTCAAAAAAAAATCCAGTGCCTCTCAAGTCTCAGCTAAAATCCTACCTTCTACAAGGAATCTTTCCAAGTCCCCAATAATCCTTTTTCTCTGTGATTATCTCCAATTTATCATATGTATATTGTGTTTGTACATAGTTGTATGTATGTTGTCTCTCCTATTGAATTGTGGGCAAGAGAGCAGGGGTTGGTTTTGCCTTTCTTTTTATCCTTAGTACTTAGAATAATGCCTAGTACATAGTAGGCACTTAATGTTTGCTGACCACTTTGACTTGCTTTGTTACCTTTGTCAATGTGATAGGTGTGAGATGGAACCTCAGTATGGTTTTAATTCTAGTTTTTGTCATTATTAGTGATTTGGAACATTTTTCATATGATTTCATATTGATTTTTTTTGCTTTGAGAACTGCCTGTTTATATCCTTTGACCATTTATTTACTGAAGAATGCCTTTGTTTCATATACAAATATGTATATGTATATATATATATACATGTTTATACATATACATGTGTTTGAACACACATATACAAACAGGTATATAAAACTATATTACATATATTCTTTGATAAATCCCTTGGAACAAATGTACATAAGAAACAGATAGATAGATAGATAGATAGATAGATAGATAGATAGATAGATAGATAGATAGATTAGGAAATAACTAATGAAATGGCTGAGAAGGCTAGCATTACTGAATTGTAAGGTATGTGTAGGGGAATAAAGAATGAGAAGGTGAAAAAAATGGGGGGCAGCTAGGTGGTGCAGTGGATAAAGCACTGGCCTTGGATTCAGGAGTACCTGAGTTCAAATCTGGCCTCAGACACTTAACACTTACTATCTGTGTGACCCTGGGCAAGTCACTTAACCCCCATTGCCTCGAAAAAAAAAAAAAAGAATAAGAAAGTGGGGAAGAAATAAAAGGGACCATGTTATTAAAAGATTTTAAAAGTCAAGCAGGATTTTATATTGGTTCTTTGATCTGACAGGGAATAATTGGGATTTATTTAGCAGAGATAGAAAGGAAGATTGAAATAGATTATTTTGCCAGCTTGAAACAGGATGGATAGGGGGCAGCTAGGTGGCGCAGTGGATAAAGCACTGGCCCTGGATTCAGGAGGTCCTGAGTTCAAATCCAGTCTCAGACCCTTGATAATTATACTTGGGCAAGTCACTTAACCCTCACTGCCCTGCAAAAAAAAAAAAAAAAAAGAGGATGGATAGAAGTGAGGAGACACTTTAGACAGGGAGACTGATAAGAAGTCTATTACCTGTATTCCAGGTCAATTATTTCAGGACATACCTTACATTTTCTTCTCCCCCCCCCCCAACCACCACTAATCTTTTGATTTTGTTTTAATATTTCTTATTGTTTCTCAGAATCATTGCTTTCTCTTTGGCACATCCATTTTCAGAGAGTCTGTTACTTGGACAAGGTTCACCACTTTGTGTTCTAAGCTGTTATTTTTCCTTCTTCTTTCCACCCTACCTCTCATTTCATTTACCCTTACACGTTGTATCTCTTAATTCATTTCTTTCAGGTATTTTTGTTATGGAAGTACTCTCTTCTTCTGGGTTTACTTCTTGGGTTTTTTTTTTCTCAATTTATAGTATCTCTTCATTGTCTTTGGCTTTTTCTTCTGTTTAAATCCTATCTCCAGCCTCATGTGCTGAATGAGGATTTTGTGCTTGGGTCAGACTCCTCTCCATCTTTTATTCTTGGATTCTTTAAGGAAGCTCTACTTCATCCTGAATATAGCAGCTAAGGCTAAACCCTCTGTAGGATTCCTGGGTTTGGGCTCAGTCTCGCAGTGGTCTGACTTGGCCTCAGCCACATCTCTGTATTCTTCTTACATAGGCTTCAACTCAGAGTCAGCTTCACATCTTGCTCTGACTTCTCTCACCATCCCTATAGACTTCAACTAGATGTCAGTTATACTGGTAGCAGGCCTCCAGCTTTGCTTCCTTGGTCATTTTTCCTACTGAGGTTCAGGTGTTGGCTGGCAGGGCACTGGCCTATCCCTGCCTCTGTCTAAGGCTCGGTTACTGGGGTTCTTGGTTGTGCACAAGCTGCCTGTGTTCTGATCTGGCCCTGAATGATCCTCCTGTGGCTCAAGGAATGCTGATGACAAGGTCATGGCTCTCTCTTGTCTCTTTCTCCTGTTATCAATGAGGTGCACTGACTGGCCCCTGTCTTCTGCTGTGCCCTGGGATTTGTACTGAATTCTTCCTTGCATTGTCTCCTAATGTGGGTCTGGGCTGCCGGCATGTTACCGTGATTCATCTCTGCTCAGGGCCGGTGCAGGTTTCTAAAAGTCTTCTTGTATCGTCCGGGTCTGGCTAGAGGAACTTATAGTTACTTCTCTTTGGTTTTCTTTATCATTGTTCTTTCTGGTGCATTAGCTTTACTGGGGTGTTTGTGGGGTTCCTGGGCACCACAAACTTCATATCCTTTTCTTTTAGAACTCCATCCCCTGTCCTGATGTGGAAGGTTCCACTCAATTTGACTCCTTTCTTTTTTTTTTAAATCATAAAAGTATTTTGTTATTTTCCAGTTACACGTAAAGATAGTTTTCAACATTTGTTTTCGTAAGATTTTTAGTTCCCATTTTTTCTGCCTCCCTCCCTCCCTCCCCTACCCCCTTCCCAAGACAGAAAGCAATCTGATATAGGTTATATATGTACAGTCACATTGAACATATTTCTGCATTAGTCATGTTATGAAAGAAGAATCAGAACAAAAGGGGAATACCTCAAAAAAGAAAAAACCAAAAACAAAAGGAGAAACAGTATGGTTCAATCTGCATTCAGAATCCACAATTCTTTTTTCTGGAATTGTCTTGGATCATTGTATTCCTGAGAAGAGCCAAGTCTATCACAATTGATCATCATTCAGTGTTGTTGTTACTGTGTACAATGTTCTCCTGGTTCTGCTCACTTCACTCAGAATCAGTCCAAGTAAGTCCTTCCAGGTTTCTCTGAAATCTGCCTGCTCTTCATTTCTTACAGCATAATAGTATTCTATGATATTCATATACCACAACTTATTCAGCCACTCTCCAAATGATGGGCATTCCCTTGATTTCCAATTCTTTGCCACTCATTGACTCCTTTCTTAAGCAAGGTGACCCTTAGTGGAGTTGGGATCCTTTACCTAAGGAACTATATTCCAATTATTGGGAGTCTAGCAGTTTATTCCATTTCTTCCCAGGTTCCTCTTATTAGAAACTGGTCACACATAGATTATATCTATCAATGACATTTCCAAATAAGCCACCACCTTCATATCCTCTAGGTGGGGTCACAATCTAGGAACATCTCTTGTCATTTGCCCTGAAGGAATGCTGCTGTCACTTCTTTTAGTTGTGTAACATTTAGAAATGTGTCCCCACCCTGATGGGAACATAAAGTTTAGTTGCAGTGTAGTCCCAGCCCTGAACAAACTCTTCCACTCATTAGTGCTTCACTCAATAACAATCTCCAAGAACTCTAGACTGAAGTCTTCTAAAGATTATCCATTTTCTCTCCCTGTAATGCCTTCCCATCTCCTTTTCCATCTTTCTCTCTCACATCCTGGTTGTCCTGTAAGACCTGGTTCAGAATCACAAAGTCTGTGAGTTGCAATAAATCTCAAAGCTTATCAACTATATCCCCCACCTCAAAAGAATCATCTCTGCAACATTCCTAATAAATGGTCTGTTGATGAAGAATTCACTCCCTATCTCATGATGCAGTCAGTGTGCTTGTGGACTGCTTTAATTTCTGGTGGCCCCTTTTTACCTAAGGATAATTGATATGAGAAAAAATTCCATTTAAAAGGAATCTATTTAAAATGGGGACCAACATTTCAAAGTAAGTAATGGAGGGGAGGAAAGAAATAAAAAATCATATATTTTCTTATATTTAACAACAGTTGGGATATAATTGCAACTATGGACTAGTTCTCAGAGTAAAGAATGAATCAATTGTTCATTTTGTGGGATCATAATTTTTTTTTCTGACAAAACAAGATGATGGCATTATATAGCCTTCACTTCATATTTCACTTCTTCAGCATGAAGGGGGCTCTTGTTGCAAAACTATTCACCATCAATTTCTTGTTCCTTTGACATTCAAATCATTCTCTTTTGAAGTACCTACCAACAAAAATGACAAAGATGGGGAGGATATCTGCTAGTTTTAGGCTGATGGAGCTGTTTGAATGGGGACTAATTTTAGAAGGGGTCAATTTATTACTGAATATGTTAATATTAAGACAACTTTTTCTGCCCTGGGCAACCTCTTGGTAGGGAGGTAGGAGTGCCCCAATCAGCTACCTAAGACTATAAATTGCAGAATAGTTGCTAATCTGCACTGGAAGAAAGAGTCTGAGCACCCATGAAATCACAGATCAGGACAAATGCAACCTACTAACTTCAGAGACTTAGGAAATGGATATTCAGGTAATGAGGATTCCATGAATTAGAAAGATTTTCCTTACATTGAGCTAAATTCTTTCTCCATGCAATTTCCACCAAATGCTTTTACATCTGCTTTCTGGGCTCAAGCAAAACAAAATGAATGAATGAAGCATTTACTAAGTGCTTACTATGTGCAAAGAACTTCACTAAGTGCTGACAGTCGCTTCTCTCAAGAAGAATTCCTCTTCTACTTGATACAACTTGAAATATTTGAAGATAGCTGTTATGTTCCTTCTCTGAACTAAATTTCCTCTGGTTCTTTCAACCAATCCATGTATGGTATGGCTTTCAGTCCCCTCACCTTGTGGGTTGCTTTCCTCCATATGCATTCCACCTTGTTAATGTCCCTCTTCAAAATGTGCTTCCCATCACTGGACTCCCACCTCCTTGAAAGCCTTCCCTAACTACCTCAGCTTAAAAAAATAATGAAAGCTCAGTTATCTTTTTTTTTTATTACAAGATGCTTTCCGCAGAACTACTCTCTGAAGTAAGTAGTACACATTTCCATTCTACAGATGAAAAAAAGTGACTTAAAGAGGTTAATTCTAGGTCTCTTCTCCTAAAGCAGTAGTGTCAAACTCAAACACAAATGTGGCTACTAAAGGTGCAAAAAATCTCTACCTGTTGTGTGTTGACTTAGAAAACCACAGATTAATATTATCTATGTTTTATGGTGTCTTTATTTATTTTGTTAAATATTTCCCAATTACATTTCAATCTGATTCTGGAGTGTTGTGGAATGACTGCCCGTTTGATACTTTTGCACTAAACCACATGATCTCTCCTTTGCTAGGTGCTTATATCTGAATTACCTTATAACATTTATCATATACTACTTTGCAATGTAGTTATATATAATTATAGGGGCAGCTAGGTGGTGAAATAGATAAAGTGCCAGGCCTGGAGTCAGGATGACCTAAGTTCAAATCCTGCCTCAGATACTTACTAGCTATGTGACCCTGAGTAAGTTGCTTAAACCTGTCTGCCTCAGTTCCTCATCTGTAAAATGAGGGGGAGAAGGAAATGGAAAATCGCTCTAGTATCTTTGCCAAGAAAACCCCCAATGGGGTCACAGAGAATCAAACATGACTGAAACAACTCAAAAACAATAAATATATATGTATAGGTATGGGTATACACATATACACACATATATGTATAAAATGTATACACATATATTCTTCTCATTTTACCAACTAAACTGTAAGCTCAAAGACAAAGACAAGAATTATGTTATACTTTTTTTTGTTGTTTCCCCTACAGTATTTACTACATCTTTTATACAAGAAGAGGGAATGGGCTTGTGATTTCATTGTTAGAGGGAACCTAAAGGTGAGGAAACTCCCTCTATCAATCCATTTTGGTACCTTAGTTGAAACTTACAGGTTGAGACATTTGCCTAGAACACTGGGAGGTTAAATAAATCGACTTCCCAGGTGTCACTGAGGCAGTATGAGTCAAAGGTTGTACTTGAACACACATCTTTGTGGCTCCAAGGCTAGGTCTCTTTTCATTAACTATGCTGCCTTTTCCAACTTGTTTGTGACAGATTTTTAAGGAGTATTTGTTGAATGCATGAACCATATAAAATGCATGACAGTACCAGTCCTGCCTATCTGCCAGGTACTCCACTAAACTAAGTAGAGGTGGATGAATTTTTTGGGGAAGGGAGCCTTACACCAAGGACTTTTAAAGCATTTTATATCTATTACTCTGCTAATGTTCACAATACTCCTAAGAACTCAGTAACAAATTAAAAAAATTCTTTGGTGAAACTCCTCCCAGTCACACCCAACTTTTCCATTCTGAATCTACTGTGGAGGCTTTTTATTTTTAAATTCAGTAAAAAGTTTTAAATGTGTCCTTAGTTAGAACTGTCACTGGGAGTACTGGTATAATGGTTTGGATGCTTACCTTAGATACTTATTAGCTTGTGTAGTTGTTTGTCCTTCATTCTTGAAGAGGATCATGACAGATGCCATGACTTGCACTCAATTGGATTTAAGTGAGGCAGGGCTATGCAAAGTCACCAGCCTCACTTTCTCCTCCAGAGCAATCTGGGTCCAGATACAAGATATGTTATCAGGATGGCTGGAGATGGCCCTGGATATTTAAGGCAATCAGGGTTAAGTGACTTGCCCAGGGTCACACAGCTAGTAAGTGTCTGAAGTGAGATCTGAACTCAAGTCCTCCCAACTTCAGGGTCAGTGCTCTATCCACTGTGCCACCTAACTGGCCCAGCTTGTGTTATAATGATCAAGGCATTTATCTAATTTTTCAGAACCTCCATTTCCCCACATGTAAACTGGGGATAATAGTATATTCTATTATAATGTTATGCCTGTCATATGGTATTTTGTTTTAACTGGTCCCGTAATTTTATCAATATAAGGAAGTCCCAATGAGGAACTCCTTTTACCAATTGCAGATTGGTAAAATTTCTCCGAAATTTGGAGGTCTTAGAATGTTGCCTGGAGGCACCAAAGGAGGAAGTAATTTGCTTATCCCCACAAAGGAACTCTGGAAGCCAGCTTTCTATCCCTGCTGCCTCTCATGAAAATGCTTTGCACAATTTAAAGTGATATACAATCACAAATTATATGGAAACCTACGGTAAACTAACGTGGCATCCACTTATTTTATATTATACATGTGATATTTGGAAAAAAAACCTGAATTTCTTTTAAAATAATCTACAGTTTTGACTTATTAATTTGGGTCAAATCTCCTTGTATTTCAAATCAATTACTATTTTTACTATATTGAATTATCTCCATTGTTTTGAATAAGTGGTAAGATTAAGGCTCACGAAAGTAATGTGACTTACCTAAACTCACATGATAATTTAGAAGCATACTCAAGCACAGAAATCACACTCTAGAGCTGGAAGGACTCCAAGTCAGGTGTGCCCAGATCTTTGTGGCCTCATTTGGGGTTTTCTTGGCAAAGATAATGGAGTTGTTTGCCACTTCTTTCTCTAACTCATTTTACTGTTGATGGAACTGAAACAAACAGGGTTAAGTGACGTGCCCCAGGATCATACAACTAATAAGTGTCTGAGGTCAGATTTGAACTCAGGAAGTTGAGTATTCCTGATTTCAGGCCTGGCATTCTATCCACTGCACCACCTAGCTTCCCATCCAACGTGTTTATACTTATTCAGTTCAACAACCATTTCATGAGGGGCTCCTATGTTTTTCACCATGAAATCACAGAGCCTTGATACATTGACTATGTGCTAAGACTATGTTAAGGTTCTTCCGTAATACAAGGCAGAGACCCTGAGCCCACCCTTGGGACTTTACCACAAAGTGGAGGAGATAATCGTACACACACATACAAACACACACACACACACACACACACAATAATCCAAAGAAGAATTATATAGGTTCATGACAGGTATAAATAAAGTTCTAGGACAGGTCAGGAAAATAAGGGAGCAGTCTCCTTTCTTAGAGAGAGAATAAAAGGTTTCATGAAGGAGGAATTCAGATCCATCATAGCCCTGGAAGTATAAATGCTCACCATTAACTTGTGCCCTTATAATACAAATAAATACTCCAAGCAGACTGGCTAAGTGACCTAATTCAGAAGTGAAGTGGAGCTTTTGGTTCCAAATCTAGGCTCTGACCAGCTCCATAAATTTTGTTTTCCAAAACCGAGATAATACTGAACTTGGTGTTTTCTTCATAAAGCAAGTGTGAAAATTTTTCCAATTGTTTGGTACCAATAACTTAACAATCATTTCTTGTATATATGAGAGAACTGTGTTAATGAATGGCTTCTCACACCTTGTATTTATTTAATGATTTGCATAATGCATAAGTATCAGAGATGATGCAGACTATTTTTTTTTACTTAAACCTTTTCTTCTACTTTCTACTGTATATTTGGCATTATTTGAGGGCATGAGTATGACTTTATTCTTTATTCTTTCCCCTTTTGTTGCCAATTTTTCTACAAGACTTCTGTAACTCATTTGTCTAGAATCCCTGTTGCTAGTGAACTCACTGGGTGGGCTGAATTGCTATGGAAGGTTAGAAGGATTGTAAGGAATTCATTCTATACCTAGCTAAGAAGTATTGCTAATTTCCTCTCAATGCTGAGTGAAATGTCAAAGCCTTAACTTTTTCCTGATATGTAGGAGAGCCTTGACTTATGGGGACAAGTGATTTTGTTTGTATCAATTACATTAACATTGCAATTCTTTACTGCTGAATGTTGCACCTAATTGTTCTCTTAATAAGTTAAACAAATTTGTGCTGTTCTTATTTCAACTATTTCTGCCAGTAACTGCTGGAAGTTATTTAATGCAGCTGGAGACAAACGCTGACAATCACTCTAGTCTGAAAAGTGTGAAATAATTTCATTTCATTGTTGTGGTCTATGTAGTCTAAGAATGGATTGCAGCTGATGACACTTGGAGGGGAGGGAGGGAAACTTCCTTTTAATTAGGGACATAATAGAAAAGGGAACATGCTCTAAGGTGAGCTTCAGGGCATATGCCCGTTGTTTATGTTGTGAACTCTTCTTAGGACTTTTTTTTTAAATAAAAGAACTTGGGTTATATGATTGAGATAAACACTTTAATCTGAAAGTGATTGTTTTTGCCTTCATTCGGAGACTTTTCTTTTTCGTCTGAAAAAAAAATTCCATCAGCAACAGATGTAGCTTATTTGTTGGGGCTTGGGTTGGAGGGCGGGAGAGGGAAAATGAAGGAAGAGAATTAAAGAGGAGGCCGTGACAGGGCAGGATGAGTGGTCACTTTCTGTGCCTCATTTGGCCTTTTTTCCTATTTTTCGCCATCCGAGAGCAGCTGCTCCCCACCTTAAGGTGCCTGATGCCTTCACCTGTTCCTCTGACCCGTTTCTTTCCCAGAGAGTTTTCACCCTCGGTGGACTTGCGGCCCTGCAGCAGTCCCCTGGAGCTCCCGGGGAAGCGGGGGAAGCTCTTTTTAGAGGGGACTCCCTCCCCAAGGGCCCGGCGGCTGCCCCAGAGGCTGGCCTGGTGCTCCATTGACTGGGAGCAGATATGCTTCCTGAAGAAGCTGGGGACCGGGGGTTTTGGCTCCGTCTATAAGGGCACCTACCGAGGGCTTACCGTCGCGATAAAGCAAGTGAAGAAGTGCAGCAAGAACCGGCTAGCTTCCCGACAGAGCTTCTGGGCCGAGCTCAACGTCGCCAAGCTGTGCCATAAAAATGTGGTGCGGGTCGTGGCCGCCAGCACTTGCACTCCTGCGGGTTACAACAGTCTGGGGACCATCATCATGGAGTATGGTGGCCACACTACTCTGCACAACGTCATCTATGGGACGAGCTCCTCACCCGACAACGACGAGGAGGAGCCAGGAGTCGAGGGACCCTTAGACCTGGGGAGATGCCTCCAGTATTCCCTCGACGTGGTCAATGGCCTGCTTTTCCTCCATTCTCAAGGCATCGTCCACTTGGATCTCAAGCCGGCCAACATCTTGATCGGGGAGCAAGAGGTCTGCAAAATTGGGGACTTTGGGTGTTCCCAGAGGCTAGAAGACCTGCTGGGTTTGAGTGCCCACCGTTGCAACCTGGGCGGTACATATACACATCGGGCCCCAGAGATCCTCAAAGGAGAGACAGTGACTGGCAAAGCAGACATCTATTCCTTTGCCATCACGCTCTGGCAAATGGTCACAAAGGAAATGCCTTATTCGGGTGACCACCACTACATACTGTATGCGGTGGTGGCTTATAACCTCCGGCCACCACTCACATCCTCTGTCTTCATTGACTCCATACCTGGCCAAAGACTGGAACACATTATTCGATGCTGTTGGACCGCTGACACGTTGGTCAGACCTAGCTCAGACCTACTCCTGGGTGATCTTAATTCCTTGCATGCTAACTTGGCAGACTTAAACTCTAAAAGTTAAGTCAACAAAAAGCTTTTCTATGTGTCTGCTTATTTCTGTGTTTTCTCTTTCTCGTCACTTCCATGTGGGATTGGAAATGTTTTTGTTTTTGTTTTTTTATGTATTTCTTGATTGCAAGAGAGATTTTTTTAGAAAATAAAGTGATGTGAACTTTTGTGGGTCTCATTTAAATGAAACTGAGCACAGAGTTCCAAGTTCTGTAATTAAAACCTACTTCTAATTAGAAACTAACCTCTGAGCATTGTCATTTTGAACTGGCTTTCTGCTGCTGCTTTAGTTTCAAAGCTCTTTAGGATTGCACACATACAAACTTACAACTTGTGAAGCTGACAAAATTTGCTTTTATGAAATAGAACCCAGTCGCAGACATTCAGCAGCCAACTCAAATGCAGACTATTCATGAAAGAAATGCACTATGCACGTATTCATGTAGTTGTTTATTTTGCACTTATGCCTTAACTATTAAATCCATACTCTGTCACTTTCTGTTTGGTGTGCTATTTCACACAATAGACTGGAACATAAGCATTCAAAAAATGTTTGACCTGGGGCAGCTAGGTGGCATAGTGGATAGAACACCCGCCCTGAATTCAGGAGGCCCTCAGTTCAAATCCAGCCTCAGACACTTGACACTTACTAGCTGTGTGACCTTGGGCAAGTCACTTCACCCTCATTGCCCCCACAAAAAAAAAAAAAAAGTTTAACCTGAGAAAGCGAGGCACAGAGCTGAATGACTTATTTTGGGTTACATTCTTGGTGGTGAAACAGACTAGAATTTGTCCTAATTGGTAACCATTAGTCTCATGTTTAAACATTTATGAGAAACATCATCTAAAGTACATAATAGCTAATGTAATTTGTATAGCATTTACTATGTGCCAACATTGTGCTAAGTGCTTTACAATTGTCATCTAATTTGATCTTCATGACAACCCTGAGAGGTCCCCATTTTACAGGTGAGCAAAGACAAACAGATGTAAAGTGACTTCCCCAGGGTCATACAGCTAGTAAGTGTCTGAGGTCACATTTGAACTGGGGTCTTAACAACTCCAGACCCCAATGCTCTATGCACTATTAGGCCACCTAGCAGTGCAAAAAAAAAAAAAAAACAACTTTCTCCCTTTCATAATTTTTAATTGATAAATATTCACTTAGTATTCACTGATCAATAGAACTTATCTACATTAATTCTTTTTCAGGGTTTAGAATATGCTTTCCTCTTTTATTTTTAAAATAGTTTTTAGTGACATTCATTTTTCTTTTTCCATCACTGTCACTACCACAAGATCCCCTCCCTTGTAAAAGATGTCTAGTAATCAACACATTAGCCATGTCTGAAAATACATGCCAGGTGCAGTGGCCTCGGATGCATTTTGAACTATAAATATTAGTGGTATGCATCAGTAAAATTAAACTTATTCATCAGTGACTACTCAGTGAATATTTATCATTTTAAAAAAATATGAAGGGAAGTGAGATTTTGTTTTGCAAGCCAGCAATCTGCAATGGTTTTGATCACATACCTCTATTGACTTTAAAAAATGTTTTCGGGTGTACCAATAAATTTATATTTATAAAGTACATATATGTTCATTGTTCTATATGACATACATTACAAAACATGACAATAGAAATAAAAAGGAGATAGAGATGAAATAAGCATTTTTTACTTTATTAGTAGTACAAAAAGCTTTTGTTCTCACTAGAAATATTAAGAATAAAAAGCTTTAGAGACAGGAACTGCCTATTGCTTCTAGAAACAAATACAAAGTGCTCTGTTTGGCATTCAAAGCCTTTCATAACCTAGGCTCCTCCTACCTTTCTAGTCTTCCTACACCTTATTAGCTCACTGGTGCTCTTCCACCCAGTGACACTAACCTCCCAGCTATTCTACAATCAAGACTTTCCACCTTTGAGCTCTGCACGTGTTCTCTGGCTGTCCCTCAGGTTGGGAATACTCTCCCTCCTCAACTTCAGCTTCTGACTTCCCTGGCTTCCTTTTAGCCCCAAATAAAATCCCATCTTCTGCAGGAAGCCTTCCCTCACTCCTTTTAATTCCAATGTTTTCCCTCTTTTAATTATTTCCAATTTATCTTCTATACAGCTTGCTTTGAAAATATTTGCACATTATCTTCCCCTTTAGATTGTATGCTCCTGGATGGCAATGACTAGTTTTGTTTTGTTTTCGCCCTTTTGTATCCCTAGTGTTTAGCAGTGTCTGGAACATGGTAGGTGCTTAATAAATGTTTAGCAATTGATTGAATAGGCTTCATTATTTTTATAATTCTCTTTGAGGTGTATTCCTAGTAATGGTATAGCTGGATCAAGGAGAATGTACATTTTTGTGGTTTAAAAAAACAAACTATAATTCCAAATTGTTTTCCATAACTGTTGGACCAATTCACAGCTCCAACATGGTATACTACAATGTTTGTCAAAGTGTGCTCCAGGGACCCCTGGAATCCTGAGAGTTTTTCAGGGGATCAGTGAAGTCAAGCTATGCTCATCATAATAAGGCATTTTAATTTCTAATACAATAAATATCAGTAGACATAAAGCACATAAGCAAAAGATCTTGGGGAGGGATCTTCAGTAATGTTTAAGAGGGTAAATCATGTATAACCTATATCTGATTGCTCACTACCTCAGGGAGGGGGGAGGGGAGGGAGGAAGGGAATGAGAGAGAGATAGAATTTGGAACTCAAAACTTTGAATGAATGAATGAATGAATGAATGAATGAAAAGAAAGGGGAAAAAAGAGTGTAATGAACAAAAAAAAAAACCTGAAGAACCACCAGTGTGACATGGGATAATAGGACATTGATTCAAATATTGACTATAATACTATCTCTATGGCACTAGGAAAGGCTTTTAACTTCTGGATTTCCAATTCTTATGTATAAAATGAAAGGGGAAAATTCAATTACTTCTAAAATCCCTGCCAGCTCTAGATCTGTGATCTTATGATCCCTTCAAAATTCACTGTTTTTGTCATCTTTGCCAATCTGATTTTTCCCCTTCCATGTTGCCTTTGACATTGATTTTAAACAGACTTCACCTATATGCAAATACTGATGTTTAGGGAGTACATGGTAAGGCAGTGATTATAGGCCCATTGAGTTATGGAGCCCATAATATGGGCACTATAACCCCAAAATGTGGATTTCTAAGATAGCCCAACCTCGAGATTTTTAAAAATTTGGTCATAAGATCCCAATCTTTGATCTGTAGCAAACTATTTTTAAAGTATATATACAAGTAGAATATGCAAGTATAAAGTATATATACAAGTAGAATATATTGAATCTTTATAATATTTCTCTGATCAAGATACCTAGTTCACAAAGATGATAATAGGAACCTTTACTAGCTGTTTTATACTAATGTTCATCTTTTACTAATATTCAGAGGTATTGAGGGGTTTCATAAAAAGGAGGAAGGTGAAGTCATATGGCACCTGGGTAAGGATGTACAAGATAGTAAGAGGATTTTCAGTTGACTAGCATCCTATTTGGTCTTTGGTGAAATTACATTTGTCCTCTTTGTTGCTTTTTACTTAATAAATATAATAGAAAAATAGAGTGAAATAAATTTAGTACCTCACTTTTTTGAAGTATATATTGTTACCTTAAAGGATTTGTTTTAAAAGCTCCACATTTAAAGAATATATTTTCTTTGAAGTCCTGCCTAGCTTTGGGTGGTTTAAACACCACTGGAATATGTTCTATGCAAAATAAGATCCAAGTGCTGATTATAGCACCAGTTAAAAAAATCTGAAAATACTTCAGCTCTCACTTTTTTAATTTAGGAAGATGGAAAACAGCCTTTTTCCTTCTTAAATTTGCATTTTTTATTATGTACTTCTGTGATACACTAGGTCAATTTCCAATGGAAGAAATAAAACAATTTGAAGTTATAGCAGTATTTAAATTCATTAAAATCTGAAGGGATCTTGGATTTAATGCTTTTTTTTTCCCTCCTCTTCCCTCGCCCACAGTGAACCTAGGAGGAAAAGGACTAAGACGTGTCCTTTGAGGACATACAGACTTCATGTTCTGAGCTAGTTAGGGGGTGGTGTTAGACCTGGAGTGGGAAAGACCTGAATTCAAATCCTGCCTTAGGCATTTACTAGCTGTGTGACTGTGAGCAAGTCATGTAACTTCTTTTTGCCTTACTTTTCTCTTCTCCATAATCTCATTTCTAATAGCACCTCCCTCTGAGAGGAGATAACATAAGTAAAGAACTTTGAAAATGTGAAAGTACCATAGAATGATGATGATGATGATGGTGGTGGTGGTGGTGGTGATGATGAAGAAGTAGTGCTGAGCCTGGAGTCAGAAAGACCTGCTTTCAAACCTGGCCTCAGACACTTACCGTGACCTTGGGCAAGTCACTTAGCTCAGTTTCCTCATCTGTAAATGAGCTGGAGAAGGAAATGGCAAACCACTCCAGTATCTTTGCCAGGGAAACCCCAAATAGGCTCAGGAAGAGTCAGATAAAAATGAAATGACTGAACAATTGTTATTGATGGAGAAACTGTCACCTGAGCTTTGAAGAAATACAATGAATCGGAAAGAATAGATGAGGAGAGAGCATGACTCTCCTAAGCATAGAGGACAGCTTGTGTAAATATAAAGATATATAGAAGAAGGAAGTGAAAGGTTGATTATGGGGAATATCTGCTTTTCCAATTTCTTTAAAATACAAAGAATGTGAAAGGAATCAATCTGAAATAAGCCCAGAAATGTAAGCTTGAGCTAGACTATGGAGGGGCTTTGATGCTAGGCTAAAGGGTTTATATTCTCCTAAAGATAATAAGGAGCCACTAAAGATTTTTGAGTAGGAAAGTCACTTTGAAGTTACAAACCTGAGATACTGGGAGGATGGTGAAGCCCTAGACAAAAACAGGGATGCTTAGAGTCAGAATAGAATTAGGGGATGAGGTACCAAATTTTTTTTTGAAAATTAAAAGAGATGAGGTACCTCTGAAGAATTTAAGTGGTGGTGTCCAGTATGTAATGAGAGATATGAGATTAGAGATCAGGGGAGATTGGATATGGAATAGATACAGAATAGGCTGTCAAACTTACTTGATTTGTTGGTTGGGCTTGCCAAGCTTACTGCTTCCCTGCCTTCACCCTTTCATTTTTATTCTTTGTTACAAAGGATGACTCTGTGGGTAGAGAAGGAAAAAGAGGAATTTGGAAATTAAGGTGATATAAAAATAGGCTAATAATAATAAAAGAGGGGGCAGCTAGGTGGTGCAGTGGATAAAGTACCGGCCTTGGATTCAGGAGGACCTGAGTTCAAATCCAGCCTCAGACACTTGACACTTACTGGCTGTGTGACCCTGGGCAAGTCACTTAACCCTTGTTGCCCCACAAAATAAGAAGAAAAGAAAAGAAGCACGCCAGCTGTCCACTCATTATGCCTCATTCTTGTTATATGACTGGCTCTCCTTTTCTAGTCATATATGGCTTGGTCATATCTGTCCTCAATATCTTTTATGCTCCTCCACAAATATAAGTCACTGTTGGTCATATGTTGCAGTGTACTTACATGCATCATACATCTTTGCATTGACCTTTCTGCCACCTATTTTTTTTACTCATGAGACTGTGATATTCCAAAATTCACATTCATATAGTACCACCAGGATAATGTTTATATTCAAAAAGATGGGCTTGTGTAGCAGCACATAAGTGGCTTGGGATCATTGAAACACTACAGTTTCTTAAATGCCTTCCAAATTTGGAAGCAATGTGATGTAGTGAATAGAATACTGGAAGAATCAGGAAAACCTACATCTGGATCCAGTCTCTAATACTTACTAGTATGGACGATGGACAGGTCCCTTATCCTCTCTGTATCAGTTTTTTAATGTAAAATAAGGATAATAATACCTATAAAATCTGTCTTACAGGTTTGTCGTGAAGACCAAATCACAATGCATATAAAATACTTCACAAATCTTAAAGTGTAGTGTCGGCCTTTACTATCATTATCTCTTCTTATTTAATCCTGAGCCCAGTTCATTATCCATCTACAGTACTTGTTCCAGCTACATGTAATGATACACTAACTCACTAGGCTTCCTATCTACCTGCAAGTCATAACTATAGCAATATACATTCAACATCCACTTTTTACTTCCATTATGAATGGTTTGGTTGAACTCTTGAACATCTGTGGACCACATTGAAGAAGCTGAATAGTATTCTAGGGCTCAGTGCAACCAGCTCAGTGTCATGTACATGTATTTGTAGACATGAGATTTCCCTTCTATTTAGATTTTGTATAGAAAGTTTTATTCCTTGACCCTGATGAATAACTTTGTCTCCTTGTTTTATATCTAGTTTGATTTTGCCACTAAGTGGATAGATTTTTTTAATGGATGTCTTTTGTTTTTACATTACATTCATTTCTGAATCTATACCTATCTGGTACACTTTGCATCATAATAAAACTTTAAAAAGAAAAAAAATTCAGCAAAACCTATCAATACATTGACTATGTCTGTTACCCATACTCCCCTCACTTCTTCAATGAAGGAAGGGAGGTACATTTTTCTTAACTCTTTTCCAGATCCAAGTTTGGGCATTATATTTTACACAATGTATATTTTTGTTTTCTGTTTATATTTTTGTGGTCACTGAATATATAGTTTCTTGATTCTCCTTCATTCTTCATAAGTTCATATTCTTTCTGTATTTCAATTTCTCGTAATTATTGGTTCATATGACACAGTAATAATTCACTTCATTGATATGCCATAATTTGTTCAGCCAATCTCTAAATGGCTCTATATTGTTTTAGTGTCAGTTTCTGAAAAAAGTGCTGGAGTGAATATTTTATTAAATATGAGGCCTTTCTTTTCTGCCTCCAGTGCCCTTGTGGTATATGCATGGATTATTGTTGTTGTTTGAAAGATCTCTGTGGTCACATCTGTCATGGAATTTTATATGATAATATGCAAGGTAGATACCTTATTTGAGGACAGCCTTTAAAGCTGCTCTGTCAAATTAAATGACTTTTTGTAACCAATGAATATGCCATCTCAATATCACTCAAGAAGTGACATTGACTGTGAAGACTTAGTCTGCTGTATGAAATCATCTGCTAAACCCTGACTGTTCTTTCCCCCATGGTGTTTTGTTTTGTTTTGTTTGTTTGTTTGTTTTTTTACCATGGATACCCCTGAGTAGATCTTCCTGACCATGAAACCCACTCTCTATCCACTATGCAGTGTTGCCTCTCAATTCTCAAATTACCATATAATAATTTAAATGTATTATAGAAATCTGTATTGATGTCTTATGTTCTTTGAGGGAAGTGACCATGACTTTGACAAACTTTCCCTCAAAACTTCAAACAATGTTTGGCACTCAATAAAAATCATTAAATAAATATTTCTGTTGTTGTTGAGTTGTTTAGTTGTGTCCAACTCTTTATAACCCTACAGATTTGTCCATATCTTCTCTTGGCAAAGATATTGGAGTAGTTGGCCTTTTCCTTCTCCAGTTCATTTTGCATATAAGGAAACTAAGGCAAACAGGGTTAAGTGATTTGGTCAGGGTCATACTGTTAGTAAGTGTCTGAGGCCAGATCTGAACTTAAGAAGATGAATGGTCCTGACTGCAGGTCTAGCACTCTATCCACCGTACCACCTAGCTCTCTAAAAACCGTATCATTCTTAGAAATCTCTATTCCCTCACCCTCTTCCTGTTATTCTGCCTTGATTACTATAGAAATGGAAGGGGATCACATAGCACTTAGGCCATTTGGTATTGTTGGTATTTGATATCTGTTTCATGTTGCCCTGACCAAAAAAATTCATCACCTAAATACCAACCTTCTGGAGATAATCCCTTCCTATGCTTGGTTAAGCAGATAGTGTCTGTCACTAGAATCATACAAAGAGTCCGAACTGGCTAAAGATCTAATAAAATAGCCTTTGAATACCTAAAGTCATTTCCATTACATAATAAAGTATTAGAGTATGGCATTTGTAGAGGAATCTGGTTGTATTCTCAGGTAAATAGCTTATTGTGGTTTAGCAGAGGAATCTAGCCACTATTTATAAGATTTTTTTTTCTAGAGGAAAGTACCTTCTGAGTTCCAAGTAACAGACTTAATGTTTAGAAGACAGTCTTTATGCATGTTGGGAAAGGGACACATACATTCACAAGATGAGACAATAAAGTATTTTGATGTTTTTGGACCAGACCTAAACTTTTCCTGGTAGGGGAAATTCCAATGAAGAAACTCCCCTTACCAATACTGGTCAGCACTTGCCCTGTACCTTATAGTCTTAGTTGCCTGCGGTACCGAGTCCACTGAAATGCCCAGGATCACAAAGTATGTGTCAGAGATAGACCTTGAACTAAATAAAGCCTTCTTCACCCCAAAACCTGTTATCTGCCACACTGCTTCTACTATAGATCTATAAATGATTTTATGTGTTGCTTATAGGAGTCAATCTTAATATTTTATACATGCTTTGATTTGAATATAACTGGAAATCCATTTCTATACATGGTATAGCAGAGCATTATACCTAAAATCAAGATGATTGAATTTTAGTACCACCACTGACTTTGTGTGACTAAGAAAAATCACTTAACTATTCTAAGCTTCATTTTCTTCTTCTGAAAATAGGAATAAAAATACTCATAGTACTTACCTGGCACAGTTGTCATAAAGATTAACTGACATAATATATAAAATGCTTTGCAAACTTTAAAGTACTATGAAAATGTGAAGCTATGATGCTAATTTTTTATTAATGACAATAGGGGACTATTCAGGAAACCACCCTGAACAAATGCCCCATTGAACATTGCACCTTAACAGAGGAAGAGAGAAGCTGAATTTGAGTCAAAGAGGTTCCTCTTGCTTTTGAGAGGGAAGCAATGCCTATAGAGAAACTGTACTGGGAAGGGGAATGACAAATTGATAGAAACAGTTTTTCCTTAGATATAAATTTAAGCCTGATCTGTTATAAAAATTTAGACCTTCTAAATGGGGTATTTTGTCTTTAAAAAAATATCACAAAAGTGCCTATCATGAATCATCCAAACTGTTTCCCAAAGTCCTAGCTAAGCATCATGGAATCTTACTATTTGAATGGACCTGCTTCCTACAACAAAATCCCAGTCAGTGGACCAGCCAGTCTCTGCTCAGACCAGCCACGATTTCGTTGTATGTGTTGACATTTTGATTTTAGCCTATGTATCATTCATGTCTGAGAATGTGTTCTGAACAGATTCATTCATTCATTCATTCCGGAGAATGTCATTGTGGATATGGATTTCTCTGAACTTTTTAGAAATTTCATAAATTCATTTCTAAGTAATTTGAGATGCTTGAATGAAAGGTGGAGACAAAATATTTTCATAATCACACTTACAAAGATTCACTCTTGATTACATCCTTTAAGTTAACCACAAATACTCTTAAGACTTTTATCTGTCAGTTTCCTCAAATCTGTGTTGAAAGGGACCTTGGTGGTCATTGCCCAAACTTGTTATAAATGCCACAGATTTTTTTCTCCTTTTACTCTAACAAAATTATTTTAAAGAGTGCCAACTAAAAGTAACCTTAACTAAATCATCATAAAGTGTCTAGGAATGCTTTTTAAAAAGGAAGAGAAGGTCTTATTCTTTTTCAAAAAGGGAAAATCTTCTGCAAGTTCACACATTTAATTATGCTTTGGCGGTAGCAGGGATGACATAACATTCCTTTGAAGAATATAAACACTGTAGACATTTAAAACAATTCACATTTTTAGAACTAATACTTCAAGCCTCTCTTTTTTAATGCTGTCATTCTTTGGACAATGTGTTTCTGTTTTGCATGTTGCTCTGAATGCTCACAAGATGGCACTAATGGTAAAATATGCAAGAGCCTGATTAAAAAAAAAAAAAAGACAAAGTGAAGCTTGTATTCAGTAGTACATGCCAGCAGGATTCACAAGCCCCTATATTTTAAAAAAATACTTAATAATAGAAATGAAGGCCATTAAAAAAAAACAAAATAAAACAATCTGCTGAATCCATACCTAGTCAACTCATCATTTAAATTCATCTTGATCGTTTAAATTGCAGAAATAGAGAAATGGTCCACAAAGACCAAATCCAATTTAGTGGTGAGCTTATAAATATTTTTAAAGATAGAGTTGATGTTTCTGGTAGTTTGCTATGTTTAGCCGAGTTGGGGTTCAGAGTTTGTGGCAAAAAAGTTCTCTTCCAATATTTTTCATCCATAACATTTATAAAACTATAACTAATGAATGAAATAGTGCTTTAATGTGAGTTGGCTACATGTTGAGTAGGTTAATCTAACTAGATTAGAATAAATAATTTGTAAAAGCAATATTTGAAGGGGGCAGCTAGGTGGCTCAGTGGATTAAAGCACTGGGCCTGGATTCAGGAGGACCTGAGTTCAAATCTGATCTCAGACACTTGACACTCATTAGCTGTGTGATCTCCAGTAAGTCACTTAACCCCCATTGCCCTGCAAGAAACAAAAACAAAAAAAAAGAGGAACAACAACAACAAAAAAGCAATATTTGAACCATTATAAAAGGACTGACTGGGGCAGCTAGGTGGCGCAGTGGATAGAGCACCGGCCCTGGAGTCAGGAGTACCTGAGTTCAAATGCGGCCTCAGACACTTAACACTTACTAGCTGTGTGACCCTGAGCAAGTTACTTAACCCCAATTGCCACACTAAAAAAAAAAAAAAAAAAAAAGGACTGACTTCTGAAAGTTACACGATATATGCTACTTATGCATAAAGAGAATGAAAATTTTACTTCCTATTTTCAAATGATTTTATTACTATATTGAAGAAAGAATACAGCACTTAAAATTGTATGATTAAAAGCTGAAATTCATTGATTCATTGCTAGAGACCTTGTTTACAAAAACGTTAAAAGGAGGTTTAAAGAAGAGTATTGGGGGGGGGTAATGAGGGTTAAGTGACTTGCCCAGGGTCACACAGCTAGTAAGTGTCAAGTGTCTGCAAGTGTCTGATGCCAGATTTGAACTCAGATCCTCCTGAATCCAGGGCTGGTGCTTTATCCACTGCGCCACCTAGCTGCCCTTTTTTTTTTTTTTTAAAGAAGAGTAATTTTTTAAAACCGAACATTTATCTTTAATCTTCAAGAATAATGTGGAAATTACAACCTAATTTCCTTGGTGGAAACTTTTTGAACAGAGTCATATCACTAGGTTTTGATGTGAGGAGAGGTCTAAGCAAAATTAGGATACTGGGTCCCTGGAGAAAAAAAAAAAGGCAAGAGATGTGGAAAAGAACAAAGGAGATACGGAGGAATATAGACAGTACCTCTGTACTTGTGACTTCCTTGGAATAGAACTCATAGAATGAAAGAGCATCTAATTTATAGTCTTAATTCCCTGGGGCACTGAGAAGGAAAAATGACTCTGGTAATACAGCTAGTACGTATTTAAGGCAGGAAATGAGCCCAGATATTTTAAATTCCAAGGATAGAGCTCTGCCTATTGCATCAGGTTGCTTGTGTTGGCACTTCATACCTATTAAGTATCCTTGTACAACTTCTTCT
Organism: Dromiciops gliroides; assembly: GCF_019393635.1. NCBI lineage: Eukaryota > Metazoa > Chordata > Mammalia > Microbiotheria > Microbiotheriidae > Dromiciops > Dromiciops gliroides. The sequence continues at coordinate 264,869,287 of NC_057861.1, read as the reverse complement.
TACCTTCAGATAAGCAGATATTCCGTAACTGCTCACTCTCCTTTAGGAGCTTAGCTTTCCCTTTCTAAGCAACTTCTTCAACCTCTTTTCATGACTTTTTTCTCAGTCAGTGCTCTGAGAAAACAAACAGGGAAAATATCAATCATTCAATAAATGTGTTTTGGGAGCGGGGCAATGAGGGTTAAGTGACTTGCCCAGGGTCACATAGCTAGTAAGTGTCAAGTGTCTGAGGCTGGATTTGAACTCAGGTCCTCCTGAATTCAGGGCCGTTGCTTTATCCACTGTGCCACCTAGCTTCCCCCTCAATAAACATTTATTAAGTGTCTCCTCAAGATACAAAAAGAGGTAAAAGACAATCCCTGACCACTTCACAATCTAATGAAAGAGAAAACAGGCAAACAAAGATATACAAAGCAACCTACATACAGGTTAAATAGGAAACAAGAAAAGGAAAGTACTATGATTACTAGGGACTGAGAAAAACAAATATAAAAGGAAACCAGCTTAGTCAGGATTTAAAGGAAACCAGAGAAGACAGTATGCAGAAATGAGAAAGCAGAGCATTTCTGGCATGGGAGACAGAGAAAAGTTCTGGAGCTAAGAGATAATATGTTTTTTTTTTCCCATGGAATAGCCAGAAGGCCACTGTCACTGGATCAAAAAGTATATATTGGGAGGGACAGCTAGGTAGCACAGTGGATAGCACAGTGGTAGCACACTGGCTCTGGAGTCAGGAGTACCTGAGTTCAAATTTGACCTCAGACACTTGACACTTACTAGCTGTGTGACCCTGGGCAAGTCACTTAACACCCATTGCTCTGTAAAAAAAAAAAAAAGTATATATTGGGGAATAAGGTATAAGAAGACTGGAAAGGGGGCAGCTAGGTGGCACAGTGCATAAAGCACTAGCCCTGAATTCAGGAGGACCTGAGTTCAAATTTGGCCTCAGAAACTTGACACTTACTAGCTGTGTGACCCTGGGCAAGTCACTTAACCCTCATTGCCCTGCAAAAAAAAAAAAAAAAAGACTGGAAAGGTAGGAGATGTCTAGGTTGTGAAGACCTTTTATAACAGAGGATTTTGTATTCAGTTTATTCTTTTTACAGCATGGGTTTTTTTTCCCCACCTTTTTTACGAGAGGAAATTGATCCAATTTATTCCAACAGAAAGCAAACACAAATCAGAAGAGTTATGTAGTGCTGTTCTTAATAGGTTACATATTTCAAGTTAATTGGCACGTTTGCAGAATAAAACAGCAATTTCTTCCTTTGTGCCCCTCCCCATTCTCCCCAATGGTTCTGTTAGCTCCAAGCCTCCAGATCAGTTTCTGCTGATTAGTCTCCAGTCTTTAAACAAGAGGTTCTTTTTCTCTCTCTTTAAATGAGCAGTAAGGTGCAACAGTTTATATATGTTGGCTAACACACACATATCTATCTCTGAATATCTCTCTCTGTGTCTATGTGTGTCCATGTGTCTGTGTGTCTGTCTCTCTCTCTGTGTCTGTCTCTCTCTGTGTCTCTGTCTCTCTCTCTGTCTGTCTGTCTCTCTGTCTATCTATCTTCTCTCTCTCTCTTCCCCCTTCTCTCTGTCTCTCGGTATCTGTGTCTCTATCTCTGTCTCTCTGTAGATGTGTGTGTGTGTGTGTGTGTGTGTGTGTGTGTTACAGTTTGGTTTTGGAAACCAAAGTCTTCATTTAAAACAGGATAAGCTTTTACCTAGTCCAGTGGGAAACAAAGAATTTAAAGGAGGCAAGCAGTCCAAAGGGACATCTAACTTCCCATTTGGAGAGTGAGGGGGTGAGAAAAGAATGTGTCCCTGGTCTCTCACTTCTGTCTCCATGCCAGACTCATTACAGTCATTGAAATGAACTAGATTTTGGTGTACATGCCCCCCCCCCCACTGTACCTCTTGCCTGGCTTCCACTTTTCTGACTTCCACATCAACTTACAAGCCTCTTTTGCAATTTTGGGAGTGAGGAGAAATCTTGGGAGGAAGGGTCATCATATTCTGCAAGTGTCAGTGTATACTTTTTTCTTTTTGCGGGGCAATGAGGGTTAAGTGACTTGCCCAGGGTCACACAGCTAGTAAGTGTCAAGTGTCTGAGGTCAGATTTGAACTCAGGTCCTCCTGAATCCAAGGCCAGTGCTTTATCCACTGTGCCACCTAGTTGCCCCTTGTGTATACCTTTTTCCAAATGTCACTGTCCCCTGTGAGACATGGCCAAAAGACCTGCTACTTATGGGTGAGAAAATTAGCTAAAGAATGTTGCTCAAAGTCATGCAGATATTAAATGGCAGAGGCAAGATTCAAATCCAGGTCTTCTTACTTCAAATCCATTGCTTCACCATCCCCACTCCCCTACTAAATCATGCTGCCTTTTAAACTACCTACTGCTATTTTAACTACCTGCAAAAAACAAATGAGATCACTTAGTTCTTGATCCACATTAGATATTATAGTTCAGCATCTTAGATCATGAAAGGCCTTACAGTATTAAAACAATTAGAAATAAGAGGGAGCAGCTATAGGTAGCACAGTGGATAAAGCACCAGCCCTGGATTCAGGAGGACCTGAGTTCAAATTTGACCTCAAACACTTCACACTTAGTAGCTGTGTGACCCTGGGCAATCCACTTAACCCTCATTGCCCCCACCCCCCACCCCCACCAAAAAAAAAAAGAAAGAAAGAAAAGAAAAGAAATTAGAAAAAAAACACAAGAGCATTCCAAGGAAATCAAGAAAAGTATGAAAAGAAAGTCAACCAACTGGAAATAGAGAATCAAAAACTTAAGGGAGAAAATAATTCATTGAAAACTAGAATTGGGCAAGGGGAAGTTAATGACATCATAAGATACCAAGAGATAATAAAACAAAATGAAAAGAATGAAAAAAATAGAAGAGAACATGAAACATCTCATCAAAAATGCAACTTATCTGGAGAATAGATCAAGGGGAAATTAAATAAGAATAGATGGGCTACCTGAAAATTACTATTAAAAAAACGAATCTTGACACAATTCTACAAGCAATTATCAAGGGAAAATAACCTGATGTTCTAGAACAAGAAGGCAATGCAGAAATAGAAAAAAATAGAAAAAATTTCAAAGCTACCAGGTTAAGGAGAAAATATTGCAAGCAAGAAGAAAAAAAATTTAAATATTATGGAAATACAATAAAAATGACAAAAGACAGTAGCAGCCACATTGAAGGACTGTAGGTCTTGGAATACTATTTGTCACAGAGAAAAAGAGTTGGGGTCACAACCAACTTACCCAACAAAGTTAAGTATAATCCTGAATGGAAAATAAAATAGATATTTAATGAACTGAAGTACTTTCAGGTATTTGTGACAAAAACAGCAGAACTTGATGGATAATTTAACATTTAAGAGCCAGGGGAAATAGAAGGTAAACATAGAAGATCAATTATAAGGGACTCAATAAGATCAAATTGTTTACTTCTTATATGTGAAAATGGTATCAGTACTCTTATGACTCATTATTTAGGTAATTTGAAAGAAATGCTTGGGCTGAGCTGTGTGTGATAGGGTGATTCTAAAAAAGTAAAACTGTAGGGAGAGATAAAAAGGAGTTATACAAATGAGTAATGAAAGGAAGAATTGATATAGAAGAAGCAAGTGGAGAGGGGGAGGTGGGTAGTGCTGGAACCTTACTCTCATCTGGAATAGGTTAAAGAGGGAACAATACATACATACATACATACATACATACATACATACATACATACATACATACACATATATTTCTAAATTGAGAAAACTTTTATACCTATATATATATATATATAAAAGACTTATGTACCTATATTTATACCTATATATATTTATACGCACATAGAGGTATAAAAGTCTTCTAAATTTAAAAATATATGAGGGTAAGGGGATAGGGTGGAGGAAAAAGATAAGGGAGAGACTCAAAGGGGTGGGTAGAAGTAAATTAGAGGAGTGAAGAGGGATAGGGTAAATAGGGTGGAAATAGTAAGGAAAAATAGAAAGGAGGGAAATATACAAGTAATTGTAGCTTAGAATGTGAATGAGATGAATTTGTCCATAAAACAGAAATGGATGGCAGATTAAAAATCTGAATTCAACAACATGTTGCTTTTAGGAAACAATAAAAATAAGAGATGTACACAAAGATAAACTAAAGGGCTAGAGTATTATTTAGCATGTAAAAAATCAGGGGTAGTGATCATGATCTCAGACAAAATTAAAGCTAAAGCAGATTTAATTAAAAGAGGAAAATAGGGAAACTACACCATCTGTCACCAATATTATTCAATATTATTTTGGGCCATTAAAAAAAAAAAAACTAGACAATATAAAATACCTGAGAGTATACCTGCCAAAACATAAACAGTAACTACATGAACATAAATATAAAAACCTTTTTTTCTACAAATCAAGTCATACTTAAATAATTGGAGTGATATTTATTGTCCATGGCTAGGTAAAGCCAATATTATCAAAATGACAATTTTAACTAACCAATCTATTTATTCAAAGCCATCTGACTAAATTACTAATTTTTTACTGTTAGAAAAAATAATAACAAAATTCATTTGGAATAAAAACATGTCAGGAATTTCAAAGAAACTAGAGAAAAAAGATGTAAAGGAAGGAGATTCAGCAGTATCATATCAAACTATATTTAAGGTGAGAACATTTTTAAAGTGTAAAATGGATAATTTTGATTATTTTAAATTAAAATTGTATAAATAAATTTTGATTATTTTAAATTAAAATTGTATAAAGAAAACCAATGTATGACACTTACTAGCTGTGTGACCCTGGGCAAGTCACTTAACCCCCATTGCCCCGCAAAAAAAAAAAAGAAAGAAAGAAAAAGAAAACCAATGCAGCCAAGAATAGAATGAATACAGAAAATTGGGGGGAGGGGGAAACCTTTCATAGATAATCCTCAGATACGATGTGATTGTGTTGGAATACTAATGTAGTGTAGGAAAAGATGAGATGGTTGATTTAGAAAAACATAGAAACACTTGGATCTATGAAGGAAGATACTATCCACCTGCAAAGAAAGAGATGACAAGTGTAAATATGCATAGTGCAGTCTTACATATTTGTGTGTAAGTGCATATATGTGTATGTTTATAGATATCTATATATAAGTACATGTGTGTGTTTAATTGTAGCCTTCTTTAGGGCAGGAGGAGGAAATAAAGTAAAAAGTGCACAGTAGAGAACAAAAGAAAACCTAGAAGGAAGCAAAGAAAAGCTGGGTAGCTTTGAAAACAATGTGTAGTATTTAGTATATAGGTTTTCTTGAAATGGAAAGTTGTTTTATATTGAATCTTCTTGTGTTCTGCTGTGTACACAGAAATGTTCTTTTTTTCTTTCTTTCTTTTTTGTTTTGTATTTGAGTTTGAAATGAGTAAAATATTTACCAAAAAATAAAAGATGATTGGGGACTGATCTCTTGATATTGGTCCCCATTTCCATGTTCTGATGAGTTCTTCTTACAGATAAGGGAAATCAGTAACTGAACTGATTGGAACACACTGGTGAGACTTGAGAAAGGCAACTTCGTTTTTCTTTTCATTTGCCGGTTAGAGATGAGCTCAAAGTTCAGACTTCCATGAAGATAGTGGACAATTTTTTCTCCCTTTAAGAGAAGACTAAACTTAGGGGAATAAGCTGCTCTTATTCCTTATTTCAGAAAACCCAGGCAATTATTTTCTTATAATATTTTCTTCAATCAATTCCTATTATTGCTATTAGTGTATCATTGTATCACTGACATGTTGCAACCATATAATATTCTAGGATTCCTTATCTCAACCCCTAATAAAACTGCCAGGCTAGGTCTCCTGAGCACAATTTCTACTCTCTCCTCAGAATCTAGGGGTAGCCCTGAAGGGTTGGGGAGTCTTTCTATTGCTATAGCTCAGGAGTCCCCAACTTGTGTGCTCCCCACAATTATTATTTAATATCAATTAGTCAAAACAAAGTAGCTTTTAGAAAGAGATATACTTTTACTTGTAAAAACCCCAACATCCCCAAAGTCTGTGACACTCTCCTACCAGTACAAACAGAATCTAGGGAAAGTTGGCTCCAGTTTAGAATATATACAATAAAGCGGCTAACTCTTAACTACAGGAAATCGTTTTGCTGGAATCCTCAATATATTTCCCTTAGGTATGTTGCAGTCAAGCTCTTTGTAAAGCTTCAAATCTTCTCTTCCTCCCACTGTCCAGCTTACTCTCATGTCCTACTGCAGGCACTGCCACTAATCACTGCTCTGCAGGCACAATGCTAGGATGACAATGGGAAGACAGGAAGTCCAAGATTCTCCTGATCCTTCAAAGTTAAAAAAAATTTAAGGTGAAGTGGGAAGAGGAAATGTCAAGATAAAACTAGTGTCCTCTGACCATGATTCTTTCTCAGGAGCTTAGATACTTAAATGAATGGATCCTGAATCAACTCACTATTTTTATAGTGTTAAGGGCTAAAATTCTAGCTAAACTGTCTAAAATATCTAATGAGTGGTCACCAATAAATTACAAGCTTTAGCAAGAGTTAGACTTTTAAGCATTTATTAAGGAGAATAAGAATTTGGTAAAAAGTTTTAACAGTCGGTTAGATAATGGAGAGACGCCAGGTTTTTTTTTAGGACCACCCTTTTGGGGAGGAGACCAACAGCATGAGCTACGCACGCCAGATTGCCTGCTGAGCACTCGACTTCCGGGGTGCGAACTTAAAAGGCAAGGAGAGAACGGAAGTGGGGGCTTTTTTCCTGCTCCGCTGGTCTCCTGGCTGCGCTGCACAGACAGACGTGGACTGGAGTTTGACTTGGCCTGGCTCTCGGTTAACAGCACTCGTTTGACTCGGTCTCTCTCCCCAAAGGTGGCCTTGGGTTTTGGTGAGTTTTATACAGAATATAGACTAAGCCTAGACTTAAGACGATTTGTATTGTATTTCTACTTTCCTATACTTCTAATCAACATCACCTTGTGACTACCATACAATAAAAGCTCTATCTAGAAAACCAGAAGCTTCTTCCATTTACTAGTCTGGGAGATAAATTAAGGGAAAGGTTAAAGAGGGGAGATTTATGATCTAATATCCAATTTTAAATCTCACAATAGACAGCTCATATATCATGACCAAGTCTCCTTAACAAACTGGAATAGACTTCCTGCTGCACCTGTTGAAATGACTATGATTTGATTCTATTGGGATGTTCTCACCTGATTAAGGTAATGGGTATAGAATCTTACCACTTAAGTAGAGTGGGATAATTGATTGACAAAATCAATGATTCTACCTTTACACCACTATTGATTATGTTTCCTTTCTTTATATAAAACAAAATCCAGTAGCCTCTAAATCCTTGTCTTGTGTGATTAATGATGGCAGTGGAACAGAGAAATAGGAAGAAGTTATAGATCTCTGTCGACAGAGAAGGGACACATCATCACTTTAGGGAGGCTGAGTTGTGAGGGGAGGAAGAACAGACATCAACTCCATTTGGTAGTCCCATATGAAAGAGAGGAATATTAAAACCATACCCCTAGACAAGCATGTTTCCATAAACATGAGAGCCTATATACAGAAAGAATAATATGTATGTAATAGTTCTTTTGGTAATGCTTGAATTATCTGCCTTGTGTGTGGTCCTAAAAGTTGCTAAAATTCCTGGAAATCGTATTTCTCCCGAGCTCAGAAAAAGAGGAAGTTTTGCAATATTGGAAGTAGAAGGTAGAGTTTTCCTCTAAAGGAGCAGAAGTTTTAAAAAGTCTCTGGAGAGAACACAAGGAGAAGAGGAATGTGGTGGCACTTCCTACCAGCTTCATGGAATAGTGATACAGTAGCCACAGAGCAGTTTTGTTTCAGCAGCTCAGAAATTCTCCTTCTCAAAATTTGCCTCTAGTGAGACTCGAGAGGTGAAAGCTAGAGAGGCAAGAAGGCACAAGACTGTCTTTTGTTTTTGTTTTGTTCCATTTTAATGTGCTCACTTGCTCAGGTGGCTGGAGAGGAAAAAAAAATACCCAGACACTGTGGGGAATATGAAGAAATTGAAGCTTCTTATGGCCTACCCCTGCCTCACTGCTGCTGAGTCAGTCACTGGCATCGGGTCCTAATTGTGTCCCTCTGGGAAAGAGTGTATCTGACTGATGTAATGTCAATCCTCATCTTTCTTGCCATCTCTGCAGCCTTTCATACTGTCAATCACCTATCTTCTTTAATACTCTTTCCTCTAAATTTTTGTGACAGTATTCTTTCCTGGTTCTCTCTATCTATCTGACTCTCCTTTTAAGTCTCCTTTGTTCGATCTTCCCATGAATGTCCTGGACACTTACTTCTCTTGACATTGTGTATCCTTTCCTTCTTTTTTATCTCTAGATTATTTTTCTTGGTGATCTCATCAGATCCCATGGATTCAATCAATTCTCTGAAGATGATTCTCAGATCTTCTTATCCAGCCTGAAACTCTCTCTTGACCTCCAGTCTCACATGTCCAGCTGCTGACTGGACAGCTTGAACTGGATGTCTTATATCTTAAACTCTACATGTCAAAAATAGAATTCGTTGCCCCGCCCCAAAACCTCCCCTCTTCCAACTTCCCTAATGCTATCAAGGCTACCACCATTTTCCTAGTTACTAAGGCTAACAACCTACTTATCATCTTTGATTCCTCACTATCTCTCACCCCAATCCCACATATCCAATAGGTTGCCAAGTCCTGTCATTTCTTTCTTCATAACATTTTTCATATGTCCTCTGTCTCCTCTGATACTGCCATCACCCTAGCACAGTCCCTCATCACTTCATGCTTGGGCTATCTCAATAGCCTGCTATTTGTTTTCCTTAACTTAAGTTTCTCCTCACTCCAGTCTAACTTCCATTGAGCTGTCAAAATCATCTTCCTAAAGCACATGTCTAACAACATTATATCCCCTTCTGAATTCAGTAGACTCCAGTCGCTCCTTATCACATATAACATCAAATAGAAAGTCCTTTTTGACTTTCAAAGTCCTTCCAAACCCCCTCCTATCTTCCCAAACTTCTTACTCCCCCACAATTACTCTGTGATTCAGTCACTATTCCTTCCACAAAAACACCATCTCCCAATTCCATAGTTTCACTGATTTGCTCATTCACTGTTGCCTAGAACTCTCCCCCTGCTCATCTCCATCTCCTCATTTCCTACAATTCCTAGTTACCTATCCTCTATAACAAGTCTTCTTAAACTGTGGTTCATGACCTTACATGGGATTGCATAACTGAATTTGGGGGTTGCATTTCCTGTCACTGGTTTGTAGCATATGATATCATGGGACAAATCTGGGAGCCACACAGGAAAGGGTAACTTTTCCTAAAGCCAGTCCTGGAACCCTAATCCCAGCCTATTGTTAGAGAGTCTTCTCTTTCTAGCTAGGGGCATAATCACAAGCCATTTATATGTTTCGTTTCTAAACGAATTCACACTAACCTGGAAACTTCAGTCTGTCACATTACCTCATGAGCTTAACTTGGTGCTACCCCCTCCCCTATCCCAATGTTACAAGTGAGGGCTTCTCCTGGGATCATGTTTTCTTATTTTTTCCAAATTACTCAAAAAATTTATACCAATACTATAATAATTTAATTGATTGTGATTCTTAAAAATATATTTTCAGTTTTAAAGTTTTTAAAATACTTTTTACAGATTGACATAAGCTAAATTAAACCAAATGATGGCTAATTTTATGGAGAAATATGTATACATACACATATGTATATATGTGTACATACCTGTATATATGTATGTGTTATAGTTATGAATTTTGTGTTGTTTGGGTTTTTTTCTTCTTATTGGAATTTTTGCTGATTTTGGAATTGTTTTTCAAATCTTACCTGGGGAGATTATTATGGACTATTCAAGTATTGTCATTTAATGTTACCAGTAAGAATACACTCACTGTTTAATAAAAACCTTTCCTGGATAAGTTAGAATAATATAGCATTTATCAGAGATTTACTGACTTGTCCACCCTTTAAAATAATGTCTATTATTAAATTTGTCCAGTGGCTTTCTGTTTGGTCTCCCTGCCTTGTTTCTCTTCACTCTGGTCCCTGTGATTGCAAATTTTAGAATTTAGTTAAAAAAATGAGACAGACCCAAATATCTAATATAAAGAAAAATACAATCCAAGATTTAATGATGATAATACCTCATTTAAAGCATTTTCCTTATAACAACCTCATGAAATAGGCAGTGTATTATCTCCACTTTTCACATGAGAAAACTGAGGCTCTAAGGTTAAATGACTTACCTATGGTCACAAAGCTAGCATCTGGACGAAGGATTCAAACCCAGACCTTCTGATTCCAAGTTCAGTACTCTTTGCACTATGTGTGCCTTTCAATTCTAAGTTCATAAACTCATTTGTGTTATGCTACTGGGTCAACTAGGTGGTACAGTAGATAGAGTGATGAAGCACTCTAGTTAGGAAGACTTGATTTCTAAGTTGTGGGAGTGACATTGGGCAAGCAACTTAACTTTAATCTCTGTCTGCTTTTCATCAGTAAAATGGGGATAATAATAGAACCTACCTCCCAGGGTTGTTGTGAGGGTCAAATGAGATAATATTTGTAAAGAGCCAGCATAGAGCCTAGTGCATAATAGGCACCCAGTAAAATTCTTGATTCCTTGCTACCTAATGAAATAATTTACTTTTTAAGGTACCAAAAAAACCCTGATCTTTTTAGAATTTAAAATAAGCAATTTGGATTCTTTCAATATATAGAAAACCAAATAGTTCAATAGGTAAAATTCATACTTTAAAAAGTATATTTCCATGGAAAACTTATAGAGAACATGAAAATAGAGCAGGACCAAAACCAAAACCAACCCCCACCCCCCAGAAACCACATATTCAACTAACAAAAAGAGAAGCAGCTGAATAGGACCAACAGTAAGACAGCGTACTGAACACTGTTGAATATAGGAATCATATTACAAAGAGGAAAAACCTAAGGGTCCATGTAGTAATAGAGAGCAGCCAGAAAGATTTAAAAGAAGAGGAGGAATGACTTAGAAGAATGGCAAGCAATGCCAAAAATGTGTTCCCTTAGAGAGGGGTTTCAAGTTACTGAATTACAATGACTTGAGGGAGTAGAAGTAGATTTTTCTTCCCTCTTTCCACAAATGAGACTGCATGTTGTGCAATTCTACCAAATACGTATATACTTGCCAGGCATTGCTCTATTTTAATTTCGAATTCTTAAGAAATTCAGAAAGTCTTGTATAACAAATTATGTCACAAAAATGAGAAAAATTATCCATTTTCCCTTTTCTTGAATGTCTCCCTCTGAAAAATGTAACAAGTCCACTGTACATGGACCATATCAGTATGATGAACTGTTTGACTAAGCTCATATTTCACTAATTAAATCATATGTATCTGATATTTTATTTCAACTTGAATCAGAATAGACCAAAAATTTTTTTCTTTATATAAACTCAACTAAATGGATTATTCAATGCAGATTATAGGATTTGAAATTATTTTTCCTTAGTTTCCTCATCTGTTTAAATTAGAACAGAACATGGAATAAATTATCTCTACCCTTACCTTCAAGTTCTTTCTTTTTATGATTTTATGAACTATCTTCCTCTTTACTACTGACCACCTTGTATACATGTCTTTGTCTAGCAATACTTATACCAGGTAAAGAACAAATAAAATGGAATAATGAAAAAATATCAGTCTGTTTTGTTGGCATTGCTTTCAATGTTTGGAGCACCAAAGTGGGGGAAAGTTCATTTTTATTGGATAAAACAAGATTTAGCAATGAGTTCCAGATTTAATTTCTTCATGTTTTTCCTGTAATATGGACAAATCTATCAGTGCCTGTGATAGCTGACTTTGACATCTTTGTTCAACATGGCTGAAGTAAAGGGGTAACCATTTATTGGTGGAAGTTTTAGGACATAAGAATCCCAAGAGACTGGGACCTAGATGCAGAGATTCAATCCTTTTTAAAATTTTCTTTACCTTCTCTCCCCCCACCCCACCCTAGAAATGGCCACCAGTTGACATAAATAAGGAGAGAGGGAAAGGGAGAGGGAAAGGGAGAGGGAGAGGGAGAGGGAGAGGGAGAGGGAGAGGGAGAGGGAGAGGGAGAGGGAGAGGGAGAGGGAGAGGGAGAGGGAGAGGGAGAGGGAGAGGGAGAGGGATGTAAAGTCATTCTATACATACTTTTTTTTTTTCAGATCTTTCTCAGGATGCAGATAGCATTTTTCTTCATCTTTCTTCCTTTACAGTTAATTTGGGTATTTATAATAGTCAAAATAACTTATTTGTTCAAATACCTTATTTGTTCAATATTGCTGTTGCTGTGTATAATATTCTCTTGGTTCTGCTCATTTCACTCTTCATTATTTTGAGCAAATCTTTCCATATTTTTCTAAGATCATCGAGCTCATCATTTCTTATATCACAGTAGTATTCCATCAAAATCACATACCACAACTTGTTCAGCCATTCCCCAGTTGCTGGGCATCCCCTCAATTTCTAATTCTTTGTCACCACAAAGAGAGCTACTATAAATATTTTAGAACATATAAGTTCTTTTCCTTTTTCCCCAATCACCTTGGGAAACAGACCTAATAGTGGTATTGCTGGGTCAAAAGGGGATACACAGTTTTATAATTCTTGGGCATGATTCCAGAATGCTCTCCAAAATGGTTGGATTCATTCACAGTTCCATCAAAAGTAAATGTGTCCCAATTTTTCCACATCTCCCCCCCATAACATTTGTCACTTTCCACTTCTATCATTTTAGCTAATATGATACATGTAAGATGATATCTCAAAGTTGTTTTTAATGTGCATTTCTCTAATCAATAGTGATTTAGAACATATTTGGTGATATATAGTTTTTATTTCTTTGTTGAAAAACTGACTGTTCATATGCTTTGATTATTTATCAGTTGGGGAATATTCTTATAAATTTTACAAAGTTCTTTATGTATTTAAGATATGAGACCTTTACCTGAGAAACTATGAACTTTTTCTCCCAGTTCTCTGTTTTCTATCTAATCTTGACTATATTGGTTTTATTTGCACCAAACCTTTTTAATTTAATGTAATTTAAATTATCAATTTTAAACCTCACAATGCTCTCTTTTCTTGTTTACTCATAAATTGTTTCCCTATCCATAAGTCTGATAGTTAATATGTTTCTTGTTCTAATTTTCTTATATCTCCCTTTATATCTGGGTCATGTATCCATTTTAACCATATCTTGGTAAATGGTGTAAGTTATTGATCTATGCCAAATTTCTGCCAGACTGCTTTCCAGCCTTCCCAGAAATTTTTCCCAAGCAATTAATGAATACTGATCCCCAAAGCTTAAATCTTTGTATTTCTAAAACACAAGGTTACTATAATCATTTGTTACTATGTATTGTCTGTCTATTCTGTTCCACTGATCTCCCTTTCTATTTCTTAGCCAGTACCAGATAATTTTGATAATTACTGCCTTATGATGTAGTTTAAGATCTGATACTGCTAAACTTCATTACTTTATGGCTTTTTTCATTAATTCCTTTGATATTTTTTACCTTTTTTCCTTCTAAATTAAGTTTATTATTTTTTTCTAACTCAGTAAAATAATTTTTGGTAATTTAATTGGGATGGAATTGAATAAATGGATTAGTTTAAATAAAATTGCAATTTTATTATATTGGCCCTGCCTATCCATAAACAATTAAAATTTCTCCAATTATTCAACTCTGACTTTATTTATATAAAATATTTTATAATTATGTTCATATAGTTCCTGGGTTTGTTCTGGTAGGTATACTCCCAGGCATTTTATACTGTTTACAGTTATCCTAAATGGGGTAATCTCTTACTATCTCTTCTTTGCAGAGTTTTGTTGTTGATATATAGAAATACTAATAATTTATGTGGATTTATTTTATATTTTGCTTCTTTGCTAAAATTATTGTTTCCACTAACTTCTTAGCTAAATCTTTAGGATTTCCCAAGTATATCATCATATTGTCTTTTTTTAAAGATAGTTTTATTACCTTATTGCCCATTTGAATTTCTTTAATTTCTTTTTCTTCTCTTGCTATTGCTAAGATTTCTAATATAATGTATTTCGAACACAATATTCAAATAATAATTTCTAATATAATATAATAAACAATATAGTTAAAATATAATGATAATATAATAAATAATCTGGAATTATATTGATGACAATGGGTATCCTTGTTTCACTCCTGAGCTTATTAGGAAGGCTTCTAGCTCGCCCCCATTACAAATAATGCTTGATGGTGGTTTTAGGTAGTTGCTTCTTATCATTTTTTGTTTTGTTTTGTTTTTTTACGTATAAGGTATTTTATTGCTTCTTATCATTTTAAGGAAAAATTCCTTGATACCTATGCTTTCAAGTGTTTTTAATAGGAATAAGTGTTTCAAAAGTTTTTTCTGCATCTATTGGTAGAGTCATATGATTTTTGTTACTTTTGTCATTGATATAATCGATTATGTTAATAGTTTTCCTTATGTGAAACCATGCCTGGTATAAATTCCTCGTAAGAAATCACACTTCGCCACAAGGTATTTATTTAATATTGGAATTAGTTAATCTTTAAATGGTAGAATTCACTTGTAAATCCATCTAGCCCTGATGCTTTTCTCTTAGGAAGCTCATTTATGGCCTGTTCAATTTCTTTTTCTAAAATAGGTTTATTCAGATAGTCTACTTCCTCTTCTGTTAAACTAGGCAGTTTATATTTTTGTAAATATTCTTTCATTACACATAAATTGGAAGTTGATTGTCATATGGTTGGGCAAAATATCTCCTTTTTATTGCTTTGATTTCATCTTCATTAGTGGTATATTCACCCTTTTCATTTTTAATACTAGTGATTTGGTTTTCTTCTCTTTTAAAAAATCATCTTAACTAATGGTTTATCTATTTTATTTTTTCATAAAACCTACTCAGTTTTATTTATTAATTCAATGGTTTTATCACACTGAATTTTATTAATCTCACTTTTAATTTTTAAAATGTCCAATTTTGTGTTTAATTGGGGATTTTAATTTGTTTTTTCTATTTTTTCTTTTTTTCTTTCTATTTTTTTAATTGCATGCCCAATTCATTGGTCTGCTCTTTCTTTATTTTGTTGATATATGCATTTAGAGATATAAAATTTCCTTGGCTATCTGCTTTTGTTGCATCCCATAGGTTTTGATATGTTGGCTCATTATTGTTCACTCATTCTTTAAGATTAGGTTGCTTAGTCTCCAATTAGTTTTTTTAGTCTTTGTTACCATGGTCCCTTATTTAATATAATTTTTATTGCATTGTGATCTGAAAGAGATGTATTTAATATTTCTGATTTAACTAAAAAGTTTTTATGCCCTAATATGTGGTTAAATTTTGTAAGGTACCATGTACTGCTGAAAAAAGGCATATTGCTTTCTATTTCCATTCAATTCTCTCCAGATATACATCATATCTAGATTATCTAAGATTCTATTCACCTCCTTAACTTCTTTCTTATTTAGTTTTTAGTTAGATTTATCTAATCCTGAGAGGGAAAGGTAAAAGTCCCCTACTATCATAGTATTATTCTATATTTCCACCTATAATTCATCTAACTTTTCCTTTAAAAATTTAGATGCTCTAATATTTGATGCATGTAGGTTTAGTATTGATACGGCTTCATTTTCTATTGTACCTTTTTTCACAATGTAGTTTCCCTTTTAATTAAATCTATTTTATCTCTTTTAATTAATCTCTTTAAATTAAATCTATTTTAGCTTTAATTTTGTCTGAGATCTACTACCTCTGCTTTTTTTTAACCTCAGCCAATGCATAAAAATTCTACTCCAGCCCTTTATTTTAACTCTGTGTATCTCTCATTTTAGATGTTTTTTATAAACAACGTATTGTCAGATTCTGGTTTTTAATCCATTCTGCTATTTCTGTTTAATAGTGTGTTCATCCTATTCACATTCAGTTATTATTCACATTCAGTTATAATTACTAATTGTGTATTTCCCTCCATCCTGTTTTTCCTCCCTATTATCCTTCTCACCCTCTCTTTTCCCCCTCTTCCTCCTCACACATATGATTTACTGCACTTTTTTAAAAGAACCCCTCCCTTATCCTCTCCCTTTACTCTCCTTTTCCTAAATCCACCTGTCCTTCTAAGAATCCCTCCCTAAAGAAAAATAATTTTAAAAATAAATTAATTTAAAAAAAGAATCCCTCCCTTATCCTCTCCTCATCCTCCTACACACCCTTCTAAAAGAAATTCCCTTATCCTGTCTCCTTACCCTCCTATTTCTTTATAAATTTAGACTTTTAAATCCTTCTTTAACTCAGTTCTGATGAGAATAAGATTTCAGCATTACCAGTCCTCCACCCCTACCTGCTTGCACTGTAACAGTTCTTTGATTAATGCCATGTTTGTATGATTTGTATAATTGCTCCATTTTACCTCTCCCTACCCAGTTTTAATTTTCAGTCATCCCACCATACTCAGTTCAATCTCAACCCTTCTATCTATGTATATGCTCTTTCAAACTACTTAAGTAATGATAGCATTCTTAAAATTACAGATGATATTTCCCATATAAGAAATAAATAGTTGGACCTTATTGAGTCTCTTATAATTGGTGTTTAATATTTACTTTATGTTTGTCTGGGATCTTATATGTCAAAACTTCCATCGACTTCTGGTCTTTTTGCCACAAATACCTGAAAATCTTTAATTTCATTAAATATTCTCTTTTTTTCATTCAGGATTATACTCAACTTTGCTGGATAAGTTATTCTTGATTGAAAACCCTGCTCCTTTGCTCTTTGAAATATAATGTTCTAAGCCCTTCCATCTTTTAATGTAAAAACTGCTAGGTTTTGTGTTATCCAGACTATAACTTTACAATATTTAAATTTTTTTCTTGTTGATAGTATTTTTTCCTTAACCTGAGAGCTTCAAAACTTGACTATGATGTTCACATGAGTTTTCATCTTGGGATCTCTTTCATATGGTGATTGATGGATTTCTATTTTTCCCTCTCTTCTGGAACATCAGGGCAATATTAATTAATGAATTTTTGTAATATCCTATCTAGGATGCTTTTCATCATAATTTTTAGGTAGCCCAACAATTCTTAAATTGTCTCTCCTTGATCTGTTCTATAGATAAGTTGTTTTTCTAATGAGATGTTTCACATTCTTTTCTATTTTTTCATTCTTTCAATTTTGTTTTATTATTTCTTGGTGTCCTATAATGTCATTAGCTTCCCTTTGCCAAATTCTAGTTTTTATGGAGTTATTTTATTCCTTAAAGGTTTTTTTAAATTTATTTTTCCAATTGGTTGACTTTCTTTTCATATTGTTCTTGATTTTTCTTGGATTGCTCTTATTTTTTCCCTAATTTTTAATCTTTCTTATTTATTTTTTGAGGGAACCGAAGGAGGACTCAGGCAACTCACTGGCTTCTCTCCCCCATCTTGGCTCCGCCCTCTCTTATTTATTTTTTAAATTCTTTTTATGGTATTTTTCTTTGAAGTAGGAGTTGTTTTTCAAAACTTCATTATCTTCTTCTGAGTATGAACCCAGATCTTTATCCTGATAGTAGTTATCTCTGTTTAGGTTCTTTCTTCTTTGCTAATTCATTCTTTTTATTTTGTATTTTTTTTTATAGTGGCTTTTTATTAGACTAAAGTTCTAGTCCTGAAGTGTGGGGAGTGATGCCTCAAGCTTCAGGTTTTTCATATTGTTGTTTTCTAAGCACTATCTGGGGGCCCAGCTTTGGGTACTCTTCTCTGTCCCTGAGCCATGGCTAGGGCTGCTAGCCAGCTATTACTGCAAATGGTCTTGCTCCCTGCAATCCCTCCTATGGCTGCAAATTTCAGCTCACTCTTCTACCCTGAAACCAAAATCAGGGACTCCACTCTCCTGAAAGTGCCCACAGCCAATGGGGTCCCTGCCACTCCCCTACCACACTCACCAGGCCTGGTTTTTTTCTTCTTTGCTCACAGCTGCAGCGTGGGACCCTGTCTGGTCAGCACAAGTAGGTCTGGCATCCTAGACAGGAAATGGTCCTTCACTCTTCCCCTACTCAGCTGTCCAACACCCACACTGTCAGTGAGGTGAAAGTTCCTTAAAGCTAAGGCTGCCTAATGACCAAGCTGCCCAGAATCTGACTGGAGTTATCTATACTTAAATTGGGCCAAACCTCACCCCCGGAGGTGGGAGTCTTTCCTAAGGTCCTCCCAGATTGTCTTAGGAGGACAATTGCTTTACCTCAACTTTTAATTATTTCTGCTGCTAAAAATTAACTTTGAGGCAAAATTTTATCTTGTTTGTGGGAGAGAAATTTGGAGAGCCTGGTATGTCTTTTCTTATTCTGCCATCTTCCAGAATTCTCTCACGTCATTTTTGTTTGTTTTTTTGTGGGGCAATGAGGGTTAAGTGACTTACCCAGGGTCACACAAACAACATATTTTTTTTTTAATAAAGGAATTGTTTCTCTGAACCCTCTGGCTCTGAGTGATCCATTGCTCTAGCTATGGAATTACTACCAGTACAAGACCCATATGTACAAAGATCCTTAGAGCAGCGCCTTTGGTTGTAGAAAAGAACTGGAAACGAATGGGGTGCCTCTCAATTGAAGAATGATTGAACAAACTATGATTTATAAATATAAAGAGATAGTATCATGCCATAAGAAATAGCAAAAAAGGATTGATTCAGAGAAATACAAACCTAAATGGATGTTGAAATCTGGACAACAGAAATGCCTTATTCACTTAGTCTCTCCAAGCCAAATTCTACCAGGAGACTCCAAAATGTTTCAGAGTTTGATGCAGTGATCATTATGTCATCTGAAAGCATACACAGAAAATTCTTCCTCTACCTAGATTATCTTCCTCCATCACAGTAGTGAATGTCTGGTCAGAATATAGCTCCCTGTTTCATGAATCTTCTGATATTTATTATAAGGGGATCATTGAACAGGGTTATTTCTGTAGTTACATCTAGTTGTAGTATAGTATAGTGTACAGAGAGCAGGAAAGCCTTGGGTTCAAGTCCAACCTCTAATAAATATTGGCTCTGTGATCCTAAGCAAATCATAGAACCTCTTAGGACCCTAAGAAATTTATTAAGAATATAAGCTGCATGGGGGCAGCTAGGTGGCACAGTGGATAAAGCACCAGCTCTGGATTCAGGAGGACCTGAGTTCAAATCCAGCCTCAGACACTTGACACTTACTAGCTGTGTCACCCTGGGCAAGTCACTTAACCCTCATTGTCCCGCCCCTTCCCCCCAAAAAAAGAATATAAGCTGCAAAGAATGAGCTGATCTGCACAGTTCCTTAGGACAATGAAATCAAAGTATAATCCCTGGCCCTGTAACAACTTTCAAAGAGTCCTGAATGATCTTAATGCATGGCTAAGAGTTTACACTTTACTGTAATCTATGAAACTAGATCAATAAGTAATCACTTTTTTTTTCTAGCATTTCAACATTTACATTCATTTGATCCTGAAAACTCTGAGATGTCCCACAGGTGTCATTATTTCCATTTTACAAGTAAATAAACTGAGACTTAGAATAGTTGCGACTAAAAATAAATACAATTTTGTATATTGTAGATAAATAGAATAGATACCTTTAAAGTCTGGGGCAGTTAACATATGAGTTTATTCAAAGTGGTAATTGACTACTTACAGATTCCCCTTTTTGGATTAGCAAATTTTAAATCATGGATTTACCCCCTTTCTTTTGGCACTTAAAGCCCTTTACAATTTGGCTTCATTCTACCTTTGCTTCCTCATTGCACACCTCCTTCACGAACTCTACCTTCTGCCCATACTGGCCTCCTCACAGCTATTTGAAGTAGGCATTCCATGCCTTCCCACCATGCTTTCCTATATGCCTGGAATGCATTCTACCCTTACTTCTGCCTCTGAGAATCCCGAGATTCTTTTAAGGATCAGTTCATGTGCCAGCTTCCCTGGGAAACTCTTCTTGAATCTGTTAATGTTCTCTCTCCTGAAAGCATTATAGACACATACACACAGAGAGATAAATGTATGCATTGTGTATGTCCATATCTCTATATACCTATATCAACATAGATAGAGATATACACACATCTTTACATGTTATATCCCCCTCTGTAGATTGTCAACTCCCTGAGGGCAGTAACTATTTTCCCCCCTTTTTATATGCTTGTCTTGATGCTTAATGTTTGTTGGATTGGATGGCTGGACTGTCACTGATGATACTATTCTCTTATTTGGGATGTTCCATAGCAGTTCTCAAAGTGTGGTCCATAGACCACTAGGGATTCCTTAGATGCTCTCAGAGAGTCCACAGGGTCAAAACTTTTCATAATAATACTAAGACAGTGGGGCAGCTAGGTGGTGCAGTGGCTAAAGCACCAGCCCTGGATTCAGGAGGACCTGAGTTCAAATCTGGCCTCAGACACTTGACACTTACTAGCTGTGTGACCCTGGGCAAGTCACTTAACCCTCATTGCCCTGCAAAAAAAAAAATACTAAGACATTTTAATTTCTAATATGGTAAATATGAATAGATATAATCCACATAAACAAAAGCTACTGGAGGTAGTCCTCAATAATTTTTAAGAGTATAAAAGAATCCTGAGACCAAAACGTTTGAGAACCACAGTGCTACAGGAAAGCAAACAGAAACGATCCGAGGGTTCTATAGGGCAGCCCACAATGTAACATCATACCCCAAACAAGGGCATTGAGAGGTAAGGTGTCCAGAGCACAGGAAGTGATTGTGAGACTATATTTTGCCTTGGTTAGAACACTGTTGGTGTTTTAGGAAAGCTATCCATGACCTAGAGAATACAGAAGAGGGTAATTAAAATGAGCAGGAGGGGGCAGCTAGGTGGCACAGTGGATAAAGCACTGGCCCTGGATTCAGGAGGACCTGGGTTCAAATCTGGCCTCTGACACTTGACACTAACTGTGTGACCCTGGGCAAGTAACTTAACCCTCATTGCCCTGCCTTAAATTAAAAAAAAAAATGATGAGGAGCCTTGAGATCATGACATGTGAATTGGTTACCAGAACTTAGGATGATTATACAGAAAAGAAGAAGTTTTAGAAGCCAAAATAAATTGGTTCTCATGTGGAAGAGATTAGACTTGTTCTGTTCAAATAAGGGGCTTCTGAGTTCCCATCATCAATTCTGAGATGTAAAACATCGCCAGATCTGAACCAAAGTTTTTACTTGACTCTGTGTCTAGCTCTTTGCTCTATTTATTTTTGCCCATTCACTTGATAAAGACATTGTTTTGTTTTAAAGAACTCCTTTGCCATGGACACAGAGTAGGATTTTACTTGTACCTAAATAGCCTAGACAAATCCAGATAAGATTAATTTTTCACTTAGTTTTGGCTCTGGCTACCTTCATTGTTTAGCTGGGAAAAAAACATTTCCTAAGTTTTCTTTAAGAAGTTAAGAATATCAACCACATCTTTTATAAACAAAATTCTTGGAAAATGCAATTACACCTTACTTTTTGCACAGTAGCTTAACTTTATTTTGTCCACAAACATGCATTTTTGCTTCATTTATTATATGAATATATAATGTTTATGTGTATGTGAAATATACATATACATGTGTATATATAAATGTATTATATTTTCTTTTAAAACTAATAGTATGACACTGTCATTACAACAATGTACCAGCAGATGGCTGTCATTAGGACCACATTAACTTTTGAAAACTTTACCCACACAAACTTTGGTACCCTTTTTATTGTAAGTTTCTAGAAATTTAGAAGTGTGCTCTCTTTTCCTTTTTTTCCCTCTTTTCCTTTTTTCTCCCTTCCTTTTCTTTTCTTTCTATTTCTCTCTATCCTGAGATTTAAACAACCCAATGGTGCAGGTACCACAGGTAGTTTGATCCTATTTTATAGATGAGAACATTGACTCAGAGTTTGCGATCCGATGTCAAAGGCAGGAATCCAGCAAGTCATCTTCACGGCTTCGGGTTGCTGCTCTACACTTACCCCATCCACAACACTTAACACTGGCCCCCTCCTCTCTATTCCTATAACCATCCTCTTACTATAAGCTCTAATTAACCACCCCCTTCCCTCCCATAACGAACTTGCCCCTTCATGGTTCTTCCTTCCTCTTAACACCCCACCCCGACCAGCCCCAAATCAAAAACAAACAAAAAAACACCTTTTGCATTCCCCTGCTAAAATAATCCTTCTGACATATACATTTGCCCAAAGTCCTTCAATGGTTCTTTATTGCCACCCAGCCATGTTCAAACACTTTTTTTGTGTGTGGGGGGCAATGAGGGGTAAATGACTTGCCCAGGGTCACACAGCTAGTAAGTGTCAAGTGTCTGAGGTCGCATTTGAACTCAGGTACTCCTGAATCCAGGGTCGGTGCTTTATCCACTGTGTCACCTAACTGCCCCATCAAACTACTTTCTTGGCATTCAAGGCCCTCTCCAAAGTAGATTTATATCACCCCCGCCCGCCGTCTACAATTTCTTCAAACCACGCCCTGAAAGAAGTTAGGGCTTAATTGACAACAAAGGGAGGGTGAAGAGGGAATGTACTTTTCTGAATGGGAAAGGGGAGGGGGGGGGGAAGGGCGGATACGGCACGAGTGGCTCTGCTGCAAAGTTGTTTGTTTAGCGGAGGTTCGCTTCGCCTCCGTGACTGCTAATAATGAATACTGCATCCCCTCGACTTCTTCGAAGCGCACAACTGGGAATGGATCGATAAAATCTGCCAAGCTGCGGATACGGTCCATAGCCAAGGCTATAGCACCTTCTCAGCCCGGAGGCCGCAGCCCAGAAAGCGAAGCGCCCAGTCCGCCACGGCGGCAGGTGTCACTGCAGGGCGGCAGGGAGCTCTTCTTTTCATTCACCTCCCTCCTCCCATTCCCAAACTCAGCCGCTCTCTATGGCTCTCGGGGCCGATGATTTCCTTTTCCGGGTCATCCGCACAAAGCGCGCGCAGCGCAGGGACGTGGCCGTAGCTATAAAAGCGCCAGCCCGGCCCCGCCCTTTCCTCTTTGGTGAAGGTACCATCGCCGCAGCTGCTTGGAGTTGGCAGTTCCTGCCTCTCCTCCTCCTGACTCACCGCTGTTCGCTCTTACCGAGGAATAAGTCGGTCAGGAAGCCGCTCCACTGCCATGGTAAGGAGGACAGGAGGGTATAGGGAGCTGGCAGGCTCGTGCGCGCGCTGGGCCTGGGGGTGGTTTCTGGTGCGAGGCCGGCGCGGCCGAGGCCGGCGGGAGGGGAGAGCCGCGTGCGCCTGGGCGTGCTCAGCCCACGTGGTGGCCCCCGCGCGGGGGAGAACCCACGCACGCTCCCGGGAACCGACTCGTAAAACGTGTCCATTACTTTCCCTTCCTTTTTAAATTCGGAATTTCGTAGTTGGCTTCGTTTGGGGCTGGTTTTTCGGTTCTCCCCTTTCCGCCCCTCCCTAATGGCCTCCTTCCATTGCAGGCATTCAAGGACACCGGTAAGACGCTTGTGGAGCCCGAAGTGGCCATTCACCGGATCCGAATCACCCTCACCAGCCGCAACGTGAAGTCACTCGAGAAGGGTGAGCGAGTGGGGAGCATGGGGGAGGGGGGGCGTGGACTTGAACGACCCTTCCGGCCCCCAAATCTCCCATTTGTGACCGATCTTAGCGCTGGATGAGCCGCCCCCAACGACCGGAAGGCGTTTAGCATCTGCTGGTTCTGGTGTCGCTGCTCTGCCGCGTCCTGAAAGGGGGCGCATCGTTAATGGGGTCCAACTCGGGGGCCGGAGCCTGGCTTGTTCGCAGTTGGCAGTGATGACGAACTTAAAGTAGTTGAATTTCGGTGATTGATTTTTACGCTATTCTGAGCCAACTCCGAGAAGAGCTATCTTAGAAGACATCTTTTAGGGTTACTCTAGATCCCTGTGAATGCACTAACCGACTACTCCTTTCTTTCCTTTTAGTGTGTGCTGACCTGATTAGAGGAGCCAAAGAAAAGAACTTGAAAGTGAAAGGACCTGTTCGAATGCCCACCAAGGTATGAAAGGCCAGGGGGAGAGGCCTGAGTGTAAAGGAGCGTCTGGGTTAAAGCCGTACTCAGCTTGCCAGTACAATCTAACAGTGTTAGGAATCCGTGCACCTTAATGGGGGGGGGCGGTTTCGGCGGTCAACTCAAACACCTTTTTCTTAAGTCTTCAGTCACGCTTAAAATGGTTAGTTGTGCAAAAGAATACCTGTTTTGTATTTAGAATGTTGGTAGGTGACTAAAACTATTACATTCTTAAGATTTTAAATGGAACTTAGAAAGCTTTGTTTGCCATTTCTTTCATTGTAGACACTTCGAATTACAACTAGAAAAACTCCTTGTGGTGAAGGTTCTAAGACTTGGGATCGATTCCAGATGAGAATCCACAAACGTCTTATTGATTTGCACAGTCCTTCTGAAATTGTGAAGCAGATCACTTCTATCAGCATTGAGCCAGGTGTAGAAGTTGAAGTCACCATTGCAGATGCCTAATCAATCATCTGTTTTTTAATAAATTGATTGCAACTATTAATTTTGTTTTATGTCTTTAGAATCAAATCATTGTCAGTAAAAGTAATTCCTTGTAGAATTTAATATTTGAAGTAGGTAAAATGGAGTAATTCCAGGAGAGATGAGGATTTAAATGCCAGCCAATATAATTCTCTTTTAAAAGTTGGGTGGCAAGAAGAGACTGAAAAGGGGTGCTGGAAAAGGTATTAACTACAGCAGCTGTCTTAATGGGAAGGGAATTCTCTACACAAAAATGATGAACCAAGTATACTTGTCTGTGTTTATTTTTTGAGAGGAGGTAGTAGTTCAGCCTTTAGCAGCTAACTTTTGGTTTTTCCCCTTCAACTAAACTGGTATGTCAAGCATTTGAACCAAAGATTATTCCAGGGAAAAGGATTTATAAGTGGAATGTTACAGGTAAGAATTCAAACATAGTATTTAGGAAACACATGATTCAGTGCTAACAAGTGTATTAATCAATAGCTTTTCCTTCATATTAAGTGACTAAATGAAAGTGTGTTACTTGCTTTTGAGCAGTGTACTCTGCTTAAAACTTGAAACTGCTTAATAGACATAATGATTTTCTGTGTAAGCATGGTGGTTCCCTGTTTGGATGCCATGAGTTGTCATTTTTTCATGACATCTTAATTTTTAAAAAAAACCTGTTTTTGGGTACTTTAGGTACAACAACTCAACAAACCTATCATAATTGCCTGTTGCCCAGGAAGGAAAAGTAGATTTTTAGTCCCTGTTTTATCTTGTTTTATTAGTTACTTTGAGTTTGATTATCTTAGTCATTTTCATTTGTGTTGTAGTCAGTGTTCTTGGTTTCATTTCTTTTATCACTTGTATATTCTGTCTGCTTTTAAGGACCTCCTGCTCTAATGGGAGAGGAGATAACATGAAAATTTTTCAGCTGCAAGTAAACCTGCAGGAGCAATTGACAAGCTGTATTTACACAGGGGTTGCTTCCCAGGATGATGGCTTAGGGTGAAGGTACTTGGCTTAAAGCATTGTTGTTCCCAAGGATCTGGAGTTCACAACCTTGGGCTGTCTCCATCTGCGTCTGAGGGGTAAAAGGTAATCTTGGTATGATATTCCTGGCCCAAGCTGGCTGCCTTGGCTGCTTCCACTAGGCTAGTTTGCTCTCTGACAAGTGGTTGGCAGTAGATGTTTCCCCAGGTGATGGTCGTGAAACACTTGTAGTTTGGTAACCAAATTCCTTTTGATTTCTCAATGCTTTTAAAAGAAACTCTTTGAGGGCAGAATCTACTATATATGGGGAGTGTTGAGAAATTGTTATAACCATTTAATAGAAATGGGGAACCTTTTTATGTTTTGTTTGGGTTTTTTTGGAAGGGCAATGAGGGTTAAATGACTTGCCCAGGTTCACACAACTAGTGTCAAGTGTCAGACTGGATTTGAACTTGGGTCCTCCTGAATTCAGAGCTAGTACTTTATCCACTGTGCCACTTAGCTGGCCCTGAGAACCTTTTAAAATAGTCTACTCCCCAATAAGTTAAGGGCCATATGGAATAAAACTATATCTAGAAGTCTTAAATATTTAACTGTGCAGTTTATAAACTAGCCCCCCAAATTTTAAATCAAAATTTGCTAATTCTGCTTTTTAAAAATTTTTCTCTAGTTGACTCTAGATTGATTCAAGATATAATTTGAACATTGCTTTCCTGAAAACGCATTTTTTAATTGATATGCTAAAAGCAAAACATTTTCAAATGTAAAATACATGTGACTGTAAAATGTTGTGTATTTATGACTCAGTTCCCCTTTATTGAAATAGGTTTCAGTGAGAGCCACAGCTGCATTAGGTTTGACAAACATTACACCTGTGGTCTGAACATAAAAATTATGTGTCAGACATGTTTCATTCAGATCTGTCATGAGACAGGGACTTAAACTTTTTTTTTTCCCTATACCTAGTTTGCTCTACATCACTTTGAGTTTAACAGGGTAGTAATATTCCATGGAATGCCACAATTTATTTTTTGTCAAGGCAATTGGGGTTTAAGTGACTTGCCCAGGGTCACACAGCTAGTAAGTGTCAAGTGTCTGAGGTTGGATTTGAACTCAGGTACTCCTGAATCCAGGGCCGGTGCTCTATTTATCCACTGCACCATCTAGCTGCCCCCAGAATGCCACAATTTAGCCAGCCAATTTCCAGTGCTTGGATATATAGTTTGCTTACAGTTTCTCATTCAAAGTAAAGTAACAATGAATATAAATATTTTCTTTCCATATTTATGTGTAGAGACTACTAGGTGCTAGAGCTGCAAAGAAATTGTGCTTAAGGAGTAGTAAAAATAAGTAGGCTATAGTCCTACTAGAGTGATAGTGCATCAAAGTGCAATTAGTTTTTACACATTAACTGCTCTTCATAAAAATCTCAACATTGTTTGCATCTTATTTTTTTAGCCCCTTTAGGTTGGCCAAGAAGTTGATTTCATTAGAAAAGCATTTCTCTGAGCAGCTAGGTGGCACAGCGGATGAAACGCCAGCCCTGGATTCAGGAGGACCTGAATTCAAATTTGGCCTCAGACACTTGACACTAGCTGTGTGACCCTGGGCAAGTCACTTAACCCTCATGGCCCCAGTGGGGGGGGGAGGAAAAGTATTTCTCCTCATAAAGATCATGAGCAATTTAAGTGGTTGTTAAAGCGGAGCATGTCAAAGAATATGAATCCAAATAGGAATTCATTTAACTGTAATATTGGTGCCTTTGGACAAGTTCCTCAACTTTTCTGGACATCAGTTCCCTCATCTGAAAGGAAAGGTTTGGACTAGATCGCCCCTGAAGTTCCTTCTCTAAAAAATGGTCTACTTATGTCTTTTAACCATTTCTCCAATAAAGAATTGGTTTGGTTTTAGGGGACAGACTTGAGATTTCATTAGTATTCAGGGAAGATGAGATCTCCCTCCACCAACAAAAGCAATCTGATTTAGTGGACCCAGGGAGGTAAATAGAAATGAATGACCTTCCTTTTCCTTTGATCTGATATGATAAAGGATTTCAGTGCAGGTCTTACAGGCCTGAAAGCTGGCACTATGAACTATTTTGCAATAGGAGCAAAATTGGTGTTGAAATGAGGTAATTTTGTGTCTAATTTTGGGGGTTATTCAAAACTGCAAAATTCCTAAAAGCAATTCAAGCCATGTCCCCCAGTTCTGGTCCACTTAAAGTGTCTGTTACTGTAATTTGTGCTGGTGATTAACTTAATGGGCTATCATAGTCTGGACAATAGACATCCCTGGTTCCTTTGTTTTTTCTTGGTCCCTGAATATCATTGAAGAGATCCCCATAGTAGTCTAGCTTTGATGCGATGCAGTCACCACACTAATAGCCATCCCTGCCATCCACTCACTACCTCTTCTGTTTGTGTCACCTTGACAACAAACTTCTGTTTTACGATATCTCTATTTTTAACAATCCTATCATGGGCGGAGCTAAAACAAGGGATTTGTATAACCAGGGCAAAGTCAATCTTAATCTCCCTACTCTTCCACCCCACTCCTTTATGTTACCATCCGGACCAGAGTTTTTAAATCTTCACACCATTGGTTTTGTGAAAAGGAAATCCTAATGCATGAAGTATTCCATCTCCCCCACACTTATATAAGGTTGGGGAGGAGCAGGAGACACCTATTAGGTTTTGTATGTCGGCCCATAGTAGGCGGTCGGTAAATGACTATAAAGAATTCCCTCAGTTTGGGCTGAGTCCCTGTCCTGTTTCCCCCACCCTCCAGCTTCCGGCTAAGAGCAGTGATTAACACCTTGGGTTTTAAAGGACTGATGAGCGCTGCGCCTGGACGGGAAGAACCTAAGGGGCTGCTGACCCGGTGCCAGCAACATAAGACCCAGCTAATTCTCAGGGGACTGAGGTGCTGCCTCTGGGCCCCCTCCGTAGGAACATAAGAAAGAACTCCCCCCCCCCCACGTCTATAGGCTTAATCTTCCTCTACCCCAACCCATTACTCACCCAAGGGCTCACCCTTCACTCCAAGTAGGAGTTTGTCCTGACCCACTTCGCCTAACATCCGCTAGCCGGGTGGATTAAGTGTCTGCTGCCTTTGGCCAGCCTCCAGCGCTGACTAAAATGCAAACAAATAAACGATAAAGCTCCGAAATTATCCAGCAAGAAACTATCCAGCAGCCGAAGCAAGATTTTTAATATGGAGGGAGTGCACTGGGACACCACCCTCCAGCGCCACCTGGCCGAGCGATGTCATACTTGCAGGGCTGTGCTACTACGTACAGGTGCAGGTTACTGTACCCAGTCTTTCCTCGATTTGTAGAAAAGTCTGGGGGGCCCGCCTGGGTGCCTGGGGAGTCCCAGCCAGAGCTAGAACCAGAGTCCAAGCCTGAACTAAGCTCTTTCAGACCCTGATCTTCTCTAGGTGCCTGCACTTGCGAGAAGAAGGTGGGGCATAAAGGCTGTGTTTCTTGGGGGAGGGGGTCAAGGGGACTTCCCCCTCAAATAACTATCTGAACATTTTTCACAGGCGCTGTGGAGTTAGGGAAAGTAAGAGAGAGGAGGGACGAAGGGAAGAAAGGGGGAAGGACTAGTCTTGGACCCACACTGGTGTAGTCAATATCGATTATATCTCCGCAGATTGGAGACGATCCATCTCAATGTAAGATTAAAAGCAAGAGAACCAATCTCTGCGTCCACATCCTCACCAGAAGACCCGGCTGTCTTCAGGTGCAACTGAGGACGATGGATACAAAAGAGTGGTCTAAGCTAGGGCTTCTTAAACTATCCACTTTTGCCCCTTTTCATGCCAACCCAAGGTATATAAGTATATAAAATAGGTATATGTAACCTTATACTGTTGCCAATTTTTTCGTGACCCCCCCACATTCAGTTATGCCACCCTGGGACCCAAAGTTTAAGAAGCTTTGGTCTAACCTATTCTCCTCTGACTCCATAGAGGTTTCCATAAGTTTGCTGAATACTACTGTATTCCAGCAGGGTGGGACATTAAGGGTGTCATGGGGAAAGGTGGAGGTCCTGAGGTATTCCTCAGTAAAGAATTACACCCTCACACACAGTTCAATTAGAATTAAAGTAGTCTTTTATTTGGTGCTAGAGAAAGTGACAGAGTCAAAGACTTCATGCCACCATGCCTTCCCCCCCCCCCCACCTTAGAAACATCCTCCCAAAACAGAAGGAAAGCAAAAGCTTTTATAGAGGATAGATGGGGTGTCCACTTGAAAACTGGAAATTTCTCTTTTGGGGTGCAGTGGGGAAGGCTTGGATGTGTGTCATATTCCTGAGAGTAGAGGGTTTTGTTTTTGAAATGATGGTCCTGACCTTTGGGGTTATCTCTATTTCCTATTTCCGGTCCTGTAGTGACCAGGCCTAATTGACTTTCCTGCTATAGAATTTTATCTCCTCTCACTTCTTTGGTATGTCCATCCTGATAGGTCAATCTAAACTTTAATAGTCCCTTGATTACTCAATATGTCTGTCCTGTTATATGGTCATCTTTGGTTTTGCTTCTCACAGGAGAGACTTCTGATTTATCCTAAGCCCCATGTCAAGGAGTGGGATGGGTTTGGAAGCTGAGAGTCAAGTCAGACAACAAGAGCATACTGTATGCCAAGTATGCCTTATAGGAAGGCTGACTGCAAGTATACCTTGACTATGCCTTAGCATCGTACTTATATATACTAAGGCCAAGGGGGAAAAAATGTCTCTACCCTTGAGGATCTTTTGCATCATGTAAATTTACATCATGTCAATAACTAGTACATAACTCGATTTGTATAGTGTCAATGTCAGAGAAGACATGACCAGCCCTGTGGAACAGAAAAAGTCTTCTGCAGAAGGTGAGACCAGCTGAGTCTTTTAGGATGCCAGGAAAAGAAATTAAGAGGCAGAGGAGAAGGGAGCAGCCAATCCAAAGTCACAGGGATGGAGGTGGGGCATTGTTTTCTATGAATTGCAAATAGACCAGGATTGATGGATGATAGAGTGCATGGAGGAGGGTGCAGATTATGAAGAGTTCTGTGTTTTTTTATTTTGTTTGGTTTTTTTTTGCAATAGAAATGATGACTGTTGTTTCAAAGGACCCAAAGAGGCATCTCTCTAAGTAGCACTGAGCTAGAAAATGAAAACAAGCATGCAAATGACCCGCATCCCATTGACAGTAAGATTGCATGTTGGATTTATATCCCCATTGTGTTTCAGTTCAGTTAATTTTGGTACAATTCAACAAACATTTACAAAGTACCTTGCATGTGGTAGGTGCTGAGGATATAGCTTTTTAAAGGGGGGGGGGGGTAGGTGGAAGTGCAAAATAATTCTGCCCTCAGGAATGTGTCTTCTACTGGGGCCTGGGCAGGATATAACATGTATATATCTAAATAAATAGAAAACAGATGCATGACTGTAGCCTTATATGTACTTACATCACCTAAATTTTGGTATTGTAGTTATGAAATAACATTTTTTTCAGGGCAATGAGGGTTAAGTGACTTGCCCAGGATCACACAGCTAGTAAGTGTCAAGCATCTGAGGCCAGATTTGAACTCAGGTCCTCCTGAATCCAAGACCTGTGCCACCTAGTTGCCCCAAATAACTGACATTTTAATGTGGTGCTTTAAAGTTAATTTTTTTTTTTTGCAAAGTCCTTTACAATACAATCACTCTTGATTCAAATAGCCCTCACCTGGATCCAAATCCTCATCCTCTTTCACCTGGAATATATGAAGAGTTTTAATTGCCAAGCAGAGGAGTTTGTTTTTTATTCTGGTGGCAATAGGGAGTCACTGGAGTTCACTGAGCAGGTGGATGATGTGGTCAGATCTATGCTTTAGAAAAATCATCTTAGAAACTGAGTGGATGGTGGACTGGAGGCCAGAAGACCAGGGAGAAGGTTATTGCAGTTGTCCCACAGAACAGTAATGAGGTCCTTTGCTGGGGTGGCAGCAATGAATGGAGAGAAGTAAAGTTAGAAATTAAAAGATTTGGCAGTGGATTGGATATGTGGGGTGAGTGAGAGGAGATGAGAATGACACTGAGGTTAGGTTTCCAGTCTGGGTGCCTGGGAGGATGCTGATGTCCATGAAGGTGATAGAGAAGTTGGAATAAAGAGAGGGTTTTGAGTGAAAAATAATGGGTTCTCTCCACCAATCACCTCCTGAAAGAGACCCCAAAAGGAAAACTCCAAGGGATATTATAGCTAAATTCCAAAATTATCAAGTAAAGGAGAAAATAATGCAAGCAGCCAGAAGAAACAATTTAAATATCAAGGAACAACAATCATAATTACACAGGGCCTGGCAGCTTCAACATTAAAGAATCGGGAAGGCTTGGAATATGATATTCTGGAGGGCAAAGGAACTGGGATTACAACCAAGAGTATACTACCCAGCAAAATTAAGTATAACCTTTCAGGGGAAAAGGTGGGCATTCAATGAAATAGGGGGCTTTAAAACTTTCCTAATGAAAAGCTCAGAACTGAAGAGAAAATTCAGTCTACAAATACAAGACTCAAGAGATGCATGAAAAGGTAAAAAGGGGGAAAACATGTTACTCAATAAGGCTAAAATGTTTGCATCCCTACATGGGAAGAAGATACTTGTAACTCTTGAGAAGTGTATCTTTATTAAGGCAGATAGGATGAGTACACACAGACAGAAGGTTGGGTATAAGTTAATTCTGATGTGATGATATTAAAAAAAACCTTAAGGGGTATCAAAAAAGATTATACTGGGAGAAAAGGAAATGGAAGGCAGAATGAGGAAAATCACATTACATGTAGAGGCACAAAAGACCTATTACAATAGAGAGAAGGAAGGGAGGGGGTGAGCATTGTTTTGACCTTACTCTCATTTGATTTGGCTCAAAAAGGGAATAACATACACACTCAATTTGGTACAGAACATCTTACTCTATAGGGAAGTAAAAGGGGGAAAGGAAAGAGTTCTGATTCAGTTATATCCACTTTGGGGTGCCTTTGGGATATCCAGTTCAAAATATGTCATTTTGGGGATGTGAAACTGAAATTCAAGAGAGAGACTAGGGTTAGATATCTAGAACTTGGAATCATCTGCATAGAATTCATAACTGAACCCATGGGTCCTGATGAAATCACCAAGTGAGATTGTATAGAGTAAAAAAAAAAAAGAAAAGGGTCTAGAACAGAGCTTTGGGGGATCATTGTTAATGAATGTGACAAGGATGAACAACCAGGAAAGAAAACTGAAAAAGTGGTCTGAGAAGTGCTATGAGAAGCAGTGTTGTGAAAAACTAGAGAAGAGGGAATATCCAGGAGATCATGATCAATGGTGTCGGAGGCTGCAGAGAGGTCAAGGATGAGTATTGTGAAAAAAGATTAGACTTAGCAGTTAAGAAATTGTTAGTAACTTTGGAGAGATAAGGTTGGAAGCCAGACTGCAGGCACTTAAAATAGAGGAAAGGAAGTAGAGGCACACCAATTGGAGACAGTGTTCTCAAGGAGTTGAATGACACTGTCCAGACAGAGAGAAGATGAGGGTGAAGACTTGTGGTGTCATGGAAAGAGACCTGGATTTAGATGTAAAGGTTTAAATTCTCTCTGTTATTCTACATCTGTACCTACATTTTCTCATCTATGAAATGAGGTAGTTGGACTAGATGACTTGTTAGGTGCCTTTCTGTTCTAAATCTATGATCTTCTTGCTACATAGAGACCCTATCCTTTATGACACCCAGGGGAATGCTAGACAGATAGCAGTCTTACTTAAGTCATTGCTGGAATGTTTATCTTGTGTTTATGCCATCTTGCTTTGTTTCCTATGATATGTAAGTTATACAGATCTCCTGAATGTGCTTGGTACTGCAACTGCAATTAGGAGGATCTAGTTTTAAATCCTCCTTCCCACCCTTATTGCTTTGTTAACACCAAGCAAGTGACTAAACCTCTCTGCATCTATTTTCTGATCTATAAAATGGGGATATTTACTGTAGCTTTGATAGTTGTTATGAGCATCAAATGAGATAATGTATATAAATCACTGTAAAACTTCAAAGCCCTTTATAAATGTTATCTGCTATTATTTCCTCTGTCTTTTTTTTTTTTTGGTAGGGTAATGAGAGTTAAGTGCTCAGGGCCATACAGCTAGTAAGTGTCAAGTGTCTGAGGTTGGATTTGAACTCAGGTCCTCTTTAATCTAGGGCCAGTGCTTTATCCACTGTGCCACCTAGCTGCCCCCACCCCCTATGTCTTTTTTTTGGGGGGGGGGGTGAGGCAATTGGGGTTAAGTGACTTGCCTAGGGTCACACAGCTAGTTAAGTGTCAAGTGTCTGAGGCTGGATTTGAATTCAGGTCCTCCTGACTCCAGGGCCGGTGCTCTATCCACTGCGCCACCTAGCTGCCGCCCTATGTCTTTTAATAAACAAAATAGGAAAGTTCAAAGGTATACATCACATGTAAATATCTACTGCCTTTTATAACTGCATGTTAAACGTTGACTTTCTAACTTTTCTTGGATTGTACAGGCTCTTGAACCATTGAAAGTCTACTTAAGAATATAGCCTTTTCTAGACAGAGCTAGAATATAATACATCCCAGGTTAGTTTCTTGCAGCTTCCAAATTGTTTCTCTCCTATGCAGAAAATTTCTTTTGGGGATAGCTTTAAAATTGAATTTAAAGGGCAGCTACGTGGTGCAGTGGATAAAGCACCAGCCCTGGATTCAGGAGGACCTGAGTTCAAATCCAGCCTCAGACACTTGACACTTAACTAGCTGTGTGACCCTGGGCAAGTCACTTAACTCTCATTGCCCTGCAAAAAACAAACAAAACTGAATTTAAAAATTATTTATTTTTCTGATTTTAACCCACTGGGATCCAGAACTATATAATAGCACTGACATTGACAAATATTTGAATCATATCCGTTCACACCAGGGAGAGCCTGGAGGACTCATTCAAGAATTGCTTAGCTGTCTCCATCATTTCAGTCCACACTCCTGGGCATCGAAAGTTTGGCAGCATCAACATAGCATAAGAATTTTACTATCTTTAAGAATCAGAGCATTGGTCTCCCTGAAATTCCTGAAGTATGTAGAAAATTAGAATAAACATATTTATATATGAATACCAATATCATGTTTGTATATTTCACTCTCATGTAAATTTCTTATAGCAGTTATCCCTTAATTTCCTACCTTCCCTGTCTCCCATCTACTAACCCCATGACTCCTAGCTCTTGATGAGCTCTGAAACTGTAGACAAGTCTTTTAACCTCTATAGAGCATAGTTTCCTCAAAAGTAAAAATTAGGAGATATTTTATGGGACTACATAAGTGTTAAAGTTCCTCATAGCTTTAAAATCTTATGCACCTAACATTAATCCAGATCTCCTTGTACCTAAAATATAAAGCCAAAACAGGGAAAATGGTAGGAGAGAATGAAGGGTGGTAATTTGGATAATACCCAAATAAATCTGTGATCTCACTGATTAAGGAGCTTCTTTCAGCAATGTAGTTTGTGCTCTATCCATATCTACTTGACTTGGGCAGCTCTTGTCCAAATCCTCTCAAAAATCCATCCCATGGGGTCCATTCAACATACTGTGGCCTTTCTCATGTTATGTTGGCATTATATGGATACCAGTGGAACACATAGGTTTCCCATCAATTGTCCTTCCCTTTTCCTATATTATTGGCCCTTTAAAAATGTTTGTTAGTACATTCTTTGAACCCTGGGTTTATTTGAGTACAGTAGTGACAGTCGTAGGGAAATAGTAATGAATCTTGAAACTGAGTGCCTAAGGAATTCTGTAGGACAGCAAACTATTAAGTATGTCTGGTAATGTTACTGAGTTGCATCATTAAATTATTATAGTCTATTGGTAATGTAATATTTATCTGGTGCTCAAGGCTAGGCATATGTACATGACTATCCTCATGCTTGAAGGAAATGATTACTCAATGGGGATCGGAGGGATGGGGTTGGCAGGCAGGGTGGCGATGTAAAAGCTTGGAAAGAGGAGAGCTTCTTTTTCTAGAGTGAGGATGTACTCAGTTCTAGGCTCTCTCTTCTGGAAAAGGCCCTTGGGAGAGAAACGCAAAGAAGAAAAGCCGGTTCTTTGAGTATTTCCCTCATTTACCACTTACCATCCTAGAGATTGGTATCTTTCCTAAATTTCATATCTCTATTCGTGTTAGTGTGGTGCACTGTATACAGTAGATGCTTAATTCATGTTTGTTCAATGGTATATGAAGAGATATTTCTCATATTTCTGTTAGGGCTAGGCAATTATACAGTATCCAGAGACTCTAAACCTGTAGCCACTCAGAGAATTTGCTTCATTGAAAAATAATGAGAGAGAATAACCACTTCACTTTCTTCCAGGTAGGTTAGCTTTGTTTTAGAAATAAAAAAAGAAAGCCACAGAGCTTAGTAAATTTTATGACTGTTATTGTCTTAAAAATATTAATTCCGTTTCTATGGAATAGGAAACATCCTAGGCATATTTAGAGCATGGAGTGGGTATCAGGCTTAAAACACAAAAACCACAGATTTCAATGAAGTCTCTTTTTTTATGGTGTAAGGGCAGTAGACTCACATGTGGACTGCCATGTGGAAGAAGGATTTGACTTATTTTCTTTGGCCCTAAAGGTCAGAACTAAAATCACAGGATGTAAATTGGTGAGAGACAGATTTGACAAAAGAAAAAGGCATAGCATTCAGTTACCTAAAAGTGAAATGGAATTCCTCAACAGGAAGGTTGTCCCTCCTCACTAGAGGTCTTGAGTAAAAATCTGTAAGATTACTTGTCAGCGGTGTGATGGAAAGGATTGTTGTTAGGTATGAATTGGACTAGATGGCTTCAGAGCTCTCTTCTAATTCCATTCTCATAATTATGAAATATCTACTATATGTGAGTCACTGTCTTTCCTCTGAAGGAGCTTACTTTACCCTGGGAAGAAACAACATATTCACAGAGGGTTAAAGTAAAATAGTCATAATGGAGAGAATAATCAAAAAGCTATGGAAAAGGCCTCTTGCAGGAATTGGCCCTTAATGGAGCCTTGAAGGAAGATGGGCTTCTAAGAGGCCAAGTTGAAGAGGTAGTTTCTCATGTTATGTTGGTATTATAAGAATACCAATGGAACACGTAGATTGGCCTCTTAAAAACATTTATTTGTATGCTCTTTGAACCATCCAGACATACAGGACAGGTTGTTACAGACACAGAAGATGTTACCTTCAGTTTGGGGAGCAACAAATTGACCAATTTGGCTGGAAGATATAGGGCCAAGAGGGGACTAATATAGAAAGGCAAACAGTAGCCAGATGTGGAAGGCTTTAAATGCAGGCTGAGTATTTTATCATAGAAGCAATAGGGAGCCACTGAAGGTTTTTCAGTAGATGAGTGACATGCTTTAGGATTTCCTTTGCTCTATAAATCTGACAGCTATTTGGAAAATACACTAGAGAGAAAAGTGATTGGAAACAAGGAGACCAATTAGGCAGGTGTTGGTGATAAATCAGTTGAAAATTAAGTCATGAAAAGCAGATCTCAAACTGTATTATAAAAAAAAATAAGAAATACTTTTTCAGACATTGCCAATATGGGAATGGTTTGGCTGACTATACATAATTGTTAAAGGAGATTTGTTTTTAAAGCCATTCTTTTTGTTTTTTTCAGGACAAGGGTGGTTAAGTGACTTGCCCAGAGTCAAACAGCTAGTGTCAAGTGTCTGAGGTCAGATTTGAACTCAGGTCCTTCTGAATCCAGGTGCTTTAGCCACCTTACCACCTAGCTGCCTCTCAAACTGTATTATAAAGCTATAATTATCAAAACAATCTGGCACTGGTTAAGAAATAGAGTGGTGAATCAGTAGAATAGAATTGGTATGAATTACATGATAGCAAGTGACTATAGTAATCTAGTGTCTGATAAACCCAAAGAACTTTTGGAACAGAAACTCATTATTTGACAAAAACCGCTCGGAAAACAGGAAAACAGTATGACAGAAATTAGGTATAAACCAACATCTCACACCATATGCCAAAATAAGGTCCAAATGGGTTTTACACATTTACACATAAAGGATGATACCATAAGCAAATTAAGAGAGCATGGAGTAGTTTGTCTGTCAGATTTATGGACAGGGAAAGAATTTAGTACCAAAGAAGATGTAGAGAGTATTACAAAATGTAAAATAGATAATTTTAATTATTTAAAATTAAAAAGCTTTTACACAAACAAAACCTATGAAACTGTTATGGAGAAATAGAATGGGAGTTTGAGATACAGATAGGGATAGGGATTGGGATAGAGGTTTGGGTCCTTAGGAATTCCTCTTTAAAGAATTACACCCCAGGGGCGGCTAGGTGGCACAATGGATAGGGTACCAGCCCTGGATTCAGGAATTCCTGAGTTCAAGTCCAGCCTCTGATACTTGACACTTACTGGCTGTGTGACCCTGGGCAAGTCGCTTAACCCCCATTGCCCCACAAAAAAAAAAAAGAAAAAAGAAAGAATTACACCCAGGGGCAGCTAGATGGCGCAGTGGTTAAAGCGCTGGCCCTGGATTCAGGAGTACCTGAGTTCAAATCCAGCCTCAGACACTTGACAATTACTAGGTGTGTGACCCTGCGCAAGTCACTTAACCCCCATTGCCCCGCAAAAAAAACCCACAAAAAAAACAAAAAACAAAAACAAGAATTACAACCCTTTTGCACGCAAATCCAATAGAATAAGATAATAGTTTATTTAGGGGCTAGGGAAGGGAAACCAAGAGAGACATCCTTGGACTTCTTCTCATGGAGAGAAGGCATAGCACAGAGGCGTGACTCTGAGATACCTATCTCCTCGAGCAGGAGACTGGCAGATACTTTTACAGAGGTCTGATGGTAGTCCAATGAGGTGATCATCTGACTGCGGAAAGTTCCCTTATTGAGGGAGGACCATCCCCGACTGGTGGTGGCTGGGGAAGTTGGGTGAGGGGTGGCTTTGGATCTCTCAAGTCATCTCTCTCCTCCTCCATGACAAAGGCAGCAGCCTCACCTAATCTTATCTCCCCAGGAGTGGGGGAGACTGGAATGAAGGGTGGTGCCACTTATCTCTTTAGGTTTGTCTGTCCTTTGGTTTAGTTTCTCAAGGAGAAGGTTCTTTGATGTACCCCAAAGTTGGGGCGCTAGGCCCATAACAAAATAAAAATATAAGGAAAGCAAAAAAATGGGAAAGAATTTTTGCAAACAAGTATCTTTGATAAAGGCCATATTCTCAAATATATAGAGAATTGAGTCAGATTTATAAAAATACAAGTCATTCCCCAATTGACAAATGGTCAAAGGACATGAACAGGCAGTTTTCAGACAAAGAAATCAAAGCTATGTAAAGTCATAAGGAAAAAAAGCTCTAAATCACTTTGATCAGAGAAATACAAATTAAAACAACTCTCAGGTACCACCTCACAACTATCGGAATGGCTAATATGACAAAAAAGGAAAATGTTGGAAGTTGGGGGGGGGGGGGAGTGAGAAAAACTGGGATGCTAGTCCACCGTTGGTGGAGTTGTGAACTGATCCAATCATTCTGGAAAGCAATTTGGAACTATGCCCAAAGGACAATAAAACTGTGTATACCCTTTGATCCAGCAATGCCACTGCTAGGTTTATATCCCAAAGGCATCCAAAAAAGATGAAAGAACCTCTTTGTACAAAAATATATATAGTGGCTCTTTTTTTGGTGGCTAAGAATTGAAAATCAAAGGGATGCCCATCAATTGGGGAATGGCTAAACAAGCTGTGGTTTATGATTGTAATGGAATATTATTATGCTATAAGAAATGACAGTCAGGATGATTTCGGAAAAACTTGGAAAGATTTACATAAACTGATGTATATTGAAGTGAACAGAACCAGGAGAATATTGTACACAATAACAGCAATTCTGTTTGACAAAGAACTGAATGACTTAGCTATTCTCAGCAATACAATAATCCAAGACAATCTTACAGGACTAATGATGAAGCATACTATCTACTTCCAGAAAAAGAACTGATATTGATTGAATACAGACTGAAACATGCTGCTTTTCACTTTCATTTTTTCTTTTATTCAGTTCTTCTTATACAAAATACTAATATGGAAATGTTTTATATAATTTCCCATAAATAACCTATTATCTGATTGCTTGCTGCCTCAGGGAGCGGGGAAGGGCAGGGAGGAAAGAGAATTTGAATTTGAAATTCAAAATTTTAAATGAGAAATGTATTTTAAAAAGAAAAAAGTAGGGGCAGCTAGATGCGCAGTGGATAGGAGCACCGGCCCTGGAGTCAGGAGTACCTGAGTTCAGGTCCGGCCTCAGACACTTAACACTTGCTAGCTGTGTGACCCTGGGCAAGTCACTTAACCCCAACTGCCTCACTAAAAAAAAAAAAAAAAAGAAAAAGAAAAAAGTAAGTCATGAAAACCCACACTCATTTCTGCCTTTTAGTTCCCCTGGTTTTCTCAAGATTCAGTTTTTTAGTCCCCTCAACCTTCTACAGGTTCTGTTCCACTTACCTGCTATTGCATTCCCCTTTCAGATTGCCAATGTTAAGGAATATTAAGGGGGTCCCCTGAACTTGTCTTTTTAAGTTGCCACATTTTCCAGAAACATAGGACCTGGCATATGTAGGAGGTCATGAACATGTCAAGGACAAACCCCCCAACCCCACTGACATAATTTGTTATTTGCACCTCAAGCTGGACTCCCTGTGTCCTGGGGGGGGGGGGGTTCCAGACAGGCACCAGTCAGTCTGCACTATACTGAGAAACTGCCTGTGCAGCTGGAACCCCTGTGTAGTGTAAAGAAGTGGATGATCATATCTTTATAGTCTAGCAGTTCCCGAAGGGAAAAGATGCTGTTTTTGTCATCTTAATTATTCATGATTTCACCTCCCCTGCCACTCCCCATTTAGGTAGAGATTCCTGTTTCTCTTCCTTTTCTCTGTTGCAATTTCATAAATATGTATGCTTCTGTTTGGTTGCTTGCTTAGGGGTTCCACATGCATGGTTATTTCTCTTGTATTAACCTACTTTTCATGTAATTTCATGAAGTTGTGATTGCCTATTGACACCTTCCATTTGCCCTATTTATAATCCTAGTTATATGTTGGCTTCTGCTCCATTATAATATATACTCTTTGAGTGAAAGGACTTGCTTTTTACCTTTATTCATATTCTCAATACTGAGCACAGTGCCTGGCATTTGATGATGTTATTGGTTGTGGCTAAAGGGACAACACACCTTGAGAAGTAAGAGAGATAAGCCTATTAGGTATGGCTGCTGCCAAGTCAGCACCAGGGGACAGAGATAACTCCAGAAATCAGAATGACCACCACTCACCCAACTTCTCCCAGTCCCACCCTCAACAAGGACATTCCACTCTCAAGGCGATCACGGCCCATTTCCATCTATACAAAAGCTTTTGCCTTTCGCCTGTTTCAAGGAGATAGGTATGTCAGAGAATCATCTCTGAGACCATCTCCCCTTGAGAGAATGCTTGGCTTTTCTCTTGGTCTCCTTTCTCTAGTGCCTAAATAAAAGATTCTTATTCTAATTGGATTTGTGTTCAAGAAGGTGTAATTCTTTAAAGAGGAATATCTAAGGACCCCCAAACCACCAATTTTCTCCCCCATGACAGTGATAATTAACTTAATAAATGCTCTTCACTAACTGGAGTTCAAAAGAGAGATCAGGGCTCTCTAAATTTGGGGGAGCAACTCTATGGAGATAATAATTGAACCATGGGAATTGGTGAGATCACTGAGGGAAGAGATATAGAAAAAAGAGCAGTCTGGTGTCTTGGAAATACCCACATTTAATCTGCAAGAGGGATATAGATAATGATTCACTGAAAGAGACTGAGGGAGAGGGGTCAGACAGGTGGGAGGGAGATAATTACCAGGGGAAGGAGTTGATTTGACAATGTCAAAAGTTTAGCAAGATCAAGTAGAATGAAGACTGAGAAAATCCTTTGTATTTATAATCATTTCTAATCTCCAAGAGTCTAGTTATTTGCCCTCAATTATTAGCTAGAAACTTAATTTCAAAGGATTGTGAGCAGTGAATGGAAGGAACAGAGGCAATGAAGAAACATTGCTCTTCGGCAGTTTAAATTTTAAAAAGGATAAGAGATAGAAAGAAGAAATAATTGAGTGATCTGGTTGTGGGAGGAGATAGGAAGGAATCAGAGCACAGAGTTTTTCTTGGCAGGAAAGGAGCTACTTCCTCATCAACTACACAGATTAGAACATGTGATAATGATGCCATGGGGGTTTTGATGTGGTGAAGTAGGGGTGAATAGGGAGTTTATGATTGATGGCTTCCATTCCTCAAAGCAGGAGGTGAGGTCCCTACTCAGAGGAATAGAATCTGGGGGGGGTGGGGAGGGCGGGGGAGGAAACACTTGTGGAAATAAATTTTATATAATGTAAACAGTCAAATAATTTTAGGACAGTCTCTACTTTAGACTCTACACTATTGTTACTGGCTGATGACTACTTAAAGATTCCTGGATAAGTATTATATTTTCAGGAGAACATATCACCCCTTAGAGTATAAATGGATCATATGGCACAATTTTAGAGTTGTAATATAAAATATTGAAATTGGACCTCAAACTATTTAGTTTTTTTTTGTCATTGTTGTCACCATTTTCCTCTCAACAAGGTAACATCTGAATGAGTCAAACAAATAGTTATTTTGGCTTGATTTTTAAA
Source organism: Dromiciops gliroides (assembly GCF_019393635.1). Classification (NCBI taxonomy): domain Eukaryota; kingdom Metazoa; phylum Chordata; class Mammalia; order Microbiotheria; family Microbiotheriidae; genus Dromiciops; species Dromiciops gliroides. The sequence continues at coordinate 264,826,973 of NC_057861.1, read as the reverse complement.
GGTCTCCTGAAATGGATACCCCACAACCCTTTTTGTTAGTCATTTCCAGTAATAAACCACCAGTATCTCCAAGGAATTCTTCCTTATGCTCTATCCTCTATAGAAACAGAAAATTACAAGTTAGCCCCTTGTGTTTGATAACCATTCTTAGGCTTGAAGACAGTTAAGTCACTTTTTGGCTTTGACTTTTCTAGACTAAACAACCTTGATTCCTCTTATTTTCTATTTCTTTTCTTTTTTCTAGTTTTAAAACAATATTTTTCCATGTACCCTTCAGATTTTCCATTTTCCCCTTGAAATGTTGAGGCCAAAACTGGGCTTGGCCAACTGCAAAGTGAAGAGGCTGATTACCTTCATCTTTTGTGTAACATTCTCAATGACATTAACTTTTTACATGGTAGTCCATTATAGCCTGTCCCTAGTTATTCTTAATTTTGTATTTGTACTTCACCTTCCTTCCTTGTCTTGTCATTCTTTATGCCTTTCCAATCTTTTAGTAATGATTTTAAATTTCATTCTGTATTATTTTTCTACCTTTCTTTTAAATTGTTAACAATCTCACTCAATTTATTGTCATTTATATCCAGAAAAAAAAAAAGAACTGTTGAATCTGGATGCAGATTGAAGCATACTATTTCTATTGTTTTTTCTGTTGTTTTTCTTTTTTGAGGTTTTCCCTTCTCTGATTCTTCTCTCATTACATGACTAATGCAGAAATATGTTTAATGTGATTGTACATATATAACCTATATCAGATTACCTGCTCTCTTGGGGAGGGGGGAAAGGGAAGGGGAGGGAGGGAGAAAAATTTGAAACAAGAAATATCATAAAAACAAATGTTGAAAACTATCTCTACATGTAACTGAAAATAATAAAACATTTATATGGAAAAAATTTATTGTCATTTACTAACTCAACAAGAATATATCCATTTGAGTACTGGTAATTTCCTGTATACATATTTATTCCCAAATCGTAGCTTCTTCCCCCAACTTTCTTCTAGACTTAAAAGTCCTGTATTTCCAAAAGCCTGAGAGACATTTTTTCCTTTGTTGCTCCACCATATATATAGCTATCAGGTCAGAAAAAAAATTCCAACATTAGTCATATCTGAAAATGTGGTCTCTTTTTTTGCATTTAAGTTCATTACTGTTAGAGGTATTGTGCATCATTATTCTTTTGGAATGTTTTGTCATTTTGTCATTGATCTGGAGTATGAAGTTTGTCAAATTTATTTCTCTATAATGTTGATTGAATTAATTGTTCTTTTAGGGGTTCTGGCTCACTTCTCTCTGCATCAGTTAATAGAGATCTTCTCAGTTTCCTCTGAAACAGTCCATTTCATAAGTTTTATGGTAGAATGGATATTCCACTAATTCATATATGACATTTGTTTGCCATTCCTGAATAGGGAGAGCATACCTTTGGTTCTCAATTCTTTGTGGACTATAAAAAGGTCTGCTATGATACTTTTTGTACATATATATCCTTTTCCCTCTTTCTTTGATTTCTTTGGCAAGATGCACCTAGTTAATGGTGTAGTTGCATCAAAGAATATGCACAGTTTGGCAACTTTCTGGGCATAGCTCCAAATTGCTTTTCAGAATGCTGGGACCAGTTAGAGTTCATCAACATGCACTAGTGTTTTTCTAGCCCCTCCAACATTCATAAGTTACTTCTTTTGGTCATCTTTGCAGTCTGACATATATGAGGTGAGGTTCAAAGTTTAATTTAATTTGGCATTATAATTATTAATGAGTTAGAGCATTTTTATATGAGTGTTGATAGCTTAGCTTTCTTCCTTTAAAAACTGTTCATATCCTTTAACTGCTTTTCAATGGAGTGACTGTCATTCCTGTGAATTTTTTTTAATCAGAGAAACTTGTAAAGAAGGTATTCCCCAGTTAGTTTCACTTCCAGGGTTTTTGAAACTTATTAATTTTATATCAAAATTGTCTGTTTTATCTTGTATGATCCTATTGCTTTAATGATGAACTCTTCTGCAATGCACAGATCCTAACTGTAATTTTCTTCATTGTTCCTCTAATTGTTTATGATATGATCTTTTATATCCTGGTCATGTAATCATTGGAACTTATCTTGTTGTTTTATGTGAATGGATTGTGCTAAACACAATTTCCTGCCAGATTGTAGTCCAGTTTTCCCCAACATTTTTATCACATAGTGAGTGCTTATCCTGGTACTTGTGACTTTGCTTTTGTTTTATTTCATTCATTTTGTTTTTGTTTATTACTATGCTATTGTGTTTGTTTGCTTCTTTATGTTGTGTACCTAATCTGTTCCATTGATGTGACCTGTCTTTCTTGTCTCTGTCTGTCTCTTTCTCTGTCTCTGTCTCTCGCACTCTTCATCTCCTTTGAATTGGTAATAAATAATTTGTTGGGGCAGCTAGGTAGTACAGTGGGGTAGAGGCACTGGCCCTGAAGTTTGGGAGGACCTGAGTTCAAATCTCACCTTAGACACTTACTAGCTGTGTGGTCCTGGGGCGAGTCACTTAACCCCAATTGTCTCTAACATCCAGGGCCCTTCCAGTCATCCTGGTACATATCTTGTCACTGGAGCCCAGATGCTTTGGAGAAGAGAGTGAGGTTGGTGACTTTGCACAGCCCGCCCTCACTTAAATCCAATTTACTACAAGGTCATGACATCACTGTGATGTCATGGTCCTCTTCAAGAATGAAGGACAAACAACAATAAATAGTTTTAATGATCTCTCCTTTCTAATACAGTTTGAGATCTGATCCAGATAGGCTCTTTTCCCACTTTTTAAAAGAATAAAAAATAGAAAGTAGTAAGAACTAACATAGAGTAATATCAGTAGAACCAAGGGAACAATTATTAAAGAATAGCAACATTTTAAAAAGAAAGACAACTGTGAAAGATTTTGAACACTTTGATCCATGCAATAACCAACCATGTCTCCAGTGGAATTATGATGAAGCATGTTACCTACCTCCTGAGTGAGAGGCGATGGACACAAGGTACAGAAGGAGGCATAAAGGGTGTCACTTTGGGTTGTGGCTTCTGTGGTAGATTCATTTTGTTTGACCTGCTGATTTGTTATAAGGATTTGAGTTTTACCTTTCATTTTTAATGAGGCACTGAGGGTTAGGCAATAGTGCTATACCTATATATCTATATAGAGAGACACAGAGAGAGACCATTCTTTTAAATACAGCAGAAGAGAATAGAAGAAAGCTTAGAAGGAAGCACATATAAGGCAGGGATCGTTTTGAAAGTAATATGTAAAACATATAGAACATATATTTATTATATCATTATTATATTAACAATTATATTAATTATATAATATGTATTTCAAAATGTTGCTTTTAGATATGTATTTAAAAACAATTTTATGAAATAGGATTTAAAGTTTCATATATAATTTTTATGTGGAAATAAGTTTGAGTGTTTAAATTCAAAAGAAAATATAAATTTAAAAATGCTTAGAGGGGTGAATGAATGAAAAACATTTTTCAAGCATTTATTCTGTGCCAAACAATGTGCTTGGAGATACCCATACAAAAACAAGAAAGGCCACAGAAAGAAAGGAAATAAGCTCCTTTGATTGGACTTGTAGGGGGAAATAAGGGGTAGTTATGTAGGAAGCCTGACAGGTTAGAGTCAGATTGTGAAGGGCTTTAAAAGCCAGAGGCATTTATATTTTATTCCTAGAGGTAATAGCCAGCAACTGAAATTTGAATTTCAAACGTTGTGGTTTCAGGGTCCCTTTTATACTCTTAAAAAATAATCACAGACCCTCCTCTACCTTCCCCACTCCACCCCACAAAGAGCTTTTGTCGATGTGGTTATATCTATTGATATTTACTAGATTAGAAATTAAAATGTAGTATATTATTATGAATATTTTTGACCCTCATGGACCTCTTGAATGAGACTGGACCCTCATTGATTCCCAGATCACACTTGAGAACTGCTAGAAGCAGGGAAATGATCATGGTCAGATGTATCCTTAGGGAAAATCACTATAGTAGCTTGTGGGGCTGGATTGGAATGGGAAAATACTTAAGGTAGGGAGACCAACTAGGAAGCCATTGTTAGAGGCAAGGAGGGTGATAGGGTCTTCAGCCATAGTAGTAGTTATCTTGAGAGTAGAGAAAAGGGGTTGGATGCATTTGTTGCAAAGATATATCTGGAGTTAGGAAAGGCAAAATGTGCCATTTCCATCAGGTTTCTGAAGTCATAAATCATCACTGCATTGTCAGAATTTTGTAAACATATTTTAGGGGGTTTTTTGGTTTGTTTGTTAATAAAGTATTTTATTTTTCTCCTGTTACATGTAAGAATAGTTTCTCAACTTGTTGTTTATACAAGCTTTCCCAATTTCAGATTTTTCTCCCTCCCTCCCCCATCCCCTAGACAGCAGGTAATCTGATATAGGTTTTATATATATATATATATATATATATATATATAGTATATAATACATACATAAGAACATTGAAACATATTTCTGCATTAGTCATGTTATAAGAGAAAAAGTCCAGAGCAATGATGAAAAACCCTCAAAATAGAAAAACAACAGGCACAAAAAACAAAAAGAAATAGTATGGTTCATTCAGCATCTATACTCCACAGTTTTTGTTTTTGTTGTGTTTGTTTCCCCTGTATTTGGAGATCATGAGTTCGCTGGAACTCTTCTGTACCATTGCATTGGTGAGAAAGAATAGAGTTCATCACAGTAGATCAACACAAAATGTTGATGATACTATGTACAATTTTCTTCTTCGGTTCTGCTCATCTCACTCATCTTCAGCCCAGCGCAAGACCTTCCAGGTTTCTCTGAACTCCTCCTGCTCATTGTTTTCTTACAGGCACAATAGTATTCCGTTGGCATTTATATACCACAACTTGCCAAGCCATTCCCCAATTGATGAACATCCCCTCAACTTCCAATTCCTTGCCACCATGTACAGAGCAGCTATAAATATTTTTGTACATGTGGGTCCCTCTCCCCTTTCCATCTCTTTGGTAAAAAAAATCCCAAAGTGTTATTGCTGGGTCAAAGGGTATGCACAGCTTTATAGCCCTTTGGGCATAATTCCAAATTGCTCTCCAGAATGGTTGGATCAGTTCACAGCTCCACCAACAATGCATTAGTGTTCCAATTTTTCCACAACTTCTCCAACATTTATTATTTTCCTTTTTTATCATTTTAGCCAATCTTATAGGTGTCAGGTGGTACTTCAGAGTTGTTTTAATTTGCATCTCTCTAATCATTAGAGATTTAGAGCATGTTTTCATATGTGAATAGATAGCTTTGGTTTCTTCATCAGAAAACTGCCTGTTCATATCCTTTGACCATTTTTCAATTGGGGAATGACTTGGATTCTTATAAATTTGATTTAGTTCCCTATATATTTTAGAGATGAGGCCTTTATCAGAAGTACTGGCCATAAAATTGTTTCCCAGCTTTCTGCCTCCTTTCTGATTTTGGATGCATTGCTTCTGTTTGTACAAAATTTTTTTTTTAATTTAATGTAATCAAAATCATCCATTTTGTATTTTATAATATACTCTCTTGTTTGGTCATAAACTGTTTTCCTTTCCAAAGATCTGAAAGGTAGACTTCCTTTCTCTCCTAATTTACCTATGGTATCACCTCTTATGTCTAAAACATGCATCCATTTTGACCTTATTTTAGTATAAGGTATAAGATGTTGGTCTATGCCTAATTTCTGCCATACTATCTTCCAGTTTTCCCAGCAGTTTTTGTCAAATACTGAGTTCCTATCCCAGAAGCTGGAGTCTTTGGGTTTATCAAACACTACATTACCAGTGTCATTTACTACTGTGTTTCCTGTGCCTAGCCTATTCCATTGATCCTCCACTCTGTTTCTTAGCCAGTACCAGATAGTTTTTTTTTTAATTTATTTTATATTTTTTAGTGAGGCAATTGGGGTCAAGTGACTTGCCCAGGGTCACACAGCTAGTAAGTGTTAAGTGTCTGAGGCTGGATTTGAACTCAGGTACTCCTGACTCCAGGGTTGGTGCTTTATCCACTGTGCCACCTAGCTTCCCTAGTACCAGATAGTTTTGATGACTGCCGCTTTATAGTAAAGCTCCAGGTTTGGTACTGCTAACCCACCTTCCTATGAATTTTTTTTCATTATTTCCCTAGATATTCTTGATTTTTTGTTTTTCCAGATGAATTTTGTTATTATTTTTTCTAACTCTATAAAATAATTTTAGGTAGGCTGGTATGGCACTGAATAAGTAAATTAATTTAGGTAGTATTGTCATTTTTACTATATTAGTTCTGCCAATCCATGAACAATTGATATCTTTCCAATTATTTAGATATGATTTGATTTGTGTGAAGAGTGTTTGGTAGTTGTGTTCATAGAGTTCCTGGGTTTGTCTTGGCAAGTAGACTCCCAAGTATTTTATATTATCTACCATTACTTCAAATGGAATTTCTCTTTCTATCTCTTGCTGCTGGACTTTATTGGTCATGTATAGAAATGCTGATGATTTATGTGGATTGATTTTATATCCTGCTACTTTGCTAAAGTTGTTAATTGTTTCAAGTAATTTTTGAATTGATTCTCTAGGATTCTTTAAGTATACCATCATATCATCTGCAAAGAGTGATAGTTTTGTTTCCTCCTTGCCTATTCTAATTCCTTTAATTCTTTTTTCTTCTCTGATTGCTAAAGCTAACATTTCTAGTACAATATTAAATAATAGGGGTGATAATTGACATCCCTGTTTCACCCCTGATCTTATTGGGAAGGCCTCTAATTTATCTCCATTGCATATAATGCTTGCTGATGGTTTTAGGTAGATACTGTTTATTATTTTAAGGAAAGCTCCACCTATTCCTAAACTCTCTAGTGTTTTTATTAGGAATGGGTACTGTATTTTGTCAAAAGCTCTCTCTGCATCTATTGAGATAATCATATGATTTTGGTTAGTTTTCTTATTGATGTGGTTGATTATGTTAATAGTTTTCCTAATGTTGAACCAGCCCTGCATTCCTGGTATAAATCCCACCTGATCATAGTGTATTATCCTGGTGATCACTTGCTGTAATCTCCTTGCTAATATCTTATTTAAGATTTTTAGCATCAATATTCATTAGGGAAATTGGTCTATAATTTTCTTTCTCTGTTTTTGATTTGCCTGGTTTTGGTATCACCACCATATTTGTGTCATAAAACGAATTTGGTAGAACTCCTTCTTCACCTATTTTTCCAAATAATTTGTATAATATTGGAATTAATTGTTCTTTAAATGTTTGGTAAAATTCACCTGTAAACCCATCTGGCCCTGGGGATTTTTTCTTAGGGAGTTCATTAATAGCTTGTTCAATTTCTTTTTCTAATATGGGTTTATTTAGGGATTTTATTTCCTCTTCAGTTAACCTGGGCACTTTATATTTTTGTAAATATTCATCCATTTCATTTAGATTGTCAAATTTATTGGCATACAGTTGGGCAAAATAATTCCAAATTATTGATTTAATTTCCACTTCATTGGTGGTAACATCACCCTTTTCATTTTTGATACTGGTAATTTGGTTTTCTTCTTTCTTTTTTTAAAATCAAATTAACCAATATTATATCTATTTTATTGTTTTTTTCATAAAACCAGCTCTTAGTTTTATGGATTAATTCTATAGTTTTTTTGCTTTCAATCTTATTGATTTCTCCTTTAATTTTGAGGATCTCTAGTTTAGTATCTAATTGGGGATTTCTAATTTGTTCTTTTTCTAGCTTTTTAAGTTGCATGCCCAATTCATTAATCTCGTCTTTCTCTTTTTTATTCATGTAAGCATTTAGAGCTATAAATTTTCCCCTAAGCACTGCTTTGGCTGCATCCCATAGATTTTGGTATGTTGTCTCATTATTGTCATTCTCTTGGATATAGTTATTGATTTTTTTCTATGATTTGTTGTTTGGCCCATTCATTCTTTAGAATGAAATTATTTAGTTTCCAATTGATTTTCATTCTACTTTTCCCTGGCTCTTTCGTACATGTAATTTTTATTGCATCATGATCTGAGAAGGATGCATTTACTATTTCTGCCTTTCTACATTTGACTATGATGTTTTTGTGCCCTAATACATGGTCAATTTTTGAAAATGTGCCATGTACTCCTGAGAAAAAGGTATGTTCCTTTCTATCCCCATTCAATTTTCTCCAGACATCTATCATGTCTAACTTTTCTAGTAATCTATTCACCTCTTTCACTTCTTTCTTATTTATTTTTTGGCTAGATTTATCTAATTCTGAGAGGGGGAGATTCAGATCCCCCACTAGTATAGTATTACTGCCTAATTCCTTTTGTAACTCATTTAACTTCTCCTCTAAGAATCTGGATGCTATACCACTTGGCACATACATATTTAATATTGATATTACTTCATTATCTATAGTACCTTTTAGCAAGATGTAGTTTCCTTCCTTATCTCTTTTAATGAGATCTATTTTTGCCTGTGATTTGTCTGAGATAAGGATTGCTACCCCTGCTTTTTTTACTTTAGCTGAAGCACAATATATTCTGCTCCAGCCTTTTACCTTTACTCTGTGTATATCCCTCTGCTTCAAATGTGTTTCTTGTAAACAGCATATTGTAGGATTCTGTTTTTTAATCCACTCTTCAATTCGCTTCCGTTTTATAGCAGAGTTCATCCCATTCACATTCACAGTTATTATTACTGTCTATTCCCCTCCATTCTATTTACCCCCTTTGTACTTTTCCCCCCTTCTTTCACCCTATTCCTCCTCACTGATGTTTTACTTCTTACCCCTGCCTCCCCCAATCTGCCCTCCCTTTTTATCACCCCCCTCTCTTTTCTTTATCCTTTTCTCCCTTGCTTTTGTCCTCCCTTCTATCAGTCCCCCCCTTTCCCTTCCATTTTTGCTTCCCTAAAGAATGAGCTAAGTTTCTTTATCCCAAGGAACATATATGTTATTCCCTCTTTGAATCAAATCTAATGAGAGTAGAGTTGAAACAATGTTCACCCCTCCTTTCTTTCCCACTATTGTAATAGGTTTTTTTTCACCTCTTCCTATGATATAATTCACCCCATTCCACCTCCCCTTTCCTCTCCTCCCCATAGACTCCCTTTTTAACCCCTTATTTTCTTTGTATCATCACATCAAAGACAATTTATATTTATACCCTCTGTGTAAAGTCCTTCTCTATGCCCCAATACATTTACAGTTCTTAAGAGTTATGAGTATTATCTTCCCATGTATGGATGTAAACAGTTTAACCTAATTGAGTAACTTTTTTTTTCCCTCTGTTTACCTTTTTCAACTTCTCTTGAGTCTTGTATGTTAAGATCGAATTTTCTATTCAGTTCTGGTCTTTTCATCAGGAAAGATTGAAAGTCCCCAATGTCATTGAATGTCCACCTTTTCCCCTGAAAGAGAATGCACATTTTTGCTGGGTAATAGATTCTTGCCTGCAATCCAAGCTCCTTTGCCTCCCGGAATATCATATTCCAAGCCCTGCGGTCCTTTAATGTTGAAGCTGCCAGGTCCTGAGCAATCCTGACTGTGGCTCCATGATATTTAAATTGCTTCTTTCTGGCTGCTTGGAGTATTTTCTCCTTCACCTGATAATTCTGGAATTTGGCTACAATATTCTTTGGAGTTTTCCTTTTGGGGTCTCTTTCAGGAGGTGATTGGTAGATTCTTTCAATGATGATTTTATCCTCCGATTCTATGATATCAGGGCAGTTCTCCTTAATAATTTCCTGGAATATGGTGTCTAGATTCTTTTTCTGGTCATGACTTTCAGAGAGTCCAATGATTCTCAAATTGTCTCTCCTGGATCTGTTTTCCAGATCAGTTGTCTTTCCAATGAGGTATTTCACATTTTCTTCTATTTTTTCATTCTTTTGATTCTGCTTGACTGATTCCTGGTGTCTCATGGATTCCTTGTCTTCCAATTGTCCAGTTTTAATTTCTGAGGCATTGTTTTCTTCAGTGATATTATTCACCTTTTTTTCCATTTGGCCAGATGAATTTTTTAAGGCATTGTTTTCTTCAGTGATATCATGTACCTTTTTTTCCATTTGGCCAGATGAATTTTTTAAGGCATTGTTTTCTTCAATGAGATTATGCACCTTTTTTTCCATTTGGCCAAATGAAATTTTTTAAGGAATTGTTTTCTGTAGTCAATCTTTGTGCTTCCTTTTCCTGATATATATATATATATATATATATATATATATATATATATATATATTTTTGGTGAGGCAATTGGGGTTAAGTGACTTGCCCAAGGTCACACAGCTAGTTAAGTGTTAAATGTCTGAGGCCGGATTTGAACTCAGGTACTCCTGACTCCAGGGCCGGTGCTCTATCCACTGCGCCACCTAGCTGCCCCTGTGCTTCCTTTTCCAAACTGCTGATTCTTTTTTCATAGTTTTCTTGTTTTGCTTTCATTTCTCTCCCCATTTTTTCTTCTACCTCTCTCAATTGATTTTTAAAATCCTTTTTGAGCTCTTCCAGGAAGGCTTTTTGTTCTTGAGACCAATTCACCTTCCCTCATGAGGCTTTACATGTAGGCAATTTGAAGGTATTGTCCTCATCTGAATTTGTGTTTGCTTCTTCCCTATTGATACAGAAGCTCTCAATAGAGAGGGTTCTTTTTTGCTTCTTACTCATTATTGCAGCTTATTTATTTATTTTTTTAAGTTCAGGTCTGCTCTGGGGGCACCAGGGTCCCTGTTTTGGGCTTCTTGTGCAGGGGTATAGGTACTGTGTGACTGGCTTTTCACTCTGAGGCCTTTATAGTGTGTGCAGTTCACCCCCCTGCACTTCCTGTCTGAGCACGCTAGATCAGTGGGCCTAGTCGTGCCTGTCCTGTTTGTGGCCCAACAGCTGGCAACTTGCCCTCTCGGCTGGTGTGGGTAGGTTTTTCCACTGTCCTACTGGGCCACCAGATTTTTGAGCCAGGTTCCAGGGGCTTCAGTTGTTCTGCTGTGGCCTGCAGCTTCCTGCTGACTTGCCCCAACCCCCTCAGCATGGGCTGCTGCCCTGCGCTGCGCCTCCCTTTTGCCCAAGTCAGACTGACCTTTTCCTGAAGTCTTCTAAATTATCTCTGGTTGGAAGATTGTGTCTCTCTGTTTCTTTGCAGGTTCTGTAGTTTCAGAATCTGTCCAGAGGCTTGATTTAATGTTATTTTTTGAGGGAACAGAAGGAGAGCTCAGGCAACTTGCTGATTCCTCTCCACTATCTTGGCTCTGCCTTTTCAACATATTTTGTTACATAAAAATTCACACCCCACTCCCATTCTCATCCCATTGCTTTACCACTTTGTGACTTTTCTGACAATTGCTATGAGAAAAGAACTTCCTCTTGCCCCCATTCCCAACAGCTAAAAATCCTTCCTTATTTTAAGACTCAGCTCAGGTGCCACCTCTAAAAAGCCGACATTGTTGATATTCAACTGGGAGGCTCATTTTCATTTCAAAATTTTCATAGGGCTTTGCCTGGGCTTCTCCTCTCCACTTAACAGAGGTAGCTCCTTTTTTTTAAAATCATATATATATTTTTCATCTTCCCTTCTCTTTCCTCTTCTTTAATTCATTTCACCTTTGATGTCATGTTTTTTTTTGAGGGAGGAGTCTACCCATCATCTCGTTGCTGTGGGGAATTCCCAATATTGAAATTCCTTCCACCAATATGTATTGGCAATTTTTCTATACTTTATGGTCTGAGAGAGTTGCTTAAGAGCACTATGAGGGTAAGTAACTTGCCTGTGATCACACAGCTAGTAAGCATCAGAGATGATGTTAATCAAAGAAGGGCATGGAGCAAACAATACTAGTTAAATGAAAGAAGAATACACACACACACAGAGTTGGGTGCAGAAATACATTTCACTTAACAGGAAACAAGAAGGATAGGTGAGAAGGGTGAGGGAGAAATAAAATCATAAGGAATCTTACCAGAATTTATCTTCTTTTTCTTTTCACTTTAAAATATTTTTATTTCTTCTTCTTTTTTTTTTTAAATTAAGAAACATTTATTTTCACTCCCCATTTCTTTTCTCCTCTACTGCGTGCATGGTAAGATTACTGGAATTTGGCAGACTGAATTACGATGGCCACACCTCTCCTGTCCTGAGTGACGTACGCTGCTGATGTCAGCAGGAGAAACCCTCGCCACAGGCAGTTTTGAATGACCTCCCCTTTTGGTAGAAGGATAGTAAAATGCTCACTAAGGGGAACTCACTCTCTTCCGGAGTGACTTCGTTCCAGTGGTGCGGAGCTGCAGCAGGAGATGAGAAAGAGATTCTTTCTTAGAAGTGTCTGCCTGTGGGCCGCAGCCATTTTCCACCGAAGCTACGGACCCCAGGTGGCGAGTTAACATAACGAGTCCCTGCTCTTTTGAATTAGCTGATTGGGATCGAGTTTGAGATTGTAAGAGACTTAGGTTAGAGTTAGGGAGGGATTATCAGTATTTCTTTTTCCCTGTTCCCTTGTCTTTGACTTTATTAATGTCACCGGGAGCTGTTTGTTTTATTCCCATTAATAAAATCTGATTTGTTTGTGGAAAAGAGGCTGTTAGGCTCTTTCTTATTGGCCTGGGAGAATATCTAAAAAGGGCAGTTCGGAGGGGAGGAACTTTGGGCCTAGAGGTCCCTCATTATTTCTGGGACCCCAATATTACATTGAGCCACTCAATTAACTCTCCCTATTTAAATTTGGCCCAACAGGGGGAAAAACAAAACAAAATGCCTTATTAAAAATGTGCATAATTGGGCAGCTAGGTGGGGCAGTGGATAAGGCATTGGCCCTGGATTCAGGAGGATACTGAGTTCAAATCCAAGCCTCAGATACTTGACATTTACTAGCTGTGTGACCCTGGGCAAGTCACTTAACCCTCACTGCCCTGCAAAAAAACACAACAAAAACAAAAAAACAAAAAACAAACACCAGAAATGTGCATAATCAAACCAGGGAAGACTTATGTGAAATGAGGAGAAGGCAAGAGAACGCTGTAGCAAAGTAACAGCAACATTGTAACAATGATCAACTATGAAATACTTAGCTACTTGATAAAAAAATTCAGGACAATTCTATTGATATGTTTAGTTTTTTTTTTTTAGGCAATTGGGGTTAAGTGACTTGCCTAGGGTCACACAGCTAGTAAGTGTTAAGTGTCTGAGGTCATATTTGAACTCAGGTCCTCCTGACTCCAGGGCCAGTGCTCTATCCACTGCGCCACCTTAGCTGCCCCCAGGGACAAGTTCTAAAAGACCTATGAATTCAAATGCTATCCACCCTAAGAAAGAGAATGATAAACTTTGAATCAGATTGAAGCATACTTTTTCTTTATTTTTTCAACATGGCTAATATGAAAATATGCTTTGCATGACTTCTTATGAATAATTTGATATCATATTGCCTGCCTTCTTGATTGGTGGGAGAGGAGGGAAAAGGGAGAGAAGAGGAGAGGAGAGAGGAGAGGAGAGGAGAGGGGAAGAGAGAGGGGGGGGATAGGGGGAAGGAGGGAATTTGGAAGTCTTCAATTTTTTAGAAAATGAATGTTAAAAAGAAATGAAATTAAAAGAAACATAGGTAATCAAGCAGAAACATGGGTAATCAAGCAAAAACATGGCAATGTGAAAATGGCATTATCTTCATTCTGTATCCTGATCCATCATCTTTTGTCAGGGAGTAGCTTTCTTACTGGTCTTTTGGAATGCTAGTTGGTTATCACATTGCTTATAGTTCTTAAGTCCTTTCAGAAGTGTTTGTCTTTACAGTGTTGTTACATGGGCTGTTCACAGTTTAGTTTACAGTGCTTTTCTGGTTCGGCTGACTTACTCTGAATTACTTCATAGAATCTTCCCAGGTTTCCATCATGAAACCATCTATTTTTTGGTCATTTCTATGATGTTAATGATGCTCATTACAACCATATAACATAATTTTGTTCAGCCAGTCCTCAATTTATGACCATCCCTTCATATTTCCATTATTTGTCCCATGAAAAAAAAGGGCTATAAACATTTTTGTTGTAATTCTTTGTTTTGTTCAGGGACTAATCCATCCCTTAATTCCTTCCGTTCCCTCTCACCTTTCTCTCCTGAATCCTGTGTGATTATAATGTTATTTCTGCACTCAACTTATATTGTGGTTCCATCCTCATTTGACCAGTTGAGGAAAGTGAGGTTCAGTGTTTGTTTTCTCCCCTCCTGATTGTTTGTATAGGTTTTCTATCTGTGGCAACTAAATTACATAAGGATAATTTCCCCTACATTTCCTTTTTCTTCCCCTTTCCTCAGTGTATTAATTTCCCCCTCCCATTGTGTTCTTTTAAAAGATCATCAAAAAACATTTAAAAAAAAAAAACAAAAAACAATCTCAGACCCTCTGTTTTATTAGACTCCTGGGACACCTGATGATGATAAGGCTCTAAGGAGTGTAACGATTGGAAGACGCCCACCTGCTGGAGACTTACTGTAGAAGAGTTCCACCCATGAAGTGAAGGTCTTTGAGGGCAAGACCAGGAGTCTTTTCTTTGGCGTCAGGAAGTGACGCGGGTGAGTGGGAGGAGGAAGGAAGAGACTGGCGCTTGGGGCTCAGGCTCTTTCCTTGGGACTCTGGTGGAGAGTGGAGCTAGAAATGTGCTCTCGCCTTTAATAGATAGGAATCTAGGCCTTTTTCTCTCTCTTTACCAAATTCTTATTCTCCTTATTAATGCTTAAAAGTCTAACTCTTGCTAAAGCTGATAATTTGTTGGCGACCACTCATTAGATATTTTAGACAGTTTAGCTAGAATTTTAGCCCTTAACAGGAGAGACAGTGTCATATCCTAGTATTATAATATGACAGTTTATCCTTGATTAGTCCATTGTTATTGGCTCATTCTTTTTTGCTTTTTTATGCTTTTCTTGACTAGTGTTCATATTTTAAGATTTCTATTTAGCTTTCATGGCTTTCATGAGGAATACTTGAAAATCCTCTATTTCATTGTAAGTCCATTTTTCCTTCATATGAGTTTTCTAACTTTTGTTAGATTTTTTGTTGTTATAAGATCATAGTTTTTGCCTTCTGTGATATCGTACTCCAAGTTATTTTTTCCCTTATAGTGAGCCCTTTGCTTCTTTATAGTGATTGCTAAATCTCTTGTGATTCTGACTCTGGCTTCTTGATAACTGAATTTTCTCTAATTCCTTGCATTCTTTCCTTTTCCTGAAAACTCTGGATTTTTGCTATAATGTTCCTGGGAGTTTTCATTTTGGAGTTTCTTTCAGGAAGTGATTGGTAGATTCTATTTTTGTGTTGTCCTCTGACTCTAAGCAGTACAGATTGTGTGTGTGTGTGTGTGTGTGTGTGTGATTTCTTTAATATGGATATAGTTTAGGCTCTTTTTTGGTAATGGTTTTCAGGTAGTTCAATAATTCTTAAATTATTTCTCCTTGATCTAATTTCCCAGCCAGTTATTTTTGGTACATTCTAATATTCAAGAACTCTGTTGCTTGGGCAAGTTTTTTTGTTTTTTTTAAACCTCTTGCACCAACTTGTTAATTCTCTTTCCAATTCCTTCTCCATGGCTCTCATTTCATTTCCATTCACACCCCACCCCCAGCACTCTCTCTTCTTTTCCAATTATTTATTCTAGTGTTTATTATTTCATTTATAAAATTATTTTTCATTTCCTTTTTAAAACTCTTGCTTCATCTTCTCCTGGAATACTAGTTGAAGTTGTGTACGTGCTGTGTTTTTCTTTGGGGCTCTGTTTGTAAATGTTTTGGAGTAAATTTCTTCTTTGGGGTATGTGTATTGATAGTCCTTGTTACCATAATATACTTTTATTGCTGTTATTCTTTTGTTGTTAGTTCCTTCTTCCATCCTTTCTGGCTTTGCTGGTCTTCATTTTGGAGAGGATGGCTAGGCTAATCTTGGTCTTATTCTGTGTCCTCTTAGATCCCACTGTTGTTTTCTCAAGGTATTGAGTGCTATATTATTCTAGGATCTCAGAAGGCACATCAAGGTGGGGACCTGAAAACTTCCCCTACCTGTGTAATGAAAGCAGTCTAATTCAGGAGGAAGTCTCAGGATTACCCTTTGGATCTAAGCAACAGAAAGAACTATGGGTTTGCCCCTGCTGCTAGACTAAGCCATTGTCAGCTTATTGGAAAGTTCTGCAGGTTCAGAGTGAGAGAATTCCAGACTTCCCTTTGGTCTGTGCTTCCTGTCCTAATTATGCTGGTGAAAGCTTCAGATGGGGCTAGGGTCTGGATCTGAGATGATATTTCATTTTCTATTGTCCTAGAGGCAATAGGGAGCCATTGAAAATTTTAAGTGAAGTGACATGGTTAGATATATTATCAAATAATTAAGTAAAGGATGTATAGAGGGGAGGGACTGGGGTTTAAATAAAAAAAAAACATCAGAAGCAGCAGGCAATCCAACTTGACACATTAGGTTGACTTTTTAAAGATTTTCAGTGACAGTGAAAGAGTGTGTTGGCTTTAGTAAGAAGCCAAGGAATTGTGGGAGGAGTATACAATTTTGAATAAGACTATTGTAATATATTTCTTCCTCAAATGATTGTTTTTGGTTTTGTTTTGTTTTGTTTTTAGGGAGGCAATTGGGGTTAAGTGACTTGCCCACGGTCACACAGCTAGTAAGTGTTAAGTGTCTGAGGCCAGATTTGAACTCAGGTATTCCTGACTCCAGGGCCAGTGTTCTATCCACTGCGCCATGTGGCTGCCTCTCAAATGATTGTTTCAAATTTTCATGGACTTAAAAAATAATCCCACCAAAATTCCCATACTCTTGGGTATTCTCATCAAAGTAACCTTTTAGTTCTATTTTGAGAGGCAGTGTGGGAGAATGGATAGTGGGTCAGACTTCATATGAGAAGGACATTGGTTCAAGCCTTACCTCTGATATACATTGTCCTTGTGATTATAGTTGAGTCATTGACTTCCTGGTGTCTGAGGCAAGGATGTGCTTGTAAACATTGAACAACTTGATTACACTGACACACTTAAATTTAATCTGTATTATTTGCACTTTCTTCATCACTTTCTTAAGCCTAGAAAACCAATGAAACAAATCAAGCCCAGATTTGTAGAGTTTTCTATTTTCTGAGGCAAAAATGCTCACATTGAAATATAACAATGGTAGTGGGTAGAAACTAAATTCAGCACACCCTGGCTCCAGGTCACTCTCTAAGACAAGTTGTTGGTCTGCATTGGCAAAGGGTGTTTCTATACCTGGAAGTACCTTCACCAAATGAATTCAAAAGCCCAGAATAACAAAAACAACTTTATATTATTGGTAACACAGATAGGTGATAGTAGCAAATTTAAGTACTTTTATAATTTTTGTCTGACCTTAATGAGTTACACAGGTCTACATGCATATATGTTTTAAGAAAATGGAATAGCATCCAGTCAAGTTTGAATTAAACTCTTCCACTTTTGGCCAGACAGGTAAATCATATTTTTGGAAAGTGCTTTGCTATTAAAATTTATTGTTCAATAGTTGGCTATATGTTTAAACTGTAAAACTAGACTAACAATTATATGACTTTCATGAGGGATCTGTCTGTTGTAGTTAAATCATATAAAAAGTGAGCAGCAGGAAGTACAGTGAGCTCCTTTCCTCCCCTCAAAAACCCTATTTCTATCACATCTAGAAAACACATCAGGCTGAATGAATCCTGACCAGCAAATTCAAGAAAATTTACAATGAGTCGTTTTCCTACTGTGATTGGCATAGGGGAATAGACAGAAAGGTCTGTAGACATGAGAGAAGGGGTTGGGCCAGGAACACACCATGTTGAACACTCCAGCACAAGGGTACAGCTGTGTACTGGGGCAAGGGGAAATGCCACCCCCATATCAGAGCACTGTGATGGTATCCACTACCCAGTTATGGATCACAAATCCAAAGCAGACTGAGCAGGGTACCTGTACCCAGAAGTGACATTCTGGGGTAGGGAGCAGTCACTGAGCCTCAACTGGGTACCAAAAGAGGAGTTCAGAATCAAGCAGTAGAGGTGTAGGTTAGATCACCTCCAGCCCCACCCCAGGAGCAGAGCAGGGTTTCAGTTCCAGCTTCTACCCCAGAATGAAGCCTGTAGAGAAATAATTGGGGCATAAATCTCAAACAATAGGAAAGCCTGCAGCTCTGTACCTCAGAACCAGCAGAGTTTCCCAGCTGGTTATGAGGGATTGAGTCCAGCAGCATTTACTATTGCTCATACCTAGACCCAGGCCAGAAACTTGCAGAGCTCAGACCAGGGGCGTAACAATCAGATTTTGTTCAGGATCAGATCACTTTGGGAGCACTAAAAGGTTGCAATTCTCTAGCCTGAGCTGTCCCTGAGCTCATGGCATAATACAATACAATATTTGAAGAAAGCAGCAACAGGACCAGCCTAGACCTTCCCTGGGAAATCAGGAAGTAGGCTGGAAGAATGAATAAACAAACAAAAAAGAAACTTTAAAAAGCTGTTACGGTGACAGGGACAGTCCAAAGATAAATGTAAAAGAAGAGAATGACTCCAAAACATTTACAAAAAATTCCTCAAAGAAAATTATAGCTTGGGCATGAATTTAACCAAAATTCATGGAAGAAATGAAACAAGAATTTTGTTAATATCACTAATGATTTCATCAATGAAATAAGAGTGGTAGAGAAAAACATTGGAAAAGAAATGGGAATTCTGGAAGAATTGGAATGGACATTAACCACTCAGCACAAATCCTTGCTTAAGCAACAGACTCCATGAAAACTAGAATGGAGCCAATAGAAACTAATGACTCCATGAGACAACTAGAAATTTTAAAACAAAAAAAAAAAACCACTGAAAAAATAAAAGAAAATTAAGGTATCTCATAGCAGAAACAACTGATCTGGAAAACAAGTCAAGGAGAAAAAAAATTAAATCATGGGACTACCTGACTGCCATAATCAACTCCCAACAGGGGCAGGAGTGTGTGTGTGTGTGTGTGTGTGTGTGTGTGCCCCCACCAATATCATAAATCTTTAAAAGAAAATTGCCTTTATCTCTTAGGACCAGAGGGCAATGTAGAAATAGGAAGAATCCACTGGTCCCCTCCTGAGAGAAACCCTAAAATTATGTCTCCTAGGAACATCATAGCCAAAATCTTGAGTTTCCAGGTTAAAGGAAAAAATATTATAACCTGCCAGAAAGAAAAAAAAAATACTGAAGAGCCACAATCAGGATCACACATCATTTAGCAGGCAGCACTTTAAACGAGTGGAAAACTTGGAATATAATTACTTGAAAAGGCAAAAGATTTAGACTTATGGTCAATAAATAATAATTGACTCATCTTACAGGAGGAAAAAAAATCTATCTTTAGTTAAATAGAGGAATTTCAAGCATGCTTGATGAAAAGGCCAGAGTTGTATAGAATCTTTGAAGTTCAAACACAGGAGTTAAGAGAAAAATAAATAGGTAAACACAAGTGAAAAATCATGAAGGACTAAACAAGGATAAATTGTTTATGTTGAAATATGAGATTATACATGTGTCACTTTTGAACTTTATTATCATGAATGGTCATAGAGGTGATCTGATTAGACAAGGCCTGGGGATGTTTCTATTATGTTCAGATGATCTCAATAGAAGAATAGCGAGGATTAGAGTAATACCCTGGTTGGGTGGGGGAGGGAAATGAAGGTTAGGGAAAATTATCTCACCTAATTGGGGTGTGCAAGTAGGCATCTATTCAAGTGAGGAGGGAGTGTGGGGAGAGGCTGACACCAAAAACTCATTCTTATCTGAACTGGTTAAAGGAAGAAAGAATACATACACACAGAGTTGGGTATAGAAATATATTTCACTCAACAGAAAAAAAGAGGGAAAGATGAGTCCTAAGCAAAACAAACTCTAAGGATGTACAAAAATATTTAGAGCTCTTTTTAAGGTGGCAAAAAAAATGTGCAGCAAGGAGCTGCCCATAAATTGGGGAATGGATGAACAATTCATAATATATAAATGTGATAGATGTATTGTAATATAGGATAAAAGGGGATGGTTTCAGAAAAACCTGGGAAGACTTGTATGAACTTATATAGATTGAAGTAAAAAGAACCAGGACAACAATTTATATAATGGCAACAATATGATAAAGACAAACAACTTTGAAGTAATTAGATACTCTTTGCAGGATAATGGTCAACCACAATTCTAGATACCTGATGATGAAACATGCTTCCCACTTCCTCATAGAACAGTGAAGGAGTCAGATCAGAATTTATATAGATATATAGATATACATAGATAGATATGTAGATATATAGTATATGTATATATAATAGTTATATAGATATGACCAATGTGGACATTTGTTTTAGTTGACTATGCACATTTATAACAAAGCTTTGTTCTTTTTTCATTCTCAGTTGGTAGTGGAGGGGAGGGGAGTTGGACTGGGAAGAAGAAAGTGAGATTTTTTGCTGATTGGAAAAAATATATACACATATATATGTATATATTTATATATACTTTTAAGAACCTCCCCCCAAAAAAACCCCAAAAATAAATTGCATGAAAAAGTACTTTGACTTATAGAGAAAATAATGATACTCTAGAAATGATTTTGAATAGTCATTTTTAGGGAATTGTGATCTTTAGAGGGCTAAATCTTAGAAACATCCTTACAATAATGTTCCTTATTCTTTGAGATACTTAAACTTGCTCTGTTGCTGTGTCTTAAGCGGGTAGAGTGAACTTCTGGATGAAATATTTTGAGAAAGTCTAAGACTGAGGAAACAGATGTTTTGAATTTGTTTCATTGAGCCTCTTTCTTTACTGCCAAGTAAAGGATCTTGGCTATACCAGTTGAAGGTATCTGTTAATTGATTTTAGTTACTATTCAACTAAATTAGATATTTGACTAACTGTATTTTTTTAGGGATATGTGAAATCATGTGAACTCTCAGAAGTCTCCCCTGGCATTGACTTCTTAACTCTATAAAACTTGAGCTTGGTTGATTTCTAACTAGCAATTTTTCTTATTTTCTTGGGACCAGATACTAATAGGCATCAGGTACAGAGAGTGGCATTTTTATTTGATTTTTTTTTGTGGGGGCAGGGCAATGAGGGTTAAGTGACTTGGCCAGGGTCACACAGCTAGTAAGTGTTAAGTGTCTGAGGTCGGATTTGAACTCAGGCCCTCCTGAATCCAGGGCTGGTGCTTTATCCACTGAGATTGGCATTTTTAGGGTGGGTTTCCTTTTCTATAAAATTCATAATGAGAGTGTGAATGGCTTACTGTATGAATTATCCTTACCACATTTTTTTAAAAATGAAGTTTTAAGGATATCTGAGGGGGGCAGCTTGGTGGCACAGTGGATAAAGCGTCAGCCCTGGCTTTAGGAAGACCCGAGTTCAAATTCAACCTCAGACACTTGACACTTAACTAGCTGTGTGACCTTGGGCAAGTCACTTAACCTTCACTGCCCTACCAAAAAAAAAAAAAAAAGACATCTTAGTCTTAAGGATATCTGAGGACCAAGTAAGGTAACTGTTCTGTTGAAGGTACATATAGAGACCCATTCTTGAGATGTTTTGTGTAAAGTAAAATGTTCATATACAAATGAAGCTCTATTGAGGAGGAGAGTGTTTATTGTTTTGATTTAAAGTGGATCTCTCTAACTATCATAGGAGAAGCTTCCAAAATCCTAAAAATAGGAAACAAGAAGTCTAAAACCATCAACCAAGTCAAAGATCTGTTTTTCCTATTTAAATGGGAATAGCTACATATGTTATTCTAGTTTACTCAAAACTTTATCCCCACAATCTATTTTTCAGGATATTCCCTAATGTTTAGCCTTTTAAGGTTTGGGTTCTGAGAGAGTAATTACCTGAAAAGGACCAAGTAAGCTCAACTTACACACATATGCACAAATATGTAAGTGTGTGTATACATATGTATACACAATTGAATGTGAGTGTATATATGTATACATTCACGCAAGTATATGCATATATTTTTATAATTTTTTATTTAGTTATTTTTCTTTTTAGTGAGGCAATTGGGGTTAAGTGACTTGCCCAGGGTCACACAGCTAGTAAGTATTAAGTATCTGAGGCCGGATTTGAACCCAAGTACTCCTGACTCCAGGGCCGGTGCTCTATCCACTGTGCCACCTAGCTGCCCCTGCATATATTTCTATATGTGTGTATATGAGACTTTTTCTTCCTTTCTTCTATAATTGGTGTTGGTTGGATGTTAAGCTCTTATCTTAATTGCCTAATAATAGATATGACTTTGAGGACCTGTGGTGCAGTGGAAATAACACTACCATGCATTCACATTTGTGAAGACTTTGATGAATCACTTCCCTTTGTGCTTCAGTTTTCTCACATGTAAAATGAAAGACCTGAACTAGGTGATCCTTAAAGTCCTTCTCAACTCTAAATTCCCTGAAAATCAAAAAACAATTCAATATTTTTTTAACCTCTACATGAGGGTTTTTAACCTGAGGTCTATGAACTTGTTTTAAAAATATTTCTACTACTGTATTTCCATATAATTGTTTTTCTTTGTAATCCTGTGTATTTTATTTTATGCATTTAAAAACATTATTCTGAGAGGGGATCCTCAGGTTTTACGAAAATGCCAAAAGGGACCATGACCCCCCCCCAAAAGAAAGTTAGAATCCCTACTCTGCGAAATTCTTAGTAACATAACTGAGGAAATGGAAAATATCTTCTAACCTTTTTTTTTTTACATTTTATTTTATTTTTTTCCAATTACATGTAAAGATTTTTTTTGAGTTCCACATTTTTCTCCCACCCTCCCTTTCCTCCCCCCTCCCGAGGCCAGCAAGCAATCTGATATCTTCTAATATAGTATTTCCATGTGAAACTTAATGAATAGTCAAATCCAGCCCAGCATGGTACTAAACTTAGCATTTAAAGTTAAATTTTTTCAACCCTGCAGCTGTGTTCATGCCTCTGTGGTAGGTTTTAGGTGCTAGAAGAGAAAATTTAGATAAGACATGAAACCTGTGCTCATGGAGCTTATGGAAAATGTGATCATTAAATAGAATACAAAATAATACATGCTAAGTACATAAGGGACTTATAAACAAAATGCCACGAGGATTACTGATGGAGGGAGGGAGGACCAAGGAGGTCTCTAAGGAGAAGGTGGAAAGATTTGGCTTTAGTTTGGAGGACATTACAGAAATATAGAGCAATGGCAGAAATGTGTAGGGAGTGGCAAGAATTCACTTTAACTTGATAAGAACCAGTCAATAAACATTTATTAAGCACCTTCTATATGCTTGACACTGCACTAAGCACTAGAGTAGGGTGAAATAACATTGGAGGAGAGGGCTGGGGCCTCAAAGACCAGGTACAGAATTTTCACTTTTTCCATTCATCAGTTGCTGTTGTTGTTTGTCCTTCATTCTCGAAGAGGACCATGACATCAAGGTGATGTCATGACTTGCAGTGAATTAGATTTAAGTGAGGCAGGGATGTGCAAAGTCACCAACCTCACTTTCTCCTCCAGAACCCCCTGGGTGCAGTGGCAAGATATATATCAGGATGACTGGAGATAGCCCTGGATGTTTAAGGCAATTGGGGTTAAGTGACTTGCCCAGGGTCACACAGCTAAGTAAGTGTCTGAGACTAGATTTGAACTCAGCTCCTCCTGATTCCAGGGCCAGTGCTCTATCCACTGTGCCACCTAGCTGCATCATCAGTAGGAAGTCATTGAAGATGTTTGATCGGAAAACTAACACATGAGATCTATACAGGAGAAAGATTCTTTTGGCAGTGTTATGAAGGGCAGATTGGAAAGGGAAGGGGAAAGATGTGTTAGGAAGCTATTGCTTACTTTTTTTTTTGGTAAGGCAATGAGGGTTAAGTGACTTGCCCAGGGTCACACCTAGTAAGTGTCAAGTCTCTGAGGCCGGATTTGAACTCAGGTCTTCCTGAATCCAGGGCCAGTGCTTTATCTACTGCACCACCTAGCTGCCCTCTAATGCTTACTTTTGTAAGACTAGAAGTTACAATCGTGACTGCAGACTTGAGGATAATGGTTAAATGTTTAGAATAGATGGGGTGGGAAATGATAACTTTTCCAAGGTCACATAGCTAACAAGTAGCAGAGGCAGGATTTGAACCAGGGTCCCCAACTGCAAATCCAGCCCTCTTTTCACCATAACATGGTTAGATTCTGTGTATCACTTCAAAATTTGTTTTCCACAAATTAACCTTTTTCCTTTCCATAAATCACAACATAATTTTTATCAGGTTCCTGAGATTAAGTGATGAGGAAGATGATAAGACAAGTATCCTTGAAGTTTCAGAGTAAGGTTTTTTCTTTCCCTTCGAATCAATTCTTAACACACATTTTCTTTATATTACTCTACTTAAATGTCACTTTTATTTGTGTCTTGGGCAACTAATTAGCCACTTAAAAGGAAGTTGGCTGTTTACTCCTAAGCAGTGTTGAAAAAACCGAATTCAGTATTCTGCCAATTTATTATTTTTTGGAGGCAATAGGGGTTCAGTGACCTGCCCAGGGTCATACAGCTAGTAAATGTCTGAGGCTGGATTTGACTCTAGACCAGTGTCCTATCCACTGTACCACCCAGCTCCTCTGATTCTGACAATTTATAGTAGAATGTGTTTCCAGATTTGGGATTTCATTAGTGTAGGATTTTGGCTATAGATTAAATAATAATAAAAATAACTGACATTTAAAATTTCCTAAGCTTTGTGTGTGTGTGTGTGTGTGTGTGTGTGTGTGCGCGCGCGCAGGGCAATAAGGGTTAAATTACTTGCCCAGGGTCACACAGCTAGTGTCAAGTGTGTGAGGCCAGATTTGAACTCAGGTCCTTCTGAATCCAGGGCCAGTGCTTTATCCACTGCGCCACCTAGCTGCCCAAGTTTTTTATATACATTATGCCAGCTGATCCTCACAAAAATCCTATGACATAAGTACTACAGATATTATCTTCATTTTACAGATAAGGAAACTGAGGTCAGAGTAGGTAAACAACTTGCCTAGTCACATAGCTAATTAGTGTTGGAAGTAGGATTCAAACCCAGAGATATCTGATTCCAAATCCAATGTTCCATCCACTTTGTCAAACTTAAAGCCCTTTGATTAAAGAAGCTCTGGAGTATCTCACCAACGACCTTTGTTTAGACTATCCAGACAGAACAGACATTCTGAAACAATAGTGCAAGTGAAAGAGCAACTAGGTGGTGCAGTCCATAGAGTGCTGGGCTTGGAGTCAGGAAGACTCACCTTCCTGAGTTCAAATCTGCCTCAGACACTATCTGTGTGACGCTGGGCAAGTCACTTCACCCTGTTTGCCTCAGTTTCTTCATCTGTAAAGTAAGCTGAACAAGGAAATGGCAAAACACTCCAGTATCTTTGCCAAGAAAACCCCAAATTGGGTCACAAAGAGCAGGACATTACTGAAATGACTGAACAACAACATCAGTGATGTTCTTGATAGATTCTGCCACATAAGGTTTGTAGTTCAAACTAGATAGAGGCCCGTTCAGCACCAACCTCAAAGGCTCATTGGACAGTTCAAAGGAGATAATCTATGGAAAGTGTTTTATATATGGGAGAGCTCTGTATAACTGTCAGTTATCATCATTGCTTAGAAGTAATTATGGATGTGGGACCTGGGGCAGATCAGGAGTATCCTGATGTAAGGCTCTGATGAGGAGGGGAGACAGGATTCACCATCAGATATACTCAGGGCACTCTATAAACACCAATAGATCTTCTGTTAACCATTCCTGTCATTGAAGTAGTACTTTCTGTATAAGTCAAAAGATTTGACCAGGAGGTTAGTGGTTGTTTTCCAGCCACTCCCTTTCTTCATTGAAGACTAGGCCAAAATTTTGTAATGTTATTGGCCTGCCTACTACAAACTCTTGACTCCTTGCTATATGATCCCTAAAGGTACTATAAATAAAATTGAATTCTGACTTTATTAACCTTATAGCAGTTCTACTATCTAGTCTGCATATGCTCTGGGAATTCTATGAATGAACGACTTTTTAGACCCTGTATAAGGCCCAAATATTTTTTAATTTTACAATAGGTTTTCCCCCCCCTGGTTTTGGAATTATTTCATGCAGACTCTCTCTCTGTGACTTGGCTGGATCAGAATGTTGTAATAAAACACAATCCTTTGGAGACTGACTAGAAGAAGCTGGGAACATTAATAACTCTCTTTTTATTCTTGGCAAGCATTTTGTGGCACCAAAGCAGAATAAGAATCCTGAGTGAGATTTTCAGAATAAAGACTTGGTTCCTGTTCATCTTAGCCTAACCTTGTTGCCTATGTTTGGGGGATGGTATACACTGGTATAGCTCATTAGTTCCTAGGTTTAGAGCTACGTCGTCCTGTAGAGAGCATTTAGCCTCACCCTCTCATTTTAGAGAAGAAGAAACTGAGTGACAAGGAGGTTAAGTGACAACTAAAGTTATATAGGTTGTAGGAATCAGCTGAGATTTGAACCCAAACCTGATTCCAAATCCATCAACCTTTCTGTCAGCTGTACCAAGGGGTGGTTCTTGTCGATTAGTTAATCTTTTCCTTTAAAAATGTGCTTCTTATTTAATTTAATAAGCATTATAAAAGCTAATTCCACTCTTCCCTGCTCCTTCTGTCAGTTTCACATCAAAGAGTATTTTAAATAAATGAGAGGATAGTGTGACCACATATTTATGCTTATCTTCAATCTAAAAGGGCCATGTAGACCCAAATCATCATTAATCCTAAAATAATTATTTTTCTTTCAGATATATCTTTTCTCAAAATTGTAAAAGTTGATTTTTTAAAGTTTTTAGTAAGTCAATATGTATATGCTTTTGTTTTGGTTCATATCTCTGATTTTAGCAATAACAAGGAAATTGCCTCTGCCGTTGCCAATCTAGGCAACTGTTCTTTTATTTATGTACTCTTAGAGAGTGACTCTGAACACTGAGAGGTCAAGGAACTTTCCTAGGGGAACACAACCAGGATGTGTCAGAGGTGGTGGGACTTTGAAGGCCTCTCTCCACCTACCTTCCATGCTGCTTCTCATTAAAGTCCTTTGAATAAATGTATTTCTGTTTTAAGACTTAAACTCTCAGCATACTGTTTTTGAATCTGTTTTTTTTTCCCTTATTTGCGAAGTAGAGAAACACATTTCTCTCATCTCACAGACCAAAACTAGTCCAGGAATCTGTTTTATCTCTTACTTTACCAGAACAATGGTGTGCTCCATGCACCAGCTGGGTGCGCCATAAACACTCAAGGGGTAATTGACAAAGAACAACAAAATCTTTGTTAATTTTTGATTTGAATCCTTTACCTAAACTAGAGTAACAAAGGGAAATGCTATCTTTTAAGTTTTCTTCTTCTTCTTCTTTGTGAGGCAATTGGGGTTAAGTGACTTGCCCAGGGTCACACAGCTAGTAGGTGTCAAGAGTCTGAGGCCGGATTTGAACTCAGTGCTCTATCCACTGCGCCACCTAGCTGCCCCACATCTTCTTTTTCTTAGAGGGCTATGGCTTTTTAAATTAACATTGTCATGGTCAAGTAGCAGTACTATACAGTTTCCATTATAGAAATTCTTTCAAACTACTTGGAAGTGTGTGTGTGTGTGTGAATGTGGAAAATATAGAGAATTCAAAGGAAATAGTCTTCCCAATTATAGTCCCGTTTCAACTATTCAGGGACTAATTATTCAATTTGTGGATTGCTTAGCTATCTTTGTATCCTTCTGCCTGCTCATTATTATGACCATTATGTGTACTGAGAGAAGAAAAAATCCAAATTAGTTGAAATTGTTATTTCTTGGCAGCATTGGGAGGAGGGTGAAATTACTGTCGAAGAGGAAGTTACATAGCCTAAAAGACTGCTTTGCCATTATGGTCCTTGAGTGGCTAGGACAGGCTTGTATTCAATGCCTCATCATGCTCTGGGGAAAATGCTGTATTAATCTCCTTATAAAATTTTCTTTAATTCCCCAGGAGCTTCAGTAGCTAACTACATTTAAAAAGGCCTGAGTCTTACTGCCAAAAATAAATAATCCTCAGTAAGCTTTGCTGCCATTGTCTGGTCCTGAACTGCACTTAAGATTTTTGTCCTTGTTCTTTCGGGGCCTTATTCAATGAGAATTGGAATAGAAAAAAAAAATAATAATCACCAGTGCCACTACTATTACTAACTACTGACACTACCACTATTACTACTTAATGTAGCACTTTAAAGTTTGCAAAGCACTATACATATGTTTGTATTTGATCCTCACAACGACCATGTAAGGTAGGTGCTATTATTAACCCAATTTCACCTATCAGGAAACTGAAGCTGAGAGAAATGAAGTAAGTTAGGGCCAAGGTCAACTAGCTAGTGTCTGAGGCAGAATTTGAACTCAATCTTTTTTACTCCAAGTCCAAGGATTCTGTCTACTAGTTGCCTCTTAAAATGAGACTTCTCTCTCTTGGATTACACACTCCCGCTACCCTGCTCCCATCCCATTATGGAAATCTTTGATTCTTCTTTCTCCTTTTTATTATCTCCTCCCATATATTTAAGTCCTAGAATTTCTACATTAGTGATATTTCTTGAATCAGTTATCCTTTCTCTATTTCTACTGATATAACTGTAGCTCAAAACATCATTACCTCTCATCTGAACTATTAAAGAAGCCTTCAATCTCCCCCTACTCCTCTCCATTTGACACACTAATAAAATACAGGTAAACAAATTATGTCATTCCACTAACTCTCTCCCTCCCCTCCAAAAAACAAAAAAACATTGAATGGCTCAACATTATTTACTGGAAAAAGTTCAAATTCTTTTATTCCTTATTTCTAAGACCATCTTCAGTTTGTCCCCAGTTTAGCTTTATACCTATCTCCTTTTAATTTGCATTTTCATGTTATTCATGACACATGAATATGCAAATGATCAGCATGGAAGTCCTGGTTTGGGAGCTCTTTTATTGACTTAATATTTAGGTCCTGAGAGTTGCTTGAAATAAAAAAGTTAAAGGATATGTCCAGGGTTTGTGATACAGCTAATAAGTCGGGGGAGGATTTGAATCCAAGTTTTTCCAGCTCTAACCCTGACATTCTACCTATCCACCACCACACTGCCTCTATTTTAATCTTAAAATTCTTATTAGTCATTGGGGACAGCTAGTTGGTGCAGTGGATACAGCACAACCTTGGATTCAGGAGGACCTGAGTCTAAATCCCAACTCAGATAGTTGACACTTATTAGCTATGTGACCCTGGGCAAGTCACTTATCCCTCATTGCCCTGCAAAAAAAACCCCCAAAAACAAAAACAAAAACAAAATTCTTATTAGTCATTACTTACACATTTTATTTCCCTTTCTAGATAGCAAGATTGGGGAAGATAGAGATTTTTTCTCTCTGCAGTACCCAGCCAATAGATAACAAATAGTAAGTATTTATTTAGTTTTTTTGTTTGCTTTTTGTTTTTTTTAGTGAGGCAATTGGGGTTAAGTGACTTGCCCAGAGTCACACAGCTAGTAAGTGTCAAGAGTCTGAGGCCGAATTTGAATTCAGGTCCTCCTGACTCCAGGGCCAGTGCTTTATCCACTGCGCCACCTAGCTGCCCCAATAAGTATTTATTTAATGAACTGCTTTCATTCTCATTTTAAAAGCACAACTCAGGTTTCCAAAATTCACCTATCTCCAAAATCTCACCCAATCAATGTTATAGTGTGACCCTGCTTGCAAAAATTAGCAGAATTCTAAATGTGGGTATTCAGAGCCACTTCTCCCCCTACCCCATTCCCAACAAAACAAAACAAATATGCACAGTCAAGCAAACCAAATACACTTTGTCCATGTACAAAAATGTACTTCTTATTCTGCATCTTGAATCCATGGGCTTTTTGTCTGGAGGTGGGTAGATCATTGATCAAGTTCCTAAGTCTTTCAGTTACTTGACTTTAACATCGTTGTTGTCATTGTATAAGTTGTCGTTCCAGTTCTGCTCACTTCATTCTGTATCACTTCATACACATCTTCCCAGGTTTATCTAAAGTCATCCTTTCATCATTTCTAATGGTCCAAAACTATTCCATTATATTCCTATTCCTTAAATTGTTTAGGTGTTCCCCCATTGGTGGCTATGCCCTTAGCTTTCAGATCTTTTCTATGAGAGAAAGAGCTGCTATAAATATTTTAGGTTCATTTGGGTCTTTTTCCTCTTTCTTGAACTCTTTGAGGTACCAACCTAGTAGCACTATCCCTGGGCCAAAGGGTATGCACAATTCAATAGCTTTGGGGGCATAGTCTCAAACTGCTTTGCAGAATGCCTGCACCATTTCAAAATTTCACCAACTGTGCATCCATATACCTGTTTTCTCACAGCCCCTCCAGGATTTGTCACTTTTTTTTGGTTCAACTTTGCCAGTTTGAGGCATGTGAGGTAGAAACTTAGCATTGTTTAAATGTACATTTCTCTATTCATTAGTGAATTCGGAACATTCTTTTGCATGTTTGTTGATAGCTTGGATTTCTTCCTTTGAAAACTACTATTTTATATTTTAGCTCCTGTTTCTTCACTGCTTTAGCTCAGCACTCTCTTATCAATTGTATTAAAAACAAGCAAACAGACTCAGAAATAGGAGTCAGACCTCTAGACCTTAATATCAGCTTTGCACTTACTAGTCATGAGACCTTGGACACATCACTCCTTAGACCACAGTTTGATCAACTGTCAAGGGGACTTGATAACCTCTGAGGTCCTTTGTGGCTTTACTATTGTGTAGCTTCTTTTCTCCTCCTCCTCCTCCTCCTCCTCGACAATGAGGGTTAAATGACTTGCCCAGGGTCACACAGCTAGTAAGTGTCAAGTGTCTGAGGCCAAATTTGAACTCAGGTCCTCCTGAATCCAGGGCTGGTGCTTTATCCACTGCACCACCTAGCTGCCCCCTATTGCATAACTTCTACAACACCTGATCATGATTACTTTTTCAACCTTCTGTTTTGACTATAGTCTTCTTTTCATGTTCTGGTCCTTTTCTGCTCACCTTACCTTTCATATAAATTGATGTCTGTAATCTCTATTTGTTTTTTCATCATTCCCTTCTACCGACATATCTCACATTAATTTACAAAAATTAATTTACATAAAAATTAAATGAGGGGGTTTGCATTCTCTTGGAACGATGCTTTAAAGGACTCCTTTAAAGAGTAAGCTTTCGTTGTTTGTGTATAAAGTTATTCATGAAAATATCATTTAGGTAAACCTTTCATTAAACATTAACCCATTTTTTTACATAAAATGAGGCATATGTTCCCTTTTCATGTTTTTCATCCATTAATGAAATAAAAATATAATAAACTCATATGTACTGGTTGAGATTTCTGGCTTCTCCTAACATTTTTTTCCTTTTATTCTAATTTTGCCTTCCATTGGTCTCCACACAGATAGTTAATTTTTTTATTATGATATAGTAAGTCTGATTTTAAGAATTTGTTCTTGACCATAAAAGGTGGATGCTTCCTTTTTTTGTAGTTTTCTTTGTGAATTTTAATTATGATTTTGATTACTGGGATTGAAATAGTGGTATACTTCAATAGAGTCAGGCAGACAAGTTCAAATCTGGTCTCACATACTAGTTTTGTGACCCTGGGCAAGTTACTTAAACTCTGCCTCATTTTACTTATCTCTAAAAAGGACAGAATAAATAGCAACTATCACCCAGGGTTATTGTGGGGATCGAATGAGATAATATCTGTAAAGCACTTGGCAAACCTTATAGTGCTATGTAAATGCCAGTTATTATTATTGTTATACTTCTAAGTTGCAATAATCTTCGTCATCAGTTTCTTTTTATTTTTGCCACTAAAAACTCCTTCCTTCCACTTTTGAAGGAAAAGAATGAATTTAACTGTCTGGAATATGTATAACTAAGCTGCTTGTTTTTAAACCCAAGAGACTTATGTAATTTTACATGGCAACATGTGCTAAAACTTTTGGAGGGCGGAGATAGAATGAAGAAACAAACATTTGTTCAAGCCTCAAAAGTGTGCTCTCCGCTTTTCAAAAGAGCAATTTGTGAGCAAAACATATTCCAGGCCAATTTGGTCACTGTAGGATTCATAAGCTCACCCATTGGCCAGATTCTTCTCCACCCCAGACTTAAAGCTTATAAATATCTTGTTTAAATCATTGATTTAAGCAGCTCATTCCTTTCCAATATGGCTTTCATAGATGACATCTTTATGTGGCTGAATTCTTCCCCTCTTCTTTCTCCCCGCCCCCCCTGCACTTTGGGCTTTCTTCCAGTTCCTGATGTTTTATATTGTAAATAAGTCCTTAAAAAAAAGCTTCTTGCCCCCGAATTCAGGTTATTATGGAGATCAGTTCTTTCAAAACAACTCCGGAGAATCAAGAGGATTCTTTTTTTCTTAAGGTTAAAATAATGGTCTGGGTGTATTTTCAGTTGAATATTTGAATATCTAGAGCTTCAATAATATCTTAGTATAATTCAGTAACTAAATAGTTACTGAATGATATAAATATTTGTTTTTTGCTTTTTTTTTTCTTTTGGTGAGGCAATTGGGGTTAAGTGACTTGCCCAGGGTCACACAGCTAGTAAGTGTTAAGTGTCTGAGGCCAGATTTGAACTCAGGTCCTTCTGAATCCAGGGTCAGTACTCTATCCATTGCACCACCTAGCTGCCCCTGAATTATATAAATATTAACCTCCTATCTCAGAGAAGAAGCAAAAATATCTAAATGCCTACTAAAATCATATTGATTTGAACCATTGGTTGTAATAATATGCATTTAAAATGTATACGACAGGCTAGTCATTAGAGTAGACAACCAAGTTCATTTTCAGTTATGTATATGAAATCAGCACCACTTGTTACACCAGGTTATTTTCATAGGTGCTTATTAAGTTAGAATAGATTTCTTATAGATGAGCCAGAGTGCTATTAAAATATTTAAGAAATTTCTTAAAGTAAGAGTCATTCCTTTTCTAAGCAAAACTTTTCCATGTATTTTGACTCCAATGTCAGACTGCTATCACTACAGCAAGCTGCCTTTCATATTACTATAATATTTCTTTTTAAAAGCTTTCTTGGGGCAGCTAGGTGGTGCAGTGGATAGAGCACCGGCCCTGGAGTCAGGAAGACCTGAGTTCAAATCCAGCCTCAGACACTTGACACTTACTAGCTGTGTGACCTTGGGCAAGTTACCCCAATTGCCTCAAAAAAGAAAAGAAAAGAAAAAGCTTTCTTTAGATTAGTTTATCTAGAAAACCTCATCTAGGTTTTGGGACTAGCCTATCACAACAGTCAATAATAATATAATAACATAAGCAGCATGGTCGGTGAGAATGAGATAGGAGATGGCTGCAGCAATTGACCAACCAACCAGCATTTCTGAAGAGACAACATGTACAAACAGAAGTATTTTTTCTCTCAGTCTTGGGTTGGGGATGTGTAGACCTTGGTTCAAGTGCTAGATCTGCCATTGGCTAAGTGTGTTTACCTGAGCAAGTCAACCAGCCATCCTGAACCTTAATGGATATAGCCCCCAAATTAGATGATTTCCAAGTTCTCTACCAGTCTTTTGATTCTATGTAACTGGTACAAGTGTACTCTGTACTGTAAGCTTGAAACATAATTCTGCAGTAGTCTTGGGTTTGTCCTAGTCATTAATAAATACTTGCTGGTCTATTGATGACAGTCATTCCTGTTTCATTGGTTTGAACTCATCTATAGTTAAACTTAAAAGGGTCCTTGGGTCCCCACAGAATGATATAGTGCTGCAGAAAACCCTGCTACATTCATAAAATACCACATGGCTGACTTGGATATCTAAGTGTAAATCCTGTGTAATGTTTCCTGTTAACATTCAGTTCAAGATAATTTCAAACTGATGACTTGGGGATGAGTGCTTCAATCGATTGATAAGAACAGATGATTTTGGTTGATCTCTTCAGAACCTTCAAAGTCTATCCAGGGGCAGCTAGGTGGCGCAGTGGATAGAGCACCAGCCCTGGAGTCAGGACTACCTGAGTTCAAATCTGGCCTCAGACACTGAACACTAGCTGTGTGACCCTGAGCAAATCACTTAACCTCACTAAACTAACTTGCCTCACTAAAAAAAAAACAAAAAACAAAGTCTATCCATATCATGCTTAAACAGCTGAACTCCAAACAGTGACCAAACAAAATTCTGAGTGATGTGGAATAGTCACATTTGAACTCAGGTCCTCCCAACCAGCGCTCTATCCACTGTGCCACCTAGCTGCCCCACTTCTTAGTGTTCTGGAGAAATACTCAGCACAGTTCAGGATAGACATAGGGACTAGCCTTGTAATTTCATGCATGCTCCCATAGGAGGAAAGTCCTTCTACCAAGGCAATGTCTCAGAGAGTTACCTAGAGCAGTGGTCTCAAACTTGAATAGGAATGGAGGCCACTAAACATATATAAGGATCCCTGCTGGTACATATTGATTTAGGTAATGTTAAGATGTGATTTTCTACATCTTATTGATAGGGTAGCTAGGGGGTGCAGTGGATAGATAGTCAGGATGAATCATCTTCTTGAGTTCAAATCTGGTCTCCGACACTTACTAGCTATGTGACCCTGGGCAAGTCACTTCACTCTGTTTGTGTCTGTTTCCACATCTGTAAAAATGAGCTGGAGAGGGGCAGCTAGGTGGCTCAGTGGATAGAGCACCAGTCCTGAAGTCAGGAGGACCTGAGTTCAAATCTGGCCTCAGACTCTTAATACTTGCTAGCTGTGTGATCTTAGGCAAGTCACTTAACCCCAATTGCCTCACCAAAAAGAAAAGAAAAAAAAAATGATCTGGAGAGGGAAATGGCAAACCACACTAATATTTTACCAAGAAAAGTCCAAATGGGTCATGAAGAATCTGACATGACTGAGCAATGACAACAAACGTCTTATCGAATTTTGTTTAGTTAAATATTTCTCAATTACATTTTAATCTGCCCATCTGCCCTTGGGAGTGTTGTGGGCATGCAGCCTGCAGGTGTATTTGACACCTCTGGCCTAGGGCCCTGAGCATTTCAGAAATCTTCCAGATCACATGGCCAGTATGTGTCAGAAACAGGGTGTAGAGATAGGTCTAAATGATAATGACTATTTTTTTTTCAATCTTCACAGAAGATAAAGAGATTAACTTTTTAAGGCTATGGCACTTGGGACAAATAATTTAAAGAACTTCAAATGAGAATGGGAATCAATTCCAGGGATTGGGGGTGAAGTGACAAAGTGGGTTGTAAAAGAGCTTTCCCTGCCCTACCTGAAGAGGAGAGGATGATTAGGGATCCTCAAATTTTTTCTCCCCAAGACCTAGGCTTCTATGTGTCTGATCTTAAAATATTCCAAGCTCTTGGCCTGACCTACTTCTTTTTGCTGTGATGTGACATTACTGCTCATTTTCCTTCCCTTTAACTAATGCTTGTTGTTTTCAAAAAATGAAAGAGAGCTTTGTTCCGTTCAGAGAGAGCAAACTAACTTGACTCTTCCAACCATTCTTGTGTGGAAAAGGCAACACTTATGTGGGTTGTCAACATAAACCAGTGAACCAGTGAATGTTTTATGTCTTGACATTTTCAGCAGTGGTCAAAGAAGTAAGCATTTGACTCTGTCAGGTCAATGGGAAGTGAGACGGATTTTGCTCATTATGGCTTTGAGAATATTTGTGAAATAATGTGACAAATATGGAGATACGTGTTGCATGAGTGAGAGTGTGTAATCAACTGTATCAAATTGCTTGACTTCTCAGGGAGAGAGGGACAGAATTTGGAACTCAAAATTAAAAAAAAATATATAAATGTTAAAAATTGTTCTTAAATGTAATTGGGAAAAAATAAAATATTGTTTTAAAAGAGGAATATCTGGGAAAGGTAGAAACATCAGGATGTCCTCACAAATCCACTGATTTCTTATGCAGTTTTACGCTCTTTATTGATATGTGATGAAGTTAAACTGAGTACTGAGTTGATATGCCTAGGCCTGATTTCCCCTCTACTTTCTCCAGCAGTATCCAGGGAGGAAACTGGAGGTTGGGTGTGCTGGAGTCAGCTCCAACCAGCTTGCAAGATCTGGTTGTTGAATTTTCAGTGGGTGCATTTATATCCCAAAAATTGGCAAGTGATACAAATCCGGGCTTGATTTATTATTTTATTCATTGTCTAGACTCATGAAAGTGATGGTGAAACCATTTCTAAGGCAGGTTAAACTCAAAATTGTATTGTGTGTAAATTTTTTCTCCAAGAGCTGATTATTAAGATTTGCCAGCACATCTCTGGTGTATGGGTTTTGTAGGGTATTTGTGTTGTGAGATGGGGCTGGTGTGGTAACCATGAAAAGTTTGGAAAGGGTCAAAAGAACAAAATGCCAGAGAAAAACCACCTTTTGTACAATTTTATTGGAGGCTAGCCTTATCTTTCTGCTCAATGGAAACATGTATCCCTCCTTGACCAATACTCATTTTTACTTTATGGGACTGTGAAAGGCATGGATAGACCCAGGCACAGGGAGAATCAGAGAGCTGGGATGGAAAAGAGGAGTTGGGAAGAGTTAGAACACTAATATTAGAATACTGATTTTATTACTAAACAACTGTCTACTGTTGGCAAATCACAGCCTCCTTATCTGTAAAATGAGGCACTCCAACTAGGCGATATCTAAAACTCTATGGTTCTATGGCCTGCTGTAAATACCTGTTATTTAGTCAGTCAGTTCATACTAAGCCCTAGGAATACAAAGAAAGGCAAAAGACAGCTACCACCCTGGAGGAGCTCACATCCTAATGGGGAAGATGGTATGAAAGCAATGATGTATGAATAAGCTGTGTGCAGGATATACAAGATCTAATCAACATAGGAAAGGCACTAACATTTAGAGGAACTGGAAAAGACTTCCTGTAGATTGTCAACTCCTCCATGTTGTAGAATTTCCAGTCTTCACTTAGGATACCTCACAGTACCATTCATGACATGTGATCATATAAAATGTGGACCAAGTGAGGGAGAGGTTTTAAATTTGTATATTTGAGATTATTAAAGTTAAATTTATTGTTTTTTACATAAAATATAAATAGCTCTCATATTTTCTTCTGTGCCCTTGAAGTCTGTACACTCCACTTTGGAGAACAGTAGTGTAGATAGGCTGCATTTTATTGTTGCGAGAGAACAGTGGGAAAAACACTTGATATAATGTGAGGAGACCAGGATTTGAGCCTGAAATCTGCCACTTGTAGATTGTGTGATCTAGGGCAATTCACACTCCTTCCCCGATTCTCTTATCTGTAAAATGGAGTTAATAATATTTGTACTACTTCCCTCCCAGGAATGTTTTTAGGGAAGATTTTTATAATCTGTAAAATACTATAGAAAAGAGTTATTGGTACTAATAATACACACAGGTCTACCCCCTTACAAAGGTCAAAGAGGAAGGGAAGGGGTAGAATTGTAGTTTCTAACTTCGTAGTGTCAGGCAAGGAAGCAGCAAAAAGCACTTATTGATTACAGTGTGCCAGACCCCATGCTAAGCACTGGGGATATGAATAAAAAAAAAAACTAAAAACCCTGCCCTCAAAGATCTTACTTTCTAATGAAAGAAGACAATACATAAAAGGGAGGTGGAAAGCAAGGGAGGGGAGAGGGAGGGAATAATATGCAGGTGTGTGACTTTTTACAACTTTAAAAAAAAGTTATCATTTATTAATTTTAAACATTCTTTCCTTTTTAAATTTTGAATTCGAAATTCTCTCCCTCCCACCTTTCTCCAAACAATGAAAAAGCAAGCAAAAATGACATCAATTATACACGTGAAATCTTGTAAAACATATTTCCATATTAGCCATATTACAAAAATAAAAAAAATAAAGTAAAACGTTATACTTCAATTTATACTCAGAGTTCATCAGTTCTCTTTCTGGATGTGGATAGCATTTTTTCATCAGGAGTCTTTTGAAATTGTCTGGATCACTGGAGCTAAGTCTTTCACAGCTGATCATCATTACAATTGTATACAATGCTCTCTGGGTTATTCTCTCTTCACTTTGCATCAGTTCATAAAGGTCTTACCTTGTTTATTTGTTGTTGTTTTTTTTCTTCCTGAAATCCCTCTCCCCACCTCCCCAATTTCTTATAGCACAGTAGTACTCCATGTCACAGGAGATAGGTGGTTGGGGTCCTTAGGTATTCCTCTGTAAAGAATTACACTCTTGCACACAGTCCAATTAGGATTAAAAAGATCTTTTATTTGGCGCTAGAGAAAGTGAGGAAAGTCAAAGACAGCCTCCCATATTCCTCTGAGAACAGAAGAAAAGCCAAAGCTTTTATAGAAGATGGATGGGGTGACCACCTGACAGTGGAAAGTTCCTTATTTCTGAGGTGTGTCCTTCCCTTAATTGGCCAAGCTAAACTTTAGTTTAATTCCTCAATATGTCTGTCCTGTTATCTGGTCACCTTTGGTTTTGGTTCGCAAAGGAGAAACTTCTTTTGACTTATCCTAATGTCCTAATTTAGCCCAAAGTCATCCATAAGAATCATAGGTCACAACTTGTTCAGCCATTCCCCAATTGTGCTGGCCTTTACCGAGGAAGGGCCCCGGCTATCTGGCAACCACAAGTTCTAGCTTTCCTTTCTACCTTCAAAATGACAACAGGGCCCTTGTTCCCTTGTGTTCCTCTCATCCCCTGCAGCCGAGACCCAGAACTGCTTCTGGGCAATAGAATCGCCAATCAGCACCAGATGTACCAAGTGCCAGTAAAGAGTGCCCTATAATCTCTTTTTGACCAGTTATATGACCCCCTACCTTCTCTGGCCTGAGAGCTCCTAAAGCTGATGCTGCTGCCTCCAAAGTCTGCTACTAGTGCTGCCTCTGTGTGCCTGTGCTCTGGACAGGCTTCAATCCTGGTATCACAGACCTCTTCTGCCAGCTTCTTAAGTTGTCTTAGGCTGGAAAAATGTCTCACCTGACCTTTAGTAAGCTCTGCTACTCCAAAATTTGATTTAAGGTATTATTTTAAAGTTGTTTGGAGGGGAATATTGGGAGAGTTCCTTTGGGTTGCTGCCTGTATTCCACCATACTGGTGCCTGGGCATAATGTTAGTGAACTCAGAAGCAGGAATAGGAAGAAAATTAAGTTTGGCCGGCCTGGGCCCTTCCCCAAAATGGAAGTCCAGGGAAGGAGCTTACCAGTGAAAAACAAAGAAGTAGAACCTTTGCTTTTCTGAAACATTAGCCTGGTCATAGATGACTCTACCTATAGAGGGAAACTGTTCATGGAAGGAGTTGAGGGAATTGAATTATTAGAAAGATGTTGGTCTAAGGTATCAGTATCTTTGCTGAAGTATTTGCAAACTATTAGATGCTATCTCAAGATGAGAGAGGGGAAAGAGGGAGAGATGGAGAGGGAGGGAGGACAAGAGGGAGGGAGAGAGAGAGAGAGGGCGGGGTATAATGTAAAATAGTAGCTTGACTATTAACTTTGCCCTACTTTGATTTTTCATTTTTAGGTTATTCCTACTGGGCAACACAGAGCCTTTACATTTTCGCACAAAATTTTATAAGAAAGGGTGATCCTGCTTTTGTGGACTTCACTGATAAAATATTTGCTGATGAAGAAGAAATGGATTTAACCATTCTGACCTATGAGGTAATTTGTTCATTGTTTTGTTTTGAAGTCAAGCCCCAAATCTTGAAATCATGAGTATAGTATTTGAGGGAAAACCTTGAAAAAGTTATTTTGGCATAAGATGAGTTGGGGCATCCCTTCCCATTTGAGGATTCCCGGACTCTAACAAGAAACCATTTCCCTATCCCAAATTACTCACATTTCTATGTACCTGATATCCATTCCTAATTAGTCAATCAATAAGCATTCACTATGAACCTACTATGGTGCTAGTTTATTAAATATTATTTATTAAATAAAATAGAAAAGCCTTTTTCCCCATGAAATTTTGCCTGTCTCTCTCCTTCCCTTACTCTTCCTCCTCCTCTTCCTACTCCTACTCCTACTATGACACACTCCCAATCTTTAAGCTTAAGTAAACATTGAAGTTATTGATGGTACGGTTTACTAACAGTATAGCAAACAATAAAGCAGATGTTTGTTTGTTTTTCAATGTATCAGCTGATTATGAGAGATCACAATCAGTGTCCCCTGTTGTCATTGATACAGTTGGCTTATCAATTCTTGGAACACAGTGCTACCATTTAGTTCAATCAGGTTGCCAGTTGAAGTCTCTCCTCACTTTAATCTTAGTCCCAAAGACCATTGGTATGAGATTCTCTCTCTCTCTCTCTTTTTTTTTTTTTCTTTGCGGGGCAATGGGGGTTAAATGACTTGCCCAGGGTCACACAGCTAGTAAGTGTCAAGTGTCTGAGGATGGATTTGAACTCAGGTCCTCTTGAATCCAGGGCCATGCTTTATCCACTGTGCCACCTAGCTGCCCCCCCCCTTTTTTTTTGGGTGAGGCAATTGGGGTTAAGTGACTTTGCCCAGGGTCACACAGCTAGTAAGTGTTAAGTGTCTGAGGCCAGATTTGAACTCAGGTCCTCCTGAGTCAATACAATTTTAAGCAAGACTATGTCTCCTCACTTCCAAAAGCAAATACATATTGTTTGACTAATAAAGAAGTAATCTCATTTATTTAGAATTTTAAAGTTTTCTGAATGGATGTTTTTTCTCCTCTTAATTTCTGTGACATTTAATAAGGTAGTTTCACTGGTTATAGCCTTATCTTGAACTATTGTAAATGTCAGACCTAATCCAGTCAAGACCTATTGAAGGAGTTTACCAAATCTTTACATAAAAAGCAATCCTATTACATGTGATTTAAGAGATCCTTAAAACTGAAGAATTGAGGCAGATGGTGTGGTTCTTCAATATAAACAGCAAGCCCTTCATAAGAGTTGATTCTATGGAAAATTTAAACATCTGAAAGATGAGTGATAGTGCTGGTGGGAAGTACATTTTTTTTTTAGTGAGGCAATTGGGGTTAAGTGACTTGCCCAGGGTCACACAGCTAGTAAGTGTTAAGTATCTGAGGGCCGGATTTGAACTCAGGTACTCCTGACTCCAGGGCCGGTGCTCTATCCACTGCACCACCTAGCTGCCCCAGGAAGTACATTTTTGATAATCCTAAAGAATCATCAAATGTCTTAATCTGTGAATGGGGGAGGATCGGGAAAGGTTCCTATAACATTTTCTTTGCCACAGAATGCTTCATTCTGGGCATCTACAGCTCCACCTGGTTTCAATTCCAGGGAAGAATAAATCCCTCTCTGAATAATCTCATTACCGTGCTGTTAACTTAAGCCTTGGATACTATCTCTCCTGCCTTCCTCTTCCCTCTGACTGGAGAGCCGAAGGGTGGAGTAGTGACCTCCCAAAGACTTCTTTTATAGGAGGCAGAAATTGGACTTCCACCTTATTCTACTTTGCATCTTCAGCTTCAACTCCACAGAAAAATGTGCCCCAAACAACTACCACCACACTTCTAGCTTCCTTTTGTATGTTGTCTTCCCTCATTAGATTATAAACTCTTTGAAGACAAGAACTGTCTTTTGTTTTTCTTATTTGTATCCCCAACATTTAGCACAGTGCCTGCTACATAGTAGGCTCTTAATAAATGTTTATTGCATTGAATTGAGTAGAATTATAGTCTTTGCATTAGAATCATAGGAAGTGGAATGACCAACATCACTCTTCAGTATACCTCAGTGCAGGCAATTAAGCACAGTTCTACTAAGGTTCAAGGGTTGAGGCTGTATTCATGTTTATTAGGAGCATTAGAAAGGGAAAATTATGTGGTTTTCTGGGATCCACCTTCAATAAGTTCTCATCCTTATTGCCAGAAAGGTGTCTCCAATTATCAACACCCAATACAAGAACCTTTGACATTACAGATTATCAAATTACTCTAGAAAATATTGACAAGGGGGCAGTTAGGTGGTACAGTGGCTAAAACACTGGCCCTCAATTCAGGATGACCTGAGTTCAAGTCTGGCCTCAGACACTTGACACTTACTAGATGTGTGACCCTGGGCAAGTCACTTAATCCTCGTTGCCCTGAAAAAAAGAAAGAAAGAAAGAAAATATTGACGAACCATTTATAGTTAATTCAAATGGTGCAAAATACTTTGTATCCCATGAAGTCTGACTTTTTCTTTGGACTTCATAAAGAAAACTTTTTTTTTTTTTTTAGTGAGGCAATTAGGGTTAGGTGACTTGCCCAGGGTCACACAGCTAGTAAGTGTTAAGTGTCTGAGGCTGGATTTGAACTCAGGTACTCCTGACTCCCAGGCCGGTGCTTTATCCACTGTGCCACCTAGCTGCCCCATAGCAAACTTTTCTAAAATTAGTATTCTCTGCAAAATGCATAATTTTGATTACATTAAATTAAAAATGTTTAGCACAAACAAAACGAATGCAAGCAAAATTAGAAAGTAAGCTGGGAAACAATTTTTTTTTAGCCAGTGTTTCTGATAAAGGCCTCATTTCTAAAATATATAGAGAACTGAATCAAATTTATAAGAATGCAAGTCATTCCCCAATTGAGAAATGGTCAAAAGATATGAACAAGAAGTTTTTAGATAAAGAAATTACAGCTATCTATAGTCATATAAAAAATGTTCTCCATCACTGATTAGAGAAATGCAAATTAAAACTTGTAATGATTAGAATGATGTCACCTGCTGGAGACTTACTGTAGCAAAGCGCCACCATGAGGTGAAGGCCTCTGAGGGCAAGCCATGTGGTCAAGGTCCTTAGTGTCAGGAAGTGACGTTTGCTCATGGGTACTGTCTATCAAGGCTACCAGCCAATCAACTTGAGGAGCCTCCCATTTCTGGGAGGAGGACACAAAGTAGGAAGTGGACGCTGGCAGAGGGGTGCGGTCTCTTTTTGGTTCCTGACCTCACCATGGTGGGTCGGATGATAGGGTCTCTTAAAAATAGTTAGATTTTTACCTTTCTCTCTGATTCTAATGCTCTTTAATAAATACTTAAACATTTAAATACTCTTGCTAAAGCTTATAATTTATTGGCAACCACTCATTAGATTTTAGATAGTTTTCCTAAAATTTTAGCCCCTTACAAACTACTCTGAGGTATCGCCTCACACCTATCAGATTGGCTAATATGACAAAAAAAGAAAACAATAAATGTTGGAGATGTAGGAAAATTGGAGCACTGAACATTGTTGGTGGAGTTGTGAACTGATGCAACCATTCTGAAGATCAATTTGGAACCATGCCCAAAAGGCTATAAAGCTGTGCATACCCTTTGACCCAGTAATACCACTACTAGGTCTCTATCCCAAAGAGATCATAAAATAGTGAAAGGGACCCACACGTACAAAAATATTTATAGTTGCTCTTTTTGTGGCGGCAAAGAATTGGAAATTGAGGGGATGCCTATCAATTGGGGAATGGCTAAACAAGTTGTGGTATATGAATGCAATGGAATATGATTGTGCTGTAAGAAATGATAAGCAGATGGTTTTCAGAAAGTCCTGCAAAGACTTACATGAATTGATGCTGAGTGAAATGAACAGAACCAAGAGAACATTGTACATAGTATCAACAACATTGTGTGATGATCAACTGTGATAGACTTAACTCTTTTCAGCAATACAATGATTGAAGACAATGCCATAAAACTATTGTGCTATAAGAAATGATGAGCAGGCAGGCTTCAAACCTGGAAAGACTTACATGAACTGATGCTGAGTGAAATGTGCAGAACCAAGAGAACATTGTACGTAGTAACAACAACATTGTGTGATGATCAACTGTGATAGATTTAGCTCTTCTTAGCAATACAATGATTCAAGACAGACCCAAAAGACTCATGATGGAAAATGCTCTACACATGCAGAAAAAGAACTATGGAGTCTGAATGCAGTTTGAAGCATTCTATTTTTGCTTTTGTTGTTGCTGGGTTTGTTGTTATTGCTTCTTTTTTCTTGTGTTTTTTTTCCTTTTGTTCTGATTCTTCTCTCACAACATGACTGATGTGGAAATTTGTTTAACATGATTGTAATGTATAACCTATATCGGATTGCTTGCTGGCTTTGGGAGGGGGGGCATAAAAGAGGGAGGGAGAAAAATTTTGAACTAAAAATCTTACAAAAATGAATGTTGAAAACCATCCTTACATGTAATTCAGAAAAAAATACTAAGAGGAAAAAAAAGAAAATTAGTATTCTTTCTCTTCATCTTCTTCCTCAAAGAATGGGTTGTTCCCCAAAAGCCTGTTCTTGTACCTCTTCCTGAATGTTGGCATACAACATTGTTGTGTTTGACTCTTTGTGACCCCATTGGGGTTTTCTTGTTAAGACACTAGAGTGCCCACATGTACAAGACACTGGAGTGGTTTACTATTTCCTTCTCTAGTTTATTTTACAGATAAGGAAACTGAGGCACAGAGGGTGAAGTGACTTGCCCAGGGTCACACAACTAGCAAGTGAGGCCAGATTTGAACTCAAGAAGAGGTGTCTTCCTGATCTGAGGTGG
Source organism: Dromiciops gliroides (assembly GCF_019393635.1). NCBI lineage: Eukaryota > Metazoa > Chordata > Mammalia > Microbiotheria > Microbiotheriidae > Dromiciops > Dromiciops gliroides. The sequence continues at coordinate 264,782,415 of NC_057861.1, read as the reverse complement.
GGCACTCTATCAACTCTGAAACTTAGCTACTTCTTATAGTATGATAGATTCATAGATTTCAAGCTGGAAGGCCATGTAATCCAACTCCCTCATTTTGCAGATAAAGAAGCAGAGACATAGAGAAGTGAAATCACTTACCCAAGACCACACGGGTTGATAACTGGTAGAGCTAGAATTTAAACCCAGGTCCTTTGACTCTGAATCCAGCATTCTTTTTACTATAGCTTCTCTTCTTTTATATGTTCTTTCTGTAAAGTGTGGGCAATATACAAGGAGATAGATAGATTATAGATAAACATATATACATGTATACACATACATACACATATGCACATACATATATATGCATGTGTAGATATATAAGTTTGATACCATAGCTACCCCTGAGTTTTGGTACGGCATAATTTATAACTAGGATATAAGTATAGAAAAACATCCCTTATTCAGAAGAAATAGACTAGATAAGAGTGATGGAATATCATCATATTAATATTTAACACTATTTTAACATAAATATGTAGGCATTTTCATGTAGAGAAATTAAGGAACAATAGTGAGGAAAGATTGGTGGACAGCAATAGAGGAATTAACAGAGGAGTATACTTAATTCTCTTGCCCAAAAAGAGAAAATAGATGATGAGTATGGGAAGCAGATCACAAATCCGAAATGGAAAGATAATGTAATAATAATGAGACTGCAACTAACATGCTAGAGCTATAATTTAATTCTTTAAAAAATAGAAGAAAAAATAAAAGCAATTTCTGCACTAGATATTCTGCAAAAATGAAGAACTGATAGATAAAAAACAAATGATCAATTTTTGTTTTTCAGTTGTATGAGGATAGAGGAAGTTAAGTACAATCCATGAATTTGGAAGATCAAGTCTCAAAGAATTCAGAGAGAAGATGGCTCTTGTGGCCTAAAATTATTTTAAAACATTTAATTGATATATTTTGTTTTCATATCTCCTACTTCAGAATGTATCCTCCATTCTTTACCCAGTGGTCCATCTCTTCTAACATTAGAATAAAAAAAGAAGAAAAAAAACTAGTTCAGCTGACCTAATCAACACATGAACCATATGGTCTTTACCATATGCAATATTCTACACCCATAGTCACCCACCTTTGCAAAGAAGGAAGGTAAATGCATTTTTAAACTCTTCATCAGAGTTTAGTTTCTTCTTTTGGTTATGTCTACTTCCATTGTTATAATCATTCTCTATATTGTTTTCTTGTTTTACTTACATCACTGCATCAGTTCATGTTTCCCATGCTTCCTTGAATTCTTCATATTTATCATTTCATACAACCCAGTACATTCTACTCCATTATGTACCACATTTTAAGCTATTACCCAGTCACTGATCATTGCCTAAAATTCTATGGAGGAAGTCATTTCAAGAAAAATGGAAAGTTATCTAGAATGACATTCTGATGACATGGATGCAAATGAGAATGAAGAAAAGGGGATATCTGTCTAAGGGTGCTGATGTAAATGAAAAGGAATATATTTGCCTTAGATTTTTAGGGAGGTATTTCTAGATGATGGAAGCAAATACTAAGGAAAAATTTTAAAATAGCATCATGTTCCTGGAAGAGTGATGTGAAAATTTTTTAAAATCTCAATATGAACTAAGGCTGGTGATGAATTCTAAGAACAACAGTAAACCAAACCAAACCAAACCCTTTTTTAAAGCTATGCAAGGAACAACAACAAAAAGAAAAAAAAACAAAGAGAAAATAAGCCTAGAACCTGGAGTAAATAGATTGGTGTTAACAACTGGAGAAAAACAGAACAATTTTGCTCTTATTTTGTTTCTGTTTTGATTACCCAGAAAAATGATCTTTTATGGGAAAGAAACACAGAGTAAAAGTGCTTTAAGTGAGAGTTGAAAACTAAAATTAGTGAGAAAAAATTAAGAATCTCTTACCTGCCAAGTATCCCCAAGCATCCAAGAATTATATCCCTGGGTTGTGGATTCCATTGCTAAACTACTACTGATGATCTTTGAAAATCTGTGGAGAATGAGAGACACTGCAGGACTAGATATGGGCAAATATTGTTTTAGCTTTCAAAAAAGAGAAGAGGGAAAAGTCTTCAAAGTATAGATGAGGCAGTTTTAATTCCTGTTAAAATTCTATAACATTATAAAACTAGGCCTTGTGAATATGTCTAAAGGAAGGTTTGGAGATCTCTGAGTATCACTATGGACTCATCATGTTCATGCCAGACTTCATTTTCTCTTTTGACAGCTGGGTAAGGAGAATGTTTCAGACATAGTACATTCAAATTTCAGTAAAGCATTTGAGAGGTGATCATCATATTTGAGACTCTCCGGAGCTGGGCACTCCCTTACAGTTCAGTCTGATATGTTGCTCCCTCTACTGCACAAACTGAGCTACTTTCATTTCTCCATAGTGTCCCATTCTGTACTGCTTTTATACCTCTGTTTTTACAATTTCCTATGTTCAAAATATCCTTCCTATGCCACCTCCTCTAAAAAACCTCCCTTGTTCCACCAGTGGTGAGGACCTATCTCCTCAGACATTATCTAGCTCTGTTTTGTAACTCCATTGGGCTTATCTTGTAATATTTAGCATTATAGTCAGTATTTTTTACTTATTCTCACACAGCTAGTAAGTTCAAATCTTACCTCAGACATGTATTATCTGCGTGACCCTGGACAAGTCACTTAATGCCAATTGCCTTAATCATGTGGGGTCATATCCAGTCATCCTGATGTATATCTTGTCATTGGACACAGATGGCTCTGGAGGAGAGAATGAGGATGGTGACCTCGCACAGCCCTCTCTCACTTAAATCTATTTCGCTGCAAGTCATGACATCACCCTGATGTCATGGTCCTCTTTGAGAATGAAGGATAAATAACAACAACTTCACTGGGCTTGCCAGGTAATATTTTGTCTTACACAAACTTTGTGACTCCCTCAGCACCTGGCATAGTACTATGCAACATAGTAGGTGCTTGATCAATGTTTGCTTATATAAAGTGCTGAGGTTATTTTCTTGTTCTTCCCACTGGTAGCCTTTTTCTGCTTATTTCTGGATTCTTGGTCGTTTTGGAAGGTTGAAATTGATGGGGCTCTTGCTACTGGAAAAGTGGAATGTTACAGTTGTGTTTGTTTGCAAGTAGGCACTTAAAAATTCAACAGCGTTCAGAATCGTAACATTCTTGAGCACAGTCTTTTGTAATAGGGATATCTTAATTGATGAGAGATGCTAAAGTCAAACACTGGACATCAAGAACTCTCAAGTGTGATTTGATTATCATGACATCAGGATTTCATAATCTATAATGTGCAAATTTGAAGTCCTCTGTGCAGAACTTCAGTAAGTGATTAGCATAGTGCCTGGCACATAACACGTGTAATATGCTTGTTAACTTGACTTGTAGCTTGCTTTTTTTCTTTTAACAACTAACACTAATCAGTTTCTTTTAATCCATTTAAAAAGTTTTACTTTACTAAATGCTTTTCCTTACTTGCAAAACAAGCCTAATTTTTTAAAACCCCACAATTATGAACATGATTTGATCAGATCATCTTAAAAATATTCCTCATAGTAAGAAGGTCAGAATTTAATATTACTACACTGTTGTTATTGTTCAGTTTTTTTCAGTCCTGTCTGACTTTTTGTGACCCTCCCCTTTGAGTTTTTTGGGAAGAGATATTGGAGCGGTTTGCCATTTCCTTCTCCCCCTCATTTTACAGATGAAGAAGCAGGCAAACAGGATTTTAAGTGACTTGCCCAGAGTCACACATGTAGTACTTGTCTGAGGCCAAATTTGAACTCAGAAAAATGAGTTCTCCTGACTCCAGGCCCTGCATTCTATTCACTGTGCCACCTAGTGCCAATTACTCTATTACAGAATATTAATTTAATATTACTACGTTAGAGAATATCAATATTTCTACAACCATTTAAAGCTGCTTCTGTGTTTTGTGACTGTTCTTTTTTGAATTAATTTTATGTTTCTATTCTTTTCAAAGTACCACAACAATTTCTAAAAGGGTATGATATTAAAGATTTGAATTCTGCAGTAGAATTATAGAGGGATGATCCTAATGAATGAATGAAAAAGCACTTATGAAGTGTTACTATGTTCTGAGCATCTTGTGAAATGATGGAGATACAAATAGAAAAGCAAAATAATTCTTTCTCTCAAGTTGCTCTGATTGTAATGGGAGCTTTACATATACAGAAGATTTCAATTGTTAAGTCAGATGGAAAGTTCCCATTGGCCTTAAGGTGCAGTGGCAAGACTGATAGTAATGCACATTCATTCATTGTTTCTACAGAGCAAATCGTATCATTTTCTGACATTGAACAATTGGAGAGTGTCTAGGATGTTGGGAGTGAGAATGCTCTTTCCCAGATCTTGGGTAGCTGTGGCTGTAGCAATTCCTGAAATCCTCAGCTCCACAAGAGTTGTTTCCATCAATGGCTCTGAGGGCTGGGCTGAGAGCACTGTTATTCTCAAGGTTCTTGTGTTCCGGGTGCTTGGCTATCTCCATTAGGGTCTGAGGGGGAGTGGTTGTTCAGGTAGTGGGGGGTGATTTGATTTGCCTGGCATATGTTGTCAAAGATCTGATATTATTCCTGGGCAAAAGAATGATATACATGGCTACACATTTATAAACTAAAATGTCATTATTTTTGCTTTGAATTTTATAGTTTTCTCTGAATTAGTTTCATTGATATGCTATTTCCCATGATTGTGGATCTTTTAGTAAGCAGAAAAGTTTAAGTTGTGAGAAATCTAGATATCTTTAATCCTATGATCATGGGGTGATGGACAAAATGTTAGTTATGGAGTCAGGAATACATACATTTATATCCCTCTTCTAATATTTACAATCTGTAATTACAAGACCATTTAACCCCTTAATTAACTAGCTTCTTCTAACTTGCTTATTTCCTTTGGTGACACCACCATTCTTTCAGACACCCATGTTTGCCTCATAGGAGTATTCATCCATTACTCTTTGCCCTCCCTCACCTACCCAATTGAATATCCAGTCAATTGACAAATATTCCTGATTCTCCTCTTTCACATCTTTCACACCTACCACCTCCATTCACACATCCACCACCCTAATCCAGTGAGTCATTAAATATTTTTAGGCCTCAGTTTCCTCATTTGTAAATTAGGGATAATAACACTTGGTACCTCACTGGGAAGAGTGTGAGGCTCAAATAAGTGTACAAAGTACATTACAAAAAGTTTAAATACTCTATCATTATCAATTATTATTATTTCTTCATACCATGTTTCTCATTGGTGACACACAAATTTCAGGTGATATATCCATGTCTTCTTTTACAAAATGTCCACCACTTATTATCTTTGCTTCTGTATAATTTATTTCTTGCCTTGAGAGCACAAGTAAAATTATTGATATTTTCCAGTTACCATACAGGGGATCCCAAATGTCATAGGGAAATTTAAGATTTCATAATCTTAAAATAGAACTAAATTTTTTGGGATACCTTGTATACAATAATAGCTCAATGTATGTAATGTTTTTAAGGTTTACATGAGAACCTTGCAAGTCAGGTCAAGTATATTAACCCTATTTCATGGACAAGGAGACAAGCTCAAAGAGCATAAATGTCTTGCTCAGTATTATATTATTAACTATTTAAACTATGACTAGAATTTGGGTCTTTTAACTCATAGTCCATTGGGGTTATTTTTTTTTAAATTATACAAAGAATTAGAGTATGAATAGGTAAGCCATTAACAAAATTGCTTCTTCATGTGTTCTTACTTGTTGAGAAGCAATGAGACTCATAGTCTACTTGTATCATTACCCTTGGCCTTTGGATTTAGCATGAGTAGAATGGCCTGAGAAACTATATCTCTAAGCCGAATGTGAGTGATAAAGAAATTTATTTGAGTAGACTGAGTCTCTTTTTGAGCACCATGGAATTGGTGCCAAAGGCCTGGATCTATACCAGAAATGGGTTTTTGGATCAGCTTATAGATGAAGCAGTTGGATTTGATGACAATCTGGCCTTAACATTTGTTCCCTCAGTGACTGCCAAGATTGATTGGGTTTATTTGATGAGTTGTGCAAATGTCCCTTCCTCCATCTCTACTCCATATGTATCCCCCTCCATCTCTACTTCAAAGTTACATGTATTCCATCCAAAGCTATATTCTTGGTATAGAGACTCACCTTTCCTAATGGAAGAATATTTTGGTCAAAGGGAATCTGATTAGTTACACTTCCCCAGTATATAAAGTAATGATTGAAATGGGGAAGAAACATGACCCATCCTTCCTATCTACCAATATCAGTTTTGAGGGTGAGGGAAAAGTAAGACAAATAGAAAGGTAGAATCAAAGCCATCAGAATAATGAGAATCCTCTTCCTTAAGCACTGAGTTAGCAGGAACATTTGTTTTGATTCATTGAATTCAGTCTTTAGCCAAGTTGACTGGCATGCTTCTATTCAACATATTGAAGTTTATCTGTATTTCGATTTTGATTGAGAAGTTCCAGCCAACATTTTGCTTCCTTCAATTCTGTGGAGCCTTATTTGGCATAAGTAAACACAATGAGCTTTCATCTAATCTCTTTTTTTTAAATCTGAATCCTACTCATCATACTGAAATAATACCTAAATCCACATGGAAATAAATGCCGCTATTACAGAGATATTTCGTTCATATTTAGAGTAGCTCTTTTAACCAGGTAGGGTTCTTGTAGAGAAGGCCTGTGTGATATATAACCAAGTCTACTGACTTTAAATTTAATTCAGTTCCACATTTAATAAGCACCTATTAAGTGTAAGACATGCAGAGACAAGAACAAAGCAGTTCTTGTCCTCAAGGGACTTATGTTCTATTGGGTTTAGGATGTGTGTATAACATGTACACAGAGAAGTGAAGACAATGAAATTTGAGGAAGGAGAGAAGGATCTAGAAAGGATCAGGGATGTTTACTGGGGAGGTGGGCAGCATCTGCCTTTTGAAGTCAGGAATCTGAAAGGCCAAAATAAGGAATTAGATCTTAGCCAATGGGGCAACTTGAGTGAATGCATGGAAATAGGATAACTAGTTAGTCCAGTCTGGCTGGAATAGAAAGTACATGAAGGGGAATAATGTGAAATACAGCTGGAAAGGTAGGTTGGAGCCAAACTATGCAAGCACAGAAGCAGCAGCCTGAGGAGTTTATATGTTTTCCTAGAGGCAGTGGGGAGCCTTTGAAGGTTTTCAAGCTGGGAAGTAATAAAGTCAGAGCTTTGCCTTAGGAAGACTATTTTGGCAGCTGTGTGGAGGATGGGTTAGAGGGTTGAGATCAATTAGGAGGCTATTAAAATTGTACAAGTGAGTGGTAATGAGAGGCTGAATTAGGATTCTGGCAGTGCAAGTGGAGAAGGGGATGGATGCAAGAAATGTTGTGGTGGTAGAATTGCCAAAATATGATGAGTGACTGGATATGGGAAGCAAGGGTGAGGGAAAAATCCAAGAGAGCTCTGAGATTATGAACCTGGTTACTAGAGGGTTGGTGGTATTCTCTACAGGAAAAATAAAGCTTGGAAGAGAGGCGGGTTTAGGCAGCAAGATGATAGATGGTTTGGTAGAGATGTCCAGCAGTCAGATGTCATCACTGGAAATATGGAACTAGAGTTGAGAGACATTAGGACTTCATTTAGGGATGATTATTGAACCTGTAGGAATGGATGATATAAGCTCCAGGACAGAGCTTCCAGGGTTAGTGGGGGGCAGAAATAATGGGGGGGATGACTAACACAGGAAAAGGATATGAGAAGGAATGGTTAGAAGGGGGAGAGGTAGGAGAGAATATTCAAGGAGAGAAGGTGATCAACAGAAGAAAGAATACTAGAGTCAAAAAGGATAAGGACTAAGAAAAAGCTACTGAATTTAGCAAATAAGAAATAATTGGCAACCTTGGAGAGAGAAATTCCAGTAAGGTTGAAAACCCTATTAAAAGGAATTGAGGTGGGGCAGCTAGGTGGTGCAGTGGATAGAGCACCAGCCCTGGATTCAGGAGGACCTGAGTTCAAATCCGGCCTCAGACACTTAACAATTACTAGCTGTGTGACCCTAGGCAAGTCACTTAACTCCAATTACCTCACACACACAAAAATAAATAAAAATAAAAGGAATTGAAGTGATTCGTGGGGGGGGGGGGAGTGAGAAAACAGAGACAATTGTGTGAAGTGGACTGGGGCGGGGCAAGGAAAGAAGGTGTGGAAGTGGAAGTATGAGGAATATACTGATTCTTCCTCCCAATCCAATTTTTCTGGTAAATGGGAAGAAGGAAGGACATGAAATGAAGAATGTTCAGCAATGGAGAGGGTAGCCAGGAATGAGAATTCTTCTGGAGGTAGCAAAGTTTTTATCATCACGAGAGGATGGAAAGATTACAAGAGGAAATGATCAAGAATACAGGGAAATTTGTTAAAGAGTAAGCCAAGGGGGCAGCTAGGTGGCACAGTGGATAAAGCACCGGCCCTGGATTCAGGAGTACCTGAGTTCAAATCTGGCCTCAGACACTTGACACTAGCTGTGTGACCCTGGGCAAGTCACTTAACCCCCATTGCCCCGCAAAAAAAAAAAAAAAAAGAGTAAGCCAAACAGAGAAGGATAAGGACTGGGTAAGAATAGATCTGAATAAGAAGGGAACACAAATTTGAGGATGAAAGCAGGGGGAATAAAAGATATTTTAATTTTATTAGGCAAAGACTCTTGATTACTAAGATATGCAGAGAAACACAGGTGAATTTTCTAGCCTAGAACAGGAAAGGGCCTATGACCACAGTTCACAGTTGATTGGGCCCATGGTAATGATGGCCATTGGCAAGTTATGTAGTGAAAGAGGCCATTAATCCTGGGAACTTGACTCATCCCTCACTCCTTACTGTGGTCCTTGTTAAGGACCCAAGCCAGGACAAGAATGACAATGGCGAGAGTTGAGATGGTCCATACTCTTTTAGATTGCATTCTCATTGGCCCCCAGTAGTGGTCTCATTGTATTCTGGGGTCTCCAACAGAATCACAGGTATGTTTTGGGCTGTTTGCTCTCTGGTTGTAAACATTTCTGGTTACATTTTTGCATTTGACTACACTGTCTACATCTTTGTCTTTCAAGGAGGAACTTTCATGATCTGTAATAGTTTATGCATTTCTCATCTTAATATTATATCACTAAAGTGCCTCCCAGAAAACTATGGCATTTTCTATTAGGTGAAGTGAAAATTGACTTTGGGACAGCCTCCCTCGACAGATCCAGCATTTGGAGACAAACCAGCCTTCTCTTTTTGCCAACAAGTTGTTGAATTGATACCATTCTTGTCCAAGGACTATTTCCTCATTTCATTTTCTGTTTTCAAAAATGAAAATTTCTTACAGGAATTGTTAAAGGCAACTGAAAATCTAAAATCCAGATTAATTATGGAACAAAGAATAAACAGCTTCTGGAGTTTCAGATTTGTAAAGAGTTGGCAGCAGCCATGTATTACAAACTATTGGAATCAGAGGAAGCTTAGAGGTAAGAAGATGCAAAAAACAGACCTGGTTCAAGTATGTATGCATTTAAAAGGAAGTGCATAATAATGGTGGTTATCTAGACATTAAAAAAAATGGTAGCAAATGCTCTCATGTAACTGTGGCCATCAATAACATCCCTTAAAAGAGCTGATGCTGCTCTGTAATAAAATTCTGCATAACTTCATTATAATTTATTTAAAAATGTGAAGTTTGAAGTTTCAGTTCTTAGCCAACCCAAAATATTTAGAAGTACAGAGGAAGCTTGGCTTTTAAAAATGTAATAGTTTACTTGTCTTCTTTGATACCAAGGAATAGATTACTGTAGAAGAACCGTTTAAAATGCCTCATATCATTCGGATGCCTTCTGTCACTATTTCCTCCTCCATTCCTGTTTCACATAAAAGGCAGCACTTTTTCTATTATACCCTCCACTGATGGGAGTCAAGTACTCATGATCAATTCAAGTACCCAATAATCATTTACTATAAATTGAGAGAAATTCAGGATATAAACTACTTAGGGTTGAGATTAATTGCAAATAAAATCTCGTATTACTCGGTGTGGCCCAGATTTAAAACATTGAACAGTCTCCTGTCCCAAATCTCCAGGCTCTTTGTGCCATGTATGCCCCTAAACTGGGTCATGGTCTCTGGGGACCTTGGTTTTTACTCTTGTCCTTTACTTCTGTTTCCACGGTTGACCTTGGTTTTCCTTCAGCTCCCTACAACTGAAGAAGCAAGATCTTTATCTTTCATTCATGATGCTTTGGCTTTGATTCAAAACTGTTATCCATACAATTAAATGACCCTCAGCTGGGCTGATGTTTTTCAGGACTACAGCCATAGGAAGTACTTAACTGGTCTTTCTCTCATCTATGGACACTCAGTACTTTACTCAGTTTCCCTGAAATGCTCTTCCTCTTCTGAGTTTGCTTTCCTCTCAACTCACCTCTTTTGCCTTTTCCATCTATACTCTCCTGTCCTTAATACATTTTAAATTCTTTGTTCTCTTAAGTCTTTTCACTTTGGGTCTGTTTACTGTGTGTTGTTGTTTTGGATGGTGGTGGTAATGGTGGGTAGTAGTAGTAGTAGTAGTAGTAGTAGTAGTAGTAGTAGTAGTAGTAGTAGTAGTAGTAGTAGTAGTAGTAGTTCTGCACCAGTTTCAATAAAAATCCTCTTACATCTTTACAACTCTGCCCCCTGGTGTCATCCGTCCATGTAGGCTAGCCTAGGGATCCCCTCCTCTATTCATGGTCACTCACTATATTCTTTTTTCAGGGATCCAACTTGTTCAAATACATATTAGCTTGTTCAAAATAGCTACTGCATCTGTGGAATCACTCATTCTTCCTTAAAAACACTTTAAAATAGTCAAGACTTCACATTTAAACTTTCTTTCCTATTCCCAAGGTTTTTTCTTAAGCCATGATTGCTTTGGAGAAAGGATAGAGAGAGGAGATATATAGACAGACTCTGGTTTTGCTATATCCATGACAGTTGTTTTATTAAAAGTTTTTGCTTTAAATTTGTGTGTACACTCTGTGTGTGTGTGTGTGTGTGTGTAGATAGATCTTGTTTGTTGGACAGGTAAAAACTCCATTTTCACATGTTTTCACTGTGCAAGGTATCCTCTAACTCACCAGCATGGAATATAATTATACCCTCTAGGCAAGGACTAAGCCTTAATCTGTGTCTAATACATCATTGACTTTTAGTTGTGGAATATTTTGGAACACATGTTCCAAAAAGACTCATGTACAGATTACTCTGTGGTAATTGTTTAAAGCAACTACTTTGAAATATGAAAGAAGACTATGAAGACAAAAAATGGAGAGCAGATTTAAAATATATAAAGATCATCAAAAAAGCATGCCTACATATAAGTATATCCCAGTAAAAGTTTATGACTAAATGAGACAAAGTTGAAGTGTGTTCAGTCTGCACCTTAATTAATTAAACACTGGGGACAATATGGTATAGTCAAAAGGGCCTTGGACTAAGATTAAAAAGACCTGACTCTTAGTATAGGCTTTGCCACTAACTGTCTCTAACTTGGGTAAGTCTAACTCTGTGGCCCTAGGCAAATCTTTGGGTTTGTGACAATTGAAGTGATGTCACCTGCTGGAGAGTTACTGTAGGAAAGCTCTGCCATAAGGAGAAGGCGTCTGAGGGCAAACCATGTGGCTTGGAAGGTTGGTTCCTTGGTGTCAGGTAGTGATGTTTGCTCATGGATTCTGTTGATCAAAGCTACCAGCCAATTAGCTTGGAGCTGTGTGTGTTGGGACGGCCCTGTGTCTGGTTTCACAGTAGGCTTCTGGGACGGAGAAGGGGCGAGGAACTCTCTTTGGTGAGGACCTTGGGGAGAATGGAGCTTGAGACGCTGACTCCCTGAGATAGATAGCTGAATCTAGGCCTCTTTCTATCTCTCTTCACCAAATTCTTATGCTCCTTAACAAATGCTTAAAAAGTCTAAACTCTTGCTAAAGCTTCTAATTTATTGGCGACTACTCATTGGATTTTAGACAATATAGATAGAATTTTAGCCCCTTACAGGTTCAAATCCCCACTTTACCATAGGTGGTAAGTTTTGTTGTTTCTCTGAACCTGTTTCCTGATCTATAAAATGAGAATATTGGATTAGATGCTTAGATCCCTTTAAAATACTCACTGAGTTCCTAACCTCTCTCAGACTCAGTTTTCTTAACTCAAAAAATGAAATAGTTGGATTTTATCATTTCTGTTCAAATATAAGCTCTTTGATAGATGGAAGGAAAGAAAGAAAGATGCATTTATTAAGTGCCAGCTATGTTTAGGCACTTTGCTAAGTGCTTTATAAATGTAAAAAAAAAATTCATTTGATTCTTACAATCCTGGGAGGTATGTACTATTATTATCTCCACATTGTTGTTGTTGTTCACTTGTTACATGACCCTATTTGGGGTTTTCTTGGCAAAGATCCTGGAATGGTTTGCCATTTCCTTTTCCAGCTCATTTTATAGATGAGGAAACTAAGGCAAATAGGATTAAGTGACACACAACTAGTAAATGTCTGAGGCCACACTTGAATCCAGGAAGATGAGTCTTCTTGTCCAGCCTAGCATTCTATCTACTGCTCCACTTAGCTGCCTTATTTCCATATAATAGTTGAGGAAACTGAGGCAAGCAGAGGTTAATTGAATTTGCCAAAGTCAAATAACTAGTAAGCATCTGAGGCTGGATTTGAATTCGGGTATTCCTGATGTTAGGTCTAGTATTCTATCTAGTCAGTCAACATTTATTAAGCACCTGCTACATGGCAGGCATTGTGCTTAGCTTTAAGGATACAAAAAGTGGCAAAAGACAGTTCCTGCATTCAAAGAGCTCACAACCCAATGGGAGAGACAACAAGCAAACAAATATAGAGAAAGCAAGTTATAGATAGGAGAAACAAGAAATAATTAAAGGAGGGAAGGCACTAGAATTAAGACAGGTTGGGAAAGGCTTCCTAGAGAACATGGATTTTTGTTGGGCCTTGAAACAAGTTAGGGAAACCAATAGCTTGAGATGAGGAAAGAGAGTGTTTCAGGCATGGAAGACAGCCAGAGAAAATGCCCAGAGCCAAGAGCCAGAGTGTCTTATTCATGGAACAAAAAGGAGGTTGGTGTTTTTGGATTGAATAGTACATAGTGAAAAATAAGGTCCAAAAAACTGGAAAGGTAGGAAGGGGCTAGGTTATGAAAAGCTTTGAATGACAGAGGATTTTACATTTGATTCTGGAAATGATAGGGAGCTACTGGAGTTTATTGAGTAGAGAGGTAACATAAACAGATCTACACTTTGGTTGCTGAATATAGAGGATGGATTAGAATAGGAGATACTAGAGGCAGACAGACACACAAGCAGATTATTATAATAGTCCAGGCATAAAGTTTTGAGGGCCTTTACCAAAATGGTGGCAGTATCAGAGGAGAGAAGAAAGAGTATTCAAAAGATGCTGCAAAGGTTAAATCGACAGACCTTGACAACAGATTTGGGGGAAGGTGAGATATAATGAGGAATCTGGGTGACTCCTAGGTTGTGATGACAAGGGATGACAGCCTGGATTATAGAATAGCCTGGTGGTGAGTCTACCTTTCTCTCTCTCTCTCTCTTTTTTTTTTTTTGTGGGGCTATGGGGGTTAAGTGACTTGCCCAAGGTCACACAGCTAGTAAGTGTCGAGTGTCTGAGGCCGGATTTGAACTCGGGTCCTCCTGAATCCAGGGCTGGTGCTTTATCCACTGCACCACCTAGCTGCCACAAGTTTACCTTTCTCAAGTCTCTCCCTATCACAGTCCATTCTCTATTTAGTCATCAAAATAATTTTCCTAAAGAGCAAGTCCAATCATGTCACTCCCCTACTCAATAAACTCCATTGTCTTTCCCTCCAGGATCAAATACAAAATGCTCTGGCCTTCAAAGCCCTTCATAACCTAACCCCACTCCTACCTCTCCAGTCTTCTTACATTTTATTCTCCAATGTGTACTCTTTGATCCAGTCACACTTGCCTCCCGATTCTTTCTTTCTTTCTTTTTTTGTGAGGCAATGAAGGTTAAGTGACTTGCCCAAGGTCACACAGCTAGTGTCAAGAGTCTAAGGCTGGATTTGAACTCAATTCTTCCTGAATCCAGGGCTGGTGCTTTGTCTACTGCACCACCTGGCTGCCCCCTCCTGTTTTTACAAATGGTACATAATAAATAATGCATTCTCCCTTGAGTTTTTTTATATTTAATTTGTGATTTTGGATTAAGACCTAGAGAATATAGAATTCCTTACTTAGAATATTTTTTACAGAGATGAAGAATTTTATCTAGCCATTTATTTAAATCTAGTTGCCCATTTTCCTGCCACCATTTGGGATAAATAAAAAAAATTTGGACAAAGCTGAACTCAAATTAGATGACTAAAAATAAGAAGCATAGGAACTACATAATTATCCACAGACTGAAAATTTTCTTTCATAAATGTTTCAATTGCATTTTTCCTTTCTTACCTTGAAAAAGCATTTAAAAGTGTTATTTGTGAGTTCAGAACAAACTTAAACTTAACCTTGACATTTACTTGATAGAACACTAGGTGGCGAAGTTCTATGAAGAAACAAACTATGCACCAATTTCTCTCTCAAATTTTCTATAGTCGAATGAAACTAGACTTGATGTTTTAAAATTACTGCTTTATTTCAATTTTGACAAGGCAGTCAAATAATATTTAGGACTTTTTTTTCCTGTCTCAAAACATTGTATGGATAAGTAAGCAGCCATACTCCACAGATAGGGATAACACATCTCAGTATCCCATGGAATCACCACAGGAAGGAAGAGACAAAATATGATCCAAACCCTGTAAAGAAACATGAATTCACATCTATAGGACCTGAAAGAAATAGCCCTCCTAAAATTTGTGATTGAGGAAAGCCAGGCATGGTCTGATCTCCACCTACATTTAAGGAGAACAGATTCCAAAGGGTTCTGAGGAGGGATGGGTGGGAGCCTATGGCATCCAGGGGAAATCGACCCCGAAGGGATGGGAACCTCTCAACAATAGAATTCTGAAGACACAAAAATGCAAAAATTTCAATGAGGAGGAAGAACAGAAGTTGTCTAAAGGGACTAATGTAGATGTTCAGGGAACTCACCAATCAAATTAGATTTTTCAAAGGTCCATACAGAAGATAGAAAGAAGGGTAGAGAAGAGTTGTTGAACATAAAAACATGTCACAATCTTGTAGAAAGTACTGTTGAATCTAAAAAGGAGCTTAAATTGATGAGGATGCATAAGGAACTCACCAACCAATGTAGATTTAAAAAAAATCTGTGCAGAAGAGACAAACAAGAGCAGAGAAGAAATGTTGGACATAAAAGCATATCATGGTCCTGAAGAACATACTTTTGCATGTATTAAATCTCCAAAGGAGCTGAGATTGATGAGGAAGCCTAAAACCAACAATTTTTTGAAGTTGTTATCTTAGGGAAAGGAGGATCAAAGAAAGGCTGTGACCAATGAATGCATTGTCTGGATAGAATGATGATAAGCACCAGGAGAAAGAAAGTGGAGCTGCTTAATTCTTATTTTATTCCTCTTTTGTTTGCCAAGGAGAATGACTTTTGGACAGTAAAGCACTGAACACAGTAGCCAGTTAGGCTACTGGGGCAATACCCAAGATAAGTTAACAAGATAGTAAGAAAATACTTAGTTGACCATGATCAATGGATTAGCAAGCAATTACTAAGTTCCTCCTATGTGTCAGGAACTGTGCTGAGTTCTAGGAATACAAAGATGAAAATTATGAATTCAAGTCACCTGGAGCAGATGAACTACAATCTTGGGAACAGAGAGAGAACTGTCAGATGTGACTGCTGAGGGGCTGTCACTGATCTTTGAAAGTGAGTGGTACTACAGGACTGCAAAAAGGAATATATCTTGAGTTCCAAAAAAAATGGAAGGGAACAGATCCTGCAAACTATTGGTCAGTGAACCTGAATTTTATTTCTCTGGAAATTCTAGAACCGATTATTAAAGGCATAGGGACATCTGAAAAATAAATTACAAAGACCCAGCATAGTTTCATCAAAAAAAGGTCATGCCTAACTATATATCTTTTTCTGACAGGGTTATTAAGCGAGTATGTCAGGGTAATGCTGCATGCATTGTTTGTCTAGTCTTTAGAAGAGCATTTGATGGAATGTGTCACATTATTCTTATGCTAAAGATGGTACATTAATGGTCACATTATTCTTATGCTAAAGGTGATACAGTTAGCTGAATTTAGAACTCATTGGATGAAAAGGCTTGAAGGAGTCATTAATAGTTCAATGTCAGTTTGAGAGATTTTTAGTGCCGTTCCCCAGGGATCTATATCTATGGTGCTGTGCTATTTGCCATTTTTAAGAAACCAATAACTCGAACAAATTTCTAGCTGGCATGACTATCAAATTTTCAGATAAAAAAAGCTGAGGATAGCTGACAATGGATGAAAGAAACAAGTTCAAGGCTAGAATATTGGACTTAATATGATGAAATTCAATTTGGATAAATGTAACATTTTATTCTTTAGTTCAAAAAATCAATGACACAATATTATTGAATCATGGTCAGAAAGCAACTTGTTTGAAAAAAATTCTAATACTGCTAGTGGACTGTGAGCTTAATATGAGTCAAGAGTATTCTCTGGCAGTCAAGAAAGCTGATATGATAGTGGCTACTTTGAGAAGCTTAGCTCATAGGAATATAGAGGTCATCGTTTATAATCTTTCCTGGTCAGACGACATCTGGAGTGGTCTCCAGTTTTGGGCATCGGTTTTTAGGACAGGGACAGTGGTTTTGCCTTTTTTTGTATCTCTAGGGCTTAGCATAGTATGCATCCTATGGTAAACACTTAATAAATGATGATTAACTAGCTGATTAGAGAAGAACCAGGATGGTAAATGGCCTTGCTTGAATCTGTGTTGCATGAAGATAAAACTCACACTTCTTAGCCTGGCACAGAGAAGAAATAGAATTGGCAGTACCGTACCAATAAGGTGAACCAACTCTACCCACTGTATTGGAATCACCAGACTACCTGAGAAGGAGTGACCTGGACCAAATTGGGAAAAAAGCAAGTCAAGGCTTTCATGCCAACCAGGTGTAGGGTGTAGGTTTACTTCCAGAGTAAAAGCTGGAGGGAGGAAAAAGAAGGAGGAAGTGAAGGGAGAGAGGGAAAGAAGGAGAGAGGGATGGGAAGATGAGAGAGAAGGAGGGGAATAGGGGAAAAGGGAAAAGAAAGGGAGGGGAGAAGAGGGGAAGGTGAGAGGAGAATTTGAGGAGGAAGAAAAATAGAGAGGAGGAGAGGGAAGAAGGGGAAAGGTAGAAGGGGACAGAGAGAAAGAACAAAGCAAGGCAAAAACTCAGGGAGGACAAATAACTGCATAACTTTAAATCCTCTTTATGTAGAAGGATCAGATATCTTCTATTAGGTTAGGTTAGATTATATTTATTCTGCCCTAGAAGCAGAACCAGGAAGAAGGGTTTGAAGTTGCAAAAAGGCAAATTTAGGTTTGATGAGAGGAAAACCATCCAAAAAAATGAGAGCTGTCCAAACGTGGAATGAGTTTGCTGCCTCTGGAGCATTTGTGTTTCTCTTCACTGTAAGTCTTTAAGTAAAGGGGCTTGATGGCTGCTTGTTGAGTATGTTGTAATAGGGTTTCCTTTTAGGTATGAATTGAACTAGATAACTTCTGAGGTTCCTCCCAGCTCTCAGATTCTACGATTTGTGATTCTGTGAAATCAGGTTTTTCATATATCATAGTTCTAACACATAATGGAAACTATAACATCCTATCTCCAAACCTTATTTTTCTTTGGTCCTCTTGTTGTTCAGTCATATCCAACTCTTTGTGACCCTATTTGGGGTTTTCTCTGCAAAGATACTGAAGTGGTTTGCCATTTCATTCTCCAGTTCATTTTACAGATGAAGAAACTGAGGAAAATAGGATTGAGTCACTTGCCCAGGGTCACACAACTGGTAAGTATCTGAGACCAGATTTGGACTCAGGAAGATCAGTCTTCCTTTCTCCAGGCCCAGCGCTGTGACACCTAGCAACCCTCTTTATTCCTAGGGCTTGCTTATTGATGTCGATGTAGCACGGCTGACGACAGCAAGTATCTAAAGACTTGATGGGAAAAAACAGTGTCTAGTTTAAAATAATTTGATGGTACATTATTCTTTTGCATCTACTTATTTCATTGTGCATGAGTTGAGGCATCTACTTTTTTCAGAGCACTCTTTTATTAGAGTGCTGCATCAATATTTTGGTTTCTAATGGGCTTTTGTTTCTGTCTTTGACATTCTTGGGACAAAAGTAGTGGGATCCTCCAGCAGTCGGATAACTGGACCAAAGCTTTGTACAGTTTAGTCAATTTTTTTTTTTTAGATAATTCCAAATCAGTATCCAGAATGGATGTACTTGTTCCCAATGACAACAAAAAGTGTCTTAGTTCCTATCTTCCTATGGAACTTCCAACATTGAGTAGTAGAGGGGAGGGAAGGAAGGGGGAGTTCATTTGCCATCCTCGATACTTTATCTAGTGTGGGGTGAAATCTCAGGTTTGTTTTAATTTGGAATGCAACTTCTTTAAGGGGGCAGCTAAGTGATACAGTGGATAGAGTGCCAGCCCTGGAGTCAGGAACATCTGAGTTTGAATCTGGCCTTAGACACTTACTAGTTGTGTGACTGTACATAAGTCACTTAACCATATTGGCCTCTGTTTCTCATCTATAAAATGAGCTGGAGAAGGAAATGGCAAACCACTCCAATATCTCTGCCAAGAAAATCCAAAACAGGGTCACAAAGAATCAGACACAACTGAAGTGACTCTTTTTTTAAAAGAGACAATACTCAGGCAGCTAGGTGGTGCAGTGGATAGAGCACCGGCCCTGGAGTCAGGAGTACCTGAGTTCAAATTCGGCCTCAGACACTTAACACTTATTAGCTGTGTGACCCTGGGCAAGTCACTTAACCCTAAGTGCCTCACTTAAAAAAAAGAGAGAGACAATACTCAGAGGCAGCTAGGTGGTGCAATGGATCCAGTGCCCTGGATTCAGGAGGACCTGAGTTCAAATCTGGCCTCAGATACTTGACACTTACTAGCTGTGTGACCCTAGGCAAGTCACTTAACCTTCATTGCCAAGCCAAAAGAAAAAAAAGAAAAAGACAATGTGGTGTAGTGGATAAAGTTTTGGATATGACAGTAGGAAGACCTGAGTTTAAATCTCTTAATAGCAGTATAACACTAGGCAAATAAGTGACTTAAATTCATTGAGCCTTACTATGTGAATGCTAACTATTACTATTTGTATATCTGGGTCTCTATATATTACTGAGGGAAAACCATTACCTTTGACCTTGCACATATAATTTCCACACCTGAATCAAAGACTCCTTAAAATGACTTTTGATCTTCTGCTAGAAAAAAATGAGTCTTTTACTTGACCTTTTATATTCTGAGATAATTCTGAGCCTTTTAGAAACAATGAATCTGTAGTCATTTCAGCATGTAATATTTTGGTCAAGTTTTAGAAGAGAAGAGAGTGTGTGAATTAGCTCACTAAAGACTCAGCATCAAGGAGTAATGTTTTCCATAAATTCTAGGGCAGATTTCCCATGTCAGACTCATCTGACCCTTTGAAGTTGGGAATTTCAGACTTTTGCGTTTTGTGTCCCCAAAGAAAATGTGGAATTTGTGAATCCTTCCTCACATGCCCTCTGCTCTTTCCCTTCCCCCCACCAACCACTGAATAAACTTTCATGAAATGGTTTTGATATTTTTAAACATGATGACAGATTAAGAGCTGCTGCTTTGGTGGGGCAGGGGTTTGGGATGTAGTCGTCTTTGGTATGAAATGGCTTGGATTTGAATAGATTAGCAGTACTAAATTTCTCACAGTAAAAGGCCATTTTCTAGAGGATACTTATAGTTTCCTTCTCATAAACATAGGGAAGGGTTATCTATCTTTTAACATACATCTTCCCATGTTTCTCTGTATTCATCATATTTTTTATACCAAAGTAATATTACATTTGTGTACCACAAACTGTTTAGTATTTCCCCAATCCACAGGCATCTACTTTGCTTCCAGTTCTTTGATACCAAAAAAGGAAAGGAACATCTTCTAATGACTGCTCAATGGATCGACTACTCATTTTCCCCAGCAGCACATTGTCCCAGGAACCTGACATCAGCTTTCTTTTTTGCCTGATTGTGTTTCCACCCTGCTTCCACATTATCCCTTTCAGCTTACCATCAACTGCTTACATATTTCCTTGAGTATCAGCACTCCCTTTCAATAGACAATTCAACTAAACAAACTTCTCTTGAGTGTCTTAAGTGTTTGTTCTATGGAGAGCAGTGTAGGGGGAATTGAGTTTAAATATAGAGTTGAGAAAATGTGCCTTGATCCCCTACTGCAATGGCAGGGTGGGAGAGGGGGCAAGAATATAAGGTGAAATAGATGTGTTGGTTTTGCTAAGATACTTTTCTCCTCTTTTAAAATTTTTTGTTGCAATAGAATGTTTGCTGGGTAGGGGAGTGAGGAGAGATGTATCTAGAAATGGATATGCAATATTAAAAAAGGAATAAAAAAATGAAGTGATATTAAAAATATATAGGGGCAGCTAGATGACGCAGTGGATAGAGCACCGGCCCTGGAGTCAGGAGTACCTGAGTTCAAATCTGGCCTCAGACACTTAACACTTACTAGCTGTGTGACCCTGGGCAAGTCACTTAACCCCAATTGCCTCACTAAAAATATATATATATATATATATATATATATATATATAAGCCTGATTTGGAGCATATTATTTTTGGGGTGCCAATGGAACATCCAAGTATAAATGCCCTTAGGCAGTTGGAGATGTGCAGGTCTAACCTTGTCACTCCCCAACTCAAACTCCAGTGGCTCCCTATCACCTCCAGGATCAAATAGAAAATCCTTTGTCATTCAATGCCCTAACCTAGCCCACTCCTACCTTTCCAGTCCTCTTATACCTTACTCCCAGCTACCTACTCTTTCATCCATGATACTGACCTTCTTGCTGTTTCACTAAGAAGATACTCCATATCTGACCTCCAGGCACTTTCTCTGGCTGTCCATCATGCCTGGAATGATCTCTTTCCTCAACTCCACCTACTGATTTCCTTTACTTCCTTTAAGTTCCAACATCTTTTATAGGAAGCCTTTTCTGACTCCTCTTAATTTATCCCATATTTAGCTTGTTTGTTTGTATTTGTTTGCATGCTATTTCCCCAATTACATTATAAGCTCCTTGAGGGCAGAGACTGTCTTTTGCCTCTTTTTGTATCCCCAACACTTAGCACAGTGCCTGGCACATAAGTAGCCACTTAATAAATGGTTGTTGATTAATTGGAATTGGAACTCGGGTCATACATACACACATATAATATGTATGTGTGTATATGTATATACATACATACATACATATATATATATATGTATAAATGTAACTAAGTGATCTTGCTAAGGAAGACAGAGAGGGTGAAGCACTGAACCCTGGGGAATGCCCACATTAAGGGATAAAGAGCAGGAAGAGGTGGAGAATAGTTACTCAATTAAAGAGGTTGATGAAAGTCAAAAGAAAGTGGTGCCTTAAAAACCAAGAGAGAAGAGAATACTCCAGAAAAAGAGGCTGATCAGTCCTACTGAATGCTCCAGAGGAGATAAAGAGGACAGGGATTGAAAAGGGACATTGGACTTCATAATTAGGAGGTGATGGGTGACCTTGGAAAGACCAATTTAAATGAAATAATGGAGTCAGGTCTGAGATGACAAGTAATTGAAGAAAGAATAGAAGCATCAGATGTCGACAACATTTTCTAAAGAGTTTAACCATGAAGAAGAGGAGAAGACATTGTAGCTTGAGAAAAGTCCCTGGCAGAATGGTTAAGGGAAGGCTTTCATAATTAAGGAACCCTTTGCATGGAGGAATGATCTAGGGGTGATGACTGGAGCAGGCT
The DNA here is from genome assembly GCF_019393635.1 of Dromiciops gliroides. Lineage (NCBI taxonomy): Eukaryota > Metazoa > Chordata > Mammalia > Microbiotheria > Microbiotheriidae > Dromiciops > Dromiciops gliroides. Next base: position 264,760,336 of record NC_057861.1, on the reverse strand, counting down.
GAAGGGGATGTAATCTGACCATAGGAGTAGCTCTTTAGTAAAGAATAGGAGGGAAAGAGAAGAAAATAGGTGCTATTCTGAGTTGAGAGGTGGCAAAAGGGAGATGAGAGATTCTCTATGCATGGGCATCAGTCTTTGTTGAAATAGGAGGCCAAGAAATCAGTTGTAAGTGTGGAGCCTGGGAGTATGTTTGGGGTCATGAGGAAGGAGGAGTTTGGATTAATTGCTGTTACAACGAGCCAAAAGGGCTCAGCTGAGATTATATATCATACATTTTTAGTGGGTAAAATTAGAATAGTGGACTTGGAGTTAGAAAGTCCCAAGTTTTGGGCAGTTAGGTGGTACAGTGGATTCAGCCCTGGATTCAGGAGGACCTGAGTTCAAATCCAGCCTCAGACACTTGACACTTACTATCTGTGTGATCCTGGGCAAGTCACTTAACCCTCGAAAAAAAGTCCCGAGTTTTAATCCTTCCTCAAATACTTATCAGCTATGTAGCTCTGGGTAAGTAATTTCATTTGTCTAAGCCTTTGTTTATTCATCTATAGAATGAGGATAATAATAATAATAGCACCAGGGGCAGCTAGGTGGCGCAGTGGATAGAGCACTGGTCCTGAAGTCAGGAGTAACTGAGTTCAAATCTGGCCTCAGACACTTAACACTTACTAGCTGTGTGACCTTGGGCAAGTCACTTAACCCCAATTGCCTCACTAAAAAAAAAAAAATAATAATAATAATAGCACCTACCTGCCAGGGTTGGTGTGAGCATCAAATAAGAAAATAATTATAAAGTAATTAACACAATGCCTGACACATAGTAAGTACTATATAAATGTTAGTTGTTAGTGTAATTATTCACCGTGATTTGGATCCCCTCCTAGTTAGTGTAGGACCTCTTGGCTCTAACCTCTCTCATCATCCTTTTAACTATTAAGGACCTAGTTCAGTCACTGTTGGTGAGAGAGCTACAAAAAGTAGATTTTTGAATGACTGTCTAGATTCCAACCTACTTTGCCTCTGTTAATGAAGGGGACATAGCCAAATAACAAATCATCAACTCTCTTCTGAGTATAGATTTAGAACTGAGGGGACCTTAGAGATCATCTAATCCAACTTCTTCATTTTATAAAAGAGGAGATGAAGGCCCAGAGAAACAAAATAATTTGCCTAAACCCACTGGCAGTGACAGAGACCCTCACTCCAAATCCTGCTCTCTTTCTATTATGCCATGCTCCCATGTCGATCACTGAGTAGCATCAGATTTTTGTTCATTTCTTAAAGCAGCCCTATTTCCCTGATAGTGGCCAAAACCTAGGTATGGTGATGTTTTACGCTTTCAATAAACTAGCCAATGGGCTCAGATGTCATATTTTTGCGTTGTGTTATGGTGTAAAGATACCTTGGGATGGTTGAATTGTATTGTTGGTAATACTGCACAGGAACTGCTTCTGGCCAGAATCTTTCTGACAACAGTGAAAAAGGCAAGAGGCCAGCCAAAATCATTGTCACTGCCATCTTAACTTTCAAGAAGAAAAGAAAGTTAGTGATTATGGCAGCTCTTGAAACCTTGTGACAGTTCTTTGGCATTTCTAGTCTTAAATATTTGTATTCATAAGAACACAGGAAATTAAATTGTGAGTCTTTCCTCCTACACATGCCTCAGATTAAAACTCTTCATGGGATAATATTGTATCAGCCCCGCATCTTTGATGTGTATGGATTCAACTCAAAACCGATGTCATTGAAACATTTTATTTGACAGTGTAGTCTCTCTGGACTATGTATAGTCTTCAGAAGCATGTGGGGAGGGGAGGGCAATACAATTCCCATTCCAGACTTTCAAGACTCATGTCCCCTAAATCATCAATCCCTGGGCTTTTCCAGATTTCTCTGTGGTGTTAAGTGGGTACATTTTTGAGCAACATTTGGGGCTTGATTCACCACTCCAGTATTTAGATTTAAGAACACCCAAATGAACTAAGGAATTTTGGCCACAAGGACATTTTATCTGTATTATACACAAAGCTTTACAAAGGGAAGCTACTATAGCCTCCTTCTATAGTGCTGCAAGACTACTTTCACCAAACAGGAAATACAGCAAGATTTGGCTTTATTTAACCCGTGGTTAGAGCTCAAAAGAGAGTCAATTCAGAGGTACTGATCCTACTTTTTCCTATTTTGGGGGGTAGGTACAGGGAAGGACAGAGGAGAGTGGGGGTGATGGTGAAAGGAGAAAATTGAGGGCAAAGTACAGTGTTTGACTTTCATAGGGGATAGACTTACAATGGTGAAGGACCTCAGAGGATAACCCCTTCATTTTACAGATGAGGAAACTGAGGCTCAGGGAAGTTAGATGACTTACACTGAGTCACACAGAAACTTGGCAACAGAGCTGAGGATTGAACATGGTCTTCTGATATTAATTTGGGGGGGGCAATGAGGGTTAAGTGACTTGTCCAGGGTCATACAGGTATAAGTGTCAAGTGTCTGAGGCCAAATGTGAACTCAGGTCCTCTTGAATCCAGGGCCAGTGTTTTATTCACTGTGCCCCCATTATTAAATTCAACCCTCTTGTTACTCCAACACTAAGAGGTGCTCATAGCTGGGAGAGTTAGTAGCTCATCATTTGCCACAAGGGTTGGGGCACAGTGCCTTAGAATGAAATTCCATTTCCATCCTTCAAGCTGTCATATTCAGATGCCCAGGTGGCAAGGTCCGTCCATGCTACTTTTTGCCCTGTTGAAGATACCCAGTGAAGGCAAAGGGCAGAGGAAAAGGAGAAGCTGAAGCAGGTGATATTGGCAGGATCTTGAACAAGTTTAAAAATTGTTCACATTTTATTAGGTGCCCATAATCTGCTTCGCCATGTTAGAATACAAATACAACGACTCCTTTTATCAGTCATATACTTTGCTGGGATAGGGCTCCTTTACTCCAGGAGTGTCCAAATAGAATACCAACAGGACCCCCTGCAAATTTCTGATATAGTGTTTGCATAGAAAAAGGAGTCAATCTATTTTTGGTTTGGAGGAAGAAGTGGGAAGGAGGCAGGATGGCTGTTCACTTAAGAGTAGTTTTAAAGTTTCTGAACTGCCTGGGGAACTGGGTCATTATCAGAGAGGGTCTGCCACTGACTAAATGAAACCATCAAACCATGTGTCTTCACTCTGTGTTGAAGCCATCATTTTGTTCATCTGGGCTGGATCGGCCTTTCTCCCCCAACACTCTATCCTAAGACATCTACTGTACCTGGGGAAAGTCTGAAGCTTTCTTTTATTCCATAAGCTAGGACCCTCATCAGAACATGTGCTAAGGTAAAGTAATATTACCACAAAGATTCCTCAGTATACCTATGATGTGTCTACATGAATATTCAGTTAAATTATTGCAGGTATCAGCATATCATACAACCCTCTACCCCAGTCCTTGATTTTGTCTATTAGTCATGAAATACCTCAAGATGACATTCTCAGAAGCTTAGGAGAGTTTTTAGGGAGAAGGAAGAGAATTGGGTTGTCATGTGTGAAGTAGGATGAGGCTCTACTAGCAGACTGAAAAGTTCTAGGCAAGATAGAAGGGGACAAAATGGATGAAAAGTAAAGATTTCTTGACAGGTCAGGTCTTGAGTTTTCAGGAAAAGACTAACAGAAAATGAAAGAGAAAGTAATAAAAGGAGAAAGAGTTAAAAGACAATATGACCATAGAGAAATATTAGGAAGCCATGGATTGTGTTTTATAAGTTTAGTTGGGAGTGTCTTCACATTGTGAACCTCTCCCCTACCTCTAAATTATGCAGGATTCTAATTGTGCTAAGATGACAATTATGGTATCCACAGACACAATCAATTAGATGAAAAGTTACCATCTATGCAGATCCTACTTGAATACAATACTATACATGTGAATATGGAATATGTGCAGACATGGCATCTGAAAATGGTAACTACAGAATATTTTAGATGGCATATTTTACAAAAACAGAAGGAAAGAATGGACATATAAGGGAAAAAAATCTGTGATTGCACTTTTCTGTTAGTATTTAAAATTTAAAATGACAATGACCTAAGCAATCTGTTTTGAAGCCTGTGGGAAAAGAAATGGTGTATTTTGCACTCATGAAAGGATATTTAGGCCTCTAGGCGATCAATTTCTTTTTTTCTTTATTCCTGAAGTTATCAAGTTGTATAAGAAAAACTGAAAATTATTCATTTTAATCAGACATTTCTAGGAATCAATGCCATTGTTTTTTTCTCTTGTCATTTGTTCTTTTTTTTATGTTGACAGTAGTTGGGAAGGCAACACACAAGGGAGTGTTTTTTAAAATGCTATTGTTCCAGTGCATGTTGAAATTAAAAACAATCAAACAACAGACATGTTAGATATTTACATGGTAATATAACTGAAATGTTACAAGAAGGAGGCTTTTTTGTCATTCAATGCTTATAATAAAAAAGTTTAGTAAACAAAAATATGTCTTTTCGACCCTCACATCACAGACAGTAAGTATAGTAATTCCTTAGAGCCTTACCTGTGGGCTATAAATAGTCCCATATACATCTCTGATTACTTAGAAATCATTGTTTGAATCATGAAAAACAAATGAATCCATTATGGCATATGCTATAATGTAGTTAAAATTAAACATTTGGTAATAAAAATGCCTCTCCAATCACTGGAAGCAGCTAAAGAAATAATCTTTCCATTTTCCCTTCCATAACACCTTAACTGAATATCTAATCTTACTGCTGTTTCTAATGCCCAAATAATCAAAGGTTATTGGAAATCTCTATCCATTGTAAAGGATGGTTTGTCACGAAAACATAGATCTTCTCTAAAATATAACACTGACATTAAAATGAAAACTCTTGGTCCCTTCCCACTGAAGTTTAAGCTGCTGCTGACCTGAACTGTACCTGCAACAGACGGATGTTTATGAGACTAGGTTTCAAGGAGTGGGAGTGGGTGTTTCTCCATCACTGACTTCACCTGGAACGTGCTTAGTTTGGTGACATTTCCCAATCCTTTTCAAATGAGTGCAAATCTATGGAAAATACAAAGAATTTCTGCAGCGTGTAACCATTGATGGTGACTTTATAAACAAGTACATTTGGTTTGAAAACAGTTATGCCACAATTTGCTGATATGGATCACATTTGAAAGTAATTATCGCATTTCCATCTAGAAAAGCAGGGTCAGAGTGCGTATGTTTTAATTGGGATCTATTCTTTTCCTTTTAAGTTTGGATTCAGATGTTGACTTAGACAGATAAGGTTACCAGCAAATGAGTAGTTTATCCTTCTGAGACACTCAGTCCCCAGTTATTCTTTTGAATTCTGTTCCATCAGTTGAAAAACAGGGTATCTCTTTCTGGGGAAAAGTATACAGATTCTTCCTGAGTTATTTCAGCCTTTACTTTCAGGAACCAGGAGCAGTGGCTAATCCAACCACATTGAAATAACTTGTGCAACCAGTTTTTGGTGTGTATCTTTGTGAGTGAGTGTGTGTGTGTGTGTATGTGGTTAATGTGGCATCTGTCTATGCCAATTGGGAAAAAAAGTATTCCTTTGTTCTAAGGCTGTTGTTGATATTGCCCTTCTGTTGCTGTGTAGAAGTCGTCCAGCACACTCTGTAAATAATCAAACGTTGGCCTTTCTTCTGCTTTCTCCTTCCAGCACATTTTCATGATTTCATAGAGCTCAACTGGACAGTTTTCCATCCGTGGCATCCTGTATCCCTGCCCCAGAGCCATCATCACATCAGCATTAGTCCTCCCTGAGGCAAACAAAACACACCGTTCAGAAAACCAGCCTGAGTATGTCTGCCTTCAAGTACAGCAGTGTTCCCCTTCTACCCACGTCCTGCATCCATTAACATGAGCAAGTTTTAGAGGATAAGGAGACTGCTCTGACAGACTAAAAATATACATTTTCACTCTTGGGTTTCCAACGTAGTATTCAGCCTGCCAAATAATTCAGAATGAGGCATCGGGGAAATGAGACTGTGTGTACCCCAAGAGCCAGCAAAGTTTGTAGAAAGCAAGCCTTTTTGCTCAGTCTCATCCAATATCCTTTAATGATTTGAGCTAATGTATGCTGGAGTTCATCTATCTAGGGCATTTGTTGTCTTTTTTTAAGCCCATCCATCTATTCCCAGCTGTCCAAACTCTCCTCCCAGACTTCTCCATTCTTTGGTTCCTTCTACCCTTCTTATTTACATTCTTACATTCTATCAGCAAGGTCCAAGTCAAATCAGAGTTTGTAAAATTGCCCAGAAAAGTAGGGGGTGGTTCAAACCAGTCCGTGCCATTCAAACAAAAGTGGGTCCTTTTGATTGTTAGGATGAATCTCAACTTACCAAATGTCATGCCAAGGATGCTGGTTTCTGCATCAGAGGACCTGGGTTTAAATCTTGGTTGTGTCACTTACTACTTGTGTGACCTCGGGTTAACCCCTTAACATCCCTGGTAAACTTGGGCCTCTGGGCCTCAGTTTGTTCATCTGTATAATGAGGGGAACCGGACTAGATGACCTCTCAAGTCCTGTCCAGCTCTAAATTTATTATCCTATGATTTGTTTTCAAAGGAACAGGTTCTGATGATCTCGGTGAGATCACTTATTCTATACATAACACATTTCTGTAAACTCACTGAGTCATCTTTTAACAGAGAAAAACATCTGTGGATAGAGGTAAGTTAGCTTGAACCACATCCCATTACCTAAACTCAGACTTTTTTTCTTTTTTCTTTTAAATAGTATTTTATTTTTTCCAATTACATGTAAAGACAATTTTTAACATTCATTAAAAAAAAATTTTTTTTAGTTCCAAGTTCCAAATTTTCTCCTTCTCTTTCTCTCCTCCCCCTCTCTAAGACGGTAAGCAATTTGTTATAGATTATATATGTTCAGCCTTTTTCAAATTCAAAAACTTCACACTCTATCTGCTGTGTCTATTACTTGGACTTGGTGGTAAATGACATAGCATGACAAGGGGAGTTTCTCCTTTACTGGAGCTATGAGGCTTGAGGAAGAATCTCTAGGGTTAGCTGAAAAGCCTGATCTGTTGGCTTTTGACAAGGAGACGACTTGTTACACTTCGAGGATTGGGTTCAGATTTTTTTTTTTCCAGAAAGGGCCATTCATTATTTGAACAAAGGCCAGGGGCATGGGGGATAAGGGTGCTGAAGGGCAGTAAGTGAAGGGTGCTTAACAACTCAATTCAACAAACACTTATTAGAGGCCTACTATGTGCAAGGCATTGTGCTAGGTAGGCACCAGTACTACAAAAAAGGGAAACAATCCTTGCCTTCAAGGATTTTATACTCTATTGAATATAACAGATGAATCAAGCAGGCTCAGATTCAATAAATACTGAGAACCTACTACGATCAAGACAATGATCTAGTCTATCCTGCTGTTTTCCTCACAAATGCTAGATATCTAATATAAATTGATTTTATTTTTAGAAAAGTCTAGATGGCAGCAATGGATCATTCCATAGCTTATATCTTGACTCTGTTGTAGTTTACAAAGTACTGTAGTACAAGTATTATCTACTCCATTTTACAGACGAGAAAACTGAAGCTTTATCTTCATTCATCCATCCATCCATCCATTCATTTTGTGGGGCAATTAGGGTTAAGTAACTTGCTCAGGGTCACACAGCTAGTAAGTGTCAAGTGTCTGAGGCCGGATTTGAACTCAGGTACTCCTGAATCCAGGGCCGGTGCTTTATCCACTGCGCCACCTAGCTTCCCCAAGGTATGGCCATTTTCTCAGTTGCTCACTACCTAATCAGATTTTCAGATTATTAGAATATTATATAATTTATTAGGAATTGCATTGGATTCATTGTCAGGAAGCCTGGGTTGGTCCCCAGTTCAGACACTTAAAGCTATGTGTCCCCCAATGAACCACTTAACATTATAAAGCTTCAGTTTTGGGGCAGCTAGGTGGCACAGTGGATAAAGCACCGGCCCTGGATTCAGGAGGACCCGAGTTCAAATCTGACCTCAGACACTTGACACTTACTAGCTGTGTGACCCTGGGCAAGTCACTTAACCCTCATTGCCCTGCAAAAAAAAAAAAAAAAAAGAAAGAAAATGGCCATGCTTCTTATACAGACTACATATATAGAAATATGTATATACAGATTACATATAGAGAAATATGTATATACAGACTACATATAGAGAGATTATGTATTCCTGGTGTACATTTCTTTGGTTTATTTGAAAACTAATCTATCTATAATTATATATCTATTTATATGTAAATTATATATGCATATTTATATATAAATTATATATACTTATATATAAGCTCTCTCTCTCTCTCTCTCTCTCTCTCTATATATATATATATATATATATATATATAAAAAATAAAGTAATTTGGTAGACTGCCCATTGACTTCTGTTTTCCCTTCCTCTTGTCTGTCCCCTTTCTAAGTTATTTCATGCAGGTGAAAAATGAATCTTCCTACTGCACAGATCTGACCATGTCGCCCTTCTGTTAAAACAAAACAAAACAACTTCAGCTTCCTAATAGGAAAAGGCAGTGACTGACATTTTCCTTAGTCTGACATTGAAGGTCCTTTGCAATTTGGTATCATATTACTTTTCCAGTCCTCCCCCCCCATCCCCCTCCCTCAGCCCCCCCCCCAACCTATATGTCTTTTTGCATTTTATATTGCAGCCGAATTGGACTACCAGCTGTTTCTCAGTCTTGTCCTCCTCTCTCCTGCCCCTAAGTATTTGCTTAGGTCATTTCCACATGCCTAGAATTAATTCCCCCCTCACTGCCCACACTCTCTTCCTTCAAAGGCCCAGCTGAGGCATAATCTCTTCCATGAAGCCTTCTCTAAACCTCTCTACTCCACTGAAAGTTATTTCTCTCTCTTAGAAATCTATTTGTCTAGATCACTTCTTTCCCCAATCACATTCTACCCTTATTTGACTGTAAGTCCCTTAAGGACAAGGACTGTGTCATTTTTTTCATCCTTTTATCTTATACCTTACACAGTGTCTTGCATGTAGTTGACTCAATAAATGTTGGTTCAATTAAATAAAAACACTCAAGTGAGCTTACTAAGGAAATTAATCAAACAAAAGGGAGAGGGATTTATAATTTGAAAAACAAAAGCTTGGTATTTAAATTTTTCCACTTATAAAATACTTCATAAGGACAGTGTGTGGCTACAAAAGACCTGGTAGAACTTTTTCAGTTTCACTGACAGTGAGCTTTTGAAGGCCCTGCTGGCTCTTTGTTTACTACCGTGGCTTCATTATTCACGCGCATTTGGTCAGTTATGTTTGTTATTTTTAGTAAGCAACCTACTTCTGGTGTTGGTGTTTGGCCCCTTTGCTGTCTTCTATCCCATTGTAGCTCTTTATATCTATCTATATATATATATCTATATACACACACACATATATACATACACATATATGTATATATATGTATGTATATATATGTGTGTGTGTAATTTTTCAAAACCTATATTATGTTGAGAATTCATTCCCCCCCCACCCCGTATGAATCAACTGAAATGTTGCCTCAGAATGGAAGCTTCTGAGAAACACCTTGCAGATAATCTCATTCAAATGCCTGCTTTCAGTACATATTCTGTGTAGCAGTCATCAGGTGGGGACAGCTCAGTTAGCTAACACCATCCCTTATCTCTGCCACAAATTTGCCATTAAAGGTTCTTGGGTAAACTCTAAAAGACACATTTGGGGAGGGAAGTGTTGGAATGGTTTTCCCCACTCTCAATCTAATGCAGAATGTCATTAAGGATGTATGTATTCAAGCTATAACTTCCACTAGTTACAACAATTGGTATTGATTGTGAGCCATGGGAGACACAGGCATAGGGTCACCCAGCATGATGTGCCTGCATCAAAGAAGGTGTTGTGCTCTAGGAGCAAAGCAGAATTGCAGTAGCTCTAAAGAAACATGAGATGAGCAAATTTAGAGACATTTCCTTCCCAAATGTATCATATAGACTAAATGTTCATATGGTTTGACCTGTAGTAGTATTCTGAGCTCACATTGGTCTGATCAGCAACAGTCAGCCACGTTGTACATTGACCTCAACATCATGATGTCATTTTGGTCCTCTGATTACTCAGGACAACAATGATGAGGACCCTTTTAGGGAAGAAACCCCTGGGGGAGGCTACAGAGATTTGTCTGGAAAAGCTAAGCATTATGATCTAAGCAATACTGTGAATAAATGTTCTAGATCTAGAGAGTGGTTCTATGATGAAAAATATTTGCCCACTCTTACTTCAGAAGCAAAAATCTCTGAATATTTTACAGGATAGGAATTTACTAAAGGGAAAGCTTCACACAAATGTCAATGTAATGCCTGGAGCCCAGGGAGAAATTTGCATAACTTTCTTTATTTGGGGTTTCTGTTTACCACAGAAGAGCTGTGGTATTTCCAAGCTTGTGCACTGCTCTGGCCTTTGTAACTAGCCTGATTCATTTGGACCAGCTTCAGAAGGAAGAAATGCTTTTACTTCCATTAAGTTCCAGGTTTCCTGGTGTAGAAGTCTAATATTCAGTGTAATATATGTATAACAACTGAAGATTGGGGTGGGGAGTTCTGTTCCCCTCAGGGCCCTTCTAGGGTGTTCCTGGCTAAGTAAATAAGGTCAGGAGGCTCCCATGGAAGTTACTTCTCCTAAGGGTTTTCTACCCCCCCCCCCTATATTTTTCTCATCATTTATGTGTCCTCCTACATCCATTTTTTGAAGTTATTTCTTTTTTTGGCAGTGAAGCAGCAGCTTCTGAATACCCAGACAGAGCAGAACACAGCTGGGGAGTTGAAGATCTGACATGCTGTCAGTGGCTGGTTTGCCACATGGAGGGAAAGGAATAATCTGGCTGCTATAGTGGAAAAAAAATAACACTTACTCTGGGGTTATAAGGTCTAGATTCAAATGTTACCATATATGCTTACTACCTGTATAGTTAACCTTTCTGATCTCAGTTTTCTCATCTATAAAGTGAGTGAGTTGGCATGGAAGGCCTCTGAGATCCTTTGAGATGCTCAGGGCAGCTAGATGGCAGCACAGTGAATAAGAAGGCTGGACTTGGAATCAGGAAGACAATTCAAATCCCACCTCAGACACTATCTGTGTGAGCCTGGATAAGTCATGTAACCTCTCTCAGTCTCAGTTTCCTCGCCTGTAAAGTGTGAATATCTACCTCACAGGATATTGTGAGGATCAAATATGATAATATAGGTACAGTGCTTTGCTTTGTTTGCTTTGCAAATGAAGTGCTATATAAAGGCTAGCTATTATTAAATTTATTGTCCTACATGTGCTTTTCACATAAGCCAGGTAAGTATGGAGAAAGGATTGGGAAACAGAGAGAAGTGAAAGAGGAAGAGGAGGAAGAAGAGGAAGAATATCATGATGGTGATGGCAACAGACTAAGGATCAAGTGATGTAGAGACAGAACACGAACTAATCCCTCAGACTGAGAAGTCAGACAAACAGGCTCCTTTGCTCAGTGATCCCTAAAAACATTCACATGAGTCACCTTTGCTCTAAGTGCATCTGTGCAAATAGCTCTGTGAACCTCACTAGAGCAGTACTATATCATGTTATTACACAAGAGATTAAGAGAAGTGTGATCTCTCATACAGGAACTAGTCAGCACTACTAATTCTATCATATTAAAGATTCCACTTTTAATATCACTTGTGCCTGGAATGTTGTTCATGAAGAAAAACTTGGAGGAAATGGTGGTCTTGTGTCATGTTGGTGGAAATATTATCATTTTTTTTTAAGTGAGGCAATTGGGGTTAAGTGACTTGCCCAGGGTCACACAGCTAGTAAGTGTTAGGTGTCTGAGGCCGGATTTGAACTCAGGTACTCCTGACTCTTGGGCCAGTGCTCTATCCACTGCGCCACCTAGCTGCCCTATCACTTTCTTTTGATGAAGAATTTGGAGCCCTTAGAATAAGAACTTTTCTCCAAAGCATCCCAGGACTGATTCTATAAATGAATCACAAATCTACGGTTGGAAGTGACTTCAAGTTTCATCTAGTCCAATCCCCTCATTTTACAGATGAAGAAAGTAAGATCCAAGTGACTTGACCAACATCAGGTAGTGTCAGCAGTGGGATTTCAATCCACTCCTTTCACTCCAAAGTTAGTGCTTTCCCCACCATACTCCTTTGTACCCCATGTGCAAAAATAGGAGTGAGATAGAACACTGGATAAAAGTTGACAAGGAGGTACCTATCTGGGCCATTGTTACTGTGATGCAGAAATCACAGATCATGTTTTGAATGGTGCTGGCAAATCAAAGAATCTGGAGAACAAGAATAAAGCAGAAAATTTCTAGAAGCTGAAGGATATTTGACTTTTGCTAAAGTCTTATAGAAATAGAGCCATATTCTGCTGCCCAAAAGATCAGAAGTCTACATATTTTTCTCTCCTATGAGAGCAAGTGAGCAAAAATCAACGTGATGTGGAAAAGTCGTTTTTAAAAAAGAAATCATGTTTAAAGACTACTGCTGACATCAGTGTCCATCCATCCCTCTTCCATCTATGTGTGTAAAGTATAAGACGATGACTCCAAATAATTGATCAAAGGTTAAATTATTCCCAACATACTGTGTTTAGAAGGAAAGGAAAGTCCATCGCTAATTTTAGAAAGGCTTCCAACAAAAAGAAGTTATAAAGTTCTAAATCTTAAAGAGTTACCCTTAAGCTAATTAGAAAAATTTGGTATCTAGAATAACTCAATCCTTCCCAAGTTCTAGATAATTCCTTCTTAGTGTATGATTCTTGTTGCTACAATTCCAAGGCCAAGCAGTTGCCTTATTTATTTTTATAAGAATGGGAAGGCTGCTGGTAGTCACAGAATCTCAGAGTTTGAAGGGTACTCAAAGGCTATCCATTCCAACCTATGACTGAAGAAGAATCCCCTTCATAAAATGCTAGTCTCCAACATACTCTCCTAATTCCGTTCTGTTCCACTGTTTCTTTTAGTTGCTTTTTCTTTCCCACGTGCCAGGAAGCAAAAAGCAACATATCAAAGAGTGAACACAACTGAATGGATAACAAACAGGTTTACAGTACCTGGATAGGGAATTTTCCCATAGGTTACAATTTCATATAGGAGAATTCCAAAGGACCATACATCTGATTTAATAGTAAAGCTTCCGAAGTTTATTGCCTCTGGAGCTGTCCACTTAATAGGGAATTTTGCACCTGTGAAACAAGAAATGTTTAGTATGAGCAACTAGGAAAAATGTTAGCATAATCTGGGAAATAATACTTGTTTTAAAATGCTTGTATTTGTATAGATAAATACCTTTAAAGTATAAACCATCAGTGATATCAGTTCCCTTAAATGCTCATGAAAAAGACCGTCCAATTCTTTTACTTTATAAGTGGGAAAAATAGATTTAGTTGAATATTAGTTAAGAATTATAATTCTCAGCAAAACTTTCCACAAATGATTTCTATATAAAGAATAAAAACTCGGGGCGGCTAGATAGCACAGTGGATAAAGCACCAGCCCTGGATTCAGGAGTACCTGAGTTCAAATCTGGCCTCGGATACTTGACACTAGCTGTGTGACCCTGGGCAAGTCACTTAACCCCCATTGCCCCACAAAAAACCCCACAAAAAAACCAAAAAACAACAAAAACAACAACAACAACAACAAAAAAGAATAAAAACTCAAGTGTTATGAGGAATGAAGCCTTTATATCCACAAAGTAGAAAGTCAGCTTTAGTTTGGGAAATGCTGCTAATATCTTTCTGCTGTCAGCAAATCAAAGGATTTAGACTTGAACTGAAATGTGGAGCACGTGGGAAACATTGAAGATGACAGAGTTTTCAGTAAGCATATTTTGCAGAGAGCTGAGCCTTCAACATGAGTTTACTTTGGTATTCTGTGTGGTGCCAGATCAAAATTCAAAGAGAAGAGGGCACTTTTATTTATATGACACATTGCAATGAAACATGAAAGAGTGAAATGAAACTTGAAAAACTCCATGAAAGAATCTAAAGGCTCTTTCGAAGGGCAGTCTTTATAATGAATTTAGTTCATCAGCCTGAGTTCAACTACTGTTTATATTAGTCCCACCTTCCAAACTTAAGTGTAAGAGTAGAGCTAGAGAAAATGATTAAGATGACCAGATCTCTGTAGGCAGAGAGTGATCTTTCGATATAACAGAAGTAGATATAGAAAAAATTGCAACCATATTTTGAAGTTATTTCTTTATAACTCTCTAAGTAGGGCCAATTCTTCCAAATGGTATCAGAAACAAATACATATGGCACACTCTCATAATTATAAGAGGAATAATCTGAGCCAACTCAGATGCTATCAAATTAGTCCTTGTCCCTTTAGAACAAGAAAAGGTAAAGAAAAATAATTCTCATATTGTTCACGAGGGAGAATGTCAGAATGCAAAGTATTACAGAAGACTGCTGTCAAAATGATAGTAATTTTGTCTTAAACCTTATCTAACTCCTTATTTTCTTTTAACCTCCATATTTATCTATAACAATGAATAGATAGCACTAAAAAATAGTACTGGGCATGATGTGCAAACAATGATTTGTTCAAGTTTTCTGTTTGTCAACTTTTTAATATGTTAAAAATTTATTTCTGCTCCTTGATCTTTAATTAGTTAATACATAATATCTGAACCAGGTTATGAAAGCAGATTAATTTGCCACATTATGTTGAGCTAAGTAAGCATTATGGTGATAACTTCACATTTTCATTTCCAATATAAAGACTGGTCTAAATCATTTTTGGAGATAGATGATGTTATTAACAATTCCTGTGTAGCTAAGAAAAGATTACTTTGCCATCTAATTAAGCAAAAGCTTCAATAAATAATGTAAAAAAATCAAATTTTATTTTGTAAAAATCTTTTTTGTTGCTTTGATTAATTAGAGTACAAATTGTAGTCTGCATTAAGTTTCTAGGTAAAGTCATCTGGAGTCAATCAAGTTGACAATTAAAAAAGGAACTTATGACTATTATCAGAATGGCAAATTAAACAAATGATTGTGGTGCATTAATATTGAATAAACCAAGACTTTTTTAAAAAAAGAAGTCACCTCATAAATAATCTATACATGACACAAACCTGAAAATCATCACCATACCTTCCCTTGCTGTATACTCATTATCTTCAATTACCCGAGCAAGGCCAAAATCAGCAATTTTGCACATCAATGCATCTGAAACGAGAACATTAGCTGCTCTCAGGTCACGATGGATATAGTTCTTCCTCTCAATGTATGCCATTCCTTCTGCTATCTGTAATTAAAAGAAGAGCTCTCATTTTCTATTCTTAGCCCATTATGCAAGACCAGCAGGAAAAAAGAAAACTCAGCCATTTCAATGCCAGAATTTCATTATCAATAAATAAACCAGAATCATTGTTTTAAGGTCTTTTGGAAATACCACACTCCTCAACATTTTAATGAAGATAAATCTTTTCCCTCTTAAAGGTAATATTGCATTTTTATTGCTTCGAAGATTTTCCAAAACCAAAGTGACAACTTTTAAGCTATCTCTTCAAACACATGGGTAGTATTGCTCCATTTTACAAATGGGACATCAGAGGCAGAGATGGTATAAGGAAACAGAAACAGAAACAGAAGAAACAAATAATGGACAAAGGACCAAAATAGGCCTTTCTAAAGCACCATTTGGTTAATACTATGGGATTTATGTTAGCTTAGTTAATAGTGGAGCAGTTAGGTGACGCAGTGGATAAAGCACCGGCCCTGGATTCAGGAATACCTGAGTTCAAATCCGGCCTCAGACACTTGACACTTACTAGCTGTGTGAACTTGGGCAAGTCACTTAAACCTCATTGCCCCGTTCCCCCAAAAAGATTAGTCAATAGCTCCAGCTCTTTATCTTAAAATCTTTTATACCTTCCCCATATATGTATATGTATATACATACACACACACACACACACACACACACACACACACATATGCACATTGGTGGGGCAATGAGAGTTAAATGACTTGCCCAGGGTCACACAGCTAGTAAGTGTCAATTGTTTGAGGCCGCATCTGAACTCAGGTCCTCCTGAATCCAGAGCTGGTGCTTTATCCACTGTGCCACCTAGCTGCCCACTTCCCCTATTTTGAACATAATTTTAGTTTGTCACAGAATGGAAGCAGACACAGAAATTTTAATTAAAATTATAAGATTAGACATATCATTATTACACACTTACATGATGACAAAAATAATATAAACAAGACAATTTTCAAAAACTTCAAGACTGATCAAAGAAAGGAACAATAGTAACTTCAAAAGACAGATGGTGAAACATACCTCCTACTTCTTGAGAGGTAATGAATTTGAGATATACATACTCAGACATGGCTTATACATTGATTTATTTTGCTAAACTATATGTATTTGTTACAAGGAAGGAGTGAAAACAAATGTTGTGGATAAAATGTTAGTGTGTGGTGAGAGATAGCCTCAAAGGAACATTAATAAAGCATTTTTAAATACAAAAAGGAAACAATAAAATAAAACAATTTTATTACCACCCTGTTATATTTTATATGTATGTATGTACATATAAGCTTCTTTTTAAGAAATGTGCATAGTTTATAATTTCTTATACAAACTTCTTATAGTATATATATAAGTATGTGTTGAGGATTAAGTTCCCAAAACAAAATTACAATCTTCCCAAATTTGCTATATTTCTAAAATATTATTTCCAAGAACAATAGTACCAATTCAAAAGTTAAGTAAAATCTTTGCTTTAAGCTTTTGAAGAATGTGTTGAGCTCACTAAGAGACAAATTATCAGATTAGTTGGCTTAACACAATTCAATTCACTTTTTTTTTTTTTTAGTGAGGCAATTGGGGTTAAGTGACTTGCCCAGGGTCACACAGCTAGTAAGTGTTGAGCGTCTGAAGCCGGATTTGAACTCAGGTACTCCTGACTCCAGGGCCAGTGCTCTATCCACTGCGCCACCTAGCTGCACCTCAATTAACTTTTAGCTAAAGAATGGGGAGTGAGGATGGAGATAGAAATGATACCTAAGATTGAAAGAAAAGATTAAGATGATTACTTTGTAGATACTACTTTCTGTGCTAATTCATTCTAATTAAATGTATCTAAATGTAATATCTCAATACATAATACACAATTTAATCTATGGGTAACTGATTAACTATTTATTTTGTTTATTTTTGAATTGTCCCATAGAAATTGTACTTCCTGTGTAAATTACCTTGCACTGTATATCTAAGACCAAAGGCCAGAAAATGACATCATTATATAGAATCAAAGGGCTCATTGGTGCCTGGCATCCACAGAAGCTCTTAACCTAGCAGAGTTTCATGACCTCACCTCAGATCACTGACTACTTCTGATACAAAAAAGTTGAAAGATTCCAAATGAGACTGTTTTGCAAGTATCTTTTGGAAACTATCATTTAATAGATTTGTATCTATCATATCCATCTGTCCATCCATCCATTTATGCATACCCATACAAAAATACACAGAAAGACATGCATGTGCAATTTTAATTCTTGTAGTTTACAGTTGGTAACTTTTTTGTTCATACATCTGAACATGGTTTGAAAACTGAATTCATCTAGTTATTTGCTCATCTCATCTCATCCTAAAAGGAGGGAAAATGCATGCCAACACTTGAAATCAGAAATATTTTAATTACTAAATTAATACAATAATAATACCTAATATTTACATAGCACCTGAAAGTTTACAAAGTGCTTTACATATATTATCTTATTAGATTTCACAACCTTCCAGGTAGCTATTTGCATCCTCGTTATACCTACTTTGCCACCTAATCAACTCATGAACTCAAATATTCTAATAAGTTTGAAAATACCCTCAAAAAGTGGGGGGGGCCGAGAAAATATTATATGAATCATTTAATCTTTCTCTTCCTTAGGCAAAACTCTAGGACAAAAGCGGTGAGTCATTGACAGGGTGTGATCTACTTTGGAGGGACCTGACAGGGATTTTCCCACCAATGGCTAATGAAATTTCTTTCTGTTACAAAACACTTTACATACATTATTTCATGCGATCCTCATGATTATTATTGGATGTAAGCAAGGTAGCTAGTATGGATTTAATTTTGCAGAAAAAACAAAACAAAACAAAAAATGACTGGCAGAGAAGTAAGTTGAGAAGTGGAGAGCTGAAGCCTGGATGGTGGACAAGAGCAGTAAGGAAAGCTGGTTTCTACTCCCAATTCTGTAGTTGGCTATCTATATGACTTTAGTGAAGCCACTTAAATTATTATATATCTCAATCTCCATTTCCCTATCTGGAAAATGAGGAAGATGTACTAGATAATTCTCATTTTCATCCAGCTCAAATATTTGATTAATAGTGTGAGAAAATAATTATTAATAATGGATTTCTAGAGGAAATCCAGAGATTAGTTTAGTTGCTCTCTCTCCCTCACCCCAGAAAGTTCAGCCTCAGCACATCTAGATTCTGGAATTTACCCTTTTGTATACTCTTTAGATCGCTCTAAGTCATGTCAATCAGTGGAACTGAATGATGCTTAGATCAATGTATGGTGACCTGCCTCTATTCAAAGAGGATAAAAGCTTTGACTAGGAGAGGTTTGCTCTCTCTTTGGGCTTCTTGGATCCACTCTCTTGGCTCAGAATGCTGTCTCTTGGTACACGCTTTCACTCTTAGGGCCTGATGGCCTGGGACTAGTGGGGAAGTTAGGGTTAGTCAATATTTTACTAATATATGATATTAATTAATAATAAATGTTTACTGCCAAATTGGGTACAATAGCCATTTATACATACATATATGTATGGGGAACTAAGAGTAGATAGAAAGAAGCAGCAGAGCAGGTGCCAATCTGCATTTGTAGAGGGGTTTCCTCGTGAAATCACAACTCATGACAAAAAGTATTCCTTTACATACACATAGAAAAATATCTGTGAATTTTAAATTACATTTATATTTATATTCTTAGAGGTGGATCTGTTCTAACTTTTGGCCAAACTGAAAAATTAGTTATTGGAACCCATAGCACTGGAATTCTATTCTATTGACCATGGGCAGCTAGGTAATGCAGTGGAGTTTTGGGAGCCTGGAGTCAGGAAGACCTGAGTTCAATTCAGCCTCATATACTTGTGACCCCCAGCAAGTCACTTAACCCTGTTTGCCTCAGACACCCATTTGTAAAATGAGCTGGAGAAGGAAATGGCAAACAACTCCAGTGTCTTTGAAAAGAAAACCCTAAATGGGATCAGGAACTGAAATGACTGAACAATAAAAGTGTCCACAGCTGTTTAGGTGCTGATCATTTTGAACAACAGCTTGGTCTTAATGTAGAATAGTTCTATTGCCAAACATATAAGGACAGATAGCCTCAGAGACAAGAACTTTTTGATTTTTATTCACATGCCTTATTCTTTCCTATACTTAATTTCTAAATCTGTTGGTATTGTAATAATCACTTCATATCTAAATATAGATCTCAGTTGTCT
Organism: Dromiciops gliroides; assembly: GCF_019393635.1. Taxonomy (NCBI): domain Eukaryota; kingdom Metazoa; phylum Chordata; class Mammalia; order Microbiotheria; family Microbiotheriidae; genus Dromiciops; species Dromiciops gliroides. Next base: position 264,740,802 of record NC_057861.1, on the reverse strand, counting down.
TCTACCTATGGGTGATAATTTTTTTCCAAAAAAAATTTTTAAAAGAAAAAAATAGCTCAGTCAGCATTAATTCATGTAGCACTTCCAGGTTTGCAAAACACTTTTATGCATGTTATCTCATTTGATCCTCATAGTAACCCTGTCAATTCTTAAAGTAATAAGGAGGTAGTGGGAGGATACCCAAGCTCCTGTTGAATTCATTACCAATCCCAGATGAACTCCATCCTCAAGTACTGAAAGAACAAGCAGGTATCATTATTGACCCATTTTAAATGATTAAATGTTTCAATTTTTAAAGAAATAAAATGATTCTTGGCACATTCTAGGACATATTAATATTAAAGTAAATGTTAGCTACCATCTAGAACAGAGGTGTCAAACTAAGGCCCCTCCCAGTGTGGCCTGAACCAGACTAATATGTAGTTGGGAAATCTTTAACAAAATACATAAAATACAATAAAACATAGATAATGTTAATTTGTGGTTTCCTGTAGGGATCAGTTTTCATTTGTGTTTAATGTCACTGCTCTAGAAAAGGAAGGGACTGATTTCAAAGTGCAAGGTCAAGCCATGTAAGACTAAGATAATTTTCTTTGTTGATAGGGTTACTAAACTATTAGATCAATGAAATGCTATAGATATAGTTTACTTTTTTTGTTTGTTTGTTTTGTTTTGGTTTTGCAGGGCAATGAGGGTTAAGTGACTTGCCCAGGATCACACAGCCAGCAAACATCAAGTGCCTGAGCTCAGATTTGAACTCAGGTCTTCCTGAATTTGGGGCTGGTGCTTTATCCATTGCACCACCTAGCTGCCACCGATATAGTTTACTTTTGTTTGCATGTTCTCACCCCCATTTGACTTTGAACTCCTCATGATCAGGGACTATCTTTTGCCTCGCTTTGTATCCTCAGCCCTTATTTAGCACAGTACCTGGTATATATCATGCACTCAATAATTGCTTATTGATTGACTGCCTGACCTAGATCTTAGCAAAGCCTTTTTTTTGGTGTGGGGCAGGGCAATGAGGGTTAAGTGACTTACCCAGGGTCACACAGCCAGTAAGCGTCAACTGTCTGAGGTCAAATTTGAACTCAGGTCCTCCTGAATCCAGGGCCAGTGCTTTATCTGCTGTGCCACCTAGCTGCCCCTTAGCAAAGCTTTTGACAAAGCATCTCACACCATTCTTGTGGAGTAGCTGAAGAGACGTGGGTTATAATTAAGTAGATTTGTCCATACCCAAAGCATAGCAATCACCGATGGTCTGGAGTCAACTTGGAAGGAATCAACTCCAGTGGAGTGCACTTTGAGTTAGGTAATAGAAGTTACTATCCCCATTTTACAGAGGAGAAAAATGACCCTCAGATAGGTTGAATGACTTGTTAACATGTGTACTTTTATCTCCAGACTTTTTTTCTCTGACTCCATCAATCCACATTTATATAATAGTATTTTAAGATTTGCAAAGTCCTTTCCTAGCAATTACCCCTATGAGATAGGTCATGCTAATATTATTAACCCAATTTTAGGGATAAAGCTCCAAAAGGTTAAGTGACTTACCAAGGGTCTCACAACAACTAAATCTTGAAGCCTTGATGCAAATTCTAGTCTTATGATATGAACACTTTACATATATTATTTCATGTGACCCTCACGATTATTATTGGATATAAGCAAGGTAGCTAGTATGAATTTAATTTTGCAGAAAAAATAAAACAAAAAACAACTTTTAGAGAAGTAAGTTGCAAAGTGGAGAGCTGAAGCCTGGATGGTGGACAAGAGCAGTAAGGAAAGCTGGTTTCTACTCCCAATTCTGTAGTTAGCTATCTTTAGTGAAGCCACTTAAATTATTATATATCCCAGTCTCCAGTGTCCTATTAATGTGTGCATCTAATGGATTGTGAGCTCCTTGAAGGTAAGTATTGTCTTCTTTTTCAATTTTGTATCATATAATTCAGAATTCTGCTTAACACATAACAAATACTTAATACATATTTCTAAAATTGATTAGGTTTTTACACTGTTTTTCTCAATGTGGCATCTAGGCCTTTCTAAAAGGGATGCTAAACTAAATTGTTGACTTTCATTTGGGTGGTGCAGTGGATAAAGTGCTGGTGCCTGGAGTTCAAATCTAGCCTGAGACATTTACTAAATATGTGACTCTGGGCAACTCATTTAACTCTGGTTGTCTCAGTTTCCTCCTCTGCAAAATGAGCTAGAGAAGGAAATAGCAAACCACTCCAGTACCTTTGCAAAGAAAACCCCAAATGGGGTCACAAAGAGTTGCAAATCTCTGAATAAAAACAAGGCAACAAAAGAGAATTGAGATTTTTTTACATCAAAAAATTCAAATGATAGCAACAACAGCAAACCCAGAACAGTAAAAGGTTAAAAGATTTCAGACAAAGATAAGATCTTCCTACTTGTTGGAGATACAATCCTTTATTATCTCAAAAGCAAGTTGTATTTGAAAGCTTCCCCTCTGCCCATCACTTTTCCAGCTTTATTTAATGTCCTCCACCCCAAACTAATTTTATTTAGAATCTTAGTCAATTAACTCTGAGGTGAAAAAGATTGCCAAAACTGAATGATGCAAATATTTTACTTCAATTAATTTTTAAAAGATTAATTCAGATTCATATCAATGCATGATTTGGGTAAGAGGGAAACGTCTGCTTTGAAAAAAAGCCTTCACAAATTGATAACAAGAAAGCTATATTTAACTAACCATTAAAATCAAATGTACCAGATGAAAGAAATATATTACTCATATTTTCTATTTTATGTTTGATACATTTTGTCTCCTACTCAATAGCTTCATGATCTTACTTTTGCTTTATGTCTTACAGCCTGCCACTCAAAAGGACTAGTTTTAAGCTAGCTAGGAAAACTTAGTGGGAATTACTACAGGTTATATTTTTTAAAAATCTGGAATTTCACCAGCACAGTAAGCTTCTGGTGTAGACACAAGGTAGTGAAATTAGAGTGGGATTGGCACTGACTCTAGAGTCAGGTAGGTGGCCTAGTGGATAGAACACTTGGGCTTGGAATCAGGAAGACTCATCTTTATGAATTCAAATCTGGTCTCAGACACTTACTGTGTGACCCTGAGCAAATCACTTACCTGAAATGACTTAACAATATAACTACCTAGTCTCTCTGTCCCTACCAACCGCTTGAAAATGGAAAACTCACAGTATAAAATACCAGTTCAGAATTATAACAAGGATCCTTTAAAAAAGTTCATAATGATATAGAGGCAGCATGAGCCATTGGATAGAGTGTTAGGTTTGAATTTAGCAAGATCTAGATTTCAATCTCTCCTCTGACTCTTAGTAGCTGATAAGCCTTGGTGGAAGGAGTGTTATCTGATCATAAATATAGAGCTGCAAGGTACTTCGGAGGCCATCTAGTTCAATTACTTCATTTTATAAATGAGTAATTCGAAGCCAAGAAAGGTTATATGACTTGTCCCAGGTCACAAAGACAGTAAGTTTCTTTGGTGGGATTTGAATCCATGTGCTCCAACTCTAGTTGTTGTTCAATCATGTTTAACTCTTCATGACCTGGTTTGTAGTTTTCTTAGTAAAGATATTGGAGTGGTTTGCCATCTCCTTTTCTAACTCATTTTACAGATGAGGAAACTAAGACAGCCAGGTTTAAGTGAACTGCCCAGGGTCACATAGCTAGTAAGTATCTCAGGCCAGATTTGAACTCAGGCCTTCCTGATCCCAAGCCTCTATACACTGTACCACCTAGCTGCCCCTAGGGAGTTATAGGGTAAAATAATAAGGATGAGCAGTTATACCCAGGAAATTAATCAGAAAATCTTCTTCATGAATACAGGCCAGGAAGAGTTGGTTTATATAACAGATTGGACAAATTGAATTTGGGATAGCATTAAGGAAAAAACCAAACAAGACCTTCAGTGGAACAGAGAAAATAAAGATGGTTTTGCCCAATGAGTCAAAGAAGAAAAATAAGATCAACTGGAGTGTTATACCTCTTAATGCTTCCTGTGGTAATGAGGCTACTGCCCTGTCAGAATGAAAACTATAATACTAAAAATAAAAAATAAAATAAAAATCATACTGATCTTTTCATTTAAAGAGCACTGAGTAGTTTATAAAAAAGAAAATGAGAAAAACAACTTGCAGGTGTGATTGCTAAACTGTTAATGATTTGGGGGTGGGGAGAGAATTATGGAGAAGGGGAGAGGTCCTTGGGATTGAGAATGAGGAAAGATGCTAGTTTTTAAAATAGGAAATAAGGTTGATTCTTTCAATTATAGAGTGTTACTGATTCCTGACAACAGTCTGGATTAGATTTTCAATGAGCTAGTTTTATGAACACTTAGAAAGAAAAGTAGTGTCCACTATTAAAAAGTATGAATAGGGATAGGAGGAACTAAACCTGGGACTTGCTAACTTGATACAGACAACTTCCTGCTGAGGAAGCTCCTTCTATCAATTCAAGTGAGCTTCCTCTTGGAAATTTATAGCCTTAAGAGAATTGTTTATAGTCGGGTTGTTGTTCTAGTTTGTCCTTCATTCTTGAAGAGGACCATGACATCAGGGTGATATCATGACTTGTACTTAATTGGATTTAAGTGAGGGAGGACTGTGCAAAGTCACCAACCTCACTCTCTCCTCCAGAGTCATCTGGATCCAGTAGCAAGACATACATCAGGAAGGATAAGAGATTAAGTGATTCTCCTTAGGTCAGAGGCAGAACTCAAACCTAGGTCTTTCTGGCTCTAAGGTCAGCTCTCTATCCACTACACTTTGCTCCCATATCAGGAAATATGGTTCCTTAATAACAATTCGTGTCAGACTAACCTCTTTCCTTTTGGGTTTTATCAGGGTTACTAAAAACAGTAGATAAGTATGTTGCCATAGACATTGCACACGGAGGTTCCAATGAAGAATCTGACAAAATCTTTCTCAGTGTCCCTGTGAGCATGGTGGAGACATATGCACTAGATGACAGTCCAGTGGGTTGGTTTTAGAAATGGAACAATGACCAGAGCCAAAGATCATGAATGATCTTTTAATGAAATGATGTTATCCTGGAGTAGACCCATAATAAAAAGCCTTTGAGCTGCATCCTTTGTTTGGTTATGGCCAACAATTTTATCAATGTCTTAGAAAATAATAGCTAACATGCTTTTATTTGCAGATAATCACAGGTGGGGAAGAATACTAATACCAATTTGATAGAACTGTTATCCCAAAGGATCTTAACAGACTAAAAAATTAACTATTAATGATAATATTCAATTCAATATTGATGAATATAAAGTTCTACACTTGGGTTAGGAAAACACACACTTCATTCAGTACAGGGTAAATGAAGCTTAGCAAGAAAGGATTTCTAGGAAAAAGACTAGAGAAGTTTTGCAGACTGCCTACTCATTTAGTCAAAAGTGTGATATGGTAGCTGAAAGAACTAAGAACAGAAGCAGTTTCCAGGGACTTGCTGTATTATTTCCTGCTCTGACCACATCTGGAGCATCATATCCAGTTTGGGACATCACATTTTAGGAAATACATGAGCTAGGTAGAGCAGAAATTTGTCTTCGATCCTATCTTTTTAAACTGTGGGTCTCGACCCCATATGGCATCACATAACTGAATGTGGGGATTGCGAAAATTTGGCAACTGTAAAAGGTTACATATACCTACTTTATATATCCATATACTCAGGGTCATGTAAAAATTTCTTGGTTGAAAAGAAGTTGCGACTGGAAAAAGTTTAAGAAGCCCTGTCCTAGATCACCAGCCAAATGTATGTACTCAGTGTATCTTAACACTGAGCATCATTGTTGTGCTATTGCTGAGTCAAGTCTTCTATATGACAATCAGGTACACTTACCTTGGGAACATTTACATGAATATACACAGTCAATGAGCATTCACTATGTATATAAACATTCACTATGTATTCATGTAAATGTTTCCAACATAAGTATTAGAGGACATATTCCACTTTTTCTTTAGCATATGAGTCCTTGGGGGACAGACAAGCACAGTGTTGCCTGAATGTAGCATAAAGAAAGTAACAGAGTTTCCTGAAAGTAGCATCCATGTACAGCTTCTGGCTAAGAATCCTGGAGGCATAAAAATAAACTGGCTGTGGTTGGAAATTCTCAAGAGAGCTTCTGGGAAGAAAAGCTGTGGATAAACTGTAAGATCCTTCATCTTTACATATTCAAAGTGAATTGGCAATGATTCACAAAGGATTTCCCAGGGCCACATTTACTGAACAGCTACTATGAGCCCTGCATTAAGTATTGCATAAGATTAAAATAATAAAAATAAATCATAAAGGATGATCCTGCCTTCAAGCAATGACACTAACATGCATGAAACAAAGAAGCCACAATACAGGACAGTCTATAATCAAGTACTGAATGGTATGAAACAACAGACACTCAGACCACTGTGGGTGGTAATCATCAGAAAAGACTTCCTGGAGTAAGAAGAAGGGCGGGAGCTGGCTGTCAAAGGATGAGTCAGACTAGGAGAGCAGGGGTTCAGAGGCAAGAATGAGGGAAACTTCTAAGAGACAGCAAGAGAGAATTTGAATTGACTAGAGCAGAAGATCTGCCTTGGGAAGTAATGGGAAATAAGACTGGATCAGTCATTGGGTCCATGTTATGGAGGGCTTTAAAAACCATACTGAGTATTTCATGGTTTATTGTTGGCTTCCTTTATGGAGATCTGAATTGAGTGCTTTGCTATGACATGGAGGTGGTCCTGGTTTTTATGCTCACAGAGTGCTGCCCTCATACAGTTATCGTTTCTTTTTTTTTGGGGGGGGAGGCAATGAGGGTTAAGTGACTTGCCTAGGGTCACACAGCTAGTAAGTGTCAAGTGTCTGAGGCTGGACTTGAACTCAGGTTCTCCTGAATCCAGGGCCAGTGCTTTATCCACTGCACCACCTAGTTGCCCCCTCATATAGTTATGGCAGAACCTATGCCCAACACAGAAGGCTCCAAATGAAGGCCTAGCAAAACTGTGGTTCTGTTGTCAAAAGTCCACTCTGGCCAGCTAAGGATAGGAAGGTTCATCAATGGAATATTGGTCAACCCCTCCCCCCCACATACATATGCATTTAACTCATGAGAGTTAAGTGACTTGGCCAGGGTCACACAGCTAGTAACTGTCAAGTGTCCAAGGCCAGATTTGAGACAGAGACAGTGAAAGACACACACACACACACACACACACACATACATACACATGAGGGGGAAGGGAGGGATGGAGGGAGGGAAAGAGGGAGAGAGAGAGAGAGAGAGAGAGAGAGAGAGAGAGAGAGAGAGAAAAGAAGAGGAGAGAGAGGGAGAGAGAGAGAGAGAGAAAGAGGGGAGGGAGGGGGGGGGGAGAGAGAGAGTGAGAGGCCCAGGAAGCTCACTCTCAAACAAATAATGTGACACACCCAAGATAACTGCCTATATCCTGAGGTCATTTCAAGAATTTGTTTGCTCTTGTCCAGACAAAAAAAAGGTCTATTTTACACAGTTTTTCAAATGACTGTCCTTTTGTCTCTTGCTGAGGCAATCATATGTATCTTGTTTTGTAATTATAATCATTTTAGTTTTATCTATCCATTTTGTGTGTTTCAGTAACTAAAGTTTATTCTCCACTCTCAGTAGGGCAGTAATAAAGTGATGGATATAAAAATTATAATTTCTATATTTAATGACTGAATCCTGTATTGATTGCTTATTCCTTTTATATGTTTAGTCAGTTTCACATTATTAGATTAATATAATGTATTTAATCATGCTCCTAGAAACTAGTGACCTTGCCTTTTTAATTTTGTAGAGTACCATACCTGTAGAAGCTTAATCTGATGTGAATTCTTAACACAAGAACTTGACCCTAAAAGACAGAATTCTTTTCACTAGTGATGGTACCAATAAAGATGTAATATATACTTAAGGCAAGATGACGACTGGGAAAGAATGTTGGTTTCGGAATTGGAGGACCCGGGCTAGAATCCTGTTTCTGCTACTTACTATCAGGTGAGTCACAAACATGTTGGGCCTCAGTTTCCTCTTCTATAAAATGAAGAGGTGGACTAAATTTTCTATATGGAGTCTGTCAGCTTGAAATCTATGATGCTGGTTATTATACAAGGGTAAATCAAATATATTCAGGATTATACAGTTTTAGAACTGTAAGGGGCCTTGAAGATAACAAATCAATCATCTCATTTTTCATAGATGAAGAAAGTGAGGCCTAGTAAGATAAAATTACTCACCTGAAGTCATACAACTTTGTAGTAAAGGTAAGACCAACAGGATATAGGCCTTCCATCTTCCATGCCCATGAATTTCTAATTTGACACATTGTTCTCTGTCTCTATCATTAAGTTTCCTAGACTTTTCCAAACAGATATTCTATAGAAAATATCTGTGATCCTAAGGCTTTTTGGGGTTGTGAGAATATTATTATTATTATTATTGGTGAGGCAATTGGGGTTAAATGACTTGCCCAGGGTCATACAGCGAGTAAGTGTCAAGAGTCTGAGGCCAAATTTGAACTCAGGTCCTTCCGAATTCAGGACTGGGGCTCTATCCACTGCACCACCTAGTTGTTCCTATTCTATAGAAAATACTACTGTACTCTAAAAAGTGATGAGCTTGATGATCTTAGAAAAACATGGATAGACATATGAAATAATGAAGAGCAAAATGATCAGAACCAAGAGAATACTGTATATAGCAGCAGCAATAGTGTTTTAAGAACAACTTTGAAAAGGAAAACATCCTAATGATAAAGGCTAGTCACTACAGAGATTTTTTTTGTACAGATAAAATGACCAGATTCAGGGAACAATAACACTTCTTGAAAACTATATGCCAAGGCTTTCATAAATTGCTTTTTTTGTTGTTTTTTTGTGGGGTTTTTTTGGTGAGGCAATTGGAGTTAAGTGACTTGCCCAGGGTCACACAGCTAGGAAGTGTTAAGTGTCTGAGGCCGGATTTGAACTCAGGTCCTCCTGACTCCAGGGCCGGTGCTCTATCCACTGCACCACCTAGCTGCCCCTCATAAATTGCTTTTTTAAAAAATAGGCTTGATTGGACTTTTGTTTTTGCTGAGGAAGTTTCATTTAAAGTCCTTTGCTTGGTAATGACAGCAAGGTCTTGTGTTCTGAACAGAAGGAAAAGAAGCAGCTAAAAAGGGGAAGAAACATCAAATAGTCACTGAAGCCTCACTTACCAGAAATCATTTCCTATTGTCCCTGGGGAATTGAATCACAAGAGAAGGGCCTCTCTTACAGGACTGAGTACAGAGCTGGGAGCCATTCATTCTGGGTTTTCAGTCTGGTATCCAGTCTGATAGAGGCAGAGTCCTAGTGTAAAGGCTAATGCTCTCCTTTTGTCTCTACCCACTTTTAGTTAAATCAGGAGAGCAATATCATTCACTACTCTACGAGGCTGTGAGAATTAATTTGATTCAATTCAATAAATATTTATTAAGCATGTGCCAGGCACTGTGCAAAGTGCTGGGGATAAAAAAAAGAGGTAAAATACAGTCCCTGCCCTCATGGAATTTACAATCTAATGGAAGAGACAACCCAGAAACAATTATATGCAAAGCAAGTTATATAGAGGATAAATGGAAATCATTAACAGAGGGAAGGCACTGTAATGAAGAAGGGTTAGGGAAAGCTTCCTGTAAGAGGCAGAGTTTTAGATGCAGCTTAAAGGAATCCAGGGTGGTCAGTAATCACAGAGAAAGAAGGAGAGTATTCCAGGCATAGGGCATGGCCAGAGAAAAATGTACAAAGCCAAGAGATGGAGTATCCTGTTCATGGAACAAGGGGGCCAGTGTTGGTGGACTGCATAATATACGTCAGGAAGTAAGATGTAAGAAGCCTGGAAAGGTAGGAGGGATCTAGGCTATGAAGGGCATGTTGTATTTGCTTCTGAAAGCAATAGGAAGCCACTGGAGTTTACTGAGTAGGGAGATGACATGATCAGGCTTTCATTCTAAGAAAATCACTTTAGTGGTTGAATGGAGGATGGATTGGAGTGGGGAGAGAACTGAGGTGGCAGGAGACCCTCCAGTAGGCTATTACAATCATCTGGGTATTTGGTGACAAAGGCCTGCACCAGGATGTTGGCAGTGTCAGAAGAGAGGTGGGGGACATATTCAGGAGATATTGAAAAAGTGACAATAACAGGCCTTGGCAGCACTTTGGATATAGGGGGTGGGGGTGGTGAAAGATGGTGAGAAATTCAGGATGACTCCTAGGTTGTGAGCCTGAGGGACGGGGAAGATGGTATTGTCCTCTACAGAAATAAGAAAGGTAGGAGGGGGATATTTTAGGGGGAAAGATAATGAGTTCTATTTGGGACACATTGAATTTAAGATGCCTAGTGGACATCCAGTTCAAGATGTCTGAAAGACAGCTGGAGATGTGAGATTGGAGATTGACAGAGAGACTAGGGCAGGAAAGGTAGATTCGAGAATCATCAGCATAGAGATGGTAATTAAATCCATGGTTGCTGCTAAGATCACCATGTGAAGTAGTATAGAGGGGGAAGAGAAGAGAACCCAGGACAGAACCCTGAGGGGACACCTATAGTTAGAGGGACACCTATAGAGGAGGCCAATACAGCAAAGGAGACAGAGAAAGAGCAGACAGATAGGTAAGAGGAAAATCAGGAGCAAGTAGTTTCCTGAAAATTTAGAGAAAAGAGCATCAAGGAGAGAGAGTGACCAATTAGTGTCAAAGGCTGCAGAAAGGGCAAAGAGAATGAGGACTGATGAAAGGCCAATGGATTTGGCAACTAAGAGACCATTAGTAACTTTGTATACAGCAGTTTCTGTGGAATGATAAGGTCAGAAGTCAGATTGTAAAGGGGTAAAAAGAGTGTGAGAGGAGAGAAAGTGGAGGCACATATTGTAAACAGTCTTTTCAAGGAGTTTAGCTACAAAGGGCAGAAGAGAAATAGCAGGATAGTTAGCCAGGATGGAAGGGTCAAGTGATGTCTGGAGACATGAGCATGTTTGTAGACAGTGGGAAATAAGCCAGTAGAGAGGGTGACATTGAAAATAAGTGAGAGTGGGGCGTAGAAGGCTAAAAATTAAGAGGTTTCAGAAAAAAAGTAGAAGCAAATGCTAAGATAATGCTAAACAACAGCATAATGATCATGAAAATATAAGAACACAACAACGGTTTGAATGAAAAATAATGGCTAACTGGCATTCCAACACACACACACACACACAGACTTCTTGTAAAGGGGGAGAGTTTATTCTGGGTATAGACACAATGTGATGTGAAGATCCTAAGACCCTATCCAGTCAAACAAAGAAAGAAGAATGGTCATCATTCTGGGAGGGATGAGGCATTAATTGGACTGAATGATTGACAGATACAGCATTAATGGGAAGGACAGAACCCCTAAATTTAATGTCCTGGCTCAAAAGTTGCTCTGACTGCTTCATTCCCATTTAGACAGTAATAAATGTAGGCATCATCTAAAACTATGAATAAAAACCATAAATGTTCAAAGAATTGCATCATCTTGGCCTGGAGATGGAAGGTTATATGGAAGAGGGGGTAAATTCAAGAAACCATTTCATCTAATAACCTGTCTCCATATAGGAATCCAAGTCAAAGCATCAAGGTGTCTTGTGGTGCTGGTTCTAGAAACAGGAAATCCGGAATTCAAATTTTGCCTCAGTGACTTGAGCAAGTCACTTGGCCTCTGCCTGCCTGTTTCCTCATGTATAAAACGGGAATTATAATAGCATTAACCTCCTGGGGTTGTTGTGAGAATAAAAGATAATATTTGTAAATTGTTACCTATTATTATGATCATCAAGGTGCCTATCGATTCTACCCCTTAGCGCTTTGTAAACAATAACGCACTACATAAATGTAAAGTATTACTATCATCATCATCATTATTATTATCATTCTCACCAAGAGCCTTCAAAGACGGTGACTCCTCAATTTTCCTTGATAACTCAAAGTAATGTTACATCACCTGCCTGGCCAGAAGTCTTGCTCCATTGGAATGGGACTCAGACATAAACTCCAAAATGACTCAACTGTAAAGGGCTAAAATTCTAGCTCTGATGTCTAAAATCTAATGAGTAGTCACCCCAAATTAGAAGCTTTAGCAAGAGTTTAGACTTTTAAGACTTTATTAAAGAGCAATCTGAGGTAGGTGAAGAGAGAGAGGTAATAGATCTAACTATTGCTAAAAGACCCCATCATCCGACCTCTCCAAACTCAGGTCAGGAACCCCAAAAGACCCCAACGCTTCCTCCCTCCTCCCAGAAGCCTCCTCTCCAACAGGAAACAGGGCTGTCCACACACACAGCCCCAAGCTAATTGGTTGGCAGTCCTGATTGACAGAACTAAGAGGCAGATCTACAGATGCAAGCCAGCTAGCTTCTGAACACAAGAACTGACCTTCCAAGCGCCAGAAAAGGTCACTTCCGGACGCTAAAGCCGCATGGCTTGTCCTCACATGGCTTCTCCTCATGGCAGAGCTTCCTTACAGTATCTCTGCAGTAGGGGGTGCAATTCCAATTCTCACATAACTTTGTGACTACAGAGCTGGTCTTGAGGTCACAAAGATCTGTGTTCAAGTGCTGCCTTTCACACATACTTACCTAGAGACTCAGAGTAAATCCTTTAACCTCTCAGTGCTTTGGGAAACTCTAAGATGCAGAGGAGATGCTATTAGGAGAAAGTTCCCTTACCATGGAGTTCTGTATGCCAACAAAATCATGGATCCACTCCCTAGCCCTATGTATTTTGGGGGGGGGGGGCAGGGCAATTGGGGTTAAGTGACTTGCCCAGGGTCACACAGCTAGTAAGTGATAAGTGTCTGATGCTGGATTTGAATTCAGGTCCTTCTGACTCCAGGGCCGGTGCTCTATCCACTGCGCCACCTAGCTGCCCCTAGCCCTATGTATTTTTAAAGTAATTGGCATTTAACCTATGGCTTTTCCAGGTAATTTGTTTGAATGTACATATTGCCATTAGTGCTATCAGTGATAAACCTGCAAAAAGTGCCTGAAGAGTGCAAGAAGAACACTCCTTTGCATGCAACAGAAATACTACTAAAAAACATCACCACCTACCTGCTTCAATGCATTTTCTGAACGGTACCTTTGACCACCAAAACATTTTGGTTTGGCCAGCTTTTCAGAATCTCAGCTAAGCTTCTGGCAATGACTTTCATTCAACACCAATACTTTTGTGAAGCTACCTACCTGCTATCTATTGCTATGTTGTTGTCCTTCATTTTCGAAGAGCACCATGACAGGTGTCATGCCTTGCATTGAACTAGATTTAAGTGAGGAAGGGCTGTGCAAAGTCACCAGCCTCACTTTTTCCTTCAGAGCCACTGGGTCCAGTGACAAGAAATATTATCAGGATGACTGGAGATGCCCCCAGATGTCTAAGGTAATTGGGGTTAAGTGAGTCGCCCAGAGTCACACAGTTAGTAAGTGTTTGAGATAATATTTGAACTCAGGTCCTCCCAACTTCAGGGACAGTGCTCTATCCATTGAGCTACCTATCTACCCCTGTTGTTATGCCACCACTGTGTCACAGTTCCAGCTTCAGTAGCCAGTATTAGTATTATAGCATTTAAATTAAATCTTATTTCTTCTTGCCTACCTTACTTTTCACTACTTCTGGCAATGTCTTATCTAAGTTAGATGAATAAAAACACCCTAGTGGTAGAAAATGCAGACCATATCCTACTTTTCTAGGTAGGGAGAGGGTGGAGGTAGGGGATAGGAAGGCGTATTGGAGGAAGAAGCAGAAAGTCTCAGTGATTTGAAAAGGGCATCAGTTCCATAGAATATTAAGAAGGAAAAGGATGGAATACCAGCTGGAATAAAAGAAAGCAGAAATAGGCTTAGTATTCTTCATGCTGATAGAATTTATAAACTCTTAGACAAAATTTTAATTCTCAAAGAGAGAGACTGCAGAAACAGCTTCATAACATATGGCAAGGAGAAGATTCAGGGAAAGATTAGAATGTAAACTGACTCTTCATGATAAAACAGCAAACCCAAAGAGGCTATATTATTTTTAATACTTTTACTGCAATTAGGGTATGATGACACTAGGTGGCAATATGGCCACATACAATTTATACAGGTAATATAAAGCAGTGTCAAACTCAAATAGAAATAGGGCCTACTACATCATACATATGGATCCTTTTGGGCCACATATTGACTTAGAAAACCACATATTAACATATATGTTCTACTGCATTTTTATTTATTTTGTTAAATATTTCCCAATTAAATTATAATCTGGTTTTAGGCCACAAATTTGACTTCTCTGAAATTATAAAGGCCATACATTATCTTCAAGCTAGATTACAATTAAGAATTTTCCATCGCTTCGGGGGCAGCTAGGTGGCACAGTGGATAAAGCACTGGCCCTGGATTCAGGAGGACCTGAGTTCAAATCCAGCCTCAGATACTTGACACTTACTAGCTGTGTGACCCTGGGCAAGTCGCTTAACCCTCATTGCCCCACCCCCTCAAAATTTTTTTTTCCCATAGCTTCTCCTGACCAATAAAAATATTACTCAATTAGAAGAGCTGACCATAAACAACATAAATAAACTTGTGACTTGAAGATGATCATCTAGAACTTGCTTTTCAGTGAAATGAACATCTAAGTAAAAACTGGTGCTTTTGATCACCAGTCCTTAAACACGATCAATCACAACCAAATCTCCCTGTACTCTTATCACCAGAATTTAGTTAGCATGTTCTTATCTAACTCACCCTGAATCCTTTCTAGAAACCAAATTTTCCAGTTCTGGTACTTCTGATTAGAGTCAAAATTTTGCCCTTTTCAACTTTTCTCCATTGCTTGCCATGGATAGTTCAGCTTCAGGGAATCATAACTTGGGGCAAATTACAGAATCCTGGAGTTGGCTGATACCTCAGAGGTCATTTAGCACAACCTGAAGTGACCAAGAACTCCTCTCCAACCAACAAGGACAAATGTTTATCCACTTAGAATGAGGGAATTCATTACAACTCCAGGCAGCTTATACCTAAAAACAATAACAATAACGAGCTTTAAGCCTTGCAAAGCACTTTACAAATATGATCTCATTTTGTCTTCACAATAGCTCTGGGAGGGAAGTGCTGTGATTACCCTTATTTTACAGATAAAGGTTAAGTGACTTGCCCACAGTCACACAGCTGAGTATCTGAGGCAGGATTTTTTAAACTCACATCTTCCTCACTCTAAATACTACATGAGAACTGCCTCTCTGCCAATCTTGCCCATTGTTCCTATTTCTGCCTTCAAATACCAAGCAACATACTTATACTTGGAAATGCTTCAGTTACTTGAAAACAGCTATCTTATTATCCCCATTAATTTTTTTTGTCCCCAGTTCCTTCAGTCAGCCCTTCTGTGGTTTGATCTCTAGTCTCTTCATTATTCTGAAAACTATCCTCTGAACTAGCTCCAACTAAAGAAGGCTATTCCTTGAACTTGATGCCCCCAATAAACACAATTCTCCAAAAATGCTTTGAGCAGGTCAGATTACAATAATCAATAAACATTTATTGAGCACCTACTATGTGCCAGGCACTATGATAAGTGCTGGGAATACAAAAAAAAGAGGCAAAAGACTGTCCGTGCCCTCAAGGAATTTATAATCTAATGAACAAGACAAAATGCAAACATATACAAAGCAAGCTATAATACATACAGGATATATACAAAATAATTCGCACAAGGAAGGCACTAGAATTAAGATAGAAATAAGACTATTCTCTCAGGCTGGAAACTATGACACGTAATGATCAGTTTTACCTCTCTGGGCCACTAAAAAAAAGAGGCGTGTGGATGAGGTCATTTCTAAGGTTTCTTCTAACTCTTTATGAGTGTATAACTGCTCTCATTTATCCCCTGCTGCTTAAATAAGTCCCTAAAGGTACGAGTTACTTTCTCTTTGAGAACTATTCTTGAAAATACAAATTAGAGCCATTCGAAAATGTTATCCCATTCCCATCAGATTGGCAAAAATGGTAAAGATGACAAAAGATGAAAATGATAACTATTCAAGGAGCTGTGGGAAGATGTGTAAGCTAATGTTGGTGCAGCTCTCAATTGTTTCTTCTAGTTAGGGAAACAATTTGGAACTCTGCTAGAAAAGTAATTAAGCTGGAAAGACCATTTGATTCCAATGAATACATTGGGATATCTAAAGAGAATATAAACTGGAGGGAAAGATCACATATAGAAGGAAAATATGTATATCATCACCTTTTGTTTTATAAATAAACAAACAAACTAGAAATGAAAGTGTCCCACGGCTGGGAAAATATTGATTAAATTTTAGTCTATCAATGTGTACTGGGACATTATTGCAGAGGTCAAAGATGCATATGAAAAAGAGGGATTATTTCAGTTTTCTGGCCTTTATATCCCCAGCGCCTAGTACACTTTAGGCACTTAATAAATGCTTGTCAATTGGTTACTTGATCTTGATCTGATATCCATTGAAGTAAGCAGACTATGAGAACAGTTTATGCAGCGACCACAATAATGTAAAAGAAAACATTGAAAAACACCAGAACTCTATGTAATAAGAAATCTTGATTACAAAGGACAGTTAGTAAGGCATGGCTCACTCTTCTCAGCAAAGTGGCAGACCAATACAACAGAATGAGTGGTGGATTTGGAATTAGTTGACCTGGGTTCAAAGCCACTTACTACCTACTTGGGAAAGTCGTCTTACCACTAGACCTGTTTCCTTTTCTGTTAAATGAGGCAATTAGACTAGATATCCTCTACTAGCTCTGAATCCATATTTTAAAAGGCATATTATTTAATATTGTCAGCTGTATCCAGGTCTGTACCTGACACAGAGTAGAAGCCTAATAAATGCTTATTGAGGGCAGCTAGGTGGCACAGTGGATAAAGCACTGGCCCTGGATTCAGGAGGACCTGAGTTCAAATCTGGCTTCAGACACTTGACACTTATTAGCTGTGTGACCCTGGGCAAGTCACTTAACCCCAATTGCCTCACCAAAAAACAAAAACAAACAAAAAAATAAATGCTTATTGACTGAGTGACTTGTACAAGGGAAGGTTCAAAGGTGGTGGTGGTAGAGGGAGAGAGGGTATCAGGAAGTGATAGTGATATAAAAAAGGGCATCAATAAAGCATTTATTTTTAAAAAAGGGGAAGCAGAAGGGAGAAGTGCATATAGCATCTCTGTGCTGAGAACATAAAACTCCCTTAGGGCTTGGTCTCTCTAATAAGGAAATGATCTTCCTCTTCACTGAAAGAAGAATGAAAGTGCTTCATTTATTTGCAGGATAAGTGAAGATCTATAGCAAATCTGATTAGAATTAGGAACGACCTAGTTAGTGTCATACCGAAAGCAGGAGAAAAGAAAGGAAAAGGGTTTTGGCCAAAAGGGCTAGGAGTCAAGTTGGGAAGAGGTTACTCCTGAATATCAGAAAACCTTTTCCTTCCCTAACTATTCAAAACCAGGAAATGATGACATCATTGCTCACACAGTGTGATGTTGTAATGTGTATTCACCCAACTTCCTGTTTCCATTGGGGAGCGGATGGGAAATTGTGGACTGAAGAATCTCAAGTTTCTTCTGGTGAGGAGGGTAGATGAGACCCACAGGGCTTTGGGGAACAGTTCTCTGTTCCTCATCCTAAATGAGACAACCTTGTCAGAGTTGTACTGTTATTTATCAAGATAAATAGTCCTCTTTCTTCCCATCCCACTCTCAACTTGATGTACTTAAACTTCTATTAGGAAATCTGAAAACATGCTGACTGTAGCCTCAAGTACACTACAGAATTTCCCAATTCTATGTTGATGGCTACTGTGGAGGCAAAGAAAGGCCAGTAAGACATTACGCAATCTAAATGGCTATGTATTAGGGCCCCCCTTCCCCGCCAAGAACTCAAGCACCATAATTTATCTAAGCATTTTTGTCTTTTTCCTGATATTTTCACTCTAAGTAGGGAAGCTAGAGAAAGATAACAAAGATAGAATCATATAAACATTAGAGGATTTGGTAGGTAAAGCGTGAATACTAGACAGGTAGTCTTTAAGAGGGTACAAGAGTGAGTCCTAACTTTCCTTCCCCCTCACCCTGTTCAAGAACAACCAGCAGATAGCTCCTGTAGCTTAACCCTTTAGAAGAGAAGTGAGGGGGAAGATAGGTGGCGCAGTGATTAAAGCGCCAGCCCTGGATTCAGGAGGACCTGAGTTCAAATCCAACCTCAGACACGTGACACTTACTAGCTGTGTGACCCTGGGCAAGTCACTTAACCCCCATTGCCCTGCAAAAACAAACCAAAAAAAAAACTATTAAAAAAAAAGAAGAAAAGAAGTGAGACTTATTTCCTCAATTCAACCCTCACCTGCATAAGTGGGGGGTGGGGGTGGCCATATTCATTAAGGCTCCCATTCCCTTGCTTATAATTAATAGCTACAGCTTCTGCCCAATACTATAGTACATGTGTTATTGGATTAAAGATATGGGTAAAATGTGCTCCTGCATAATGCACCAGCATCACCAGCAAGTATCATTTCCTATGAATATCATTTGTTATTTACAAATGGTCCTTCTCAAAGTTTTCCTGAAAATGTTTTAGAGATGAATAGCTGAAGGAGAAACAAAGGAGGACAGTACAGGACATAAAAAAATGTAAAACATATTTCTCCCAGGATTATAACAATTCTCTTTTATGTTACATTACACGTTAATAATGTAAGACAGTAACATAATGCAATATAAGGAAAATGGCCTTCCCTTCTTGCATCACTGCATAAACTAATACAGAGGATTAAACAAACAAAAAAATCTATATGCAGCTAATAGATATAAGGAAACTTTTATAAGTCAACAGTTAGCTGGAAACCTTCAAAAATATGCTATGTCTACAGAAAGTCAGGTGGGTTTCTTGGCAAATTGCCTCTGCTCTCATGTATATTTACAAAAATTATTTTTTTAAAGAACTAAAAACACACTTAGTCACCATTGAAAAGATTATAAATCAGTTAAAACTTCTCAGAAACATGTGACTAGCCACTCTAGTACATAAGAAAAAAAGTGGGAAAAGAAACCCTTTAATTATCACTGTTTTCTGAGAATTCTGAATGCTTGAATGTATGAACCAGTCAGCTTGGTAGTACCATTATCAGACATTTGTTTGTACAATTGGTGCTTTACTTAACTAGCATCAGTTCTCATAAATTCCCCACAAGGAAGGCAATTCAGTTCTATTTTCCCCATTTTTCAGGTGGGGAAATGACTAAAAAGAGACCTCAGAGGAGGTAGCTAAAACTAGAATTGTAAAAGTTCTTCATAAGGACATATAAAATAACTCTCAAAACCTGAATGAAATCATGGGTAATTGAGTCCTACAAGTTTGAAGGATAAGCACACTTAATACATTAGGATTCACTCAAAAGTATCCATTCTTTTTTCTCTCCCAAGGAACTCTAAGTCTGAATGTTCATTTCCCCAAGGCTATTACATGGGGAAACACTGGTAGGAAATCTGGCTCCCTAGAACATCACATTTTACAATACTTAACATAAAATTCAAGGATAGAAGACATCCATAACCCAGCATGCACTTAAATTTTTAGTAGATTTACCTGTGCTGAAAAGTCAATTAGCTTTGGAAGCAGCAGTTTCCCACCTTCATCACTCTTTAGGAAATCCAGCAAACTCCCTGTGTGTAGAACAAGAAGTTAGAGCTTTTTCTCCCTGACCTGGGGAAAATCCAGACTAAATTTAAATCACCATCACTTTTCTATAGTCAAAGGCTATGTCAGGTTTTTTTAGTCACAACACTTTCCTCTAAGTTAAAGTCTACCTATTCTTCATACCTTTCACAAATGTAAAAGTATATGTGAAAATAGGGATTGCTTCAAATAAGATGGTGTTTTTTTTTTGGTTGTTTGTTTTTTGTTTTTTGCAGGGCATTGAGGATTAAGTGACTTGCCCAGGGTCACACAGCTAGTAAGTGTAAAGTGTGTGAGGCCAGATTTGAACTCAGGTCCTCCTGAATCCAAGGCTGGTGCTCTATCTACTGCACCACCTAGCTGCCCTCAAATAGTATGTTAATGGGATAGTAGTAGTAGTAGGCCTCCACCAGTCGCTGACGACCATGGATCAGCACCTTGAAGAGGTGCTGTGCAGTCCTATACGGGACACAGCTCCTGAGTGACTTATAACTGGTAACTGCCACATCCTGTGTTGTATCTACCCCATGAGGAGTAGCTGGAGTGTCCTCTCCAGGGCGCTGGCCTGGGTGGATCAATATGGAACACAAGCTGTTGCCCATGCAGTAGGTTTTCCCTCTCTGCAACATTGGTGGATCCAAAGGAGAGGCAGAGCCAATACAGTTTGGCACCAGTGCCGCTGCAGGAGTTGCCAGAGGGATGTAATGTCCAACACCCAACTGTCTAAGGGACTCTGACTCCTGATTTTTCCTCAGGGTTAATTTTGGAAGCCTTTCCCATATATGGGTATAGCCGCAAGGCAGCAGAGGTTTAAAATCAGGGTTTCCTTCCCCTAGGTGGGTTGCCTGCCAAGTCCCACCTGCCAGAAGCCACTGGTTTTAAGGCACCAGTGACTCGCCTTAATGGGATATGTAAATAGATATATAAAGAGATATTCTCTCTGTCTCTGTCTCTCTGACTTTCTGGGTCTGTATCTTGGACTATCTCTGTGTGTCTGACCCTCTATCTCTGATTTTCTTTCTTTCCTTTTTTTTGGGTGGGGCAATGGGGGTTAAGTGACTTGCCCAGGGTCACACAGCTAGTAAATGTCAAGTGTCTGAGGCCGTATTTGAACTCAGGTCCTCCTGAATCCAGGGCCAGTGCTTTATCCACTGCACCACCTAGCTGCCCCGCTCTGATTTTCTATATTTTGGTATTTCTTTGTCTCTCAGTTAGTCTTGTCTAAAAGCAAAATGCTATTACATTTTCTGAATGTTCCAATAAAAATAATACAAAAATCATTGTGTTTCCTTCCCTTGCCCCTGCCACTTTCTATACTGATGTTATTGCTACTACAATGCTAATTATTACTAGGGAGGTGGCATGGTATAGTGAACAGTGTTGAGTCTAAAGCTAGACGAGTTGGGTTCTAATTCTGGCTTGGCTAAGTTCTACTGGGTGACGTAGGACAAGTCACTTGACTCCTTCAATTTCCTCATCTATAAAATGAAGGGGTTGGGTTAGATGGGCTCTATGATCCATTTCTAAATCAAGATTTCTGCAACTCTATAGTTTTGCCTGCCAGGTTTAGATTAAACAACCGAATTTCTACTAACATAGAAATTATCTGTCCTTAAAAATCATGGGAAACTTTCTCTTTACTGCTATGAGGCATTTACATTAAGGTTCAAGGTTAATACCAATCTGGTTTGGAGAGGAGCAGGATTCTGCATCCCAAGGGTAAGGCTCTTTTTTTTTTTTAAGCACAGACTTCTTAAAGTTAGACTGACTTTGGTTGACTAGTCTCTAGTACTGCTAACATGAATGATAAAATTTCTGATCAGTTCTGCAGAAACAAAATAGTCATTTCTCCATTATTCCCAGGACTTCTCAATTATCTTGATATATTTCTCTCTCTCTTTTTTTCTACAGCTGCGTTTTGGTCCATTTGACCATTTCTTAGTAATTTCATTCCTGGGTAGACACAGGAAGAAAAGCAGACTTGGGTGACTGCTTTATATTTTCCCAATTAAAAAAAATTCACAAAAATGTGACTTTGATGGATGATTTTTTTAAGATTGACATTTTAGAGTATTATAGTTGCTATTTCCTGCCATCAGAGACTATTTCTTAAGACACTCATTTTCTTCCAATAATGTAATATGGCAATAAGTCAGAGAACCCCACACATTCAAAAGAATGGGGAAAATATGAACCAACACAACAAAAAGATTCTTATAAGAAAATGAGCATAAGATATTTCAGTTTCTCCAAATATTTATGATTTCTTTATGTTCCAATACTTCATGTTTGAATGGATGGTCTTCATCTGTTCCCATAGCATTCATCACCAGGTGAGCAAAATGAGCTTCCCTCACCTACTTGGTTTGGAGAGGATCCATTGACATTAACACCGAGTCCACCGGGGGTTTATCCTCAAAACTGGTTCAGCTTATTAATTAACATCTGCAGTTTGTACATTGCTAAGTTAGCCTTTGAGACCTTGAGGTCTCCTCCATGTCATGAAGAGGGATCAATATGGGGCTTTGGTGGAATTGTTTAACTCTATTTAAAACATGATTCCTGGGATAAATAGTGGATGCTTACCTTTTGCCATGTATTCAGTTATGATGTAAATGGGCTCCTCTTTGGTAACCACAGCATAGAGCCTCACTAACTTGTCGTGCTGAAGTGTTTTCATGAGGTTGGCTTCTTCTAGAAATGCTTGCACAGACATGGTTCCTGGCTTCAGAGTTTTCACAGCCACTTTGGTAGTATTGTTATAGAAGCCTAAGGAGAACAAGGCATATGGGGAGGGGAGGGTGAGAGAGAAAGGTGCTGGTGACTATACTTAGTGCACAAATAACTATGGAACTGCATCATAAACCACATCTGGGTTAAAACATTTACCAACAATAACTTACACTTATAACATCTTATAATTTACAGAGCACTTTCCTGAACCTCCCAATAAATCCTAAGAAGTAAATGGTAGAAATATTATTACCCCCATTTTACAAATGAAGAAATAGAGACAAAGTTAAGTGATTTCCTCAAGGTCACACAGCTAAGTGACAGAACTAAAATTTAGATCAGTATCTTTATGACTACAACCACAGTGTCCTATTATACTACACTATACATGCCAATCTGGTAAGTACGACAGATACATGCAATATTGAAACTAGCTATATTCTATTTGGGATTTCTTTTTGCTATATTTTATATAAAGACTCTGAATAAAAAGCTGCTGACATTGAACAAATTAGCTGTATTTGGTTTTCTTTTCTAAGCCTGAAATTTGAAAAAAATGAGAGAATAACCTAAAGGAAATGATATTCATGTACAGCCTTATTATACAAATAATTCAATACTCTGGAAATTTAAAAAAAAATTAATTTTTTTTCAGGGCAATGAGGGTTAAAGTGACTTGCCCAGGGTCACACAGCTAGTTAAGTGTCAAGTGTCTAAGGCTGGATTTGAACTCAGGTCCTCCTGAATCCAAGGCCAGTGCTTTATCCACTGCCCCACCTAGCTGCCCCTCTGGAAATTTTTAATGATAGAGATGATTAGGGATTATATGCTATCTATTATAACTAGAAAGAGTAATTATAATTTCCACATTTTCCTTATTATTTCATTTGGCTTCTTTTTTATGTAACAACGTTCAACATTTACACAAACTTCAAACTGTGTATAATAGTTCCAAATGTTATATACTATATGATATTTCAAGGAGAGGCATTATTATAAGCTTTCTTAGCACAAGAACTATTTAACATCCCTCTCTCTGGAGTATTTTTTTTTTAGCTGATTTGTATTCCAGTATACAGTCACTGTGGTTAAGGCTGCCCTGGGCTTTTTCCCAAAGCATTCATTTTTCTCACATTCCTGGAATTTTATCCAAATACTTTTGGAATGTCTTGGTGGCTAGATACCAGTAACATAGCTCTTCTGCCATACTGAAAATAAACAGAGCATGCTCAGGCTCCCTGAACCTATGACCTCCTTTCCCATCAACATACAGTTCATGCTTTTTTCTGCTTGGCAGCCGATGATTATCTGCATAGAAGACTGCACATTCAAATTCCCTATGAAGACATTTCAGAAGTATTCAGGGAGGTAAATGTAGCTCAGATTTTTATTTTCCCTGGGAGCCTCAATAAAATCCATACTTTGGCAGACCCAGAACAATACTGATGGAGGTGAACTCTGACCACCCAGATGGGATACATAATCAATAGTATTTGATTCAGAAACAATACATGGGAAATAGAAGCCCAAATCTGCTTTCATACACTGCCTACAGCTTTCATAACCATTTGTTCTATTAATATCTCAGATGGAGGAGGAGGGGATTTAGAGCTGGAAGGAACCTTAGAAATAGCCACAAGGCTATATAACACCTGTCATATATTGCAAATTGGTTCAAACACATTTGATAGTGTCACTTGGTTAATTTATTTCTCAAAGAATTCCCAAAGAACAGTTCATAAATGCCAAGACAGCAGAAGTAAAAAAAAATACTTCTTTCTTTTTTTTAAATAAATTTTCTTTTGCAGGGAAATGAGGGTTAAGTGACTTGCCCAGGGTCATACAGCTAGTAAGTGCCAAGTGTCTGAGGCTACATTTGAACTCAGGTCTTCCTGAATCCAGGGCCAGTGCTTTATCCACTGCGCCACCTAGCTGCTCCAAAAATTACTTCTAAGAAGCAAGGTTATTGATCTGATTGAACTAATCCCTGAAAGGATAGGCAGTAAACCCTTCTATTCTATTCTGCATAGGTTCTCAGGTATCAACTCAACAATTATAAATGGCTAGCAGAATTTCCCCAGAAATAAAGAAAATAATAGAAAATATATCTTCCAACAGGTGTTAATATTTCTTAGTCCTTGCCTCTCTGTGGTGACTAATTTAATTCAACTCAACAAGTATTTATTAATAACAATAGCTAATATTTATAGAGTATATTGAGGTTTTAAAATCACTTTGTATACATTATCTCACTTGATCCTCAAAATATCACTGAGGTAAGTGCTATTATTCCCTTTTTAAAAAAGAAAAAACCTAGGTTGAGAGAGGTTAAACTATTTACTCAGTGTCACACAGCACCTACAATGTGTATAATACTACACTAGGCACTGGTAAAGATACAAAGATAAATAAGGCAAGATTTCTGACTTTATTTAGCTAATAGACTAGGAAAGTCATAGGACTTCTATATGTGGAAAAATTGTGTATTATACTGTATCTTCACAGTTACATGACTGACAAAGCTATAGAGAATGAATTATTGAATAATTTATTGTTTGCTGATTATATTTAAAAATTGACTCAGTAGAGCAAAAGTCTTTTTTTGTGTGTGTGCAGGGCAATGGGGGTTAAGTGACTTGCCCGGGGTCACACAGCTAGTAAGTGTCAACTGTCTGAGGCTGCATTTGAACTCAGGTACTCCTGAATCCAGGGCCGGTGCTTTATCTACTGCGCCACCTAGCTGCCCCCCAAAATAAAGTCTTAAAAGCTCTCTTCCAACAAGATGTCTCCTATGAATGTGGTAAGATTCTTTGATAGATACAATCATAGACATGAACTTGTTTGCAAGCCCTCTGAGTAAGAGGGACATAAAAGAAGACCTATGTTGGCCAACAGGAGGATTCCAGCAGAGTCCAATAGAAGAGAGATTCTCTATAGATGGTGAAGTCCTCAGAGATTCCATTTAGTAAGTGACATTATGCAAATATCATCAAGTCCCAGAATACAACAGAACCTCCTCAATGAGATCTGGGACATCCTGTTTAATTTTCCCCAGAGGAACTTAGTAGGCATCATCATAATTCTTTGTTGATTTAAACTGGACAAAGAATGCTATCCTGGAAATTTCCTATAGAATGTGAAGTTCCTACTCTATTTTGTTTATGTCTGGGTATCACCAATCAAGTATGGTAATAGGAACATAGTAGGTGCTTAATAATTGTTGACTGATGTAAACACAACCATCCCCACCCCATTCCATTCCCACCAAAAGAAAGGTAATTGGGGATGTGCTGCAGAAGGTATTCAAAGAATGTAAAACAGACTCAGCAAAGGCAAGAAAACTACAAAGCTTTTCTAATGATAGCAGACATCAAATTTGACTGAAGTATAAAGTATACAAAGAGAAGTAGGAGATAAAGATGACTAGTATGTTGACTAAGAATCTGAATTTTACTCACTAGGAAATAAATGTGTGAAGACCTCAGTTGAATTACAGTGAATTAAAATAAGACACCATTTAAAGATTTTGGAGAGAAGAATGAGCCTATGAGAAGTCTGACTGATTTGTGCATAAAGAAGAAAAGTCTGATAGCAATGTGAAGATTGTTTGAATGAGGAAGAGAATGAAGGTGAAAAAACCTGTTGGAATACCATTGCATTTGTTCAGGTAGGTTATAACTAAGACATGTATTAGGATGATAGCAGAGGGAACAGAGAGCATGGGGTGGATATGACTCAGCTTATGGAAATGGAAATTAACATGGCTTGATAACTGATTAGATATGAGAAAAAGAAGAAGAAGAGTAAAAGATAACACCAAGGTTTCAAATATAGGGGTCTGACTGAATAATAATACTAGTGACAGAAGCAAATTGAGGAGAGGGAGATAAGAAGTTCAGCTTTGGGTCTGTTTCTTTTGTAGTGTCAGCAAAATATCCACATACAGATGCCATGAAGACAGTTGAAGATGTGACTTTGGAGCCTGAGAGAGAAGTCAGAGATGGAGATATAGATTTTGTTATTGTTCAGCCATTTTTCAGTCATGTCTGACTCTTCGTGATCCCATCTGGGGTATAGATTTAGGAGTCATCTATGTAGAACTCATAGTTAAAGTCATGGCAGTAAATGAGATTGCTAAGAGAGAGAATGTAGAAAGAGAAATTGGGGTTGGGAAGAAGAAGAAGAAAAGCCAGTGAAAGAAACAGAGGAGTAACTAAAGATATGGAAGAAGAACCAGTGAATTGTTGGTATTTGAAATAAATTGAAGAGAATATCTACAAAAACTGTTCACCAACTTCAGAAAGTTTAAAGATGAGGACCCAAAAAAAAGCCTATTAGATTTTGAAATTAGGAAGAAAATGGTAACCTTTGAAGAGCAGTGTCCATTGGATGACTGGAGAACAGACATCTGCAAGGATTTGAGAAGAGAGCAGATACCTTTTTTAAAGGTGTCTGGCAACAGAGAGGAGGAGAGGGATGAGATTGTATCTTGCTAGTTCTAGGATTGGAATTAGGATGGCCCCAGCTTAAATGCAAACTCTGATACTTAAGATGTGTGACCACAGAGGAATAACTTGAATTCTCCTCACCCAAGTATCTACCTCACAGAGCTTTTTTTTTTTTTTTTTTTTGTGGGGCAATGGGGGTTAAGTGACTTGCCCAGGGTCACACAGCTAGTAAGTGTCAAGTGTCTGAGCCCAGATTTGAACTCAGGTATTCCTGAATCCAGGGCCGGTGCTTTATCCACTGCGCCACCTAGCCGCCCCTCCTCGCAGAGCTTATTAAGAGAGTTAAATGAGGTAGCTTAAATAAACCACTTTACAAACTTTAAGGTGCTAGAGAAATATAAGTTATGGTTAAAAGGCTTTTTTTTTAAAAAAAAGGATTAGGCATTCCCAATACTATTTGCAAGACATTTATTAATTGGCTATTATGTGTAAGACAATGTACTAGGTCACTGAAGAATGAAAAGAAAAGATCCCTGATATTTGGGGGAGGATTGTTTTTAATCAAAAACCATTTATTATTAAACACCTACTATGTGCCAGTCATTCTCCTAGGCTCTAAGAATCTAGTAATGGAGATAAGAAATAGACACAAAGAAACAAAATAAAAATAGAATATGAAAAGTAATTAAGAGAAGCCAAAAAACCCCCCAAACAAACAAAAAACAAAACACAAAACAATGCTAGGGGAATTCAAGGTGTGTGTGTGGGGGGATTCACTTCTGATGTGGGTGGGATGAGGGTGTGGAGGACATGGAGGAAACAATATTTCTATTAAACCATGAACAATTTCAATGAACAGAAATAAATATCAAGAATTCAACAAAAAATTTAAGTACCTTTCATATACAAAAGTGTGTTAAGTGCTGGGGATAATGCACAATTATAAAAAGGACACAGGCTCTACCCTCAAAAGAATTTACAACTGGCATGATTGTATGATATGGGCACATAAGCACAGAAGTGGGCAAGATAGAGTACGTTCAAAGAATGGCATATAGTCTGATTTGGGAGGTGTATAGAGTATATATGGGAAAACTGAACTAGAAAGTTAAGATGAAGTCAGTCAATGGAAGACATTGTTTGCCAGACTTTGGACTTTATATGTTATTCCACAGGCAATGGGTAGCTAGTGCAGGTTTTTGATCAGTAAAATGATCAGCACCATGCATGAAGAATTTACATCTGGCAGCAATGCATAGGATATATTTAAAAGGGGAAGAATTCAGAGGTGATAATTACAACAAATTATACAGATGTCGTGCTTCAAAGTTTGCAAAGTATTTTTTCTCACAACAAAGGTAGTGCAAATGTCATTAACATCATTTTACAGATGAGGAAACTGAGACTCAGAGAAGTTAAATGACTTGCTCATAGTCACAGTTTAATATTTGAAGTATGATTCTTTTTTTTGTTTGTGGGGCAATGAGGGTCAAGTGACTTGTCCAGGGTCACATAGCTAGTAAGGGTCAAGTGTCTGAGGCCAGAGTTGAACTCCGGTCCTCCTGAATCCAGGGCCAGTGCTCTATCCACTGTGCCACCTAGCTTCCCCCTTGAGGTATGATTCTAATCTAAGTGTCTTGGTCCCAAGTCCAACACTGGAGACCCTGGCAATAGCCCAGAGTTTTTCCTAATAACCTCTCCTCCTCTGGCTTCAAGTAACATTTCATGTTCCTTTCTCTTCCTTTCTCTCTAAGTACTTCTATCTCCCAATCCATTTTTTTGGGGGGGGTGAGGCAATTGGGGTTAAGTGACTTGCCCAAGGTCACACAGCTAGTAAGTATCAAGTGTCTGAGGCCGGATTTGAACTCAGGTCCTCCTGAATCCAGGGCCAGTGGTCAATCCACTGTGCCACCTAGCTGCCCCCCAATCCATTTTTAAAACATTGAAATAAAGATATAATGAATTGAAATAAAGATGTAATAAAGACTGAAATAAGACCTAGATGTTCAGTTTTTCCACTAACTAGCTGCAACATAATGTCTATGTTCTTTTTGGGCAAATACTCCATTCTGGATGCCTATTTTGCAGTGAGGGAGAAGACAGGGAATGTGGAAGAAACAGGGAGAATTGAAAAGAAGAAGGGCTAAATGGCAAGAGCACTGATAGGCACATATGTAAGTAGAGTAGATTTTAAGAACCTATAAGTTCCTCCCCTAACCTGATACTGTATCCCAAATTCCCATTATTAGAATTAGGTAGAGTGAAAGAATCATAGAAACAATAATGTTTTGAAGGATCCTTAAAGATTATCTGGTTCAGGGGTTCTTAACCTAGGGTCCAGGGACTCTTTTTAAAAAAAATGTTGATAACTATATTTCAGTATAACTGGTTTTCTTGGTAATCCTATGTACTTTCTTTCATGAATTTAAAAATATTCACATCAATGACAAAGGGGTCCAGTTTAGGAACCCTTGATCTAGTCCAAATCCCTAATTTTACAGATAGGAGACCTAAGACTAGGAGAACAGGACTATAGTATTCTAACTGTTAAAATACACACATGTTAGAGGGAAAGCAAAAGCCTTCATTATTTAATAGCTTAGCTAATAGGGATCTTGGAAAAGGTTTGTGACACAAGAGTTCAAGATACATGAGACAGAGGGAAAGAGTCCTAGACAAAAGTCCTGGAGCAAATGAGATTGATTTTTAAAAAAGGCATATGTAGAAAAGGATTTGCCTCACTGAAGAATAAGGATATCTCTTTCTCTGAGAAGGAAGGGAAAGAGGAATAAGATTGCTATAAGGAGATAAATTCCATTCATCAATTATATTTTTATTTATTGGACTATATGACCTCTAGTTTCCCTTACAGTTCTAAATCTATGATCCTATTAATTTCAAACACAGTAATTCAGTTAACAAATTTAACATGTATTATTAAGGGTTTACTATGGATGTGCTGTAGGGATGATGGGACATTAGGTATTATTCAGGAGAGGGGCTCCAGTATCTGGTGATGAATGAGATAATATGACAGAATCATAAGCAAGTGCCGGGGAGAGACTATTGCATTACTTTCCTACATGGAGAGATGGATTTGAGTATTCATTTTCTTTAAGTGAAGTCCACCACTCTTGACTAGCAATGCTTAACTCATCTTTATCCTGAAATTGAAAGGAAGGTGCCCAGACAATCTTTACCTACTTTGCAATCTACCTTAAGCTTTAATGCTATCAATTAAGCATTACATAGATGTTAATGTTTTCATTTTAAAACCCTTCAAATGGGCTTGACTGAACCAGAAAAAACCCCCAACATGGACAGTAACAGCAATGTGAATGAAAAGATCAGTAAAGGCAGCTGAACTCTAAATAATGAAAAACTTCCAGTGGTCCAAGAGAACAGATGATGAGACACACCTCTCTCCTATCAGAAAAGTAGGGGAATCCTAAGGTAGAAATTCATGGACTGTCAAAAGCAGTCAGTCACTGAGCTGCCTATTTTAGCTGAATTGTTTTTCTTGTTAAAATGGATGAATTAATCCCAGGATGTGAGCAGAATATTCAGAAATGACTGTAATTGTAAAACAGGTCTTAATAAAGCTTATTTAAAAAAAAAACAGGCTTGGAAAAATGTTTAAATCTACTATAGGAGGAAGAAGAGAAGAATTCTGGTAGGCTGGAAATGCTTCTCTTGTCCTAAAACTTTTATGGAACAAGCTGCCCTCTATAACACAGATCCACCTGATTTATTTTTAAGGAAAGAATTAATGCTAGTAGGTGGGGGTATGTCTGCATTGCCACATAATGATTCTATTTTCTACTGGTCAGCAAATGGTCAAAATGACTTCTTTATTGGAAGATTTCCTTTTATGTTTTTATTTTGATTTAGTATGGCTTCCCACTATCAAAAAAGTTATGTCTGCACTCTGCAGCACAAGTCATAACATATAGGAAAGACAGAAAATAGAAAGCCAATAAAAACATGCCCTAGGCCATTTGCCCCAAACAGCCACTGAAACAAAATAATAACTCATAAGATTATAAAACAGATTTGTATTACAGTAAGAAACCCATAAAACCTAAAAATATGGTCCTCTCCCTAAGAAACAAATTTCTCTTCACCAAAATTATAATAAAAGAGAGACAAAAGCAAGCTACAAAAAGGAGTCTTTTGGTATTATATTTCAAAACCAGAAGGGATTAAGCTATAAATTCTTTTAAAATGCTTTGCACAGAGTTGCCAAAAGACCCAGTTACACGATCAGTTAGCTAAAAAAAATAGAAGCAGCTAGAAAATGTGATTTTTTTCCTTTTGAAAGGCAACATAGACCATTGGGACACACACACACACACACACACACACACACACACACACACACTAAAACTACACGTTACTAGCTGCTACCAGGCAATTCAGTTTGATGAGAGAAAAAATAATGCTTCCAAAGGTCAGGAAAAAAGTTATGAGGAAACACTGTAACTGCTAATGATATTAAAATATACTAATAAAGCTTATAGTAGGAACAATCAGTAAAATAGTCACGTCAAGTACAAATCACTAATATCAATTACCTATTTCTCAGGGGTGTTGTCACGATTAAAATAATAACAATAATTCAATATGAAGGGATGACTTCATATACACATCTACAGGGCCCATTTATGTAGCACTCAGAATCAGATCTTACTTTTGTCAGGGTTATTTACTAGAGACCTCCAACTTCAAAAATAATAATCACTGGGCTTTCAGCTATCAACACAAATGGAAAATATATTTTTTTGATCCTTCCAAGAAATGATAAAAAAATTTCTTGCTGAGTGATGCTGGATGATAGTGGAAGAAGGAAAAGCCTGAACTATAGTTTGGATGTGCTTCTTAAAGATGGTTTATTTATATTTGTTATTGTTGTTTGTCCTTCTTTCACAAGGAGGACCATGATGACATCAGGAGGTGATGTCATGACTTGCAGTGAATTGGATTTAACTGAAGAAGGGCTATGCATAGCCACCAGCCTCACTCTCTCCTCCAGAGTCATCAGGATCCAGTGGTGAGATAAATATCAGGATGACTAAAGATGGCCCCAGATGTTTAAGGAAACTGGGATAAAGTGACTTGGCCAGGGTCACACAGTGAGTAAATGTCTGAGGTGAGATTTGAACTCAGGTTCTCCTAACTTCAGGGACAAGGCTCTATCCACTCTTCCTAGGTGGCACAGTGGATAGAGTACTGGCTCTGGAGTCAGGAGGACCTGAGCTCAAATCTAGCCTCAGATATTTGACACTTAGGTGTGTGACCCTGGGCAAGTCACTTAACCCCAATTACCTTAAAACATCTGGGGTGATCTCCAGTTGTCCTATTTATACTTGCTAAAGTCAGGAAGTCAGGAAGCCTGACTTCAAATCTTGCCGCAGACTCTTACTGTGTGACCCTGGACAAATCACCTTCCTTATCTGTAAAATGAGCTGGAGAAGGAAATGGCAAACCACTTCACTGTCTTTGCCAAGATCCCAAACAGGGTTAAGAAGAGTCAGAAATGACTGAAAAAATGACTAAACAACAACAAAATACAATGGAAAATAGAAGTTTTTCTTTTTATGCATGCAGTTGATTTAGGAAATTGATTAATTTTAAAGGGGTGATGGGAACAATATATGTGATTTCATTAACATATGGAAATTTTGGGTTGAGGAAAACCCCTTTACCCTGGCAGGTCAGCACCTTCTCTTCAACATAAGAATTTTAGCCAATTGCCAAGAGCATTGTGAGGTGAAAAGACTTGCCCTGAGCCACACAACCAGTATATGCTAGAGGCAGGACATAAACCCAGGTCTTCTCAGTTCTGAGGCCAGCCTCTAGTGGGCTATGTGGCCTCTCTCTATAATTCAAAAAGTAAGGATTTCCCATCTGGGTAGGCATTAGCTCTTCACATGACAAGGATGTAGAAAGGGTGCCAAAACTTCCTTCCTCCCTGAAATTGAAACTTTACCTACAAGAATTTCTTTTTCTTCAGTAAAGAAGCCTCAAAACCAAATAGTGAGAGGAAATGTGGTGCTTAGCTTCACTGTACAATATTTTTCCCCACAATGTAACAATTCACAGAGGAAAACATTTTACCCCAGTTAGATGTCAAGAAGAACTCATAAACAAGAGGAAACATCTTGAGGAGAAACAGCCTCTTTATTCTCCCCCCTTCCCTTGAACTGGCCACTTCCTAGTATATATTAATTACCTTTTCAGATGCAAATATTACAACCCATAACAAACTACTCCTATTTCATGCATAATTTTCTCATTTTTAACAAAAGTATTTATTCATTTGGCTCAATAGGAAATCTTTTTGAGAGATTCAGCTTTTGCTTATAATAAATAAGAAAAACTTCCCTGCTAACCAGATCTCTCTCAGGTAGAGTTTTTTAAAACACATTACTCAACCCTTGATTGCAAATGAGAGATAGAAAAAATACATGAGTAAACCATCTTTTCTTTCTTACATTAAATTATACAAGCTACTTTCATTTGGTACTATTTCTGTGTTAAATGTATTCAGTATATATGGAAATTATTTCATTGCTTACAAAGAAGTTTTCTGGATTATGGCCAAACTCATAAGAGTAAGTTAGGAATAATTTCTAAGTTTCATTTTTAGTGCTGTATTTTAGAAGATTGTCCCCCTTTTTCAGACATATATTATATATGTATGTGTATATATGTGTGTATACACATACACATATCTGTACACATACATAAAAATAATTTCCTTGCATAGACCCATGTTATCTTCAGATAAATTGTACCAGATTAAGAAAATCCATCTACTAATGCAAACTATGGGGCTAGCTCAGTGAATAGAGTACGGGACTTGGAGTCAAGAAAACCTCAGTTCAAATCCAGGCTCTGACACTTACTAGCTGTGTGACCCGGGGATGGACAAGGAAATAGCAAACCACTCCAGTATCTTTGCCAAGAATACCCTAAATGGGGCCACAGAGAGTTGTACATGACTGAACAACACAACAAATTGATAACTGTTATGCAAATGATAATATTAAAGAGTTACCTGAACACTGAAAAGTTAAGTAAAAACAAAGTTAATACCTTGCCCGTGGTAATAGAGCCAATATATGTCAGGGGCAGGACTTGATGATTGTAATACTATTTCTCTATCCACTGTACCATGTCGTCTTTCCATAAAGTGATTAAACCCCCAAATTGACATAAAAAGTTCCTCATTACTAAGAGTCTTCAGGTGGACAATGGATGATATAAAAGATACTATAGAAGAGATTCTTATTCAGACAGGAGTTGGACAGATGACTTCTTGAGACTTTTTCCAACTCTCTGTTTTTATGTTTTTAAGAGTACATGTTTTATGTGTCTAAGAGAAAGAAGAAACAGATTTGAAATCAGATGACCTTGATTTAAATTCTGGCTCGCCTACTTACTACCTGTGAATCTTTGGGCAAATCATGAAGCCTTCTTGAGACTCAGTTTCCCTATCTGTAAGACGAAGGGGTTCAACCAGATAGCCTCTTGGTCTCTTCCAGAACTAGATCTACAATGCTAAGACTAACCAGGTTACCTTTAATGTTCTTTCTGCTGCTAAAATTATGATTTTACTAACTTCAAATAATTCACTTAAAAATATCTGACACATTTGTTGAGGGTTGACTATATATGTGGTATAAAGGAATTGACACTAGATTTGGAGCCAGACAACCCAGGTTCAAATACACGCTTTGTCCATTTCTCACCATATAATTTTGAATAAATCACTTTACCTCTCTGAGGGTAGTTTCCTCAACTGTAAAATGAGGCACTGGTCCAGAATGCTTCTAAGTTCCCTTCCAGTTCTGAGTCTATAGATTTAAAATTCTCTGAATTTCAAAAATACTAGTTCATTATTTTAAAATCAACATATTTACTGGGGATTTCCTATGTGCAAAGCCCAGAAACAAGCACTAGGACAAATTCAGAATAACAAATAGCCCCAGATCATAGGATTTTATATTTAGAACTAACTAGAAAGGACCTTAGAGACCATGAAATCCAAACCCTTTATCTTACAGATCAAGACCCTGAAGCACAGAGACGTTAAGTGATTGTCCAAAGTCACAGAGCTGCTAAGTAAATAAGGCAGTATTTGAACTTAAGTATTTCTGTCTTTAAGTCCACTGCTATAGTCACTAGACCACCTAACTGTCTCTAAGTTCTCAGTGAGCTCACAATTAGTAAGGCACACAAATATTTATAATACTTAGATGGAGCTATGATCTCATTAGCATAGACCTCCATTGACACAGACCACAACCCTTTTATGCTTTCCCTTACTGTGCAGTTTTTATCTTTCCAGGAATCTTCCATGAAGGATCTCATTCAGCACAATGGTGGCAGACCCATTTAAAAAAAAAGATTTCAAGCACAGTAATATAACTATGAATCACCTTTTCCTCTATCATTATATGATCCCCTCCCCTTTTACCCACCCTCTGATTTTCCATTTATTTATTTATTTGTTTGTTTGTTTTTTAGTGATTTTTAGGCAATTGGGGTTAAGTGACTTGCCCAGGGTCACACAGCTAGTAAGTCTTAAGTGTCTGAGGCCGGATTTGAACTCAGGTGCTCCTGAATCCAGGGACGGTGCTCTATCTACTGCGCCACCTAGCTGCCCCCCACCTTCTGATTTTTGCTGATTCTACAAGTGCTTGATTTACTTCTTTATAACTTCTTCCTCACAAGTCATTGTCAGTTATATAATACACAGCCTTACATTAACTATGTATTTTTCCATTGTTTTTGGAAGCTAATATAACTTTGATTCTCCCAAGATTGTGGCATCCTAAGATTTAGAGCCATATGGAATCACTGGTGAGTGCTAAAAAAAAGGATTTTTTTTTTTTTGTGGAAGAGAGCAGCTTGAGACCATCAAAAGTTTCATGAAATTTCCCCTATGAAACCTAGCCCTTCCTCCTACCCAATTCTAGGCCCAGCTCACTGTCCATCTCAAATGCACATAAACATGTCATAGCTCGAATAACATCCTTCTGTATCCACTTGGTTTTCACAACTGTGGAAGGTCAGATTCACCACTTTTACATTACTATAAATTTCAACTGAGGGAGGTTTGGGTTTCTCTGACCTTCTTCATATTCTCAAGTGTCATTGTCTCTTGCTCACAACATGGACTGAGGAGCTAGAACACAAGTATGGTTCTTCAAATATCACAAATGTTATCAGATTTTCCAGAAATTCTAGAAGAACAGTTCCATTATGCATCTGCGGTCCTCCTGGTTTGATCTACAAATGCTAGGTGATCTGACTTTGCTGGAGCTCACACCAAGTTCTTTGAATTCTCATTTTTGCCTATTATGCTTTTAATGTTTTATGAATTGATTCTGTTCATGATTGTAATCCTCCATAATGCTTTGCAAATAACCTTTTACTGTAAGTCGATGTTGCTCTTTGCTGTCATCTCTTTTCAATTGGCTGGGGAATTAAGTCCTTTCTGGCTGTAATGGTTTTGGGGGCTTTTTCTATCTCCTCACTGTAGCAAGTGTTTTGTATCAGGTAAAGATCAATGTTTCTACTACATCTACTCTCTTTTCAAAACAGGTAACACTTGGAGTTGGGGATTGAATTGGAAATGTTGCAATTACATGTAGTTTCTTCAGCCTATGTTTATTTTTCCTTCCAACTTAGTATTTAATTTGATCTCTGTTTTGACCAGTTAATAATAAGCTGGGTGCAGACCACTGATTCTGAAATAACCACTAGTTTGTGTCCAGACATTTCCTGTTTGTCAAGGCAGTCAGTTTTCTATTTTTAATGTCACTTGGTGCTCTCCATGTCCAATATAGCTTCTGACACCATCCTTGAAAAAAATGTGAGTAAAGAGCATGTGACATACAAAGTCTCCATGGTTTCGGTCTTTTTCATTCTTCATCCTGTTATCCTCTGCTTTTATCTCTACAATGAAGTAACTGAGTATAAAAGTTTATATTGACATAATTTTACATATCTCATCAAGGTCATATCATAGAACCTGTCTACATCTTTATCCTTTGCAAATGATGGGGGGTGTATAAGCTTCAATTAATTTCATGGTGGTCTGTTTTTTTATCTTAATTACTGCAAGGTAAGATTTTAAAAAGTCCCATGAAAATGCGTTGTTTTTTTTAACTTCAAGCATGTGATGAAGCCAACTCTGATAACTCTTTTATTCAGCTGTCCAAGGAGAGACCACAAATAAATTTTCACTTTGCTGATTTTTCTCTTTCATTTACAGGAAGAACGTCAATACAAGTAAGGTTCAGTTCCTCTAGTAATATGTTAGTTCATTAGTTGTTGGACAAAGGTCAGGTTAAAAGGGACAATACCAATTAATATTCTTAGACAGTCTAAGAGCTTTGTGATTCTTAGTGCCCTCTGCCTTTTATGAAACTACTGCCATTGTCAAACATTTTAAAATGTGTCTGTTTTGGGTCACAGGACAGGATCAAAAAGTATCACCTGGTCATCAAACTTTGCTTTGCTGACTAGCCATATTTGGCCAGGCTGGTCCTCAGACACACTGGATCTGTTTTTGAAACTTTTTTAGCTTGGCAGAATTCTGTTTGGTTTTTAAGAACCAAGAATGTCATCCCCATCAGAATAGGACTTTAAAACTAATAGTTATGACATAACATAGAATATGATTGTGCACAAGAGAAATATTATAAAAGTTCAGTTTTAACTATATTTGCCAGGCAACAAGGAGTAGCCATTGAAGATTTGGGGAGCAGGTGGTGAAAGGACCAGACCTATAAATTAGGAAGATGAATTTGGGGGTAGTGAGATGTGGGATAAATGTGAAAATGGGGAAACTACTAAGAGTTCAGGTAAAAGGTATTTTTTTTGGCAGGGCAATGGGGGTTAAGTAACTTGCCCAGGGTCACACAGCTAGTAAGTGTCAGGTGTCTGATTTCACACTTGAACTTGGGTCCTCCTGAATCTAGGGCTGGTGCTCTATCCACTGTGTTATTTAAAGATATTTAAAGTAGGGAGGCACCAATGAAAACAGAAAAGAGGTAAATAGGAGGCAGTTTGGTATAGCAGAAGTAATGTTACATTTAGATTCAGAGGACAATGATTAGAACCCTGTCTCTGCTATTTATTATCTATGGCCTTGGGCAAATCACTTTATTTCTCTGGGTCTCACTATCCTCATTTATAAAATGAGGGGTTGAATTATATGATCTCTAAGATCCACTTCCATAAATCTATGATCCATATGACCTATGACCCAAGTTTTAGAGACATGATCAAAATCAACCTTTTATCTCTTAATGGTTTTAAATTTATAGATTCCAATTACCCACACTGGAAACCTCAGTCCTATTTTATGCCTCTCCATTTGCATGATTGGAAGCCATAAAGGGCAGTACAATGAACAGAAGAGATAATCAGTAAGAAAGGAAGGTTTAGGGGATTAAGGAGGAGATATGAGGAGGGGTTAGCATGATAGAATGGGAAAAACACTGGCTTTGAGGTCAGGAGACCTGGGTTCAAAGTCACTTAAGCTCTTTGAGCCTCAATGTCTTCTTCTGTAAAATAGAGACAAATGGAGAAGTGGGACTCAATTTCTAAAGTCCTTTAAAATTCTAAATTTATGAACCTATGGCATAACTGAAAGGAATGACACCCAGGTGGAGATGACCAATCAATCATGGTTGAAGATAAGTTTGGGGAGTGATATGTCATGGGGTAATAGTTGAAGCTGCTGGATAAATAAATCACCAAGGCTTAGAG
Organism: Dromiciops gliroides; assembly: GCF_019393635.1. Classification (NCBI taxonomy): domain Eukaryota; kingdom Metazoa; phylum Chordata; class Mammalia; order Microbiotheria; family Microbiotheriidae; genus Dromiciops; species Dromiciops gliroides. The sequence goes on along the minus strand of NC_057861.1, from coordinate 264,702,080 downwards.
GGGAAGACAAGAGATAGATGAGGGCCAATGCATCTGTTTTTAGAAAATCTTTACAAGAAGTAGAGCTAGGGAAAAAAAATGCAAAATGCTAAAAAAAAAAAATCCCTAAAGTATCACACACATTCAAAGTACACACAGAAGAATTAACTTGATATAAGTGTGTAGTAGGGGGAACACTGATTGGCTTGTTAGAATATTTGGATTAAATTCTCAGCTTTTCCATTAATTAGCTATGTGACCTTGGCCTCAGGTTCTTTATCTTTCTCTCTTTCTTTGTTTCTTTCTTCCTCTCTTTCTTTTTAAGAAACATGGACAACATCGATCTTTAAGGTTCCTTATAGCTCTGACATTCTGTGATTCTCTGAATATAAAGAGTTAAAGAATTGTACAGGACTACCTCACACCTATTCAATTGGCTAATATGACAACAAAGAAAGATGATAAATGTTAGAGAAGATGTGAGAAAAATGGAACACTAATGTACTGTTGGTGGAGCTGGGAACTGATCCAACCATTCTAGAGAGCAAGTTGGAACCATGTCTAAAAGGCTATAAAAGGCTATACCCTTTGACTGAGCAATACCGCTATTAGGTCTAATATACCAAAGAGATCATAAAAAAGGGAAAAGGACTCACATATACAAAATATTTATAGCTGCTCTTTTTGTGGTAGCAAAGAATTGAAAATTGAGGGAATGCCCATCAATTGGGGAATGGCTAAACAATTTGTGGTATATGAATATAATGGAATACTATTGTGCTATAAGAAATGATAAGCAGATGAATTTCAGAAAAACCTGGAAAGACTTTCATGAATTGATGCAGAGTGAAATGAGCAGAACCAAGAGAACATTGTACACAGTATCTACAACATTGTGTGATGATCAACTGTGATAGACTTAACTCTTCTCAGCAATACAATGATCCAAGACAATGCCAAAAGACTTATGGTGGAAAATGCTTTCCAAATTCAGAAAAAGAACTATGGACTCTGAATGCAGACTGAAGCATATCATTTCCATTTTTGTTGTTTTTTTGTTATTGTTCTTGTTTATTCTTTCTTTCACTTTTTTCCTTTTGCTCTAATTCTTCTCTTACAACATTACTAATGTGGAAATAGGTTTAACACGATTGTAATGTATAACCTATATCAAATTGCTTGCTGGCCTTGGGAGGGGGCAGGGAAGGCAGGGTGGGATAAAAATTTGGAACTCAAAAATATCTTTATATGTAACCAGGAAAAAATTGAAGATGAAATTAAATTAAAATTTTTTAAAAAAAGAATTATAGGGGAAGGGTTGGTACAGCTGATATTAAGAAAACAATTGAAAAAAATTTAAAAAGAAAAAAAAGAAAACAATTGGGTTGCCTGTTGTTAGGCAATCTGTTGCCTGTTAGGCACCAAGGAACCTGAGTTGCAGATCATTAGTCCTTAACATTGGCAGTATCTATGGAAGGTGAACTTTTTACAGGTTAAAAAATACACGTGATATATATGAGATGGTAAAGGATTAACTTTAACAATTCATAAACTTCAGAATGAAAGAGCCAGGCTAGCAAATTAGAATCTCTGAGAAGAATCATAAGGTTTATTAAGAGTGGTATTTTTGGACTTGCTTAAAAACCTAACAGAAAATGTGAGGAAAAAACAAGATCTGCTATTTATCATATCCCCCCAAACTGCTAGCCTTACATACTGGTAGAGCTTCCTAAGAACTGATTTCCTGTTTCAGCATTTACACCCACAATCTCACTGATACTTGTTCCTCCTGACTGATAAAAAGTCTGTACACAGAATACTATGCCTCAGCTCCTCCCTTCCCCCTAGTAAGTGACCTAGATGCTTCACTTGACAACAGCATTGATAGTAACATCTATACAGCCAGATGTCCCACAAGTGGTAGAATTTGGATCCTGCTTGTTTTAAATGTTGATGGCTTGTCTTGTGCTTCTGCAGCACTTCTACCCAACTGACATTCAAAATCATGCAGTTTTACGTGCTTTTTAGTCTGACTTGAATGTCTTTGGACCCTTTAAAAATCAAGAAAAATAATTTTATACACTGTACTTAAGTTTCCATTTACTGTTTTCTCCTCTGATAATCATATTCTTCTTTCCCCTCAGCAAATATCCAAAGTACATATTCAATCTGGATATTGGGACATAATCCCATGTAACATTTATTAGTGAAATGGAGGAGAAAGTATATTGAGAAAGAAGTGCAACCCATGTAGGTTTGGAAAGGGAAGAGAATCTTGAGGCGCAAAGGCATCAATGCAAAATGGGAACAAGACAGAACTTAGAGTCCAGAAAGACCTAAGTTTGCAAACAAGAGATACAGAAATTCATGGGAAGTAAAATAGTTAATTTTTATTACATAAAATTAAAAGTTTTTGCAGAAACAAAAACAATTTAGCCAAAATTAGAAGAAAAGAAAGAAACTGGTGGAAAATTTTACAGCAAGTTTCTCTAATAAATTCTCAACTATATATAGAAAACAAAGTCAAATTTATAAAAATAAAATCCATTTTCCAAATAATAAGTACCCAAAGGATATGAATAGGCAGTTTTCAGAAGAAGAAATCAAAGCTATCAATAGTTACATGAAAAATGCCCTAAATCAGTAATAATTAAAGAAATTCAAATTAAAACATCTTTGAGGTATTACCTTACATGTATCATATTGGCTAAAATGACAGAAAATGAAAATAAATGCTGGAGAATATTTGGGAACTACACTAATGCACTTTTAGTAGAGTTGTGAGGTAATACAATCATTCTGAAGAATAATTTGGAATTATGCCCAAAGGGCTATAAAACTGTGTATACCCTTTGACATAGCAATACCATTAGTAGGTCTATATCACAAAGAGGTCAAAGAAAAAGGAAAAGAATCCATATGTATAAAAATATTTATAGTGGCTCTTTTTGTGGTGGCAATGAATTAGAAACTGAGGGGATGCCCATCAACTGGGGGATGACTGAACAAGTTGTAGTATATGAAACATGACAGAATACCATTGTCTCATAAGAAATGATGAAGGGGATGGTTTCAGAAAAACCTGGAGAGATTTATATGAACTGAAGCAAAATGAATGTGCAGAACAATGTATACAGTAAAGATAATCAACTGTAAAAGATTTAGTAACTCTTATCAATACAATGTTCCACCACAACTTCAAAGGACTTGATAAAAAATGCTATTCACTCCCAGATAGAGAAGTGATAGACTCAGAGTACAGATTGAAAAATATTTTTTTCATTATTTTTCTTGCTCTTTTTGGGGAACATGGCTAATGGAGAATATGTTTTACAAGATTTCATATATATAATGGGTATCATATCTCTTGATTTCTCAATAGGTAGAGAGAGGGGAGGAGGGAGGGAGGGAGAAAGAGAGAGAGAGAGAGAGAGAGAGAGAGAGAGAGAGAGAGAGAGAGAGAGAGAGAATAAAATAAAATATAAAAAAGAGAAAAACCTGGGTTTGAATTGCACTTCTGATACTCCCTAAATATATGATCATGGGAAAATCATTCAACTTTTCTGTCCTGTATTTTTAGTTTCCTCATCTGTAAAATGAGCATAATACCAGCCATATAGTCTGGTTATGAGAAGCAACCCATTATACAAAGCACAAAGGTAAATATGCCTGCTATTTTTTACCATTGCTTTTCCTAAGAATCTTAGAGAAAGATAATATAATCTATGTATATAGATAAAAATGGGATGGACTGACAAGAAAGTTCAGTAACCCCAAAGGAATCTGCTACCTATAAGGAGAGAGAAAAATGGGAATGCCTAGAAAAGACTGCCTAATGCTTTAAGCCTATACCAAACCTAAAGCAACTATTGCTTATCTAGTTCTTTTTACTTTTTCCTTTTCCCTATCCAACTGCATTGGAGTTAACTGCATAAGGTGAGATTATATGTTTATAAATTCCCTCCAGCCTAGTAAATATTAGATTAGTTCCAAGCATCTCACTATCTGCTATTTATAAACCTTACATTCTAAACAAAATTTCCATATGCAATTGTACCTCTCCTAGTATGCAACACATTCTGCCTTGTGAATCCACAATTAGAGGTCATTGTGAATATATCTTATATTCCCTACTTGATTGTAAACCCTGAAAAGAGAAGGATGATGACAAGTTCATTTCCTTAGGCTCCATGGTGCTTTGTTCAATGATATCCACCAAGTAGGTGTTTAATAAATATTTCATAAATTAAATTTGTTGAAGAGAATTATGTACTGCAGACTCTGGGCTATGTTATAGTAGGCACAATAGGAAGTAGAAGGAAAAACTGGCAAAACTGATCCCAGGGGATCAGTCAGTGGAGGAGAAATCACTCCTTATAGATCCAAAGGCAGGTGGCAATTGAGTTACCTAAAGTAAGTGGTAGTGATATAGTAGGAGATCTTTATTTTAAAATTGGTCCCATTTTTTTTTGATGAGGCAATTGGGGTTAAGTGACTTGCCCAGGGTCACACAGCTAGTAAGTGTCAAGTGTCTGAGGCTGGATTTGAACTTAGGTCCTCCTGAATCCAGGGCCAGTGCTCTATCCACTGTGCCACCTAGCTGCCCCCCATTTTTTAAAAAGAGAATTTTGAAATAGGTAAAATTTATCTCTGGGACTCCCTAACCTCCTTTTCTATTTTCATGTCCCTTCTCTTCAAGTACCCAGGGCATTCTACTCCCCAAAGTTTTCTCTGTTACAAACCTAAAGTGATTCTCCCAAATTCTCAAAGTGTCAAGCCTTTGTATATGAATGTTGTTGTATACCCACAGTATTTTTACTTTAAAAGGACTAAAGGGAGATAGACATTATTAAGACAGAATAATGGAGTCCACTAATGGCAGAATTCTACTTCTGTAGTTCACTCCTTACGTGATCATTGGCAAATCACTTACTTAAGCCTCAGTCTCAGTACTCCTCAAATATTCCATATACTCCTAATTTACTACACATAAGACCTGCTCTGAATTAATATTATTTTTTACCCAGGAGATAGATAGAAATATATTTCCTGACCTTTAAATATTTGTACAGTTCATCTAGCTTAGGGAAAAGTGTTCAGTCAAAAGATATAATACAATAGTCAAGAATAAAATTTCCTATTTGTCTCTTTTAAATGGCTATTCAAAAGGAAAATTGTTCAAAGGGGAAATGGATACAAGATAGTACTCACTCTTGTCCTTGTATCTTATCAACTAAAGAAGGAAAAAAGATGTATTTGCCAGACAATTCCTTATCTTCACCAGGTAGGGGGAAAACAACTGAAGTGTTGTCATTGATACTATTTAATATTTTGTAATGTCCCATGTGCTAAGACAGATGAAAAGAAACTTTTCTTATTATTATCTGGTTATATTTTTAACATTCCAGATAATCTAATCTACAATGTGGGGGAGATATGTATATGATCCTGTGACCACTCACCCATCCAGACTTCTCCAAATTGTCCAGCTCCAAGTTTCTTCACTAGCTTAATCGATTCACGTGGAATTTCCCAAGCATCTTTATCCCATGGTTTTTGTGGCTTTGGACAAATACATGCCTTCTCAAGCCTTCTGCACAAACCATCTGACTGCTCTAAATTTTAGTGAAAAAAAAAACATTAAAATCGAGTGTTGTATTGCATCATATAAGGAAATTCTATATTCTAGACTAGTAGAGTTAACCTCAGATCTGCACTAGTCTGTAAATAATTATAGGGTGTCCCTTGAAATAGGTATTAATTTGGGGGCATTTTTTAAATTAAAAGACAGTTATTCTTTTTGTTATTCTTTTAAGATATTTTTATTTGATAGTTCAATTTTATTTTGTTTTGTTTTATGTGTAAGGTACTTACATGCATGTGTGCAAATGCCATGTGCATTTGGCAAAAACTGCAGATTGAAATAAGGAATCATTTCAAAAGGAAACAGAATAATTTAGCCTAAGCAACCATACAGAAAAAAATGAAGAATGTTTATTGTCCAGAATATGATAAGTAGATCAAATACTTAGAGAAATTGTTTCTGTATGTTTGTATATGTGTATGTATGTAAATGTGTAGGTATGTGCATATGTGTATATGCATGCATGCATGTGACAAACATTGCAAAAAGACAAAGAATTAAGCCCAGAATTAAAAAGGAGGAGGAAAGCAGTTTGATTACTTTAAAGACCCCAAACTTCTTCCTGAAACAAAGGCTTATTTCTTTCAATATCAATATCCCATTGATGTTACATGGTTATCAGTTATGGAAAACTACAATTTCCAGAGAATTAAAATTGAGCATCAAGTTGGAGGAAATGGAAAAGTATGTGGTGGGTATCAACAGGTTGCAACACATAAATAAAGAACTTAAAGAAGGTGGGGGATGGGGAAGGAGTGCATTTTAATCCAAGGGAAGAGCCTGCACCAAGGAACAGACATGGGAAATGCAACGTTGTATGGGAGGTTGTGGGAGGAGACCAACTTGGCTGGACTTCAGAATGAGTGGAAGAAAATACTGTATAGTAAATCTGAGAAGAAACAGGCTGGAGCACAATTTGGACAGGTTTTCAATGCCAAGTTGAAGAGTTTGGGTTTTATCCTCTAGGCAACAGAAAGCCACTAGACCCTTTGAAGCAGGAAAATCACATGGAAAGAACTGTGCTGAAGAACTTTGATAGCCATGGTGAGAATGGGCTGGAGAAGAGAGGGGGTAGCTATAAAGAGTCCAATTAAAAGACTATTGTAATAAATCAGGGGAGCGGTGATGAAGCCCTGAAGTAGGGAAGTGGCTAAGTGAATAGAACTAAGAAGACAGATGCAAGAGATGTGGTGGAATTAGAATGGACTAGACTTGGCAACTTAATGGATATGTAGGATGAGGAAGATGAGGTTGTGAAACTAAGTGATTAGACAGTTGTGTCCTCAACAGAAATAGGGAGCACACAGTGGGTACCACAATGATGAACACCAATATACAGAATTTATGTTCATTTCTATTTTTTCCTTTAAAAGAGAATCTTTTTGTTTTTGTATTTTTTTTTCCTGGGGAAATGGAGGTTAAGTGACTTGCCCAGGGTCACACAGCTATGTGTGTCTGAGGCTGGACTTGAACTCAGGTCCTCCTGAATCCAGGGCCAGTGCTTTATCCACTGTACCACCTAGCTTCCCCCTAAAAGAGAATCTTAAAAGTCCTCCTAATGCCTCCCAGGAAAAGTATCCGTTAGATAAAACTCAACCAACTTGTATCTCTTTCTGAACTAGGACAACACAATATATAAACATTATTAGTATTTCTTATTGACAGTAGTATCCAAGATGCTAATTGTTGGTTATTTGCATCCCAAGGTACTTCTAAATTACCAGGATCATTAGATCTAAAGATGTATTTGCTTTTTTAAAAGACAATCAGGTAAAGATTTAAATATAAAAAAGCAATCTATGCTATTATTAAACATTAAAAATGCATGTTGTAGTATGTGGGGTCTTTACTTACTTTGATAATGCTTAATCATGTCACTGATACAGGGAAAAGTAATTCTTGGAGATATGTAATAACCTCCATTGTCCAAACTTCTAATTTTGTAGTGCTTAATAACATCACCATGCACTGGGTCATAATCTCGCACAGAAAGAGAGAAACTTCCTATGGAAAAATAAAGCAATGACTTTAGTTGGGTTAAAAAATAGTTATGGATTTTAATTTTATTTTAATTATAGAAAATTAAAGTTATTAAATATGATAAATATAAATGAAATTTAAAGCTTTTCCCATTTGCCCTTTTTAAAAATGAGACTATTGACCTTTTATCTTTACATGATATATTTTCCTCAATATACTCCTCCTTCTTTCCCTCCTTGAGGGTGATCCCTCATCACACAAAATTTTTTAAAACCCAGTTCACTGAAATAACCAACATACACAAAAAGTCTGACGCGATATTCGGTGTCCCACACTCATAGTTCCCCTGTTTATGGAAAGAAGTTGGGCAAAATGCCCTCTCTTCTATGTTCTTTGGGGCAAATCTTGGTTATTACATTTCCACAGTATTCAGTTTTGCCAGTTATTGTTTTTGTTATTTTTTCCAATTGCACCGGTGTAGTCATTGTGTAGGTTGCTTTCCAGGTTCTGATTACTTCACCTTACACCATTCTTATGTCTTTCCATACTTCTCTGTAGTCATCATATTCATCTTTTCTTAGAGCAAATTAATATTGCATTACATTTATATCTCACAAAAAGTTTTGTTACTCCCCAAATATCTACTTTGCTTCTAGTTCTTTTCTATTTAAAAATGCTGTATAATATTTTCATGTATATGGGGCTTAAAAAACAAACAACCATTGACTTTTTTAGGGTATTTGCCTAGCAATGGGCTCTCTAGGTTAAAGGGTATGGACATTTTAACATGTTTCTTTTTTTTTCTTTTTCTTTTTTTTTCTGGGCAATAAGGGTTAAGTTACTTGCCCAGGATCACACAGCCAGTAAGTGTTAAGTGTCTGAGACTGGATTTGAACTCAGGTCCTCCTGAATCTAGGGCCAGTGCTTTATCCACTGCACCACCTAGCTGCCCCTAGCCTATTTCTTAGCCTAAGTTCAAATTGTTTTCCACCGATGATCAAATTTTAAATTCTAGATATTTCAAAATACACAATATTGACTCTTTTAAGAAACTTACACAACACACTATTTTCATTCTCTCATAATGTTTTTTCTTTAAAAATACTTTGTTTTAAAACAATTGGAAAATAACTTCTTGATGTATTTTAATAATAATACTTATCATTTATATGATGCTTACTATGCTACAGGTGTTGTCCTAAGCCCTTTACAAATATCTCATTTGTTCCTCACACCAACACTTAAAGGTGGGTGCAAGTATTATCCTCATTTTACAGATGAGGAAACTGAAGTAAATGAAAGTTAAGTGACCTATCTAGGGTCACATGGCTACTAAGTTTCTGATGCTGGATTTGAACTCAGCTCTGCCTGACTCCAGCATTTTATTCTTTGCACCACCTAGCTACCTTTAAACTGTATTTTTTAATTTTTTTTTTGTGGGTCAATGAGGGTTAAGCAACTTGCCCAGGTTCACACAGCTAGTGTCAAGTGTCCGAGACCGCATTTGAACTCAGGTCCTCCTGAATCCAGGGCCAGGGCTTTATCCACTGCGTCACCTAGCTGCCCCCTTAAACCTTCTCTTGAAACCAAAAAGCACAGTTAAGCAAAAGAAGCCTACACTGATCTAGTCCACAAAAATGTATATCTCCTCAAAGTAACAATGTAAAAGCCTACTATGTCTATAATCTCCCAAATTGTAAATCTTTAAGGTTTTGCTATCTGATGATTTATTCTTCAGTTTGTTAAGTTTAAATAGTTTCAGTAAGCTGCTTTAGGAATAATATTTTGCAAAATAAAATAAATGTGTCCCACCTTTTAATGTTTCACTTTCTCGGATAAGAAATGCTCCTGCACTATTTCCTGGGGCCAGAAGCTGTCTTTCAGAATCTTTCCGGGTTATATCCTTAAAGAACCACCTGAAAAGGAAATATGAAGCAGTATGGTATTTCCTCGGGAAGGAATAGTATAAATAAAGTAAAAATACAATAGGCAGTGCATTAGTTAAATGAAATTTTGGAAGAACTTACTCCTCTGTTTCCAAGGTGTTGACTTTTGCTACGTAATTGCTGGGAATGTAGCCTTCTCTCTTGGTTGAAAGAGATTTAGCTCTCCACCATTCTCCATGCCTGGAGCAAAAATATGTATAGAAGAATGTTCATATCAATAAGTCAAGAATTGTTTATTGCTCTTTTCGATAAATTGAACCTAGAACCCCAGAATTTGAATACAAACATCACTCCTCTTTTTTGAGTCCAAACATAGGATGAGTATGGACTATATATTGAGCACTGACTTATAACCCCAAGTGTGGATTACTTTGTTTAGTGTTACACAAAGCAGGGTTTTTTTTGGGGGGGGGGGCGCAATGGGGGTTAAGTGACTTGCCCAGGGTCACACAGCTAGTAAGTGTCAAGTGTCTGAGGCCAGATTTGAACTCAGGTACTCCTGAATCCAGGGACAGTGCTTTATCCACTGCACCACCTAGCCCCCCCCCCCCATGTTATATTAACTCCTTTATTAAACTACCTGGTTTCTAAAGCAATATTCAGTATGGAAAAACCCTGAATAAAAAAATTTCATTGTAATGAGTCATTTCCTCATTCTCCAGTTTTTACAAAGAAGTTATATATAGAGCCAACATATGTTATGTGTGTCTATGTGAGAGGAAACAAATAAAAAGATGACAATTAACTTATGTGATTTGTCTGCTCTCCAAAATCATTGAGAAGTATGAAGTGCCTACTTCTCAAATTCCTTAACGCTACTACAGAGCAGGAAAAGAAGTCTTTGGCCACAATATGCATGGAGATGTTTATAGTTTTTCCTTGTCAAATCTATCCAATACTTGAAATTATAACATAGGTATTCAAAGCTTGTTGGTGTGTGCTACAGATAGCTATCATTAAAACACATGTGGAATGTCATTTTCTTAGTTCAGGAGCTAGTGTTCTAACTATTCTGAGTAAATGAGATAGAGTAGAAGGGATTAGGGAAATAATGTGGAAAATGAGATACTTTGTATATAGGAAAGGTATATCTCTATCTCTATCTCTATCTCTATATAAATGCTGAAGGGTTGGTTCTAGAGCCTAACTTTAGACTCATAAAACCAAATTAAATTTTTTTAAAAGTAAAAAGCAGGGGCAGCTAGGTGGCGCAGTGAATACAGCTCCGTCCCTGGAGTTAGGAGTACCTGAGTTCAAATCTGACCTCAGACACTTAACACTTACTAGCTGTGTGACCCTGGGCAAGTCACTTAACCCCAATTGCCTCACAAAAACAAAACAAAAAACAAAAATAAAAAGCAGCACCTTTAACAGTGCTGGGAGTCTACTCAGACACAAAAATACATAAAGTTGTACAACAGGCAAAAAAATTTACATTTTTCTACATAATGAGACTACCTAGAGAGTTCTAGCAGCCAAACTTAACAGGCAAAAGTGGTTATTTTGACCTTGACCTATCTAAGCACCAAACTATACTAGTAGCAAAGTTGTGAAATTTCACTTTCACATGACAAGGATCAGGTTAACATTGAGTTACTAGAAGATAAAGACTGTGGACAAAATGAACAGGTCTACAAGACTTTGAGGGGCTGTGAGTCAAAGGCCAGAAGTTGCAACTTGGATATACTTACTCTTCAAGGACTTTCAATTTTTCTCCTTTCTTGAAAGATAAATCATCAGGGTGAAGGCCTTCATAGGGATATAAGGCTATTACCACATCCCCTTGCTCTTCCGGATCTGTTAATGAATAACTCAAGTGAAAACACCTAAAAGATAAACCCTCAGAAACATTGATCAAGTGTCCATTCTGTGTAGAACACCAGGTCAGGAACTATAGAGAGGTATTTTAAAGGGAATGAGACATGTCGCTCCTGTCCTTGGAGAATCAAGGAGTGCATGACTAGTCTACAAGGATCCACAGAAAATTAAAAAAATACACATGAAGAAACAGATAAATATAATTGTGTACAACAGCTTAGGGCATATACAAAAGCTCTGGGGAAGTTACTTTATAAAGGATCTAAAAGTGTTTTAAAAAACACATGGATGTTCAGATGAAAACATACCTTTGCTTTGAAACCTTTGTCCTGGTAAAAGCTGAGAGTCTGAACTGTGCACCTATAAAGAGAATATGTGTTAAGCATCTCTGCACAGTAATGGTTTTTCTTGGTCATATCTGAGTTCCGTATAATGTCTTTCGGCCAATAGTGGCAACCAGAATGTGAATTGATGCTTCCATAAATAAGAAAGGAAAGAAAAATACAAGTGGAAATTCTGAAAAGCCATGTACAGGAATAGTTCATGGGATTGGGCAGGACCAAGGGGAGGTTTATGGGAAATTAAGAGGAGAGGAGATAAAGTGACAAATGGAGGCTCTCACCACTGTGAAACCACCTGCTTCTGGTGTCAAGAACTCAAAGGGAAATGCTTAATGACCAACTCTGACCCATCACTGGTAGAAGTGGCATATTCTCCAGAGGTTGTTTTGGTTTTCTTTGGATGAAAGTGAAAGGCGTGGAGCAGTGGGAAGGGAAGGAACATGCAAATGGTCAGTGTAATTTCTGATAATGTGTTCTCTTGCCCCATAAAGGCCATACAATGACTCGGGAAGCTCTGAGTACTTCGTGAATGATATAGTGAATGTGAAATGATCACAAATTCTGTAAGTTTACTCCATTGATCATTTGATTAAAGTCATTTAACATAAATGACACAAAGTGTATACTATGTTAAAAAAAAAAAACGCCAAAAATAGCACTAGGCTGATGGAATTCTATGATGAATGCTAAGTGTTTTTTAATTGCCTATAATACTTAATTTAGTTCTAAGTATATTTTGTCATTTTGAATCCATTTTATCTTTAATTTCTTAATCACTAATATTTGTAAAACTAATATATTTTGTCATATCAGACTTGGAGAAAATAATCCCAAGATGAAAAAAGGGCTAAAATCTTGAGAGTTGCAAATCATATAGCCATTATTATTGAAAGAGTTTGCCTCCTTGAATGATTTTAAAATAGGTCATTAATTTATTCTTTTCAAATAAGATATCCTTCATGTAATATGCATTATTATCTGCTGATATGCTATTTTAATAATCATGGCATAATGTATATAGAGTACTTAAAAATTTATGAAGCCTTTTCATTGATCATCTCATTTGGTTCAATAACCTTAGAAAGCAGGTCTCCAGTTATTATTTCCATTTTACAGATTAGGAAACTTAGGTTAAGAGAGGTTAAGTGATTTGTGCTAATCATACAATAAATGTCAGAGGTTAGATTCAAACCCAATATCCCAAGTATAAAATTCTTTCTTTGATACCACGCTGTCCAATCTCTCCATGGCATAATGTCCTTTTTTAAAAAGATTGTCTTTCCAATTGTGACTGTTGATTTTTAGTATTCATTGATGCTTTTGTTCATTTTCCCTTATGACCAATGGCATGTGTTTTTATCATAATTGGTCTAGCTTTTAAATAATTACTTGGCTATCAATCAGAGCAAAGTTAACTGATAATAAAGAAATAGAAATCATGATCTTTACCCAACATAGCCTAAGGTGCCAAATACAATATTACATTGTACATTATGGAAATGAAACTTTCAAGAATATTTTGATATTTCTTATTTCTATATTAAGTGAATGGTTTTTTACTTCATTATTGAAAATAAAATATTTTATAAAGTAAAATGTTATTTCTCCCTATTTAAAACAATTAATTAAGCACATTTTAATATTCTCCTTCACCTAGTACTTTTAGTCCAACAAGATTAAAAATTAAAACATTTTCCACATCTGAAATTTAAAAATCACTTGATTTAAAACAGATTCAATTAATGGCAAACTGTGCTAAAAAAAGAGAGATGTGATTTTGCATGGAAATTTTAGCATCTCGTAATAAGAGAAAAAGGAAGCATTCACTTTCTTTCCCATATTTCCTTGGCTTTCTATTTATAAAGACAATGATTTTACTGTAGCAAATGAAATTCCATGATAAGTCTGAGATTGTTACTCATATGAGAAATATTATAACTTCCAAAAAACATGACGTGGAACTGTTTAATTTTTGTACTCTCTCACCTCCCACCACATCTCAATTCAATCACCCTTAACCTTCCTCTCAAAAAAACCCCTCCTCTAACTCATAAATCATCAAAAAACTTATATATATATATATATATATATATATATATAAAAACCTGAAGAATTACTAACTCAAACCAAATTATCTCCATTTTAATATACTGATTATAGAGATAGGAAGCTACAGAAATGGTATAGGACTTAAAATATTTTATACTGTGGAAATATTGTTTAAAATGTTCTTAAAGGTTAGGTACTGGATGATCCTATTAAACCATGTTATGAAAGAGTATGTGATTGATTTTTTGCTAGGGAAAGAATATGAAGGGAAGGACACAGGAGGTTTAATATCAAGTACATTTAAGGACACTATTATTCAATTATTTTTTTCCTTCCCAAGAAATGTAGTTTTACTTCTTTGTTAGCCAAGGACTTCCTGGAATGAACGAAAATGAAACATCACTGATTCTATTGTTGTAAAAGCTTGCCTAGGGCTTTCAGTACCAAAGAATGATATATTTAATTTTAAAAAATTCATTATAAAAAAGGATCTACAATGTTCTGTATTATACTAAAAATGAAGGGATTCCTTTCCTTTGATTAGCTTGGATGGGTGGGAGAAGACAAGGAAAAGATAGGAAGGAAAGAAGAATTGGTAGGTAATATTTTAGACATATTCTTTGTAGCAGTTTGCATTTAGGGGCAGTGTACTAAGCTCACTACATATTCTAATACAAACCTTTTTCCTTTATACAATAGGAGGTTCATTCTCTTGAGTTTGAAGTTTTTCTTACCACCAGTGATATAAAAATAATTTTCTCAATATACCAAAAAGAAGAATGGAACAGTCATTATACAATAAATGGCCAGGTATCTATAATGTTGTTTACATGCCTTTAGAATGGTTGAATTACAAAACAAATTATTTGAGAACCAATCAATCATGATGACATCTACATGCATATGTTCTCGATTGAATTTTAATTATGCCAGCCATGCTTGGGTCTTGCTCTTGGAATTCTCCCCTGAGACTATCTACTTACTGGCCTTTGCTGTTTATTGGACGTTGGATCTCTCACATAAATAGTTCGGTCAGTATTACGTACTGGTTGGGTCTTCAAATCTATTCCATCGTGACTTGGATTGTCTTTTCTTTTTGATTTTATACATCCCATATTTCCTGTTGAAACACAAAAGCATTTCACTTTTTACCATACTAGAACTGATTTCTCATTTAATCACCCATGCAATTACTAAGATTATTAATTCACAAATTTTTATTTCTATCATACCTGATCAATAAAGTTGTATATAGACACCATACAATCAACACTCCTTTCAGTATACATCCCTACCTCCCTTCTTGAATCTACATTGGACTTTTGTCCAGAAGCCATTTTTTTTTTAAGAATCAGAATCTTCTCCTGCCCCAGATATTAGGAATTGCTCATCTTTATTAAGATTATTATCATATTAAAAGTCACTTTTAAAAGCCTACCAGGAAGCTTTAGGAGAAAGAAGTAAAAATAAGTATTTGATTTAATTCCTCCTTAATGATTTACACACACACACACACACACACACACACATTAACATGGATTACTTGTCCTGAATGTTTATTTGTTCAATGAAGAAATACTTCCATTGTGAAGAGAAGGGAATGATTATATTTCTGGGATTCTGATACAGAAAATATTGTACTAAGCATTGGAGATACAAAAAAAGTTAAAAACAACAAAACCCAGTCTCTGTTCTCAAGAAGTTCACAGCCTAATGGTGTGTGTGTGTGTGTGTGTGTGTGTGTGTGTGTGTGTGTGTGTGTGCATGTGATAAAATGTAAACAACTATATACAAACTAACTATAGATAGGCTATATCAAAAAATAATCAACAGAGGGAAGGTACGAGAATTAATCAGGGTGATCAGGAAAAGCTTCTAGAACATAGGATGTTAGCTGGGAGGTCTGCTGTTTGGTTTGAGGGACAACAAGGAGGCCAGTGTAACTAAATCAGGGTATGTGAGGAGAGGTGAGAGGTAGAAGAAGACTGGCAAGGTGGAGGCATGTGCAAATTACAAAGGGCTTTTGAATGCCAAGGAGGATTTTGTGTATTTGATCCTGGAGGTGATGGGAGCTTATTTAGTAGGGAGGGTGATGTGTTCAGACCTATGCTTTAGGAATATCATTTTGACAGCTGAGTGGAAAATGGAAAGGAGTGGCAGACGCTTGTGTCAGGTAAATCAACGAATAAGCTATTATAATAGTCTCTGCCTAAGGTGAAGCACCAAGGTGGTGCCAGCAGTGTCAGAGGAGAGTAGGGAGCAAATGAGAGAAACGTTAATGAAGGTGAAATAGAAAGAACTTGCTAACAGATTAGATATGGAGCTAGAGAGTGAGGAGGTGAGGCTTAACACCTAGGCTGCAATCCTACCTTTGACAAGAATAGAAAAATCTGGAAAGTCAGGGGATTGGGAGAAAAGATAATAAGTTCAGTTTTGGACTTGTTTAGTTTGAAATATCTACAAACCATCCTGTTTGAGAGATGAGAGGTCAGCAAAGAGATGAGAGTTGTAAGCAGATCTGACAGTCATCAGCATAGGAATGATAATTGAATTCATGATGAAATCTCTTCACCAGGTCACCTACTTATAAAGTCTTTTTTTTCTTTTGGTGGGGCAATGGGGGTTAAGTGACTTGCCCAGGGTCACATAGCTAGTAAGTGTCAAATGTTTGAATCTGTATTTGAACTCAGGTACTCCTGAATCCAGGGCCAGTGCTTTAATCACTGTGTCATCTAGCTGCCCCCTTTATAAAGTCTTTAAATTATTCATTTCTGATATTTATGAAATTTATAGAAAAACAAAAAAACTGAATGTTTTTTCCCCTAGGCATCCCAAAACAATTGAGCCTAGAGTACATGCCTGATATTATTCTCCATTTTCCTTGCTTTAAAATACTTAAAAACAAATTACCTACTCTGAAATTCTAAGAGACTCTTATTAATTTAAACCTCGAGGCTTCATCTCTTCAAATGATAAAAAGACACTGACGTCTTTTTTTTTCTACACATAGAGATTGCCCTTTATCTCAATTAATACCTGAAAACAAAACTACTGCCTTACCACAACTTCCTAAAATCCAAAGCCTGAGCCTTCCTCACAATGACAACCATCTATCTTGTGCTCATTGGAGGCTCAGAAATTTCCCCTACTGTAAAGAGAGGTTATTGATGTAAAGTGATCAATCACCCAAGAAGCATGGAACAAATTTGATATCCTGCTCCAGATTTTGTTTCTTAATGAGCATAGAAGGAATGAGTAAAATAGGCAAAAGGGCAGTGTGGGAAAACCAGAGTTGAATGATGATCTTCAAATGATCTTAAACTTCATTAATAGGCCTAAATGTTTTAAAAAGTTACTGCAATGAAGTTATTTCCATAGAATGCCATGGTGGCTTTTTCATTTCTTTCCATTACCAGTTTGCATAACTCAGGTTTTGACTTTGCTTACCCAAACAGAAAAAAATGTAGGTGTTCATGACTGTGAATTATTTGCTTTTTTATTATGCACTTATTTCTGTCTAATGGAATATAAAGCTCTACATCATTAATTTCCAGCTTTCAGACATGATGCGAATTGGATCCGCTAAGGACTTGCAAAGGAATCTCAGAAAATGACAGGCTCCCCCAAACTTCCAGACAAATGTAAGTGGAGCCAGTACTCAGGAAACTTTTTTTAATGAGTATGCTGGACAGAAAGAGAAGTTACCTACATAATCAGCCCCATCCCCAGAAGTTACAAGTGTCCAGAAGAATCATTCTCAAATCATCAGGTCCACAGAGATAGCCAATCACTATTTTCATTACCAGTTCAGGCTCTCTGGGATAAGAGGGTTGGGGTCAGGGACAATGGGAAACAAACTACCAGGGACTGGATACCTGGTATGAGAATCTGAAGGCTAAATCAGATAGTGACTGACCCATAGTTTCATTTGGGGAATTTAACACTTAATGCAAAGGCAAAATGTCTAGAGTGCTGGGCTTAGGGTCCAAAGATAATATTAATCATTATGATACTGAATTCTCAAGTTCTGAATGCTTTAATAATTTTTTGCCTTAAATATTTTCATATTTTCTTATGAAGAGGTATCATGGTACCATGAAATAAGAACTCACCCTGGATTCAGAGGTACTGGATTCAAATCCTTCCTCTGGTGCTTACGAATACAACTTTGGACTCACTTAACCTACTTGAGCCTCAGTTTCCTCATCTGTAAAATAAAGGGGTTGGACTATATGTCTTGTAAAGTCCTTTCAAGTTCTAGATGAATGATTTTTGATCATAAATTTCTCATTCACCCCAAGAATATCACTTGGACAGACCTCTTTTACTATATAGGAAACAATAATTTATAACTGACATTCATCATCTTATTAATCTCTGAATGCTGTTTATTATCCTACTAGTGCACTGTATTGGTGGGCCACTGAAAATACATAAAAAGATTATTCATTATGACAAGGTTGGATGCATACCAGAAGCATAGGGTTAGTTCAACATCAAAGAAACTGCAAATGCAACCAACCATATTAATAACAAAACAATAAAAATTACACATTTATGTTAATAAATGGGAAAAGGTCTGACAAAATACAATACTCATTCATTTTGGAAATACTACTTAAAATCAAGAACTTACACTAATTATAATGGAGAAACAAGGATGTCCATAGTCACTATTATTATTTTAGAAAGTTCTAGAAATGATAGCTAGCATAAGAAAAAAATAAGTCGAAGGAATAAGTATTGGCAAAGATAACTTAAAAATCTTTTCATTGGAAGTTATAGTTTATCGAGAATCTTACATATTCAATAACAAATAAATTGAAATAATTAATAATTTTACTAAGGTAGCAGGATATAAAATAGATGAACAAAATCAATCTTTAGATATATTACTAGCAAAAACTAGGAAAAAATTCCATGCAAAACCAGTAAATGCATAAAACACCAGGAAGCATCCCACCAGGATACACTCAAAACTTAAATTACTACAACTATGAAACACTTTACATAAGTAAAAGAATACAAGAAATTGGAAAGATATTGATAGTTTATGGTTGGGCTATAAAAATAATAATAAATAACTAAATTGCCTTATAGATTTAATGCCATACCAAATTACTAAGGGCTTTACTTTATTGATCTAGATAAAATCATAACAAACTACACCTGGAGGAAATAAAAGATCAAGAATTTCAACAAGACTGATGGAGAAAAAAAAGGAATAAATGAGGTCTAACATTACCACATCTCAAACTAGATGATAAAGCAGTAACCACTAAAACTATTCAGTACTGAATAAAATCTAGAAAAGTTGATTAGTGGAACAGACTAGAAAAGCAAGACCCAAAGTGATAGAACAAAGCCATCTAGTATTTGATAAATTCAAGGATACCAACTACAGGGGTAAGAATTTCCAAGTCAACAAAAACTCCTAGGAAAACTGAAAATGCTGTTAGCTGAAATTAGGTTTAGACTAATGTCTTATGCCACTCACCACAATAAATTCCAAGTGAATATATGACCTCGATGTCACATCATTTAAAAAAATTAGAGAATATAAGGTGGTACCTTGCAAAACTATGTGTAGGTGGACAATTCTTAACAATTCTTAATTCTCTAATTCTTAGAGGTTAGAATTAATTACAAGAGATAAAACGAGCAATTTGAATTACATTAAATGGAAGCAGCTTTACACAAACAAAATCAATGTACCTAGAATTAGAAAGAAGCAGTTAATTAAGAAAAAATTGTAGCAAATCTTTGTTAAATGTTTGATATTCAAGATATATAGGGAACTGATACAAATATATAAGAACAAGAATCATTCTCCAATAGATAAGTGGTGAAAAGATATGAACAGGCAGTTTTCAAGAGAAAAAAATGCTAGCTATCAATAATCATGAAAATGCTCAAAATTACTATTATAAATAGAAATGCAAGCAAAACAACTGATGTTTTACTTCATTTTCAACAGATTGGAAGAAATAAAAATAATTTAATGATGGTGAGGTTATGGGAAGATAAACACATTGATACACTGTTGACAGAGTTGATTGAATTCTAATTTTAAAAGATAAACAAGGGGGCAGCTAGGTGATTCAGTGGATAAAGCACCAGCCGTAGATTCAGGAGGACCTGAGTTCAAGTCTGACCTCAGACACTTGACATGTACTAGCTATGTGACCCTGGGCAAGTCACTTATTCCTCATTGCCCCCCACACAAAAAAAGATAAACCATACATACCCTTTGACTCAGCAATACAACTAAGTATACAACTCAAGAAGGTTGAAGATATAGGGAAAGGTATTTATATTTAAAGTTTTATATCAACACCTTTTATGGCAGTAGTTGGTAACAAAGGAGATAGATGCTCACCAATTAGGTATAAATAGCTGAATAGCTGAATAAATTACATCCCTCAAATGTAATATAATATAGTTGTGCTTTAAGATGTGACAAAAATAAAGAATTCAGAGAAATTTGGGAAGACTAGTATGAATTGATATAGACCACAGTAAGCAGAATTTGGACAATTTCCATAATGAACACAATAATGTAAAGGAAGATAACATCCAGTCATTACATCAAAGGACTAATGATGAAGCATGTCTACTACCTCTCAAGAGAAAGGTGTCAAACTATTTAGAGTGGAATGAAAAGGGTAGATTTGGCATTAGAACAATTGGGTTCAGGTCCTGGTTCTACCACTTATTACTACCACTGTGATGTTGAGCAAGCCACTTAACATATCTACCTCTCAATTTCTTCATTCGTGAAATGATGTGTTAGACAAGAATACCTCTAATGTCGCTTCAAACTCTAAATTTGTTAGATTCTAGCAAATGAGGCCTACATTTCATACATGAGTAATATGGTAATGTGTTTTGCTTGACTGAACTTATTTACAAGAGAAGATTCTATTTGGGGAGAGAGTGACAGAAGAAGTCATTGGGAAGCTACAGTGATATATAAAAAAGACTTCAATAAATCTCTTCTTTTTTAAACAAAAAATATAAAGAATGGTGGACATAGTCAGGAGAGCCCTGGGTTTGAATCTCATCTCTGACACTCCATAGATAAGTCACTCATCTCTTCAACTTCAATTTACTCATCTTTAAAAAAAGAAAATAATATTCATACTTCCTACCTCATAGAGTTGTTGTGCAAACCAATTGCAACATTTTATGTATATATGCATATACATATACATACACATGCATATTTGTATGTCGAAATTGGTTTACACAACTTTATGAACCCGTCTACTCAATATCAAGTTCAGTGATCTTATCGACTATAGCAGCTTCTTCCCCTAAATGAGAAATCTATCAAATGTATGTAATGTGATTTAAGTCCTATATCAGATAATATTTTTGTTCTGTAATGGAGGTAGAGATAGGACTGGCTAGAGCATGCCCCATGAAATCCTAAGCCTTTGCCCTGGACACTTCCAGTAAATCATTTGGTCCTTTGGTATGTGGGTTGATTTCTTTTTAATGTTGAAGAAAAGGAATATAAAAATGGGAAGCTATAACCAAAAAAACCCCACCAACCTAATAAAAAAATAAAAGCAGGAATAGAGAAAAGATGGGGTGGGGGCAAGGAAATATACTATAGAAATCACATATATTTTGTGAGTAGTCCCTTGGTTCACCCCTACCCCTTAACAGCAACAGGGAATAGAGTATTGGCTAAAGGTGAGACAGTTTTTTGCTTGCTCTCTTCCTTTGACTGAACTTGTGGTAAATAGCTCTCTAAGTCTGATAAGGAGTATGGGAGGAGCCACCATTCCTTCACCCAGTCAAAAATGGCAAATTCTGAGCACATGGGGCTGACACGTGTTGGTTTAGGTGAATCCCTAGTTCTCCATCTGCTTTGTGTTTTTTCTCTGATTATAGGTTATGGGACAGTGATTCCAGGATAAATGTGTGCAGCCTTGGAAGAAAAAGATTTTAACATCAATAGTTTATATAATCTTTGTCTACAATCTAGACTGAGCTAGACAGTAATAAGAGGGAGTAATTTACAGGTTTTCACCTGGGTGTTTAGAATTTTTAAGGTCCTTCCTAGAAATGAGATGTTGGCATAGAGAAATGACCCTAGAGTTAGAAAGATGAAGAGGAAGGAATATGAGAAATGAAAGGTATAACAATAATACAATTCTGTTCCAAACCTCCTCTTCTCTCAAGTCTTCCACAACACCCCTACCCCAATCCACCCAGCTAAGGACTTCACTCACTCCTACTTTTTAAAAAAAATGGATCATTACCAGGAGCTCCATCCTCTTCCTTTCTCATTTCACATCTTCCTGACACCAGTTATCCCTCTCCCTTCATGTTCAAGTCTTTTACTCCAGACTCTGAAGAGGTGGCCCTTCTCCTTGACAAGGCCAACCCCTATATATATATATATATATATATATATATATATATATATATATATATATATACTCTCAATCCTCTCCCCTTCTATTACTAAAAGATAGATAGATTTTAAATTCCAGCAAATTTAGTAGAAAAACTATTTCACTAGATTGCTGACCTCTTTAAAATATTTACATAACTCTTAGTTGGGCAATTTTACACAGAGGAAGAGAAATGTGGATTGCTGAAACAAATGGGGGTTTGGGGTTTTGTTTTTCTCAATAATAAAAAGGAACATTCAAAAAATGAGCTCTTGGAAACTAACTACTGGGAAACATTTTTAAAAGAACTAGGAGAGGGGCAGCTAGGTGGCACAGTGGATAGAGCACTGGCCCTGGATTCAGGAGGACCTGAGTTCAAATATGGCCTCAGACACTTAACACTAGCTGTGTGTCTCTGGGCAAGTCACTTAACCCCAACCAACTGCCTCAGCAAAACAAAACAAAACAAAAAACAAACAAACAAACAAACAAAAAAAGAACTAGGAGAGAGGCATTACAGCAATGACCCAATAATCCACATAAACTAGCAGATATTTATACCTTTTACCTGCCTTTTCTGCTGGTACCCCTGAGGTACTAAACCTCAACAAAATCTTCCTTGGGCCCACACCACAATTGTGTAATTATCATCTGTAACACTCCAAACTGTACCTGTTCCCAAATCTGCTTGCCTTTTACTGTCAGAAGATGGCCTTACCTTTTACTCTATTGAGTACACTCATCAAGATGGGCAACTTCCTCAACTCTCCTCCTTCACTCCTCTAAATCAATGTCCTCAAATATCTTTGGAACAGTTTGGGTGGTGAATAGGATAGAGGATTAGACACCTAATAAGTGAAGGGTGGGGGGAAGATTTGACCACAGCTGTCCTGATTCTGATCACAGCTTTATCAATTGCTTTTCTAACACATTTTCTGGAAAGTTTCAATTAAATGCATGTCTATATTCTAATATTATGTGCTATACATGACTGATCAACTTGGAATTAGATGGTGTACCAGTAAAACAGCCACAGAGTCATACAGATTAAGCTTGATTTCAATGAGGAGGTACTTGGACCATATCCAATGTTTTGGTCTTAGTAGCAGTTTCTTACTGGTCTATCACACGGAATTTTCT
This sequence comes from Dromiciops gliroides, assembly GCF_019393635.1. Classification (NCBI taxonomy): domain Eukaryota; kingdom Metazoa; phylum Chordata; class Mammalia; order Microbiotheria; family Microbiotheriidae; genus Dromiciops; species Dromiciops gliroides. The sequence goes on along the minus strand of NC_057861.1, from coordinate 264,678,775 downwards.
TTTTTTTTTTTTTTGGAATTTTCTTGTGAAAAAGTGCTGCCCACTGAAATCAATAAACATTTCATATAGGAAACATATAGAAAATATCACAAATCTTGGTGCTCCTCATTTTTATTTATTAAGATATATTATATATATAAGATTATATATTAAGATATTTGAGGACATATTTATACACTATTATAGTATGGTTTCTTTTGCAAGGCTCAGCTTCAGTGCCACTTTTCCAAACCCCCATCAAAGGTGTTCTCTCCTTCCACAAATCTTCATAAAGTAATTTATCTAGATCTCTCATTTTCTCCTATCATAATCTATATTATATTTGTGTGCATCACATCTTCCTGAATGAACAATAATCTCTATGAAGGCAGTTTTGATTTGTTTTGTTTTATCAGCAATCTTTGCATTTCCTGCCCCTAGCATTACACCTAACACACAGGTACTGTCAAGTCAACTGATATTTTCAAATAACTATTGATAGAATGCACACAAGGCAGTAAGAAAATAACTAGATGTGAGTGAATCATTTATTCCATGGAATCACAGGATTCTAGAATTGCAAGGGAGCTTAATAACCATTCCCATACAATCCTACATGAAGCATTGAATTCTTCTACTTCAGAATTCCTCAATAAATAAAGACAAGAGACCCATAGAAGATAATCAGTGTGCATATACCATTGTTGGTATCAGTCATTTTTATTTCTTTTTGTTTTGTTTTGTTTTGTGTTTTTGCAGGGCAATGAGGGTTAAGTGACTTGCCCAGGGTCACACAGCTCAGAGTCATTTTTCAAGCAGCATTTTGAGCTAAGGAGATATTTTGGGGAAAGTGACCATCAATAATGATTTCTAGTATATGGCTTTTTTTTTCTTTTTGGTTCAAAGCCATAGTGCTTAACATTTTGTAAAGAGCTTTACATATGCCATTCCATTTGGTCCTCACAATAAACTTGGGAGGCAGGTCCTACTGTTATCTCTATTTTACAGATGAGGAAATGGAGGCCATGTGAAGTTACATGATGGGCTCAGGGTCATACAGCTAATAAGTGTTTGATGGAGGATCTGAAGTCAGGACTTATTGACTTTAATTGCCACCCACATACCTTTAAATATCTAACATTTATTTATTGGTTTAAGGTTTTCAAAGCACTTTACATATATTATTTCATTTGATCCTCAGTTATCTTCTGTAGTCACCATGCTTTCATAAGTAGATATTATTATTTTTCCCATTTTATACATGAGTAAACTGAGACTGAAGTTAAATGACTTGGTCAGTGTCACATAGCTATTAAATCTCTGAGACAATTCGAGAACTCAGGTCTTCCTAATTCCAAGTGCAGTAGCTGTAACCTCATATCATCCCAGTCTGAAGAATTGCTACATCATACATATTTGGGGGCTCACAATATTTCATTCATGTTATCAACTACATGTAAAGAATTTCCTTCAATAGAGAGATTTTTAACCTGTGATCTTTAAGTTCCCCCCTCTCATATTTTGATAACCATATTTCAATAAATAGTTGTAATTGGTTTTTTGATAATCTTGGTAATAAAATGTCTTTTATTTTATGCATTTGAAACTTTATTCTGAGAAGAGGTCTTTAGGCTTTATCAGGCTGCCACAGGGGTTCACCTCTCTCTCTCTCTCTCTCTCTCTCTCTCTCTCACACACACACACACACACACACACACACACACACACACACACACACACACACACACCATAGCCACAAAAGTCATACAGCTTATAAAAGAATGATGGAGAGTTTCATTTACCAAAATTGAACTAAGAAAAAAAATTAAAAGAGAGCAATATACTTATGGTTAATGAAAAGCCCTAGTAATCAGAAAAGCAGAGAAATATGACTCATGAGAACAAACATTAGGCAAATTGTTACCTCAATAGACTATTTTTTTAATTATCATCACTTTGAGCTTGAATACAGTTAATAATTTATGAGCTGTATATACTATTTTAATTTTTCATTAAAAACTATTTAATCACACTATTTTACATGGATTTAAGAATTAGGTTTAATATTGATGCAATAATTCAATAATTATATATAAAAGACCTTTGTTTTAAGTGAAAAACATGCATAAAGTCTGAGCAAATGTTCTACTATAAAGGCAAATCTTTAAAAATCTACAAGAGCGGCAAAACCAACTTTAATTTGGGGAACAGGTTCAAAATAGTATATAATAGTTATTATGAAATATTTTTGGAGTCAGCAAAATTAGGTTATCAAAAGATAAAACCATAAACTAAAATGCAGATAAAACCAAACGGCTATAAGAAATATGGTCAGAACAGTTCAAGGTACAGCAATGAAGGAAGTTAACTCCCTTTTCACAGCAATCTATGAGGACCAGAATTTTTATTATTTATTTTTTTGACGTTCTCTTCTTTTAAAATTTTGATTTCCAAATTCTCTCTTTCCTTCCCACTTTCTTCCCACCCACTGAGAAGGCAAGCAATATGATATCAATTATACATCGGAAATTATGCAAAAGCTTCCTCTATTAGCCATATCACAAAAAACCCAAGAAACCCCCCAAAAGTGGGAAAATTATACTTCAATTTACACTCAGAGTTTATCAGTTGTCTCTCTAGAGGTAGATAGTATTTTTTCATCATGAGTCCTTCAGAATTGTCTGGGATTAAGTCTTTGAGTTGATCATCATTATGACATTGCAGTTACTATGCACAATAATCTCCCAGTTCTTCTCACTTCACTTTGCATCAGTTCATATGTCTTGCTATGTTTTTCTGAAAGTGTACCCCTTGTCTTTTTTATAGCACAATAGTATGCCATCACAATCACAGGCCACAACTTGTTGGGGCATTCCCCAATTCATGAACATCCTCCAATTTCCAATTCTTTGCCACCACAAAAAGAGCTGATATAAATGTTTTTGAACATATAGTTTCCTTGGAGCCATCAGCACTAGTACTCCTCTTGACCTTGGAGCTGTGAGTAGGACTTCTGCTCCCCTGTGACTGACTACAAGTGCTCTTCTATGCCATGGAAGTGAAGCCCAGAACTGTGTATAGACAAAAGAATTACCAGTCAGTACCAGCTGTACCTAGAGACAGCAGCAATCCCCTTTAATCTCATTCTGACTATTTGTCTGACTCCTTTACCATCTCTGGCTTAAGAGCTCCCAAAGTTGCCACTGTTTCTACAGCTTCTGCAGGACACTGCTGCTGCCTTGGCATGGATACACTCTGAACAATCCTCCATCCTGATGTGACAGATATTTCCTACAGACCTCCTAAATTTTCTAGGCTCGAAAAATGTCTCACCCTGACTTTTTGTTGGCTCTGTCACTCCAAAATTGGATTTGAGGAATTATTTTAAAGTAATTTGGAGGGGAATGTTGAGAGAGTTCAGCTGGGTAGCTGCCTACAATCAATTCTCTTGGCTCCACAATTCCCATACCTTTTTTGGACATATTATATTATCCAGCACACATACTTAAAAGATAGTTTCAGTTAAAAAAAGATTTCTAACTATAAAATAAAAAATCATGGTGATTGTTGCAAACACTTTCATCATTTCTTGAACAAACGAAATGGCCACCTGATGATGATTGAATTGAATGGGTTATTGAAATTTAAAAATTCATGTATGTAGACAGTAGGGGTGGGTTTATAGGAAGGAGAAATACATAAGCAAAAATTAAGGCTGAGAGCATATTGTTCAGAATAAACAGCAGGGTTGTGGGGTTTTTTTTTTTTTGGTTATTGTTTTTGGTTTTTTTGTGAGGCAGTTGGGGTTAAGTGACTTGCCTAGGATCACACAGCTAGTAAGTGCCTAGTGTCTGAGGTCAGATTTGAACTCAGGACCTCCTGAATCCAGGGCCGGTGTTCTGTCCACTGCGCCACCCAGCTGCCCCAGAATAAACAGCAGTTTGCCAAAATGTGATAGAGCTATGTTGGACAATAGCCATTGTTTTTTCAGGGAATCACCATCAGGCACTTCTTTCCCTGGGCCATTTTCTGCCCTGTTGGACTTGCTGCTCCATCCTTCAAACTGAGCCATTCAACTTGAAACTCTAGCTCTGGCACCATGCCTCCTCACCTGTGCCATTTTCTGGACAAGATACCCCCCCCCCCTCCTTCCCCTACCTCACGCCTTGAGAAGTGTACAACTGAACTACCATAAGCCTCTGGAAAGAGGTTCAATTGACTGTTCTATTGTTCTCCTCTCTCTCCCACAGACTTCCCATGTCAAAACACCCTTCCCTGACCAACACTCTTGTATTTGTATTCCCAGCTTAGCCCGGTGCTCGATACAGGGTAAGCACATAAAAGTATTTTCATTCATTCACTCAGAAAAAATGACTAACTCCCAAACTATTGCTAAATTGAGGATTGGGCAATAATGTAACAAAGAATTTAATTTTAAAAAATTATTCTAAAACAAAACTGAAGAGTATGAGAGAGTGGTAGTTCATTAATGTTTGGGGCAGAGTGGCATTGACAAGCAGTAGCTATTTTGCCCTATAAATTTCTAGAGGTCAGTTACCAAGCCATAGCAACTAGTGCTTTATAGGGCCTAGAAAAGTGCTATGTTGTATAAGAGCAGTAAATGTATGTTCTTTGATGATTATGACTGTGAAGACTGCAGAAGGGTTTTTTGATCTACTGACAAATTAGAGTATCCTGTTTCAAGGACTTAAGTAAACAAAGATTTATTCTTTGGCTTTCAATACTAGGCTTCCTAGTGAGTATTTTGGCTGTTTGCCTTTCCTTTCAGGATGACTGATTTTCAGAATTAAATTTCCTTCATCCTCATCATGAAAAAAAAACCTTGCATAATACCTAAACCTACACCGTGCCACACAAAGAATCACAGTCTCTACCTTCTAAAACATGGCACCACTCCCTGACACATATTAACATATCTTTCCTTCCCTTAGCTGCCACAGTTCTTGGAAAAGTTTGGTCCTTTCACTTACTCACTACTCACTTCTTTCCTCTACCCTTTGCCATCTGGCTTCTAACACTTCTATTCTCTTAAAGGTCATCTAATTTAGTGATCTCTTAAATTCCTGAAGACAATGGCTTTTGTCAGTCCTCATCCCTCTTAATCTATCAAGACACTGTTGACCACCCTTTCTTTTTTGGATACCATCTTTTCCTTTGACTGCAGGAATACAGTGTTCTTCTGATTCTGCTCCTACCTCTCAAATCATTTCCTCTTCTATCTCTTTTGCTGGCTTCCAAAGAGGCAGTTCCTCAAGGTTCTGACACTGATTTTCTACTCTTGTCTCTCTATTCTATTTCTCACAGCAATCACATTTACCTGCATGATTTCAACAATCATCTCTATGCAGAGGATTCCCACACCTACATCTCTAGTCTTAACCTCTCTCCTCAACTCTGGATCTTCATCTCCAGCTACCCAGAAGACTTAACCACATTGATGTCCCACTTGTATCTCAGACTCGACATGTGCAAAGCCAAGTGTATGATGTTGCCATTTACATTTTTTCCTCCTTCCAACTTTATTGTTTCTGTCAGTGTTATCACCATTCACCAAGTCTCCCTTTTTTGAAATCTTGGTCTTGTCTTTTACTCTTCCCTTTCTCTCAATTCTCATATCTAATCAATTATAATGTCCAGTGAATTCTACCTCCCCCTATCTTGTTTCTATCCCTTCTTAATTCCCATCCCGATACAGTCCCTCAGAACAAGCTGCCCTCTTTATCTATCTTAATAAACCTCTTTATGTGTTTTCTTACTTCTACAGACTGTACAGCCCTCATACTAACAGCGAACTAAGAACAAAATCAGGCCTGTCACTCTTCAATTTAATGGTCAGTAAGTGGTAACTGACTAAAGTTCAAAGTCTGAAAGTGTTCTACCTTTTCAGTCCTGTATTACACACCTTCCTTGAATATGAGACAAAACTGGACTCTACTTCCAAAACATGGTCTCCCCCCCCAACTTCTTATTCCTAGGACATTGAATTTCTACATATATTTTGTTTTAATTTTGTATTTTTTTGGTGGGGCAATAAGGGTTAAGTGACTTGCCCAGGATCACACAACTAGGAAGTGTCAAGTGTCTGAGACTGGTTTTGAACTTGGGTCCTCCTGAATCCAGGATTGGTGCTTTATCCACTGTACCACCTAGCTGCCCCCTTGCATATACTTTAAAGTCCAGCTTGAAACTCACATCCTCCAGGAAGGCATTGCCCAATCCAACCTGTCAGTAACAAGTTATCCTTCAATTTGATGAAGCACTTCATTTTCAAGCATTCCTATGTACTCATTATGCATTACAATTATTTGTTTGTACCTCACTCCCCAGTAGACAGAGGGGCTCCTTTTCAATGACTTTTTCTGGGTCATCATCCATATAAAGGCCCCTATTTGTAGATGGATCCACATCCTTGATGTGTTCTGGGATCATTTTTTTTAAACATACTTTCTTTTGGTAACTTCATCTGTTTAATTACTGTCTCTATACAGATGACTCCCTCTTGAATGTCCCACTGATATCTCAAATTTAACATGTTTAAAACAGAACTATCTTTTCCCCCCAAACCTTCTCCTCTTTAGAATGTTTCTATGACCAGAGAGAACACACCTTTGTAGCAGTGACTCAGGTTTACCATCTTAGAGTCATCCTCAACCACTTACTGTACACACTGATTCAATTGTCAAGCTTTATTGGCTCTACATCACAACAATTCTTACCTCTACGCCCTTCTCTCTATTCACATGAAAATCACCCTAGTTCAGGCCCTCAAAGAGCTTGCTTGGAATACTGCAATAGCTGTCTAATTGGTCTCTCTGCCTCATTTCTTTATCTTGAACCCTCTTAGGGATCTCTAGATTTAGAATTAGAATAGTCTCTAGAGGCCATCTAGTACAACTTTCATTTTACAGATGAGTAAACTGAGGCAAAGGTAGGATTTGAACTTAGTTTCTCTGATACTAAGTCCTGTATTCTTTTCACGGTAGCACCCTTCAGGTTTTATTGTTTATAATGTGCATTATTTTATTTTCCAATATATTTGATAGTAATAAAATAATAATGAGTTCTAGAATTTGGATTGTTCCCCAATTTTTGCCCTCAATTAATTTAAATTCATGAAATTTAACTCTCCTATGCCAGTATTTCTTTTTAAATTGATTTTGTCCTCTTCTCACCTAATTGGGCTATAATAAATTTTTTAATGAAGTACTATTTTTCATTCTTAAGACATTGTTTAAAGAGAAAAGGGAAACAAGACAAATGAACCAGAGAGTGAGAAGAAAAACTCACCGAAGATATTGTAAGGGCTAAAATTTTAGCTATACTGTCTAAAATATCTAATAAGTGGTTGCCAATAAATTATAAGCTTTAGCAAGAGTATTTAAATGTTTAAGTATTTATTAAAGAACATTAGGATCAGAGAGAAAGGTAAAAAATCTAACTATTTCTAAGAGACCCTGAGCCAGAACCCCCCCCACTAGCGTCTGCTTCCTACTTCGTGTCCTCCTCCCAGAAATGGGAGGCTTTTCAAGTTGATTGGCTAGTAGCCTTGATAGACAGTACCCACGAGCAAACGTCACTTCCTGATGCTAAAAACTTTGACCACATGGCTTGCCCTCAGGGGCCTTCACCTCATGGCGGAGCTTTTCAATAGTAAGTCTCCAGCAGATGGCGTCATTCCAATCATTACAATATGTATATATATTCATATTTATATACACATACATATGTACACAAGTAATTAAGACATAATTCATACATTCAGTTGAGGCAAAGGAGGAAATAGCCATCCTAATGACTTCTTGCTACTGAAGGAGTATATATGTTAAAATTCTGTACTCTCTAAAATTCCATGTTTAGGTAGAGATTCTGTATCAGCCTTACTCTAATTACTGCTCTAGAGGAAATATTCCCTTTCTGACCAGTCAAAATGTAGGACACTAATCACTAGATATATATCCACAAGCTATAACATGCACATACATATATACATATATATGTATACACATTCATATACATATGCAATGTATACTCACATGCATATCAATGTGAGTATATGTTACAATGCTGCCTGAAGCTTCTTCTGTGGCCTAAGGTTCATTTTTTTTCAAAATCCAAAATAAAAAGTGGCTATATCAATCTTCTATGGGCCATATTTATTCTTTTATTCTCTCAGTTCAACCTGTGTCTCTTTGTCAAACCCCATTCTCCATACAGGTGTCACAATGAATTATGTTTTTCAAGAACTGAGAGGAGGAAGTTAATTGTTCCTATTGATATGGTGTATATGTTTTTATATGGTTTTCACTTCTGAAACCAGGAAGTAAAATTTGTCCAACACTGAGTGTAACTTAATCTCAAAGGTCAGATGATAGAGTTCATTCTTTTGCTTAAGCCATTACAGACATTCTTCATTTTACAATTGTTTATAATTTTAAAATATTTCTATGGAGTTAATTATTATAAATGGTACCAACATGTTATATATTTTTACACATCAAGAATTCTCTAGCAATTGAAAATTTCCAAACATCAAGTTTTATAATATTATCTTACAAACACAAATATATTTTCATTTTATTTTTTATTTCATCCTCCTTTTTTCTCATGTACTTTACCCTCCCTCATCAATTCTCTAGGAGCTCTTTCTTCTCTTTCTCATCTCATTTCACTCAGATGCTTTCTGCCACCATCTCCTCCTTTCACCTCTATCTCCCATGAGGAGGTGGCTCTACTCCTTAGAGGGACTAACCCCTTTACCTGCAGAAATGATCCGATTCCATCCCATCTCCTCCAACGGAATGCCCCCTCTGTCATCTCCACTCTCATTCATCTTTAATGTCACCTTGTCTGTTGGTTCCTACTACCTACATATATGCCCATGTCTTCCCCATCCTCGAAAACCCCTCACTTCCATTCCCATTAATTATCATCCTATATCTTTTCTGTCATTTGTAGCTAAACTTCTTGAAAAGGCCATCTTTATTCTAATACTCTTCTTAACCTATTAGAGTCTGGATTTGGACGTCATCATTCTACCAAAACTGCTCTCTCCTAAGTTACCAGTTATCTCTTAGTTGCCAAATTCAATGTCGTTTTCTCAATCCTCATTCTCCTTGACCACGCTGTAGCCTTTGATGCTGCTGATCCCTCTCTCCTCCTTGATACTCTCTTCTCTATGGGTTATGGGGACACTACTACATCATCCTCCTGTCTTTCTTTATTTTATTTTAATTTTTTTTTATAATTTTTTTTTTGCAGGGCAATGGGGGTTAAGTGACTTGTCCAGGGTCACACAGCTAATAAGTGTCAAGTGTCTGAGGCCAGATTTGAACTCAGGTACTCCTGAATCCAGGGCCAGCACTTTAACCACTGCACCATCTAACTGCCCCCCATCCTCCTGCCTTTCTTGGTCTCCTTTGCTGATTCCTCATCCAGATCACACCCTTTTACCATAGGTGGCCCTCAGGGTTCTGCCTCTATCCTATTTCTCTTGGGAATCTCATCAACTTCCATGGAATTAATTACTATCTCTATGCCAACAATTCTCAAGTTGACCTATCTTGCCCCAGATTTGCAATTGACTTCCAATCTCACATCTCCAACTACATTTCAGCTATCTGGAACTGGAATCATCTTAAGTTCTAGATGCCCAAAGCCGAACTCATTATTTTTCCACAACAAATTTCTCCTTTGATACTTCCCTTTTACTGTCAAGACATCACCATCTTATCAATCCTTCAGTCTCACAACCTCTTACTCCACCATAGTCAATCTGTTGCCAAAACCTGTTGATTTCACCTTTATATCTCTCAATTACCCCCTCCCCTTTTCCCCTCTGATGCTGCCACTATCCTGGGGTAAGCCCTCATCATCTCATGCTCAAACTGTGCAAGAGTCTGTTGGTGGGTCTGCCTGCCTCACTTCTCTCCCCACTCCAATCCATCTTCTCCATTTATGCACCAAAGTGATTTTCCTAAAGTGAAGGGCAGGTCTACCTTGTCACCTCCCTACCCAATAAATTCAAGAGTCTCCTTAGCACCTCTAGAACCAAATACAAAATCCTCTATTTGGCATAACCTACTTCCTCCTTCCCCCTAGATTCCCAGTCTTCCTATATCTTACTCTCTGCCACACACTCTTCAGTTCAATGTTACTGGCCTCTGTACTGTTCCCTAAACAAGATACTCTATAGGCTTTGGGCATTTTCCCTGGTTGTCCTCCATGCCTGGGATGCTTTCACTCTTCGCTATATGTTGGCTTCCCTGTTCCACCTAAAACCTCATCTTCTATAGGAAGCCTCTTAATTCTAGTGCCTTCCCTTTTTTAATTATTTCCTTCTTATCTTGTTTATAGTATGTTTGTACATATTTATTTGCTTGTTGTTTTCCCCAATAGATTGTGAACTCTTTGAAGGGAGAGGCTGTTTTTTGCTTCATTCTGTATCACCAGTGCTTAGCACAGTACCTAGCCCATAGTAGGTGCTTAATAAATGCTTATTGACTGACTAAACAACTGATCTCCTGACTCTATTATGCAGGTATATCCTTTAGCATTTCTGAGCCTATGTCCCTATGGTTATAAGTCATTGTTCTTCCTCATTCCCTTTTAATAAGACCTCTTTCTGTGAAGACACAACACAGCTTTCTTACTTTTCCTTCAAATCCTGGCCAACTGGTCCTTCCCTTAACAAGGTTTTTTTCTTCTTTGTAATAATAACTTCCCTACTTTTTGTCTTTTGAATGGTTGCCAACTGATCTATGCCTTGGTAGCTTCCCAGTGTTTGCGACTTTTACTATTAGCAAGTTTTGACTATTAGCTCACTGTATCATTTGAATACACCAGTACCTTAACCAGCAATTTGGGGATATAGAATAAATATCATAAAGCAGGCCAGGGGAAAATATTGCAGAACAGACTTTCAATTTAACTTTGCAATTCATGATGAGAAGGTATGAATTAAGAAATAAACCCAACAATGAATGACTTCTAGCTTCAGGTAAGTACATGTGTTAAAATTCTGTACTCTTCAAAATTCCATATCCTGGGTCATATCCCTGATAATTTCAATTTGGTTACTACTCTGAAATATACATTCTTTTGGTGACTTCCGTCAAGATTTAGGACAATACTCACTACATAAGTACATAAAATATTTGGGGGGGGGGGCAATGAGGGTTAAGTGACTTGCCCAGGGTCACACAGCTAGTATGTGTCAAGTGTCTGAGGCCAGATTTGAACTCAGGTCCTGAATCCAGAGGAAGTGCTTTATCCCCTGTATCACCTAGCTGCCCCCAGTACATATAATCTTGATAACCACCCGCCTTTCATAATTAGATATCCTTAAGTCACTGGAAGAAGCTCCTTCAATAACTAGGAATATCTACAAGTGACAGTTTGAAAAGGAAGAAAACACAACTTTGAAAATCAAGGGAGTATTTTTGTTCTCCTATATTTAAAGTAACTACCCCTTAAGTGGTCTAAATGCACTAAAGATCAGGTACAGAATTTAAAGGTGGTAGGGGCCTAATGATCAGCTAATCCAATTTCTCTCCCTTTTGTCTTTCATGCCTAGGATATTCTCCCTCTTCCTTGGCTTCTTTCAAGATCAAGCCTTATTCAGTCATCTTCAATGCTTTTTCTTAATGATTATTTCCAGTTTATGCTGTTTATATCTTGTTCATACATAGTAGTTTGCATGTTGTCTTCCCCAGTAGACTGTGAGTCCTTTCAGGGAAAGGACAATGATTTGTCTTTCTTTTTATCCCCATTTCTTGGCACAATGCTTGATATATGGTAGGCGCTTAATAAATGTTTGTTGGCTTGATTTATTAAGGAATTCCTGAAAAAAAATATCCATCCCCTTCAATTAAAGGTTTCTTCTCTCCCACCATAATTGCTACAATCAGTCTGTATTAATTTTAAAACTTTTTTGTTGTTGAGCTGAAATTGGCCTTTTTCTGATTTCTACCTTTCTTCAGGAACGTGGAAATAACACTATTCCTTTTTCTACATGGCTCCTCTAATAATATCTTAAAGACTCTGTTTCCCCTTTTGTTCTCTTCTCTAAGCTGATTATGTTCAGAGTTCCTGCAACCATTACTCACAGAACAGTTTTTTAGGTTCCTTCTCATGTAAATATTTGCATCTCTCTCTCTCTCTCACACACACACACACACACACACACACACACACACTTACTCAATTTATATGGCATAATATATGAGAACACAAGAGACTGTGATTTTGATTTCAGTTCTAACAGGTTTGTGTTACCTGGAGCAAGTCATTTAATCTCTGGGAGCTTCAATTTCCTTCTCTATGGAATGTGGGTTATACTACCTCATAGGATTACTGTAAAGTACCATACACCTGTAAGCTGAGTCATGCCCATTAGAGAGGCAGAGTCCAGGACACAGAGTCAGGAACAACAGAGTTCAAATCTGTCTCAAGCACTTCTTAGGTGTGGGACCCTGGGCATGTGACTTAACAGCCTCAAGTTGTTCTTTTTTTGACCTGTGTACAATGAGGCTAATAAAAAGCATCTACCTTTTTTTTTGGTGAAGATTAACAAGATAATGGGGGGGTGGTGTATGTGGAAGGGAAGCTAAGTGGCCCAATGGATAGAAAGCCAGACCTGGAGTCAGAAAGACTCCCTTTCTTGAATTCAAATCTAGCCTCAGACACTTACTAGCTGTATGACCCTGGGCATTTCACCCCACCTTGTTTATGTCAATTTCCTCATGTTGAAAATGATCTGGAGAAGGAAATGGCAAACTACTCCAGTATCTTTGCCAAGACAGCCCCAAATGGGATTGCAAAGGGTCGACTGAACAATTAATGTAGGCAAGGCACAAATCTCCAAGCAGTATTTAAATATGCGCTATTATTATTCAACAGTACCTATTGAATTTTTTTTTAGTACCTATTGAATTTAATTGTAAAAAACCCACTGTCTGAGAATTAGCCAGGAATATTTAGTGTATTTTTTCCAAATTTTCCCCCATGCCTGGAATATTCTCCCTTCTCATCTCTGCCTCCTGGCTTTTCACTGATTCCCCCTTAATGCTAGTGCCCTTCCTCTGCTGGTTATGTCCAATTTATTTGGCATATATCTTGTTTGTACATAGTTGTTTGATTGATATCTCCTCCATTAGACTGTGAACTCATTGAGAGAAGGCACTGCCTTTTGCCTTCTGTTGTTTGCCAACTTTCAACACAGTATGTGGTACACAGTAGACACTTAATAAATGCTTACTGACTGAATGTAGCAGTCCTCTAATTTGGCCATTTTCCTACTCATTAGTATTCCCCAGAAATGTGCACTATTAAAAGTTCAGAGAAGAGGAAGTTTAAACCATTTCCTTTCCTTGTCATTTCCATAGATTTTATAACCTTGATACGGTGTGAGAGGGGGAAGTGGGAGGAGTGCTGGCTTTGGAATCAGTTAGAGTTGGGTTCAACATCCCATCTCTTCTTATTATAGGATCATATCAGGAGGGTAGAGATTAAGTGGCTAGCATGTTAGACTTGGAGTCAGGAAGACCTGAGTTCAAATCCTGCCTTAAATACTAGTAATGTAATGCTGGGCAAATTTAGCCTCAGTTTTATTATCTGTAAAATGGGGGTGATAATAGCACCTCAATTCATATGTAAAAAGTTTTGCAAACCTTTAATGAATTCATAAACGGTAGCTGTTATTCATAGATCTGAAGTTGGAAGGAACCTCAGAGGCCATTTAGTCCAATATCAATTGCTTACAAATGAAGATCTGCCCATGTTCACATAGGCAAGAAGTATATAGAACCTCTGACTCCATAGGCCATGCTCCTTTTACTGGACCAGGTAGCCTCCCCCATTTGTTATTCAAACCTGAGAAAGTCACTAATCCTATAAGTCTCAATTTGCTCATGTGTAATAACCCCTCAGGGATTGTTGTATGGCTCAAAGGTGAAAATATGTGTAAAGGGTTTGTAAACTTCAAAGGAGTATGTAAATGCCAGCTAGTAATATTAAATGAGTATAATCCAAAGGGAGCATACACAGAGAATTCTAAAGACAACACTTAAAATTAACCCAATTTACTACAGTCTAAATAAGGATTTGGGCAGCTAGATGGCACAGTGGGATATTGCATCCAGCCTGGAGTCAGGAAAACCTGAGCTCAAATCCAGCCTCAGACACTTTTTAAATGGGTCACCCTGGGCAAGTCACTTAACCCTATTTGCTTCAGTTCCTCATCTCTAAAATGAACTGGAGCAAGAAACAGCAAACCATTCCAGTATGTTTGCCAAGAAAACCCCAAATTAAGTCATAAAGAGTCAGACACAATTGAAAAGGACTGAACAACAACAAATAATGATTATCAATCTCTAAATTATCAGTGGGACAGCTAGGGGGCACAGTGGATAGAGTGCTGGATAAAGTGATGAAGACTTCTCTTCCTGAGTTCAAATCTGGCTTCAGACATATATTATGTGACCCTGAGCAAGTCACTTTACCCTGTTTGCTTCAGTTTCCTCATTTGTAAAATGACCCAGAGAAGGAAATGATAAACTTCTCTAAGATTTTTGCCAAGAAAACACCAAATGAGGTCGCAAAATGTCAGATACAATGAAATGACTGAATAACAATAAGAACGAACTAGCAGTGTTCTCCAGGGCAGGTCACTAAAAAACCAGGCTTCCTCTTGATCTGCAAAATGGGAATGCTAATAGCTACAACCTAGTCTGGTTATGATAAGGATCAAATGAGATAATACATATAAAGCACTTTATAAAAGTTTAAGTTACATGTGTGCTAGCTAGTGAATACAATAAAGTCAAGTAGATGTCAAGAGGAAGATGTCTCTGTCCAGCCAATTTGGAAACTGTATTCTGTAATTCTGCACAGTGAGAGATTTATGTCTTCCTCTGAAACACCTGTCATCAATTCATCATTTTCAGAGACAGGATAGCCAAATAGAACAAATAGTCCAGAAGGACAATTTGCAGCATCCTACATAATAGCCCTTATTCAATTATAAACACTTTCCTAAATTTGAATGTGTTTCTAAATGAATTCAGATTTATAGGATATATGGATGGAGGGATGGATAGTGACTGCATCTCTACCTTTATTTGTATAAGGAACATCTAGGTGAGGAAACTATACTGATGCAGATGAACATTTATTTAGCAATTTATAATTTTAGATAAGTGGTTTGGGGGCACTAAGAGGTTACATGATTTGCCCAGGATCACATGGTCAATATGTGTCAGTATCTGGTATTTGAACCTAGGCTTCCCTCACTTAGATACTCAATCCCTATCCACCATACTAAGGTATTTCTTTATTATAATAGTTAGCATTTATAGTGCTTTTAGGTTTGCAAAGGGTTGTATATGCTTACTCATTTAATCCTCCCAAGAACCCTTTGAGATAGGTGTTATTATTCCCATTTTATAGATAAGAAAACTAAGGCAGAGAAATTAAGTGACTTGCCTAGGATAGACTGAGACAGGATAGACAGAGATAGCTAGATAAACAGATGACCAGACAGGTAAATATTACATGGGATAATGCAGTCGTCTGACTTGGCTACCTTCCTACTCATTAGCATTCCCCCAGGAGGTGTGCCTTAATAAAAGTTCAGAGAAGAGAATGTGTAAACTGTTGCCTTTTTGGTCATTACCAGGGATTTCATAGCCTCGGTGGGATAATGCATTTGAGAATCACCTATAAGATTTATTCCAGGCCATGAACTCAGTCTTGTTCTTCTCAAGCAAACTAGGCAAATCTGACAAAGGTCAGAACAAACAAATTAATGACTAGCACCATTTTGGCATTGTTTTTACTTTTCAACTAGCTTCCTAGAATGGCATACGTGGAATAGCAACAACTAATCTAATTCATGGCAATATATTATCATAAAAACCAGCAATTGTTACCTCCCCTCTCAGTGTTTAGATAAGTTCTCATCCTTCCCTCCCCCTCTATACTTCCTAGGGAGGAGGAGTATATATGTGTGATAGTGTTCTTCAAGAATTTGAAAGGCTGCCATAAGGAAAAGGGATTGGATTTGTTTTGTTTGGCTTTAGAAGTCAGAACTAGGAGAAATAGGAGTGAATGGCAAAGAGACAAATTTAGGCTTGGAATGGGCTGCTTCAGGAGGTAGTCAGTCCTCTGGAGGTCTTCAGATAAAGAGCAGGTGACCCCTTGCCCAATATAATGCAGAAGGGAAGCCTATTTTGGCATGGGTTGGAATAGTTGGTCTCTTAGTTACCTTCCAACTCAGACTCATGTATCTCATTTTAAACTATGCTGTTTTTATTCAATAAGTAATCAATTAAGTACAGTGATATCTTGTTATTGTTGTAGTTGTTGTTGAAGTTGTTTTTCAGTCCTGTCTGACTCTGTGACCTCATTTGGGGTTTTCTTGGCAAAGATACTAGAGTGGTTTGCCATTTCCTTCTTCAGCTCATTTTACAGATGAGGAAACAGAGACAAATAGGGTTAAGTGACTTGCCCAGGGTCACACAGCAAGTAAATGTCTGAGGCCAGATTTGAACTCAGGAAGAGGAGTCTTCCTGATTCCACACCTGAATCTAAATCCACAGTGCCAGCTAGCTGTCCCCAGTACGATAGTGATAGTGTTGGTCACAAAGTAGAATGAAAATTAGGTAACTATCAGTAGCTAATCTTTTCCATTTTGTATGAACTCTATCTTTGTAAAACACCTTTTACACTGTCTTCTTTACCTGCAGGCCTTCTGAAGTCCTTTAAGAGGACAGCACGTGTACTTTAAATAAGTTAATTCAGATGGAATTTCACATAGCCGGGATATGAAATCTTCTTAACAACACTGTTGTCCCCACCCTCATCCCCCTTGTGTCATAGATGTTTGTGAACAACCAGCGCTACCCCACCCCAAGAGGCTCAGGGAAAACCCACCATGACCTGCATGACCTGGCCCAGCTGTCATAAAACAATGTAGGAAATAAATAGAAAGGCAAGGCATTTTTGAACTGTAAAAAACCTCAGTGCAAGCTTCCTGTTGAGAGGCACAGCATCCAAACACTGGGAAAGAGAATGGCACATGGGACTACTTCACCTTACCTTGTCCAAGAATGAAAATCGGGGACTTTAGAGAGAAGAAACAGATTCCTTCAGTTGTCTGAAAGAACCCCTTGTATGGAGGGTATGGAGGCCAGGAGACTTGGGTGAAAGAGCAGAGTTGTAAAAGGCCCAGAAAATGTTGACCTACCCTGAAATGATTGCAAAGCTTCCAATAGCCTGAGTTATTTTATTCTGAAAGAGCTATAGCAAGTATCACCCTTTCAGTGTAATGTCTCCAAGGTCTAGCTTTCTGAAAGTTGGCACCATCTCTTGGTAAAGATTGAAAAAGGGAAGTGGGAAACAGTGACAGCCACGAGAAGAGACATGAGAGTGAGAAACTGGGAAATGTGTAGCAAGTAGCCAGGAGCCATAGTGATGAGCAAACGTGGGAGGGGGAAGGAACAATAAAGAAAAGCACATGGTGCCTCCCGGGTACAGATATCAGTGGTAGTGGACTGATAAAATACTGAGAAGAAAAAGGAGCAACAGAGCAATGACTAGAGGATGAGCTGGCCAAGGAGAAACAAAGCACAGGACCCCGATGTGAGGGAGCAAATCTGAACCTTGCTTCTTGTTGGAATTGCCCATACAGGGAAGAACAGAAAACCACATGGCTGTGCAGGTCACCTTCCAGTGGGGTTGGCCCACTGGAAGAAGGTGGGGGGTGTCTCTTGGCTCCTTAGCAAATTCCTAGCTATTTCCATTTGTGAAGGGAAAGCCCAGGCTATTACTAACACTATGTAAGATGACATAGATCCTTCTGGAAAGGCAGAAGTCCACTGAAAAGAGGAGAGCTTTTTGACTTTAAGAGTCTGGTGTGTACCTTTTCTGTGTTAAATAAAACCTGTTTTGGGGGCAGCTAGGTGGTGCAGTGGATAAAACACTGGCCCTGGATTCAGGGGGACCTGAGTTCAAATCTGGTTCAGACACTTGACACTTGCTAGCTGTGTGACCCTGGGTAAGTCACTTAACCTTCATTGCCCTGCAAAAAAGAAAAAGGGGGGGGAGGGGTGGCTAGGTGGCACAGTAGAGAAAGAACTGGCCCTGGATTCAGGAGGACCTGAGTTCAAATCTGGCCTCAGACACTTAACACTTACTAGCTGTGTGACCCTGGGCAAGTCACTTAACCCCAATTGCCTCACCAAAAAAACAAAAACCTGTTCTTAGTTTCATATCCTCTGGGGCTGATGCTTGCTTTAGGAGAGCTGATAATCATCCTTCGGGGAAGGGGAAACTCTAATATTTTCAGGTACCATCTGCATGAGAGCAGATGGGACAAACAGAAAAATGAGAGGCTCCCCCAAAATATACCATGCCATTGATATCAAATGTTGTTTCATGATGAAGCAAATTTTTCTTGTATCCCACAAAAAGGGATTTGCTATACTGATGAACCAAAAGAATTAGAAGCAGTCTCTAATCTGTCAAGTGGGTTATGCTCTAAAATTTTATTTATCAATCTGTTTGACACTTGCCTGGAGTATGGGGGAGTGAGCACTGCACTTGGAGTTGGGAGGACGAAACTTTGAGTTCTGACTGACACTGTGTGTCAGCCTCTGTGACCTGAGGCAAGGCAATCTCTTTCTGAACCTCAGTTTCCTCATCTAAAAGATGAAGAAAAGATAGTTCCACTAAGCTCCCAGAGCTGATGTGAGGAAATCACTCTGTAAATCTAAACAGACTTATATATCTATACAGACCAATCCATACAGATATGACTTAAAATGTAATGTCATTATCACGTGGTATAGCATATTATTAATATAAGTCATATCTATACAGGTGCAACTTTATTTTTAGATTTTTTTCCATAGAAACAGAGGTGGTTACGTTCTCAAGCTAGTGCACAATATACTTCTCTTTAAAGACCAGTGCTTCCTTTCCTGCTCCTTCCTCCACTTCCCTTTTTCAGAAGCAGATTCCCACACCACCACTCCCCACCTTCAAGTACAGGACACCAATTCCCACCTGAGCTCACTCATTCTATACTACCTGGCAGGACCCATAGGACTAAGTTGGTGGGAGACATTAGAAAAAATAGATAATTTTGTCCACACAAGGCTCCTATCACACCCCCAGGCCTCACCCCAGTTCCACACTGCTCTATTATCTCATTCACCACCATCATGAAAAATTCAGCAGTATATTAGCTGTATTATAACACTTAAACACACTACATATCCATGTTTCAAGGGGCAATATATATTCTGAATTATCTTTCCTGCTGCATGAAATCTAGGCAAAAAGAAATCTGCCAGTGCCCTGTCTCTGCAATGGATGGGCAATAAGAGTGAGCATTACTATGAGATCAACAGATCTGGGTATTGAGCAGAAAGGGGGAGGTTTTAGGAGGTAGAGAAAAAAGTGAGGAGATGGTATAAGGTTTCTAGGTGAGGAGGAGGAGCAGGGATGGAAGATGGAGACGAATGAGTATTTAGGACAAAAGATTTTCATTTGCTCTCTTTAATAAATAACACTAACTGGTATTAGAATGGAATAAGGGAGGAAAGGAATAAAAGCTTAAGGAGAGGTCCTTTAAGTATGGGTCCTTTGATGGCAAAAAACAGAGTGGGCTTTTTCACTCTCTTCTTTTCATTTCACTATGTGGGGCATGGGGAGAAGATGTAAATGAGAGAAGTGATGGGGAAACTGTTCTCAAACCTCCTTTCCCCACCCCCACTTGTCTAAACCAATGTACACAGTCACCATCTGGCATTGGTGAGCTGCTGAGAAGTAGATGAATCTGGATTAGCAAAGGGGAAGAAAAAAAGGGGAGGGAAGGAAATGTGTCATGGGCAAAGGGTGGGGAGTTCCTGTTAGGGTCAGGGTTTTAAACTTAGAGGCTGTCTGCATTAATAGCGTAAGGCAGTGCTGTAGATCCTGATAACACAGAAGTCCCATTATAGTGTTTCATATTAATGTAAATATATCATTTAAACACGATACAAAAGTATATGTAACATAAGCATTCTGATTATCTTATACTGAAGAAAGTGTATGTCTGAGAGAAGTTGTACCCAAGAAGCACTTGAGATAGAGAACATCAAATCAATCAGCAAGTATTAATTAAGTGCCTTCTATATACCAGACACATCTTAGAGATAAAAGCACAAAGAATTAAACAATGTAAGGACTCACAAGGAACATACTTCCCCTAATGAGGAAGGTAACACATATATACATATATATGTATGCATATATATACACATATACAGTATAAAAATAAAGTAAAAACATATACATACATGTGTATGCATATATATATACTAGATAAATACAGGCAGTTTGGAAGAAGGCCACTAGCAGTTAGAGGTGGCAGGAATCAGGAGAGGCTTCATGCAGAAGATAGGGCTTTAGTTACACTTTAAAGGAAGAGAGGGAATCTATGTTTGAGTGTATTTCAGCCATGTGAGATATTCAGACCAAAGACACAAAGTTGGGTGATGGAGTCCCATGTCTGAGGAAGGGAGAGGTCCACTTTGGTTACATCAAGGGGTAGAGTTAGGAAAGGGGGGAAATGTCCAATGAGGCTGAAATGGTGAGTTGAGGTCACTCTGACTAGGGATTTTAAAGGAGGAGTTATATTTTATCTAAGAGACTATAGAAAATCATTGGAGGTGAATGGGTAGAGGAGTCACACGATCAGATCTGAACATAAGGAAGATCACTTTGGTAGTAGTATGTGGGATGAAGTGGAGTGATGAGATACTTGAGCTAGGGAGACCAGTTAGGGTACTGTTGCAATAATCTAGGAGAAAGTTGATGAGGAACTTAACTATGGTAGCTGTGTGAATGGAAAAAGAGATCAGAAATGAGATGTGTTGAAAGGTTCTAACACTGAGAAACTGGGAGGACCATGGTGTCTTGACCAGATATAGAGAAGTTTGGAGTAGTTTCAGCTGAATGATGACTCAGAAAGCCATATTGCAAAGGTTTAAGGAGCAAATGAGAGGAGAAACCACAGCTAACAGTATGTAACATAATGTTGGTATTTTTTATGTGCAAATACATCTGTTAGCATTCTCCTGTTAAACAATCTTCAAAGAATTAAAAATATTCACAAATAAAAGCAATGGAGAGAATCATTTGTTGGGAAACCAGGCTGGAGCATGTTGCTATGAAAAGAAATGGAAGAGTCCTAGAGGTGATCAGGGCACTTAAATTATGTATGTATTTGCCTTTTATTCACTGGACTATAAACTACTTGAGGGAAGGGATTGCTTTTCATTTTTGTTGTTGTATCTCCTTGCCTGACAGTCAGTCAAAAAACATTTGTTAGCTGCCTACAGGCACTGGGCTAAGCGCTAGGGATACAGAGAAAGGCAAAAACAGTCCCTGTCTACAAGGAGCTTATAGTACAAAGGGGGTAACAGCACACAAACAACTATATAGAAACAAAATAAAGACAAAATAAATTGGAGATAATCAACAGAGGGAAGGCACTAGTAGTAGGAAGGATCCAGAAAGGCTTTTCATACAAGGTAGGACTTTAGCTACAACTTGAAGGAAGCCAGGGAGGCCAGGAGGGACAGATGAGGCAAAAGAGTATTCCAGGCATGGAGGACAGTCAATGAAAATGCTCTGAGTCTGGAAGTGGAAAGTCTTATGGAAGAAAGAGCAAGGAGATCAGTATCAATGGATCATGGAGTACATGGGGAGGAGAGTAAAGTGGAATGGGAGAAGGCTAGGGAGAGGGCCAGATTAATAAGGGGCTTTGAATACCAAACTGAAGAGTTTGTATGAGAGCAACTGGAGTTTATTGAATTGGGGGCAGGGGGTGGAGGTGAGGCTAGGTGACTAACAAGCAGCTTATCAACAAGCAAATTCTAAGGTAGCTTTGGATTCCATTGGTTACCAAATCCTATTGATCAAGGGGTCACTAGCTTTGTTGACATTTGTACAGATGAAACTTGACTCTTTTATCAATGATAAAATGGCATGATCAGACCTACACTTTAGGAAGATCCATCTGACTACTAAATGGAAGATGGAGTGGAGTAGGGAGGCCTGAGGCAGGGAGATCAGAAGGCTATTGCAATGTCCAGTCATGAAGTGATAAGGGCCTTTACCAGGAGCATGTCCATGTCCCAAAAGAGAAGTGAACAAATAAGAGAGATGTTAAAAAGGTAGAATCAACAAGACTTGAAAACTGATTTGATTATAGAGGTGAAGTAGAGTGAGGAGTAAAGGATGACACAATGCTTAATAAGTACCAGTTGAATTGAATGACACATTTATCCTTTTTATAGAACTTAACTATTTAGAAGCAGCTCTGTGGCCTTGTATGAAGCAGTGGGCCTGGAATCTGAAAGACCTGAATTCAAGTGTGACCTCAGACATTTGCTAGCTGTGTGACCTTGGGCAAGTCATTTGACCTCTGTTTACCTCAGTTTCCTCAACTATAAAATGGAGATGATGATAACCCCCCACCCCGGGGTTGTTGTAAGAATCAAATGAGATAATATCTGCAAAGTACTTAGGACGGTGTTTGGCAAATACACACTACATAAATGTTACCTATTAATAATAATGAACAGGGGGCAGCTAGGTGGCAAAGTGGATAGGGCACTGGTCCTGGCGTCAGGTGGACCTGAGTTCAAATCCACCCTCAGACACTTGATACAAGCTGTTTGATCTTGGGCAAGTCACTTAACCCTCATTGCACAACCAAAAAGCAAAAAACAAACCAAAAAAATAATAGTGAACAACTTTATTCACTTGAGGCAAATTCCAGTAGCATAGTAAACAAAATTCCTGGTTTGGAGTCATAACAACCTGAGTTCAAATCCTAATTTAGATACTTCTTAGCTGTGACCCTGAGCAAGTCATTCTCTTGGCCTCAGGTTCCTCATCTGTAAAATGGGGATAAAATAGTACTTATTTCAAATTGTCACATCAAATCAAATGTATTCATACATATGAAGTGTTTTATAAACCTCAAAGTGATATAAACATTTATTATTGTTGTTATTATTATCATATGTCAGGCATTATGATAGGCTTTGGAGGTAAAAGAAAAAAAAGAAAAATAGTACCTACCCTTAAGGAGCTCACAGTCTACAGAGCCAGATAAGTAGATATAAAATCTGTCCAAAGTAAATAAAAGTTAATTCAGGAGACCGGGGAGAGCACTAACACTTGAGAGCACCAGGAATGCGCCCCCTCCAGAAGTTGTACTTGAACTGGGTTTTGAAATGATAGGAATTTCAAGAGACAGAGGTGAAAGAGTGAGTCACTGACTCACTGATCGATGGTATTTGGTAACCAATTCAAAGGTACCTTAGAATTTTCATATTTGTAAGATGCTTGTTAGCCTCCTACCTGTGCCTATTTCAGTCACAGGCACAGAAATTGGAAATAGAAAGCCATCTATAAGATTAGCAAGTAGGTCAATGTTGAATGTATGAAGGGGAGCAACATAGAATTGTTCTGGAGAGCTAAAACATTCAGGACATCCAGCAACCATATTCGAGTTAGAGATAGGACATTGCAAGTATCAGACTAAGTTGATGGAGTGAAACATAGGCAGCACCATCTGTCCTTCAGTGACTGAAATATATTTTTAAAAACCATGTAACGCCAAAGTTTCCAAAAATGTTTCTGATAGCAAAGTAATAGATGAGACTAGTCATTGCAAAAGAAAATTGCATAAATAATTCATCTACATTCAGAAGCTTATCCCTACTCACCATAATTAGTTATTAAATTATACTAATTCAACTCAGGTGATATTCCTAGCACAGGTAGGAGGCTAACAAGCAGCTTATAAATATGAAAATTCTAAGGTACCTTTGAATTCCATTGGTTACAAAATACCATTGATCAGTGAGTCAATGACTCAACTCACTTTTGTACATTTGAAACTTGGCTCCATTGTTAATGACAAAATGAATGGGAGGAGGCTTGAGAAAGAATGACTTGACATTTTCCCTTCCTTTCCTAAAGAGGTTTTATATCTCTTGCTCTAAAAATAGTGCCTTCCCAGGCTTAAAAAATAATAATAATAATTGGAAACATATGGCGAACTTTGTGATGATGCTGTCTTGCAACCTTGGACTTGATTCTCACTAGAACTTTAACTAGAATGAGGTAACTAGGGCTAGACTCTAGGGTACCAACTTTTGAGAGTAGGGGTAGTATGGCTTGCTACCTAGAGCAGTCCAGAGACCATCATCCTCATCTTGTGGCTCATAGCTCTCGACCATTTGAGGGTTTAGGGGGTTGGGAAGGTGGCCCCAGAAGAAGGAACTGACTTTAGGACTTCAAAAGGACTGGGAGAGGGAGGTGGGCTGCACCCTTTCTTGGTATACTGCACCCAAAGTCTGTGCACCACTACATTCACAATTCAACTGTTTTTCCTTCCAAGTGAAAATATTCCCAGATCTTTCTCTGACTCCCTCAACCCACTAGAAATAAAAACAAATTCAGAGACTAATCCAGTGTTTGCTTGCTATGTCATAAACACTGAGAACCAGAAGAGTTCTCAATGCATCCCAGAATAATAGAGTTGAAAGGAACCTTAGAGACTTTCTAGTCCAATGGCCACATTTTACATATAAGGAAACTGAGATCTGGAGAGGTCATGTACCTTGCTCAAGGCCACACAGCTAAGTAATACCAAAAACAAGATTATGTCTGAAGTCAAGTCTTCTAGGCCAGAATCCTTTGCACGCTACTGAGTGCCTTCAAGTTGAATGAAAATGCAAAATGTATGATTCCCCCTATAAAATCCATTTCAAAATGCTAAAGAAAACTAACCTCTCTACCATCAACGATTTAAAATAAGAATGTTTCCTCCTCTTCCCTATATCCTTTAATTTGTTGAGTACGTTAGGGCAGCAATTGCTTGTCTTATTTTTGTCTTTGGATCCCCAGTTAGGATTCCCAGATGCTAACACAGTGTTTGGCACATAGTAAGTAAGAGCTTAATAAATGCTTGTTGAGTACAGGGATCATATATGTTCATTATTCAGCACCTATAAGATATTCCTAAGAAACAATAAAGCCATAGGCAGCCTCCCACTAAATAACTGCTATTGTTGCTCAGTTGTTTCAGTCGTGTCTGACTCTTTGTCATTAGGGGAAGAGTCCTTTACAAAGAAAGATACTGGAGTGGTTCACCATTTCCTTCTCCAATTCATTTTACAGATGATGAGGTGAGACAATCAGGATTAAGTGACTTGCCCAGGGTCACCAACTAGTAAGTATCATGAGGCTGGACTTGAATCAAGTCCTTCTGACTCCAGACTCTATTCTATCCACTGTGCCAACTAGCTGCCCATCTGTAGGAGTACCTAAAAGCAGCCCCATCTGGTTATATTGCCCAATCTGCTTTGGGTTACGAATGGGCTTGGTGTGCTATGTCAGTTTCTATGCTATTTGCTTTGGACTAAACAGGTGCAACAGAACACTGTTTCTAATAGAATGTAAGCTCTTTGAAGGCAAGGATTGCCTTGCTTTTCTATTTATATTTCAAGCACTTAGCATAGTGCTCAGGAAATAATAAGCAATAAGTATTAAATATTTATCAACTGATTGATTTTGTCCCCTAATAAAATGTAATTCTTCTATGTGACCCATTAAGCCATGAACATGAATTTATCATTCGAGAGATGATGCAATGATGATAAACTTCCCCAGCTTCATTAAACCAACCCACTGGACCTGAAGTTTTCCTAACTTGTGCAAAAAGAGAGGGCTGGACTAAAAAACCTCAAAGTTTCCTTCTAGCTTTAAAATTATATGGTTCTATAGCTACTTAGACTTACACGTACATAGAATGTTAGAGCTGGCAGGGTCCTGTGAGATCATCTCTAGACCACAGCCTCATTCTATTCCCAATAAATAAGCCCCATATAAAACCTCTTTGACACTGTGGTTAAAAATGTGATAATATCAGGTACAACTTCTCAAGTAATGAAGTGTATTCATTATTTTACAGCCATATTTCATAGAAACCCTAGAGACCAGAGTTATACTTTTGGAAGAAATAAATGCTGCCCTTTGGATTTTAATATCTGAGAAACTATTGAAAAAACAAAATGTTTATACCCTAGTGGTATGTTTGTATGTTTGTTTAGATAGAAGACTTCATAGCAGGACAGGAAACCGCGTGACAAAGGAGGAAGGGAAAGTATCTGTCATCTTATATATATGAAGCTTCTGTCCATTAGAACAAATATTCCTGAGATGACTGAATCTACCCTCAAAGTCTTTCCATGCTTTGAAGCACAGAGGAATTTATAATACATGCCACTACTGTTTAAAACCGGCTAGCTTGGCTCCCTAGGATTGGGAGATGATCTACTCTTTCAATCAATGAATAAGCGATTGTTAATCACTTATAATATGGCCAGGCACTGTGCACCCTACGTAGGTAGAGAGAACAAAGGTCCAACTTTTCACAGTGAAAAAAATCTTCACAAGCCTAACAATTAGATGAGGAGAAAACCTGTGATCATGGCACTATTATATAACCTTCATTCAAATATGGGAAGCAGTAAAGGGGGAAATGACCTGTTTGAGTAAGAACTATGATACAGGAAGGACTGCTAGAATTGCAGTCAAAAGACCTCAGTCCAAATCCTCCCTTGGTCATTACTTGTGTGACTTAAGAGGCAAGATACTTAACCTCTCTGGAAATCAATTAGTTATTTTGAGAGGCAGTGTACTGTAGATAGAACACTGGACTTAGAGTCTGAAGGACTCCATTAGATTTGGGTTCAAATCTCACCTCAGACAGTTTCTGTTTGACCCTGGGAACATCACTTCACCTTTGTGCCTCAGTCTCCTCATATGTAAAATGACAGGGTTATATCTGACATTCTCTAAGGTTCATTCTAGCCAGAAAGCTCTGATCCTATGATGCTGTATTCCTCTGAATTTCTCCATCATGCCCCTGAGCTGGATAGCTTCCTTTCCCTTCTCCCTGCTTTTCAGCTTTCTCTTCTATATTGTCTTCCCTCATTAGACTGTATGTTTCTAGAGGGCAGGGACTGTCTTTCTTTTTCATATTTGTCCTTTGCAAATTTTAAAGCACTACATATTATCATTATATGTTATATGTGATGTATCCCAAAGAATTGTTTATCCTTATTTGCCTTCTTTCAAGTATCGTATGAGTTTTTTATCTGCTATAAAACTTATTTGTTGTTTCCCTTATTTATAAAGCCTTTCTACCTTGCTGTTTACAATCATCTTTCAAAAGATCAAACATTTTAATATTGATAAATCATGCTACTTTGTTGACTTTGCTTGTATAAAATGTTCTTGCCAAAGCCTCAGGGTACATATACTGTGTGATGAATGTACAAGATGAAAACATGATAAATGCCTTCTAAACAAATGACTTTCTGGCTAACTAAATAACAAACCTCAATACAGTCAAGGAAAGTAAGTAAAGGAATAGGTAAACAAGTAAAATAATTTACACTGAGTAATTATTTCATTTTAATCTATTGGAGCCTAGTCCTTGCAAAGGTGAAATTCAGAACTCTTAGCAGAAGGCTTTGTTAACAAGTCTCTTGATCTTTCTCGCCCTTTGTGTTCTCTTCATGAAGGTTATCCTATACATTAGAAAATACCTCTAGATGGTACTCAAAGATCCCACAGAAGAACTGGGGACTTGTTAGAAAGGAAGGAGGACATCAGATCAGTGATCTATAAAATGGAGTTACCTGAATTACTGGAGCTGTTTCCTAAGAAGTGATGACCAGTGTTTGGTCAAAACCCCAAGTGAGCCTAATCCAAGAGGCCTGAGAGCAGATTTCTGGAGAAACTAGTAAGGGAAATTGGATTTCACTTCAGAAGAAATTAGAAACAGTCCTGGTGAAGCTAAGGAGATGGTAGCTTATGTTTAAATGGGGGTGAGGTGGAAATTTTGGGGGTTTTTGGTGAGGCAATTGGGGTTAAGTGACTTGCCCAGGGTCACACAGCTAGTAAGTGTCAAGGGTCTGAAGCCGGATTTGAACTCAGGTCCTCCTGAATCCAGGGCCGGTACTCTATCCACTTTGCCACCTAGCTGCCCTGAGAGGTGGAATTTTGCTAGAGGTAGACTCAAGGGTTAACATTGAACAACCATACAAAAAAAGCTGAACTTAAATGCAAGTTGGAACAAGAAGTAAATAACCCTAGCTTTACTTAATGGTAAAACTAGTAAACTTGTGAGTATATTTTGTTAACTTGTGAGTATATTACTTAAGGATAGAAACAGTTAACTTGTGAGTATGTTTTAGGCCAATGCTCCGTACATGGAAATGAGCGAAGAGCAATACCAAGTTCTCTAGGGTTAGCAGTCATAAAGCCCTCTAGAAGATAGGTTAATTCAGGAAGTCCTGAAAGCCTAGAGGAAGAATCTTTGGGGCCAGATAAAGAAGGTCCTTCTTCCTGGGACTGAGAGGTCCTCAGGCAGTGTCAATATAGGTATTAGGTAGAGGAGAGAATAAAGTGGTTTATAAATCTTAAAGTACAATGCAAATTTGAGCTGTTTTTAATATTTGATGAGAGGCAGTATGACAGAATGAATAGAGAAATGGCTTGGAGCTTGGCAGACCTGGGTCTAAGCTCATCTTCTCATACATAGTAGTTGTGTGACCCTGGGCAAGATGTTTAACCTTTCAGTGTCCTAGGCAACTCTTTAAAATTAGAGGTTATAGAAAAGGTGCTAAGCTGCCATGTTAGAGGTGGTTTCTTTGTCTAGGAGTTTTCTATGCCAATGAAATCATAGGCCTAGTCCCTATCCTATTATTTGATATTATTATTATTGTTGCCATACAGTACCTTAAGGTTTATAAATCACTATATTCTACTCTTCATGAATAATAATGTATTATTTAGTCATTTTATATTGTCCCAAAGGGATAAAATGATTCACTCAAGTTGTGCCAGCCAAGTCTAGAGTTTTCTCTTTTATCATTTATGAAAAACTTTTAATTCTCAAATATTATTCTTTAAAGTAGTACAATTTTACACGCAACACTTTGTGAAGACAACATTCATATAAGCCCATCCCAAGCATACAGCGTGATCACATTAATGAGAGTTTTCTTAAGTTGGGAGATCTCTGAAAACTTGTCAGTTCCATCCTTTTGTATTTTATTCTGTTTATTCTTCCCTTAGTTACTGAATAAAGATCCTTTTTTTAAAAAAATAGCCCTAAGATGGGTTTTTTCCCCCTCAATTGAACTAAGGGATAAAAGGGTTGATTCATGTCCAGCTCTAGAGAAATAGAAGCTTAGCAAATCTCTCAAAGCCAGGTTTGGTGGTGGTACCCAGATTTAGTTACACATTTATTAAATGATTAATTACTTTAAAATTATAGAGTGGTTCTTAGGATGCCGAAGACCAATTAAATAGTCAAGTCAACAAATAAAAAAGTATTCACGTGCCAGAGTACCAGGCACTGTGATAAATGCTCAAGATACAAAGAAAGGCAAAAATAATCCCTGCTTTCAAGAAGCTTGAAATCTAATGGTGGAGATAATATGCCAACAACTATGTAAAGCTATCTACAAGATAAAGTAGAGATAATCAACAGAAGGAAGGCACTAGCATTAAAAGAGATTAGAAAAGGCTTCATGGGGAAGGTGGAATTTTTACTGAGAACTAAAAGAAGTTAGGAGATAGAGGAGGGAGTGAATTCCAGGGAAGGGGAACAGTGAGTGAAAATGAACAGCCAGGAGAGGAAGTGTCTTGTTCACAGAGCAGAAAGAAGGCCACTGACATTAGAGCAGACTACATGTAAAGGAGTAAGATAATAAACTTCAAAAGGAGGGGGAGAGATTATGAAGAGGTTTATCAAACTAAGTTTTTTTCATTTTCTTTTTTTTTTTTTTGCAGGGCAATGGGGGTTAAGTGACTTGCCCAGGGTCACACAGCTAGTAAGTGTCAAGTGTCTGAGGCCGGATTTGAACTCAGGTACTCCTGAATCCAGGGCCGGTGCTCTATCCACTGTGCCACCTAGCCGCCCCCAAACTAAGTTTTTAAAAAAATATATTTGATCCTGGAGGGAGATACTGAAATTTATTAAATAGGGGGTTTGATTCACTCTTTAGAAAGATCAATTGGCAGCTGAGTGGAGGATATATCAGAGTGGTAAAAGACTTGAAATAGGGAAAGCAACCAGGAAGTTATTGAAATGGTCCAGGCATGAGGTAATGAGAGTCATATTAGGGTTGTGGCAGAGTCAGAGGAGAAAAGAGGGAAAAACAAGTGATGTTAGGGAAGTAGAATCAAAGGGACTTACCAAGTGATTGGATATGAAGGGAGAGAAAGAGAGGAAACAGTTGAGTATGGCATCTATTTTGAGAGCCTGGGTGATAGGGAAGAGAGTGGTACCCTTGTCAATAAGAGGGAAATTAGCAAGAGGGGAAGGGGAAGATTGGAAAATAGAATTTTGGTACCATTTTAAGATGATTTGGGGCTCAGTTATGGATGTGAAAGCTGAGCTGATCCCTGGAGTTATTTATTAATACTATATCCTTTGACCTCTGCTTGAAGATAAATTTTTTTCTAAAATAATGGACATTGTTTCCCTCTAGATTCTTCCATTTTTCTCCCAGACTAAAATAGATACCTCTAATAACAACTTCAATTCTTAGCAGAGGGAGAGAAGACTTAGGAGAAACATAGTTGTACACAAGTAATTAGAGGTCACTCAAATGGAAAAGGCATTCAGCTTACTGTGCTTGACCCCATTGGCAGATCTAACCACAAACACTGGCCTGCATTGTTTCTTATGTAACCTTGGGTAAAATATGTAACCTCTAAAAGCCTTAGTTTCCTTATATTTAAAAAAGGGAATAGGAACACCTGTACTACCTTCCTCGTAGGGTTTTTTGTGAGTAAAGTACTTTGCAAACCTTAAAGTTCTACATAAATCATCACCATCATCATCAGTTGTATTGTTAACATGCCCAGCACCCTGTTGTATCCAATGGTGGCAAAATGTGTAGTTTAAAATATTAAACTGTTTTCCACTTTCTAATGAAAAAGATGGCTCTCTTCCTCCATAAAAAGATAATGACTGTAGGAACTATGAAATTAGGGTTGAGAAGTAGGTTTAATATAGATTAACAAGTAATTCCAACTGCATATCATAACTTGGACAATAGACATGTCAACATTCTAAAAAAAAGTATTTTAAAGACTTTCTCTAATTAGGATGTAACTCATAAATTGTGAAATGGAACACTAGCTGAAATCTATTTTAGGATGTGATTTAGAAATACATTCAGTGATTTGCATGTTGGTCCTTTGAGAACAGAGGCCATTTGAGAGTTTTTTCCACTGGGTTAAGATATTTGTTTTACTCTTTCAAAGCTAAGACTTAGCACCTGTAAAAAAAAGTTAACTGATACTATTAGTAATAAAAATTTAAAAGTAACTTGATTTCTCTTTCTTGAGAGAGATAGAAATTTCCAATCTCTACTATAAAATGGCAACATGCCTGTGGTGAAAGTTTCCATATCTGAGATCATTATAATATTTATTTGCTCATTCAAGAGACATTTATTCATCCAGACCAGGTGGATATAAAAATGAAGAACACATGGTCCTTGCCCTCAAGGAGCTTATATTTGAAACAAGAAGATCAGGTTGGTACAAAGTTATTAACTACATTATGATGTGATAAGAGGTACAATCACTTTGAGTTATGAGAGAAGAAGGAAAAAACTATTTCTGAAGGAGGTGGATGAAGGGGACATTAAGGAAGAATTATTCATGGAATTTTCATCTGAAGGGGGCTTTGAATGATGGGAAAGAAATTTTCAACAGATAGGAAGTAGGAGGCATGCAGCTGAAGATATAAAGAGGAGGAGAGGATAAGACAGAAAAGGTATATTGAAGTCAGACAATGCAAAACTGAAATGCTAGGATTTTATTTAGAAGTAAATAAAGAGTCATAAAGGTTAATGTGCAGTGAAGTGGCATCACCAGAGTCATACTTTAGGATGACTACTCCAAATCAGAAGTTTGGAATAGAGCAGAAAGAGACTGGAGGGGGTTGCGGATAGGGTAGCTGGAAAGCCACAGTAACAATATCAAATAGGGGAGTACATGCAAGGCAATTCTGTAAAGAATTAAATAAAATCCAGTTATTATTTGAATAGAATGTAATATTGATATTGACTATTTTTTTCATCTTGTCTTTTAGTTAATTAATAAATGTGTGTTGGATTGGATTAGATAGGAGTCATCCAGGCAGAAATAATCAGGGAGTTAAATAGAGTGCTAATATGGGAATGGAATAATCAAATGGATCTGTGATGTCATCAGTTTGTTTTTTTCCTCTAATGATACAGCTTGCAACCCATCTATGACTGAACATATTATGCCACTCTTGTTCATATCTTCTCAGAAGCTCATTATTGGGGATCTATCCAATGTGGTAGGGTATTTTCTTGCTTCCTCCTGTCATTCAGAGGATAGATACCAGTGGAACATTCAGGATGTCCCCGTGTTACAACTCACTTTCATGCTATGACCAGTCCTTCTTTTATCATGTATTTTCCCTTCCAGTTCTTCAAAGTTCCCTATTTCTTCTATGATATAGCCTGCTCATACCTACTATGCCTCCATTGCCTTCTATGTGAAATTTATTTCTATTTCTTAAGAGACAAGAGTGTTCCATATCTCACAGTGCTATAATCAACACCGGAAGCATGTTATTATTTTGGAGTCATTAAAGGGTTTCCCTATGGAATCCTCTAGATGTTAATGTTTCTGGATATCATTGTCTTTATTGCTTAAAACTCTGAAACATCATAGAGCCTTCTAGAAAAGATCTATAACCACTCAACAGTGTTTGGACTAACCATTCACACAAAAGAAATCAAGTGGATGAACAATGTTCCATTCTAACATGTAGTTATATGGATAGCCTATATATCTTGTTCATCAGTATACTCAAATATATATATATATATATATATATATGTGTGTGTGTGTGTGTGTGTGTGTGTGTATATATATATATATATATATATATATATATATATATATGTATCTGGAAAAGATGGTACATATGGATGAGTTGGACCCACAATTAAACAGAACAAGGTAGAATGCCTTTAGGAAATTATAAAGCTTTAATGAGCCCAAATCTCTCCCAAATGGGTATAGAAAGGAAGGAATTAATTGAAGAGATACTGCTGAAGTAAAAATTGATAGATCCTTGTGTTTTAATGGGAAAGTAATGGGAAAGAAAGGAACCAAATCTTATTCCGATTTAGTATACAACTATAAGGTTCTGTATAAGATACTGTGAACAGTTAAATATTTTCGAATAATGGATATAAGCTAATTTACCAGAATTTTCATTTACAAAACTTAACATCTATGTGAACCATGTAATTTTAGAATCAAGATCATTTGCTTATATATGTTTTCTGGTACAGAGACATTCTTTCCCTTCCAGTAATGTACTGTACTTTTAAGCTGCAACATTTTAAAACTGCATTCATAGTGATGCTGGCTTAAGTCCAGATTTATACCTAGCTCCAGCTGTCATATGTATCTACTATGTCTACTTCAATAATCTTTATATTAATCTTTATGCCGCAGACTTTTCCCACAGTACAATCTCCTTGAAGGTGCTACCAGGGCCACAGATCATCTTAGAGGAAAGAGATGTTAAAGCTAAGGAAGAGGGAAAGTAGATGGGGGACCAAGAGAATGGAGAAGCCAAACATATTACCCCCCCCCCCCGCCCTTTATATAACATGCAATTCCCCCTTCTGGCCCCACCAGACAGATGTTTAAAGTTTGCAGCTCTGGCCTCCAAGCTCCTCAAAATTCTTCAAGGAATTCTTTTGAGGTCTCAACCTCCCTCATGATAAAACCACTGCTTTATACATGCTGAAACAAAATATATGAGGACTTTTTTAAAAAATAGGAGAATAGGAAGAGGTAATCCTACTTCAAATAAATGGATTTCTTTATACAATTATTTTAATAATTGTATTTCAGTGTATTTTCTGATACCTCTTTTTGAGAAAATTATGATTTACTACAGTATAATTCTAAATTCTTGCTTCTGTCTAGTCTGAAAATACCTCAAAATCCTGCAAAGTTGATTAATTAAATCCACTTCCTTTAGAACATATATTGATCTAGACAATATCAAAGACTACCTTCAAAATATCATTAGAAGCAGCACTCTTCATTTTGTTCTTTAAAAATAAAGGGGACAGGGGCAGCTAGGTGGTGCAGTGGATAGAGCACCGGCCCTGGAGTCAGGAGTACCTGAGTTCAAATCTGGCCTCAGACACTTAACACTTAGCTGTGTGACTGTGGGCAAGTCACTTAACCCCAATTGCCTCACTAAAAAAATAAATAAATAAATAATAAAGGGGACATATATTTTTCAGGTCATGTGAGCAACAAGATAGAGTACTAGACATTTTCTCTTTTCCTTATGACCATTCAAACCTCTTCAAAACAGGAACTGTGTGCCAAAGATAAAGCAACTTCAGCTGTCTCCAAGGTTTAGGATATGCAGAATTTTTTTTAAATGGTTAAATAATTTTTTTTTGGTAAGGCAATTGGGGTTAAGTGACTTGCCCAGGGTCACACAGCTAGTAAGTATTAAGTGTCTGAGGCTGGATTTGAACTCAGGTCCTCCTGAATCCAGGGCCGGTGTTCTATCCACTGCGCCACCTAGATGCCCCTAAATAAAATTTTAAAATCTCCAAACCTATGAACTGACACTCACAGACCCTGAGATTATTTGGCACTTTTCCCCACCTTCCATGCTACCTGAATCCTGGCTGCACTAGCAAGTCCAAGAACCTGACACAGGCTTACAACAAAACTCAGCCCACATTGTTGTCCCACCTACCTTTTTCCCACAGGCTGGGGGAATTTGCATGATTGGGACAGACAGCCAAAAGCCACAACCCTTTAGACCAGTGCTGCAAATCTCTAAACTGCTAGTGGCAGGGCAGACATCCCCAGAGCACCAGGGGTGGCAGCTAAACTACAAACGTAGGGGCAGAAAATCTATAGCAGCAGCATGGCTGCTGGTGCCAAATCAGAAAACCCCATAGTACCAACATGGCATTCCTCTGAACTCCTAGTACCAGGTCAGAGAACAAGGAGAAGAGAGATCAAGACAAGATGCCAGGAGGGGCAGCTAGGTGGCTCAGTGGATAAAGCACTGGCCCTGGATTCAGGAGTACCTGAGTTCAAATCTGGCCTCAGACACTTAACACTTACTAGCTGTGTGACCCTGGGCAAGTCACTTAACCCCAATTGCCTCACTAAAAAAACAAAACGAAACCTCTTTAAAAAGACAAGATGCCAGGGCAGAATACTGTTTCTGTGTGGGGGGGGGGGCGGTTGTTAAGATCGGTGTCTGTGCAGTATTCCACTAAGAATGAGGGAAAGAATGCAGCATCTCACTGAGGCCAGTTCTGACCACTCAAAAATCATTTGGGGTAGAGACCTAGGCTGGTGATTCATAAATTGCCCAGCTTGGGAACAGAATGAGATATTTTGAGATCTGGCTCCAAAAGAAAACTCCATCAGAGGGGTCAAAGGAAGCGAATGGGGGATCATAAGGAAGGGGGGGGGATTTAAATTATTAAAGATCTCAGGAAAAAGAAAATTCAAAGACCTTGAATACAGGCAGATAAAGTAACAGAGAAAACATTAACAAGGGAAGGAAATATAGCCTTCAGATCTCGTAAACAAGTCCAAGTATCTATGAATAAATACTTCAAAACAAAGGGAAATGATCCAACATTTGATGAGACAGAGGAACATGTGGAATGTGAAGAGAACATGGAACCACAACATGCTGTTCTGAGTGGTTTAAAAGAGAAATGAAAGCATAATGTATAAACTTGCACAGCAAAAATAATAGGCTGTAATCTGCAAAAATAAAACTGTAATCTGCAATGACAAGTCTCACCAAAGAAACAAAAGACAGAACAACAAACTGGGAAGGCAAATATACAGAAGCAAAAGATAATCTAGAAGATGAGAAGCTTAAAACAGTAACATTAAAGGAAAATATGATCACTATGCAAGCAAAGCATATTCCTTTCAAAGACAGGAAGTGTAAGAACAACAAGGTAATAGTTCTTGGGGGGGAGCTAGTTGGTGCAGTGGATAAAACACTGGCCCTAGATTCAGGTGGACCTGAATTCAAATCTGGTTCAGACACTTGACACATACTAGCTGTGTGACCCTGGGCAAGTCACTTAAGCCTCATTGCTCCGCAAGAAAGGGTAATAGTTCTCCCAGAAAAATGTAACAAAAATTAAAAAAAAAAAACTTAACACTATAATGCAAAAAATAATAGCAGAGAATTTCTAGAACTTGTAAACAAAGAAAATGAAATACCAATTGAAAGAATTTAATGACCACCTCCAGGAAAAAAAGGCTGCAAACTGTAAGACACATTAAATTTTTAACAATTCATTTCAGAAACAAGTACTACACATGATCCAGGGAATGGAAAAAGCATTTATATAGCAACTGTGTGCCAGGCACTGTGTTAAACAATTTACAAATATTATTTAATCTGATCCTCAAAACAGACCTGTAATAGGGGCTGTTATTATCTCCATTTTACCATTGTTGAAACTGAGATTAATTAACTTGACCAGAGTTACACAGCAAGTATCTGAGACATTTTTTTTTTGCAAGGCAATCAGGGTTAAAGGACTTTTCCAGGGTCACACAGCTAGTAAGTGTCAAGTGTCTGAAGTTGGATTTGAACTCAGGTCCTCCTGACTCCAGGGCTGATACTCTATCTACTATACCATCTAGCTTCCCTCTGAGACTAAATTTGAGCTCAGAGCTACCTGATTCCAAACTCAGTGCTCTGTCAGCACTCTATCCACTTCACCTAGCTGCATGCTTGGAAGAAAGACCTTCAAATTTAAAATAAGGGGATTTCAAACAAAGCATTACTATTCTGCACAGAAGAAAGACATAGGAGGGAATAGAATAATGTTCAGAAGAATAGTGGAGCTCAGGATGCAGGCCAGGGTGTACTACCCTGCAGATCTGAGTTTAACCATACTTGAAAAAGATGGACATTCAATAGTAAAAAATGTGTTTGAAAGATTTTTCAAAAAATTAAAAACAGAACCGAAGAGGTTATTTGCTTCTTAAATACCCCAAATAACAGAAACACAGGAGTAGTAAAAAATGCAAGAGCCAAGGACAATAGCAACAGGGAAACCAGTAAGAAACTTCTTTCTAAAAGTACATAAGAGCAAGTTTGATGGAGATAACAGTAAAGAAGTGGGCATGGGGCATTATGAACAGAACCTGGTGACACCCTGCCTATATATGAGACTACATTACAGCGTGGGAGAGTACAGGAAAAGTTTGGAGGAGAGGAGCAGAGGATAAAGAGGAATATGTGATGGGCCAGGGTCAAATCAAGGGCTAGTAATGAGGGGAAGGTGATGTCTGTGTTTTCAGAAAGAGAAGAGCATACAAGGGAGTAGGTGAAGAGGAGGTGGAAAGTATTGGAAAAGGGTAGGAGGATGTTCCATTGATGAATGCTCCTATGGGTGAAGAGAAATGGTCTGTGAAGGGAG
Source organism: Dromiciops gliroides (assembly GCF_019393635.1). Classification (NCBI taxonomy): domain Eukaryota; kingdom Metazoa; phylum Chordata; class Mammalia; order Microbiotheria; family Microbiotheriidae; genus Dromiciops; species Dromiciops gliroides. The sequence goes on along the minus strand of NC_057861.1, from coordinate 264,641,123 downwards.
ATGGGGACCTTGTATTGACTATGGCCTAAGAGATTTGGTACCTAAAAGGTCTACTTGGTTCTACATGGGAGGAGAGGGGAGGTGGATCTCCTGGAAGGAACTTGCAACTGCAGCAATGTGAGAACATGGACCCAAAGAGAAGATTTTGAGGCAAATGGTGTGTGTGGCGGGGACATCAACCAGGGGAGGACTGCATAATCAGGGACATGGTAGGAGAGGGCACCTACTATGGAGTAGTGTCTTCCTCTGACACCTGCAATGATTAATATTGTTCTAGCAATTAAGGGCAATGGAAAAGGGAATCCAGTGGGCATAATCTACAAGGCAATGAAAGAAACTGTCTAGGGGAGAAAACCCAGAATAGATACCTTGAAAGCTTTGATTACATGAGGAACAGAGAAAAAACAGAGTCCAGACAAGAATAGGGATCATGAATCAGGGAATGAGGGTCTGGGGTAGATGGAAAGAGAGGATGAATAATGAAGGGAATGAGAGAAATCATTTTTGGAAAGGGGCACAAAGAAATTAAATTTAAAAATCTAATGAATGGGACTAGTTGAAGGAAAGGAGAGGAAGAAGACATCCACTTGACTAAGTGAGGGGGGGAAGTGGGGTGGGAAAATAATTGTATAATCTAATGAAATCTGGAAGGGAGATGAAGAGGGAATACTTGGGACAACAATGTTGATATAAGAAAAAACAGATAGTAATAAAAATTTTATTTTAAAAAATAGATAATTATTCCCCTGCCAAAATTAACTAATTAAAAGTGGCAAGTCATGTTAACCACAAGAGAAAGAACAAACTGACTTTGGAGTCAGACCACTGGGGTTCAAATCCCTACTTGGACACTTACTACCTGTGCAACTCTGGCAATGCCATTTACGGTCCCTGGGACTAATTTTTTTTATTTGTAAAATAGGAAGTTTGGATTAAAGGATCTTTGAGGTCCCTTCCAGCTATAGATCTGTTATCTTACTATAAAGCAGCTGAGAAAGGACTATATAATATTGGGAGCATTTATCATTTACATGAGAATCTCCAAGTACTTTAGTAGAAAAACTCCTATGAATTACCAAGTGGTACATTTTCACCATGTGTATGTGTATGTGTATGAATATGTATACACATATATTTTCCAATGTAAGATGTGTGTAAATATATGTATATATACACACATATACATGTATGTGTATATATAGATATATGGACATATCTATATATACACATATGTGTGTGTGTATATATATCTCACATTGGAAAAATTGCAAAAATGATTTTGGTTAGTACAAAGGAGGAGGTCAGCAGCTGACTTGGCTTTGGAATTCATCATTATTGTTGATCCATTTCTCATCAGGCAATCACTCGATGGTGCCTCTTTAAATTTAAAGGTCTGCTGAACATTTGAACCCTAGTTCCTGTTTTTTAAGATGTTTTTAACTTAGATGATTTTAAACCACATGTATTTTGGTATTAGATTTTGTTAAAAATCAAATCCAGATTCTAAGATAAAAGTTCCATTTTTATACTTTTTTCAAAGCTGTAATTTCATTGATCAGATATGCCAAGAATCATCATTGCTATGAAGCAAAGTTTTAATTTCCTAATGCTTGCTCCTTGTTTTCTTGGCAGAAAAACTCAAAGAACAAGGCAAGCCAAGTTTGGCTTCAGATATGTGATCCCTACTAGCTTATGCAAATGGACTTTGAACCTGAATTTAACATTCCCACTCTTGTCAACAGCTTCTATCTCTACATTCTCTATTATGTCAATGCCTCCTCCACTTAGAGAGTTAAATTCCATGTTTACATTGGGCTGTTATCCCACTGGCAGCCATCTCAGACCAATGAAAATAGAATCTAGTTGGTGGTTGAGAATAAGCAGCAGACCAGCAACATAGAGGATTGCTAAAAAGCATTAGCTATGTCACTGAACTACTCTCTTTTTAAAGCAACTTTTCTCTCTAAGGGTGTTTGAATTATTTTAAAAATTCAAGAGATTATCCACAAGTCATTCAAGATGGGCTAACCCGTTTGCCTTCACAATTGTGCCATAAAAGTTGAAACCTTTAGTCATTTCATTTTTCTATCCCCTTTTGGTGCAGCATTATAGAAACTTGCACTAGAAACTATGACAGATAGAAATAGGCTTGAGGTAAAGCAGAAGCACAAACAAGGACCCCTGAACCAACCTTGGGTTAAACATAGAAAAAGGTAATGATGAATGTATGAATGAATATTCCAAACTCTACTAAGTGCTGGGGATATAAATTTAGACCAATTAGGCCTAAACATACAAAAAGGAAATGATGAATAAGTGAATGAATGAATGAATGAAAAAGCATTAACTATATTCCAAGTACTGTGCTAATACTAGAAATACAAATACAAAAGCAAAGGCAGTTCTCATTCCTCAAAGAACTTACATTATAATAGGGGGAAGCAACATACATAGGAGAGTGGTGGCCAGGGAAGGATATTTTGGTTTTGAACTGAAAATCCTAACAAACATTATCTTGCATAATTCTCAAAACATCCAGGATTCTTATTTACCAAGTTTGGAAACTGAGGCTCAAATAGGCAAAGTAACTTATCCCTAATCCTATAATTACTAATTACTATAGTTGAGACTCAAACCTAGGTCCATTGACTCCAAGTACAGAGCTTTTCCCAGCATAGCTAAAGACAAGAGGATTGCTCCAAGGATACAGAAAAATGAGGCAGAACATGAAGGGGTCAAATGACCAACCAGAAAAACATCAAGATTGAAGAACAAAGAGCCCAATCAACAATCATCATCAGAATAGGCAAAGGGGCAAAGAATTCAAAGTCTCCACTCTGACTACTGACCTCCCTGGCTTCCTTTAACTTCCAAATAAAATCCCACCTTCTACAGGAAGTCTTCCCTAACCTTTCTTAATTCTAGGGCTTTCACTCTTTTTTTTCTTTTGGTGAGGCAATTGGGGTTAAGTGACTTGCCCAGGGTCACACAGCTAGTGTGTCAAGTGTCTGAGGCTGGATTTGAACTCAGATCCTCCTGAATCCAGGGCCAGTGCTCTATCCACTGTACCACCTAGCTGCCCCAGGGCTTTCACTCTTTTAATTATTTCCTATTTTTTCTATATACAGGTATACCTCATTTTATTGCCATGCACTTTACTGCACTTCACAGATAATGCATCTTTTATAAATTGAAGGTTTGTGACAACCCTGAGTTGAGTAAGTCTATCAGCACTATTTTTCCAACAGCATGTGCACACAACATATCTGTGTCACATTTTGGTGATTCTCATAATATTTAAAACCTTTTCATTATTTTCACTATTTATTATTATTATTATATATATATTATGGTTATCTGTGATTGGTGATCTTTTATGTTATTATCATAATTGTTCTGAGGATCCAAAAATTTCGCCCATATAAAACAGTGTACTTAACTGATAAATGCTGTGTATTCTGACTGCTCACCAACAGGCCATTCCCAGTTTCTCTCTCTCTCTCTCTCTCTCTCTCTCTCTCTCTCTCTCTCTCTCTCTCTCTCCCTCCCCCCCTCCCCCCCTCTCCCACCTCTGGCCTCCCAATTTCCTAAGACAAAACAATATTGAAATCAGGATAATAAATAATCTGGCAATGTCCTCTAAGTCCAAGTGAAAGGAAGAGTCAATCCATGTAAGCAAACTTCTTTGTTGTTTTATTTTAAGAAAGTGCCACAACCACCCCAAAGTTCACCAACCACCACCCTGATGAGTCAACAACCATCAACACCAAGGCAAGACCCTTCACCAGCAAAAAGATTATGACTTGCTGAAGGCTCAGATAATGGTTCACATTTTTTAACAATTAAGTATTTTTTAAACTAAGGTATGTACATTTTTTAGACATAATACTACTTCACATGCAATAGGCTACAGCATAGTGGAAACATAACTTTTATATGCACTGGTAAACCAAAAACATTGAGTGACTTGCTTTATTGTGATCTTTCCTTGATTGCAGTGGTCTGGAACTGAACCCACAATATCTCTGAGGTGTGCCTGCATAGCTTCTTTGTGCACATTTGTATGCATTCATTGTCTCCCCCATTAGGGTATAAGCTCCTTGAGAGCAGGAACTGTGTTTTGCCTCTTTTTGTATCCCCAGCACTTAGTGTAGCACCTAGCACTTAGTAGGCACTTTAATAAATGTTTATTGAATTGCATTGAACCAAGAATGGATCAAAGTTACCATCACTTCAAACCTTCATCCACTAATGTTTCACTTCTTCATAGCATGGAGATTACCTGGGGTTTTGAAAGTTATGCCAGCAGAGTCAAAGCCCTAACAAGTCCTGCCAAGATAGAAAGGCTTTAAGTATGGGACCAGTAATGAATGGCAAATCTGTTGTCCTAGCTAAATTCAGACTTGTGCATCCCCAGGTTGCAAGAGATGATGGGGTGGGGGATGGGGGGTGGGGGAGGGGGGACACCATAACTCTCAAAGAGCATTTCTTAAATTATAAATAAGAGGGATTATGATCTGCATCAGTTTTAGTATTTTCCAATTTTCAAAATATTTTTATATACATTAGCTTATTAGTTTATCATAAAAGAAAGTCTCCTGTTAAGGAGACAGGGCTAGTATTATGATCTTTATTTGTTTATTTTGCAGATAAGGAAATTGAAAATTTTAGTAGAGATGAAATGACTTGACCAAGGTCATTCAGCTACATAGTGACTGAGCTGGAACCAGAACTGAAGTTTACTCAGATTTAGTATGCTGCTAGTCAGCAATTAATCAATAGCCTCTAAGATCCCTTTCAACTTTGGGTCTCTTCTTCTATGATTCTATAGAATTCTATTAAAGAGATATAATATGTGGACAGTTAATAAAAGGTATATCAAGCATTTTGAAAGAAGAGAGGGAACTAAACATCAAGATTGAACCTTGGAAGGAAAATAAGGATTCAAAAAGGATGAGAAAGGGAGAGAGTTAAGCTTATGGCAATGAATGAGAATGGATGGAATACTGCTGTAATGTGAATTGGTCAATGATGGCCTAGTCCTAGGAACACATGGGGGGGGGGGGAGGAACTTATGGACTTTTAGTGAGCCTGCCTCTGGGAGTCTGTGATCATAATGGAATGAAGGGACCTAATTCTCCACTTGAGAGCATAAGTTTTCTCTATTTCTTGCCTGCTTACTACATGATGAAAAAACAAAAAAGACTGAACCAGAACTAAGTGAGCATGCAGAAGGATAAAATGTTGTGAACTTCCTGGTCAGGAAAAAGGGCTTGAGCCTTTATTGCCACCACCTGAGCCATATTCTGTAGCTCATAAGACAACAGTCATTTGTTGCATCTATTCTTTCCTGCTCTTAAGTGAAGTAGTAAAGAAGGGATGTATTAGGTTAAAACTTTGTGAGGTTTGAAATTTCAGAAGAGTAAGCTGCCAGAGAGAAGTTCAAGAACTAGAATCTACACCAGAGCTTGCTGACAATCAAGCCGGATTCACCACCCAAGCCCTGAAGCAGCCTACTGCTTGACATAGTCTAGCTGTAAACCTAGATCAATGCTGTAAACATGAGGGTGACTCGGTCCATCATCTATGTTGAATTTGGAAGCAAACTCTGAAGTAGGTGGAGGGTGACAGGGACACTATATAGCAACTGCTTTAAGGTTGAGCTCATTCTTCCCTGGAAACAAGTTAGTAAAGGAGAGAGTGCATTCCTCATTAGGGGAAGATGTTTTTGTATTCCTGTTCTTGCTATACATTCTCAGTGAGTATCCTTGTGTAAAAGCTAATTCATGTCAAGTGGTTAAGTGATATTGAGGCACTAAACACCAGGTCACTCAATAACATCAAGAGTTGCTAACTGGTTTTATGTGATTAATATTGGGTACTACATTAGAAAGATACTCCAAATGCCTCAGAGGTATTCCTATAATTGTGAAAGGGCATTCTATAATCCCTTGGGTATCCAACTTGCTAGTGTGAGAAGTGGTTGGGATAAAGATCCTCGGTCTCACTACATTGAGTCCAAGGACCACCTTGTAGTCCAATCTGGCTGGAATACAGGGTGTGTGAAACAAAATGTCAAATAAAACTAGAAAGACAGATTTTGTGGAGGATCTTAAAAACCAGGGGGATGAGGCTGTATTTTCCCAAGAAGCAATGAGTAGCCACTAAAATGGTATGGTTTTTTTTGTTGTTGTTGTTTTTAAGGAGACACACAGTCAATCCTGTACCTCAGGAAAATAAGCAGAGAAATGTTGGAACAGGACCACCAGGATGATGAAGCCCATGCCATATAAAGGTCAAATAAAGATGGTGTCAAGGTGTTTAACCTGGAGAAGAGAAGGCTTAGCCATCTTACAGAATGTGAAGAAGGATTGAGCGCTCTTCTTAGTCACAGATGGCAGAACTAGTAGCAATAAGAGGAAGCTTCAGAGGCAAATTTAGACTTGGTATAAGGAAAAAAACTTCCCAATGATTAGAGCTATCCACAAGTGGAAGAGGAAGTCTTAAGAAGTAGTGGGTTTCCCTTCACAGGAAGCCTTTTTAGGTAAAACTGAATGACTATTTTTTAAGTATATTGTAGAGGGGAAATTTTGTTCAAACACAGGTAGGACTAAGTGACTTTTGAGGTCCCTTCCATAATACCCATGATATTCGATAATTCTATATGGATTATTAGGTATCTTTGTAAAGGATGAGGGAGACCAGAGGAGGAAGCTTAATGACAGGAAAACCAATTATGAGAATAGTACAATAGTCCAGGGGAGAATGCTTAATTAAAGGCTATATAATAGAGGCCTACAACTTGTGTAATCATGTTGTCAGAAGAAAGGGCTTTTTCCTAATGGTGTTTCTCCTTTTAAATTATGACCATATGTTCTCTATTTATGGCTGTTCATAAAATGTCCATCTTTTACAAGGTGTATCCTCATCATGAATTAAACAACATGACCAATGTGGAAATATGTTTAACATGATTGTACATATATAACCTATATCATATTGCTTGCTGTCTTAGGGAGGGGGAAGGGAAGGGAGTGAGGGAGAAAATTTTGGAACTCAAAATCTTAAAAAAAAATGCTGAAAACTACCTTTACATGTAATTGGAAAAAGTAAAATATTATTAAGGAAAAAATGAGAAATAATGAATCATTGGCTCATTTGTTACCAACAACACATCTATTACTTGTACTATATATCTAAAATATATGATACAGATAAAATATAAATATAGAAAAACATATTTATATGAAATTTATATAAACCATTTTTATCTCTAGGAAAAACCCCAATGTGACCTCTTAAATATACACACTAAGACCATGTTTTAATGAGAAAATAGACATGAATATGCTTTATAGAACAAATTTAGAGTCAAAGGTAGATTTGATACGAATTGTGTAACCTTTGTTAATTAAGTCACTTACCTTCTCTGATCCTTTTTTTCTATATTAGTGAAATCGAAATATTCATATTGTCTTCATGAATATAATACTTGTACTACTCTATAGAGGCAAACACTTTTTAAATTGTAAAGGGCTATATAACTGAGTGTTTGATGATGATGATGGCCCCTCATTACAGAGATGAAGAAATGCCACAAATCAAAATATTCCCATCCTCAAAAATAAAAACAAAACTCTCAAACATACAATAAAAGCCTAACAGTTCTTTTTTTTACATATAAGGTATTTTATTTTTTCTGTTACATGTAAAGATAGTTCTCAACTTTTGTTTATACAAGCTTTACAATTTCAGATTTTTCTCCCTCCCTCCCCCCTCTCCTAGACAGCAGGTAATCTGATGTAGGTTATATCTATACTAACAGTTCTTTATACTGCTAGTGACATGATACTGTATCTCCTAGTACCAATGCTATCAATCAAACCTACTCTCGTAAAGATCATAGAAAATATTTTAAACAATGTGCACTACTTTCAAATATCTTATTATAGATTTGTGGTGAATCATGTAAGAGGATGTTCAGTTCTGTGTAGGTCACATACAAGTTCTATTTCCCCCCACAAGACCCACACAGTTTCATTTATAAATTCACTAGGCTATGTCTAGATATCAGTGGAAGACAAAACAAATGATTGCAATATTAACTTATACCCTCCAACTAAAAGGCATTTCCCTAAGTAATCCAGAAAACCAAATTAAAACGTGCAAGAATATCTGCAAATGACAAATAAGTATGCACAAACAGGGTGTGTGTGTGTGTGTGTGTGTGTGTGTGTGTGTGTGTGTGTGTAAAATTCAATTGCATTTATTCAACATACACAAAGATAAGGATAAGAACCAGACATAGATTACTTTTAAACATCATTACAAAAGAATGTTCCTTTCAAGTGTAACACAAACTATAAAAAGATCTAGAAGGAAAGCCTCCAACAGGTTTGGTAGATCCTCTCTAAAGCTCTATGAGAGAATATTAACAAAAACAGAATAAGAAGGCATGGATAGTTTGTGATGTGCACAAATCAAATCTATCATGAGTCCATTAAAGTATAATTGTAGATCTTTAAGGAGATCATTAACAAGAAGAAAGGGTCCATATATAGCAGAATATTTACAGCAGCACTTTGTAGCAAAGAACTGGAAACAAAGGAGATGTCCGTCAATTAGGGAATGGTTAAACAAATTATGGCATGTGACTATAATGGAGTATTATGGCCACATAAAAAAATAATGAACATGATGAATTCAGAGAAGCATGGAAAGGCCTATGAACTGATGCAAAATAAGGTAATCAGAGAAAGCAATAGACATAGTGGTGGCAACAATGCAAAACAAAGAATATGCAAATGCATGAGTCACCCCATCTACCTGGACCTTGGTTTCCTTAACTATCACAATCAAGAGGTTAGACTATAAGATTTTCTAGGTCCATTTTAGTTCTATTCATGTAGGACTCTTAAAAAAACATTAAATCAAGTATTGTAAAAGTATAAAGAACAAGTTTGACCTTTCCTTGTGCCTTTGAAAAGAATGGGATACTTGGTGTCAAGCGATGCATATAACATCAGAATTTTATGATGTATTGATCAGTTTTGCTGATTTTTTTTGTTTTTCTCTTTTCCTTTATTTTCTTTTTTAAATGATCTGTTATAAGGGATTATTCTCTGGGGAAGAAATATCAGATGATATTTCTTGTTGTTCAGTCATTTTTTCAGTCATGTCCCACTCTTCATGACCCCATTTGGAGTTTTCTTGGCAAAGATACTGGAGTGGGGGCAGCTAGGTGGCACAGTGGATGAAGCACTGGCCCTGGATTCAGGAGGACCTGAGTTCAAATCCAACCTCAGACACTTGACACTTACTAGCTGTGTGACCCTGGGCAAGTCACTTAACCCCCATTACCCAACACAAAAAAAGATACTGGAGTGGTTGGTGTGCCATTTCCTTCTCCAGCTCATTTTACATATGAGGAACTAAGGTCAACAGGATTAAGTGACTTCCCCAGGATAAAACAGCTAGTATTGTCTGAAGCCAGATTTGAATTCAGGAAGATGAGTCTTCCTGACTTCAGGTCTGACACTTGATCCACTCGGCCAGCTAGCTGCCCAGAGGAAATTTAGGTGATATAAAAATGAAAGATATCAGTTAAATCACACACACACACACACACACACAAAATTACATGGCATTTATTTTGCTACAACAAAACAACTGCTTTGGAGAGCAGAACCTGTACATTGTGTATGTGCGTAAACATACACACATATACATATATATATATATATATATATATATACACACACACATACATGTGTATACACATACATATATACATAGCCATGGATGGATAGATAGATAGATAGAAAGATAGATAGATATACAAGTATATATAGAGATAGATATAGATACATATACATATACATATATACATACATCAATTCCCATTATTAAAAAAAAACCTCCAGAGGACAGACAATATTTCCTTGTAGAGAAATTTTTTTTAAAATAATGATCGGGGCGGCTAGGTGGCGCAGTGGATAAAGCACTGGCCCTGGATTCAGGAGTACCTGAGTTCAAATCCGGCCTCAGACACTTGACACTAGCTGTGTGACCCTGGGCAAGTCACTTAACCCCAATTGCCTCACTAAAAAAAAAAATAAATAAAATAAAAAAATAAAAATAATGATCAAGTCCTACTTTCATTGCCTCTTTTTGATATGGTTGAATTTTTCTCTTAATCACAATAACTCATGAAACTGTCTGCCTAAGAACAGAATTGGGGGGCTAATTGGTACAGTGGATTGAGTTCCAGGCCTGAAACCAGGAAAACTCACAAATGCTTACTAGCTGTGTGATACTAAGCAAGTCACTAAACCCTATTTGCCTCAGTTTCTCAACTGTAAAATGAGGTGAAGAAGGAAATGTCAAACCCCTCCAGTATCTTTGCCAAGAAAACCCCAAACGGGGTCACAAAGAGTCAGACACAACTGAAACGATTCAATAAAAACAAAAGAACAGAAGGGTTGTGATCTATGTGTTTGAGATACCTGCACAGATAAAACTACGGGTCTTTGGAAGTATTTCATATATTACAAAAACACCCTTTATGCATAATTTCCTGAAATTCTTACACATCTGAATTCGCTTTTCTGGATTACTTTTTATGTTCCTTGACAAGCAAACAATCAACTATTACTTATTCTTATCCTGGACTATATATAGCACTGTGCCCTACACAAAGGAGGTGCCCAATAAATAATTATTAACTGAATTAATCTGAATGACTGGATAAAAAGTAGCTCTTGTCATTTAAATAAAGCTTGTTTTAGTATAAATAAAGTTATTTATTATAAAACTGGTTAGTTGTTTGAAGAGACCTGGAAGGATAGCTGATATACAGCCAGAAGAACCCTTCTAAAAATATCACTACAAACTCATTCAGCAAAATCTGTTAAAGGGAGCAAAGTAACTTTTGCCTAAATTTTCTGAAGTGTGTTAGCAAGCATAAAATTCAAAAACATGCTTTAAATACTTGCACAGGCACAGAAAACTCACAGAACTGGTGCCACTTAGTAGCATCAAAGGCAGTTCCCCAGACCATTTCTTTGACCGTTCCTCCCTCTTTCCCCACCTCCCTCCCAATTTCCTTCCTTGTATAATTTTTTTCCTTTGACTTTAATTTTGTCAATCCAGCCTGGTTCTTCCTCTCTTCTTAGAACATAGGCCTATTGATGGCATCCAAAGGCACTGCTAGAATCACTGGTGGTACTCAAGGGAAAAGAATCTACTGACTCTTGCAAAAGAAAAAAAGAGAGATGCAGATAACTTTAGATAGTTTTCCTCCTCTGCTTGCCCCAATCTGCCTGTTGAGTTGTTTGGTTCTGAACTTTGTGATTTGTGATTTTAAATTGGTTGTTTGGGTTTCTTTCTTTTTTTGGGGGGGAGGTCAATCTAGTTTGGGGATATTTACAGTTGGCATGCCTGAGGGTGATAGGAATCGGGAGAGGGAGGGAGGATGTTTAATTGTGGCAGAATGAGAAAGTTGTGAATAACTTCTGCCTTTCCACTCTTTCTCGCATGCTTTCTTTATGAAGAAGAGGGAAACAAGCACTCATTAAGGGCCTGCTTTGTGCCAGGCACTGTATTAACTTTATTCGATCCTTACAACAATCCAGGGAGGTAAATGCTTCTATTTAAGTCTTCCTGTCTCCAGGTCTGGCTTTCTATCTACCGTGTTACCTAGCTGTGAATAATTTTTAAGCAGAGTCTACCAAAAAAACAACAGATAAAAAACTTCTAAAGGATCCATCTATATATCACAGAATCACATCATATATTATGAGAACTAAAATGTACCTAAAAAATTTTGTAGTACAATTCCATGAATTTATCGTTAAGGAAGCTAAGGACCAGAGAGATGGGCTGACACACAAAATCATAGAACCAAGTAAATAAATGGCAGCAATAGGTTTCAAATCCAGATCTCCTGACTCCAAATTCAGTGTTCTTTACACTATATACCCTGCTCACTCCTTTCTATAGGAGTGGTCATAAAAGAACAATCATTTGTAATTAAATTTAAGAAAATTTGCTATAATGGCTAGATTAAATGTTATTTTTTAAAAAATTTCTATGAAGTTTTTATATAGACCATACGAAGAATTATGAAATTTAAATGATAAAAAGTTTATTTTCTTAACATTTGCCATTCACCATATTCATGCAATTTGAAGGTAAAAAGAGGCAATATAGTGTAGTGGATAGAGAGCTTTTCTCCAAGCCAGGAACCCTATTTTAAGTCCTGTTCCTGACATATATTGCCCATGTAGGCCTTGATAACTGAACTCTCTATGTTTTAGGTCAGTGGTATTAAACTCAAATAGAAAAGGAGGGCCACTAATCTGCACGTAAGAATCCTTGTAGACTACACATTGACTTAGTTATAAAATATATTATCTAATGATATAGAATTATTAATATAATGGGTATTACATATAACATATTTTTATATCCCATTACCTAATATGTATTAATTCATTTCTATGACATATTAATATATAATTAATATACTTAGAAACAAAATTTTCATTGTATTTTTATTTACTTTCTTAACTATTTCCCAATTACATTTTAATCAGTCTCAGGCCACTCCAGAAGTATTGTGCAGCCCTGTGTTTGACACCTCTGTTCTAGGTAAGTTTCTATTTTATGTTGCAGGGAAGGTGCCTGGCCTGCAATGGCAGGGGGAATTTCCTTATTGGGGAGGTCTTAACACCAAAGAAATCATGGGTCCCTTCCCTAGCCCTAGTCTTATGAAAGAAGATGCCAGCTTTTTGGAGACTATGGCAAGTGTGGAGACAAGTGGTTTTAACTATCCCAAGCAAATAGTGTATAAATTTCCATAAGTGTAGGAATGAGGCCCAATAGAGTTCATCTTTGTATCCGACATGGTACCTAAGCACATAGAAGAAACTCCACCATTATTAGCTGCATGACTGGTGAAGCAGCTAGACATATGTTTTTATTTTATTTTATTTTTTTTTGTGGGGCAATGAGGGTTAAGTGACTTGCCCAGGGTCACACAGCTAGTAAGTGTCAAGGGTCTGAGGTCAGATTTGAACTCAGGTTCTCCTGAAACCAGGGCTGGTGCTTTATCCACTGGGCCACCTAGCTGCCCCCTGGACATATGTTTTTGAATTCATTTTAGCAACTCTACTTAAATGGAGCCTTTTAATTATTTAATTTTGTTAATTTTAACAACTCCAATAACAAGTCTTTACACTACAGGATCCTTTATCCACAGGGTATCTTCAACAAGCAAGTTGCCTCTTTTGCACTGAAGGGTAGATACCACTAATACCATAACTCTTCAAAGTGTGCTTCCAAAACCTCTAACCAGTCAGTTTCAAGCGGAACTCTGACAAATATTTTTGGTCCAAAGCTGAAAGAAATTCTGCCCAAAGATAATATCAACATCCTTTAAGGCAGATGTTAAATGATTATTTCAAAGCGGGAGGGGAAACTTTTCTTTTTTAGATGACACCTTGACTTCCATTATTGATCTTTGTCGCAATCAGCCCCTGCATAAGCTTTGTTTACAAGTCATTTAGTTAGCCTATTTTTTAATAATCCACAGATGCGTAGGAATAGAGCAGATAATTATCTAAGTTTATTACTTGAACTTGACTCAGAAACAAGAGAGATGGTTGTATAAGTAAGGAAAATTGACAATTGTGTATATACTGTGGATAAGTTTTCCTGATGTGGCAGATTTATTTTTGACCAAGACTGATAGATAGAAACATCTTGGTTGTCACTTCTGTCCCAAAGCACTCTGATTGCCAACTTCCTTCTTTCAGTCATAACTTTTAGAATGCACTGGATTTATCATCAAAGGGCTTGGGTTTGACTTAGGGCCCTACTATTTACTACTTATACAATACTAGGCAAATAACTGCCTCTCTCATTTCTTTCGTCATCCATAAAGCGAGACGAATGGATGAGAATAGCTTTAAAGCGCACCCTAACTTAAAATTCTGTGACCCTATGACCCTATTTGAATTCTTTCTAGTATAATTATTTATCAACACTTAAAAGTCACATAAATACAGAAAAGTGTTACTGTAAGATATTACAAACCCATATAAAATGCAAGTCTCCAGGAAGAATTAAAGAAGAGCCAGATTTTGAACTGATATTTCCTTTCACTACTCCAAATCCAGTGTTTCTATTACACTGTGTTCATACTCTAATATGGTCTGATCTTTCATGTTTTCCACTCCTTTCCTTCTTTCCTCCCCACTACTCTCTATCTTCTTCCTTGTCGTATTAAATATGAGAATGGTACAGTATGGTGTCATCTAGATAATGGCAATGTTTAGCTTAAGGGCTAAAATTTAGACAAAATTTAACCTGTAAAATAAGATTAATTCTTGCACTGACATCATAGGATTGCAGTAAGGATGAAAGGAAATAACATCTGTGACTTGCCCAGGGTCACACAGCTAAAGTGGCAGGGCTTCAATTTAAATGCTAAGAGAAACATGTAGTGTTCAAATCCCATCTCTATCATTTGTATGACTTTGGGCAAGTCATTTAGTTTCTCTGGGCCAGTTTCCTCATCTGTAAAATAAGAGGGTTGGGCTGGTTAAACTCTAATATTTTGACCCACCTAATTGGCACAGTGTATAGACTGCTGTGTCTGGATTCAGGAAGTTTTGTTGTTCAGTAGTGTCTGACTCTTCATGACCTCATTTGGGGTTTTCTTGGCAAAGATACTGGAGTAGTTTGCCATTTCCTTCTCCAGTTCATTTGATAGATGAGGAAACTGAGGCAAACAGGGTGAAGTGACTTACCCAGGGTCACACAGCTAGTAAATGTTTGAGGCTGGATTTGAATTCAGGAAGATGAATCTTTCTGACTCTGGGTCAAGCAATTCTATCCACTGCTCCACCTAGCTGCCCTTTAGCTAACCCTGGGCACTTAACCTCTGTTTCCCTAAATTTCTTCAACTGTCAAATGGGAATAATAAGAGCACCTAACTCCCAGGGCTATTGTGAGGATCTGATGAGACAGTTATAAAGTGCTTAGCCACAGTGCCTGGCACAAAGTAGGCACTACATAAATGCTTATTCCCTTCCCTCCTTATATTCCTTTTAGTTCTACCATTAACCTCTCTTCTGTACATTCCTTTCTTTCCATTCCCTACTGCCACTGGGCCTGATATGAGTCCTTATCATATCATAACTGGGAAAATGATACAAGCCTCTTAAATGGTTTCCTCACCTCTAGTCCATAACAACATTACATTTATATAACATTTTAAGGTTTACAAAGTGTCTTTCATACATTTTCTCATTTGTGAAGATGATATTAACATGCCCACTTTCCAGAGGAGAAAATTGGGTCTAAGAAATGACTGGTTTTCCCATGGTCAAATAATCAGTAACTGAGCCAAGATTTAAACTCTCCTGGACTACCACAGCTTAACATTGCTCAGTTAACACCAGATGTCAGTGCTCAAAAAAGATCTGTGGAATGAAGTAATACATGGAACAGCAAATACGCAATTCTAGCCAAGTGAAAAGACATTCACAAAGCATACCTACCTACCACAACATACCTGCCAAAGAGGACAGCAAGGGCACAACCCCGCTCTTAAGGCTGCCCTTCTTCCAATCCTACTTTACCTCTGTCACAGACCAAGTAGGAAATAAACTATGAGAAGTATTCCTGCTCCTGCCTAGGCATTCCTTAAAGCTTTGTCCTCTTTATTGTTTTGTCTATGCATTCTCTACCTAGTAATTTCATCTGCTCTTATGTGCAAATGCCTCTCAAATCTGTATTTTCATTCCCAACCTCTTCCCTGAGTCCCATCTTTAAATTTCTGACAGTCCACTCCATATTTTCATTGGGACAGCCTGATGATAGATCATTCAAAGTCCATCATCTTCCTCTGCCACCCCCTCAAAAAGTCTACCTCTCCCAACTGCCTTATTTCTGCCCAACTATTCCCCATTAATGAAATTCAGACAACCTTTTAATCTTTCCTCTTACTCTTGATTTTTCCCTCCACAGTTCCTCTCAAATTCATCCCCCTTTTTCCATTCCCAAAGCATATCTCACTTCTACCATTTTTCACTTAAGGTACTACAGTGATTAAACTGGTCTACTATTAATCCATCTTCCCCTCCATCTCCAATCTTTCCTTTCCACTGCTTGGTAAAGTAATTGTCCTAACACACTGTGACCTCACAGACTCCTGGTCAAAATAGTCTAATTATTCCTCATTGCCTAAAGGATAATTTTTCAGTTATCAATTCAGTTCAACAATATTTCTACCCTGGTATCTAAAGCCCTCCAGTTTCTGGTTTCAACTTACCTTTCCACTCTTACTTCACAACATTCTTTCTCCCATACTCCGTGGTCCAGTCAACTGGACTAATAGTTATTCCTTGACTTAATCCTTCTTTCTCCAGCTTTTGTGAATTTGTACAGAGCCCTTGGCATCTAATAACACATTCCTACCTTATTTCTACCTGTTGAATTCCTTTCTTCCATCTCAGGTGCCATATACTCTATAGGTCTTTCCTTAAGCCCCCCCAGCTAGAGGTAATGCATCTTTCTCTAAATACCTTTGCCTCTCTGTTTAAACTCCATTCATCTAACTCACATTATAACTATTTCTGTAAATGTCTTATCCCCTCCCCCCCCCACTTCAAGCCTGAAAGCTTATTTAGTGAATGGGACTGGGGTGTTTTTAAGATCTTGATATCTCCAGCACCTGCCACTTAATAAATATTTGTTTAATTGAAGTATTTTTCCAATAAACTTCTCCCTTAGCCAATCTGCTTACTCCACAACCATTCTTCATTTCCACCCTTCCCCTCCTTGTTGGTCTCCCAAACCACTGAGAGAAAAAAGATTTGGTGGACAGTGTAGGGGAAGTAATTATAAGGATACTCAATGAAGCATCTTCCTGTCAATTCTATAATAAGATGAAGGAGAACATTTGGTAGCAAGGCACATTTTTTCATCAATTTAGATAGAAAGTTCTCCCAAGTTTAAAAGATGCAAAGAAGAGGGATGTACAGTAAGACGGAAAGACAGAGGATGGGGCAGTACTAATAGCTACATGCACAGGACAGAATATGTCTCCAAAAGATCACAAGAGTAATTTATCCCACAAAAAGAAATACACCCAGACTTCTTTAAAGAAGAAAATGACGATTTAAAGCTTTATGATTTAAAGTCAAAATTTTGGAAGCTGACATTTTGCATTCTCTACTCAGATTTACAGTTAACTACACATGAAAACATTATCACCTATTTCATAGCATTGTAGATATGAGTAGTCCCCCCCTAGCAAGTAAGCTCAGTTATTCAATTAATAAATCAACTAATATATGCTGAGAATCTATTACATACGGCATCAATTCTACCAAAAGAAGATTGCCTAGGAATTAAAATTTCCACAAAAACCCATTAATTATTTTAAATAAAATTAAATATGAGGGTATATTGCCATGTTTAGGATTTTGGTTTGGTTTGGGCTTGTTGTTGGAGGCTTTTTTTGTTTGTTACTTTGGTTTTTTGTATCAGGTTTTCTTTGAAAATAGATAAATTAAGGAGGGGACATTTGCTTTAGTACCAAATTCAGTATGTTTCCTAAGGTAACTAATTCAACTAAGATGCTTAAAATAGAGTTATGGTTTATACACTTTCTCAGGGAAATATATCTCCTTTGAATAGCAAAGATTTCTATTCTATTGTTTGGCTTGTACCTTTATTGAGTACCTGTTGTACCAGACACGAAAGGGTTTGCATTGTTTTGGTTTTACCTTGTCCCTGACCTCAGACGCAACCAGCTGGTAGAACATTTGTTTTGGAGTCAGACGACCAATGTTTTTCAATTCTCAGACTGGACTTGGAATCAATGATAATTGAGTTCAAATTCTTACAGACACTAGCTGTGCCACCCTGGGCAAGTCACAGCTGTACCCACTGGTGTGATCCTGAACAAGTCCAATAAAATAGAGAGAACAATGTAGCATCTACTAGGTGCTATAATTACTATTATTAAAGCACCTACTTCACAAGGTTGTTGTGAGGATACAATGTATACACACACACACACACACACATATACATAGTAGGTATTTATGATACATAACAAATAAGTGGCACAATAGATATAGCGCTGGACTTAGAGACAGGAAGACAATTTAAAATCTGGCCTCAGATACTTAATAGCTGTGTGACTCTGGGCAAGTCATGTAACTTCTGCCTACCACAGTTTCCTCATCTGTAAATGGGAACAATAATGGCACCTACCAATTGGTGTTGATATAAGGATAAAATGAGACAATATTTGTAAAGCACTTTATGAATCATAAAATGCTATGTAAATGCTGGTTGTTATTGTTATCAACATATTAAACCTATGTAAAGCACTTTGTAAACCTTAACGTGCTACATGAAGGTTAACTAGCATTTACATAACCATCTAACAGCAAGAGACACATATAGTAATTTAAAAGTTTATAGAGCAGTTTATAATACTATTGAATTTTATTGTTAAGACCATACTCCTCAGATGTAAAAATAGCCTGCCCTTGGTCCCAAATGATCAATGTCAGATGTGGCATTTAGACCTAGATTTATCCTGATTCCAGGATCAACACACCTAGTTTGGATGTAGGACCCTACAGTTGGAGCCAGAACATACCTCATGTCATGTAATATAACTCCAATAGGGCAGCTAGGTGGTGCAGTGGATAGAGGGCTGGGCCTGAAATCAGGAAGACTCATCTTCCTGAGTTCAAATATGGCTTCAGATACTTACTATTTGTGTGACCCTGAGCAAGTCATTAAACCCTGTTTGCCTCAGTTTCCTCATCTGTAAAATGAGTTGGATAATGAAATGAAAAAGTACTCCAGTATCTTTGCTAAGAAAATCCCAAATGGGGTCACAAAGAGTTGGACACAACTGAACAGCAACTGAAAATATAACCCCTTTAATTTTAGAGATTAGGAACCTGATGTTCAGCAATATTAAGAGGTTTGCTGATTTGAATCCAGATCCTTTGACTCCAAGTCTTGCAATTTTTCAACTGTACCATTCTTTCTCTTCCCACTATATCATGTGGCTTCTTAAACAGGTAGAGACAGAGAATTTTTTTATGTAAACACTTAGCCCTTTTTTTCCTTGCCAAGAGATGGTGAGAAGAAATGAGAAAACGTAAATGCTACAATGGCAAGAAAGGTGGTACTTTACTGGTAATTATTCAGATCACCCTTCAGAGGCTTAAAGAGTAGGAAGAAGTATCACTTCCTCTGATACTCAGACACCTCTTCCTCCTCCTCAGGCTTTGGTTCTGGATTGGGCAACATAATTTCTCCATGGAAAGGAGAAGTGGCCTCGTCAGTCTCTCTCCTACAATCTCCCTGTCCGTAGTTGAATTAACCATAATTTATAAGAACAGTGAAACAGTAGATTGATATAGCAAGGAAGGAAGAGAAAGGAAAGAAATAAGAAAGGAAGGGAGAGAAAGAGAGAAAGAAAGAGAAATGAAAGAAGGAGGAGAGGAGAGGAGAGGAGAGGAGAGGAGAGGAGAGGAGAGGAGAGGAGAGGAGAGGAGAGGAGAGGAGAGGAGAGGAGAGGAGAGGAGAGGAGAGGAGAGGAGAGGAGAGGAGAGGAGAGGAGAGGAGAGGAGAGGAGAGGAGAGGAGAGGAGAGGAGAGGAGAGGAGAGGAGAGGAGAGGAGAGGAGAGGAGAGGAGAGGAGAGGAGAGGAGAGGAGAGGAGAGGAGAGGAGAGGAGAGGAGAGGAGAGAAGAGGAGGAAGGAAGGAAGGAAGGAAGGAAGGAAGGAAGGAAGGAAGGAAGGAAGGAAGGAAGGAAGGAAGGAAGGAAGGAAGGAAGGAAGGAAGGAAGGAAGGAAGGAAGGAAGGAGAAAGGCCCTATGGACTCCTGACTCTTAGTTCCATGTGAGGAAATTCAAAGATACCTTGCTTTGCAACTGATCCTACCCAAAAAAATACAGAATGGAAAGAAGAGGAGAGAATTAAAACAAAGATTTTTACCAATATATATTAGAATTACAAGAGGGATTCACAGGGCCTACAAAAAAAATGCCAGGAGCCTTCCGAAATGGAGGTCTGAACTACAAAAGAGAAATGAACCAGACCAAGACTCCTTCCTAAAGCTTTCTGATTCAAATAACCATCTTATAAATCCAACAGGTGATGTTTATTCAAACTCTAATTCCATAACTGAGAGACACACATCCACCTAATTCCAGAATATAACTTTCAGATGTCCTGACAATTCCCTCTACATTCTTGACCTTTTCACCCACTTTCCTTTTTCCAGTTCTTCACTTATACAAAAACCTGTCTTTTTACTGAGGATACCACCATTGCTTACAATTTTATATAATTACTATTTGTGTGACCCTGAGCAAGTCACTAAACCCTGTTTGCCTCAGTTTCCTCATCTGTAAAATGAGTTGGATAATGAAATGAAAAAGTACTCCAGTATCTTTGCTAAGAAAATCCCAAATGGGGTCACAAAGAGTTGGACACAACTGAACAGCAATTGAAAATATAACCCCTTTAATTTTAGAGATTAGGAACCTGATGTTCAACAATGTTAAGAGGTTTGCTGATTTGAATCCAAATCCTTTGACTCCAAGTCTTGCAATTTTTCAACTGTACCATTTCATTCTCTTCCCACTATAGAGGCCACTTCTTGCAGTCCACCTAACACATAGGATCAAGAGGGAAAAAATAATACAAAAAAATCTGTACAATGACCATAGCAATGTAAACAGAAAGAACTACAAAATGATCAAAAGTTAATATTGCGGGGGCCGCTAGGTGGCGCAGTGGATAAAGCACGGGCCCTGGATTCAGGAGTACCTGAGTTCAAATCCGGCCTCAGACACTTGACACTTACTAGCTGTGTGACCCTGGGCAAGTCACTTAACCCCCATTGTCCCGCAAAAAAAAAAAAGTTAATATTGCAAAATTACAAAAAACAAGTATGGCCCCAAATAAGAGAAATGAAAAGAGAGTCCCACCTCTCTCCTTTGTATATGTGAAAGGTCCATATTCTAGTTATCTGTACTCATGTTTTCTACCAATACTGAACTATAAGGTCTAAGTGGGCAGGGATAGGTATCTTATCTAAATTATCTTTGTATCACACACACCTAACAGTGTTTTGCACACAGTGGATACTTCATGTTTTGGGGGTGAATGAACAAACTTTTAACATTCTAAGCACTTGGCGAATACACCATAAAAAATAATGATATAGAGACATTGTTTTCCACTGTGTGTGGGGGGAAGGGTGACTATATATGTGTAAAATGTAAAAAGCACTAGTTTTTCAGATAGAAGACCTGGGTCCAAATCATGGGTGTGTCACTTACTAACCTTTCTGGACTTTATTTTCCCCATTTATAGAATAACAGGACTAGACTAGATGACCTGTCAAATCCATTCCAGCTTTAAATCCTTGGATCCTATCAGCTGTAACTTCCTTTCCCAAACTCCCAGCTGGTCATATTTAGAGGCAGATGGGTTTTTCAAAAGGCAGGCAACAGAGGAGTTTAATTATGGAAGTACTAAAAGAGGTCTCAATCATCCCCAGTAGGTCTCATTCACCCACCCACCTACCCCAAGTCCAGAGGTTCTTAACCTAGAGTCCAAGAACTTGATTTTAAAAAACATTTACAAAATAATATTTCATTTTAATTTCCCTTGTTATACTATGCCTTTTATCTTCTGTTTTTACAAACATTATTCTAAGGAGTCACCAGACTGCCAGAGGAATCTATTATACACACACACACACACACACACGTTGAGAACCCCTGGACTGGTATAAGCTAATGAATATGAAAGCACTTTTTAAAGAGTAAAGTATATAATACATGCATAAGAGATTATCTTAATTTGGGAAAGTTATTTATATGCTTCTTATTACTACAAATGAAAAACTACAGTAATCACATAGACATGTTTTATTAAAAACTTTAGGGCAAATAGATGATTTATTGGTAGAGCATAGATGGGCTCACTGAATTACCAGGAAAAGAGTTAGGGTAGCCAACACAGAGCATGGAATTGAACTGAGAATCAATGAAACTCTTTCCAAAGGAGCTATTCCACCCTCCATCGTCCCACCAAAAAAACAAAACAAACCAACACAACTCTGCTAACAGAGAAGTGTCCAAAATGAATAATTCCCTGGGCCAATAAAGAAAATTACTTCTCCACAATTCTGTTCAGTGAGAGGAAAAGAAGTTTGTATAATATAAAACAAGAAGGAAGAAAAAGACCCAGAGAGATAAAAATGGAAGCTCTTGCTGTCCCTTCAGCATTTGCTGGGAAGGACAGAATCTGTTGGTTATCTACTCTCACAAGGCTCTTAACTAAGAATGTTTCACCCAGAATTTCTTCACTCTTCTTCCAGTTAACTTAGGTCAAGAAATTCTGAGGGAGGGATCGAAACTTAGAAAATCTTAAACAAGGAAGTTCAGATTTCTCAAACCAAAGACTCTCACTCCCCCTTGCATTTTCAGCCTCCTTCCCAGCTTTGCTCCCTTCCCTATTATAGATCTATATATTTTTAGAAGTTGTAAAAGAGGCAGACTGAAAGCCAAGATGGTGGACTAGAGGCAACCCAGCTGAACTCTTCCAACATTCCCCTCCAAATAATTGTAAAATAATACCTCACATCAAATTTTGGAATAGCGGAGCCAAAAAAAGGTCAGGGCAAGACATTTTTCTGGCCTAAGAAATTTTCAGATGTTGGCAGAAGTTTCTGACACCTGAGTGGAAGCCCATATACAATGTAGAAATAGCAGCAGCAGCAACAGCTTTGGTAGCCCTCAGCCCAGAGATGGTACGGAGATCAGACAACTAGTAAGAAAGATATTACAAGGGACCCTCTGATGGCCCTGGATACAGCTGGCACTGATTAATAACTCTATTGCCCACACAGACTTCTGGGTTACAGTTCCAAAGTGGAAAAAAGTGCTAGAAGTCAGTAACAAGGAATCAGGGGTCCTGGTCCCAGTTCTAAGGCAAAGAGAGTGTTGCTGCAGGTGGCTACAGGGGTCCAGGTGCCTTTCCTGGGTAAAGACCAGAATACAGACCAGGAGAGCTGTGAACATGCCTCTCCCAGGATCACGGCACCTTGGAAGCACCAAAAATTTACAGACCCCCTCATTTAGCTCTGAAAATAGCAGCATAAAACAAAATCCTGAAGCCTGGGACAGTGCCTTCCCATGCCACCATGAGCAGAGCTTAATTTTTTTTTTTTTTTGGTGGGGCAATTGGGGTTAAGTGACTTGCCCAGAGTCACACAGCTAGTAAGTGTTAAGTGTCTGAGGCCGGATTTGAATTCAGGTCCTCCTGAATCCAGGGCCGGTGCTCTATCCACTGCATCACCTAGCTGCCCCAGCAGAGCTCAATTTTAAAATAAAGTTCAAAGACAAGAAATGAGCTGGAAAAATGAGCAAACAACAACAAAAAAATTGACCATAAAAAGCTACTATTGGTGGCAGGAGAGACTAAAACCAAACTCATAAGAAGACTATAATGCAACAATAGTACAACTAAAGCCTCAAAGAAAATGCTAATGGACAAAAGCCCAAAAAGACTTCCTGGAAGAGTTAAAGAAAGAGATGAGTGGTCAAGAGAAAATTGGCAAAAGAAAGTAATGCTAGAAAATTATGAGAAGAGAATTGACAGCTTGGTAAAAAGGCACAAAAAATATTGAAGAAAACCACTATAAAAATAGAATTGGCCTAATGGTAAAAGAGGCACAAAAATTAACTGAAGAAAAGAACTCCTTAAAAAGCAGAATAGGTCATATGGAAAAGGAGGGGCAAAAATTTGCTAAAGAACAGAACTCTTTAAGAAAAACACAATTGGCCAAATGGAAAAAGAGGTACAAAATTTCACTGAAGAAAATAATTCTTTAAAAATTAGAATTGGGCACCTGCAAACTAATAATTCCATGAGACATCAAGAAATGATTAAACAAAGTCAAGAGAATGGGAAAATAGAGGAAAATGTAAAACATCTCATAGGAAAAACAACTGGCCTGGAAATACATCAAGGAAAGATGATCTAAGAAGTATGGGACTACCTGAAAGTTATAATCAAAGAACATACCATATTTCAAGAAATTATCACTGCCTTGTTATTTTAGAGGGTAAAATAGACATTGAAAGAATCTTTTCACTTCCTGAAAGAGATCCCAAAATGAAAACTCCCAGGAATATTATAGTCAAATTCCAGAACTTTCAGGTCAAAGAGAAAATACTTCAAGTATCCAGAAAGAAATAATTCAAATGGGGTAGCAATCATGATCTCAGACAAAACAAAAGCAAAAATAGACCTAATTAAAAGGGATAATCAGGTGTCGTGTTTAAAATGATTACAAGAGACACAAGTTCAGGGCATATATATTTATCAATATCTACCTGTAAGGAATTGACAAAATGGATTCCTAACTTCTCATGGTACAAAGAGAATGCATGGCTACCTGTCCAGGTTTTTTATCCCTTTTCAATAAGAGGTGGGTCATTATACATCAACCAAATCTAATTGGTTCACATTATTAAAAGTGAATTACATCAGGTCAGAAGGATTGAACATCCCCTTGATTTGGCACAGTATCTCTCTATATAGTAATCAATCCAAAAAATTCAGACCTCACACGGACTGCACCAGGACACTGACTACTATCTGGGTGTGGTCCTGTGGGAGAAAGTGAGTCTGACTTACAGCATGTAACACAAAGAGGAATCTGAAGTTCCCCATATACGGGGAATCAATAATTATTTTCTCACAACCCCCCATCTGATTCTAATTGAGACATGAGGTTTTCCTCAATGAATCACTAACTGATATTAATTACACTTAATCAAAGGGTCTTAACTATGAGGTCTATGGTGGGTAACAATGTGAAAGGGAAAGGGGAGAAACTGAATGATTCATTGACAAAAACTAAAGGGGGCAGTACCCTTTAGTAAGGTCCTGAAGGAGGCATTGAGTCTGGCTGACAGCACATAACACAAAGGGGAATCTGAAGTTTCCCATATACAGGTAATCAGTAATTATTTTCTCACAATGGGAAATAACATTTTGCTATAAGGCACCACAATGAAGTAATATAAATAAAATTTATAGCAAGTTTTTTTTTCTGAAAAAAGTCTCATTTCTCAAACATATAGAGAAATGAGTCAAATTTATAGAAATGAATAGCCATTCCCCAATTTATAAATGTTCAAGGATATGAATAGGCAGTTTTCTGAGGAAATCAAACTATTCACAATCATGAAAAAATGCTCTAAAATGCTATGGATTAGAAAAATGCAAATTAAAATAACTCTGCGGTACCACCTCACACCTATCAGAAATGACAAATGCTGGAGGGGATGATGGAAAAATAGGTACATTAATGGACTGTTTGTGGAATGGTGAACTAGTCCAACCATTGTTGAGAACATTCTGAAACCATGCCCAAAGGACTATAAAACTGTGCATACCCTTTGACCCATCAACATCACTACTTGGTCTGTATCTCAAAGAGATCAAAGACAAATGAAAAGAACCTATACATATAAAAATATATCAACTCTTCTTATGGTGATAAAGAATTGGAAATCAAGGGGATGCTCATCAACTGGCGAATGGCTGAACAAAAGTAGGGTCATATGACTGGGATGGAGAACTATTGTGCTATAAGAAATGATGAGGTTTTAGAAAAAACATGGCAAGATTTATATGTACTAATGCAGAGTGAAGTGAGAAGAACTAGGAGATCACTGTGCATACACAGTAACATCAATATTGTAATCAACTATGAACAACTTAACTTCTCTGATAATTATGATAATCAAAAACAATTCCAAAGACTCATGATGGAAAAAAATGGTACCTACTGAGAGAGAGAACTGATGAACTCTTCAGTGCAAATTTAACTAAAACTTTCTTACTTTATTTTTCTTGTTTTTTTTAAAAATATGGCTAATATGAAATGTTTTGCATGACTTAACATGTATAATTGATATCATATTGCTTGCTTTCTCAGTGGGAGGAGAGTGGGATGGAAGAAGAGAATTTGGAACTCAAAATTTTTTAAAAAGAATGATGAAAATAAATAATATATTTAGGGGGAAAACAGTTGTGAAAGAGAAAAGAGAGAAACCACTCATAAAGTTTCATGACTTAATTGTCAGAAAATGAAGAAGTTGTATGTTTCGGTCCCATAAAATTGCTGAATTTTTCAATTAGTGACATTCAAAGGAGACTCCTAAAATATTTTCTTCCGTGTTCTGCTAATTTCTGTAAATTTTATCATGCTTTCAGAATCGGTATCACCTCTAATTCTCCTCCACCTGATCTATGGGTCATTATTGCTCTTCCCAGACACCTGATACTATATTCTCCAGAATGACAGAAAAGTAATTAGGGTTCAGGAGAAGAAAGTGCTTTGGGGGCCTTTCAGGGGAATAACTAGATTTTACAAAAGGTAAAAAAGAGCCTCTAAGGGCCAGAGAAGTGACAATGCAAAGATGTCTGCTTAGAGCAATGTCTAGGGTCACCAAAGGCCACAGCCTAAACAATACTCTCTACCAGAGGTTCTTAAAATTTGTGTCATGGACCCTTTTGGCACTCTGATGAAACTGATGGACCCCTTCAAGAGAGAGAGAAAGAGAGAGAGAGAGCTATGTATGTATATGTATGTATATGTATACACACATAGATAGACACACACACACACATATATGATTACAAAGGAAATCAATAAAATTTAATACAGTTGTTGAAACAATTATTAAAATGAGTTCAGGGTCCCCAGGTTAAGAATAGTCACTCTATACTAAGTAAATTCAGAAATAAAAGACAGCTAATTAGGAAGGTAAAGATATGTGAACACAAGAGTTTAGTGTTTCTCAAACTGAGTCCCTTCAACTTCATCATGTTCCCTATTAATCAATTTCTCTTTCCTGCCTTATCTCATTAACTTGTTTCCTGCCCATCCTATCCCTCCCTTCATCATCTCTCCTCCTCTCTACCAGGCCTCAAACTTAGATAGATGAAGCCAGTTTAAAATAGACTCCTCATTTTGGAAACATGTAGAAACAGGGGAAGATGTTAATACTGTGTCCCCCTTACATGGAAATGTGATAAATGGTTGGTTAAATTAATTAAATCTTCCTGTACTTTTTTTTTAATACAAGAAAGATGGAGGAATCTTTGCTAGGGCCTTAGGAAGAAAAAATATTGCCTTAATTACTAAATACTTTTAGAAAAATGTATGTGTGCATGTATGTGTGTATATATGATATGTTACATATAACATATCAGGATATGTGTAATATATACATATTATATGAGAATGAGTTTCCATTACCAACTCTGTTATGGTTCCCTGAGTAACTTGGAATTTAGAATTAAATGAGACTTTAGAAATCATTTAGATCAAACCTGTCATTTTATTAATGGAAACCAAAGTCAAGGAAGGGTTAATGACTTGCTCTAAGTATCATAGTGGGTAAGAATGTGTCTCATCTAAACTTTCTATCTCCCATAGTGCCTACCACAGTGCTTTGCACAGAGCAAGTACCTAATGGATATTTGTCAAATTGAATATGCTACCAAAAGTTTAGTATCTGCAGATTCTCATTATGGTGAAACCAGAAAGCAATAAGACAAACTTATACTATCTAACATGTCTTCCAGCAGTAGATTCTATGATACTATAAGTAACTAATGGAAGTCAGTCCCAAAACATATTACCCTCTGAATTGTAATTACTATCAAAATAGTCCTTTTTGAGTGGGTACAATGGGGACTTTCTTAGGGGCAGAAGACAATTAAAATCCCTAAGCAAAGTTTTTCTTAGTGAATCCAAAATTAATAGTATTTATGTTGTACTTTGTTGTTGTCCCTTCAACAGGGTAGGTCAACATACCTTCTCTGCAACTTATACACAGAGAATGGCCTAGACACCTGAGTGGTTAAATGAGACCACATAGTCAGCTTGTGTCACAGAATATACTTGAACCCAGGTCTTCCTGGTTCTACACCTAGCACTTTGAGGCATGCAAAGAGCTTTACAAATGTTAACTCATTGGATACTCACACAACCTGGTAAGGTGGGTGCTATTATTATGAGAACACTGAGGAACAGAGAGGCTAAGTGGATTTCTCAAAGTCAGACAGTTAGTGTCCATGGCAGGATTTTAACTCGGGTCTTCCCTATCCACTGTAAAACCTACCTATCTATCCAGATGTGTATAATATATTTCTATTTACATTAATTTCAGGTAAACATAAGTTGTCATGGAGAATATTTTAAAGTATAAACTTTTAAACTTTTTTAGTATCCTAATAGCTTAAATCACTTTAAAACATTGAAATTCTGAAGAATTCCTTTCTCAATAGAAATGTAAAACAGTATCTACACAATCCATCCAAAAAATTCATTCATATAAAAAGGGAACCAATCTTGAATTTTCTCCCCATATCTTTACAACTCAAAAGACTTAACCTGATTAGCTGATTAAAGGCCGATTGTTAGCATTTAGTATCAGACTTTTACAGCATAGAAAAACCATCTCTTGAATAGATTTTTGATAATCAGGAGCTAATAAAATGAAACCAAAACCTTTTCTACCTATGATGTAACTAAAATGGCCAATCTGGAGAAAGGAATATCGTTAATTGTAATTATTACTATAATTAAGCCTATATTTGGCTAATCACTTAACGTTTATAAAGTATTTTACATGTATTATTATGTTTGAGCCTCACAATAACCCCATGGGTTTGGAGTTGAGGGAAAAAAATGAATCTAAAAAAAGTTAAGTGGCTTATCCACTAGGTCATTCAAGTAAGAAGTGTCTGAGGAAGGCTCTGAATGAAAAGTCTTCCTTATGCTTAGATAAAGAAAACAAAACCAACCCCAAAATACTTAGTTCTCATTCTCCCCATACCTCATTACTCTTCTCATTTAATGACATCCCCAGTACATTTATCTTTGATGTTTTGTTACCTAGAGAGTTAAAGTTCCCAAGTCTTACAGAATTCATAAAGAGCCTTTTTAGGATCTAACACAGAGAAACCACTCTGGGACCAAAAGATCACCCACCAAAAAGTTTTGATAAACTTGAATTTCTTTTTTCCTTAGCTCAAAAAGCATTTTGTTGTTGTTGTTCTTGTTAAGATGCTGATGCTGCACTTGGAGAAACCTTACTCCTATATTTCCATCATCTTTTCATGGCCATTTCCTTTCTTTTTAAAAAAAGTTTTGAATGTTTTTTTGGTCACCTTTTTCCTTTTCATACATTCCTCTTTTCTCCTAAGCACATGACTTTTTCAGGCACAGACCTTGCCTTTCAACTTCAAACTGTGGCAGCAACTCTAGAGATTTTATTATTGGGCCTCAGTTATGGGTATTTTTCATTTTATGAAGATGAGATTATATAATGCAAAGACTCACTTTCTTACATAGCGAATACAGGATAGCTAATATCTGTGCAGCATAACTATGTCACAGACTAAATATTGGATTAGAAAACAACAAATTGAGCAAAAACCATACCAGCCTACTATTTTGGCAATAACGTTGGATGCAATTTGGATCCTTAAAACATCTCCCACCTTCTCTGTAGAGTGGATCACCAGACTTAAAAATCAGGCCAAAAAGTTCAAATGCATTAATAGCACTCTGGAGAAAGCTAAAGCAGAAGAGATCATGCAGGAAAAAGTTGGGACTGGAGCTACACCCTTCCCCCCGTGTAAAGGAAAAGCAAACCTCTCTCTGTAGTCTCAAAATAACTCTCGCTTCCTTTTCACTAAAGAACTGGACAGCTTATCAGATGTCCGAAAGCCCTGTTCCCCCATAACGGTATGACCAGAAGCCCTGAAGACATGCCACACAAAAAACCCTGCTTCCTCTCCAGCTAGAAATGCGGTTTAAAAAAAAAAAAGAAAAGAAAAATTAAGTTTACGTTTAGTGTCGGTTCAGAGAGCGAGTAAATCATGTTCAGAGGATTTGGGAGTAGAATCCTGACTGTGCCACTCGCTACCTGTGTGACCTTCCCTTCTCTGGGCTTTGGTGTCCTCATCTGGAAAGGGGGACAACCGCTTCCTGATCTAACATCTAATTCTGCTACATTCTCTGGGGATCTCAGAGCAGAGGATTTATTGGACTTTGCAAGGTGACAATTCCCCTGCCACACCACTGCCCCTTTGTCGCGCCCCCCGCCCCCCGCCCCACGCAGAGAAAGGGAAGGGAACTTCTTACTTTTTGGAAAGGCATGGAGGAGGCGGAGAAAGCCCAGCGACCTTTCCAACCTGTCGGAGGGACGTCCCCCAACATCCACTCCCACCCCGAGTCTCCCAAGCCCGGCACATAGGACTCGAACCAATCTAACTGGGCGCTTCAGACCAAAACACCAAAACAAAAACCACCTTCCTTCTCCCCGCCCCCCCCCCCCAGCATCCTCCGGCGTCCCCCTGCCCGTGAACCCTCAACACCACGCCCCTCCTGGGCTCAGCGCCCGAGACAGGTAAAGCACCTGCAGTGATTTCCCGTCTCTCCCCCCCCCCCCCAACCAGCCGCTTTGCAGCCGCCCACGCGTTTTTTGTGTGGCCAAGAAAGCGGGGCGGAGACCTGTAACCAGGCGACCTAAGGGTACCCTAGTCAAGGGCTGAGGTGCCTGGAAGGGGCAGCAGCTTTCTCCTCACTCCAGCTGGCTAAGGGTTACAGTCCCCACCTTTTCCTCTTCATTACGGGTCACTTTTCCCACGCCCCCGAAACACACAGTCACAAACACATATACTCACACACATACACACAGCACACACCCGCCGCCTCTCGCCGGTTCTTGGGCCAATCTGACTCTTTCACCTCTAGTCTCAGCACCGTTCTCCGGGCACACAGTAAGCGCTTGATAAATGTTTGCTGACTTGTGCAAATCCGCGTCTTGCATTTTGAGCCCAGACCAAAGATTTTCCTCTCTAAGCAGCCTGTGGCACCTCTCCCGGGACATCGCCTCCTACCATCCCATCCCGATCCACCCACCGAGTCAGTCCCACGACCCCGCTCCGCTACTCACCCTCCTGGCTTGGAAAGTTGGAGTGTCGCGCTGGAGCTCCACGGTGACTTCAGCCCAGTCCTAGGAAGGGGTAGGGAAGGGAGTGAGGGAGGGAGGAGAAGCCCAGGGAGGCTTTGGGGAAGGGGAAGAAGGGAGAGGGAGGAGAAAAGGGGACGGGGATCGGGGGAAAGGTTTCAATGTATCCCGAGTAAAGGGGGAAACCCTTACTTTGTAGTGGCTGTCGGAGGCCCACCAGGGATAGAGGGGTGGCCGCTCTTCCCTGGGCCAGGAAAAAGTCTAGAACAGCCCCAGAGTTTCAAGGCAAGCTCGCACACCCAGCCCTGGGCAGCCAGAGAGGAACTAAGTTGGGTTTCAGGGTTTCAGTTGGTTGAGAGGTTCCCAGCTACTTCCTGGTATTTTGATTTGCATACACAGCCTTCAATGGGGGAGGTGTCCTTTGGGTCTTTTTGGTTTGAAGTCTTACTCTTCTGTGTGACCATCCCGAGGAGTTTAGAGAAAGAAAGAAAGCAAGCAAGGAAAGGGAACCCCGGGCAAAGCCGAGTGAAGACTGGTCACGGGATTGGAGCTGAACTCCGAGACTCAGTTTAGATTGGGGCGGGGGGGGGGGGAGGGGGAAGGGGGTGGACGATATCTATAGGATTCGCGCTGGAAGGGAATTTGGAGAGGATCCATCACTCTCATTTTAAAGTCACAGAGGGGTTACATCGAGTAGTCAGTGGCAGAGAGGATTTGAACTTAGGTTTGATGATTTGGGGGTTCTTTCTGCTAAACCAAGCTGCCTCTGATAGAGGGGAAGGGGAACAAGAGGGGTTTGATATTGGAAACATAAGATGCAACGTCCTAATTAGAGAGGTGGTCTCTGGAGCCAGGAAGAATTCGGTTCAAGTCGTGCCTGTGTGACCCTGGACAAGTCACTTCTCAGTGGCCCGGGGCAACAATCGAAGACTATAAATTGATATGCGAGTGTAGCTAGGCATCGATGGAGGAAGTTCCCGTAAACCAATAAAAATTAACTCGGTTAAAAAAAAAAGAACATGGATGGAAGTTAAGGTTCTAGAGTACATGAAGATCCATTTTTTACAGAGGAAACTGAGGATGAAATTAGTTGTGTTTTGTCCACCGTTACACAGGTGAAGCAGAGTCTGGATTCGAACCCGTGTTTTCTTCAATGCTCATTTCACTCCACCATGACCCTAGATCATATTCCACCTTCCTTCCTGCAGCCAGTTATAGGAATGATCTTTGACACAGCCACACCTATCCTTCAGTCTTAACAACCTAACAATCCCTCAACTGTGAAAGCTCTGGACAATCCTTCTGTCCCCCGGGGCAGTTATAACCTAATCCCAAAGAAGGCACTAACAGCACAACTGGATAGGTGCCTTTAGGGAAATCCCCTCCCCTCCCCCCCCCCAACACCCAGCACAACCACACCCCTTTCCTTCGGATCCTTTCCTGTGACAGGAACCCCTAAAAAGGTAGGCTCTCCCCTCCAGGGAAGTAATAGATGAATAAGAGCCCTGTCTTCCCCTTTCCTCCTTTCTTTGGGAATAAAACAAATCTCACAGGATTATCCCACATGAATGGGTTGCATTTTTTGCATCACAGATCTCATTACCTTATCTTTCCTGGGAAATCCAGCCCTCTTCCTATCTTTCCTTTCTCTGTTAAGGGCCATAACACTCCTGTTCATCCAGATTTTAAGCCTTGGTGTCATCTTTGAGTTGTCACTGTCATTTATCCCACAGATTCAAGAAGCTGGCAAATCTTGTCATTTCTAGATCCACAACATCTCTCATTTTGTCCCCTCTTCTGTTCTCTCCACTCACACCAAATATCACCACGTTTCCAGCCCTTATCATTTCTCACCTGAACCCTTAAGGGGTTCTGATTGGCTTCCTGGCCTCATCTCTCCCTACTGCAGTTCATCCTCCACACACATGCCAAAATGGTTTTCCATAAGTTTATATCAGACCAAGTCATCCCAGGTACTCAATAAACTTCAACAGCTCTTTGTTACCTCTAAGATCAAATATCAAGTCTTCTGTTTGGCATTTAAAGCCCTTCAAAACTTGGTTCTAATCTACCTTCCTAGCCTTATTATACATTACTCCCCTTCATGCATTCCAAGGTGCTACCATACTGGTCCTTTTGCTGTTTCTCATGCTCATACAAAAAAAAAAAAACAAATAAAATATCCAAACACGAATAGAAAATTAAGGGCTAATGTAATGCAGTAAGCAGAATCAGGGAAAGAAAGAGGAATGGATTTATAAGGAAAACTTGCAGCTAAGATGAAATCAGAGACAATTCACTTTTGCTTTTGTTGTTGTATTGTTTATAGTGAATATCAATATACCAAGAAACATGACTCCTGCTGAAAAGTTGTTATGCTCACTGACAGTTATGACCTATTAATTTGACTGTGGCATTGTATATCTTTCAATAGAAAAGTATCCAAATTTGAAATTCACCAGCTTAGCTGTATAGATCAAATTAGGTTAATGAATACTAACCATTACAAGTTCTATTCCGAGAAAATATACAAGCTTGTTTGCTTATTTGTTTTTTTTTAATAATGAAGCATATTCAATGATGTTATTCTAAAGAATGAAAAGGGTTTTGTCATTAAGAAATAAAATATTTTAAAATATTGCTTATTTCACCTTTCTAATTTCTATTTTTATTTACCATATTTTATGTACATGATATATTGATACAATAGTACATGTTTGTAATTTCTAAATATACCTCCAATGTGTACTAAGGTCTTAGTGCAGTTTTAAGTTTTAATAGCTTAAATAGTTGTATATTGAGAATACATGCTAAAAATTGTTTTTACTGAGAGAGGTACATAATCAAAAAAGTTTGGAGACCACTGTCTTAAAGGATCATCTCTACCTGCCTCTCTTTCTGTTTCAGTACTGCTTTACATTTTTCTTTCAAAAACTTTCAAAGACTCCCATAATTTTGGGGGGGTGAGGCAGGGCAGTGAGGGTTAAGTGACTTGCCCCGGGTCACGCAGTTAGTAAGTATCAAGTGTTTGAGGCTGGATTTGAACTCAGGTTCTCCTGAATCCAGGGCTGGTGCTTTATCCACTGCACCACCTAGCTGCTCCCAGACCTCCATGATTTTTAACACCACCTTGCCTACTATGTGAAAAGCCCCTAATCAAGGAATTGGGGATACAAAGAGATCAGATCACTATAACAAAAACCTTGCTCTCAACAGTTAACAATTCAATGGATTTGAAAAGTAACTAAAAAATTTCTATAACTTCAGGGTTTATGGTTCTTTACATAAAGGATCTCATTATTTCCCCACGACAACCCTGAGGCAAATGCAATATATATAATTTTCCTCATTTTACAAATGAGAAATCTTCCCAATATCCCAATGAAGTAAAAACTACAGACATTATTGTGCCAATTATACAGGTAAAGATACTAAGACTGAGAGCAATTAAATGCCTTGCCCAGGGTTACATACCTAAAGTGTCTTGAAGTCTTGTGCCTGACTCTAGTTATCTAGACATCATACCCTGCTGCCTCTGGAGCTATAGTGAGGCTACAAAGATGCATAAGACGTCTCAGAATCTGAGTTGGAAGGAACCTTCAATAATAATAATAATAATAATAATAATAATAATAATAATAATAATAATAATAATAATAGTCTTCATCTTCATTATCTGAATTGTTCAATTTAATTCAATTCATCAAGCATTATTAAGTACCTGATATCTTTTTTTTAAGGCAATTAGAGTTGTGACTTGCCCAAGGTCACACAGCTAGTAAGTGTCAAAGGACAGATTTGGTTGAAGGTCTTCCTTACTCCAGGGCCAGTGCTCTATCCACTGTGCCACTTAGTTGCCCCTAAGTACTTATTCTCTTAAAGACTTTCAATAAAAGGAAAATTTCAAGCTTCATAGATAGCCTATAGCTCTTCAAAAGTTAAGATGTTTTCCCCCATATCAAACCAAAATTCCATCCTGCAATTTCCACACACTGCTCCTAGTTTTACCCTCAGGACAAGAAGAAGAAGAAGTGTAATCTGTCTTTCACCTGACAATCCTTCAAGTGTTTGAAGACAGTTATCATGGTCCCCTAAGTGTTCTCTTCTCTAGGCTCTAGGCTCCAGAGCCTAACATTGGATGATTTTCTATCCCCTCAACATCCTGCTTGCTCCAGTTTAACAGTATTGTTTGAAAATGTGATGCCCCAGACTGAACACAGTACTTCAAATGTGAACCTTCCAGATAAGAATACAAGAGGACACCTAAGTATTTAAATGTATTCATCTCAATATTTCACTGGAATATCATATCCAGCAGTTCAAATCATAACTCATACATGTCTTCTCATCCTGTACAAGTTTTGTCCATGTTCTACCATAGATTTTCCACAGAACATCATCCCAACATTCTGGAGACTTTCCTCCAAATCTTTTTATATTTCATGGGTACCAGTGAAGCAATCAAGTTACCCATCCCTTATATAATCAGAGTGCCCTTTTTTCTGATCACATGTATGTTTCCTCATGCCACTTCTTCAAAAGTCACTGTTGGAAATACGTAGCAATCTACTTCTATACATCTCTCCATTGGCCTTTGTATCACTCACATGTTGATTCTTTGGAGAGCGTGTTCAAGATTTATAATCGTGTAGCATCAGTAGGAGAATGTCTTTTAAAAAAAATGGATTTTTGTACTGAAGATCCGCTTAGGATTCTTGAAAGTAGCATTCAATTTATTAGATATAATCAATTCAATCTAAATATCTCTTGTGTACAAGTTATTAAACTATCCAGTTTACCATCTTTTTCTTATTCAATCCTAGACCCTACATAGTATCCATTTTTAGTTCCTGCCTCAGATTTATGTGTTGATAAACTAATTAAATGAACTAACAGTCCTACTGACTTCCTCCTTCATAGTAAAGAATGGAATACATATGAGTATGCATTCTAAACTAGTATTGCCCTTGTCTGCCATTGGTCACCTAATGGCCAACCTATTGATGAAGTAGCTCTCCACTCTTTAGTAAGTTATTCTCAGACAGCAAAAAAGACAGTAACAGCTGAAGACTCAGAGCGCTGAGGTGCTTTCCAAAAGACCTCCTCCAAGCTGGCATCAATTCATTAATAATTTCTCTTAGTCATCCATCTGGATCTGAATCCACATAACTATTATTTAGTCTACACCTCTCCCTCTTGAATACAAGGACAACATTAGAGACTGTGTTAAACCCTTTGTTAAAATCTAGGTATATTCATATACGAGATTTTCCCCATCTGCCTATCTATTAATCACAAAAATTTAAAGGCAAAGAAATGAGATTAGATTGGCATGTGGAAATGTTGACTATTTGTTACCACAACCTCTTCCGTCCCCTAACTTCACAAACCAAGCCTTTAAGAAAACATCCCAGAATTTCATCGGGAGCAAGCTCGCCAACTTGGAGTTTGCAATCTCTTCCTTCTTTTCTTTATAAAAAGGAAAGAAAAGCCAGAATTACATTTGCCATTTTCTCATCTTACAGCAGTACTCCTTGTTCTCCCTATTTTTCCAAAGGCCATTGATAGCAAGTAGTTCACCATATTCACCATATGTACATTCACCATATTCAGAGCCCTGTAATATATAGTCTTTTTCAGCCTAATGACACGAATTTATTGACAGTAGCAAATACTATTATACCATTTCCTCACCTGATATTTGTGTTCAACCAGGATCTAGTAACCACTTTCCCCCCTATCCTTCTCAGTCTAAAGATCGTTCTCTTTGGCAAAGAAAACAAAAGTTGAGTAGGTCTACCTTTCGTTCTTACCCCATACAGCCCACGAAGCAATCTTACCACATTTGTTTGCTAATTTGTAGTTATGTCTTGCTATCAGCATGGCTGTTTTTTAAAAAATCTTTTAAAAATTAATTAATTAATTATTTGTTTGTTTGTTTTCTGCATAGCTATTTTTTAAAAAATATTTTTGTTGTTATTCCTCACATTATTTTTTTCAAGATTATGATATTTTCTTGCGTTCAACTTTTGTTATATGCTCCTATCTTTATATTTCATACAGGTCTTTTAAACACCTAAATTGGTAGACTAGTTCTTTGTGCATACGTATTGGTTTGTGAGAAGTCCAGGCAAAGTGTTATGAGAAAGTTGATGCAGTAAAGTTCATTTTTATCTTGAGGGCACATCAGGAACAGATGACAGAAAGCTTCATAGAGGAGGAGGGATGAGAGTTAGACCTGGAAGCAAGAAATATCAACAAATAGAGGTGGAGAGGGGATGCCTATTTCACAGAATGAGGGTGGGATGGGACAGTGTAAGCCAGGGCACAGAGATAGGATGGGATGAGATGTGACTTGGAGAAAGAGAATCATCCAGATTGGTTGGAACACTGAGTACTGTAGAGAAAATCCACATAAAATCTTTTGGCCCTCTCTTTGTACCAGAAAAGAAGTCTAAATCATTATGGCATTAAAAGATAAAGTACATTGATATAATGCAATACTATACATGTATTTTATGCACTTCTGAGTTTGTAAACTTTTTCTGTATCACTGTATATCATCTGCAGCTTCCACAAAACTCCCCCCCAAATTCCCATTTAATTTCTTATGCCCACCCACGATAGAGCGATATATCAAAACTGTGATGAGGTAAGTTGTGATGTGGAAGGGATAACTGTATAAGCTCTATATAAAAGTGAATTCATGTGAAATATTAATTTTAACCCCGTTAAGGTGCTTACTCTGATGCCTCATCATGGTAGAAAAATGGTACTGAATCCATAAGTCTATGATTATGGAGTCAAAGCTTTGGCAATTCCTGCTAAGCCATAAAGACTTTTTGAGTTTGGCTCAGAGTTGTAGAGTATTTCAATAATCCTCATACTACTGTAGGGAAATTCGAAGAGGGGATCATCACCAGATGATTGTTATCCAGGTGCTAAATTGTTTGTCAAAGCACCTCATTAAACCATCTGGTAATCCAGAGGTTCTTAACCTTTTCTATGTCATGGACCCCTTCTGCACTCTGGTCCCTTTCTCTGAAAAATATTTTTAAATACATAAAATATAATACAATGGATTAAAAAGGAAATCACTTATCTTGAATTAGTTATTAAAATATTTTTAAACCAAGTTCACAGACCTCCCTGAAATCTATCCAGAAACCACTTTGGGGTCTGAACCTCTGCACTATACATCATTGGAGGAATCACCCACACCAATGACATCTACTGATACTTGGAATATTGAAGTCATTGTTACTATGTAGAAAACTGACCTTTTCTATAAAGCTTTCCCTTACTGTTCAAGTCCTCAATCAATCCTTTCTCTTTTTCTGAATCTAGGTGGTGAAGTAGATAGAGTTCCAGGCCTGGAGTCAGGACAAATCATCTTCCTGACTTAAAATGTGGCCTTAGATACTTACTAGTTGTATGACCCTGGGCAAGTGACTTAACCCTGTTTCCTTATCTGTTAAATAAGCTGGAGAAGGAAATGCCAAACCCCTCCAGTATCTTTGCCAATGAAAATCACAAATGAGGCCACAAAGAATTGGACATATCTGAATAGCAACAACAGCTTCTTCTGAATTCCTCCTACCTCATTTACAGTCAGTACTGCCTAATTTGTCACTTAATTATTTGCTGTGTTGTGTTGTTTGTATTTGTCCATATGGGATAGATCTGAATTTTGAGGACAGGTATGATAGATATATTTCCATGTCTCCACAGCGCTTTGCACAGCAACGTTGAGCACTGGAGACTCATTTCCTAAACACTTGTTGATAGTTTGATTTATTTGTTGCAACAATATTAGCATGTGGAACACAGAGTACTTGCCTTTGTCCTTATTTGTAGAGACAAAGCACGTTTAAGAAAAAGAAGCAAGAAATCTTATAAAGCAACAAGTAAACAATAAGTAACAAAGTAAGCCCACAAGAGAAGAACAACTGTATCATATAAATCAGGGAAGATCTCTTGGATCATCAAACAATTAATCAACAAGTTCACAAGAATTTATTTATTAATCACCTACCTAAGTGCCAAGCTCTGTGTTAGGTGCTGGAGATACAAACACAAAATGAAATGGACTCTGACCTCAAGAAATTTATAATTTGGTGAGAAGAAACAAAACAGTCATCAGTGAATAAACATTACTTACCATTTTCCAAGTATTGTGCAAAGCTCTGGGGATACAAAGAAATGCAGAAAACAGTCCCTGCCCTCAAGGAGCTTACAATTCTAATGGGGGAAAACAGTTTATAAACAATGAGGCACACACAAGACATATGAAGAATACAGGAGGTAATCTGAAAAGAAAAGTCTGTAACAGCTGGGAAAATTGATAGAAGCCTTCAGCAGAAAGTGAAATTTGAATAGACTCTTGAAGGAAGTCAGAGAAACCAAAAGGCAAAGGCAAGGGGACAGGGTATTCCAGGCATTGGGGGCAGTCAATGTAAAGGCAAGGAGATGGGAGATGTAGCAGTTGTGTGAGAGGATCATTAAGTATGACAGTTTGGCTGGACTATGGGATCCATGAAAAGGATTGGGGTTTGTGAGAGAAAGTGCAACCAGTACTGGAAAAGATGCCCAGGGATTCCTGGTCTCTTCGAGTACCAGAAAATGAAAGGAGTGTGAGGGAAATAGGTCCAACATAAAGGAAAGTTTATTTATTATGGAACAGGAATTCTAGAGGGTACAGTGAAAGAGAAAAAATAGGTTATGAATAGGATAGAGTTAAGGTAAAAGAAAATGAGAATGGGTGGCAGGGATTAGGAATGGAATAATTTCCTCTTAGGCATTCAGAGATTTGGGATCATTGGCATTGGAAAAAAATAAAAGGAAGTAGAAAATTGCTTAACCATCCTAGGGGAAGAGTCTGGGAAGTTGGGAGTAACTCCACTGATTATAGTAAGCAAATAGAATATTTTCAGTCTTGGTGCCCCATTAGTATTCTGACATGGCTCTGGTAGTATTTTGTTTGTAATTTTTTGTTGGATTTGTCAGGTACAGGTCAACTGGCCTCTCTCCATGTGATAAATTGGTGAGGTGTAGACAGTGGTGGTGAGGTATAGATAATGACCTGGTAGAAACTTATTCTCTAGAGCACCATCAATTTCTTCTAATTATGATTTTGGGTCATAGAGTCTGACTTGCCTCCTGCTGATCTCTTACTCCCCTAGCCTTCAGATTTGGCAAAATAAAGTAAGTAATAGCTCTTTTTGGCTAAAGAGAAAGAGAGCTGTGGATAGGAGGAACAGACTGAAAGGGAGGAAAAATGTGTTCTTTGAGTTTATAAAGGTTTTCAGAAACACT
Source organism: Dromiciops gliroides (assembly GCF_019393635.1). Classification (NCBI taxonomy): domain Eukaryota; kingdom Metazoa; phylum Chordata; class Mammalia; order Microbiotheria; family Microbiotheriidae; genus Dromiciops; species Dromiciops gliroides. Next base: position 264,600,685 of record NC_057861.1, on the reverse strand, counting down.
TTGGTAGTAAGATTTTATATACCAGTCAATATTTGACACAGGTCACAAGCAGTCTATGTCTGCATGTTTGTTGGAGGTCACAGCTCTATCACGTCCTTTTTCTCCCCTGCCCTTCCCTTCCCTGTCCCTACCTTTGATTAAAGGTCACCATGGAGATGGTGATTCACCCCTTCCCATCTTTTCACTACTTCAGGCAGAGCAAATGATGGCATGTGGGTGGGAAGAAGAAGAGACAAAACTTCCTTAGAAGGAGAATAGGGAAGTCCAGCTCTAGGCAAAGCAGTAGAGTAAGTAAAGTTTTTCTTTAGTGCCCTCCCTTTCTGAATCTATTTCCCCCGGCTCTCCTCCCATGAATGATCTCCAGCAGCTTCCCCACCCCCTTCCCTCTGACCTCCAGATGTTGGGGATTTAAAATCCATTCTTCTGTCTATTCTCTGTCCTCTCTCTGGAATGACTAACTCTCATGGTCAGAAGCAGCGTGGTTGAATATGAAGAGGCTCTCTACTGGGCTGCGGGAAGTCAGACACAGGACCTATGAGTACAAGTTTGTATATTTGAAATGAAGAGACAGATAAGGAATAAACTGAAGAAATTAAAACACTCATTATAATCATCAAAAAAGTAAAGAAAACAAAAGCTATAGAGTTTAGTTGTGTAAGAAGCACCACTATTTCCAACATTGTGAATGTATAATTACCATTTAATAAAGTGGAAATCACGTGGATTGTTGGCTATATGGTCAAATTCACATTCTCATGTTGTATTTGATTAGGACACTACTCATAAATGCTCTGATCTCAGGATTTTGCTCATATAACTCAGTCACCTGCTCATAACTTAAAAAAATAATAAAGGAACTGTATTCAACATACTTCTAGTCTAGGACTGTGCTGGGTCCTCAGGAGAGGATTCTGGTTTGGATAAGGATTTGAGGGAAAGTGAAACTATTAACATTTAGCAAACCTCTACTACTACTACTACAATTTATTGACATCAAAGAGAACCAGTGGTGAAAAAGATCCAGCAAGGGCATATTTACAGTGTAGACATTATTCCAGAGTCCCAGTCTTTGTTCTCCTCTTGGGATACACAGTAGCACAAACTCAATCTCAAAACTGGTCTGCTTTGCCTAGGACTTCAGATTGATTTGAGTGAATTGGCCCACTCATGCACAGTCTTACCTTCTTTTATATTTGGGAGTAAACAAGTGCCTCAGATGTGCTTTACAAATTTACCACTCTAATGTAACAAAATCTTCTATAGGTTATGTTGGCCTGACTCCAGCATCCTGATCATGGCAATGCCATGACAGCACTACGACTGTGAACAAAAACCTTATGAATATACTGATAATCAATCATCCTTACAATAAAGGCCACGTAGGGGCAGCTAGGTGGCACAGTGGATAAAGAACCAGCCCTGGATTCAGGAGGACCTGAGTTCAAATCTGGTCTCAGACATTTGACACTTACTAGCTGTGTGACCCTGGGCAAGTCACTTAACCCCAATTGCCTCACCAAAACAAACAAACAAAAACCAGTAAAGGTCACCTGAGTTGCCACCGTTTCTTTGGTGCCTTATAACTGAAATATATTCATTCAATAGTTAATTTCTCAGTTTATTTAAACTTGTCTATCCTACTACCCCACCCCAGACCCCTTTCATTAGAAAGGTCCAAATTTGGCTCTCTGGCATTGGGGAAATACAATCTTTGGTAAGATATGACTCCTGACTTTGGGTGTGTCTTGCATTGTTAGTTCAATAGTTTATACATAATGTTCCTTAGAAGTCCTATTTATTTTTACATGTTATTACAAAGTTCCAAGGATGCTACTGTACTAAAAATATAACTATCATATCACAGCCCATTCCTTGTTTATACTAATTGTAGTTTGTTCAAATATATTTTTTAAATCCAATTTTGAATATGGGTCAGAATTACAAAGTGGCAAGTAAGATCCAGTCAAGTTAGACATTACGAATGTATTCACTCTTACTATTAGAAAAAATTTTTATTATCTTTTAAAAACTGTTACTCATTTAGTTTAAAAACAACTACAAATGGGAACTACTATGAATTTCAGAAAGTATTCCCAGACTTACTGAAACCCTACCTAGAAAAGTGCTTTATATAACTAAGCTTCTATGGATTAGTAATCTGGTGTGAGAGCTTGCCAGGCCCTTTCAGGGCTGCCCATCCACTTTTGGTATCCAAATTCACCCAAATCTCACCTGTAGCTCCAAGAAGCTGTAGAGTTCACAGTGGCCATACCCCAGTAAAACCATCTTGGCAGGTTGAAGGTAACCAACAGGCCTCAAACCTGTTGGTGAGTTAGGAAGATGTCTACCCCAAGCATGTGAAAACTTCCCCAGAATGAGTGGATGAGAACAATTTGTTCTAACATCCATGAAGGCACCTGAAGCTGGCACTGTATAGCACTTAGACCTTGGCTGGACATTGAAAATGTCAAGGTCAGCGACTGCATCCTGAGTGATTGCCAGTGATCTTGACTTTTGTATTGCTACTGTACTTCAATGACTCTGGAAGAGAGGAGGCTGACAACTTTATGCAACCCTGCCTCACTTCAATTCACAGCAAATCAAGATATTATCCATGATGCATTGGTCCTCTTCAAAATTGAAGGATGAACAATAATAACTTAGCCTGGAAAGATTGCTATCAACAGTCCCAGCCCTTTTTAAACCTTGTGAGAGATGGTATTGGTAGTAGTACTTATGTGTGGGAGTGATGTGAGAGGGAAAATTAAGGAAAATGAAACATGTTCATTGTGTGCCTTTTTAGAAAAGGTTGAGAACAAGGCACCAAAAAATATTTCCCAAAACAGTTGGTGTCAGAGGGGTTGTGGGAAGATGGCACACTAATTACACTGTGATAGAACTATCAATTGGTCCAACTGTTCTGGAAAACAATTTGAAATTATGCAAGATAAGTGACAAAACTACTCATCTCCTTTGACCCAAAGATTCTGCTACTGCGTGTATAACCTCAAGGAGGTCAACAAGAGAAACAAATATCTAAAATAATCATTTTCAATAGTAGCAAAGAACTAGAAACAAAGTGGATGTCTATCAATTCATAAATGGCCAAACCAAGTGAGGTATGTAATTTGGCAATTAGAAATGGTGAACAAGAGGAAGGCAGAGAAACATGTGACTTCTGTGAAGTGATACAGAATAAAGAAAGTAGAACTGAAGAACAATATGCACAATGGCTACACAATGACTACCACAATGTAAATGACAGGATAACTGAAAAGAAGCTGAGCTCTGAGTAATTAAAAAATCAGTAATTGTTTGAGAAAATACATAAAACACACCTCCCTCCTCTCAGTAGAGAGATGGGGTTCTAGAAGGGCACAATATTGCATACACGATGTACACTATTAGACATGGTCTCTGCATTGTTGTTGTCACAGCACTTAGCCCAATGCCTGGCACATAGTAGGTGCTTAATGTTTATTAAACTGATTAATTGTTGTTGTTACAAGGAAGGATACATTTGGTGGGGGATGGAGGCAGTGGAGAAAAGTAGTTAGAAATGAATATAATTTTAAAACAAAAGGCATCAATAAAACATTTGAATTTGTTTGAAAAAAGAAAACATTCTATGAAAAGCTAGGATCCTTTATGATAGAGTTAACAAAGATTGTATTATATGCCTCACAGATTTTGCATGAATTTTTATCTATCTAAAACAATGGGTACCCTGTGACCATTGTATTCCATGATATACTTACTTAGTATCTTTATTTGAATACTTGTTTAAACATGCTCACTTTCTCTAAAATTGTTTTACACTGGAGGCCCAATAAATAACTGTTATTGGACCCATACTGTGAGAATACTTTATAGATCAAAGAATTCCTGTTGAAAGGGACTTCAGAGGTCTTTTTGCTTGAAGGCCTTTAGTTGGGAGCAACCCATTTTATCTAGAGGCATCCTGAGACCCTTCTGAGGAACTTTAATTCTAAGGAAGGGGGCAGCTAGATGGCACAGTGGATAGAGTGCTGGGCCTGGTGTCAGAAAGATCTGAGTTGAAATCTGACCTCACACATTAACTAGCTGTGTGTCCCTGGACAAATCATCTAACCCTGTTTGACTCAGTTTACTCAAATAGAAAATGAAATGGGGGAGAAAATGGCAAATCACTTTAGTATCTTTGCAAAGAAAACCCAAAATAGGGTCTCAAAGAGTCAGACACAAGTGAAATGACAGAACAACAGTACACCAAATTGAGAGGAAGTTTTTCTTACATCAAATCCAATTCTGTCTCTGCACCTTCTCTTCATTGCTCCTAGTATTATTGACCTCTGGGGCCAAACAGAACAAGTCTAACCCTCTTCCACAGTAGCTTTTAAAATATTTGAAAACAGTTATCATGTATCTCCCCTCCAGGTCTCTCTCTATTTCTCTGTCTATCTCTATCTGTTTGCTTGCCTGCCTGCCTATTTCTGTCTCTCTCTGTCTCTGTCTCTCTTTTCCCTCCCTTCCTCCCTATTTTGGGTACTTCCTCCCCCTCCTCCCTCTCCTTCTATCACTGGCTAAGCTGAAATTAGGTTAGCCCAACCATTCAGGCTTAAATTTTCAGCAGCCTCATGACCAGAATAGCCTCCCCACACCTTAAAGAAACATTCTAGACTGCGTATGTGCTGCTATATCAACTGCCTAGTATATTAAGCACTAAATGTGGTTGTCAAAGAAAATAGAGGTACTCTGGTGAGAGGAGAAAGAGGGAGAAGGAGCTGTAGCATTAGACAGCAGGGGTACAAATATCCCTGCCCTCAAATGCAAAAGAACAGCTCACAAGACCCCTATTCTCAACAACAGAACTCTTTGCACCCCATTAACTATCCATATAAAACAATACAGCTTCTGCCACACTCTCTCCTCCTCTTCTCTCCTCTCTTCTTTTTTCTCCATAAATACTTGCTGGATGATTAATTAATGTCAAGCTGGCTCTTCTTCATCACCAGTTTTTTTTTCTTCTCTCTCTCTAAATGTTCACAAACCATCCCTTAAATAATATTTAATCCAGGGGCCCCCAGTGCCTCTGGACTCACATGGTCTGGGTTCAGTCCTGGAGGCTCTTTTTTTGTCCCATTGACCCCATCTGGAGGTCTCCAGAAAAATCTCTAAATGTATTTATAGTATAGCTCGTGTTTAGATTTGCCCAAATGAGGCTAATAACAGGTCCTTAATTCATGCTTAGGCACTAAATTAATATGGGGGGGGGGGCTTCTGAACAAGCACCTAATTTATACTAGATATAAATTGTCCAAGAAACTCATGTAAATAGTTGGGGGGATAGGGGACTGGCAAGATCTAGGTCACCTGCCCTTCCCCACAGCCTTCCAGAAACAGGGGCCATAAACGCAAGCCCTTTCTCCCAAGCATAGTGCTGAAGAAATGTCCTTTTGCCTAAACTCTTGAACTTGAGAACTTTAAGTTAGGGATATGGGAAAGTTCTTTCTGGATCTCCCCTCTAAGACTGCAGGCAAGTACTATATGTGTCTCTGCCATGTGCTCCTGCATAACTTGTATCTAGGATCTAGCTGCTTTGAGTAGGGAGTGTTTGTCCACACAGTTCCTAGTATCTGATCTATGCTCAGAAGAGGAAACAAAAGCAAAACATACCAGTAATTTGAGGTATAGGAACTTCAGTCCATCAGAGCAAGTACATACAAATTGCCCCATCTGCTTTTCCTGTAAGTTGCCATTATTTTTTCCAAACAGTGGAAGAAAGAAATCCCATCCTTTCCTGTCTCCTACTTATTGCAAGAAGCCATAAGAGAAAGGCCAAGAGAGGGTCCTGAGAAGATAGCAAGAATATCTTTTATAAAGTTTGGGCTGATTTTTGGTTGTTAGTCATCAGAGAGGAGGAGGAAGCTACTTACTGGGAGCCAATCAGAGCAGTTCCCTGTGTTGTCTTAACAAGACTTCAGTGGACATGCCTAGCCTGAATGGGCATCCCTCTCTTTTAGATGCCAGCAGACAAAGGTCATTACCTTGTATTTTCATCAGGTTGATTGGGGAACTCATACATTTGATTGTTTCTTCTGAACCACCCTTCAACCCCCCATACAAAAAAAAATATTCTAGAATTTTCCCAGGAATTAAAGTCAAGCTCATTGACTAACGTTTCCATTCTGTTTCCCCTTTTTAAAAAATTGAGGGGCAGCTAGGTGGCGCAGTGGATAGAGCACCGGCCCTGGAGTCAGGAGTACCTGAGTTCAAATCCGGCCTCAGACACTTAACACTTACTAGCTGAGTGACTTTGGGCAAGTCACTTAACCCCAATTGCCTCACTAAAAAAAAAAAATTGAGACATTTTCTCTTATTCAATCCTGTATCTCTTCTGTTCTCCAACATCTTTATTTCTTTCTTTTTCTTTCTTTCTTTTTTTTTGTGAGGCAATTGGGGTTAAATGACTTGCCCAGTCACACAGCTAGTAAGTGTCAAGTGTCTGAGGCCTGATTTGAACTCAGGTCCTCCTGAATCCAGGGCCAGCATTTTATCCACTGTGCCATCTAGCTTCCCCCTCTCTTCATCATCTTTCAAAGAACACTGACAGTGAACCAGAATCACAGCAAATGGGTCATCTAGTAACAAATGTAAGTTCTTCTAGATCTGGTGAGTTGAAGCCATCAACAGCAACTAGCAGCTTTCTCTATTTTCCTACTTATCTTAGGTTTCAACTCCCCATCAGTGGTTTAAAAAAAAAATCTACCCTTATTATTCTCCTTAGAAGAGAAAACCAAAGCAAAATTAGTTGGCAAGTGGCATGATCTCAGGGTTTTTTGCCTTCTTAGTTGCTCTTCTCTGGATGATCTCCAATTTATCCATTTAAAAATGTTTAATGTTTGTCTCAACCTATGAACTTTTATGTGGAAACTCCCTCTATCAAAACAAATGGTAACTCTTTAGTAACTTATAGTCCTAGAGAGTTGTCTGAAGCACTGAGGTTAAGTGCTTTACACATACTTGCACAAATAATTTGTATCAGAGGAAAGATTTGAACTCAGGTGTTCTTTATTCCAAGGTTGGCTCTCCATCCACTATATCACACTGCATTTCTAGCTGTCTAGTGCATCCAACAATGTGGCAACCAAAGCTGACACAGTACTCCAAATGTGGTCTGAAGAGGTCAGAGTATAATGAGACTATCTTCATTTGTTTAATGTCTAGTCACCAGACATTCATTAAATGTTCATGTACTTTATAGCAGAAGTGGTAATAGTAAGGATGAATTGCTGAGTCATTTTAATGGGGATTGAGAGCAAGGAGGGATTAATGGTGATTCTGAGAATATAATATGGATTACTTTTTCCATCACCAAAAAACCTGGTTCAAGTACTTTTTACCTTATTGCAATGACTATCTGACCCATCTCCATTCCTTCTTTCTCCTCTGCAATTCATATTATACAGATAATCTTCTTAATCTCATTTCTCATTGCTAACTAAGTAAAATTCCTTAGTTTGATATGCAAGATTCTCCACAATCTGTTCCCAACTTCCCTTTTTAGCCTCATATAAAATTATTTCCCATCACATACTCTGAGTTCCAAATTGGACTATTCATCATCACTGGAACTCATGACTTCATCTGTACCTCTTCTCTTGAGGTTCCCTATAACGAGAGTATCCTCCTCACGAAATATCTGTTAAAATGTATTTTTTAAAAATGTCCATAAATAAGCATGAGTATTTGAATATTAATGTACTTGTACAAGAGAGGACAAGAAAAAAATACTAAGAAAATGAACACAAAAATAGACATCAATAAACACATTTGTCTGTGCCTATATTTGCTCTTACTTTTCAATCATTAAAATTCTCACCTTAAAAGATGCCTGTATTGCTTTCAATGTAGCACTAGCCACATTACTTTTGTTTCCTTGATATGTTTTTATTTGATTTATTATTTGTATAGTATAGATTTGTTGCTATAATTGTTTTTAGCTATACAATTATAGTAAATATATGTGTGTATTGTTTTTGCTTCTGCTTTTTTCCAATCCACATTACATATATCTTTCTGTCTTTCTTTAAATTATTTATATTCATTTTTCTTATGGTTTAGTAATATTCTATTACATCCATATGCCTTAATTTGCTCAACTTGTCTCAATCAATGGACAACTACTTCGTTTTCAGTTTTTCTATCCTTGTTTATATCTGTTGAAATACTCCCCATAAATTGTCATCTCTGCCATGCAGTCTTCCCTGTTCCCAGTAACTCAGGTTCATGACCTTGGAGTAATATTTGACTCTTCCTTTTTCATCATAATCCCATGTCCAAGGGATTATGAACAAAAATGACTGATTCTACCTCCATAATATTTCTGGCATCTATCTTCCTCTTTACACTCCCACTGCTATGCCCTCAGATCAGACCTTCATTGCCTCTCATCTGGGTGACAAATACAACCTCTAACTAGAATCTTTGCATCAACTCTTTCTTCTCTACCATAAAGACTAGACAGTTTCCAAAATAATTTTCCTAATGGATCCTTGTTCCAGAGGGTCTCTCCTCGAATAAAGGAGTTTGAGGACTTCTAAACTTCTTTTGATTGATTTTCTTTCACCCAGGTAAATCTTGAGAATACTAGTATCTGGCCCTTCCCAATGTCAATTCCAGTTCTCTTTATAAATACTCAGGCTCATAAGGCAAAAACCCTAGATTAGATTTTTACTTACATAGTAAAAAAAAAAAAAATCACTTGTATCTGAGCCTAGTGAGAGATAGGAAGGCCCTTTGCTATATTTAATATGTATCTCCTTTACCCTTTATAATCCCTTACAATCCACAGTAATAATAATTGCACTTCCTACCTGCAAATTGGGCAGCTAAGTGGTGCAATGGATAGAGCACTGGACTTGGAATAAGAAGACTCATCTTCATGAGTTAAAAAACTAGCCTACAACAGTAGTTGTGTGACCCTAGTCAAGTCACTTAACCTCGTTTGCCTCAGTTTTTCATGTGTAAAATGATCTGAAGAAGGAAATGGCAAACCACTACAGTATCTCTGCCAAGAAAACCCCAAATGGGGTCATGAAGAGTTGGACATGACTGAAATGATAGCACAACAACACCTGCAACTTACTAGGTGCTAGGGATATAAAGATGAATATTGGCATAACCCCTGCCCTCAAAGAGCTTAAAATCTAATACTGGGATAAGAAATGCACACAAATAAAATCTGATTGGATTGTCACAACAACCCTGAGAGATAAGTGCTATTATTGTTCCCATTTTATACTTGAGGAAACTGAAGCCAGTGGAGGTTAAATGACTTATTCAAGGTCACATAGCTAATAAATGGATGAGGCCACATTTGAACTCAGGCCTTTCTGACTCCAGGCCCGACACTATACATACTTCCATTTAGCTTCTGGTACCTTCTGGTACCTCAGTGATGGAGTAGATATGATGGTTGTTCCTGGTACCATCTTCCACAGTAGTTCTCCCTCCCATCATTCACCATAGAATCTTCATTCCCAGAAGGCATCTATCTACTGATTCATCTTTTCCCCTTGCTTCCTTCCACTGTCATGATCCTCACCACTGTCCCTGCATTCAATTCTGTTTCCTCACAATCAGGTCTTATTCCTCAATACAGTTTCCTCCTAGGTAGCTCTCCATCTGTGGATGCTTCAAAAATCCAGTACTCTTTTCTATTTCAGAAGGCATCAAGGATCCTTCTCACTGGTGTTCAACTCTCGCTCCACAGATGCTTTTTGGCATTTTCTCCTTCTCTGCATGATATTATGACAATTTTTGAACAAGATAACCATGGTTGGATGATCTGGAATCCTAACTGACTTTCTGTAGTTCTATTTACTTCTGTTGTTTTACAGAACCTCACATCCTCCAGATAAAGGCCCTATTCAGGTGTTCTGGGAATTTTTTTTACTCACTTTTCTCAGACAGTTTCCATTTTTCTGTTTCTAGCCAAATTAAGATGAATCATCCCATTAATTTCCTCATTCTCCTAGACTCTAAGAAATACACTTTTTCTTTTAGGTCTTTGGGAGGTTACAACACTCTAGCTATTCCAATTTGTCTTTCCATTCCCAATTTCCTTCAGGGTAATTGGGATGAGCCCTGCAGATTAGCCCATGTCTGCTTCAAAAAAATCACTTGTTGAACATGCTCTGGAACTCCTCTTCCAATTCCCACCAGTATTGGCAGGTTGGGTGCCCAGAGTTAAGCTGACTACTCCCTCAAAATTCATGAGACCCTGAGGGGCTGGGAGGGAGAAAGTTTTCTAATGCTATAGATCATTAGCCACCATCAGCCTGTACCCACCACCACCATGAGTACCATTTGGCATCAATTATTAGTCAGATTTAATTAGTATTTAGAAACAAATATTAAGGTGATAGAGTAAGAACAATTTGTTCAACAACCCCCCCCCCCAACTGGAAGTTTCCTACAAGCACATACAGAGCCAAAGGGAAAGTAGTTTCAAGCTTAGAGTACATGTGGCACAGGGTAATTCACACTTTCTGGAAGTCCTTTTGATGGAAGTCCTTTTTTTCCCCCTTTGTGGGGACTCAAGAGATTCACTTTAGGTGTGGTATAGCTTTCTGCTGGGACATTTCCAATATCCTACAAATGCCTTTCTTTAGCATGTTGTTTGTCCTGATGTAGACACTACTACCAGTCTTTGCTATTTTTGGAAACACTACTAAGATGCCAGTGAGAAGCTGAAATCCTTTGTCCCTCTAAAGTTCATAAAGTTCTTAAGGACGGAGGCTCTACCCTTCTCCCTGACCCCAAGCAACATCATCTCTGGGGTGTGGCTACTACTATTATCTCTTTCAAGGTTCCAGATACTCAGAAGCTTTGGTTCTGAACTGGCTATAAAAACTGGCTGAAGTTTCCTCAGCAAACACCAATAAACTTCTAATGTAGTATCATATCACTTCATTCTTTATCTTTGCTCCTTCCAAACTGATTAACAAGGTTGTTAAAAAAAAACTTAATGTTTTTGATTGACTGATTCAATAGAGGTATTCTTTCCTCGTTAGGGTATTGGTGCTATAGCTTTCTTTTAGTTATTTTAAGTGAATAGATAGATATATTGGTTCAATCAAACTGTCCATACCTTTACATGCTAGAGAAGCAAGGGGGCAGGGCTGGGGGGGGGGGGATTGTGTTCCTACAAAGCCAAGAATCTTCATATCCCCATTATGGTCTGCCCTGATCATGTTATTATTCCCTTGCTCAAAGTACTTCATTGTTCCCCTTCTTCTTATAGGATAAAATACAAACTACTTACCCTGGCATTTATGATTCTCCCTAATCTGGCATCAACAAATGCCTTCTTTCACTCTAATTCCTTCCACACACTTCATTTTTCAGCCATAATGTCCCATGACATACTTATCTGACTCTTTGTATATGCTTTCCTTTGTGTCTGGAATGATTCCCTCCAGATCTATGACTGCTGAAATCCTCTTTTTTCAAGGCCTAAATTAGGTGCCACCTCCTCTATGAATCCTTCTCAGATATCCCCAGGCAAAAGTGATATCTCACTTTTCAGATTTCTTATAGGACTTTACCTGAATCTCTCCTTTTTCATCTATCATATTCTACCATATATTATACTTAATTGTTTGGGGGGCAGCTAGATGGCGCAGTGGTTAAAGCACCGGCTCTGGATTCAGGAGTACCTGAGTTCAAATGCGGCCTCAGACACTTGACACTTACTAGCTCTGTGACCCTGGGCAAGTCACTTAACCCCCATTGCCTAAAAAAACCCAAATACTTAATTGTTTGTGTACCTTATCTATTAAATTTTAAGCTCTTTTGAGGCAGGGTTTACGCCGATATTCATCTTTTTATCTCCTAGCAGATAACTTGTATACAGGAGGTACTTAATAAATGTTTGTTGAGGTTGCTGAAGGAATAAATCAATGAATTCGTGCTCTAAGTTCCTAGAACTTTCTCTCTTTGTTTTTGTGAACATTTTTGTATTGTGTTTGTGACTTTGTTAAGAATTTAAATGGACTAAACAAAAATAATCCCAATAGAAATTATTATAAAATAAATAACAACTAACATTTATATGGCATCTACTATGTGCCAGATAGTGTGCTAAATGCCTTATTAATATTATTTCATTTGATCTTCACAGCAATCCTGTGAGGTAGATGCGATGATTAACTCTATTTTACAGTTGTGAAAACTGAGGTAAATAGAGATTAAGTGTCTTGCCTTGGGTCACACAGCTTCTATCTGAAGCCGGATTTGAATTCAGGTTTTCTTGTTTCCAAACATAGAACTCTCTTGTACCACCTAGCTCTTAACCCCATCTCCCTCCAGAAACTGTGGGAGAGAGAAATTTCCCTTAAATATCCATGTGTATTCCAAGCTTCCTTGTTTTCTGCCTGTGGGCAGCCTTTGAATTAGTCAGTGTTTTATGTATTTTCTTTATCTTTTTATGGGCTCTTGTGAGTCCTTTGTACGGTCTACAGTTTTCTGATGGGGGAAATAAAAACTGTTCTCTATATAACACAATCTGTTGTATTGATCACCAGAACTGGGGACCCTAGTACCTACGTTTGCTAAAATATAGACACAAACTACATTTGGAAAATTTCCCAGACTAAATTCTGATTAGGGATGATGAGTCAAAGAAAATTACCTTTTATATAACTCCAGTTGGAATGATATCAGAGCTAGAAGGCTGGGGGGTGGGGGGAGGTGAAATGGTGGATGATGGGGCCAGAATATATATGCAAAGTCAAGGGGGAAATGTCTTCAAGCTCAGAGTATGTGTAGCAGAAGAGTCATTTACAACTCTTGAAAGTCCTTTTGCTAGTGTTCTCACAATGTTCCCCTCCTATATAGTGTGGCTTTTCTTCTGAGCTCTTTGTAGAGCCCTGAATCTCTTTTCTGCCTGTGCCCCATCTGTTCGCAGCCTTTGAGGCAGACAGTGACAGCTACCAGCCGCTGATGTTCCAGGGATGCTTCTGGGACACCATGAAAAAAGTCCAAACCCTCTGTATCTTCCCAGTATATAAGGTGCTCCTCCAAACAAGGTTAGGGGAAGAGGACAAGACTGAGGGGCTCTCCTTTTCCCTTTTCCACACCCAAGAAGTTCCTTCTCACTGGGAAACCCTGTCCTAAGTCAGAATTCACTTGAATTTCTCTATGTTTGCAGATTTTCAAATCTCCAATTCTGACAAGCTTGATGGTTTTATACAGGTGTCAGAAGGCTTGACCAAGTCCCTCAGGCAATCTTAACAGATTTTTTTGTGGAACCTGAGGAGGTATCCAGGCCTAGTCCATACCTAGTGAACAATACAGATGTTCTCACCTGATAAATTTATTATAGACTAAGTGGGGATGGTGTGAGGGTGTGGGATTTCCATCCTTATGCAAGGTAAATTTAAATTTATAACAATACAATGATAGTTAAAGGATCTATAATAACCTTATGAATATACCTTTCACTGGTGTAGATTGTAACTCTCAATGTTTTTTCATCCTATATCATTCTTATCAAATGATAGAATATTTGTAAAGAGCTTAGCCCAGTGTTTGGCACATATTAGGTTTTATATAAATGTTTATCATTTTCCCTTCCCTTCTTCCCTCTTATCCTTGTCTTTCTTTAATATTGTATTTTCCCCAATTATATGTAAAAATCAATTTTTAACATTTGGGTTTTTAAAAAAGTTTTGAGTTCCACATTCTATCCCTCCTTCTCTCCCTTCCCCCTTCCTCGAGATGGTAAGCAACCTGATATGTTATACATGTGCAATCATGTAAAACATATTACCATATTAGTTATCTTATAGAAGAAAACTCAAACTTAAAACAAAAGAAAGTGAAAAATAGTATGCTTCAGTCTGTATTCAGACACCATCAGTTCTTTCTCTGGAGGTGGATAGAATTTTTTATCATAAATCCTTTAGGATTGTCTTGGATGATTGTATTGCTGTGAATAGTTAAGTCATTCACAGTTCATCATACAATATTGCTGTTACTGTATACAATGTTCTCCTAGTTCCACTTACTTCTCTCTATAAATCCTACATAGAGGGCTGCCATATAACCTACCCAACTCAATGGCTGTTTCATTTGATAATTTTAATATATTGGAATATTCTGAACACATCAGCTCCCACCCTTTCTGGTTGGATGTTTCCTTGATGTTATCTTTTATATCACATTGTTGGGAATGTAGTATAGCCTACTTAGACCCATCATACTTCTTTTTGCTGTCCTTTGGGTCACTTATAATTTTAATTCTTCCAAGGTGGTAGCATGCCCTGACTTGCAGCTTTATAGTCTCATGGGTAGAATATCAGTATTTTAAAAGATTAGCTTTTGCAAAAGTACATACATTGGAGGTATTGAAAATATTGTTACATTTCCCAAATGAAGTGTTCTCTTATCATTCAACTCTTGGCCTGGCTTAGTTATGCAATCAGTTAAGGGTGCCACATTTTAGGAAAGATATTGGTAAGCTAGAGGGTGACCAGGAATGTGAAAGACCTCAAGATTATAATACCATGGGAGGTCATTCAGCTCTATGTATTCAGATCATTATAGTATGTTAGTTTACCACCATGCTGCTGTTTTTTTGTTATTGTCAGAAAGTTCTTTAAGGCAGCTTTAGCCTAGAGGGAGAAAAACTACACATGTGTTGCATATACATCAATAGAATGGCAAGAAGATCATTGGTAACATAAAGAACATCAGGCCTTCATCAGCTGCCAGACACATTCCTGAGCTAGTTCAACTAGAACAGTTGATGAATAACAGCAGGAGAAAGAGCAAGGCATTTGGAGTCTGAGGACATATTTAGCAACTTACTACCTGTGGGTATATCAGTTTCTCTGGGTTTCAGTCTCTTCACTTATGTAATGAGATGTTTAGATTAGATAACCTTTCGGGTCTTTCCATTTCCAGATCTCCGAGACCTCTGCTATGCTTTAAGAAATGAAGACTTGCAGGTCAGCTAGGTGGCACAGTGGATAGAGCACTGGCCCTGGAGTCAGGAGGACCTGAGTTCAAATCTGGCCTCAGACACTTAACACTTACTAGCTGTGTGACCCTGGGCAAGTCATTTAACCCCAATTGCCTTATCCGAAAAACCAAAACCAAACAAACAAACAAAAAAGGAAAGAAACGAATGCTTGAAATGACAAAACAAAACAAAACAAAACCCAGCCCAACCCAAGAGAAAGAAATGAACACTAAAGATTTGTGGGGAAAGCATGCTTTCTGAGAGGCAATAGGATGCAATGAAAAGTGTGCTGAACTTGGTTTCACCTGGACCTGAGTTCTTAATCCTGGATATGCATCACTTTAGGCAGGTCACTTACTTCAAGTGTAAATTGGGCATGATAATGGCAGGTTGTTGTGAAGATTGAATGTGTTGTTGTTATTGTTCAGTCATCTGACTCTTTATGACCCCATTTGGGGTTTTCTTGGAAGAGATAATGAAGTGGTTTGCCATTGCCTTCTCCACTTCATTTACATATGAGCAAATGGAGGCAGACAGGTTTAAGTGACTTGCCCAGGGTTATTGGTTCTTTTCATTCATTCTCAAAGAGGACCAGAATGACATTACTGTATTGCAGTTAAAGTATGGTGTATACAACTGTGACTGGTCAGACCAATACGACCTTGGAAGGCTCTACCACAGGCCTAGCACAGATAGCCCACATGTATATCTGTGCCCAAGGTCACACAAGTGTCACATAAGTGTCTAAGGCTATCCCAAGAATCAAATGAGACAATATTTTTAAACTGGATATCTCATAGACATTCTACCATACAAAAAAATCTTAATAAATAACTTAACATATTAAACAGTGAAGTTACTATCTTTCTCCCCAAATCACTCCTCATTTCTAACTTCCCTATTCCTGTTAAGGGCACCATAATCTTTCCAGTCACCCAGGTACATAACCTGGCTGTTATCTTCAACTTCTCCCCCCATGTTTACCATCTGTTGCAAAATTCTGTTACTTCTACCTTTCTAACACCTCTTATGTGTTCCCCCTTCTCTCCCATGACACAGCTACCCTCATGGTATAACCCAGGTGATAACCTCATGCCTGCCTTATTACAATAACCTTCTGATTGGTCTCCCTTCCACAAGTATCTCCCTACTCCTCTCCATTCTCCATTCAGCAAACAATGTGTAGTAAAATATGAAAGTTTTTAACAGTCGGTTAGGATAACTGAAGGACGCCAGTTTTTCAAGGACCACCCTTTTGGGGAGGAGATGAACAGTCCGCCTGCTGCGCATGTCAGACTGCCTGCCGGGTGCAGTCCGCCTGCTGCGCATGTCAGACTGCCTGCCGGGTTTTTTTTTGACTTCCGGGGTGGAGAGAACGGAAGAGGCTTTTTTGCCTGCTTGGCGGGACTCCTGGCGGCGCAGCACAGACGGTCTCCCTCACTCCAAAGGTGGCCTTTTTTGGTTTGGTGAGTTTTTATAAGAAATATAGACTAAGCCTAGATTTAAGACGATTTCTACTGTATTTCTACTTTCCTATCCTTCTAATCAACAACACCTTATATACAATAAAGGCTCTATCTAGAAAACCAGAAGCTTCCATTTACTAGTCTGGGAGATAAATTAAGGGAAAAGTTAAGTAGGGGAGATTTATGATCTAATATCCAATTTTAAATCTCACAAATGTCAGCCCTCTATTCAGTAAACCACAGTAGCTCCCCATTCCTTCTAGGATCAAATGTGAAACCCTCTGTTTGTCAATGAAAGCCCTTCATAACCTGACCCCTTCCTATCTTTCCAGTCTTCATAGACTTTACTCACCTCCCCATATTCTGTGATCCAATGACACTGGCCTCCTTGCTCATCCTTGGACACAACACTCCGTCTCCATGGAAACATTGCATTTTCATGGGCTGTCTCATATGCCTTGAATGTTCTCCTTCCTCAACTCTGCCTTTTGGCTTTCCTGGCTTTCTTCAAGTGGGAGCTAAAATCCCACCCTCTGTAAGCAGCTTTTCCCTGTTCTCCTTTAATACTCATATCTTCCCTCTGAGATCACCCCAAATCTTGTTTATACATAGTTGTTTGCATGTAGTCTCCTTCATTAGAAAGTGAGCACAGAAGGGGACTTTTTTTTGCCTTTCAGTTTATACCCAGCACTTAGTACAGAGTCCAGCACATAAGGGGTTCCTTAATACATGCTTGTTGATTCACTTAATAAGTGTTTATTAAATTGAATTTGGGACTGAAGGAATATGATGAAATCCCATATCCTGAAGTATGTGTAGAATTCTGCATACCACATCTCCTAGACCGAGGTTGGCTCATTTCTTCTGAAAACACTTTTTTGGAGCCATCATTTGAAGTGCCTACCCAGAGTTAACTACATAAAACT
The DNA here is from genome assembly GCF_019393635.1 of Dromiciops gliroides. NCBI lineage: Eukaryota > Metazoa > Chordata > Mammalia > Microbiotheria > Microbiotheriidae > Dromiciops > Dromiciops gliroides. The sequence goes on along the minus strand of NC_057861.1, from coordinate 264,583,283 downwards.
AACCTCTGAAGGCCAAGGAGCTGACTCAACATAAAACATTCTGGATCAGAGTTTCTTACTTTGCTCTCTACAAACAAATAAACAAACAAACAACCCCAAACACAAATCTCTGCTACAATTTGTAGGGAAATTATAGCAGTCTTTTAAAAAAGAAGTTCTCAAAAGTCAGATTCAAGTTTTAAATGTACAGTACTTTATAAAAGTAAAAGTACTTCGACTCTGCAGACACCTACTCATCTAAAAAATTGTTTTTGTTTTTTTCAAGTGGGAAGTGAAAACAATATAGCTAAAAAGTAATACAATGTGGTATGGAAAAATTATCAGTGGAATCAACTCTTGACCTGTTCTCTAGAGTCAGTCTCCACTCAGAAACAGCATGGTATAGTGGAAAGAGTTCTGGCCCCAGAGACAGAGGACCTATGTTCAAATCCTATCTGTGTGACCTTGGGCAAGAATTTTGCCTTAGCTTCATTTTTTTTCACCTTTCAAATGAAGGGGTTGGCCCATCTGGCCTCTGAGACCCTTTCTAGCTCTCTACCTATGTTCCTAAACTTCCAAAGGAAAACTGTTGGGAGAGAACTTCACCACTGGCACACCACAGAAACCAAGGCAGTGCCATGTACCATGCTGACTTGCTATCTGTCCATTGGTTCCCAAAGATCAGGCTTCTATGTAACTTCTTGTTTCTTGAATCACTTCCGCAGTAGCATTTCCCTTCCCTGTCTCCTTTCATTTCTATATTCTCAGGCTCTTTTCACTGTTCCCCACAAAGCCCCCTATTCTAAGACTCCCAGGTTCCAGTGCCAACTCACCATTATAGCACCTTCCTCACTCTCAGCCATTTCCGTCACTGATCTCCACCCCCTCTTCCCTTCTCCTTTATCCCCTCATCACTGACCTCTAGGACACTCCATATCCCCAATTTCCTACCCATTGTGCCTCTTTCTCCACTAGAAAAGGAGGGCCTTGGCTTTCAGATCTCCAACTTACACGCTTTCATTACATTTGAATGAGTACAAGAACAGCCCTTCATTTCCTGCTTAGGATTCCTCCTCCTCCCACCTTCCACAAGTGGTACTCCCCCTCCCTTCTTACCTCAATGTTCACCTCATGCCAGGTATTATCCATGAGGGGAGGGAGCTATGGCAGCATATTTAATTGTGGCATGATGGAAAGAATACTGGCTCTGGAGTCCAAGGACCAGGATGCACATCCTGGTGTTGGTATCATTATTTGTAATAGTTACTTGTAGTAAATTGGCTTACTACTTGCATTACCTTGAGCAAATTACTCGAGCCTCAGTTTCCTCATTTTTGAAATGAGGACATTGAACCAGAGGACCTGTGAATCTTCTTCCAGCCCTAGATCTACAATGCCATGACTGTGAGTGCTAAAGGAAAGACTGTAGATTAACCCCTGATGCTGCTCCTCTCCTACCCTTAACACCAGTTTCATCCTTGTCAATTAGTCAATCAATCAACAAGTACTGATTAAGGATTTACCGTGTGCCAGGGTCAGTTCTAAGTGCTAGGGATACAAAGGCAGAAACAGTCCCTGCCCTTAAGGAGATCACATTCTAATTAACAACATGAAGATAACTATGTACATACAAGATATATTGGCCAGACATCAAAGATGCCAAGGTCATCCATTGTATTCCAGACCCATTGCCAGTCATCTTGACTTTTGTCTTGCCTCTGGACTTTGATGACTCTGGAAGAGAGAGTGAGGCTGATGATGTTGTGAACCTCTGCCTCATATAAATCCAAATCACAGCCAGTCAAGACATCACTTCATGATGTTATTGGTCCTCTTTGAAAAACAAAGGACAAACAAGATGTAAGGTAATCTCCGAGGAAAGGAACATGGAGGAGGAATTGGGGAAGGCTTTGTTCAGAGGGTGGGATTTGAGCTGAGTCTTAAAGGGAGCCAGGAAATCTAGGAGCCTGAGCTGGTGAGGGTGAACATTCCAGTCACGGAGACAGATGATGTCAAAGCAAGGGGTGGGGAAATGGAGTGTTGTGTGCAAAGAGCAAGTAGACCATGATAACTGGATCATAGAGCCTACTATGGGGAGCAGAGGGTAAAAAGGCTGGAAAAAGAAGGAGGCCAGGTTTGGGAGGATATTTTATTTGATCCTGGAGATAACAGGGAGCCACTAGAGTTTATTGAGCAGGGGAGTAGTATGGTCCGACTTGTACTTTAAGAAAATCACCTTGGCAGCTAAATGGAGGGTGGAATGGAGTGGAGAGGGAGATCAAGCTCTAGACTGAGAGACAGAAATAACTGAGTTCAAATGCCATCTCAGACACTTAGTAGCTGTGTGACCCTGGAAAGTCACTTAACCTTCATTTGCCTCAGTTTCCTTATCTGTAAAATGAGAATAATAATAGTATTTGCTTCCCAGAATTGTCATAAGGATAAAATGAAATAATATTTGTAAAGTGCTTTGTAAACCTTAAAGCTACTACTTTTAGTGCTTAAATTGCTTTGTAAACCTTAAAGAGAGAACACCCAGAAGGCTATTGCAATAGTCCAGGTAAGGGGAAATGAGGGCCTGAACTAGGAAGGTGACTGTGAGTCGGGAGAAGTGAATATATAAGAGAGATTTTGAATGACAAGATTTGATAAGAATTAGATAAGGGGTGGTGGTGATGAAAGATAGGAAGGAGTGAAGGATGACACAGGTTTTCACCCACCCATCTCTTCCTGACCTACACCCTTTCCCCTTGTGCAGCTTGCTCTTGTTTGTTTGTTTGTTTGTTTTAGTTTGTAATAAGGTGTCACACTTCATTGTAAACCATTATACAATGTAAGTACATTATCTTCCCTTACACATAAAAAAAGCTGTTGTTGTTTTTAATGTGACACCACTGATTGGACAATACTATTGACTACAGCAGTATTCTAGCATAGTTTTTTGCTCATAAAGGTCCAACCCCTCATTGACTCATCAGAAAAAAGCTCCAATAAAACCTCTTGAGAGACCAAGGTTCAGATACCAATAACCCCAAACCAAATGAGACAAAACCCAACCTATTTCCCTATAAGACCTAGGTCCTGCACCAAAGGAAAACAATCTCTTTGGAAAAGTGACAGTCCTATTTTATAAAACCAGATACTTTCCATTTTTCTGCTGGGAATGTTTGAAATTTGCCCTACTCTGTAGCACAGTTAGGTTATTCCACCCATCAGTTGATTTTGCTGCAAAAAAACCCCATGGATAGCAGGTTAGTGAAGCACAGTGGTGGGCATTGTTGGTGGCCACATTCTCTGGAAGCTCCCAATGGAGTCCTCTGAGGTCTGGCTGCAAGCCATGCCTGGGTCTAGTGCCAGCAAAAGGCACCAATTTTTACTCTCTGGGAGAAGTCTTGCTTCTAAGTTTTTTATTTTTTCCCTGAAGAAAAAGGCAAGATACGTCGACATCAACACGTGACAGTCCAGTGGAGAAATAAGATGGGGGATGTGGTTGAAGTGCTTCCTCTTGTTGCAAGAACTTGAACCCCTATTCTAGCTCCTAAGATGAGATGTTAAAGGGCCATCTTGGTCTGATTTTTCTCTGAAATAAAGGTGGATCTCCCATTTTATGCGGACCTGGAATTCTATTAGTAGCTCTGTACAATTTCTATGATAGGTTTTAAGGGGGAGAGGAAGAGAACAGGAAAAGTGGGGCCTAAGAGAGAGGCCCTCTGTATTTCTCATGATTACCACAATAATTCTTTGTTACAGGCAGTGGGATAGTGTTGTGTAGAGGAAAGAACACTAGACCTGGGTTCAAGACGTGCCTCTGACTCTGTCTGCATGATGTTAAATAAAAAGTCATTTAATTTCTTTGAGCCTCAGTTTCTTCATCTATAATACAGGCATATGAGCCTCAGCTGGTCTATTTCACAACATATGGTACAGTATAATGAGTACTGCTGGCTCTGGAGCCAGAGGAGCTGGGTTCAAAACCTACCTGTGACTTTTACTACCTTTGTAAGCACTGTCTATGGTAGTGAAAAGAACATTTGAAACCAGAAGAATTGGGTTTCAGTCCTAGCCTCGCCACTACTGATTAAGAGACCTTGGGAAAGTCAATTAAATTCTCCAAACCTCAATTTTCTCATCCATAAGATAGGGGTAATGATGCTTATACCATAAGCTTCACTGGGTTGTGATGAGGATGTATTGATTTGTTATGTGAAAAGGACTTTCTAACTGTAAGATGCTCTACTGTAAGATAAGCCCTGAGGATCTTATGCACATGACAGTCAGCTTCTATAATCAGGTTGTTCTGGACTGTACATTCCTGACATTCCAAACTGGGATTCTGAATACGTTTCCCTCTACAAAAAACATCATTAAAGGACAGCATGATGTCTTAGATAATAGTAAGAATAATAACATTGACAATAATAATACCAACTAACATTTAAAGAGCACTTACTATGTGGCAGGCACTTTGCTAAGTGCTTGACAATTATTATCTTATTTGATGCTCACAACAACCCTGGGAAATAGGTGCTATTATCAGGGAAGTGGGTGAAGAAATACTGCCAACCAAGTAAAAGAAGCAACTTCAGTGCCAACTTTTTAGAACACTGTACTGGTCTAAGTAGGGTTTGCTTTCTATTATTAAAAAAAAACTATTCTCATGTTTTTGTCTTATCAAATAAACTATAAATTCTTTGAGGGCAGGTATCCTGTGTTATAAAGCACACTGATTTATAAGTAAAAGTTACTTAAATTAATATTTTGGTTAATTGATGATGACTTAATCCTTTATCCACAAAGTTGAAATGTTTAGGAGGATTAATGGGTAATTAGAGGATGGTGGAGTTTCCTGAAACAGCGGATAGTTGTTGATAGAGGGCTGGGCTTAGAGTCAAGGAGAGATGCAGCCTTAAGCTTTCTGGACCACTGGACCCCAAGGACAAGTCTCGGACCTTTAACTTCCCTATCTGTGAAACAGAGATAACAGCTACAACACTCAGCTCATAGGCTTATTATAGAGAAAGCCCTTAAAGTGCCATTTACATATGTGAATTTCTTTTATAATTAGTTTAAACACAAGGTATAATTGTTGACTTTTCATCTTTCCTTCAGTAGACTACATTTTCACTTAAAAGTGCATAAACTTCATCTTTTAATATGTCTATTTAAAATATTTTATATTAGTATTTGTTGATATTTTAAAAAATAAGTCCCTACAGTTTTAAGCTACAAAACTTAAATTTCACTTGTATATACATATATGATCATATGTACATAGATGTTTATATACAGATATATGCATCTATGCATATACATATGTTTATATATATCTGTGTATGTGTTGATCTGTATTCACTTATGTACACTTTATTTATGTCTGTGTATAATCACATATGTGTATAAATACATTCTTCATAGATAGATATAGAACAAATAATATATTTTGGTGAGAAAGTGTTCTATCTTGGATATGACTATAGTCATATTGTCTGCTTATATTAGCAGTATGTGGATCTTTTTGGAGAGGTGGCTTTTCTAGTGGTCTTGTGTCTGACACATACTGGCTGTGTGGTGTTGAGTAAGTTATTCTTTTATAAGGGCAGTGGGAGTTTGGCACAACCTAGACTACCTAAAATCACCTCACTCTCTAAGAGGCACTGAGGACTCACTTCTGGGAGGCTAGTTGGCTAGTTGGTTAGTGCATGCATAGACAGTCTATGGGCCTACCAAGTGGTTGGCTACTACTTAATAATCTTTCCATTGGCTATGTAGGCAGAACTGGCTGCATTTTAAAAACTACCTGACCAGGGCAGTCTCACTTGCCAGTGGTATCCAGGGACAAAGATGACATCATGTAGTAATCAGAGAAGGGCCTTTGGATCACCTTCCCCACTCTCCAAGCCATGTGGCTCCAAAAAAAGGGTTTAGGATGTTGATCTGTTTCATTTGGCCTCTTCAGGTCTAGGATCTGTATAGGATCTAGAGCTATGGGAATTTTAGAGTCTATTATTCCAGAATGGACATTGCAGCCAACATATCCAGAAAGCCTTAAGAAGCCAGGGTCACAGAGATAAACCCCAAGAAGGCTTGGACTTGAATTGAGTGGGATTAATGCTATGTAGGATCTAAATTAACCTGTGAGCCTAATCCCTCTCTCAGTATTATTCCCCTTATGTGTTGGGAAAAATGTTTGTTCATACTACATCTTTGAAGTAATACTGCTTTGTAAAAGCTAATCTGACTATTCAGTAGTTAAATAGAACTGGGATGCTTAGAACCCTGCAACTGGAGGAGCACAGTTGGTGGGAGTTCTAGCCAATGACAGAGATTAGAACCCTCCCCCAACTCCTTGGGAGGAGGGGTGAAATGTAACATGCCTGGTCATCTGTCAGTGGAGACCAGAGCACACTTATGTTATATAATCTTCAGAGAAGGTTCTAGCACACATGGATTGAATGAGTTTCCTTACCTAGGAGTTCTCTATAACAATGAAATTACAGGTTCAGTTCCCATCCCACATTTGTTATAAGAAAGTCTTTTCTTTATGGTGTTTATAAGGTTTTTCATCTTTCTAGTAAACATTAATCCTATTCTACTTTGGAATACAATGCTCAGAATTTGACTTTTTGTTTATGTGTGGGTATACCTACAAAGAAAGGAGGGAAGTTACCCAAAAGGCTGATTGATGCCAGTAAAAATATTAACTTTGCAGAAAATGAAGATGATAAAACAAATCAAGCATAGATTCCTGGAGGTACTGGTAATATCAAGAGGATTATGGAATCTTGTGAATTTTTGCTATGTACTTAGATTAGGTAAGTAGATTGAAAGGCTATTCTTTAAAATCAAGTGTTATCAAAAATGAAGGGTGGGGCAGCTAGGTGGTGCAGTGGATAGAGCACTAGCCCTGGATTCAGGAGGATCTGAGCTCAAATCCGGTCTCAGACACTTAACACTTACTAGCTGTGTGACCCTGGACAAATCACTTAACCCCAATTGCCTCACCAAAAAAAAAAAAAAAGGTTTTACTTTTTACTGGGCAGCTGCCACATAATTTCAGCTTTTTAATCTGCTAAATTATACACATATATTTGAGAGAGAAAAATCAAATTCTGAGAATTTTTTTGAAAACAAAATATAGCTAACATTTGTAAGAGAGATGAAAAAGGTATAGAAAATATCTTTTTATAATGTACTTCAAGTATAAGTAAATCTCATATCTATAGCCATGTTCAAAACAGTACAAATTCTTTGCAGAACATTTTATTTGTTCTACATGTTTACACAGAGCAAAAACATATGCACATGTGTGGCATATTACAACATATATGTGTGTATATGAGGTTTAGGCAGCTTCAAATGAAAATGTAGATACTCAAAGACATGAACAATGCCAAAAGTCAACAATCATAGCTTATATTTAATGTAACACAAAGTATTATACTATATAAATATATTTCAAATTATTTTAATACTAAGAAAAGCCATAGATAAGAAAGAACTATTAGGAAATTTATGATTTATCTTTTTGTTTATACCTTAATCCCTTTAGGTTTAACTAGATAGGCTTAACTGATTCTTTACTGGATCACATTTTTTAAATGACATGTACCTTTCTTGTATGAAATTAAAATATATTTGTGAAATCCTAATTTAATTATATTAAGAAATAGTCTTTTTTTAAAAAAAGAAATAGTCACAATTAACTTTATAAGCAAAGCAAAAGCTGAGAATTACATATACAACTATAATGCTCCTTTGACATATAAGCCAACTAATAAGAATCTGAATTTGCTAATAGTTCTTCACTGCTATGGCTATTAGCTAACATTCAGTTTTCCCCTTCATTTATTAAGATAACACATTATCTCTCTCTCTCTCTCTCTCTCTCTCTCTCTCTCTCTCTCTCTCTCTCTCTCTCTCTCTCTCTCTCTCTCTCCCCCTCCCTTCCTCCCTCCCTCTCCCTCTCTTCTCCCTCCCTCCCCGCCCCATTACTGGTAGCATAGAAGGCTATGATTTTTAACTTGATATGAATTCTTTCATGATTCCATTTGAAGAATAAGAAAAAAACATTCTTTTTTAAGTGCAAAGTTAAAGACTGGGTATAAAATAAAATGCCACTGAAGCAAAATGACACATTTAGGAACATTAAGTATGTTTAAAAGAAAAGTCCTTGAATTGCCTTTAAAAGATAAAATTATACTCAAAAACAAATACATCAAGGGAGGGAGAAAACAAATCAACAATGATAAAAATATAAAGATCAATGAAGATGTGTTTTGTTATTTTAAAAATAATCAGAGATAGTATTCAAAATCATCACAAGTCAAATGGCAAACAAAATGGGAATTAATTCCAAGTATGGTCTTCTGCTGGGGATCTCAAATTTCTATTATTTTTTTTTTTGGCTTTTTAGTACAGCTATAAACTAAGCAGATTTTAATATTTGCTTAAAATGTTGGGTACCTTTCAATCTTATGAGGACCAAAAAAATTTAGATGGCTTGGAAAAACTATACAGTGACTACAGGATGTCCTGTTACATTTATCTTGTTAGACAGACCCATGACTCACTATGAAACTTTAAAGATCGGAAACTGTTTTATTGTGCCTGCTTCTTTTCCTTCTCATAAATATTAAACACATAAATGTAAATACAAAGTTCAGGCAACATTTGGATCGATACAGAGGTAATTGTTATCTAATGTTAGCATATTATTCAATAGTATTCAGAAAGAGAAACAACTTTGGACACACAGATCATGGTTTGATGAAATAAGTATAAATGACATCAAGTAAAAAATGTTGCATTTTTCTCAATAACTTTAGTAGTTCCTCTTTCTTAAACTAGCATCCAATAACAAAATGGGGTAGGGACAATTATTTCTAGATTGAATTTGTACTTCTAATGCCTTTTTTCTTAAAACTGGGAATTAATGAACAAGCTCACTTTAAAAACCACTTGGGTACTCATATAGAGCAAGAGTAACATGGCCTGAAAGTTTTACATGGATTTATAACAATGATAATGATATTAATTTTTATCTATTTCATACATTGCTGTGAATTTTCTATATTTTATTATTGATTGTGATGTTCTCAATATACTGTTGGTGATGAAGTTCTCACTAAGCCCTGAACTGCTTATGACATTGTATGCATTGGGCAGCTAGATGGCGCAGTGGATAGAGCACTGGCCCTGGATTCAGGAGTACCTCAGTTCGAATCCGGCCTCAGACACTTAACACTTACTAGCTGTGTGACCCTGGGCAAGTCACTTAACCCCAATTGCCTCACCAAAAAAAAAAAAAAAAAGATAAAAGACATTGTATGCATTGTATTAAGCCAGGGAAGACTACAGAGACTTCAGTAAAATCCATAGTAATGCAAAAGAGCTAATTCTATCCATTGGCATTTGGAAACTAAGTGAATGAAAGATACATGTTATCAAGATTTTGACATGTAGCTGGGTTGAATTAATTCAACAATATAATGAGCCCAGCTCAGAACAGAAGCAGATTTTAGGAAAATTGCAAAGTATTTTCAATGATCCCAAACTGCATGGCACTGATGATAAAAAACCCCATCTTGTTAACACTATCATTCAAGATAACACGATGAGGAGAGATTATGATTCCTTTGGTGGTGGAGAACCCAGAGTGATAAACCAAAGAGCACCAGCTCTGTAGCCAGAGATCCTGTTTCCAATCCCACCGCAGACATTGAGCACCGAGGTGGTCATAAGCAAGTCACAACCTCTCTGCGCCGCAGTTCCTTATATGTAAGACGAGAGGGTTGGACTTTGTGGTTCTGTCGATTTCTGAATTTCTGATCTTAGGATCATTGAGCTAAAAAGGCACTTTCTTCTTTTACCAAAATAAAATGAAACAATTCTTTTTCAAACTACACAATCTGACCCTATCCTACCTTTCCAGCCTTGCTATTATATTCTTCTTCTTCGTACATTCTTCAATCCAGTCACACTAATGGGGGGGGGGGGCGGGGAGAGAAGGGAAGGGAATGGGAATAAGCATTTATATAATACCTACAATGTCCCAGGCACTGAGCTAAGTGCTTTACAAACATCTCATTTGATATATCTCATTTCTGTCTCTCTCCACTCTAATACTTTCACCACACTTCTACTAAAGTGAAGTTGACCACTTCATTCCCCTACCAAAAACTGCAATGCAGTGAGAATCGACCAATTGATTTTTCAACTACTGAGTTGAGCTATTGGCTTCGGTGTTTCCTTCCAATTCTAAGATTCTGTGACTGAAATTGGAGGGAATAGACTTTGATATTAGGGAAATTATTATATGAGGTAATCAGCCCAGGCTGATATAAATGGTAGAAATTTATTTATGTTTTGGTACTATCAGCAAGAATGGCAAGGAATGGATTGATAGAAGAGAGATTTTGAAGTAAGAAAGTGTGAATGAGAATTCACAAATACCTTCCGAATTTCTAACTGGGGAGATACCATGCACAGAACAAGAAAGTCAGGAGGAGGAACTGGCTTGGTGCTGGGGGAAAAGGGAAGAAAAAGATGGTAAGTGTGGTTTTAGATATGAATTGTAACCTTCAGTGGCTGGCCTAAAAATATTTTCTTATTTATTAAATTGGTTGAGAATCAAAACAGGAAGTGATGCAGAGTCCAGTGTTCAACTTAGCTCAGATCAAGAAAAAATGGTTTTCAAAGGAGATTTGAGGGATGAGTATAGTTCCAGGAAGAGACAGACTATATGAATCTCTAGCCTGTGAAACAGTCTGGCTAAATATCAAGAGGCTCATACTTATTTGGTGATGGTCTTTCAATCACAGAAGCCTCTAATGACCAATCCTTCAAAACCTAAATCCAATGCCACCTTCTCTAGGGTATAGTGGGATTGTAATATATATCAAGGAGGGAGTACTCATACTGACAAAATAATAGATCCTTAAAGTATTAAGTAATTGCAGGACCAGAAAGGCAGAAAACACTTTTTCCCCCCTCATACTAAAGAACTGGGTTGCAAGGTAAACGCCCATCAATTTGAGCACGTTCAGCAGCATGGTATGGTCACGGTCAGGGAGCAGCAGCAGTGTTCTGCATTTGAGTTGGACTAATTAGAGTGATTTCTCATCAATCAGAAGACCAGAGGGACAGGATAGAATTTACTTCGGAGTGTTGGATTGGAAATGGAGGCTAAAGCAAAAGGTAAGGAAGCTGAGGCCTAGGGCATTTAAGTAACTTGCTTGAGGTAACACAGCCTGTAAGCAGGAGAGACAAGATTTTAACCCCGTCATCCGAATCCACAATCTCTGCTTTTCCCACTGTATGATGCTGCCTTGATGCTGTCCCATGTTCAAAGGGAACAAAAGGAAAGAAAGAGCAAGGGATTTAGATATGGTCACCTTGTAAATTTATTTTGAGGTTAAATTAATTTTGTTCCTGAAATCTATGACTGACACTGATGTAGAGCTATTATTGGGTATCCTGTATTTAATCAGTAAGAGTATATAAAAAAGGAATATGTGGAAGAGGGGGAAACAAGTGAATCACAAAGTCGATCATCCAATTTGCCCCATATCTCAAGAAAGAAAGGGTAAAACTAATTAGAAAGGCATGGAACTGAGAATATTGAATTTAGATAACTGTAGGCTATTTTATATGATGGATTTCCTAATATCCTTGGTGTGGTGATGGTAGCTGAGTCATTTCAGTCATGTCTGACACTGTGACCCCATTTGGGTTTCTCTTGGAAAAGATACTAGAGTGATTTGCCATTACTTTCTCCATATCCACACAGACTCAAATGAAAATAACTAAGAAGGCTATATATACCTTCCAGACTCAGACACATAATAGCTGTGTGACCCCGGGCAAGTCACCTGGTTTACCTCAGTTTCCCCATCTGTAAAATTGAGCTGGAGAAGGACCACTCCAGTATCTTTGCCAAGAAAACCCAAAAATGAGGTCACAAAGAGTCAGATATGACAGAAATTATCTTAAAACAACAATAACAACAAAACATTCTCTTAAGGTTGATCCGTTGGGAAAGGTAGTTTGGTGTTTTGGAAAGAAGATAGGACAGCAGTCAGGAGACCTGGGTTCTCATTCTTCCCTTGTTATAACATTCATAATGTGACCTTTGGCAGGTTACTCAACCTTTCTTTGGACCTCACCTTTTAAAATGAGATGAACATACTACACACATTTGTTACAGGGGCTGTTTTTCTTTCTTTTTCAATTTGGAACAAGAGGTGGTAGGGGAAAGAGAAGATAAATTCATGTTAATTGAAAAATAATAATGAAAATGTTAAAAAACAATAATAATAAAAAGAAAAATAATAAAGTTTATTTTTTGTTAAAAAATACAGGGGAAGCTAGGTGGCACAGTGGATAAAGCACCGGCCCTGGATTCAGGAGGACCCGAATTCAAATCCGGCCTCAGACACTTGACACTTACTAGCTGTGTGACCCTGGGCAAGTCACTTAAATCCCATTTGCCCTGCAAATAAAATACAATGAGATAAATAAGAATAGATGACCAAGAAGATCCTTTTCACTTCTAAATTCTAGAAGTCTACAGAGCCAGAGAAACATCAAGGTTAGAAATTAAAGATAGTCTTGCAGATGAAGGGGGATTACATTGTCTGATTATTAAAACTGGTAAACTAAGCCAATTTTCATCATGAAGAGATATCTACAATATATAGCCTTCAGTTGGGAGTCTTTTTCTGGAATCTTTTGCAACTCAACCTTAAACATTATGAATTTCATAAACTACTAAGCACCAGTATAGGGCTTAAGGGAGACTGAAGGGTCTTTACCCTTGGGTCTTTATGGAGCTCAATTGGGTCTTCACAGTTCCTGCTCATCATTTCTTTCACAGTTACTATTGTTAACTGTATTGCCCTCTATTTTATTCCCTCCTCTGGATAGTTACTCTATTTTCTATCTTCTTTCACCCTATCCCTCCTTGAAAGTGTTTTGCTTTTTACTGTCCCCTTCCCCAGTCTGCCTTTCCTTCCTTTGCCTCTCCCCCCTTATCCCCTTCCCCTTCCACTTTCCCACAGGGAAAGATATATTACTATACCATCTTGAGTGTGTATGTTATTCCCTCTTTGAGCCAATTCTGATGAAAGTAAGGCTCGCTCATTCCCTCCCTCCTTCCCCATCTTCCCCTCTACTCCATAAGCTTTTTCTTGTTTCTTTTATGTAAACTACTTTCCCCCAATCCACCTCCCCCTTTACCTTTCTTCCAGTGCATTCCTCTTACCCCTTAACTTTATTTTGAAGATGTCATCATGGGTCAGCTAGGTGACACAGTGGACAAAGCACCAACCCTGGACCCAGGAGGCCCCAAACCCAAATCCAGCCCTAGACATAAGCCACCCCACTCTGCCTGCCCCACAAAAAACAAAGATAAACAAAAAAAAATCCTTAACAAATTATTATCCCTTCATATTCAATTCATACCTGTACCCTCTGTCTAAGTATATTCTTTTTCAGCTGCCCTAATACTCAGAAAGATCTTATGAGTCAGAAGTATTATCTTCTCATGTAGGAATGTAAACAGTTTAATCTTTTAATATCCCTCATGTTTTCTTTTTCCTGTTTACCTTTTTATGCTTCTCTAGGGTCTTGTATTTGAAAGTCAAATTTTCTATTCAGTTCAGGTCTTTTCATCATGAATGCCTGAAAGTCCTCTTTTTCATTGAAATCCCATTTCCCCCCCAGAAATATTATACACAGTTTTGCTGGGTAGGTAATTTTTGGCTGTAGTCCAAGTTCCTTTGCCCTCTGGAATATCATATTCCATGCCCTTTAATGGTCCTTTAATGTAGATGCTGCTAGATCTTTTTTTATCCTTACTGTAGCTCCATAGTATTTGAATTCCTTTTTTTCTAGCTGCTTGCAATATTTTCTCCTTGATCTGGGATCTCTGGAATTTGGCTAAAATATTCCTTGAGGTTTTCCTTTTGGAATCTCTTTCAGGAGGTAATTGGTGGATTCTTTCAATTTCTATTTTACCTTCTGCTTCTAGAATATCAGGGCAATTTTCCCTGATAATTTCTTGGAAGATGATGTCTATGCTCTGTTTTGATCATGGCTTTCAGGTAGTCTAATGATTTTCAAATTATCTCTCCTGGATCTATTTTCTAGGTCAGTTTTTTTCCAAGGAGATATTTCATATTTCCCTCTATTTTTTATTCATTTGGATTTGCTTTACTTTTTCTTTATTTCTTATAAAGTCATTAGCTTCCATTTGTTCCATCTTAATTCTTAGGCAATTATTTTTCTTCAGAGAACTTTTGTATTTCCTTTTTCATTTGATTTTTCAAGCTGTTGACTTTTTTCTCATGACTCTCCTGCATTGTTCTCATTTCTCTTTTCATTCTTTCCTCCACCTCTCTAAATATTCCTTCTATCTTTCCTACTTTCTCTTCAAAGTCCCTTTTGATCACTTCCATAGCCCGAGACCCATTCATATTTTTCTTGGAAGCTTTGGATGTTGAAGTTTTGATTCTGTTATTATCTTATTCTAAGGGTGTATTCTGGTCTACCCCTCTCCCAAAGAAGCTATTATACTCTGTTTTCTATGCCTACTCATCTCAGCCTGGAAACAGATGTCTGATTGAAATCTGATTCTCTATGGTTGGAAGCTTGGTGTGCCTGTGCCCCCCCACACACACACACATACACACTGGGCTGCCACCACATGATTTGGTCCACTGGTTCAGAACCAGGGCACTTCACCCAAACTCCAGTAGAGACTGCAGCCACTTTATCCTGGACAACCACTGAACCCCCTCACTGGTCCATGAGCTGAGCCTCAGAAGAAGCACTGGTGCTGAAGACTCCAAGGTGCTGGAAGCACTGTCTGTTCCTGGCTGGGTCTGGACCATGTGCTGAGCTTCTCTCTCAGCCTGATCAGCAAGTGATCCCAATTTCCCTCTTTGGCTGGAAAATAGTCTCACTCTGTTCTTATGTGAGTTAGGCTGCTCTGGTTTTTTTAATGCATTATTTGGGAGTGAGTGGATGAGTGTATCTGGAGCTTGTGAGAATCACAGCTTCTCCTCTGCCATCTTGCCACCCCCCCCCCAATCTTCACAGTTCCAAGGCAATCCTTTTATACCTACTTAACTCCTTATTCCACTCACCATGATGGATTCTCCAAATCTTTTCCTCTCTCCTCAAACCTCCTATGGCTCTCCCTCTTTCCACCTTCTCAACTGAGAATCTGGCCTCATATTTCACTGAAAAAAAAAATGAGACAATTCACTAAGAATTCCCTCTTCTTCTCCCTTCATCCCACATTATTTGGGTGCCTTCTGCCATTATCTCCTCTTTTGATTATATATATGTATATATATATATATATACACAAGAATAGATGCCTAGTAAAGTGAACCTGAAGAACATTGTACATAGTAACAGCAATATTCAATTAAGAATTGTGGATGACTTAGCTATTTTCAACAATACAGTTATCTAAGACAATCTAAAGGACTAATGATGAAACATACTATCTGCCTCCAGAGAAAGAACTGATATTGTTTGAATACAGACCGAAGCATGCTATTTTTCACTTTCTTTTTTTCTTTTATTTGAGTCTTCTTGTACAAAATCACTAATATGGAATTTTTTACATAATTGTGCATGTATAACCTATATCCAATTGCTTAACATCTCAAGGACTTGGAGAAGTGTAAATATATCTTATATTTACATAGTTGTTTTCATATTATATCCTCCAGTAGACTGCGAGTTCTTTGAGAGCATAGACTATCTTTTGTCTTTAAATATATACATATATATATACACACATCATACATACATACATTCATATCTCCCCATTGGTGCTTAATAAATGCTTATTGATTAAATTAGAAGCCAGAATGCAGAGAAGCACAATGAAGGACACTTAAATGACTTTTTATAAGGGCACGTATATTCCAGGTCAGAAAAAGGCTGCACTCTATAGTACATAGTTATTTATTATTTGATAAGTTGAGTTACATTTTGGTTCACTGAAGGCTCAAAGACTTTAGTGGACAACAATACATAAGGTTTGCATGACCATGTCACTTCCCTTTTCTGCAAGCCCCAATGGCTCGCAATCATTACCTACAAGATCAGATATAAAACCCTCTGTCTGGCAATGAAAGTCCATCCTAACATGGCCCCATCCCATATTTTTTAGCCTTCTTATACCTCACTCCCATGTAATCCAGATAACTGTACACTGACCTCTTTGCTGGTCTTTATATATTTTTTAATCCTTTTGGTTACATTTTAAGTTCCTGTTTTCCTCTCTTCCTCCCCACCCCACACTAGAGAAGGCCACTATTTGACACACATTTATAAATATATGTAAAACCACACTATGCATACTTCTATGTATTAATTCTTTCTCTGAAGATAGATAGCATCTTCCTTCATAGGTCCTTTGTTGTTAATTTGAATATTTATAATACTCAGAATAACTTAGTCATTCACAGTTCTTTGAGTAATATTGTTACTATATACAATATCCTTTTGTTTCTGCTCATTTCACTTTTCATGATTAAATGCAAGTGTTTCCATGTTTTTATAAAATCAATAAGTTCATCATTTCTTACAGCACAGTAGTATTCTATCACAATCATATACCACTGCTTGTTTAGCCATTCCCCAATTGATGGACATCCCCTCAATTTCTAGTTCTTTGTAACCACAAAGAGAGTGGCTATAAATATTTTAGAACACATAGGATCTTTTTCTTTTTCCCTGATTATTTGGGAAACAGACCAAATAGTGGTATTTCTGGGTCTAAGGGTATAAACAGTTTTATACCTCTTTGGGCATAATTCCAAATTGTTCTCCAAAATGATTGGATCAGTTCACAGTTCCACCAACAATATAATAGTGTCCCAATTTTTCCATATCACCTCCAACATTTATCACTTTCCCCTTCGATCATTTTAGCAAGTATGATGGGTGTGAAATGATATCTCAAAGTTGTTTTAATTTGGATTTATTCCATAATGATTTAGAGCATTTTTTTTTTCACTTGCTCTTCCTTACTCACAACATTCCATTATCTGAAGCTGTGCATTTTCAATGGCTGTCCTTCATGCCTGGACTGTTCTTCCTCCTCTTCTCTGTCTCCTAGATTCCCTTAATTTCTTCAAGTACCATCTAAAATTCTACATTACAAAGGAAGCCTGTCCCAATCCTTCTTAATGCTAGTGCCTCTGTGATTTACCCCCAATTTATCCTGTACTCGTCCCTGGGACTGTTTTGTTGTTTCTTCTGTTTCCTTTCTTTGTATCTCTAGTGCTTATCCCAGTGACTACCACATAGTAGGTACTTAATAAATGTTTGTTCTCTTTGTTTGACTTGACTCTATCCCCTATTCCAGGTTGCTTCAATTATTTTCTTCCTGTCAGCAGTGACAAAATACACAAGCCTGTTAGTTAGGAGAACAGGTCATTTTGACTCTGATGAACCTCACTTTCTTAACCTGTAAACTGAGGAAAAGGATCTAGATTATCTTTTTAGCCTTTTAGTTCTAAAATTCTATAATTGTGAGAAGGTCTTAAGAGCTTGGGCAGAAGCCTAGCTAATGTACATTGATTCATAGCAAATATTTCTTAGCTATGGATATGTCATCTATTACCAAGTTGCAATTTCCTTCAATTGCTTAATTTTGACAGTGTCTTTTAGCCTCTGACATAAGAGATCAAGGATTTAGTACTGGAAGAGACCTTTAAGGTAACTGAGTCTACCTAATCCCCTCATTTTACACAAAAATAGACTGATCCCCTATTTCCACCCCAGAGAGAAGTGACTTGCTAAAGGTCATCCAGGTAATAAATAGAAAAGGCAGGATGCAAATTCAGGTTTCTTCTCTAAGTCCAATGTCCTTTTTTCTATACCACTCTGTCTCTAAAGCATCTACCCAAGTAAATCCTTTTTTTTTGCATGCCTCATGCATTAATTGTTTTAAACCCTTATTTAAATACATAGGGGAGCAAGGTGGTCCAGTGGATAGAGTGCCATACCCAGAGTCAGGAAGAATCATCCTCCTGAGTTCAAATATGGCCTCATCTACTTACTCGCTGTGTGACCCTGGGCAAATCACTTCATCCTTTTTGCCTTAGTTTCCTCATTTTACAGATGAAGCCTCCATTTATCAGAAGGCCTCCATATAAACAAAATTAAATACCTAGTCCCAAATGTACGTTAATTTTTGGTTTTCAGTTGTTTTTACTTGTGCCTGACTCTTTGTGACCTCATTTGGGGATTTCTGGTAAAACAAATCACTCAGATTTCAAAATCCAAATATTCAATTTACAGTGGAATTTGAGAGGAGATAAAGAGATATCTTTTGCTATACCAGGACATTTGAAAGGCAAATGATTAGCAACAGAAAGGTGGAAAGAATGTGGGTTTAGAGTCAGAAGTTCTAGGTTTAAATCTTGGCTTCACCACATGCTAGCTATTAATTCTGATCAGAGTATTGCATTCAGTTCTCAGTTTCACATTTGAAATGAGATCAGGCCATAGAGAATGCCACATTTTAGGAAGGATGCTGATAAGCTGGAAGACTCCCAAAAGATCCCTACAAGTCCTTGAGTTCATACCATAGGAGGATCACTTGAAGAGTTAGCCTGGTGAAGGGAAAACTTATGGATGACAATCATATCCATCTTGAAGACTGTGAAGGGTTATTTGGCAGAAGAGAGATTAGGCTGATTCTGTTTGGTTTCAGAAGGTAGAACTGAGAGAAATGGATGGAAAGAGCAAAGAGGCAGATTTAGGGTTGAAGGAAGGAAAAATCTCCTAACAATGAGAAGGGTCAGGATATAGATGCCTCAGGATTTTACACCCACATTGGAAGTCTCCAAGAAAAAGCTCAGTGACCACTTGTCAGGAGAAATATAGGGAAATTCTTGTTCAGGTATAGATTGAACCAAATATCCTCCTAAGACCCTCCAAGAATTATCTTGGATACCTTGAATTCCATGACTCTGTGACCCTGAACAAGTAACTCAACCTCTTTCCATCTCTTTCCTTATTTTAAAAATGAGGGGTTCAGCTGTAAATTTTAGAATCTTTGAAATCTCTTCCAGTTCAACTTTAAAGCCAATCTTTCCCCTTTTCCAGATCACTCCAAAATATCTCCATTAATGTCAGTAACATTAGAATGGCTAAGGAAAGCCCCCAACTTTTGAGTATGTGCAAGGTATTAAGCCAGACACAACTCCTAAATGGACTTTAGAGTATGTCTAATATTCTAAAATCAGTGGGAAATTTATTTTTCCTTTTTCTATCTCTTACCATGTGGTGAAGAAAGAACCTCTCGAATTGGTTGTTGACCTGAAAATAAGCACTAATTTAAAAAGATCTCTGAGAATCTTTTCTCTCTCTCCCTCTCTCTCTGGCTACTATTGAGGTAAGATATATTCTAAGCCTTTGGGTAGGGAGAGAGACCTTGGGACCTTCCCACCAAGCCAACTTATACCCTGAATATGCCTCTGTTCTTTGCCTTTTTGTTCTTTTCCAATTTTAGATGGGGTGTTAGAAATGGCTATAACCTTTTGAGTTTTGAAAGGTTTAAGGAGCTGAGGTTTGGTCACTGGAACTCACACCAGAATTTGCTACTAGCTGAACTTGGTGAGGTACAGCTAAGACTCCTCCATAGCATTCAGAAATAATTCAGAAGTGAACTTGGTTGGTAGGGTGAGTATTTAGAGGTGAGTGTGTCCCTAGGTGTCTAAGAGTGAGGAATGCTTTGTAACTTCAGTTTTTGCTATATCTTCTCAGTAAATATCATTTGTAAAAATTAAGTGTTGCAAATTTGTTATCAGATACTGTGTCCTTAATCACTAGGTCAATCAAGGACATAAAAAAAATACTAATTGTAACAGGTAATAGCCATTGGGGAAAACACACTGGAATGGGGAATTGAGCCAGTAGCATTAGAGAAGTACCCAAACCCTCTGAAGAGGGAAATGTGACTGCTAGTCTTTCTCTGGGAAATCTCATCATTTTAAGTGGGAGTTGGGATAAGGACCCCAGCCTTGATAAAGACAACTCCCTTAAATACTAAAGATCACAAAACTTCTTTAAAACTTATATCATCTCTCATTTTCCCCATAGAAGATTGTGCAGTGTCAATGGATGAGTAAAGAACAGTCTCAAATTTTCTGCCTGTGACTTACTGTCAATTTACCAATTGACACAGCAGATTACCCTTCAATATGCAGCTTTTATCATGGCACCATTCTTTGGCTTTTTATCTTTATTCTTTAATGATTTTATGTAGAGTACAATCTACTTAGTTGTCCATTCAGATACAATAGTATAAATACAGCTACCACCTTCTTTCCATTTATTCACACATTAAGTACACACTAGATATAATTCCTTTTCTCTTTGTTATATCTACAATCATCTTTACTCCTTACTCTCTAACATCCTGATTAAAAATGTGCAAAGGGAAATTAAGGAATACAAGATATCCATTCATTTGTTTGTTCAAATGGCATTTATTAAGCACCTGCTATATCAATTAGTCAATAAGTATTTATTAAGCACCTGCTAGGTGTCAAGCACTATGCTAAGAGCTGAAGATATAAAACAATCCCTGTTCTGAAGAGGTTCACAATCTAATAGGGGAGAAAACATGAAAACAGCTGTCTATAAACAACCTATATACAGGATAAATTAGACATAATCAACAAAGGGAAGACCTTAATATTAAGGGTGATTGGGAAAGACTTCCTGGAAAAGATGAAATTTTAGCTGAGACTTGAAGGAAGCAAAGAGGTGAAGATGAGAAGGGAGAGAAATCCAGGCATAGCCCTGGGAATATAAAGACAAAAGGAAAAAAAAAACCAACAGTGCTTGCACTCATGGAATTTATGCTCTGAGGAAGGAGGAGGTTGAGATACAATATTTACAGAAATAAGTACAAGATAATTTGAGAGGAGGGAGAAGGTGATACAGAAGGAAGTTAAAGATTTTGGGAGGTGGAAAAGAAGATGGAGCACATCTCAGGGATGTGCAAAGGTAGAGAATTGGAAGATGGAATGCCTAATTCAGGGAACCGGCAAGTTGTTAAATTTCCCTGGAACATAGGGTGTGGAAGAGGAATAAGGAGAAAAAAGTCTGCAAGAGTAGACTGGAGTCAGACTGAAAGGCTTTAAATGCCAACTTTAAAAAGCAGCACTCTGTTGTGGATAGGATGAAGGGTTTGGTGTCAAAAAGACTTGGCTTCACATATCACCTTGGACACTTACTAATTGTGTGATCCTGGACAAGTCATTGGACTTTCTCTGGCCCTCAGTTTCCTATAAAATAAGAGAGTTGGACTTGACCCCTAAAATCCCTTCTAGTTCTTAATCTACAACCCTATTTTATGCTAGAACAATGGTAGAGAAGAATTTGATTCCTGAAATAATAATTTTTGGGGTGGGGGTGGGGGGAATTTAGTGTTAAATAAAAGTAAGAAGCCATTCAATTTTTTTTGGTGGGGATGGGTTGGAGTGAGTTGGGTTGGGTTGGGGGAAATGGGAGGTGGAGGGAATGAGCAGCTTCATTTCTTTCAACCTTTGAAGGAAATTGTGTCAAATCAGATTCTTAGTTGAGTCATACTGAAGAGACATTCGATTATTTAAAATTCTATAAACCTCAGTGATAGGTTATAAACAGCTTTGAATTTTAAGTCCAAAGACAAATAAGAATTTCACAAGGCTATTTGTTGAATAGGGAGTGGCTTGTGTTTAAAGTTCTTTGTTTACACCTCTAACTAGGCAAAGGGAAATGAATGGTAAATGTTATTCTTTGAATTTTATAATCTGTCTGTGCAAATCACATTTCAGCTTTTCCCATTTTCCTCTATTTCACTTTGCCTCATGCACTCTGTGATGCAGCCACAGAATTTACTTTTTATTTCTCCCTCATGGACTTCCATCCAACATCTTCTTGCCTTTGTATTGGCAGCCCCCATGCTTGGAATGCTCTCCCTTCTAACTTCTACCTCTATTTCCTTGACCTTCAAATCTCACCTTCTGTAGGAGGCCTTTCCTATCCATCCACAAGGCATACATATATGTGCATGTGTTTATTATGCATGCATGTTACATGATGTACACATTTACACGAATATTGTATGAACCTAATTATTTATATAGTCTCCCTCCACTAGGAAGAATGGCCTTTGAGGGCAGGAATGGTTTTTACCTTTTACTATATTCCCAGAGTTTAACTAATGCTAGTGAGCATTTAATCAATGCTTTTCTCTTTGTTGATTTTAATCAATTTAAAACTGTACAAGACATTCTCCAGTGAAAACACCTTAGGTACCTTTTTGCTTCACTGTGGTGGACTGAAACCTAAATAATAATGGCTCACTTTTATATAGTGTTTCAAGGTTTGTAAAGGGCTGTATATACATTACCTCATTTCGACCTTCACAACAATCTGGTGAGGTTGGTAGGATCTGAAGTCCAAGGTAGTTAACTTCCAAGTGTCACA
Source organism: Dromiciops gliroides (assembly GCF_019393635.1). NCBI lineage: Eukaryota > Metazoa > Chordata > Mammalia > Microbiotheria > Microbiotheriidae > Dromiciops > Dromiciops gliroides. The sequence goes on along the minus strand of NC_057861.1, from coordinate 264,560,792 downwards.
CAGCTTAAAGTATCTGAGGTAGTATACAAACCCAGATCTTTACCAGGTGCATCATACCTGAAATTCTCTCCTTCATTTTCTTTGCCTCCTGGTCTCTCTAGCTTCTTTGGCTTTTTTCCCATCTCAGTTACAATCCCACCTTTTGGAAGTAGACTTTCTTGGTGCCTCTTTATGCTTGTGCCTTCCCTCTAAGAATATCTCCCATTTATTGTGTAGAAATCCTTTTAAACATATTTGCTTGCATGTTTGATTCTGAGCTCCTTGAGAGCAGGTATTATTTTAGCATTTCTTTGTATCCCCAGTACTTAGCAGAGTGCCTTGAACCTAAAAGGTGACTGATGGATGCTTGTTGTCTTGACTTTCCCATTCGCAGTCCATTACCCTATCTACTATGCCACATTGCCTGTATGAAAATATTGCTTGATACATGTTATTACTATATCTAACTTATGCAAAATAGGTCACTCATTTGCAATGTGTGGCAAGAAGAAACATGAAACTCTAAAGAGTCTCAACAAAATGCTACATTTCATCAACAATAGGACAAGAAAAATTATTCTGTCATGGATTGAAAACTCACCTAATGACAGTTGGAGTATAGGGTTAAAGGAATTTTTTTTTTCTGAAAGAAGAAACATTTATAGTGGAATTCCTTAGACTTTAGTACTCAGACCAGCTTCACTTAACATTTTACCAATAATTTGGGAAGACTGACCACAGAAGTTCTTTCTTCTGGGTAGTAAAAAGCCAAAGTAATAAGGGAAAAAACAATAAGTTCTCAGAAACTCATGTGAACTGATGGCAAAAAGTAGATAATAAGCCTCAGTATGGGAAATAACAAGGCAGATTTATGTAGTGCTTTTAAGTTCCATAAAGCACTTTCCTTACAACATCTCTGTGACATAGATATTTTGCAGTTTCCCTATTTTACAAGTGGGAAACTAAGGCTCAGAAAGATTAAATAATTTGCTCCAGTTCACGTAGCTAACAAGTATTGAAGCCAAGAATCAAACCCAGGTCTTTCCTGATCCCTCTATTTTCATCACACCACATGGCTTCTATTATTCAAACTGAGGGAAGCTAGGGGGCTCTGCGGATAGAATTCTATGCTCAGGGCTGGGAAGACAAGAGTACTTTTTTATTCATTCATTAATTCATTCATTTTGTTTTATTTTTTTACACTCATTTTAAAAAAATGGGTTCCAAAATCTTTCTCTTTCTCTAGCTCTTTTCCCACCCATTGAGAAGGCAAGAAATATGATACCCATCATACATGTAAAGTCATGCAAAACATACTTCTATATTAGTCATGTTGCAAAAAAAAGCAAGAAGAATAAAGTGGAAAAAATATGTTTCAATCTGCATTCAGACTTCCTTTGTTTTCTCTCTGGAGGTAGATTACATTTTACATCAAGAGTCCTTTGGAATTGTCATGGATGGATCATTGTATTGATCAAAATTGCCAAGTCTATCACAATTGATCACCATTATAATATTGCTATTATTGTGTACAATGTTCTCCTAGTTCTGCTCACTTAACTTTGCATCAGTTCTAATGTCAGGAGATCTGAGATCTAATCTAATCTAATCTAATCTAATCTAATCTAATCTAATCTAATCTAATCTAATCTTCATTTACTTTTAGCTCTGTGTTCTTGGCAAATCACTTAACCTCTCTGCCTCAGTTTCCTCAACTATAAAATGAAAAGAATAGTAGCACCTACCTCCCAAGGTTGTTGTGAAGATCATATGAGATAATATTTGTAAAGAATTTAGTACAGGGAGCAGCTAGGTGGCGCAGTGGATAGAGCACCAGCCCTGAATTCAGGAGGACCTGAGTTCAAATCCGGCCTCAGACACTTGACACTTACTAGCTGTGTGACCCTGGGCAAGTCACTTAACCCCCATTGCCCAGCCCCCCCCCCAAAAAAAAATTAGTACAGTGCCTGTAACATGGTAGTCATTTAATAAGTCCTCCCCTCCTTCCCTCCCTCCCTTTTTCTCCCTTCCTTCCTTCTCCTTCTTTCCTTCCTTTTTCAACCCTTCTTTAGGAGGAAAATAAATTTGAGATTGCTAGACAAGAAATATGCCTTCTCATTAGATCCCCACTTAAAAAAAAGTAGCAATAGCAGAGCAAGATCCAAATCCCTTACTCCCTTATATTGCCACTGTATCTACCCCCTTGTTAGTGATTCTCCCGGCATACTGAGTTCTTGAATTTGGGGTTACTTATGAGGCAGTCCCCAAGTCTGAGTTACCCAGAAAATATCCCTTCCTCTAAATAAGAGGTTCAGGAACCACACTGCTCATGAATGTTTCCTGCCTCTCTTTGGGAGGTTGGTAGGCAGGAGAGATATATATAGTCCTTTAGAACAAGAACGCCTACTCCTTGGGAAAGAAAGCATCAAACAAGAGACATTTGAATATAAAAAAACAACAACCAATAGGTAGATTGAGAAGGCATGGTGTTTAAGGCAAAAAGAAAAAAAAGAAGTTTTTTGTGGGATTGAAAGGAGGAAGTTCTTTACCACTTTTCAAACAGGGATGGAGACTTGGGGCCCAAGATAGTTCCCTTGTCTATAGTTGACAAATGATTGAAAGGTTATGATTGAAAGGTTAAAGTCTCTTCAAGACTCAGGCTAATTTTCTCATCTCAAGTCACATGGATGAGAGCATGTTTGCCTCTGTCATTTGTTCCTGTGCCTAGAAAACTATTAAAGGCTCTTAGGGAGGGGTATTTCCCTTTCCCCTGTGTGTACACACACACACACACACACACACACACACACACACACACACACACACACACCCCTTTACTCTCACTATTTCTCCAAAAGAAAGGCAGAAGGGAGCAAAAGGGGCTGAGCAGGCTTGTCTGCTCCCCCTTTGTGGGTGTGATTCCTCCCACAAGAGTATATCCTTCTAAGAATCCAGGTTCATCAGTTCATGGCAATGGTGAGGGGTAGCCCCAGACTTAATCAGAGAATGTCTTTGAGATGAAGACTCCTTATCTCAACAAAGTTTCAAAGGTCATGTCCACACCAACCATAGGGAGATGTATTCAACATCCTGAACAAAGAATCACCTTCCTGTAAGCTTACTAAATTGATCCTATCGATCCCCCTTTCGACCTCCACTTACTGCAAATATTTCACTGGTAGAGAAGGAGCTTAGGGCAGTTAGTTGGTAGAGTGGATAGAGTTCCAAGCCTGGAGTCAAGAAGACCTAAATTCAAATCTGACCCCAGACACCTACTTGCTGACCCCAGGTAAGTCACTTAACTATGTTTGCCTCAGTTTCCTTATTTGTAAAATAAGCTGGAGAAGGAAATGGCAAACCATGCCAGTATCTTTGCCAAGAAAACTCCAAAAGGGGGGAAAGAGTCAGACCCTACTGAAACCACTGAGTAACAACCAAAGAGAAACAGCTTGGCATAATGAATAAGGTGTTAGGCGGGGAATTCAGGAAGACCTGAGATCAAATTCTACCTCTGAACTTTATTAGTCATGTTATCATGGAGAGATCACTTAACTCTCTGAGCCTCAAGCAACTACCAGTGGATCATAGATTTTGATCTGGAAAGTGACTTAGATGAGGAAATTGAGGCCTAGACAGGCAAAACTGGCGTTTTAACACAGGTCCTCTGATTCTACATCCGATGTTCTTTCCAGACACTGCATGTCTCTAAGACTATAAGTTATAGATATATTGTGATCATTGGAGGAGAGTTTCCATAGCAAAGAAATCATAATGAATTACAATGGTAGATTTTGAGCTAGAAAGGGCATATAAAGGTTATTTAGCCTAACTCCTTCTTTGTGCTCAGAGGCTCAGGCAAGTTAACTAACTTATCCAAGGTCACGTAGCTACAGAATGCCTGAGGTGAGGTTTGAAGCCATGTTAACTAATTCTAGATCCAGTGCTCTTTCCATTGTGTCAACAGAACCTACATGCTGCCTTGTTACCAATAACATTTTTTAAAAATAATAGGGGCAGCTAGGTGGCGCATTGGATAAAGCACTGGCCTTGGATTCAGGAGGACCTGAGTTCAAATCCGGCCTCAGACACTTGATACTTACTAGCTGTGTGACCCTGGCCAAGTCACTTAACCCTCATTGCCCCACAAAAAATAATAAAAAATAATAATAATAAACATTTTTATTTATAGTTTTGGGTTCCAATTTTTATCCCTCTTTCCCTTCCTCCCCTGCCTGAGGTGGCAAACAATCATGTATGGGTTATACATGTATGATTATGTAAAATATTACCATGTTTGTCATTTTGTACAAGAAAACTTAATTAAAAGAAAAAATTAAAGAAAGTGGATAGTATGTTTCATCAACAGTCTTTTGGGATAGTCTTGCATCATTGTATTGTTGAGAATAGTCAAGTCATTCACAGTTCCTCATCAAACAATATTGCTCTTTCTGTGTACAATGTTCTCTTGGTTCTGATCACTTCAATATACATCAGTTCATACAAGTCTTTCCAGGCCTTTCTGAAGTCATTCTGCTTATCATTTCTTAAAGCACAATAATATTCCATCACCATCATATACCACAGTTTGATGGGCATTCCTTTGATTTCCAATTCTTAACCACCACAAAAAGAGCTACTAGAAATATTTTTATACAAATAGGTTTTTTTCTCTTTTGGGGGATGTTTCTGGGATATACACCTAGCAGTCTACCCATAACATTTTTTTTTTTTTTTTTAGTGAGGCAATTGGGGTTAAGTGACTTGCCCAGGGTCACACAGCTAGTAAGTGTTAAGTGTCTGAGGCCGGATTTGAACTCAGGTACTCCTGACTCCAGGGCCGGTGCTCTATCCACTGCGCCACCTAGCTGCCCCTACCCATAACATTTTAAAAGAAGCTCAGGAAGATCGCCAGAGTCCCAGGAAAATCCTCTATGAAGAATTTACTGGAAGGTATAAAGAAAATTGGGCCAGATAAGACTGTTAGAGAAGTTGTAACCTGCACAGATAGGTGGAGTATCCATTCCAATGAAATCATGGAATTACTGAAACATTGAAGAAAAGATTACTCACAAAAGGCCTGAAAATTACTTAATCCAATTCATTCATTTTATATATAAGGGTTGGAGACTTGGGACCCAAGATGTTTCCTCTGTCTGAGAACTGGTTGAGAGGTGACACTACTTCCTCTCTAAGGCTCAGGCTAATTTTCTCACCTTGGCTCACATGGATGAGAGTCTTTTTGTTCTCGAATTCCTTTCTGCTGAGGGGATGGAATCCCACCCAGAAAGGCAAAGTGAATTACCCAGACTAACACAGATGGTGCAAGATCTAAGTCTAGAATTCAGGCTTTCAGATCCTTGGTCCACTGACCTTTCCACTATGCCACAGTGGCTTTAGGGCAGCTAAGTGTACAATGGATAGAGCACTGGACTTGGAATCAGAAAGACTCATCTTCATGAGTTCAAATCTGGCCTCAAACACTAGCTGCGTGACCCTGGGCAAGTCACTTAACCCTGTTTGCTTCAGTTCCTCATCTGTAAAATGAGCTAGAGAAAAGAAATAGCAAATCACTCTACTATCTTTGCCAAGAAAAAGACCCAAACCGAAGCACAAAGGGTCAGACATGACTGAAAGGATTGAACAACAACAACAACAACAACAACAATGCCTTTAGATGTTCTGAGAATTGAATCAGCCTAAAATTGAGTTGACACTTGGGATGAAGGAGGCAATGTGTCTCAGGGCAAGAACTCAGTAATTGTAGTGTAGGCATTAAAATTAGCCTCAGGCTCTCTGAGCCTAGCTGCCCCTCCCCCTCTGTTTCAGCTGGGGGGGTGGGGGTGGGGCCTCTGAGCCTGGCTAAACTGTGTGCATGAAAAACCCGAGAGACACACTGGGATTGCTTCTCCCAGCCACCAGCTCCCGTCCTGGGCAGCATGGGGCTCAGCCAGTCCTGGTGGGGGGCAGCCCAAATTTCACCTGAGAGAGAAGGTTAATAAAAAGAGATGCAGGGAGATGTAAAAGGGTTTGTCACTATTGCTATCAGAGACTGAGAAAGAGCTGGTGAGAAGGTAAAGAGACACCAGAGGAATGAGGATGGAGTTAGGGGCTTTTCAGGGGGTTCGCTATGGTACAGAGAGGGAAGTGAGATGTAAAGGGGGGGTCGACAAAGTGAAAGGGGGCTTGGAGTTAGAAGAAAGGAGTGGAGCAGTGAAGCAGAGGGCTTTTGAGTTAAAAGAAGGCAGGGCGGGGAGGGGGGGGCGGGGGAGCAGCTAGGTGGCGCAGTGGATAGAGCACAGGCCCTGGAGTCAGGAGGACCTGAGTTCAAATCCAGCCTCAGACACTTAACACTTACTAGCTGTGTGACTCTGGGCAAGTCACTTAACCCCAATTGCCTCACTAAAAAAACCCCAAACCAACCAACCAAACAAACTAAAAAAAGAAGCACAGGACTGAGAAAGTTAGCGCAGACTGGCCCAGCACACCCATAGGCAAGAGGTGGCAGAGAGTTTAAAAAGCTGACAGGTTGTATTTTACTTTTGTTATCCTTGTTTCGACATTTAACTCTAAATTTATTCACCTAAATAAACCCCATATTTGCTTTAATTAAAAGAAGCATTTTAATCCTTTTTTTCTTATCAGTCTGAGAGGCAGTGGGGGAAAGGAACAGGCCCTTGCAGACTGGTTTAGGCAGCTAATAGCCAGCTATAGCTTTACTAGATAAACGCAGTCAGATAGCCAGCCAAAAGTCCACAGATTAGGCCCACAAGTTGGTTAAAATATTTTTACATTTGAATAGCGACTGTGAAGGGACTTACGGCCCACTTGTCATTTTTCTAGTTATAATTTTTCACAGTCATAATTTTTTATATAAGTACAGTTATAAATTTTTCAGATTAAATATAGTTAATAATTTTTTTCAGGAATTAGAAAACCTTGGTTCAAAACTCTTCTCCATTATTCACCATCTGTATGACCTTGGCCAAATCACTTAACATCTGTGGGCCTCAATTTTCTCTTTTGTAAAAGGAGGAAGTTAAACTGGATAACCTTCCAGAGCCCTTCTATATCTAAGTCTATGATCCTATCATCTTATAATGGTTTTGATAGTTTTGCAAAACTCCTATTTTCCCACAGGTATGGGAAACAATAGTGGAATTATTTACTACATGTCCAAAAAAACCCCCAACCCCGTACTCCCCCCAAAACTGCTTCAATCAGATCTATAAAACGCACCATACTGAATCCTAATGGGAAGAAAAAAAGTCATGGTGAGTCATTTTTCCAGCTCAGGTCAGCATAGAGAATTAGAGAAAGATGTCCAGGGACACTGGAGATGTGGTCTGGGCATAAGCATGCTATGGAGCACTCCAGGGCAATGGAGAGGGTGCATACATGAGCAAGCAGAGGTTTCAGAGCCATACTGGGCATCTTTGACCTTGTTCAAGATATAGAAATTGATGAGAACTTGCAGCTTTGTCACTTGCTATATCCATTTCTGGGACATAGATCCAGGGCAAAATTAGGAGGGGACCTGTAACCAGGGGTGATATTCAGGGATAAGGAGCCATTGCAAGTCCTGGGCTGTGTACCAAGAGAGGAGCAACTTCAGAAGCAACAGCTTCAATGACTAGAAACTTTTATTCCAGTAATGGAGTGGGGTCTCTATTACAGCTTTTAATTCAGTCTGAAGGCTAAAGAGGAATCTAAGTCCAAATGCAAGCCAATTCTGTCCCTCTGAACAAGCAGAACTTCCCATGTGGCTGAGAGTTTCTGAGCCCAGAGATATGTTACTATTGTTCAGACCCAAATTCCGGTTAGAAAATTGCAGAGTTGAGACCGTGAGGGCAGCAATCATACTTTACTTTGAATCAGAACACTTTGGGAACACTGAGAGTTTGTCAATCACCAGCCTGAGCTGATTCTGGAATTTGGAAATAACACAGCATTCAGTACCCCCAAAATGCAATAATAGGGTCAGCCCAAATCTTCTCTCCATAAGTATTCAGAGCTTATAACTAACACCAAATCTGAGGTCAGTAAACAGGCTGGAAGAATGATCAAGCAAACAAATAAAGAGAATCTCATTATAAAAATCTATAATGGTGACAGGGATACTCCAGATAAAAAAAAGAAGAGTATTTTTCCAAAATATCTACAAGCAAAACCTCAAAGAAAATCACAGCTTGGGCATAAATTCAACTAGAATTCCTAGAAGAAACAAAACAAAAATGTTTAATTTTTTTTTATAAATGAAATAAGATCACTAGAGGGAAAATTGGAAAAGTAATGAGAGCTAAGAAATAAAGAATGGGAAAGGGAATGAACAGATTGGTACAAGAAGTACAAAACCTCACCCAAGCAACAGACTCCCTGTAAATTAGAATGTACCAACTAGAAGCTGATGATTCCATGAGGCCACAAAAAATTCTTTAAAGTCAAAATATTGGGAAAAATAGAAGTAAATAAATGTAAGGTATCTCATAGTAAAAATGACTGAACTGAAATACTAGATCAATGAGGAAAAATTTAAGAACAATTGAGTTACCTGAATTCTATGACCAAAAAAGAGAGCCTAAACATCATATTTCAAGAAATTTTCAAAGAAAACTACCCAGATCTCATAGAACCAGAGGGCAAAGAGAAAAAGAAAGAATCTACCTGTTCTCTCCTCAAAGAGGAGTCTGTATTAAAAATGGTCAGAAATAAAGAATACAAGAGCTGAGGAACCACAATCAAGATCACATACAACTTAGTAATCATTATAAGTAAGGAATAGGTAGACTGATATTTAATACTCCAGAAGTCAAAAGATATAGGATTATAGCCAAGAATAATTATAGTATAAAACTCAGTATAATCCTACCGGGGGAAAATGAACATTTAATAAAATAGAGGACTTCCAGGCATTCCTGATGAAAAGAACAGAGATAGGTAGAAACTCTGAAGGAAGGAAACAAACAGTTATTAAGCACCTACTATGTGCCAAACACTGTGCTAAATGCTTTACCAATATGATCTCATTTGATCCTCACAACAACCTGGAAATGTAGGTGCTATTATTATACTCATTTCACAGCTGAGTAAATTGGGGCAGACAGAGGTTAAGGGATTTATCCAGGTCACACAGCTAATAAGTGTCTGAGGCTAGATTTGAACTCAGGTCTTCCTGATACTAGGGCCACTGCTCTATCCACTGTACCACCTAGATACTCATTAAAATTTAAACACGGGAGTTAAGATAAATGTAAAATGGTAAATATGAATGAACACTCCTAAGGGACCAAACATGAATTAAATGCTTACATTCTAAAATAGGGAGATGACATATGTGTCCCCTCTGAATCTTATCATCATCAGGCTCATAGAGGAAGTCTAATTAGACAGAGGGCCCAGGAATGGTTTTGTTATGTTCATTCACTAAGAGGACTATGACATGGGGAGGTAATGTCATGGCTTGCACTAAATGAGGGGGTGCTATGCAAGGTTACCAACCTCACTCTCTCCTCCAGAGCCATCTGGTCCAGTGGCAAGATACATATCAAGATGACTGGAGATGGCCCCTAATGTTTAAGGCAATTGGGGGTAAGTGACTTGCCCATGGTCACACAGCTAGTAAGTGTCTGAGGTGAGATTTGAACTCAGGTTCTCCTAACTTCAGGGCCAGTGTTGAATCCATTGCACCACCTAGCTGCCTTTATCATGTCATGATAATCTTAAAAGAAGAATGGAAAGAGATGGGGAAAAAGAATACACTGGTAGTTGGGGGAAAGGAGCAGAAAGATGGGGGAAATTATGTCACAAAATCAATGTGGTCAAGTAGAAGTCTATATAAAAAAGTAGGAGGAGGTGAGCGAGTGGTTGAACCTGGAACTTCACTTTTATCTGAACTGATCATAGGAAGAAATATGCAATACAGTTGTATACAAAACCACATTTTACTTCACAGGGAAATAACAGAGGAAGGGAAGAAGAAAGGGGAATCAGAGGGAGGGTAGATTTAAGTCTTAAACAAAACAAATTCTAATGTGCAAAAGTACATATAGGATTTTTAGAGGTAACAAAGAAGGAAACTATGAGGGGTACCCACCAACTGGAGGATGACTGGACAAGTTATGGTATATTGATGTGATGGAATGATTCTGTGCTGTAAGAAACCTGAGAAGGTTTGTATGTAATAACGCAGAGTGAAATGATCAGGACCAGGAGAACAAATTTTACAGTGACAACAATATTGTTGGGCATCTAGGTACAACAGTGGATAGAACGCTAGGCCTGAAATCTGGAAGACATCTTCCTGAGTTCAAATCTCATCTAAGACACTTACTAGCTATGTGTCCTTGGGCAAATCACTTAACCCTGTTTGCTTCAGTTCCCTCAACCGTAAAATGATCTGGAAAAGGAAACTACTCCAGTGTCTTTGCCAAGAAATCCCCAAATGGAGTCATGAGTAGTTGGATCCAACTGAAATGACTGAACAGTATCAAATAACTTTGAAAGAATTAGGAATTCTAATTAGAGTAATACCCAACCACAATTCCAAAGAAGCTATGCTGAAACATTGTACCTACCTCCTGATACAGAAGTAAAGGACTCAGTACAGAATAAGACATATGTGTGTAGTGGTTGGGGTCATATATATTTTGAACATGACCAACACAGAGATTTGATTTGCTTGATTATCCATGTTTATAATAGGTCATTTGTTTCTATCTCATTCCCCGTTGTGGGGGAAGAGGTGATGTATTTCTGCTGATTACAAAAAGTAAAATATAATCTTAAAAGTAAGTAGTGGCGGGGCAGCTAGATGGCACAGTGGTTAAAGCACCAGCCCTGAATTCAGGAGTACCTGAGTTCAAATCCGGCCTCAGACACTTGACACTTACTAGCTGTGTGACCCTGGGCAAGTCACTTAACCCCCATTGCCTGCAAAAAAAAAAAAAAAGTAAGTAGTGGCATATACTGAGGTTTATTTCCTTGCCTGATTCTTTGATGTAGCTGCATGAGTTTGACTAGACCCAAGTTCATAAAGCAAGGAAACACAGAGTTCATTTCATCTTACCCTTTTCATTTTGTAGATAAGGAACCTAAGAATTAGAGAAGAAGAAGAGGGACCAGAACCCAGGTTTTCTGACTTCATATTCATCATTCTTTCCAGACACTTTCTTTTGCCTGGTCACAACAGATAGAATGAGTGAATGAATGAACAGGATTCCTCCCCAACACAAGAGCTATTCATTGTTAGACCACATTGCTTATATCCCTCATGTTAGAACACAGTGGAGGCATGGCAGGGGGCCCAGCTATTAATCCATCTGTTAATCTGAAGGGTTAATTGTATAATGTAGCAGTTTTTAGTTCTTCTTTTGGGGATTTGTTTACACTCCCATCCAGCTGTTTGTGGGGTGCTATAGGTAATCCAACTATGTTGCCAATCCTCGATCTGCAGAACTTTACTGACTGTGGTTTTCATTGGCCAGGCCATACTAACAGAAATGTCCTGCATGATTTTATCAGATGGCTGGCCTAGTGCTTTGTGCCAGAGATTAAATTTCTGGTCACATGGAGAGAACATCATCAATTATCACATGCCATCTGTACATGGGCGATTGTACCACAAATTCTACAGATGTATGTGTTCTCATGCGATTTCATAATCATGCCTTGGTCATCAGAAAGGGCTCAGTGACTGAAATAAATTATTTTTGTCCATTAAAAAAATCCTCTTTTTTTCTTCAGCCTCTACAAATACCTATGTCATTTCAATAAAAGCAAGGTTATATCTAGATGATAACATAATATCCAGATGAAAAGAAGAAAATTCAATGTACTTTTCAGCTATTTTGTCAGGATGATCCTGAACATCTGGGCATTTTTAAATATATAATTATAGTTCTATATGGTGTAGTGAATACAAAGTTGGCCTAAGATCTCAGAAAACTTGGGCCTGAACCTCTCCCCATATATTTACTGGCTATGTGACCCTGAGGAATTCACCTTAACCGAAAAATTGCTCTAAGGTAACTTTTTTAAGGCATAAAAAACTACATTTCTATTGGAGGCCTTTAAGCCAGTTACACTTTTATGATCAGAATTAAAGATTAGCAACATCATGATACCTGCAGCATCTATTCATGAGAGTGAAGATTTCATTAGCTATTGCTTCTGACTTTCTAAGCAACCACTTAAAATGTCAGAGGAAGCCTGAGAGGGATGTATTAGAGTCAGGGCAATACCATTATTTTAAAAATTGTTTGGGGACAACTAGGTGGTACAGTGGATAAAGCACTGGTCTTGGATTCGGGAGGACCTGAGTTCAAATCTGGCCTCAGACACTTGACACTTACTAGCTGTATGACCCTGGACAAGTCATTTAACCCTCATTGCCCTGCAAAAAAAATGTTTGAAGTTGATTGTTGCTTTTAAAAATTGAAACTGGTATAAATTCCTAGTTTTCTAAAGAATAAGATACCACATCTTCGAGTTGTGATCATCTCGGTAATCACACACACACACACACACACACACACACATACACAAAGCATCATGAGACAATTGGTCAAGGAGCAGCAGTATCTGGTCTGCTAGTTTAAGACAATGTCAGAGTAGCTGATTAAAACATGAGTCTAGGGATTGTGGTTCAAAATTGATTTTACCTTTCAAAATTTGATATAAGATGCAAAAGTCAATTCCTGGGCAGCTAGGTGGCACAGTGGATAAAGTACTAGCCCTGGATTCAGGAGGACCTGAGTTCAAATCCAGCCCCAGACATTTGACACTTAATAGCTGTGTGACCCTGGGCAAGTCACTTAACCCTCATTGCCCCATCCCCCCTCCCCAAAGTCAATTCCTTGGTTTTCAAATAGGCAAGGAAAAGCACAATCTTAGATTTGATGGGGCTGGGAAAACAACAATAACAAATATCATAGGATTGTGCCATGTCATTTCATTTGTGTAAATAATGTGGTTTTTTTTCTGCTAGTATATATGTCCAACTACCTGTTCATATTCTTGGATAGATGCCTTGTGCACTTTTTGGGTACTTGCAAACTCTTGCAGCATGTGCAAAGAGCTTTAACTTTGCCAATTCCTTTTATTTGCTGTACTGTTCAAGGTACTGGTGATTCAGAGAGCTGACCACGTTTTATACCTAAGAAAAGGATTCCTATTCCTCTCTTTAGTTTGTTCCAGACCAGTTGGATAATGAACTGGGATGCTTCCATTTGGCTGGCCACTGGAAGCAGTTCCATTCTGAGTTCCAAAACAACAAATTTTTGCACTGTTGCAAAGTCCTGTTCACTCATCTGTGTTTTTTCACCTAGAAAAATCCCTTGAAGATCATTGGCATTTCTAAGCCTTTTCCTACCACCGAATATGCTTCAGTAATATAAAGAATACAGAATCTATTAGAAAGACGAAAATTTACCAGTGTCAGGTCTTCTTCAAAGGTGAGCTCAACCTTTCTTTGCACATCTTGGGCTAAAACCCTTTTCTTTCTCACATCCAGCAACATGCACAAACGGAATATGTATAATAAGGTCTGTATGAGTAAGTGTGGATTCCTTTTCCATCAACAACATTCTGATTTCATAGTGATGATGCTGGCTCACTGTTGGGTGATTGGGGGTCGGGAGTTAGGGAAGTGGAAGTCACAGTTGGATTGGGAGTTTAGGGATACAGGTGCCCCTGTGGAAGCATGGGGTCCTGGGTGTAAAGGGGGGGCCTTCTGTCTCACTGTGCTCCTTTCTCTATCTTTCCTTCTCTCCAGTTTCTTCCTCTGTCTCTTCTCCTACTTCTGTCTGACCTTTCACCCCCATGCCCTCCTTTCCTCTCTTTCTCCCCTTACTTCCTCCTGATCTCTGGGAAACTTCAAATTTGAACTCAGGTCCTCCTGAATTCGGGGCCAGTGCTTTATCCACTGGGCCACCTAGCTCCCTGAGGCAGTTTCCTTTTGCAGCAGCTACTTGTAACACTGAAACACTGGTGCAGTCCCTATCCCTATCTCACTTCTAAATGCAGCCACAGATCTTAGTGTCTTTCAAACTCATTGGAAATTCTGGTCCCTAAGAGGTTTAGGAAGTCCCCAGCTGATAAACCTGTAACAACTTAAATATGAACGACTTTGTGCAGCACAAAAATGGAAGGCATACTTTCCCATCCTCTATTTAAGTCTTAGGGAGGAGAGTAGAGATGATTAGAATGCTTCAGGCCCCTGATCTGGATGGTATGTTCAATGATTCACTGTGATATGCATACCTGAAAAGGAGAGCAGATTCATTCTGGATGTTTAAATTACCCTTATAAAGACAAGTGGGGTACAGATTAGTAAGGAGCAGAAATATATGGAAGCTAATTGAAGGAAAGAAATGAAAGAGTGATGGATGGGTTAAGGAGAGCCTTGCTATTGAGATTGTCATCAATAACAAACAGCAGAAATGTTACAAGCTGGGAATGTCTCTCCATGAGGCATAGATAATCAAAACTGTGCTATAAGCTATTTGAAAGAGAAGGGGGAAAATTTAAAAAGCAACAAAAGAAAGCAAAAAAACATTCTCAGTATGACATAGTCAGAAGCGAGCCCCATTTGCTTTTACAGACAATGAAGAAATAAATAGACCCAGGGTAACCTCTCAGCAAAAGCATCCAGAATTATAATTACCACAACTAAAGAGAGTAATTACACCAATCAATTGGCTAGAGAAAAACTGAAGACAACCCCTCCATTATTTGACAATAACATTGATATCAATAATTTAAAGGATAAAAACATAAGAGATGGCTAAACAGCAGCTCTTTTAGTTAATACTAGGAAAGAAAAAGCTTAACCCTTTTGTATGTTCAAAACTTGTGTTCAGTTCAGATACTTTAAGAACATTCTTACATTGTTTAAACAGTTATTTAAAATTCTCCTTTTTAGTAGACATTAAGATTACAGGACACATTAGAAAAAGCATGGTTTAGAATCGAGGAAACTTGTTCAGAAATTCAAAATTCAACATAAAGGTCTCATAGATCTTGTGTTGGAAGTGAAATACTTCCTATTTTACCTTAATACTTGCCCGCCCAGACATTGCTGGCTAGATTTACTGGTGTGCTTCTTTGCAAATGTCTTTGCCCATAGTCTTCTGACAATGGACACTCCCTTCTGGTTTGTGCTGATGCTCTCTGGGTGTTTTCTTCCCTCAGTGTTTGTATAACTCTCTTGAATTCATATTCAGGAGAGAACAACAGACCCCTTGTACAGTAAGTCACTGTGACGAAGAAAACTAAATGTGTGGTCGCTTATTTATGTCCCAAGTGTGGGGAAAACTAGCTAGGGTTTGCTTATGAATTAGAAGCTTTAGTACAAGCTTTTGGGCATTAAACATTTATTAAAGAGTAAAGCGAGAACACATGGAGTTCAGGATGTTAAGAAACCTATCTACCCTAGAGGAGAGATAAGAGTTCAGCCTGGCCTGCTTCTTCTCCCAAGTCTTCTGCCACCAAGCCTGTTCAAAAGACCTGAACTGAGAGAGAAAGCTCTCTCTGCTTCCAGAGGAGAGGCCATCCTTCCACCCTACTTCAAGCTAATTGGCTAGGCAGCACCCAAATCTATTGGTTCACTGGACTTGAGGGTGGTCCCATGTTCAGGTCAGAGTCCACAGCTTCTGAGAACACTCCCTCTTGGGAGTCAGGCAGGTGTGGTTTAATGAGCAGAGTCAGTCAGTCTCACTCAATCCAATCAATCCAAATAAATCTCCTCCAGCTGGGGTCTTTGGGTGTTGGCAAAGCCCATTATTTTCTCACATCACAATAGGGAACTTGTAAAAATGACAGACACCACATTGCAGGGTTTCCCTTTGAAATATTTCTCTAGTCTGAGGTTGAAAACAGGAATCAGGATGAAGATCTCCCAGCAGGAGGGGGAGGTTAAGTACATAAAGGCCCTCAGAAGTCTATACTTTCCTAATATTGCCTCCATCTTTCCCCTTTTAAGTGAAAGATTAAATTCTTCAAGTAGTTGTTAAAGGCATTCTCTCTCTCTCTCTCTCTCTCTCTCTCTCTCTCTCTCTCTCTCTCTCTCTCTCTCTCTCTCTCTCTCTCTCTCTCTCTCTCTCTCTCTCTCACTATCTAGCCAAGCCTGATCTGGAGGGGATGAAATTAAAAGCACTGACTAAATGTAATTGTGCAACTATTCTTTTTACAAAGTTAATTACCATATAATAGAAACAATGTAACATATTTCAATTCTATAATAAATACATAAAATAACTATAAAAATACATAAAATTACTATATATGGTGATTATACAGCCATAGAATTTCAGGGTTGTAGGAGACCTTAGAAGTCTTGTGCTCTAACTCATACTTGAAAAAGAATCCCTAATATAACACACACATAAATGGCCATGCAATATTTGATTAAAGACCTCCAGGGAGATATAATGTACTCATTGCCTCCAGTGGCAACCCATCTCACTGATTTTATATGTCGTGAAATGAATATTACATGATAAGGTGAAATGAGAAAAAGAGATGGAGGAAGTAAGGATATTCTATTTATTTATTTATTTGAAAGTTTTATTATTTATTTATGTTTAACATTCTTTTCTTTTTGAATTTTGAGTTCCAGATTCTTTTCTTCAGTTAATTTTTGTGCCCATTTTACTAATTAGGCCAATTCAGTTTTTTAAGTGTTATATTCTTTAGTATTTTTGTTCCTCTTTTACCAAGCTATCAATTCTCTTTTCATACTTTTCTTGCATCACTCTTTTTTCTTTTCCCAATTTTTCATCTATGACATAGACTGAAGCATACTATTTTTCCACTTTCATTTTTTCTTTTTTCAAGTTTTCCTATACAAAATGACTAATATGGTAATGTTTTACATAATTGTGAAAAAAACAAAAGAACAAACGATTCCAGGAATTCTTGTTGGGCTTGCTTCTGAATAGCATTTTTCTTTTCACATTGTTGTCTTTTTCTAAGTTCATGTCTTGGTCTTCCCTGCCACTATTCTAGCTTTTATGGTCAAGGGTTTTTTTGTTTGTTTGTTTGTTTAATTGATTGATTGTTGTTGTTGTTGTTGTTGTTTGCTCATTTTTCCAGTCTGCTTTCTTTACTTTATGTTAGAGTTGGACTTTGCTCACCTAAGGGTGGGGAGGCACTGTGCCAAGCTTCAGACTTTTTCATGAGCTGGTTCTTGTTGTCATCGTTGTTGTTTAGTTGCTTTAGTCCTGACTGACTCCTTTTGATCCACCTGGAGTTTTCTTGGCTAACATACTAGAGTGATTTGCCATTTCCTTCTACAGCTCATTTTACAAATGAGGAAACCAAAGCAAACAGGGTTAATTGACTTGCCCAGGATCACACGACTAGTAATTGTCTGAGGACGGATTTGGACTCATGACTTCCTGACTTCATGCCCAGGAATTTATCCACTGTGCCACTTAGCTACCCTCAAAGTGGAAGTTTCCAGGGCTTTCAAGGTGGTATTATCCTGGGAGTGATGTGGTCACTGCTCTACTATACTGCACTCTGATCTTTTCCCCCAAATGTCCCCTGCTCTCCTGCAGTCACAAGTGCTAGTGTTCCTTCTGGCCCTGAAAGTGTGACCAGGGCCCCTGCTCCTTTGTGATGGATCACAAGCGCTCCTCTCTGCCCTGGAATTGAGACTCAGAACTGCATAGAGACAATAGAGTTGCCAATCAGGGCCAGCTACAAGGATTATGGGTAATCTCTTTCTGACCAGTTGTCTGACTCCTTGATTGTCTCTGGGCTGAGAGCTCCTGAAGCTGCTGCTGCTGTAGAGACCCCCAAGGCCTGGCACTGGTATTGGGCTGCACCTCAGGATGGCACCCACCCCAGTGTTACAGACCCATCCTGCAGACCTCCTAAGTTGTCTTAGTCAGGCTATTCTAAAATGGTAAGACATGGGAAAAGATTGATTAGTAAAGTCAAGAGCAAGGCCTGTAGCTTCTTCTTAGGATCAGAGCTTTAAAGGTGGAAGAGGTCATTCTACCTACAAGACGACTGAGGTCCAAAGAGGACACATGATTTGATCAGGGTCACAAAAGGAGAACTGGAGTCCAGTTTGTGTGAATCCCAAACCCAGGACTCTAAACTTCTTGTGCTCCACAAACCACCTTGCAGGGCATTTTCGGGGAGCGCTGAAACTGGCTTATACCACCTCTTGAAAGCTGATTGTCAAATTTTCAGTGTGAATATTTACACCTTGAAAATCAGCAAATGCTAGAAATTAGGGATTGATTTATTGTTTTATTGATTGTCTAGACTTAAGATAGCATTGGAGAAAATGTTAATAATGAAAATTAAACTTCAAAATGTGTCCAGCATAACTTTTTTCCCCGCTGGAGAGCCAGTAGTTAAACATTTATAAGTGTACTCCTGAGTATTACACATTATGAGGGCTCAATAAGTATTTGTTCACTGACCACTGAGAATTTATTATAGTATGATAGTTTCTGGGATGCAGCTAAGGCATTTCGCAGAGAAAATTTATGATGCACAGATTTCTTTGGCACGTCACACCATATACAATAAAATCCCCAGTTTTGCTCCTTGTGGATTATTTGTGCTTGTCTGGGAGTTATCTCTCTTGACTCATCTAGCTTTTCATTACTCACCTATGGTTGTGACCTTAGGCATGAGTGTGAATGTAGGTATGCTGGCAAACCCTGGGGTGAACAGTATCAATAGCCCTTCCCTTTTCCCTGAAGAGATCTAGTTCCCTCAGTTAATTATCTTATAACTAATTTATAGATGGTCGGGGGTGTATAGGAGATTTAGGAGGACTAGCAGTTCTGGTGTGAGGACTTGCTGAGCCCCTTCCAGGGCTGCTTATTATCCACCTTTGGTGTCCACCTGATTCATCCAACTCTCACCTGTGGATGCAAGAAGATGCAGCACGCACAAGGGCCATACCCCAGTAAAACCATCTTGGCAGATGAGTTAAACCAGACTGAGAATAACCAACAGGCTTCAGACCTGTTGGTGATTTAGAGAGATGTCTTCCTCCAAGCTTGTGAAGATTTTCCCTGGCAGAACTGACAAATGAGAACAATTTGTTCCAATGGCCACGAAGGCAATCGAAGTAGGTGCTGCAGAGTGATTAGAGCTTGGTCAGACATTGAAGGTGCCACGGTCATTCACTGCATCCTGGGCCATTGCCAGTCATCTTGACTTTTGTTTTGCCATTGGACTTAGATGACCCTGGAGAAGGGAGCAAGACTGTGACTTTGTGCAACTCTGCCTCACTTAAATCCAATTCATGCTCAAGTCAGTACATCGCCAATGATGTCACTGGTCCTTTATGAAAATGAAGGACAAACAACAGTATAGCTGGCCAAGCACATGTATTAAGAGCTAGCATTTAAATGATGCTTCAAAGGTTTATAAAATACTTTACATATGTTATCTCATTCGATACAATAATCCTATGAGCTATTACTATCCCCATTTTATAAATGAGGAAACTGAGGCTGAGAAAGTTTTAATGACTGCTCAAAGTCACACCAAGCTAATAAGCATGTGAAGCAGGATTTGAACCTGTCTCTTTCTAACTCTAAGGCCAACACATTGAACTAGCAGCCTTCTCTAAAAGTACTCATATTCTATACCCTTAATCTTCCCTTGCCTCTCCTCAAGGGACAAGAGTAGGATCAATGGTAATTCCCTTCCCAGAGTGGGCCAGCTCACTTGATTCCACTGACCTCCTTTGCTTATGACTCAGCTGGTGTAGTGGGAGGGCACTAAATTTGTGTTCAAAGGGCCATGGTTTGAATTCTGACTCCTCCTTACCAGCTATGAGATCTTAGGCAAATCACCCTCCTTGGCCTTGGTTTTCTTGTCTGTAAAATGAGGACACTGGGGGCAGAGCTAAGATGGCAGAAGAAAGGCAGTGAGCTCTCGAACTCACAACATGATTGCTCCAAAAAACCTCCAAATAATGCCATAGGACAATTACTGGAGCAGCAAAATCCATGGAAGAACATGATGAGATAATTTTCCAACCAAAGATGGCTTAGGAGGTTGGAAGGTAGGGGTTGCTGTGCTGAGGCAGGAGTGGAGCTCAACCCCACAGTCACCCTGACACAGATCCAGTCCCAGGCAGCCAGAGCCTCAGAATCAGCTGCAGCACTAGTGTCATCTGGAACTAAGCCCACAGTCTGGTGAGAGGGCTGAGCCCTGGGCAGGGGGGAGATCACAGGGGTCTATTCTGGTGTTGAGGAAGAACTTGGGTTTTTCATCCCTGCTGGGAACCAGGAAGTAGGTTTGAGTAACAGTGGCCCAGGTGGGGGAAGGGTGCAGGCTTGTTGGAGCTAACAACCACAGCTGTCTGGTTAATTAGCAAGTTGGCCTGGGGTTATCTACAGACTAGGGAACGGGCCAGGTGAGTGAAAAACCTGATCCTCCTTAAATCATACCACTGGGGACCCCCTGAAGCTTGGAACAGTGCAGCCTGGAAATAGTGCCCCACTTTAGGAGCTAAAACTCAAGTAAAAGACAGGCAAGATGAGCAGACAGAGAAAGGTGGGGACCATAAAAAGTTTCTTTTTTGTGGGGTGGTTGGAGTTGGGCAACATTCCTGGGGTCATGCAGTGTGTGAGAGTCTTCTGTCTGAGGCTGGATTTGGGCTGGGGTTCTCCTGGGTCCAGGGTGGGTGCTTTGTCCACTGTGTCACCTAGCTGCCCCAAGATGACATCTTTAGGGTAAAATTGAGGGATGAGCAGAATGCACTGGGGTAGGGGTAGGGGGAGAGGTAGAATGGGGTGAAATCCCACATGAAAGAAACAGGAAAGGGCTTATGGAGTGGGGGGGGGGCGAGATATGGGATAGGAGCAGGGCAGTAAATGAACTTTACACTCATCAAAATAGGTTCAAAGTCTTTAATCTCATCAGAGTTGGCTCAAGGAAAGATTAACATACACACCCAATTGGGTGGAGTAATTTATTTAAGATGGGCAGTAATTGAGCCTAACACTCCTCAGAATTGGCTCAAAGACCTTAATCTCATCAGAATTGGCTCAAGGAGGGAATAACATACACACTCAACTGGGTGAAGTTATCTATCTAACCCTGCAGGAAAATAGGAGGGGAAGGGGATAAGGAGGGAGGGCAGATTGGGGGAGGAGGTAGTCAGAAGCAAATCCCTTTAGAGGAGGGATGGGGTGAAAGAAGATAGATAATAGAGTAAATATCATGGGGAAGGGAATAGGATGGAGGGAAACAGTTAACAATAGTAATTGTGAAAAAGAGAAAAGGGAAAAAAATTGTACAAAATTATTTATAGCAACTTTGTGGTGGCTAAGAATTGGAAATCAAAGGCATGTCCATCAATTGGGAAATGACTGAACAAGCAGTGGTATATGATTGTAATGGAATATTATTGTGCTATAAAAAATGACAAGCGGGATAATTTTAGAAAAACCTGAAAAGACTCATATGAACTGATGTATAGTGACGTGAGCAGCACCGGGAGGACACTGTGCACAGTGACAAGAGTATTGTTCTATGAGCAATTGTGAATGACTTGACTACTCTCAGCAGTGCAATGATCCAAGACAATCCCAAAGGGCTAATGATGAAGCATACTATCCACTTCCAGAGAAAGAACTGATATTGATTGAACACAGACCAAAGAAAAAATTCTCGTAGATTGTACATATATAACCTATATCAGATTGGTTACTGTCTTGTGGAGAGGGAAGGAAAGGGAGGGAGGGAGAAAAATTTGGAACTCTGAATATTATGAAAATGAATGTTGAAAACTACCCTTATATGTAACTGGAAAAAATAAAATAAATGTTAAGAAAAAAAAAGATGGCCTATAAAATGAGAACATTACTGTTCTCTGATGTGTAGCATATGGAGATGTTCCATAGCTGGGTCTGGTCTGTGTATTATGTGATAAGGATATGAGTTGTTGATTCACTTTGTAGCCAGAACTAGGGTGCCTTCCAAAGGCACTGGTCAGCTAGGATGCATCTCTTGGCTCTGGCTCTTTCTGCATGGGGTCAATAGAGGAAGCCTACTTCCTGTGGCCTCTTGCTGAGATAGGGGCTTTGAGCTCTCTTCTCTTGAATAGTCATCATAGAGCCCATGACTCTGCTTTTGTCTTGTCTCTGTCATATCTGTCCTTGCCTACTTTTAGGTGGAGATTGGGGTGACTTTGACCTTGTGACCTTCAAAATGCCTGGAGAGCAAGGCACCAAGAGGCCAGGAGCTAAACTTCATGGCAGGATTTGCCTCAAACCAGAGAGTGGGTAGCCAAGACTTTGGCTGGTCCAGTCCACCAGTACCAGAAGTGAAGACTTTTCCAGGGCCTAGTCTAACAGCAGCAGTGACACATGCTCATCTATCCACTGGCCATGCAGCATTTAGAATTGACCTTGATGGGCTGAATGCCTTGTAGAAAATGCATCAAAAATGAGCCTACTCTTCCAAAGAATCAAGGTGGTATGGGAAGAGTGTGCCCCCATTCATACCTGGGAAGAAATCATGTCTATGCTTGTTACACCTTCTAAGTAAATATCCTTTTGTAAAAGCTTGTTTTTTTTTTAAAGAGGGCATTCAACTTGTTTCCATTCTGTGAAAACTTGCACCCTCCTGAAGAATTGTGCTATTTAAGTGAGGATTCACCTGATTATAACCTAAATTGTTCATGTATTGCTGAGGTCGAAAAAATGAATTTACTGTAGCCTCCCAATCTGAGAAACACTTTCTCACAGAAACTTGCCCATTCTGCAAAGTGGAGGTTATTCCATTCTGGTGTCCCTCAGTCTAGAGCCCATCACACACTAGGCAGCTTTACCTCCCAGTGAACCAGTGGTGCTAAGAAGTAGAAAACAGCCACTTCCAATTGCTCTGAGGGCTGGTGGGGTGGAGTGAGCACTTGATCTATGAACTGGTGACATAAGAGGAAGCCAGGGACAGTGGAAAATGTGTTACATTTGGAGTCAGGGGACCTGGGTATGAATCATGGCTCTGACACCACTGCCTGTGTGACTTTGGGCAAGACACTGAACCTCAAAATGAGAGGGATGCCCTAGGTACCTCCAAGGTCCCTTCTGGCTCTAAGTCTATTATCTGCTTCTTGAAATGAAATTGGAGGGGGGGGGGCAGCTAGGTGGATCAGTGGATAAAGCACAGGCCCTGGATTCAGGAGGACCTGAGTTCAAATCTGGCCTCAGACACTTGACACTTACTAGCTGTGTGACTCTGGGCAAGTCACTTAATCTTCATTGCCCCACCAGGCAAAAAAGCAAAAAAGAAATGAAATGGGGCACTTTCAGTCCTGGGAGGCAGTTTGCTACAGTGGAAAGAGTATTGGACTTGGAGTTGAAGACATGGGTAGATGTTTTGGTTCTAAGTGAAAGGCAAATCATTTAGACTCTCTGGGGCCTCAGGTTCTTCCTCTATAAGATGTGGGGGAGGGTGATTAGATCTAGAGCTAGAAGAGACCTCAGAGATCATGTAGCTCAATCCCCTCATTTTACACATGAGAAAACCGAGGCTTGCCCAGGGTCATACAGGTAGAATGCATCAGAGGTGGGATTTGAACCCAGGTCCTCTGATTCTAGACCGACTGCCCTTTCCACTGTGCCGTGCTCTTTTAGGTCTCGTCCAACTTGAAATCTATGATCCTCTGAGTATGAATAAATTCAGAGGTCAAAGGTTCCCAATTTACTACTTTAGTAGGGTACCTGAAAACATGAAAAAAGTACTCTAAGACCAGAAATTCTGCAATTCATTCTGAAACTTCTATGGATCTGTGACCTCGTTGATGTGGGCATTCTGTACGGCAGCATGATTCACGACCCATCCAGGCCTTCTTATTCTGAGTGACTCTTGTTCATATCTTCCTGTCCTCTCCTTGGGAAGGGAGGGAAAGAGAGATGGAATTCTAGCTCTCTGACTTTGACTGAATAGACAGGATAAGCTTAAAAGGTGTCAACGTCACATTCTCTAAACTCTGCAAGTGGCTACTTTATTGTTCCTATCTCTTCCAGTTAGCAGCAATATGTCTTTAGGCTATGTCAATACTCATGATTTTATCAGTGTGAGAATTCCTTCCATTTATGGAAGTCACAGCCCACCAATAATTTATAGTTTTAGAGAACTGTCTGAGGCCCCAAGAACTTAAATGAATTTCCCATGGTCACATACCAGAAAGAGGATTTGGCTTCTTGACTTGTCTAGCACTGTATCAAGTAGGTCACAATGCCTTTCGGCAGCAATTGGTGTCTCCACTTAATTACTGAAGTTTTGAAATTGTACAAGTTTCACTGAATTGCTCAGTACATGTAACAGGAAGTCAGGAATGGAGCCAAAAAAAACCTAGGACTTTGGAACTCTATTCATAAAACTATCCTGCCTCTCTACTAGACACTGCCATCTACAAGAAGAGGACAATTTCTCTAAACATTTAAAGAACAAAAATAATAGCTCCTTGGTGGAGTCCCTTCAATTTAGTGACTCCAAGTAATATGACAGCTGTTAGCCGGCTGGTCAGTAAGGAAGAACACAAGGGGTTAGAGAAGTGAGAAAATGTTAGCAACCTAACTAAAACACACAGCTACTCTGCTCATGGCCGGAAAACCACAAATGGAAAAAAAAAAAAGTATGCAAAAAACCTTTTGAGTATTTGTAATAAATAAACAGTTTTGGTACCAGAGGCTGTCATTTCTTCAACTTAATTTAAAAATAAGTAAAATAAGTTTTCTACTGGTATAGTTAAATTGGTTCTGAACCACACAATAGCCTTAGTTTATTTCTTATGGAAGAAAAAGAAATGTAATTTACACTGACTGTCTCTCTAGTTTTCTTTCTAATGAAGTGACCTTTCAGGTCAGTGGCTAAATAGAGAATTGTGATTCTTGTTTTTTATTGTGATTGTTTTTTAGTGGTTTTCAGTTGTGTCTGACTCTTCTTGACCCTTTTTGGGGTTTTCTTGGCAAAGATACTAGAAGGATTTGCCATTTCCTTCTCTAGCTCACTTTACAGATTAGGAAACTGAGGCAGAGTTAAGTGACTTGCTCAGGGTCACACAGCTAGTAAGTGTCTGAGGCCACATTTGAACTCAGGGCTTCCTGACTCCAGGTCCAGCACTGTATCCATTGTGCCACCTAGCTGCCCCAGAATTGTGATTTCTTGGTTTTTATTAACAGCTAAAATAATCTCTCGATTCTACTGCCATCCAGCTATTTTCATCTGCTATTGCTCTTTTTTCCTAAAATCAGATTATAGACTTTGTAAGCAGTCAATAAAATATTTATTTGGCATCTTTTATATTCAGAACCCTGTGCTAAACTGTCTCTTTCAATTCTGAGATGCTGCAATTCCATGATTCTCTATAGATATACATAGGAGTTTGTAATGGGAGTAATCAGGAACTCTCCCCTCCTATTCTGTCTAGAGCACAGGTTCTTAAATAGGACTTAGTGAACTTTTAAATTTTCTATTTTGACAAATGTTTTTCTTTTTTGGGGGTGGGGAGGGTGAGGCAATTGGGGTTAAGTGACTTGCCCAGGGTCACACAACTAGTAAGTGTCAATCATCTGAGGCCAGATTTGAACTCCTGACTCCAGGGCTGGTGCTCTATCCACCGTGCCAGCTAGCTGCCCCCATATGCTGTATTTTTTAAACTAATTCATTGCCCATTTAGCAGACATCTCCTTTGCTTCTACTTCTTTGTTACCAAGAAAACCACTCTGAATATATTGATGCATATTGGACCTTTCATTCTGCCCTTGACTTGCTGGAGAAATAAATATCCCTAACAGGGGCATGTCTAATTCAAAGGGTATGGACATTCTAGTCACTTTTAAGCAAAATTTTTAATTGATTTCCAGAATGGTTGGGCAATTTTGCTGTTCTACCACCAGTTTTTGTTTTCTTTCGATAGAAAATCCTATTGAATATTCTTTTTTTCTTTTTCTTTTTTTTCCCAGGTCAATAAGGGTTAAGTGATTTGCCCAAGGTTACACAGCTAGTAAGTGTCAAGTGTCTGAGGCTGAATTTGAACTCAGGTCCTCCTGAATCCACTGCGCCACCTAGCTGCCCCCATGAATATTCTTAAGACTAAAAGTATCTTTGCTGAAAACTGTCTTTTTGAATTTATCTCCTTATAGACATTTTCACTGTCCCTTCAATATTTTCTCTAGATGTATCAGTCCCACAGAAACCCAGTTATTCAGTTAATCGAGTATCTCTCTTCTGAATTGTGCTTTGGATTTCTTAGAAGATTCTTGCTTATCTGTAGCTTGACTTCTTTTGCATGTACACTGCTTGCCCTCAAGTTCAGGGTCTATCACACTCAGCCTGTGATAATTGTCATGGTTATTCCATGTGCCCACTCAGGATTGTATCAACTTCACCGTTGCTTAGTTATTAGAGAGCTGTTGCCATTATTGCGTTTGCTCATGAATAAGCAAATTCCTCAAGACTTATACTTTTGGCTAGGGGGGAAAAAGGAGCACAAACACTCAAGATTCCAGGGGCAGGAGCCTGGAATCACTTCATTAAGATTCCTAGGCACATCTTACCCTTGGAGAAGATTGCTGAAATGTCTAAGGCTTGTGAGCCTTTGAGCACCAAGTTAGGGTTTCGTATACTAACTAGGTTTATATCACTCCCAAAGCAAAGTAGGGAATTTAGGCAATGATCTCTTCTATTAGTTAAATTTAAAATTCAAATTCTATTTTCTGCTACTGTGTACTTCAGGGTATCCACTTCAGCCTGAGGCTTGTTCAAAAAGGAAAAAAAAAAAAAGAAAGAAAAACAAGTCTTCCCCCCCTCCCAAGCAGCATTGTGGGCAGTCACAAGTCTGGGGGTTACACAGTAAAGGCAAGCTAATATACTTGCTCTCTGGGTCTTCCCATCTTTTTTTGACAGTCACCATATATAAGTTTTAAATTGAAAATAAGGATTTCAGGTTATTTCTGGAATTTAAAGGAAGATTAGCAACTTATCACACGGAAATGAAAGGAACTTCTCTTTTTCTTTTGTTTTTAGGATATTAAGAAATGTTAAGGTTTTTGGCTAGCTGTTCCTACAGAGGCCAACCACTTTGGGATGAATTAAAACGAACCCTATCCACCCCTTTTAAAAAAAGTAAATTTTTAAAAAATCAACAAAGTAGCAAAATTGTTTGTTTTTACATTGAGCAAAGAGTATAATTCCTTTACTTTATAAACAAATTCATAAATCTAAATATCCCTCCTACTGAGTTAAGAACTCACTATTTAACATAAACTTTTGGGAAAATTGGACAATAGTATGGAAGAAATTAGATTTAGAGTAACACCTCATGTCTTATACTAAGATAAGCTCCAAATATGTATGGAACAAGATATAAAAAGTCACATCATAAACAAATTAGAGAAACATAGGGAAACAAACCCCCAACCATTATCTATGGATTATAGAAAAGTTCCTGACCAAAAAAGGGCCATAGAGGATCACAGAAGATCAAATGGATAATTTTAATTACATAGAATTAAAAAGGTTTTGTACAAACTAACATCATAAAACTAAGGTTGAGAAATAATTAATTGAGGGGAAAATCTTTGCAGCAAGTTTCTTTGATAAAAGTCTCATTTCCAAGATCCATAAGAAACTGAATCAAATTTATAAGAATGAGATATTACTCTAGTTGAGAAATGGTCTAAAGATGTGAATAGGCAGTTCTCAAAGGAATATACCTAGGCTATCTATAGTCATATGAAAAAATGTTCCAGATTATCATAAATTCAAAAAATGAAAACTAAGAAAACTGAGATTTCTACCTCATTCTCATCAGAATGGAAAAGATTATGAAAAAAGAAAATGATAAATATTGGAGAGGCTGTTGGAAAAACAGGTACATTGATGCACTGTTGGTAGACTTGTGGATGGGTATAACCATTCTGGAAAGAAATTTTCAATCATATACAAAAAATTACTAAATGCAGTATACCTTTTGACCCAGCTATACCACTTTGAAGCCTATATCAGAAAGTCATCAAAGAAAGAAGAAAAGGATCTGAATGCAAAGAAATATTTATGGTAGCTCTTTTTGTAATGACAAAAAAACCTAGAAATTGAAAGGATGCCCATCAACTGAGTAATGGCTGGAT
Organism: Dromiciops gliroides; assembly: GCF_019393635.1. Lineage (NCBI taxonomy): Eukaryota > Metazoa > Chordata > Mammalia > Microbiotheria > Microbiotheriidae > Dromiciops > Dromiciops gliroides. Next base: position 264,532,695 of record NC_057861.1, on the reverse strand, counting down.
AAGTTGTGGCATATGAAAGTGAAGGAATGGGAAAGCTAGGTGGCTAAGTGGATAAAGCACTAGCTCTGGATTGAGGAGGACCTGAGTTCAAATTTGACCTCAGACACTTGACACTTACTAGCTGTGTTACCCTGGGCAAGTCACTTAACCCTCATAGCCCTGAAAAAAAAAGTAAAGGAATAGAATTATGCTGTAAAATTAATAAAATAGATGATTTAAAAAATATAGAGAAATATGAACAAAAGCAGAGTGCATTTAGCAGTACCAGAAGCAATTCATGCTATAACATCAATACTATAAAAATGAACAATTTTGAAGACTTCTATAAACTGATGGATGAAATGAGCACAACCAGAACAACTTATACAATAACAACATTGTAAAAACAAACAACTTTGAAAGCTGGAAGAACCATGATCAGTACAATGATTATACATAATTACGGAGGACAGATGATGAAGCATGCTAACAATGCCAGAGAGCTGATGGATTTAGGTTGCAGAATAAGACCAGATAATTTTTGTATACATCCATTAAGGGAATTTGTTTTGCTTAAATATGCATCTTTGTTCTTTAAAAAATTACATATTTTTTCTTTTATTTTTCTATGGGTTATGGAGCAGGAGGGTGAGAAAATAGATTTCTATTTTTTATTTTTAACCAGAGAGGTTGGGGGGGGGGATGGAGAAAGTTTTATGCACTTTCTGATGAAGTCACTATGATATTAGCTTTATCTAATTGTTTTATTTTGTTATAAGAAACTTCTCATGAAGTGGAAATAATCTATAAATGTTTGTAGCATAAAAACAAGACATCAATAAAAACTTTTAAAAGATGACCAAGGTCAGCAGTGGCAACATTCTTTATTTAAATGGATGGTGAGTACTATGGAAATTCTCTTATCTTCATTCATTTACAGGAAAATACAACAGGATTATAAAATTTAGACCTGGTAATGACCTAAAATTTTATAATCCTGTTGTATTTTCCTGTAAATGAATAAAGATAAGAGAATTTCCGTAGTACTCTCCATCCATTTAAATGAAGAATGTTACTGTCTTCTAGTCCAACTTCTTTATTTTACAGAGGAAGAAATTAAGGTTGAGGGAGCAGAGATGAGATTCACACCCTGTTCTTCTAACTTCACTTGTAGGGTTACTTTCATAGAGTCATCTGCCAGCATGCTCATTGGAGAGTAAGCTTGGAGTCGTGGATAGAGAGCCTTTGGAGTCTGCAAACCTTGAATTCAAATCCTGCCTCTTATACTTCCTAGCTATGTGCAAATCATTATGGGAAAGTCACTTAATGCTTCTGCTTTAATTTCCTCACATTAAAAAGGGAGGCTAATAATGCCTCTAGTACCACTTTGGCAAATGACTTTAAAGCTCAAATGATATTATGTATATAGTTGATATATACACTACAGTCATGTCTGAATCTTTGTGACCCCATTTGAGGTTTTCTTGGCAAAGATACTGGAGTGATTTTCCATTTCCTTCTCCAGCTCATTTTCCAGATGAGGAAACTAAGGTAAACAAGATTAAGTGACTTGCCCAGGGTGACACAACTAGTAGGTGTCTGAGGTCAGATTTGAACTCAGGTCCTCCTGATTCCAAATCCACTTGTGATTTGTCTACTTTGCCATGTAGATGCCCCATGTAGTGCTTTACAAATTTTAAAGGGCTATGAAAATCAGTTAAGTCAACAAGCATGTAAGTGCTTCCTCTGTGCCTTGCGTTGGGGATACAAAAACAAGGAGTGAAAAACAATCCCGTCTCTCAAAGACCTTAATCAAAGTACCAGCTATTATTATTAGTTATTATTATTATTTTTTCTTTTTTTTTCTTTTTTTATGAGATATTTTATTTTTTCCGTTACATGTAAAGATAGTTCTCAACTTTTGTTTATACATGTTTTACAATTTCAGATTTTTCTCCCTCCCTCCCCTAGACAGCAGGTAATCTGATATAGGTTATATCTATATATCTCTATACATATACATATAGATATATATATATACACACACATATATATACACATAATAACATTAATCCTATTTCTGCATTAATCCTGTTACAAGAGAAAGAATCAGAGCAGTGAGGCAAAACCTCAAAATAGAAAAAAAAACCAACAGCACCCAAAACAAAAGAAATAATATGGTTCAATCAGCATCTATACTCCACAGTTTTTTCTTTCTTTTTTTTCCTTGGATTTGGAGATCCTCTTCTATCATGAGTTCCCTGGAACTCTTCTGTACCATTGCATTGGTGAGAAGAATATAGTCCATCACAGTAGGTCAACACTCAATGTTGATGATACTGTGTACAATGTTCTTCTGGTTCTGCTCATCTCACTCATCATCAGCTCACGTAAGACCCTCCAGGTTTCTCTGAACTCTTCCTGCTCATCATTTCTTACAGCACAATAGTATTCCATTGTATTCATATACCACAACTTGTCCAGCCATTCCCCAATTGATGGGCACCCCCTCAACTTCCAATTCCTTGCTACCACGTAAAGAGCAGCTATAAATATTTTTGTACATGTGGGTCCCTTTCCCCCTTCCATGATTTCTTTGGGCAAAAGACCTAAAAGTGGGATTGCTGGGTCAAAGGGTATGCACAGCTTTATCGCCCTTTGGGCATAATTCCAAATTGCTCTCCAGAATGGTTGGATCAGCTCACAGCTCCACCAACAATGCATTAGTGTTCCAATTTTCCCACAGCCTCTCCAACATTTATTATCTTCCTTTTTTTGTCATTTTAGCCAATCTGATAGGTGTCAGGTGGTACCTCAAAGTTGTTTTAATTTGCATCTCTCTAATCATTAGAGATTTAGAGCATTTTTTCATATGGGAATAGATAGCTTTGGTTTCTTCATCAGAAAACTGCCTGTTCATATCCTTTGACCATTTCTCAATTGGGGAATGACTTGGATTCTTATAAATTTGATTTAGTTCCCTATATATTTTAGAGATGAGGTCTTTATCAGAAGCACTGGCCTCAAAAATTGTTTCCCAGCTTTCTGCCTCCCTTCCAATTTTGGATGCATTGCTTCTGTTTGTACAAAATTTTTTTTAATTTAATATAATCAAAATCATCCACTTTGCATTTTATAATATACTCTATCTCATGTTTGGTCAAAAACTGTTCTCCTTTCCAAAGATCTGATAGGTACACTATTCCTTTCTCTCCTAATTTACCTATGGTATCACCTCTTATGTCTAAATCATGTATCCATTTTGACCTTATTTTAGTATAAGGTGTAAGATGTTGGTCTAAGCCTAATTTCTGCCATACTATCTTCCAGTTTTCCCAGCAGTTTTTGTCAAATACTGAGTTCCTATCCCAGAAGCTGGAGTCTTTGGGTTTATCAAACACTACATTACTAGTGTCATTTACTACTGCATTTCCTGAGCCTAGCCTATTCCATTGATCTACCACTCTATTTTTTAGCCAGTACCAGATAGTTTTGATGACTGCCGCTTTATAGTAAAGCTCCAGGTTTGGTACCGCTAACCCACCTTCCTGTGAATTTTTTTTCATTATTTCCCTGGATATTCTTGATTTTTTGTTTTTCCAGATGAATTTTGTTATTATTTTTTCTAGCTGTATAAAATAATTTTTAGGTAGCCTGATTGGTATGGCACTAAATAAGTAAATTAATTTAGGCAGTATTGTCATTTTTACTATATTAGCTCTGCCTATTCATGAGCAATTGATATCTTTCCGATTATTTAGATCTGATTTGATTTGTGTGAAGAGTGTTTGGTAGTTGTGTTCATAGAGTTCCTGGGTTTGTCTTGGCAAGTAGACTCCCAAGTATTTTATATTACCTACCATTACTTTAAATGGAATTTCTCTTTCTATCTCTTGCTGCTGGACTTTGTTGGTCATGTATAGAAATGCTGATGATTTATGTGGATTTATTTTATATCCTGCTACTTTGCTAAAGTTGTTAATTGTTTCAAGTAATTTTTGACTTGATTCTCGAAGATTCCTTAAGTATACCATCATATCATCTGCAAAGAGTGATAGTTTTGTTTCCTCCTTGCCTATTCTAATTCCTTTAATTCCTTTCTCTTCTCTGATTGCTAAAGCTAACATTTCTAGAACAATATTAAATAATAGGGGTGATAATGGACATCCCTGTTTCACCCCTGATCTTATTGGGAAGGCCTCTAATTTATCTCCATTGCATATAATACTTGCTGATGGCTTTAGGTAGATACTGTTTATTATTCTAAGGAAAGCTCCCCCTATTCCTAAACTCTCTAGTGTTTTTATTAGGAATGGGTGCTGTACTTTGTCAAAAGCTTTCTCCGCATCTATTGAGATAATCATATGATTTTGGTTGGTTTTCTTATTGATGTGGTTGATTATGTTAATAGTTTTCCTAATGTTGAACCAGCCCTGCATTCCTGGTATAAATCCCACCTGGTCATAGTGTATTATCCTGGTGATCACTTGCTGTAATCTCCTTGCTAATATCTTATTTAAGATTTTAGCATCAATATTCATTAGGGAAATTGGTCTATAATTTTCTTTCTCTGTTTTTGCTTTGCCTGGTTTTGGTATCATCACCATATTTGTGTCATAAAACGAATTTGGTAGAACTCCTTCTTCACCTATTTTTCCAAATAATTTGTATAATATTGGAATTAATTGTTCTTTAAATGTTTGGTAAAATTCACCTGTAAACCCATCTGGCCCTGGGGATTTTTTCTTAGGGAGTTCATTAATAGCTTGTTCAATTTCTTTTTCTAATATGGGTTTATTTAAGGATTTTATTTCCTCTTCAGTTAACCTGGGCAGTTTGTATTTTTGTAAATATTCATCCATTTCATTTAGATTGTCAAATTTATTGGCATACAGTTGGGCAAAATATTTCCTAATTATTGCTTTAATTTCCACTTCATTGGTGGTAACATCACCCTTTTCATTTTTGATACTGGTAATTTGGTTTTCTTCTTTCTTTTTTTTAATCAAATTAACCAATATTTTATCTATTTTATTGGTTTTTTCATAAAACCAGCTCTTAGTTTTATTGATTAATTCTATAGTTTTTTTGCTTTCAATCTTATTGATTTCTCCTTTAATTTTCAGGATCTCTAATTTAGTGTCTAATTGGGGGATTTCTAATTTGTTCTTTTTCTAGCTTTTTAAGTTGCATGCCCAATTCATTAATCTCCTCTTTCTCTTTCTTATTCATGTAAGCATTTAGAGCTATAAATTTTCCCCTAAGCACTGCTTTGGCTGCATCCCATAGATTTTGGTATGTTGTCTCATTATTGTCATTCTCTTGGATAAAGTTATTGATTGTTTCTATGATTTCTTGTTTGGCCCATTCATTCTTTAGAATGAAATTATTTAGTTTCCAATTGATTTTCATTCTACTTTTCCCTGGCTCTTTCTTACAAGTAATTTTTATTGCATCATGATCTGAGAAGGATGCATTTACTATTTCTGCCTTTCTACATTTGACTATGATGTTTTTGTGCCCTAATACATGGTCAATTTTTGAAAATGTGCTGAGAAAAAGGTATATTCCTTTCTATCCCCATTCAATTTTCTCCAGACATCTATCATGTCTAACTTTTCTAGTAATCTATTCACCTCTTTCACTTCTTTCTTATTTATTTTTTGGCTAGATTTATCTAATTCTGAGAGGGGGAGATTCAGATCCCCCACTAGTATAGTATTACTATCTAATTCCTCTTGTAACTCATTTAACTTCTCCTCTAAGAACTTGGATGCTATACCACTTGGCGCATACATATTCAATATTGATATTACTTCATTATCTAGAGTACCTTTAAGTAAGATGTAATTTCCTTCCTTATCTCTTTTAATGAGATCTATTTTTGCCTGCACTTTGTCTGAGATAAGGATTGCTACCCCTGCCTTTTTTACTTTAGCTGAGGCATAATATATTCTGCTCCAGCCTTTTACCTTTACTCTGTGTGTATCTCTCTGCTTCAAATGTGTTTCTTGTAAACAGCATATTGTAGGGTTCTGGTTTTTAATCCACTCTGCAATTCGCTTCCGTTTTATAGCAGAGTTCATCCCATTCACATTCACAGTTATTATTACTGACTGTCTATTCCCCTCCATTCTATTTACCCCCTTTGTACTTTTCCCCCCTTCTTTCACCCTATTCCTCCTCACCGACGTTTTACTTCTTACCCCTGCCTCCCCCAATCTGCCCTCCCTTTTTATCACCCCCCTCTCTTTTCTTTACCCTTTTCTCCCTTGCTTTTGTCCTCCCTTCTATCAGTCCCCCCCCTTTCCCTTCCCCTTTTGTTTCCCTAAAGAATGAGTTAAGTTTCTTTATCCCAATGAACGTATATGTTATTCCCTCTTTGAGTCAAATCTAATGAGAATAGGGTTGAAACCATGTTCCCCCCTCCTTTCTTTCCCTCTATTATAATAGGTTTTTTTCCACCTCTTCATATGATATAATTCATCCCATTCCACCTCCCCTTTCCTCTCCTCCCCATAGACTCCCTTTTTAACCCCTTATTTTCTTTGTATCATCACATCAAAGACAATTTATATTTATACCCTCTATATAAAGTCCTTCTCTCTGCCCAAATACATTTACAGTTCTTAAGAGTTATGAGTATTATCTTCCTGTGTAGGGATATAAACAGTTTAACCTAATAGGGTAACTTTTTTTTCCCCTCTGTTTACCTTTTTAAACTTCTCTTGAGTCTTGTATGTTGAGATCAAATTTTCTATTCAGTTCTGGTCTTTTCACCAGGAAAGATTGAAAGTCCCCAATGTCATTAAATGTCCATCTTTTCCCCTGAAAGAAAATGCACATTTTTGCTGGGTAATAGATTCTCGGCTGCAATCCAATCTCCTTTGCCTTTCGGAATATCATATTCCAAGCCTTGCGGTCCTTTAATGTTGAAGCTGCCAGGTCCTGAGCAATCCTGACTGTGGCTCAATGATATTTAAATTGCTTCTTTCTGGCTGCTTGGAGTATTTTCTCCTTCACCTGATAATTCTGGAATTTGGCTACAATATTCCTTGGAGTTTTCCTTTTGGGGTCTCTTTCAGGAGGTGATCGATGGATTCTTTCAATGATGATTTTATCCTCTGATTCTATGATATCAGGGCAGTTCTCCTTAATAATTTCCTGGAATATGGTATCTAGATTCTTTTTCTGGTCATGGCTTTCAGGCAGTCCAATGATTCTCAAATTGTCTCTCCTCGATCTGTTTTCCAGATCAGTTGTCTTTCCTATGAGGTATTTCACATTTTCTTCTATTTTTTCATTTTTTTTATTCTGCTTGACTGATTCTTGGTGTCTCATGGATTCCTTATCTTCCAACTGTCCCACTTTAATTTTTAAGGCATTGTTTTCTTCAGTGAGATTATGCAGCTTTTTTTCCATTTGGCCAAATGAATTTTTTAAGGCTTTGTTTTCTTCAGCTTCCTTTTCCAAGCTGCTGATTCTTTTTTCATAGATTTTTTGTTTTGCTTTCATTTCTCTCCCCATTTTTTCTTCTACCTCTTGCAATTGATTTTTAAAATTCTTTTTGAGCTCTTCCAGGAAGGCTTTTTGTTCTTGCGACCAATTCACCTTCCCTTGTGAGGCTTCAGATGTAGACAATTTGAGTCTATTGTCCTCATCTGAGTTTGTGTTGGCTTCTTCCCTATTGATACAGAAGCTCTCAATGGAGAGGGCTCTTTTTTGCTTCTTACTCATTATTGCAGCTTATTTATTTATTCTTTAAGTTGAGGTCTGCTCTGGGGGCACCAGGGTCCCTGTTTTGGGCTTCTTGTGCAGGTGTATAGGTGCTGTGTGACCAGGCTTTTACTCTGAGGCCTTTATGGTGTGTGGAGATGCCCCGCCCTGCACTTCCTGTCTGATTGTGCTCGGCCAGCCAGGCGCCAGACCCCGGCGTCTGATCCCGCCGTTTGTGGCCCTCTCGGCCGGTGCAGGTAAGTTTTTCCACTGTCCTTCTTGGCCACCAGATTTTTGAACCAGGTTCCGGGAGCCTCAGTTGTTCGGCTGTGGCCCGCAGCTCCTGCTGACTTGCCCCGACCCCCTCAGCGCTGGGTTGCTGCCCTGCGCTGGGCCTCCCTTTTGCCCGAGTCAGACCGACCTTTTCCTGAAGTCTTCTAAATTATCTCTGGTTGGAGGACTGTGTCTCTCTGTCTCTTTGCAGGTTCTGTAGTTTCAGAATCCGTCCAGAGGCTTGATTTAATGTTCGTTTTGAGGGAACAGAAGGAGAGCTCAGGCAGCTTGCTGCTTCCTCTCCGCCATCTTGGCTCCCTCTATTATTATTATTATTATGAGAAACTTCACAAATAATTGATACCCTAAAGCAAGGGCTCTTAATCTGGGGTCTACAGACCCCTTTAGGATAGAATTCATGGGAATCAGTGAATCTAATTATGAAAGAATTGTGTCTTTTATTTCAATATGACTGGGTTTTAAAAATAATCCATTAAAAACCAGTATTCTAAAACTGAGCTTCATCAGATTCCCAGAAGGATCCATGACATGAAAACAGAGACTAAGAACCTTGCCCTGAAGGTAAATGAGGAAACAGATTATTCATAGAAGTGCCCAGTCTTTCTGTTTCCAACTACTCTTCTGCAATAGGCTATATGTGATTTCTGGGAGGCCAGAAGTACCTCGACTTCTTTAGCTGCATCATGCTGGGAAGTAAATGTTTTGATGCGGGGTGGCTTCCAACAAGGACACGTTTTGCATGAGAAAACACCTGCTTGCACTGATAACTAGATCTGAGGTGGAAAGCACAGCCAATGAAAACTCCTACATTCCCAGTAGGCTTCTCACAAAGCAGTGAATCCTGAAGAATTTGTTTTTACATCTATGTTTGCTGGCACTGCATGCTGAATGAACTTGCTCACTCAAATCTCAACACTAAAGTCTATTTGATGTTTTTTGCTTTTATATCAGATTCATTTTTGAAAAATCCCTCTTACTTTCCCCTACCCAGGGAGGCTTCCTTCCCTTATAAAGACTGAACAAATAAAAGGCTGTGCAAAAACCATCCAGCATAATTGAGTTTGACAGCTTATACAACATTCCATATATAGTCGCGAAAGGAGGTGTTTTTCTGGCACCAAGCTTACACAGCATTCAATTTCATTTAACTTTTTTCAATTTACATAATGCATATTGTTTTCCAGATTCCAATTTTTTTTTTCAAGTCAACCTATTCTATGACATACTCATTACAGCTTGAGTACACAGGAGGAAGGGAAAACTAGAAAATGCCCATAGACCTGTTTTGGGCATACTTCACATGGCCACCTTTTGCATCAGTCTCCTAACTGAAGTTTGTTTTTGAGAATGTACTTTTTAATATATCAGACTATGACAGAAACAGTGTGGTCAGGAAGGAGAGGGCATTGACTTGGGAATGAAGAGAGCTGATACTTCTAATCTCTTTAACTTTAACTTGCTTCATGAAATGAAGTCAGTTTTGTGGCCTTTTTATTACCTCAATTTCTTCCCTCAGTATCATGTTGAGGAAAATGGAAACTTGTTTGTAAGTTACAAGAATGAGTTTTTTCTCAAGTAATTCTGACAATTGTCCTTTGTTACCACTTTCCTTTAAGTATGCCTGAAATTCCTCCTTCCCCAACCCTGCTTATGTTTCTGATTACTGTTATAGGCCACCAAATTTGGAGGCACTAGATAAATATTAAAAAAGAAATATAACTCTTCTTTAAAGAGAACAGAAGCATATCCTCTCCTTTGGCTTTTAAATTTATTAATGGTAATAAAGATGGCAAATAGCTTCCTGAGAAGAGGCGATCTATTGGAAATCTATGTCTTTTCTAAACTGTTTCTATATGTCACTTGCAAGACTGTCTCAAAGTGAAGGAATTAATTTTGAATACTTGGCCTACCATCATATATTCTCCTTCCTACCTGGCTTCAATTGAGTGAGGAGGAAAGTACTGCTGTAAGTCTACAGGTAGGGAGGTAAGAGAGAGAGAGATAGGGAGACAAAGAGACAGAGAAACAGAGACAAAGACAGGGAGACAGAGAGACAGAGACAGAGAGACAGAGAGAACCCAAGTGCTGGTGTTCTACTTTTGCTTCCTTTATCAACATGAAACACTACAGGCATATGACCCTACTGTTGCTTCTGTGTCTGTTGTGTGTATTCTTTCCCAACTCAAGTAAAGTAGTATTTATTGGCAATGGAATTAATTACTTTGATATCATGAGCTGCAGAAGTTTGGAAGGGCCACCAGCCAAATCTTGGAATTCTTGCCAGGGTTTGTAACCTTTCAGGCAGGATTCACCAGAATTGCCCTTGGAGCTGATGCTACGTAGCCAGCCCCAGAGGAGCTGGGACAACCAATATCCTGGGCTTAGAAAGAGGGAGAAACTCATAAAGCATTTGGAATCAAACTCATGGTGGTGGTAGTGGGCTCTGTGTGTGAATGCTTTGTAGCAACTACTATCAGTTAGGGCCCACTCTCCTTATAGAATGAAGTGATGTGGAGAGAATGTGCTTTCTAGCATTGAGGAAGTATGTATTGGTATTTCTATTCTTGTTATATCTTCTTCATAAATATGTCTGCACAAAAGCTTGTCATTAATCAGCTAAATGATATAAAAATACTAATCACTTGCCAATAATAATGGGGAGAACATCCTGGATTGGAGACTCTAATTGATGGCATTAGAAAGAATCACCATGACTCTTCAGGGTGTACCTTTAAATCTCTGAGAAAGAAAAGTAACCTTGCTCAGGAAGACGGTGGGAGTTGGGGGATAAGGACTCTAGTTTCTTTAATAAGGGCTACATATGAGGGCTCATCTTATTCCATCTCTAATACTTTTTCACCTACGTAGGAAAGAATAAACACAACAGGGACAGAAGCAAGAACAGGGCCATGGCCTAATGGATTCATATTCATCTAGTTGGGAAAAATAGGCCACTCTTTCTTCTCACCTGAAGACATAGCAATCCTTGTATCCTTATGCAGTTGTGTATCCTTATGCTAGACAGGAAAGAGAGAAAGTCATTCTCTTGGAATATCTTTCACCTGCCTTTTAGTTCTAGTTCAGTAGCCAACCAGAAAATGTTCCTATTAACCATGAAGTAAATGGACCCAGACCAGTCAATACCTTCATATTCTCTGAATCAGGAAATGGGCCTCTTCTTATTACAAGTCATCACAGAGGCCAGCGGCTCTTCCAAGTGGGCTGACAGCAGGTGGAGGCCAATAAGTATGGTGCAGTGGTGAATTGCATTGGCCAATCCCCTGTTACATTAGCAAATTATTAAAATGCTTTCTATCTGCTTTTGGTAAATAAAATGGGAGCATTCAATCCTCTGTCAGCTAAGTGATTTCTGAATGATTGATTTACATTGCATTATGTGTACTTTCTTAAGAAATATTATATTATAAACTTAGTAACAATTTCAATAAATATGAACAACCAAATCTATAAAATAAAGTGTATCACTTCAAGTAAAACTTAAAATATAAAATAATTTGCATTTTTATAAAAGAAAAATATAAGCTTTAAAAAATGCAAAATAATTTATTAATTCTTCCAAACTCATTTTCTATGTACTTATAATTTTGTTGTTCTTATTGTTTATATAAAATCTTAATCTATCTTCTTATTTAGCTTTCTTCATTCTTTCTTACTTCACTTAAGTCTTATGGTCATAGATCTAGAGTTGGAAAGGGTCTTAGAGGTTATCTCCTCAGACATCTCATTCCCCACCAGGATGAACTCATTTTGGACTTCTTTAGCTTCTTTATTATTACCTTAGTAAACTTGTTATTGGACAATCTCTTCATCTTGCAAGATCCCATCAGCCTTGGTACTCAAACTTAATCAGTACCTTCTGCTCCTCGGTTTTGGAGAATGGAGCTATGAACCCCTTAATCTCCATTTTGGAAAGGAAGGTATGATAGACATCTTCTCAGACATCTCCTCAATTCACACCCAGCTGCACTCATTTTGGGCTTGACTTCTCCACCATGCCCTCACATAGGGTGCCTTCTCTTCCCCTCTACCCATTTGCAGCTTTTGTTTGTCTATTGTCTTCCCCCATTGGATTGTAATCTCCTGGACAAATGGAAACTTTTTTTGTATTTATATCTCCAGTGTTTAGCACAGTGCCTGACACATAGCAGGTACTTAATAGATATTTATTGACTACTAACTTAGCTATCTAGTCCAATCCACTCATTTTACAGCTGAGGTAACTGAGGCTATCCAAGGTCAAATAATTTTCTGAATTGGAGACCTTTATCATTAATGTGCCACAAGAGGGAAAGCTTATAATTCTGGGTGACTTTAATGCTAGAGTAGGCTCTGTGGTAAAAATTATTTGTGGTAAAAATTAATATTGCCGTTTTTAGCTGACTCATTTGGAAGGAGCCACACCTGACCCACCCCGAGGTTATGTATGCTACTGAGGTCAGAAGGAGAAATCTCCATAGGCAGCTTTTGAAGGACCTCCCCTTTTGGGGGAGGAAATATTGAATGTTCCCTGAAGGGAGGCAGAGGGTTCTTCTGGTACACTAGGCTGCTTCTGGAATGCTAGCAGTCTGGCGAATTCTTCTTCTTCTCCCCTTGCGGTGGTGGTGTCCTCTGTCTCAGGCAGCTGGTTTTTTTCCGGTGGTCCAGGTGTGGGTGAGTTAATTATGGAAAACCCTAAATTCCTTTGAACTATCTTAATTGGAAACAGTCTGAGGATTGAATAGGTTAAGTTTAGAGTTAAGAGTGTTTATCTGTATTTCTATTTTCCTGTTTCCTTATCTTTGATTTTTATTAGTTTCACCTTTGTTGTTTAATTCATTCCCAAGTAATAAAATCTGATTCTTTTGTGAACTAAAACTTAGAGGCTCCTTTCTTATTGGCCTGGGAGAAATATCTAAAAAGGGCAGTTCAGAGGGGAGGGTGAACCTAAAAGGTCCCTCATATTTCCAGGACCCCAATATTAAGGCAAGTCATCCAAATAACACTCTGTATATCAAATTTTGGCTCTCACAGCTCAAACTACCAGACATGGCAGGGAGTCCTTGGGAAGAATGGAATTAGAAACAGCAACAGCAATGGTCACTTACTACTGAAGACTTATGCATATCATGACCATCTTATCACCAACACTGTCTTCTGTATACCTAAATGAAATAAAACTTTGGCGACACACCCTCACAGTAAACATTGGCATTTAATAGACTGTAATTGTAAGAAGAGATAGAATATGAGAATGATAAAGGTGTGTGGTGTAGCATGCTGGACTGATCATAGACTTATATCCTCCAAGCTAAATATTCACTTTCAACAAACGCATTGGCCCAAAGGCAAGAGGACTACCAGAAGATTTAATATCAACAGATTAGAGCACTTCTCTGAGTGGGAACAGTTTGTTGCTAACTTGGAGGAAAAGTTGAGCCAACATATGGTTGGCAATAGTGGAACAGAAAAGGAATGGGTAGCTTTCAGAGATTTGGTGTACAGCATTGCATTTGCTCATCTGAGCCAGAACACTTGTAAACATTAAGACTGGTTTGATGAAAGTGATGGGGAAATTCAGAAGCTCTTAGATGAAAAATGAAAACTCCACAAGTTTTACCAGCAGGATAGCTCATCTATAGCTAAGAAGGAAGCATTTAACTTCATCAAAAGTAAAGTATAAGTGAAGCTTAGCAAGATGCAGGATTCTTGGCTCAGTAAGAAGGCAGATGAAATTCAATTTTATGAAGATAACAACAATTTTATGATGCCCTGAAGGCTATTTATGGGCAAAAGATATAAGGGTGGGTCTCAACTACTCACTGCTGATGGAGCCACATTGATTAGTTATGACTACATGATCCTGGAGAAACAGGCTTCCATAGAGTTCTCAGCAACCATCATCAATCAATGCTGAACTGAACCCCTCTCTAGACACAGCTGAAGAAGAGGTTTTGAATACCATTAGACTCCTCCTGTGGCCAAGCACCTGGTGCTAATGCTATTCCAGCTGATACTTACAAAGTTGGAGGTCCATTGTTTTTACAAAAGCTGACTGAAATTTTTCAGCTTATATGACAAGAGGAGGCTATCCCCCAGGAATTCAAGGATGCTTCCATTGTCCATCTCTGTAAAGGTAAAGGAAATAGATTGTCCTGTGACAGTCATGGGGGGGGGGTCTCTCTCTTAGTAATTGCTGGAAAAATTATTGTCAGAGTCCTCCTTAATAGGTCAATCCTTCACCTAGAAGATCGTCAATTACTTGAGAGCCAGTGTGGCTTCAGAAAGGACTGAGGAACAATTGACATGGTGTTTGCTGTCCGACAACTCCAGGAGAAATGTGAGGAACTGAGCAGAGGTCTGTACATATTTGTAGACCTGACCAAGGCCTTTGATGCTGTCAGTCATGAGGGCTTATGGAAAATTATGTCAAAATTTTGTTGTCTGAAGAAGTTCATCAGTATTGTATGTTAATTTCATGATGTCATACTTGCTCAGTTTCTGGTTAATGGACAATGATCTCACACTTTCCCAGTCACCAATGAAGTGCAACAAAGCTATGTGCTTGCTCCCATGCTTTCGAGCATGATATTTTCAGCCATGTTGTCAAACATCTTCAATGAGGACGAACACAGCATCAGTCAGCTACCACACTGATAGTAAATTCTTTAACTTAAAAAGCTTATGAGCCAAGACTAAAGTGGAAGGAGTGTTCATGCATGATTTTTTATTTATAGATGATTGTGCACTCAATGCAGCCTCTGAAGCTTAGATGCAAGAAAGTATAGATCAATTCTCTGCTGTTTGTGCTAATTTTGGCCTAACAATTAACACCAAGCAAACACAGGTGCTTCATCAGCCAGCACCACACATGGAACCATCAGTCACAGCAAATGGAGAAATTCTGAAAACTGTGGATAAGTTCACTTACTTTGGCAGTATACTCTCCAGAGATGTACACATGGATAATGAGGTTGACCCATGCATTGCTAGAGCTAGCTCATCATTTGGGAGGCTCTGAAGGAAAGTGTAGGAGAGAAGAAGTATTAGACTGACTACCAAACTGGAGGTCTATGGAGCCATTGTCCTGACCTCATTGTTGCATGCCTGTGAAACCTGGACAGTATGCCAGTGCCATGCCAGGAAACTGGATAGCTTCCATTTGAATTATCTTAGGAAGAGTCTGAAGATCACCTGGCAGGATCAGATACCAGACTTGAGGTCTTCTCTCGATCTAAACTGCCAAGGATTCAAACTCTGCTGCAGAGAGCACATCTCTGATGGACCGGCCACATTGTTCAAATGCCAAACTTATGATTGCCTAAAAGATTATTTTGTGGAGAACTCACAGAAGGCAAGGACTCACATGGTGGTCAGAAGAAGCAATATAAGGACATTCTCAAGGTCTCTCTTAAGAACTTTGGAATTGATTGCATGACATGGGAGATACTGGCACAGGACCACTCAGCATGGTGTGCCCTTTTCAGAGAAGGTTCTATGCTTTATGAACAAAGTAGAATTGAGGTAGCTCAAAAGAAATGTAAAATGTGCAAATTTAGAGAATCCAAATCCAAATGTTCACATGGATTATTTGTGCCCAACTTGTGGGAGAGCATTCCGAGCTCATTTTGGTTTGATCAGCCACAGTTAGACATACTGTAACTTGACTCTAACATAGTGATATCATTTTGGTCCTCTTTGAGAATGAAGAACAACAACCAATCAGCACTTATAGCCTGACACAAAGGTTTGTTTTTGTTTTTGTTTTTTTAGTGAGACAATTGGGGTTAAGTGACTTGCCCAGGGTCACACAGCTAGTAAGTGTTAAGTGTCTGAGGCTGGATTTGAACTCAGGTCCTCCTGACTCCAGGGCTGGTGCTCTATCCACCGCACCACCTAGCTGCCCCTGACACAAAGTTTTAATGCTTGTTGACTTGTATTGACAAGATTGATTATTAGTTTTGTGTAATTGATTTGCTAAATATAAATTTTTAATTATCATAATTAAAAAATAAATATCAGGATGTTTGAGGACTATAATGTTTAAGGGTTTGCTAAACTGAGGATCAGGCCAGAGATTTAAAATAGGGACATTATAAAAATATTCAAAATGAAGTTCAAAGAATTGGGTAATTGGAATATAATTCCTAGGAAGGTCAGGCCTAGAGAGTCTATTCAGTTACAGAATCACAGAATTTGAGTTATAAGTGACTTTAGCTGCCACTAGTCCAACTCAAACACCAAAGTAATCCCACTTGTAGAATACATGACAAGTGGCCATTCAGCCTCTGTTTAAAGATCTTGTAGAGGTGAGTCTACCACCTTTCTAAATAGCCTATCCCACTATTGGTTTCCTTTAATTAGTAAGCTTTTCCTGACATTGAGCTGATTTTAGCCTGATTGTAACTTCTACTTAGTGCTTCTGATTCTGCCTTTTGGGGCCAAATAGAACAAATTTAATTTGTCTTCTAGATGACAGCCCTTTAAATAATCAAAGACAGTCATTGTGTTCCCCTTGAATCTTCCCTTTGCCAAGCTAAACATGCCCAGTTCCTTTCCTCATATGACCTGAACTCAAGATCTTCATCATCCTGGTTACTAATCTGTGGACACCCTCCAATTTATCAATACCCTCCTTAAATAGTAGCAGACAGAACTCAATACAACACTTCAGATGATATCTGTTGAGAGCAGAATACAGTAGGAATATCACATCTCTATACCTCAAGGTTATTCCCCCACCTAAATACAGCCCAAGATCACATTAGATTATTTGTCTGTCATGACACATGGCTGATTCAGACTGAGTTTATTGTCAAACCTCTAGCTCTTTTTGAGAATAACTACTATCTAACCAACCATGGCTCTCCCATCTTATACTTGTGAAGTTAATTTTTTTCTTTTTGTTCTCAAAGATATAACTTTACATTTATACCCATTGAGCGTTGCCTTTTAGAATCAGACCAATATTCTAGTCTGTCAAGATCATTTTGGATTCTGATTGTCATCCATAGTGTTAGCTATCCCTCCTCAGATATCCTCCTAGATGTGTTGTGCAATCTGCAAAACTGATAAGTATGCCATCTATTTCTTTATCCAAGTCATTGATAAAAATGTCAAACAGCACAGTGATGAGTACAGATCCCATGTGTGCTCTTCTGGAGTTCTGCTGCTACACTAACATCAAACCATTCACAACTACTCTTGAGTCTGGTATTTCAACCAGTTTTAAATCCAACTGACTTTTTATTGTTTAATGATTGTATTCTAATTATTATTATCTAATGATTAAATGATAATCATATATTTGTGGATTAGGTCCCCTAGTATCTAATTATTCTTCTCCACAAGAATTACCTTATTGAAAGCTTTGCTAAACTGTAGGTAAACTATTAGCATGGGCAACTAGGTGGCATAATGGATAGAATGCCAGGTCTAGAGTCAGAAAGACTCTCCTCTAAATTTTATGTCAGATACCTACTGGCTGTGTGACCTGGGTAAGTCACTTAGCCCTATTTGCCTCAGTTCTTCATCTGTAAAATGATCTGGAGAAGGAAATGTCAAAACACTCTAGTATCTCTGCCAAGAAAACCCCCAATTGGGTCACAGAGAGTTGGACACACCTGAAATGAGTGAACAACAAAAACAATATTCACAGTGTTTCCTTTAATAATGTAGCAATCCTCTAAAAAAAGGAAATGAGGTTAGTCTGGCATAACCTGTTATTGATGAAGTTATGCTGTGTTTTTTTGTGATCACAACTTCCCTTGCTTGAGGACCACCAATCATGTTGTTAGAATGTATGGTAGAATGTTCTTAAGAATTGAAGTCAAACTCACTGACCTATAACTTGCGCTACTTTTTTTGCCACTCCCCCCCAACATTTGCCCTGCTCTAATCTTATAGTATTTCTCTAGAGTGGATCAACAGTTCTAGCTACCAGTTCTTTTGGGACTTGTCATCTGGATCAAGTGACAGAAACTAATCAAGGACAGCTAAATATTTTCTTACTATTTACTTATTTTATTAGCTATCAACTCCCTGTTAGTCATTTTTGTTCTATCTTTTCCAGTGTTAAGGTCACTCTCTTTTGCAGAAAAAAAAATAAAAATTGAGCAACTCTGATTTCTCCCTGTTGTTATTCATCATCATCATCATCATCATCATCATCATCATCATCATCATCATCACTAACCTTTATATAATATCTACAATGTGCCAGACACTAGGCTAACCACTTTGTAATTATTATATAATTTAATCCTCACAATAATCCAGGGAGGTGAGTGCCATTAGTATCCCCATTTTAGAGATAAGCAAACTGAAGCAAACAGAGGTTAAGTGACTTGTCCAGGGTCACACAGCTAGTAAGTGACTGAGGACAGATTTTAACTAAGGTCTTTCCTGATTCCAGGCCTGGAACTTTATCCACTGTGCTATCTAGCTACTTCATAGTTACTGTCCTCTTTAGCCCAAGCAAAATTTCTTTTACTTCTATGATCCTCCTTTTCTCTCAATTTGGCTACATGAACCTTCCCCCTTTTTTTTTTTTTTTTTTAGTGAGGCAATTGGGGTTAAGTGACTTGCCCAGGGTCACACAGCTAGTAAGTGTTAAGTGTCTGAGGCCGTATTTGAACTCAGGTACTCCTGACTCCAGGGCCGGTGCTCTATCCTCTGCGCCACCTAGCTGCCCCCCCCCCCACCTTTTTTCTTAACTTTCTCATCAGCTTCAGTTCATTCTGAACCTCAGCTTTCTTTACAATGTTTTTACAAGACTGTATTTACAGGTGTCATTATCATGTTCATTTCTGTTACCTGGCCTTGCTTCCATCATCTTTACATTGGTTGGAGGGTTCCCTGTGCATCCACATAGGTCTCTTCAGATAAATGCCATTTTTATTCCTCATTGGAACTGTTTTCCTTTTTGAATTCAGAATTTTATTCACCAGCATTTCCTAACCCTGCTGGGATGTTTTTCCCAGAAGTATTTTATCCATGTAATCCTATCTTTCCTCCAAACTCTTTGAAATGTGCTTTCCCCAAACATAAGATATATGTCAAACTATTATAAGATTTCCTTTCCTTCTCTTTCTCATACTCCATTATTGAGTCATAATTTCTTCCCAAGATAATCATTTCCACTTCATGAATGAATTCTTCCCTATTAGCGATAATGTAATCCAGAATAGAATTATGTTTTGTTGGATGAAATTATCACTAAAACAAGTTAAGAAAATATTAAATTCTCTGTTTTTGACAGAAAGAGAGCTCCAGCAGATGTCTGAATAAGAGAAATTCTTCATTATGATTATATTAGCTGTTTTCCAAACCTTCATTTTTTTTCTTTCTTTTTAGGTGCAGTATGTACTACAATGACAAAAATCACTTGTCTTTCCCTTATTTGACATTCACCCAAATATACTTTGTTATGTTTCTCCTCTCTGATTCCTGCATTATTTCACATGAGTTTACCTTCTCAATATATGCTAATGCTACTCCTTGAAAACGCTTCCCCTTTTTCTCTTTACTTGCCATGTTCTAATTGAATAAAGTACTCTCTTTTAGAGCCATAGTATAATCCCACCAAGTCTTAGTAATATCTATGAAATCAAATTATCTCCCTTGCATAAGGACCTCTAGTTCATATTATTTATTGCCTAATTTGGGGGCCACCTGTGAGTAAGACAGAAAATTAGGTTACTGCACCACAAAGTGGTAGTTTTACTTTGGGTAGGGTCAAAGGGTCCCCTATGGGGAAGATTCCAAATTCAGGCACATGGTGTCTCTATGCTATAATATATCTAATCTTTATCCTATAGTGTCGGTAGCATTACAGAATTAGCAAGTATCTGATTTAGAAATGAAGAGACATAGTAGTAAAGGATCTTAGAAGATTGGTTTGTGGGCTTTTAAAGGATTTGACATACTGTTTGATGATGGGTTGACACTGATATTAAGCAATGTGTTGACCAATATCATGGCAGGTGGCCTATAAAAAGAAAGTTCCAAATGAAGGAAATAATGCCTCTTGATCATGAGATTCTCTAATTTCCTATTTACCCATAATATAGCACTAATTAAATAAAAACATGAATAAATGAATGAAAAATAATTTATGGAGCTCTCAGTATGTGCCAGGCATTGAACAAAATGTTCAGCATCCTAACAGAAAAGATTATCCCTACTCTCTAGATCTTTTTCTCCATTTGTATAGGACCTATTATTTCATTGGTTAGGGGTCTCCCAGTGAGAGAACCCCCTTCACCAATGGACTTTCTCTTCAACTTATGGGGTTTAGAGTATTGTCTGGGGAACTGAGGGTAAGTGATTTGTCCAGGATCACACCATCAGTAAGGGTCAGAGCCTGGACTTGAACCCATGTCTTTTTTTTTTACTACAAATCCCACACTGCCCCTCAGTACCTTTCCTTCTAAGAGGAGAAGACAACATATATAGGGCAATGGTTTCATTTGTTTTTATTTTTAAAAATGTAAAAGTTTTTAAAAAATTATTTATTTAGAATTTCCCCCACCTTACATGTAAAACAAATTGTAACATCAATTTTTATAACTTTGTGTTCCAAATTCTCTTCCTCCCTCCCTACCTCCCTTAAGAACTCAAGCAATTTAACACAAGCTATACATGTGCAGTCATGCAAAACATATCAGACAAAAAATAAACTTTAGAAATAGGAACTCATAGCAACAACAAAATATACTTCCATCTGTATTCAGATAGCATCATTTCTTTCTCTGTAGAGGAATTGCATTTTTTGCTTAAGTCCTTCAGAATTGTCTTGGATCACAGCACCACTGAGAATAACCAAGTCACAGCAGATCATCTTATAATATTGCTGTTATTTTGTATATAGTACATTTCACTTTACTTCAGCTCATGTAAGCCTTTCCAGGTTTTTTCTGATAGCATCCTAGGGCAGTGGTTTTAAATGAAAGGTATTTTGCTTGGAAAAATTATGGGGTGATAAATAGCCATAGGGCTGTTGATTGATGGTAATGTTTATTTGACTACACTTCCTAATGCAAGAAGTGGAAAGGTTCCACTGGGAAGACACAACCACAGTAATGATGTGGTTTCAGGAAAGCATGGTAGGAAAATGGGTTGGGTTAAACAGTCAAGGGTCTGGGACCTGTTAGATATAGTGGAAGGAATTACCTAGAAAATTGCAAACAGCACATTTTTTTAAGTCCTTAAATTCTCTTTTTAAAGTATAAATAGCATAGAATTGGGGAAACTTAGCAAGTAAACTAAAAACCAGAATTTCACTTGGTATTGATATTAATACTATCAGGGTTATGAAGATATGACAGTTTTTGATAATTTGTTCCATTTAGAAAATAGATGCCAACCCTTTCTCTTTGGACTCCCATGTTTACTATTTTTAAGCTATATTGGAAATCCTTATGTATAGACCCTCATGCTAGTAGTGAATTTGGATATTGCATGAGAAAGCTAATGCTGGGTATTGCTGTTCTCACAGGCAAAAAGGAGAAATGATGTGTAAATGAAAATGAGCAGAGAGAGGAAGTGTTAGTTAAAGCTGAGAGCACTGCATTGGGAATAAAAACTCCTGAACGTGCTGTTCTTAGTTTTGGAACGAACTCATCATATGTCTGTGGGTTAACCTTGGTTCCTCTACATAGGAAAAGTAAATAAAACTATAGGACTTGCCATTTATTCAGGTGAAGCAGATCTCTTTGAGATCTTTTCTGATGGAGTACTCAAGGAAAAGAGAGATAGAGGACTAGACTCATGACTAAGTGGTATAGGGACCTCCCAGGGACAATATACATTAGCAACATCTCTGAAACTTAGAGCCCTCAAGATTTGTCTGAAGCACAGAGTTCAATAACTCAGGGTCACACAACCACCATGTGTCAGCTGGAAGACTTGAACCTGAGTCTTCATGGCTTTAAAGCTAGCTCTCTATTATTATTTATTCAATGAAACTATAATTTAATGTTCATTTTAAAAGGAGAGGTTCCAAATTAGATGAAAAACAGGCGTTTAATTAAACAAATATTTAAGTGCCTATTCTGCTCAAGGTACCATGCTATGTATAGGTAATGAGAATGTAAAGACCAGTGGAAAAGTCTCTTTCCTCAAAGAACTTCTACTAAGGATTAATGTGTTTTTTATCCTGGCTATAGTGGAAAGAATTTCAGGCACAAGAGGGGAGCAAATAAGGGATATATAAGCTTTTTTTTTTTTTTTTTAGTGAGGCAATTGGGGTTAAGTGACTTGCCCAGGGTCACACAGCTAGTAAGTGTTAAGTGTCTGAGGCTGGATTTGAACTCAGGTACTCCTGACTCCAGGGCCGGTGCTCGATCCACTGTGCCACCTAGCTGCCCTGATATATAAGCTTTTTTAAAAAAAATCCCCATGCTGTTCAAGTATATGATTGTTAAATCAGGAGGGTTTTTTTTGTTTTTTTTTTTGTTTTTTTTTTTTTGTTTTTTTTTGTGGAGCAATGAGGGTTAAGTGACTTGCCTAGGGTTGCACAGCTAGTAAGTGTCAAGAGTCTGAGGTAGGATTTGAACTCAGGTCCTCCTGAATCCAGGGCCGGTGCTTTATCCACTATGCCACCTAGCTGCCCCTAAAATCAGGGATTCTTAACCTGAGGTCTGTGAACCTGTTTATTTGTTTTTCTTGTTAATTATATTTCAATATCATTGGTTTCTTTGCACTTCCATTTCTTTTATTACATGTATTTAAAATATGATTATCAGAAGGGGTCCACAGGCTTTATCAGCCTGCCAAAGGGGATCCCTGACACACAAAAAAGAAAAGAACTCCTGGTTTAAAGGGAAGGCATGCTCTAGCTGGAAGGATTCTTTAAGGATCATCTTTCCCTTCTGTTAAGGGCTAAAATTCTAGCTAGTCTGTCTAAAATATTTAATGAGTGGTCGCCAATAAATTATAAGCTTTAGCAAGAGTTAGACTTTTAAGCGTTTATTAAGGAGAATAAGAATTTGATAAAGAGAGAAGAAAAGGCCTAGATTCCTATCTATTAAAGGGAGAGCCCATTTCTAGCTCCGCTCTCTGCCAGAGTCCAAAGGAAAGAGCGCGAGACTGAGCGCCAGTCTCTTCCTTCCTCCTCCCACTAGTCCGCGTCACTTCCTGACTCCTGAAGAAAAGACTCCTGGTCTTGCCCTCAAAGACCTTCCCTTCATGGGCAGAACTCTTCTACAGTAAGTATCCAGCAGGTGGCGTTATTCCAATCGTTACACTTCCAAGTAAGGATGGGTGAGTGAAGAAGATCCTATGCTGAAGCATAGGGTTTCAGATTCTCTGTATTTAAAATATGGTTTCTCAATATTTCTCAATTTACTGTTCCAAAATATTTTGTGTTCCAAAAGAGAAAGTTCTTATATAAATGCAAACCAGCCATGTTGATTATTATTGTAGTTTCTATTCACTTAGTGATGTCTGATATCTCAGAGAGCCACTTTTCATCTCATCTGTGGTGTTTATCCATATTCTTGTTTGTCCTTTCATGATCTACCACTTGCTTGTTATATTTCCACATCTCACTGTCTCTTGACAGTGTCCCAACAGTCATTTCCCACCAGTTATGTCACACCAATGCTAAGCAATTGATAACTATTTCTTTCTGGAGATAGCACAATATGAAATAGAAGTGTTTCTATCATTCTGACTGTTATTTATAAATCTTGCAATTGTAGAGAGTTCAAAATTTGGTCGCTGGGAGGAAGTAGGTAAAAAGTTACTATCCTCTTTCAAGTTCTCTACTCAGTTTCCTTGATTTACATAGACCATGATTTGCATTGAGAAGCAGCATGTGGTTGTGGTTGGAGGACTGGCCTTGAAGTAAGGAAGACATGGGTTCAAATCCCAACTCTGACACATAATGTCTGTGCAAACCAGGACAAATAATTTAACCTTTCAGTAATTGAGATAACTCTGTAAGATGATAACTTTTAGAAGAATTGCCTATCCTCATTGATAGAGGGAATTCCCTGCACTAATGAAGTCACAGGTCTGAACTAAAAAAATAAAAAGATTAAGACTGACATCTTGAAAGTAGGAAGTCAAATAATAATTTAGATTAAGAAAAGGAGAGAAAAGAAATCCAGAAAAGAAAACATGAAATGCTTAAGGGATTCTTTAGCCAACTGGCTTGGTGGAGATGGCTGGTGTCTATATCACAAAAGAGCTAAAATAGTTCCTGAGGATATAAACATCAGTACAGTACTGCAGAAATTTCCTGCTGAGAGGAGTATGATGACATTACCAAACCCCAATGCCAGCTCTACAGTATTAGAAGGTTGAGTTGCCCTGATTGTAAAATTTGTCCACATCTTTCCTTCCCTTTAAGGTTGTAGTAACCTGTGGAAAGTATATCACTTTGTTAAAGGGAATGGGGAAAGACTTTCTTTTCAGTCATTTTCTTCTACTATTTATTTAGATGTTTTATATATTTTTTTTGTTTGTTTTTTTTTTTTTTTTGTGGGGCAATGGGGGTTAAGTGACTTGCCCAGGGTCACACAGCTAGTAAATGTCAAGTGTCTGAGGCCGGATTTGAACTCAGGTACTCCTGAATCCAGGGCCGGTGCTTTATCCACTGTGCCACCTAGCCGCCCCCAGATGTTTTATATTTTAAATTAATGTATCCTATGATTATTTAAAACAACAATATATTGGTGGACCCATGGCCTATGGCTTTAAGTAGAAACTGTTCTACAATGTGCCTTCAGTCTGGAGTAAATTTAAGGTACCCTCAAATGAGAGGGCCTTTGGTGTTACACAAATAAAAGAAACAAGTCAAAGTCCAGCTTGGCTGAGTCAAACACAATTACTTTAAACCATTATTGGAGTTTTCCTCATCTGTCACCAGGTTGATTCTATAGAAGTTAATACAGAAGATAATGATGGTAATGGGAAGTCTCCAGTCTCCAAAGGAATTAGGATGAGATTGGAGGTCAAGGACTGTCCAGGTATGGGTTGATTTTATCCTTCTGAAGTAAGAATGCCCAAATCAGACCCATGAGGGACTGAGGACCAAATGGCCTGAAAAGAGGAGTTGAGTCATCTAAGAAAGTGCTACTTTTCCATAATGCTGTTGGCCAATTTTTATGGAAAAAAAAATAGAGAGGCAAAGGCCTCTAAAGGTAAGCTAGCATTGCTGAAAAGGTGAACTAAAACTCTAAGAGGTCAGTTAGCTCCAGCATGAAATAATGAAGATACAAGGAAAATAATTCCAATGAGAGAGGAATTGGGGAGTTATCTAAAAAGACTAATACACAGTGTACTAATTGAATGGTAAAAAAAAGTCTATGGAAGCAGTCAGTCAACAAGAACTTGAGTTGAGTCTTGAAGGAAGTCTGGAAAACCAGGCAGCTGAGGTAAAAAGCGGGAGCATTCTACACATGGCAGGGCATCAGGGGAAACACATGGAGATGGAAGATAGTGTCCTGTGTGAGGAATAGTAAGTGGGTGAGTATGGCTGGATTGTACAGTGCATGTGGGTGAGTCAAGTGTTAGAAGACTGGAAAGATCGGAAAAGACAAGGCGAGGAAGATCTTTACACATCAAACAGAGGACTTTATTTGATCCTGAAGGTAATAGAAAGCCATTGGAGTAGGTTAAGGAGCTCAGACCTACATTCAAAAAATAAAAAGTAAAAAACTTTGAGCTGCTGAGTGGAGGTTAGATTGAAATGATATTGGAGACAGAGAGACCAATTTGAAGGCTATTGCAATAGCGTAGGTGAGAGGTGATGAGGGCTTGAGCTTGGATGAGCTTGGAAGAGTTAGTGGGAGATTCTAGAAATCCAAAAAAGAAAGCATTAATATACCTACAAAATGGGGGCAGCTATGTGGCGCAGTGGATTAAGCACCGGCCCTGGATTCAGGAGTACCTGGGTTCAAATCCGGCCTCAGACACTTGACACTTGCTAGCTGTGTGACCCTGGGCAAGTCACTTAACCCCCATTGCCCCACGCAAAAAAAATATATATATACCTACAAAATTCAAAAAAGAAAACAAAAAGTTCAGATGGAGGCATAAGGAAACAGGACAATTTTGTTACTACCTTGTTAATTTAACAAATACTGAAAATGGACATGAATTCACTGCAGATACTAATGGAACACATGGAATATCCATTAGTTTTTCCTTTAACCTCACTACATGATAAATGCACCTTTTATTCCAGTCAAACAGTTCTCTGATGGTATCTGTTACAGCATTTTTCCTGTGCAATTTTTAATTCTGTGCTTAACTAGCACTTTGAATGAGAGACTTGATCATTCTAAAGGATAGGCTGGAATTATAAGTTTAGCTTAAGAAAAAAAGGAATTTTTCTTTGTAATATGTTGAAATCTATTCATATCTATCATGACCTCTAGATTTCCTTTGGATGGTGGGAGTACTCAGAACTTAAATTCTTTGGATATTGTGATATTCTATCACTTACAATATCACTAAATGGCTACTGATAAAAAAAAGATAGGCTTTGGGGTTTTTTTTGTTTTGTTTTTTGTTTTTTTTTAGTGAGGCAATTGGGGTTAAGTGACTTGCCCAGGCTCACACAGCTAGTAAGTGTTAAGTGTCTGAGGTCGGATTTGAACTCAGGTACTCCTGACTCCAGGGCCGGTGCTCTATCCACTGCGCCACCTAGCTGCCCCTAGGCTTTTGTTTTAAGGAGAGGCTCAGGGGGTATTAAAAGTACCATTTACCCAAGAAAATCCAGCCCACTCTTCTCTTCCTATTCAACTTTGAAAACCAGTGGACAGTCCAATATATTCCATTAGCATCTACAATGAATTCAGACTACCCAGTTTCCACATACCTATCCAGCAAAAAACCTGCTCTGGTTATTAATCACTTTTGGAGGTTCTATTCTTTCAGGGTATCAGTTAGAGCTTCGAGACTCAGGCAAAAGGCTGAAATACAAGAGGTTGAATTTCTGCTCCCTAACACAATTCTCTCAAAAATGGGCCATTTGGCCTTATCTCAGTGGTGTATGATCAACCAGTCATAGGGCAGGTGGATGAGTCACATATACTCAAGCTGCCATACCTAAGCTAATCATGGGTGCTTATCTCCAACATAACCACATTTTATTTCCTCCAAGACTCTGCTATTGCTCCCTCTGCTGCTGCTGTTCATGGTAGCAACCTCAGCCTCCACTTTCTGAGACAGACATTTTTCCCTCAGGGTTTCCAAGGAACCCTCAGCTGCAGCCTAGGTATCACTGGGAAAATTCCATCTCCATCTCCAATTTCCAAGACACCTTGTGACTGTGTTGTTGCCCCCATTGGAAGGCAGATTCTGTGCTTAGAGGCAATGATTAGTAAGAGACTTTTTCATATCCAATGCCTGGCTTCCCTGATTTTCTTTAAGTCAGAGCTAAAATCCCACCTATCCTGATTACACTTAATGTTCATGCCTTCACTCTGTTGAATATCCCCAGTTTATCTTGTATATATTTGTTGGCATATTGTGTTTCCTATTAAACTTTGAGCTTCTTGAGAGCAGAGACTTTTTTTTGATATCCCCAGTGTTTAGAATAGTGACTAGAACACAGCAAGTACTTAACAAATATATATTAACTGACTGACCTTTGCCTCTTGATTTTGGGTAGGACAGAGTGAGTCAAATAGGATGAACAGGTATGTATGGATTATGATCTGCACCTTAGGTGTCACTAGAGGACCAAAATGACATCATGATGTCAGGGTCAATGCATAGTGTGTCTGATGAGACCAATATGCCCTCAGAAAGCTCTGTCATAGGTTGGGCACAAATGGTCTGTATGACCATTTGGGAGGGAGATGTCTAAATTTGTGCATCTCATGTTTCTTTCAGGTACTACAGCAATTCTGCTTTGCTCATAGAGCATGGTTCCTTGCTGGCTGATCCTGTGCCACTGTCTCCCATGTCTCACAATCAATTTCAAATTTCTTCAGAGAGACCTGGAGAGTGTCCTTGTATCACGTCTTCTGACTACCATGTGAGTGCCTGCCATATATGAGTTCTCTGTAAAATGTTTGTTTGTTTGTTTTTGGCAAACTTACATTTGGCATTTGAACAACATGGCCAATCCATCAGACTTGCACTCTTGGAAATAGAATTTGAATGCTTGGAGGTTTAGCTCAAGAAAGGACTTCAATGTCTAGTACCTTATCTTGTTAGGTGATCTTTAGGATCTTCCTAAGACTATTCAAATGTAAGCAGTCCAATCTTCTGGCATGTTGCTGGTAGACTGAGAAAGAATGTTACATATGGGGGAAAAGTAGGATAATTTGGCTTGGCCATGGAGTGAATAAGGGAAAATGACATGTAATCATCCTAGAATGATAGTTGGGGAAGGGAAGATAAGGAAAACAAGTATTTATTAAGCTCCTGCTATGTTTCAGACACTGTGCCAAGAACTTTCCAAATATCTCATTTGATCCTCATAGCCTTGTAAGTCAGATGCTATTATTACCTACATTTTACAGTAGAAGAAACTGAGGCATAAATCAGTTGAATAACTTGCCCAAAATCCCGCAGAGAGTAAACCAGTGAAAGGTCTGAGAAGCCATATTTCAACCAATTAAAAATAAGAAAAAGAAAAATAACCTTCTAACAATTAAGTAAAGTCAAGCAAAATGAACCCACAAAGTGGTTATATCCAAAAATGTATATCTCTTTCTTCACCTTGAATCCACCACCACTCTGACAGGAAATAGGTAACAAATTTAATCACACATCCTCTAGAGACATGAAAGGTTACTGCATTGGTCATAGTTATTAAGTATTTTGGATTTGTTTGTTAATAATGTCCTTGTAATCATTGTTCTCCTGATTCTGCTCACTTAACTCTTCATCACTGATTCCGGATTCTCTGAAATCATCTCCTTTAATCAGTCATACAATGCAATAATTTTTCTTTGTATTCCTCTGCCACAATTACTTTAGCTGCCCTTCCAATTCCTCCCCCCGCCTCCACTTTCTTGCTTTTAAAAATTTTAGTTGCATTGCTTTTGTTTTTTGTTAGTTTGTGGTTTTTTTGCGGGGCAATGAGGGTTAAGTGAATTGCCCAGGGTCACACAGCTAGTAAGTGTAAAGTGTCTGAGATCAGATTTGAACTCAGGTCCTCCTGAATCCAGGGCCTGTGCTTTTTCCACCGCACCACCTAGCTGCACCCTCCCAATCTTGTTGCGAGAAGTAAATGAGATAATATTTGTAAAATGCTTAGCAGAAGGTTCAGTGCATTATCCACTGCACCACCTAGCTGCCTCAGTTGCATTGCTTTTGTTTGTGCAAAACTTTTAAAAAAATTATATAATCAAGATTATAGATGTTATCTTCTGTGAACCTCCCTTTCTCTTTTTTGGTCTTGAACTCTTCCTTTATCTATTGTTCTGACAGGTATTTTTTTCCATACTTATTTAATATATTATTTCACCTTTTATGTCTAAACCACATACCTATTTAGAGCTTGTCTTGGTATATATGGCATGAAAAATTGATCTATATGTGGTTTCTACCAGACTGCTTTGCAGTTTCCCTAAAGTTTTTGTCAAATATTGGATTATTGTCCCAATATGGGGAAGCTAGGTGGCACAATGAATAGAGCAACTGAATTCAAATTTGGTTTTAGACACACTGTCTGTGTGATTCTGGGCAAATCACTTAACCTTCTTTGCCTTGGTTCCTCAAACTGTAAAATGAGCTGGAGAAGGAAATGGCAAATCACTCCAGTATCTTTGCCAAGAAAACTCCAAAAGCGGTCACAGAGTGTCAGATGGGACTGAAAGAAGTCAATGACAAAAAAATGAGTCACAATAGTTACAATCTTTGGGGCAGCTATGTAGCACAGTTTAATAGACTGCTGAGCCTGGAGTCAGGAAGGCTCTTCCTCTTGAGTTTAAATCTGACTGCAGACACTTTCTAGCTGTGTGACCCTGGGCAAGTTACTTAAACATGTTTGCCTCAGTTTCCTCAAATAGAAAATGAACTGGAGAAGGAAATGGCAAACCACTCCATTATCTTTGCAAAGAAATCCCCACTGAGGTCATGGGAAGTCAGACATGAAGGAAATGACTGGACAATAATGCAATAATCATTGATTTTAGCAAGCACTAGGTTATCATGCACCTTCATTTATTTTTTCCACCAGTCAAACTCTCTGTTTCTCACTCAGTACCAAATTGCTTTGGTGATTATGGTTTTTATGTACAGTTTGAGATCTGGTATTGCTAGGATCCTTCCTTCTCATTCCCCAACCTTCACCCCGTCTGCACTAATTCCTTTGATATTATTAAGCTTCTGTTCCTCTGGATGAATTTTGTTATTCTTTTTTTTCTATTTCCGTAAAGTAATCCTTTGGTATTTTGAATGCTATGACACTGAATAAATAAACTAATTTAGGTGTTATCATCAATGTTATTATATTGTCTTGGCCTACTCATAAATAATTAATGCTTTTCCAATTATTAAATGTGTTTTCAAATTGTTTTTATCTAGTTCCTCTTTTGTAGTTATTTTAAAGAGCATTTCTCTATCTCTTCCTTGTGAGATTTTTTTTAAACATACAGAAATGCTAAGGATTTGCATGGGTTTATTTTATATCCTGCAACTTTGCTGAAGTTGTTACTTCAGTTTTGTTTTGTTTTGTTTTGTTTTGGTTTTTGCAGGGCAATGAGGGTTAAGTGATTTGCCCAGAATCACACAGTTAGTATATATCAAGTGTGTGAGATTTAAAATTGGATATTAGATCATAAATCTCCCCTACTTAACTTTTCCCTTAATTTATCTCCCAGACTAGTAAATGGAAGAAGCTTCTGGTTTTCTAGATAGAGCCTTTATTGTATATAAGGTGTTGTTGATTAGAAGGATAGGAAAATAGAAATGCAGTACAAATCGTCTTAAATCTAGGCTTAGTCTATATTCCTTATAAAAACTCACCAAACCGAAAAGGCCACCTTTGGAGAGAGGGAGACCGTCTGTGCCGCGCCGCCAGGAGTCCCGCCAAGCAGGCAAAAAAAGGGCTACTCTCCTTCTCTCCACCCTGGAAGTCAAAAACCCGGCAGGCAGTCTGACATGCGCAGCAGGCGGACTGTTCATCTCCTCCCCAAAAGGGTGGTCCTTGAAAAACTGGCGTCTTTCAGTTATCCTAACCGACTGTTAAAAACTTTCATATTTTACCACAAGTGTCTGAGGCCAGATTTGAACTCAGGTCCTCCTGAATCCAGGGCCAGTGCTTTATCCACTGCACCACCTAACTGTCCCCGCTTCAATTATTTTTTTAAAAAAATAATTCTTTAGGATTCTCTAAGTTTTCCTCTCATCAGCAAAACAGCGATGATTTTGTTTCCTTTTTGCCTATGCTTAATCCTTCAATTTATTTCTCTTGTCATTGCTTTAGCTATAATTTCTAGCACTAGCTTGAATATCAATGGTAATAATGCATGTGACCATTGTAACCTCTATTGTTTGATGCCAATTATTATTTGATGTTATGTGTGTTAATATATTTCTTAATAAAAGTATTTTATTATTTTCCAGTTACATGTAGAGATAGTTTTCAACATTTCTTTTTATAAGATTTCCAATTTCAAATTTTTCTCCCTCCCTCCCCCTTCCCCAAGATAGCAGGTAATCTGATATAGGTTATATATGTATAATAACATTAAACATATTTCTGTATTAGTCATGTTATAAGAGAAGAATCAGAGCAAAAAAGAAAAACCTCAAAAAAGAAAAACAACAGCACCCAAAACAAAAGAAATAGTATGGTTCAATCAGCATCCATATTCCACAGTTCTTTTTTTTTTTTCTGGATTTGGAGAGCCTTTTCCATCATGAGTCTTTTGGAATTTTCTTATACCCTTGTATTGGTGAGAAGAATCTAGTCTATCACAGTTGATCAACACATAATGTTGATGATACTATATACAATGTTCTTCTGGTTTAGCTCATCTCACTCATCATCAGTTCATGCAACTCCTTCCAGGTTTCTCTGAACTCCTCCTGCTCATCGTTTCTTACAGCACAGTAGAATTCCATTACATTCATATACCACAACTCATTCAGCCATTCCTCTATTAATGGGCAGTTCCTCAATTTCCAATTCCTTGCCACCACAAAAAGAGCAGCTATAATTATTTTTGTATATGTGGGTTTCTTTCCCTTTTTTATGATCTCTTTGGGAAAAAGACCCAAAAGTGGTATTGCTGGGTCAAAGGGTATGCACAGCTTTATAGCCCTTTGGGCGTAATTCTAAATTGCTTTCCAGAATGGTTGGATTGGTTCACAGCTCCACCAACTATGCATTAGTGTTCCAATTTTTCCACTGCTTCTCCAACATTTCTTATTTTACTTTTTTATCATATTAGACAATCTGATAAGTGTCAGGTGGTACCTCAGAGTTGTTTTAATTTGCATCTCTCTAATCAATAATGATTTAGAGCATTTTTTTCATTTGGGAATAGATAGTTTTGATTTCTTCATCAGAAAACTGCCTGTTCATATCCTTTGACTATTTCTCAATTGGGGAATGGGTTGGATTCTTATAAATTTGATTTAGTTCCCAGTATATTTTAGAAATGAGACCTTTATCAGAAGCACTGGCCATAAAAATTGTTTCCCAGTTTTCTGCCTCCCTTCTAATTTTGGATGCATTGCTTCTGTTTGTACAAAACCTTTTTAATTTAATGTAATCAAAATCATTATTTGATATTATATTTTTAATGCTAGAACTCCAATATGGGGTCACTTAGGATAAGTGGACCTAATGCTCATAGAAACATATAGACAAAACAGACAGCTCTACTTTCTACTATTAATCCTGCATCAGATCAATATTACTAGAAGCTTTTTAATTGACTAACCTCTTTTTAAAAAATTCATTTTAAAAAACAGTATTTTATTTTTTTCAAATTACATGTAAAATAGTTATCAACATTTATTTTTTAAAAATAAGATTTTGAGTTCCAAATATTTTCTCCATTTCTTCTTCCCATTACTCCCCAAGACAAAAAGTAATCTAATATAGGTTACACATGTACAATCATGTTAAACATATTTTCACATTAGTCATGTTGTGAAAGAAGAATCAGAACAAAAGGAAAAAACCACAAGTAAGAAAACACATACACACACAAAAAGTGAAAATAATATGCTTCAATCTGCATTCAGACTCCATAATTCTTTCTCTAGATATGGAGAGCATTTTCCATCATCAATCTTTTAGAATTGTTTCAGACCATTGTATTGCTGAGAATAGCTTAGTCTATCATAGTTGATCATTGCACAATGTTGCTGTTACTGTGTACAATGTTGTCTTGGTTCTGCTCACTTCACCTAGCATAAGTCCACTTAAGTTTTTTCAGGTTTTCTAAAATCTGCCTGTTCATCATTTCTTATAGCACAATAGTATTCCATTACATTCATATACCACAATTTGTGCAGCCATTCCCCAATTGATGGGGATCTCCTCAATTTCCAATTCTTTGCTGCTACAAAAGACCTACTATAAATATACACGTGGGTTCTTTGCCCTTTCTTATGATCTCTCTGGAATACAGACCTAGTAATGGTATTGTTGGATCAAAGGGTATGCATAGTTTGATTGCTCTTTGGGCATAGTTCCAAATTGTTCTCCAGGATGGTTGACAAATCCACCAACAATGCATTAGTGTCCTAATTTTCCCACATCTTCTCCAACATTTATCCCTTTGCTTTTCTGTCATTTTAGCCAATCTGATAGTGTGAGGTGGTACCTCAGAGTAGTCTCAATTTACATTCCTCTAATAAATAGTGATTTAGAACATTTTTTCATATGACTATACATAGTTTCTTCATCTGAAAACTGCCTGTTCATATCTGTTGACCATTTGTCAATTGGGGAATGACTTGTATTCTTACAACTTTGACTCTTTCTCTATATATTTGATAAAGATGCCCATATAAAAAACATTAGCCACAAAAATTATTTCCTAGCATTTTGCTTTCCTTCTAATCTTGATTGCATTGGTTTTGTTTGTGCAAGACCTTTTTAATTTAATGTAATCAAAATTATGCTTTTCGCATTTCATAATGTTCTCTATCTCTTCCCTGGTCATAAATTCTTCTATTCTCCATAGATCTGACAGTCAAACTATTCATTGCTCTCCTAAATTGCTTATAGTATCACCCTTTATGTCTAAATCATGTACCCGTTTTGACCTTATTTTGGTAGCCAATGTAAGATGTTGGTCTATACCTAGTTTCTGCCATACTATTTTCCATTTTCCCAGCAGTTTTTGTCAAATAGTGAGTTCTTAGTCCAGAAGCTGGCATCTTTGGGTTTAACAGTAGATTACTATAATTATTTATGTGTCTTGTGTACCTAATCAGTGGAATTCCACTGATCTTCCACTCTATTTCTTAGCCAGTACCAAATAGTTTTGATCATTGCTGCTTTATAATATAGTTTCAGATCTGGTATGGCTAGATCACCTTCTTTTGCATTTTACCCCATTAATTCCCTTGATATTCTTGACTTTTTTTTCCTTTCAAATGAATTTTGTTATTTTTTCTGATTCTATAAAATAATTTTTGGTTGTTTGGTATGGCACTGAATAAGTAAATTAATTTAGGTAGAATTGTCATTTTTTATATTAGCTCAGCCTATCTATGGGCAATTAATATTTTTCCAATTGTTTAGGTCTGACTTTATTGGTGTGAAAAGTGTTTTGTATTTGTGTTCATATATTTCCTGGGTTTGTCTTGGCAGGTAGACTACCAAATATTTTATACTGTCTACAGTTATTTTAAATGGAATTTCTCTTTCTATCTCTTGCTGCTATGCTTTGTTGATGATATATAGAAATGCTGATGATTTATGTGGGTTTCATTTTATATCCTGCAACTTTGCTAAAGTTGTTAATTATTTCAAGTAGTTTTTTAGTCAATTCTTTAGAATTCTCTAAATATACCATCATATTATCTTCAAACATTGATAGTTTTGTTTCTTCATTTCCTATTCTAATTCTTTCAATTTCTTTTTCTTCTCATTACTATCACTAACATTTCTAGTAGAATACTGAATAATAGTGGTGTATGATCCTTGTGATATATTGCTGTAATCATTTTTGCTAGTATTTTATTTAAATTTTTGCATCAATATTCATTAGAGAAATTGGTCTATAACTTTCTTTCTCTATTTTGACTCTCCCTGGTTTAGATATCAGCACCAAATTTGTGACATAAAAGGCATTTGGTAGGACTCTCCATATTTTTTCCTAAATACCTAATATAGTATTGGAATTAATTGTTCTTTAAATGTTTGATAGAATCACACATCCATCTGGCCCTGGAGACTTTTTCTTAGGGAGTTCATTGATGGCTTGTTTAATGTCTTTTTTAAAAAATGAGATCATTATCCTCTTCTGTTAATCTGGGAAATTTTTATTTTTGTAAATATTCATCTATTTTACTTAGATTGTTAGATTTATTGGCATATGGTTGGGCAAAATAGCTCCTAATTTGCTTTAATTCCTTTTCATTGGTAGTGAATTCACCCTTTTCATTTTTAATACTGATAATTTGGTTTCCCTCTTTATTTTTACTTGTTCTTTTTTTTTTTTTTGCGGGGCAATTGGGGTTAAGTGACTTGCCTAGGGTCACACAGCTAGTAGGTGTCAAGTGTCTGAGGCCGCATTTGAACTCAGGTCCTTCTGATTCCAGGGCCGGTGCTTTATCCACTGCACCACCTAGCTGCCCCTCCTCTTTATTTTTAAAAGTTTAAAAATTTAAATTTAAAAAAGTTAATTTAAAAAAAATACTAACCAAAGGTTTATCTTTCCTTTCATAAAGCAAAGTCTTAGTTTTATTTATTAGCTCAAAAGTTTTCTTACTTCCAATTTTATTAACCTCTTTGATTTTTCAGAATTTCTAATATGATGTTTAATTGGAGATTTTTAATTTGTTCTTTTTCTAACTTTTTTATTTGCATGCTCAATTCATTGATGTGCTTTTTTTCTATTTTATTAATGTGAGTATTTAGAGATACATAATTTCCCAAGTACTGCTTTAGCTGCATCCCCCTTCTATTTTGTTTTTGAGGTTGTTTTTGTGTGGTTTTTTTTTTTGTTTTTTTGTGGAGCAATGAGGGGTTAAGTGACTTGTCCAGGGTCACACAGCTAGTAAGTGTCAAGTGTCTGAAGTCGGATTTGAACTCAGGTCCTCCTGAATCCAGGGCCAGTGTTTTATCCACTGCACCACCTAGCCACCCCCCTTTTGATGAAATTATTATTTCAGTGATTTCATTTTTTACCTACTCATTCTTTGGGATTAGATTATTTAGTTTCCAAGTAATTTTTAATCTATCTTTCCATGGCCCTTTATTATATGTAATTTTTATTGCATCATGATCTAAAAAGGACATTTAACATTTCTGCCTTTCTGCATTTGATTCTGATGTTTTTATACCCTAATACAGTCATTTTTGTGTAGGTGTCATGTACCACTGAAAAAAATGTATATTCCTTTCTATACCTATTCAGATTTTTTTTCCAGAGGTCTATCATATCTAACTTTTCTAAAATTCTATTCACCTCCTTAGGTTTTTTTTTTTGTTTGTTTATTTTGTGGTTAGATTAATTTAGTTCTAAGGAAGGAAGATTAAAGACCCTCACTAGCATAATTTTGTTATCAATTTCTTCCTATAACTCAATTAACTTCTGTAAGAATTTGGATTCTATACCACTCGGTGCATATATGTTTAATATTGATATTACTTTATTATCTATGGCACCTTTTAGCAAGATATAGTTTCCTTCCTTCTTCTTTTAATTAGATCTTATTTTGCTTTTTCTTTGTCTGAGATCAGGATTGCTACTCCTTTTTTTTTTTTTACTTTAACTGAAGCATAATATATTCTGCTCCAGCCTTTTACCTTTATTCTGTGTGTGTGTCTCTGCTTCAGATGTGTTTCTTGGAAACAATATATTGTAGGATCCTTGTTTTTAATCCACTCTGCTATCTGCTTCCACTTTATGTGTTTATTCCATTCACATTCACAGTTATGATTTTCTATTTACCTCCATCATATTTTTCCCTATTTATACTTTTCTCTCTTTCTTTTTTCACCACATTCCTCCTTACCAGTGTTTTCTTCTGACCATCACATCCTTCAATCTTCCTTCCTTTCTCTTACTCCCCTCCCTTTCTTTTCCATTTCTCTTCCTACATCCCCATAGGGTAAGATAAATTTCTATAACAAATTGAATGTGTATGTTATTCCCTCTTTGAACCAAATGTGAGTAATGTTGAAATAATGCTCACCCTTTCCTTTCTTTCCTTCTATTGTGATAAGTCTTTCATGAATCTTCATGTGATATAATTTACCCCATTATGCCCCCTCCTTTCCTCTTTTCTCTTTACAATCCTTTTTTATACTTTATTTTTTATATCATCACGTCAAAGTCAACTTATACTCCCACCCTCTGTCTTTGTACACTCCTAACTGGCTTAATAGTTATGCAGTTGTCAAAAGTTACAAATATCATCTTCCCCTGTAGGAGTATAACAGTTTAGCCTTATTGAATAACATATTTTTCCTTTCCTGTTTACCTTTTTAAGCTTCTTTTGAGTCTTGTATTTGGAGATCAAATTTTCTGTTCAGCTCTGGTTTTTTCATCAGGAAAAGTTTGAAAGTTCCCTATTGGATTGAATGTCCATCTTTCCCCTGAAAGATAACACTCAGTTTTGCTTGGCATTTGATTTTTGGTTGTAATTCAAGTTTCTTGGCCTTCCAGAATATCATATTTCAAGTCGTCTGATCCTTTAATGTAAAAGCTGCTAAGTCCTGTGCAATCTTGATTGTGGTTCTTTGATAAATGAATTGTTTCTTTCTGGATGCTTGCAGTATTTTCTCCTTGACCTGATAGTTCTAGAATTTGGAATTGCATGGAGTTTTCATTTTGTTTTCTCTTCCAGGAGGTTATTGGTAGATTCTTTCAATAACTATTTTACCCTCTGATTCTAAGATATTAGGGCAGTTTTCTTTGATAACTTCTTGAAAGAAATCATGGTTTTCAGGTAGTCCAGTAATTCTTATATTATATCTCCTGGATCTGTTTTCCAGGTCAGTTGTTTTACCATTGAGATATTTTACAATTTCTTCTATTTTTTCATTCTGTTGATTTTGGTTGACAGATTCTTGATGTTTCATAGAGTCATTAGCTTCCACTTGCCTACTTGTAATTTTTAAGAAATTATTTTTTTCAGTTGGTTTTTATACCTCCTTTTCCATTTGGTCAATTCTACTTTTTAAGGAATTGTTTTCTACAGTCAATTTTTGTTTTTCTTTTTCCAAGCTGTTGACTTTCTTGTGTAACTCTCATTTCATTCCCCAATTTTTCTTCATTATTCATTTTTAACATCCTTTTTGAGCTCTTTTAAGAGGACTTTTTGGACTTGAGACCAATTCACATTCTGTTTTGAAGCTTCACATGTAGGCATTTTGACATTATTGTCCTCTTCTGACTTTGTGTTTTGATCTTCCCTGTTGCCATAGTAGCATTCTATGGTCAGGACTCTTTTCTGATTTTTGCTCATTTTCTAGTCTATTTCATGACTTTTAAAGTTGAGCTGTACTCCTAATGTACTGGGGACACTGTCTCAAGTTTCTTGTGCTGGGGGCCAGGGGCCTGGTCAATGACTTTCTGTGCCAGGAACTCAGATGCAGGTGGATTGTCCAATGTGCGGTGATGGCTTGGCCTAGTCACACCTGTTGTGCTTTGGGTTCCAGGGCTGGCAGTTTGCCTTCTGCACTGGGACTGGAGGCCTCACAGATGGCCTGCTGATGCAAGATCACAGGGCCTCAGTTGCTGATCTGTGCTGTAGCTAAAAGCTTCCCATTGGCTTGCCCAGACACTGCCTGCACTGGGCTGTGCTCCCCTTTTGCCCAAATGAGACAGACTTTCTTGAAGTCCTTCTAAGTTATATTAAGCTGGAAAATTGTTTCACTCCATCTTTTTCGTGTGTTCTATTACTCCAGAATATGTTTAGGGACTTGATTTAATGTTGTTTCTCAGAGAAGCTGGGGAGAACTCAGACAACTTCCTGACTTTTCTGCCATCTTGGCTCAGCCTCTTCAAATGAATAGTTGATATGATTTAGAGCTTTGAGTCATTCTCCCTTTGCTGCTTTAGTTAATGTTAGCTCCTCCCACCAGTTTGTGGTTCTGATAGAGAAAGTCCTTCTAACCTGAGCTTCACCCAAGCTTCCTATCAATAAGGAACTTTGAAAACTTTTCCATCATATGTGGGTCTTATTTGTAATGCTTTCTACAAAGAGGATTTGGGTAAGATGGTGGAATAAGACAGAAACTACCAGGTTCTCCAAATTTTTCCCACAAATAAAGCAAAACATTGACTTAAAGTGAACTTTGATCAGGGAAAAATAATTAAAAGTTAGTGTAAATCAGTTGCTTCCCTAAGACAACTTGGGAGAAACTTAGAAAAGATCTGTCTTTCAGGGGTGGAGGTTTGGCCCAACTGAAGTGTAAATACCCTGTGGAAGATTCTGCTGAACCAATAAATAACAATCTCTGGGAGCAGAAACTTTCATCTTACAGACAATTTTGGGGTGGGAGATCTGAATAAGGGAAGATTGCATGACCCTCTCCTGTATTGGGACCCCAGGCCTAGATTTGTTAACCAAACACAATTCTGAGATGTGGCTATGGAAAAAGAGGAGTGAGAAAATGCCTGGTGAGTGTGCTAACAGAGGGGCAGGGACTCTTCTGGTTGTGGGTACTTGAAGGAGAGCAGAGTCCCTGGTTTCAGTTTTAGGGCAGAGAGGTGAGCTGAAGTTTGCATCCAAGGTAGGGACCATAGGGAGCAAAAGAATTTGCATTGCCAGTGTGGCTGGGGGCCCTAGCCATGGCTTGGGCTGGAGAGGAGTACCCAAGGTCAAGCTCCTAAACAATATGTAGAAAACAGTATGAAAAACTTGAAACCTGAGGTATCATTCCGCCACATCTCAGGACTAGAACCTTATTATAATAATAATGAGTAAACAAAGGAGAAAGAACCCAACCATAGATAGCTACTATGGGGATAGAGAAGATCTGGGTACATACTCAGAAGAAGATAGTAAAGTTTAAAAAAATCACTCTTACTTCAAAGAAAAATGTCAAATGGTCACAAGCCTAAAAGGATTTCTCGGAAGAGCTTTAAAAGAACTTTAAAAATAGAATAAGAAGGGGGCATCTAGGTGGCACAGTGCATAAAGCATTGGCCCTGGATTCAGGAGGACCTGAGTTCAAATCCGGATTCAGACACTTGATACTTACTAGCTGCATGACTTTGGGCAAGTCACTTAACCCTCATTGCCCAGCCCCCTCCTCCCTCCCCACAAAAACACAACAAAAATAGAATAAGAAAAGTTGAGGGAAAATTAGGGGAAAGAAGAGCAATCCAAGAAAAATGAAGAAAATTATGAAACAAAATTCAAACAATTGGAAAAAGGATCCAAAAAATTTAAGAAAGAAAATAACTCTTAAAAAACTAGAATTGGGCAAAGGGAAACTAATAACATTATAAGACACCAAGAAATAATAAAACAAAATCAAGAGAATAAAGAGAGTGTGAAACATTTCATTTGAAAATAACTGATCTAGAGAACATAGGAGAGACAATATGGAAATTGCTAGGTTACCTGAAAGTTATAATTTTTTTAAAAAAAAGTTTAGATATGATATTGCAAGAAATCATTAAGGAAAATTGTCCAGAAGTTATAAAATGAGAAAGTAAAATAAAAATAGAAAAAATCCATTAATCACCACCTGAAAGAGATTCCAAGATGAAAACTCATAGGAATACCATAGCCAAGTTCAGAAGCTCCCAGGTTAAGGAAAAAAAAATACTATAAGTAACAAGAAAAACCAATTTAAATACTGCAAATCTACAGTCAAGATAACAAAAGATCTTGTAGCTTTTATATTAAAAGACCAAAGGCCTTGGAACATTATATTTCAAAAAGCAAAGAGCAGGGATTTCAACCAATAATAAGTTACCCTTCAATGCTGAATATAATCCTGAATGAAAAAAGGGACATTTAATGAATTGAAAGATTTTTAGGTATTCCTGACAAAAAAACCACACAAACAACAAAACAGAATGCAATAGACATTTTGACATATAAGATGTAGGAAAAACTTAAGGTAAACATTAAAAACTAGTTATAAGGCACTTACTAAAGTCAAACTGTTTACTTCTTATATAGAGAAATGTTATCAATATTCTTAAGAATTTTATTACTTGAGTAGTTTCAAAGAACATACATTGGTTGATGGCTGGGGTTGAGCTGGGTATGAAGGGATGATTCTAAAAAATAAAATCTGGGTAGGAAGAGGTAAACTGGAGCAATTATCTCATACAAACAAAGTGTGAATGGAAGAACTGTTATGGTGGAAGCAGGTGGGCTGGTAGTGCTGGAACCTTATTCTCATTAGAACTGAATAAAAAGGGAATAGCATGTACATCTGGTTGGATTTCAAAGTTTTCTAAAATAATAAAGAAATAGGAACATGAGGGGACAAGATAAGGGAGAAAATTTTAGAAGTCTGTGTAGATCAAGAAACAGGAGGGTGGTGAAAGAGCATAAGGGAGGGATTCTCACAGGGATTCTCACAGGGTAGATTAAAAAATAGGAGGGCAAAAGTGGAGGATAAGGAAAGGATTCTAAAAAAGGTATGGATTAGGGAGGTAGTGGTTAGAAGTAAATCAGATGTGTGAGAGGGGATAGGGTAAAAAGAGAGGGTGAGAAGGATAATAGAGAAAGAAAAATAGGATGGAGGCAAATACACAAACAGTAATTATAACTTTTAATGTTAATGGGACGAACTCAATCATAAAATGGACACAGATGGAAGAATGGATAAAAAATCAGAAGCTGACAATATGTTGTTTACAAGAAACACATTTAAAAATAAGAGATACACAGTGAGTTAAAATAAAGGGTTGAAGAAGAATTTATTATACATCAGCCAAGGTAAAAAAAAAAAAGCAGGAATATATCTCAGACAAAGATAAAGTGAAAAAAGATTTAATTAAAAGAGATAAACAGGGAAACTACATTATGATAAAAGGGACCATAGAAAATGAAATAACGTAAGTACTAAACCTATATACACCAAATGCTATAGCATCTAAAATTTTAAATGAAATATTAATGAATATAGGTGGAAATAGATTATATAGTAATATTATAATAGTGGGGACTTTAACCTTCCCCTCTCAGAATTAGATAAATCTTACCAAAAAATAAATAAGAAAGAAGGTAAGGAGGAGAATAGAATCTTAGTTGGATATGATTATCTGTTGAAAATTTAATGGGAAAAGAAAGGAATACACCTTCAATGGTACATGGTACCCTTATACAATTGACCATATATTACGGCATTAAATTTACAGTTAATGGGGGCAGCTAGGTAGTGCAGTGGATAAAGCACTGGCCCTGGATTCAGGAGGACATGAATTCAAAGCTGGCCTCAGACACTTGACACTTACTAGCTGTGTGACCCTGGGCAAGTCACTTAACCCTTATTGCCCCACAAAAAAATTACAGTTAAATGCAGAATAGCAGAATGCATCCCTTTCAGATCACAATGCAATAAAAATTATATTCAACAAGGGATCATGGATACAGAGAATAAGAAGTAATTAGAGACTAAACAACCTCATCTTAAAGAATGAGTGGATGAAAGAACAAATTATAGAAACAATCAATTTCATTAAACAGAATGACAGTAATGAGACAACATATTAAAATATATGGGATATGGCAAAAGAAGTAATAAGTGGAAAATGTATATCTCAAAATGCTTATATCAATAAAACAGAGAAAGAGTAGACTAATGAATTGGTCATGAAATTAAGAAACACTAGAAAAAGAACAAATTAAAAGTCCCCAAATAAATATCAAATTGAAAATCTTAAAAATTAAAGATGAGCTTAATGAAATTGAGCATAAGAAAACCATTAAATCAATAAATAAAACTAAGAGTTGGTTTTATGGAAAAATCAATAAACTCAACAAACTATTGGTAAATATAATTTTTAAAAAGAAAGAAAACCAAATCACTAATATTAAAGATGAAATGGTTGAATAAACCACTAAAGAAGATGAAATCAAAGTAATTGTAAGGAGTTATTTTGCCCAATTATATGCCAATAAATTTAACAATTTAAGTGAAATGGAAGACAATAGTCTTATTATTATTATTATTATTATATAGTCTTATTATTATTATTATTATACATGAATATAAACTGCCTAGATTAACAGAAGAAGAAATAGAATATTTAAATAATCCTGTTTTAGAAAAAGAAATTGAATAGTCCATAAATGAACTTCCTAAGAAAAAAGCATCAGGACCAGATAGATTTATAAGTGAATTCTACCAAACATTTAAAGATCAACTAATTCCAATATAAAATAAATTATTTGGAATAATAGGCAAAGAAGTCCTGTCAAACTCCTTTTATGGAACAAATATTGTTCTGAAACCTAAACCATGAAGAGTAAAAACAGAGAGAAAACTATAGACAAATTTCATTAATGGATATGGACATAAAAATCCTAAATAAAATACCACCTCAGAAACTACAACAATATATTACAAATATTATATATTGTGACCATTTGGAATTTAAGCTAGAAATGCAAGGATGGATTAACATATGGAAACCTATGAACATAATTGATTATATTAGTAATAAAAGTAACAAAAATCATATGATATTGACTCTTTTTTTCATGGTTCTCTTCCATTATTCTCATTTCTTTTCCCAATTTTTCTTCTACTCCTCTAATTTGCTTTACAATTATTTTTCTTTTTGGGGGGTGTGTGGCAATGAGGGTTAAGTGACTTGCCTAGGGTCACACAGCTAGTAAGTGTCAAGTGTCTGAGGCCGGATTTGAAGTCAGGTACTACTGAATCC
This sequence comes from Dromiciops gliroides, assembly GCF_019393635.1. Lineage (NCBI taxonomy): Eukaryota > Metazoa > Chordata > Mammalia > Microbiotheria > Microbiotheriidae > Dromiciops > Dromiciops gliroides. Next base: position 264,488,740 of record NC_057861.1, on the reverse strand, counting down.
AGGGCCAGTGCTTTATTCACTGTGCCACCCAGATGCCCCTAATTTGCTTTTTAAAGTCCTTTTTAAGCTTTTCCAGGAATTAGTTTTGTACCTGAGACCAATTTAAATTTTTATTTGTAGCTTCACCTATAGCCATTTTGTTACTATTATTCTCTAAGTTTATGCCTTTATCTTCCCTATCACCATAGTAACTTTCTGTAGTCAAGATTTTTCTTTAAAATTTTTCTCATTTTATGCCTTTTTTTTTGTGACTTGATGTTTTTATAAGAGTGTTGGGCCTTATTTCTTTACTGTTCCAAGTTTTTGTGCTGAGGCTCTGGGTCTTACTGGTGGCTTTCACTGGGCTTCAGGGTCTAGCCACTTGCTTTCTCTGTAGAGTAAACTTCCCTTTTGACTGGTACTGAGGGTTGGTCCTCCCCTTTGGTCTCCCTTGGGTGTGGGCTGGCCTTCTCTAGGGATGTTGCCTTGCTGCTGGCTTGCTAACTATAGGGTCTTTCTGGTGGTAGACCCTGGAGGGGGGATCTTGTTGATGGCCTCCACCAGAGGTGGGTATCCTGCTGCTGGATTGCTCTCTTAACAGGACTTCTCTGTTAGCAGGCCCTGGAGGAGTGATTTTATTGCAAATCTGCCCAAGGATTGGAGCCCCCTAGTTTAGTATGGAAGAAGTCTCTCTCTGCTGGTAGGCCCCAAGGGTCAGGATTTAGCTATTGGCCGGCCTTGGGCAGGGCTTTACTACTGGCCAGCAGTGGTGTCAAGGCCTCTCTGGTGGTTTGTGCTGGGGGTGAGGTGGCTGGTGACGGTCCTTGCTATGCTGCCCAAACTGCTCACTTGCCTAGGGGGCTGCTAGTTTGCAGGAGGGTGAGGCCTCACTGGTAGATTGCCCCAGGCTCAGAGCCCCACTTCAGGCTTCCTGCTGTGATCCCAGAAGCAGCAGCAGCAGCTGCTGCAGGGTTAATAAGCTGCTTCCCTGCTCCTGGAACAATTCTGAGGAGATTTTCTGTTGGTTTGGAGGGGAAATTTGGGAGATCTTCAAAGGGTTTCTTCCTCATTCCACCATCTTGGCAATGGAAGTCCTCCCTTTTTCATTTTTGATATTGACATTTTGGTTTTCTTCTTTTCAAAACAAGATAGTTAATGGCTTATTTCTTTTATTGTTTTTCCTACAGAGCTAGCTCCTAATTTTATTTATTAATTCAGGTTTGTTTTTTCTTTTTTTCTCTCCTTTGCTTTCAAGATTTCCATTTTGATATTTAATTGAGGGTTTTAAATGAGTTTGTTTTCCAGTTTTTTTAGTTGCATGCACAATTTTTGTCCTGTTTTTCTCTTTTACTGATGATAATGTTAAGAAATACAAAATTTCCCCAAGTACATCTTTGGCTGCACCCCCCAATTTTTTTGTATGCTGTCTAATAGTTGTCATTATCCTTAATGAAAAATTTTTCTATAATTTGTTTTTTGATCCACCCATTTTTTTGGATGAAATTATTTAGTTTCTAAGTAATTTTGAATCTTTACTTCAAAGGTCCTTTATTGAACATTTTTTTTATTGAATAATGATTCATATATAATATAGTTGTTAATAGTCTTCTTTTTTTTTCAGGACAATGGGGGCTAAGTGACTTGCCCAGGGTCACACAGCTAGTAAATGTCAAGTGTATGAGGTCAGATTTGAACTCAGGTCCTCCTGAATCCAACGCCAGTGCTTTATCCACTGTGCCACTTAGCTGCCCCCGGTTGTTAATAGTCTAAATTCCTTTTTGAGAAATATTTGTTCATATATTTGACTATTTTTCTATTTGTGGAGAGACCAATATTTTTGCATATTTTATTTTATTTGATTAAATAGTATTTTCCCCAATTACATTTAAAGCAATTTCAAAACATTTATTTTTTTAAAATTCTGAGTTTCAAATTATCTCCTTCCTACTCTCCTCTTTCCTCTACCTAAAAAGGTAAGGATTTAAAATAGGTTAGATATGAGCAATCATGTAACACATATTTCCACATTAGTCATGTTGTGAAAGAAGAAACAGCCTGAAAAGAAAAAAAAACATGAAAAAGATAAAGTGAAAATAATATGCTTCAATTTGTATTAAGACTCCATCAGTTCTTTTTCTGGATGTGGATAGGATTTCCATCATGAATCCTTTGGAATTGTCTTGGATCATTATTTTGCTGAGAAGAGCCAAGTTATTCATAGTTGGTCATCACACAACACTGCTGTTACTGTGAACAATATTCTCCTGGTTCTGTTCATTTCACTTTGCTTCAGTTCATGCAAGTCTTTCCAGGTTTTTCTGAAATAATATTGCTCATCATTTTGTATAGCACAATACTATTCCATTACATTCATATGCCACAACTTGTTCAGCCATTTCCCAGTTGATGGGCATCCCCTCAATTTCCATTTCTTTGTCACCACAAAAAGACCTGCTAGATATATTTTGGTACATGTGGGTCCTTTCCCCTTTTTATAATCTCTTTGGGATAGGGACCTAGTAGTGGAATTGTTGGATCAAAGAGTATAGACAGTTTGATTGCCCTTTGGATGTAGTCCCAAATTGCTCTCCAAAATGGTTGGATTAGTTCACAACTCCACCAACAGTGCATAAGGGTCATCATTTTCCCATGTCCTATCCAACATTTATTGTTTTCCTTTTATGTCATATTAGCCAATCTGATAGATGTGAGGTGGTACCTCAGATTGGGTAACTCACTATTGTTATCTCAATAGCAATTTAGAGCATTTTTTCATATGACTATAGTTTTGATTTCTTCATCTGAAAACTTCCTGTTCATATCCTTTGATCATTTGTCAATTGGGGAATGCCTTGTATTATTTTTTCTTCATTTTTTTTTTTTTTAGTGAGGCAATTGAGGTTAAGTGACTTGCCGGGGGGGGGGGGGGGTCACACAGCTAGTAAGTGTTAAGTGTCTGAGGCTGGATTTGAACTCAGGTACTCCTGACTCCAGGGCCGGTGCTCTATCCACTGCGCCACCTAGCTGCCCCATGCCTTGTATTATAAATGACTCCATTCTCTATATATTTGAGAAATGAGGCCTTTATCAGATATACTTATTGTAAAGATTAATTCCCAGCTTTTAGTTTTCCTTCTAATCTTGGTTACATTGGTTTTGGTTTTGCCCAAAAATTTTAAATTTAATATAAAGTCATCTATTTCATATCTTGTAATGTTCTATATCTCTGGTCAAAAATTATTCCACTCTCATAAAGTCACTGGCTTCCATTTGTTCAATCCTAATTTTTAGGCAATTATTTTTATCAGAGAGCTTTTCCATTTGCCTTTTCAAGCTGTTGACTTTTTTCTCATGTCTTTCCTGCATCACCCTCATTTCTCTTTCCATTTTTTCCTCTGCCTCTCTAACTTTATCTTCAAAGTCCTTTTTGAGTGCCTCTATGGCCTGAGACCAATTCATATTTTTCTTGGAAGCTTTAGATATAGGGGCCCTGATGTTGACGTCTTCCTCTGAGGCTGCACCTCAGTCTTTCTTGTTGCTGAAGAAACTTTCTATGGTCTTCACCTTTCTCTGTCTGTTCATCTTGCCTTTCTTTTACTAGACTTTTATCTCCTTAAAGTGGGGCACTGTTTCCAGGCTGCAGTATCCCAAGCTTAAGAAGTCCCAGGTGGTATGATTTAAGGAGGATCAGGTTCTTCACTCACCTGGTCTGTTCCCTGGTCCATAGATGACCCTCAGACCAACTTGCTAATCAACCAACTTTGTGTGTTGTGGTTGTTAGCTCTGATGAGCCTGTGCCCCTCCGCACCCTGGGCCACTGCTACTCAAGCCTACCTCCTGGTTCCAAGCAGGGGTGAAAAACCAAGTTCTGCCTCAGCACTAGCATAGACCCTGTAGTTTCCCCCATGCCCAGGATTCAACCCTCTCACCAGACTGTGAGCTTAGTTCCAGATGACACTGGTGCTTCAGCTGATTCAGAGGCTCTGGAGGGTCTTCTTCTCTGGTGAGGCCTTCCTGGGACTGGATCTGTGTCAGGGTGACTGTGGGGTTGGGCTCGACTCTTGTATCAGCACAGCAGCTCCCTCCTTCTGACCTTCCAAGCCGTTCTTGGTTAGAAGATGATTTCAGCGCATTCTTCTGTGAGTTTTGCTGCTCCAGGCATTTTCCAATGGCTTTACTTGGATATTTTATGGAGAGATTGTGTCATGAGTTTGAGAGCTCACTTCCAGAACGCGAGCTCTCTCCCTCTTGCTTCTCCCCTTCCAGTTGCACGAGCAACTGTAGACTTTCCAGGTTTTGAGCCATAAAGAAAAAGTTTGGAAGAGAGACTTCTGGGGCGGAGCCAAGATAGTGGAGGAAGGACAGAAAAATTATTCCAATCTCCATAGATTCAACAGATAAACTATTCCTTGCTCTACTAATATGCTTATGGTATCAGCCTTTATGTTTGAATCATGTGCCTTTGACCTTATCTTGCTATCTGGTATAAGATGTTGGTCAATACCTAGATTCTGGCATATTGTTTTTCAGTTTTCCCAGCAGTTTTTGTCAAACACTGAGTCCTTATCCCAGAAGCAGGGGTCTTTGATTTTTATCAAACACTAGATTACTATGGTGATTGATTACTATATATCTAATCCATTCCACTGACTCATCTCTCTATTTTTTTAGCCAGTACCAGATAGTTTTGATGATTTCTGCCTTATAATATAGTTTGAGATCTGATAAGACTAGGCCATCTTCCTTTGCATTTCTCCCTACTAATTCCCTTGACAATTATTACTTTTATTCTTTTAAATGAATTTTATTATTTTTAGGTAGAATTAACATTTTTTTCTATTGGTTTGTCCTTCCCATGAGCAACCGATATTTTTCTAATTGTTTAGATGTGACCTTATTTGTATAAAAGTGTTTTGTAATTGTTACTGACTTTGGGTTGGCAAGTAGACTCTCAAGTATTTTTTATTGTTTACAGTTATTTTAAATGAAATTTCTCTTTCCATCTCTTGCTGCTGGGTTCTGTTAGTAATATATAGAAATGTTGATGATTTATGTGGGTTTATTTTATATCCTTCAACTGTGCTAAAATTATTAGTTATTTCAAGTAGTTTTTTAGTTGATTCTCTAGTATTCTCCAAGTATACCATCATATAATCTGCAAAGAGCGGGTTTTGTTTCCTCATTACCTATGCTAATTCCTTCAATTTCTTTTTCTTCTCTTATTGCTATAGCTAACACTTTTAGTACAATATAGAATAGTAGTGGTGATAATGAGCATCCTTACTTAACCCGTGATCTTATTGGAAAGACTTCTAGTTTATCCCCATTATAGATAATGCTTGATGATGATTTAAGATAGATACCAATTATCATTTTAAGGAAAGCTCCATTTATTCCTTTGTTCTCTAGTGGTTTTTTTAAAATAGGAATGCATCCTATATTTTGTCAAAAGCATTTTCATCTATTGAAATAATTATTGGTTTTGTTATTGATATGATCAGTTATACTAATAGTTTTCCTAATATTGAACCTGGCTTGCATTCCTGGCATAAACCCTACATGATCACAGTGTATGATCTTTGTGATATATTGCTGTAATCTCTTTGTACTTTAATTTTTTTTGCACCAATATTTATTAGGGAAATTGTCTATGGTTTGTTTCTTCTGTTTTTATAAAGTTTTAGGTGTCAGCACTATATTTGTGTCATAAAAGGAATTTGGTAGGACTCTTTTCTGGCCTATTTTTCTAAATATTGGAATAAATTTTTCTTTAAATGTTTGGTAGAATTCATGTGTGAAGCCATCTGGATTTGGGGATTTTTTCCTTAGGGAGTTAATTGATGGCTTGTTCAATTTATTTTTCTACAATGGTGTTAAATAGTCTATTCCTTTTCTGTTTATTTACAAGAATATAACTTGCCAAAATTTTCATTCCTTCCTTTTTTGAGGGGGGGAGCAATGAGGGTTAAGTGACTTGCCCAGGATCACACAGTTAGTAAGTGTCAACTGTCTGAGGTCACATTTGAACTTAAGTCCTCCTGAATTCAGGGCCTGTGCTTTATCCACTTCACCACCTAGCTGTCACCTATTCATTCCTTTCGCTTAGATTGTCAGATTTACTGGCATTTAATTGGGCAAAATAGTTCCTAATAATTGTTTTAATTTCCTCTTCATTGGTAGTGAATTCACCCCTTTTCATTTCTAAATACTGGTAATTTGGTTTTATTTCTTAAACCAAGTTAACCAATAATTGATATATTTTATTGTCTTTTCCCTTCATCAAACAAATAGCTCTTAGTTTGTTAGTTTAATGGTTTTCTTACTTTCAATTTTATTAATCTCTCTTTTGATATTCAGGTTTTCCAAGCTGATGTTTAATTGGGGATTTACAATTTTTTCTTTTTCAAATTTTTTTTTTTGGTTGCACATCCAATTTCATTGATCTGTTTTTTTCCCCCTGTTTTATTCATGTGAGAATTTAGAGATATAAATTTTCCCTTAAATATTGCTTTGGCTGTATCCTATAAATTTTGGTATGTTGTCTTCTTTTATTTTTTTTTAATGTAATTATTGTTTCTATAATTTGTTCTTTGTCCCACTTTTTGTCCCACTTTTTTTGTTGTTTTTTTGTTTTTGTTTTTGTTGTTGTTTTTTGTTTTAGTGAGGCAATTGTGGTTAAGTGACTTGCCCAGGGTCACACAGCTAGTTAAGTGTCTGAACCCGGATCTGAACTCAGGTACTCCTGACTCCAGGGCCGGTGCTCTATCCACTGCACCACCTAGCTGCCCCTCCACTAATTCTTTAGGATTATTTAATTTTCAATTAATTTTTAATCTTTCCATGGCTCTTCATTGAATGTAATTTTTATTGCATTATGATCTGAAAAGGATACATTTAATATTTTTACCTTTCTGCATTTGATTGAGGGTTTTATGCCTTAATATCATGGTCATTTTTTATGTAGGTGCCATGTATCACTGGAAAAAGGTACATTCTTTTCTATCTCTATTTAGTTTTCTTCAGAGGTCTATCCTGTGTGACTTTTCTAAAATTCTATTCATCTCCTTAACTTCTTTCTTGTTTATTTTTTGGTTAGATTTATTTGATCCTAAGAGAGGAAAGTTAAGGCCCCCCACTAATATAATTTTACTAGCTTTCTATAACTTATCCCCTTATCCAAGTGAGACAGACCTTTCTTGCCAACTTTCTAAGTTGTATTAGACTGAAAAATTGTTTCATCCCAACTTTTTGTTGGTTCTGTTGTTCCAGAATTAATTTTGAATGATTTATAGTTGTTCAGAGGTGAATTTGGGAGAGTTTAGGTGAATTCCTGCCTTACTTCACCATCTTGGCTATGCCCTTAAGAAGGAATATTGAATCAATGTTCATTAATGAAGTTGTCCCATAGTTTTCTTTTTATAACTAATTTTTCCCTGGTTGAGGTATTAGAGACATATTTACCTCATAAAAGGATTTGGGTGGGGGTTCCTTCTCAGTTTTGAGAATAACTTGTGAAGTATGGCTTCTTTAAAAGTTTGATAGAATTCTCTTGTGAATCCATTGACACCAAGAGATTTTCCCCCTTTCCCCAGCAACTCTCCTTTGGCAGTTCCTTTATATCTAGATCTATTTTCTTTTCTGAGATTGAATTATTTAGGACCTCTATCTGGTCTGATAGTTTGGGTATTTTATATATATTTTTGAAGCTATTACCCTATATCTTTTGTGTTTTGTTAGCATGTTTTTGTGTTTTGTTTTGTTAACACAATATATTCTACTTATTCTTTTTATTTCTTATATTTTTTCCCGAGATTTCACCTTATTAGTTTGCTATTTCATTGATTTGATTTTCTGCTCTCTTCTTTTTAATCAGATAAGGTAGGAGTTTATACATTTTATTAGTCTTTTTAAAGAACTAGGTTTTGATTTTATCATTTCTTTTTGTTTCCAATTTATCTATTCCCCTCTCTGATTTAATTCCCCTCTCTTCTTTTGAACTTATTTTAGGTTTATTAGTTGATTTTCTAATTAAAAAATTCATATTTAGTTTATTAATCTTTTTCTATTTTGTTAATGTATGTATTAGCTGCATCCTATAAATTTTAGTATGTTGTTTCATCATTTTTCTTTGTTCTGTCATTTTTTTCAGTTATGTCTGACTTCTGTGACTCAATTTGGGTCACTGGAGTGGTTGGCCATTTCCTTTTCCAGCTCATTTTACAGAGTTAAGTGACTTGCCCATGGTCACATAGCTAGTGTCTGAGTCCAGATTTGAACTCAGGAAGATTAATCTTCCTGACTCCAGGCCTGACATTATTCACTCCACCATTTAACTGACCCTCATTTTCTCTTATTAGATAGTATTTCCATGATTTATTTTTTGACCCACTCATTTAAGATTTCATCACAAATGCTCCAATTTGATCTATATCTTTTATTTTCTATTCTGATTGTATTATCTTGAGCCCTAGTATGTGGTCAATTTTTGTAAAAGTTTCATTTTTACAGAGAAACATACATTCTTTTGCTGTCCCATTTAGAAGATGCCATGTTTTTTCATTCTAATTTCTCTAGATATTTGTTCAGTTCAATACTTTATCTTCTTGTTAGACTTGTTTAAAATTGATACGATAGGGGGCAGCTAGGTGGCGCAGTGGATAAAGCACTGGCCCTGGATTCAGGAGTACCTGAGTTCAAATCCGGCCTCAGAAACTTGACACTTACTAGCTGTGTGACCCTGGGCAAGTCACTTAACCCCAATTGCCTCACCAAAACCCAAAACCAAACAAAATTGATACGATAGTAAGTTTCCTGTCACTATTGTGTTGTCTGTTTTCTTGAAGATCAGATGTTTTCTTCATGAATTTGGATGCTATGTCAAACATAGTTATACATACGAATATTATTTTAGCATCTATAGTTCATTTCAGCATAATATGGTTTACTTGTTTATCTTTTTCATTTTTGAACTTTGTTTTCACTTTGTCTGATAGCATGATGGTAATTCACTTGACCATAAAGTAATAATTAATCAACTCTATTAACATGGGGGAAATTTTATCATGGAAAGCCCCAAAGAATATTTAAAAGATCATTGAATTGTAGAAAAATATGGAGGCATGGGGGTATTAGTGAACTAGAAACTCAATGGGTCAAGTATTAGGTCACAGTCAAAAAAAAGTTAATCTTGGGTCGTCCTAGAAACATAGATTTCAGAGAGAGGAAGATGATTTTGACACCATCAATCTACTCCTGAAGTAGTGCATCCAGTAACAGGTATCACATTTTAGGAAGGGCATAAACAAACTAGAATGTCCAGGGAAGCCTCATCACAGGGTTGTGGTGAGCATCATAACTTGGCCTTCTCCCTTTCCAGTTTTCTTACTTGGTACTTCCTTCCAAGTACTCTGCAAACCAGTGACACTGAACTCTGTTATTCCTTGAACAGGACACTCCATATTTCCTACAGTGTATTTTGGTTGGCTGTTTCCCATTTCTGGAATTCTCTCCTTCCTCATCTTCAGCAAGAAACCATTCCTGATTGTCCTTAATCTGGTCCTTTCTCTGTGATTATCATCAATTTATTCTGTCTATACTATGCTTGTAGTTGTTTGCATATTGTCTTCATTAGAATGAGTTACTTGGGAGCAGGCACTGTTTTTTGCCTTTCTTCATTTTCCCAGTGATTAGCACAGTGCCTCAAACATAGTAGGCACAATACAAGTTGTTGACTTCACTCTCCTCTTTCAAATTCCCAGTGTTGGGGGGCCTTATCCACATTCATAATAACCTTGATTTCATCCTTCAATCCTTACCTCACACAGCCAACCTGTTGCCAACATTTTGTTGGTTTTACCTTTTGTATCTTATACGTCCCCATTCTCAGAACTATCACCCTAGTTTGGGCCCTTATCTCTTACCTGGAGTATTGCAACAAATGGCCCTCTAATTATTTTGCCTCTTTCTTCCCAATCCAGTGGCTGGCTATTACCTCCAGAATGAAATGTCTTTATAGTTCTATTTGGCACTTAAAGCTCTTTATTACCTGCCCAGTTCCTACCTTTTTTGTCTTCTTATTCCTCTCCATGTACTTTATTACCCAGCTACACTTGGCCTTCTCATGGTTCCTTGTATATACTTTCTTTCTTGACTGTTTTTTTTTTTTTTTACTAGCTCTCTCCCCTCAGGCCTGGAATCATCTCCCTCACCTCCATGTTGGCCTTTTCAGCTTTGTTCAGAACTCACCTGAAATCCCACCTTGCTGAGGTGGCCTTTCACTCTGTTCTTGTGTGTATATACATATTTATTTTGTATGTACACTTATTTAGATCTTCTCCATTAGAATCAGTGACCTGATTGCATGGACTAATCATTTTGCTCTTTCTTCATAGCCCCAGCAATTATCACAGAGCCTGGCACTTAGTAAGCTATTTATAAATGCTTGTTGACTGACCACCACTTACTTATTTACTACATAATAATTGTTTTTCTTTAGTCTTTGTTGTGATACTTTACAAACAATTCTTTAGTGGTTATTAATTTTTCTTTGATTACTGATTTTCTATGAAGACCAAAATTTCTTCCTGTATTTGTTTTACCACAAGAAATTAATAGGGAAGAACAACTGCTCTGTAGTTGGTATATTTTATTTTATAATTGGAAGATATTTGAAAAGTTGACATTGTAATATTAGGACACAGCAATATTACTTCCATCATTTAAAGTGTTCTCCCTCACTCCACCAAAATTTTACAACATTTTATCCAATTGATTTAAAGATAATTTTTACTTGCTAACAAAATGGGCAGCTTGACACAATTTAAAAGAATAATAAAACCAGTTTTCCTGTTCAATATAATTAACACCCCCCCAAAAAACTTAAAAAAAACCCTGCAGTAACAAAAAAAAAATCAGCTTTCAACACTGAATTTAAAGTAATGAATTAAAAAAAAAGGCTGCTTAAACAAAAGTAGACAAAAAAAAGCTTAAGCATAAACTATAAGTATACCTCTGTGAGGTACATAGGCAAATCGACCTTCTTTTATATAAAGAAGTTCAAGATTACAACAAATTCTCAGTATTTACTAAGTTATTTTATCTAGAAATTAATAATGACAACAGTCCTAAGAGTCAGGCCCTATTTTATATGCTAGAAATAGACTCTTGGTTGCCAGAGTTCATGATGGATAGAGAAATAAAATGCGTCTTCTGACTTGAAGGATAAATCTCGTTACTATTCTATGTTTTCTTCTTCTAAGTCATTTTTAACTGGTATTTCAGATGCTGTTCTTCGGATCAAGTCACCAAAGTAAGCAGTAATTGTCTTCAATTTATTGTTAAGAAAATTTTGTTCTATTTCAACTTGTCCTCCAGGTCCAGCTAAAGATGCCACCTAAAAAGGCAATAGAAGAAAACACATACATGATTGGAGTTTCAGAACAAATCTTTTGTTCATATTATCCGAAAATAGAAAGAAATTGGCTCTTTATGCCCTTAAGAGAGCATTTCCAATACTCATTGCTGCTTCTTAATAATTAATGGCAATTAATGAAAAGATTGTGACAAGAAATAAACTATTGTTTTGCATGCTGCAATGTAATAGGTAAAGTTTTGGTGAGTCATTCTATTGAAGAACCTGATATCTAGAAGCATTTACTATAATCCCTGAAAGCAAATCATTAAAAATGGTGTAGTAAATATGGCACTGGACTTGGGAGTCAGGAAGAACTGGGTTCAAATCCCTCTGCAAATATTAACATGATCTAGGGCATGTCACATAACTTCCTTGTGCCTTGGTTTTTTCATCTGTAAAATGAGGTGTTAGACTTGATGGCCTCTAAGCCATTTTACCAGTTGTTAATGTTCTCTTCTCAAATTAGGGAGCAGGATAAGGACTACACCTAGTATTTCACTGGTATAAGAAATTACCAGGTGAGGAAGCTACCTCTACCAATGCAAGTCAATCAGTCAACAAGCATTTATTAAGGCTTACCACATACCAGGATACAAATGTCAAATAACTGCTTAGAATACTGAGAATTTAAGCGACTTTTTCAGTGCGACACAGCCAGTATCAGAGGAAGGACCTGAATCAAACTCTTCCTTGCTTCCAGGGTAGCTTGATCCATTACACCAGATTCAAAAGTTCTGATATTTATTTATAGGTAAAAGGTATATCAATGAAACTATTACAATATAAACAGGTCTTTGACTCTTTTCATTGTGACTGACTTCCTGGCAGTTGTTCTATTAGGTGGACATAAATAAGGCTTAGAAATGCTGACCAACTCCGGTCAGTGTATGGTAGGATTCTCTTCTCACTCCCCTCCAAGCTGTAAGATAATAGCTATCAACCTTTTATTCAATGGTTTCATTGTGTGCAAGTCACAACTTCTCTGAGCATCTTTCCTCATCTATAAAATGAGTATAGTATTACTGATCTCTCATATGGTTGCTATGTGAGGATCAACTGAGGCAATGTATGTAAAAAGCTTTGCAAACTTTAATGTATATGTAAATATTAGCTTTTATGACCACATATTACATATTTTATCATCTACCTAGCAGAATGTAAGATTCTTGAGGGACAGACTTATTTAAGCCTCTTTATCCAGTGCTTCCAATGCTTGTTTTGTTTGGACTGGCAATTTCATGATACAGGGAAGCTCCCAGGATTTCCTTTCCCAATACATACCAGAAATAGTTTAGAGATCTGCCCGAGGCACAAAAGATTAAATGACTAGCCTTGAATCATAAAGCCAAATGTAAGGGATGAACTTGAATGGACTACTCCCTAGGACAATTCTATATCCACATAGAACAAAATACTTAATAGATATTTATCTACTTGAATTGTACTTAGTTCCTGAGTAAGGCAAAAGGGGAGGAAACTGAGTAAATGTATCCTTAAATATCAAACTTGTATTTTATATAAAGGACTTCATAAACCCTTGAGGGCTATATAAATATTAGTTACTAATATTGGCATTAAAAATAACTGAATGAGAGTATGCTAGTGAAGTAACCATAGTAAGACCTGCAGACGATTGATAATTTATGGATTTAGCTCTTGTGCATGGATACAATGATTTCATTTCTTATTTTAATATGCCAAAATAGCAATTCCAGGGAGTTAGTTACATGAGTGGACAGTGTTGTTGTTCACAAGGTTTGTCTGCCTCTAACTGGCCGGTCCCAGTATCCTTTTGGATAGATGTCTACAGAAGATCCCTGATAAAAGTGTTAAATGAGCACGTTAGCATACAAGGATAGCAGAAAGAATGTTGAGGTTATGGGCTAACAGTGAGGAACCCTGAGCAGCCAGGAGATGAGATGAGGGCAGGAAGCAACTTCTGTCGAGGGCAAAAGGAGACACACCAATAACAAACATTTTTTTGCCGCATGGATGGCCTCTGTATGAACATGAATGATTATAAACAACTGCACATCCACATTTTCTTCAGTTGTGATGGTACAGAATCACTACGCAGAAACAAACGAACCAACTAGAAAAACTGTGCTTGGTTGCATTTACAAAGAAATTATGGCCTAGTTTGGTTTAGCTGGCTGTTATTGACTTCATAATTTTTTCTTTGCTTCTACACCTTGCAGAAATTATAACTAAGCACTGACCAACAGAAAGATGATGTTGACATGGACTATAAATAGATCAAGTTAACAATTCCAATGGGCCACAAGTGCCAAATACCAATAGTAGCAATTGCTATTTGGTTTAAAAGCTCATTACATATTACTAATACGTGTATACTTAAGCCTGTTCAATTTCCTCTACCTCAGGAGGAAAAAGGGCAGTTATAGAGATAGGGTAAACTTAACACATAACCCTAGGTTATATTCTTAACTTTTCAAAAGTTGGAATTATACAGTAAGAACTGCCAAACAAGAAAGGTAGTAATGGAAAACAAGTTTAACTACAGGCAGAGATAAACATGAAGTATACAGCAAGTTATAATGTTGTAAAGAAAAAGCAAAATCTAAGATAAAAACATACTACTTTTCCAAAAAGGAACGTGACATTTAAAAATGAAACCAGAAGTTAAAATATTTAAAAACAGTTCAGGAGGCTCAATTTACAAATGATTAGGAATGTTACATTTTTTTCTAATTTAGAACTTTTATGTCAGGTGGTTTTTTTCCACATGCATATAGGAAGTTATTTTGCATCAATTGTTAAAATATTTTTTTTCAAAGGACTACCAAATAAAATTGCTTGTAATTATTTCTTAGATTTGTTTCAATAATCCAAATTCCAGACTCTCCTTTGGATCAAAGTAGATGCTTAAATATTTCGGTGGTCCCTGATCTTATCGGTATGTACCTCCCCCTGTACCAATCAATTAACCATTTTATTAAGCCCCTGTTATGTCCGAAGCACTGAGGATACAAATAACCAAAAGTGAAACTTTCTCTATTCTCTAGGAGCTCCTACCTGGTGTGACAGCAAGTATGTATTCTATATAAACACTTACAGAAGAAACAATACTATCAGAAAGTGGAGCATGAGCACTTTGTCTTGAAATGAGGGGATTCCATGAGGTAGAAGTGGGGAAGGAGGGGCAGCTAGATGGCGCGGTGGATAGAGCACCGGCCCTGGAGTCAGGAGTACCCGAGTTCAAATCTGGCCTCAGACACTTAACACTTACTAGCTGTGTGACCCTGGGCAAGTCACTTAACCCCAATTGCCTCACTAAAAAAAAAAAAAAAGAAAAAAAAAAAGAAGTGGGGAAGGAGAGTGTATTCAAGGCATAGGAAGCAGACAGTTAAATCAATAAGCATGTATGAAGTGCCTACTACATTCTAGGCCCTGTGCTAAACATTGAGGATACCAATAAAGGCTTTAAAAAACAGTCCTTATTTTTGAAGAACTCAGAATGGGGAAGACAACACGAGAATAACTATGTACCAGCTATATATAGGAAATAATTAACAGAGGGAAGGCACACTAGAATTAAGGGAGGATGAGAGGTCTTTTCTTTCTATAGAAGGTAGGATTTTAGCCGAGACTTAAAGGAAGCCAGGAGGCAGAGATAAGGAGGGAGAGAATTCAAAAATGGGAGACAGAGAAAACCCACAAAGTTGGGAGATGGAGTGTCTGGAGTGAGGAACAAGAAGGCCAGTGTTACTGGCTGAAGAGAATGCAGCTAAGTGTGGAAGATATAAGACTGGAAAGATGGGGTGGAGGAGGGGGAGGGGGAGGGTAGGTTCTGAAGGGCTTTGAATGCCAAACAAAGGATGATGAACCAACCTGGTCAGACCCATGCTTTAGAAAAATCCCTTTGGGGGGCTCAGTGGAGGATGGATTGGGGTGTGGAGAAGGAAAGGCATAAGGCAGGCAAGAAAACTTACCAGTAGGTTATTGCAATAATCCAAGTGTGAGGTGATAAGGACTGCGCTAGAATGATGCTGGTGCCAGAGGAAAGAAGAAAGTGTATATGAGAAGTTGCAAAGGTGAAATTGGCAGTAGCTTGGATATGGAGAGTAAGAGATAGTGAGGAGCTGAAGACATTGACGTCATGAGCTTGGGGGACTGGGAGAATGGTAGGGCCATTGATGTTAATAGGGGAGCTTGGAAGTGGGGGGGATTTTGGGGAAAAGACAAAGAGTTCTCTTTGGGACATGTTAAGTTAAAGATGTCTGCTGGACATCCAGTGTGGGATGTCTGAAAAGCAGCTGGAGATGTGAGACTGGAGGTCAGCAAAGAGGTTAGGACTAGATAAACAGATCTGAGAATAATCAGTATAGAGCTGAAGTCACTTAGGTAAGTGAGGATTATAGAGGAAGAAGAAAAGAAGGACCAGGATGGAGGCCTGTAGGGCACCCATGGTTAGTAGGTCTGATTATGGTGATAAATGCTGGGTTTCACCTAGTGGTCAGCTCTTTTGTAATAAATCCCTCTAAACTTAGCTAGGATGTTTCTTGGATAAAAGTTATGAAGCCTTTTGCTAAGCCCATAATGCCATAGGAAAATGCATTAAATACTGTACTAAGTTAGGAATGAGCAAAAGTATCAAATAATGGGAATTTTAGATGTTAATGCTTAAACATGAAGTTTTGGAAGCCTGATAAAAGATGAACTGGAATCTATGTACCATATAAATTAAAAAAAAAAGATATTTAAAATTCAGGACTCCCGAAGATCCTCGTTATTTAAAAAATTTTTTTTTTGCAGGGAAGTAGGGGTTAAGTGACTTGCCCAGGGTCGCACAGCTCAACTGTCTGAGGCTGGATTTGAACTCAGGTCATCCTAAATCCAGAGCTGGTGCTTTAATCACTGAGTTACCTAGCTGCTCCCAAAGATCCTTGTTAAGGATCATAAACACGTTTCTACTGAACACTGTTAATATAGTGGCCAATCCTGGTTTTGAAGAGATATGGGAATGCATTCCCTTCCTTTTTTGGAAAGATGGGGAGGCGATATGTGTGAAACATTTCATATATAATACCAGACCTACTGGATGTATAGGTTGGTTCTGTTGAATTGTTTTTTTACCTTCTTGGTTTTTATTATAAAGGAGTTCTTCATGGGTTGGGAGTTGGGAGAGATATAGAGGAAAATGAAACTGATATGAAAAGAAAACAAAAATTTATCCTTAATTTTCACAGAATTGTATGGTCATAGCAGTTCAATTTCAAGCATTATACAAGAAGCTTGGGGCTCAAAGTTTCTGCCACTTGTTACTTATGTCACTTCTTTTTTCTTCCTTCCCTCCCTTTTCCTTCTCTATATCCCCATCTTGAAAATAACAGTAAAGAGTGTTGGGCTCGTTGACTTCCAAGGATTCTTAACTAGGAAATTTATGGGATCTTTGAGATGATCTAGTCCAATTTAATAAAGAATTATTTTAAAGCA
The DNA here is from genome assembly GCF_019393635.1 of Dromiciops gliroides. NCBI lineage: Eukaryota > Metazoa > Chordata > Mammalia > Microbiotheria > Microbiotheriidae > Dromiciops > Dromiciops gliroides. The sequence goes on along the minus strand of NC_057861.1, from coordinate 264,471,891 downwards.
AACTTTTAGTTTTTACCATGTTTCAAGCTATCCTTATCTTTCCTTTGCAGGCTTAACTGACTATGTATTGTTTAGTTCCTTTCCCCCTTTTCCTTTCCTATTTATATTTTAATAATTTTAAAAATACTTTTTTAGCAAGTTGGTATAAAATCACATTCAATATAAACCAACAACTATGGTTGGTATGCAACAAATTAGTTTTAGCCAAAACATTATTTCTGTATCAGTTTGGACTGCATTTTAGAACAAAGAACTGGGATTTCACCTGAGTTTTAAGGAAAATTTTATATAAAAACAGAAAAATGGTTTTTAGATTTTTTTTTCCTTTTTGGAAATGTGGGAATAGCAATTTAAAAAAAACCTGGAACATAAAGCAATGAACCTCAGTTTTCTGATGTGATACAGAACATAAGAGGATGAATGCAATACTTATGTGAAGCAACTCAACAATACTTATATAAAAAAGGAATCTGCAAGTAAAAAGGTGATAAGAGAAATAATTTTTGCTTATATGAACAAAAATGAGTTTCAATAAGGGAAGCAATAACCTCTTACACTTGAATCCTAAAAAGTATTATGGTGTAAAGGCATTGTACTTACTAACGACAGAAAAAAATGGAATAGAAAAAACTTATTTCACTGCAGGATGATTAAAATAAAAATACACAGAAATTTAGTTAGAAGTAAATTAGACTTGAATGAAATGAGTATTATACACTGTCTACAGATTTCATCATTATTACAATAACATCAGAAAAAAATCTGAAATAATGGTTGTACTTAAGAATGTACTGTAAAAGAAACAGAAGCAGAACACTCCTTCCTTTACAACATTTCCTTTCAAATGTGCAGCTAATAATTATATAAGGAAAAAAAAATAAGCTAGGAACAGGAGTTTCTGATGAATCATTCTTTAGGATCTGTAACAGGAAATGATGTTTCTTTCAAAGTCTTCCAGATAACTTTTTGATACTATGTTCCTTCACAGATTAATAAAATATATTTCTGAAAGGTTGTATAAATTGAATTTATTCTCCTTTCTAGTAAAAAGACAGTATCACTAGTATACATGGACATCTTTATAGTTTCAGAGAAAGGCCACATCTATGGGAAAGATACTGATGCTGAATAATTTGGCTAAAAGAAAGCTTTTCTTTCCTACCAATTTCCTGAACTGGATACCAGGATAACAAAGTTAGACCATGAGGAAGCCCCTACCTATAAGGAGGTTGGCACCAATAAACCTTTTAAGTCTCCTGGAGCAGGGCTTCCTAAACTTTTTCCACTTGCTCAAGAAATTTTTACTCAACCCAGGTATGTAGGAATAGGTATACACAACCTTTTACTGAGGCCATTTTTTTTTTTTTTGCTGCCTGCACATTGTTACATGACCTCATATGGACTGTAGAGCTATGTAACATTCTATTACTTTCAAGCAGAGATTCATAACTTTTTTGTATCATGGGCCCCTTGGCAATATGGTAAAATTTATGGGCCCCTCTTATAATAAGGTTTTAAAAATATAAAATAAACTATGTAGGATTGCAAAGGAAACAAATTTTATTTAAATATAGTTATAAAAATATTAAAAAAAATACAAGTTGCTTTATCCAAACAACTTAGAAATATCATTGAAGTTGGTATCAAAATATCAAAATTTGAGTACTGGCTTTGTTGCTTATTAGCTCTGTAACCATGGGCAATAAAATTAACTTCTCTGATTGTAACCTATGAACTTCTCCAATTGTAACCTATGAAATAAACATAATTCAGTACCTGCTGCACAGGGTTGTTGTGAGGATCAACTTATGCAAAATATGGAAAGTGCTATATAAATGACATCAACTATTATCTATGACAATGAGAGTTAAGTGACTTGCCCAGGGTCACACAGCTAACACGTGTCAAGTGTCTGAGGCCGGATTTGAACTCAGGTCCTCCTGAATCTAGGGCCGGTGGTGCTTTATCCATTGTGCCACCTAGCCGCCCCTCTTAATCATCTTCTTAATTCAGGTGAGGGTTCCTTCTCATTGGGGAATGGCTGAACAGACTACAGCACACGAATATGACGGAGTATCATTGTACTGTAAATTATAAAAGATGAAGAATTCAGAGAAACTTGGGAAGATTTGTATTAATTGATGTCTCATTAACATCCAAGCAGAACTAGGAGAGTAAAAATTTACTCGATGACCACAATAATGGAAACGGAAAGAACCCAACAAATCCAGAAATCTTTATCACATATAGCATTCAATACTGTTATCAGAGGACAATTTCCTGCCTCTTGGCAGAGATGATGGAATGCAGGAGCACAGTGGAGCAATTGATATTTGTAAACAGTCAGATTTTTGATTTGTTTTGCTGGACCGTACTTATTTGGTATATGGGAGGGTTCTATTAGGGGTATGGGGGAGGGGAGATTATTGGGGAAAAGTGTAAAATAAGAGAACATTAATAAAATATTTAAAAAGGGAAAAAGTTTAGTGTAACTGACATGAAATACACTATAAGAAGTCAATGAGCTGATGAAGCAATTTTTTTTCCAGAGAGAACATTAAAATACATGACATTAAAATAAATGTCAAGAAGCATTTCATGTTTGATGTTATTTTTAAAAGTTTCTATCACCTAATCAATTTTTAGAGTTAATTTTTCTTACGCCTAAGATTCTATGACCCATATGTTGATCAGAGAAAAAACTCTTTGCCCATTCTTTACTTCTTACAGTTCCAAAAGGTGGTCCTAGGACTGTTTATAAAAACGAGTCATTGATAGGACTTAACTTCTAAATGAATGGCATTTTGGTCACTTCCCTAGAGGTAATGCAGGGACTAACTATATCCTAGTATTGTACAAGCCTTTATTAATGCAACCATTTACAAGGCATTAATACCTCCATTTTTAAAAGCTGTTGCACCTTTACCACAGTTGGAACCAAAATAAAAAAAAAACAACAAAAGAAAACAATGACCATAACTTTTTATATTTTATCCAGCAGAAAATGTGTACCAAATGAAAACGTTTAAAGCGGGTTATATACTGTAAGTCTTACCTAAATAATACTAAAAAAACCAAATTCTTTTCACTTAAGAATTTATGTAGTTACCTTTTTTTTGGCCACTTCACCATGCTGGGCAGAAGAGAGTGATCTTAGGATATAGTAGGCCATTAGCAGGGAGGCCACCCATAGGGAGAGGAAGTATACTATCTGATAGTTTTCTATTTTAACTTATTCCTAAAATAGCCTCCTATTTGAACTAATTATTTTTGCTAAGTAGGTGCTAAGATTAGTGTTTCTTCACATTAAGCATCTAAGAAACTTAATTACTGAGGAGTAGAGTGGTCACCACTAGAGTGAACAGATGATTTGGGGGAGGAGGCTGAAAGAAGCCTTAAAGCCAATTTGTCTTAGACCTTCAAAGAATTCTGAAAGAGTGGTAGACTCAGGGTGTTGGGAATTAAAATAAATTCTCATGATTCATGAATAGTTATGTTCTATTGAGTCACTGCAAAATCCAAACCATTGCTTCTTCTGGGGGAAATACAGGGTTAGGTTCCTGTGAGCCTTTGGTCACAACATTTACATTAGCAGTTTCCGGAGTGGCTTCATGTAGATATTGGTAAACTTCCTCTTCCTTTTTCTGGATGTACCATATTGACTCACTAATATTGAACTCATGACCAAAAGTACTATAATCCATGTCTGGGTTCCCTGTAACACACACTGCAGCCTTGCTGTGCTTCAGACTATTAGACAGCAGGACAGCACTATACTTGGGGGCCACTTTAAGAAGAGAAATCACCAATAAAAAACATAAAAAACACAGCAGTAAATAGACCATGAAAAGGACACTCATTTTCAATATATGACAATTAAAACAAGAAGGCAGAGCTTCACTATATTCGACCTCATATGGGTGTTGGGTGATTCCAATTTTTTGCCCCCTGAGCATGTCTGCAAATGACCATGAAAGTGGTGCAAGTATGGGTTTTGGGGTTACAAATAAATTGTAGTGAGTAGATGAATTTGCAAATATAAAATGTGAGAATAATGAAGATAGACTTTATTTAGTCTAGCATCTTTATTTGACATGAGAAAACTGAGCCCCAGAGAAGCCTAGGGAATTATCCAAGGTCAGAGAGAACAAGCTCATTCTACTTTTACTGAAAACGAAACTGAGCTGAGTTTCATGAAATGAAACCCAAAGACCATTAGGGTTAGAAGGGACTTAGAACCCACTTTGTTAACACTCCCTTATTTTCCAAAGGAGGAAACGGTTCAGTTATTTTCAGAGAAGGGACTAGAACCCCAAATTTCCTGTCAAGAGCTCTTTAGCCAGGTTGTTGAAATGACTAACGACCACTTAGGGTCACTGAACCCTAAGTTCAATTTGGAAACACTGATCCCAAATTGACCTACACCAAGAGTTTATTTCACTGTGTCTGGATTAGGTTTTCCTGAAGGTTTGTAATGTGTCCAAAGCACACAACACCCTCAAAATTTGATTCATGTTGATTTGTCTTTTATCCTTTTTTTTTTTTCTGCATGGTTATCTCTATATCACAAAGACATTTTGTGGGGATTAAGTAGCCATGCACTTCTACAATAAGTAAATAACATTTATCTAGTAGCTTCATGGGCAATATGAGAGCTTTCTCAAATATGAGTTTAGTTTTCCAATCTAAATCCATTTGGGAGGGGTGTGTGTGTGTGTGTGTGTGTGTGTGTGTGTGTGTGTGTGTGTGTGTGTGTGTGTGTGAAGGTAGACATAAGGGAAGGCCAATGCAGGAGTGTTTTGCTTGACTGTGTGTTTATAACAGGGGCTCTGTTTTTTCATTCTTTCTTAATGGGGGATGGGAAAGGTGGGACACAGGGTATTTTTGTTGATTGAAAAAAATTTAAAATTATAAATTAAGCCCCTGAGAACGATTAAGATATATGTTCTTATTGAAACTTTAACCTCCTAACCACAACACTAAATAAAATCAAATAATACTGTTTTGCTTTTTTTTTTTTAAAAAGGTGCTTCAGAAAAATGAGTTTAGCCTAAAATTATATAATAAACATAGGAGATAAAGAACTTGATGTTTTACATTGAAATAGATTTTTTTAAATGATAAAAGCTCTTTTATATAATGTTTTGGCAAAGATAAATCTCTACCTACCTTACATTCTAAAATCACTCCTATAGATTCATTAGGCATCACCATAACAACATCCTTCACCATGTAAAGCTAATGTAGAATTTCTCTTTTAGGGGATGGACAAACAGAAATTGATATGGTCTATAATACTTGAAAATCATGGAGACAGAATTCATTCCTAAATCCATCAATATTTTGTTAAGAAAAAAGTTTTATGTTAGGTTGCTATTTATGAAGGGAAATGGACTCTAAGTCATCTGAAAGTAGTCTCCTTCCTCCCACTTTCCCTAACAATTATCCAGTGCACCTCCTTATAGTAGAGTCCACATTCCAGAATTCACTCTATCTGTACAACTGACTGAGAAGGATAGACCATTTCCCTACCAATATTCCTGGATGCAGGATGGTGCTAAGATCATTAAGAGAACATTCTTTTTCTAGAGCAAAAAGTCATTTCTGGCATATTTTAGTATGCTTGGTCTTTGCGCTCCCCCGCCCCCCCCCCCCCCCATCTGTTAACAGCTTGGCTCCATTCAGAATTAGGTTGCAGGATGTAAAAAGAAATGTTATAACTATAAAACAAATAACTGACATTTGGGCATCACAAGTAAATTATCAAGATTCTGGTGGCTTCAAGAAATTTCATTTTACATTTACACAAATTTTAGATTGCAGCATGGCAAAATGTACATCTGATAAAGTAGTACAATATATTGAGGATGCCTGGCTAGTAATGTTTCTGGACTTAAAAAAAACATTGAGTTTTCGAAAGCAGATACCTACAATTTGGATCTTGAAGATTAAAGACTACATACATACAAGTACATATGTGCAAAGTACTTCAGATCAAAGGTTTCCTTCTACATTTATTTTGGTTACTTAAAAAATAAAATAAAATAGCAGTGAAAGGAACAAAGCTTTGTATTTTTCCTAAATCCATCACAGATTTAGTTTTAAAATCTTAGATTTTTTATGGTTTTTAACAGTCTAATATAAAGACTGGAATGCAAGCAAGAGTTTAAGTAAAGCCACATGGCATTAAACATTTTGATAGGAATAGGATATGCATTCCAACAGAGATTTTCTCAGCACTCCAATGTAGAAATCCCACCCAACCATTACTGTAAAATGAGAATTTGTCCCACAGTCTGGGTGTTCACATTTAAATATACACTTATATTGAAGGCAGTGAAAACTTTTTACTACCAATGTTAAAAGACTAATTTTGTTGCTATTTATCAATTATGTATAAGACATTTTTTTGTTTAAATATGGGTGCTACCATTCACATTAGAGGTGTGTAATGCTTTCCATGTCTGATATATTTTTCTGATTTTTCTAAGAGTCAGTGACTTCTTTAGTTCCAGCTATAACCTCCAGGTCTAAGAAATGTCTGCATATATAACAATGGGAAGCTTAAAGCAGGGAAGAAGGAAAACAGGGAAAGGGAAGTAAGAAAATAAAATATCTTTGGGGGAAGGAGTAAATATGGTAAGTTAGCATAATGCCATTAACAACAGTCTTTGGTGCCACACAGTGGTAACAGGGAAAAAGATGGTCTCCTCTCATATGGTACATATGGCACAAGACTGGGAGATGATATCTGCTTGGGCTCTGATACTTTCTGACTACTGTTGCGCAAATCATATCACTTTTCTGTTGCTCAGTTTCTTATTCAGTATATTTCTTAGGGAAGCTGTAAAGCAGTCTTGACATAAGACAACAAAAACAAAATGAAATTAACAAAACAAAAAACCACTGTTTTCCTGACTCATTTCTCTACTGGAAAATAGGATGGGTGGTTAGAAATTAGGAGTGAGGACAGAGTAATCCTAAATGATAATGTATTCAACTAACATCATGTACTTACTATGGGCATAGCATTTATGTGAAGCATTGGGGAGAGGCAACTCTTCTGGTTTCAAGAAGATGATAGTTTAATATATCTATTTTTTTCTTCTTTTTTTTTTTTGGTACTTTAAAAATAAAGGCTATAAAGTACCCCAGAGTAGAGGTGTTAAACATGTGGCCTGCAACACTTCTGAGTGTAGCCCTAACCAGATTTTAAAATGTAACCGAGAAATATTTAAATACAACACAGATATTATTACATTATAAAATTAAGTCAATATGCAATCTGCAGGGATCCTTACATACAGACTATTGGCTCTGTTTCTATTTGTATTTGACACAACTGACCTAGAGTACTTGCTTGTTTATTTGTACCACCGTTAATCCACTAGGAGAGAAAGACTGAGAACACTGACATAAGAAATCTTAAAGACCTTTTCTTCAGATTTCTTGGTCAGAAAGAAATATCAGAAACCATTTATTCTAACCCTCAGATGATGCAGGGCTACATCTAAATTATCCTAGATATAAGGACAGTTGCTTACATATAGTAAGCACTCTGTTTAAAATCAGGTCAGAATTTTCCCCACAGAAGAAATGGCTAGGCATCGACTCATAGTGTAGTTGAAATAGCATCAAAGAGTTCAGAGCTAGAAGGAAACCAAAGCCCAGAAAAATTAAAGAGTCCAAGGTCATACAAGTAACTAATAGAAAAAGCAGGTCTCCAGACTCTCATTCTAGTACTTTTGCCACTACTCTGGGTTTGAGGGACAAGAGGTACATGAAGTACAAGAATGAGGAGTATTTCCTCTCCCTGTCCTGCATCTAACACACAAATAGACAAAGTTTATTTTTAGCATCCTATCTCCTTTTCTTCCTCTATATGCCAATGCTAATTTGACACCTGATTATACCTAAAGATTTTCATGGTTCCAAATTATCCACTGTTTATGCCTTCCCTTTAATAAAAACTCTTCTCTCAGCTATATGTTAGGATAAAAACAATCTAACCGAATTAATATAACAGTAATAGATAACTGGTTGATAGACATTTAATTTTCCTAAAGATAGCTGTATTTTAAAGAGCATGCTCATCAAATCAAACGAATTCTTCTCTGATTTGAAAATTTCAGGCTGTATAATTCCACATGGAGACTGCCCTTGAATCAGCACTTGTAAGCTGTTCCTACTCTTCAGGTTCCTTTCATGTCCTCTAGTACTGAACCTACAGAACCTCTAAAACTCCTGCTTCCTTTGTCTATGGGAGCAGTTGACAGGGCAGGGAGGTGGTAGCTATTCCTAGATAGGGAAAGGCCAGAGTATGTGAACCTTTAATCTATACATTTTTTTATAGACTATGCCTTTCCAGTTGCTCTAATTCTGGTGAAAATATTAAATATTACAGATCTTAGAAAAGTATTAAGATTAAGGAATGACCATTTAAAAATAGATATTTAGTTTTTAACATTAAATACAAAAAAAGTTAAAATGTTTCCATTATACTTTCAAGGTAGATACACCCCCCCCCTTTAAAGTGTATGGAAACATTTTAAACTTTTTTTGTAATTATTGTTAAAAGTTAAATATCTATTTTTTGAAAAAGATGGTACACTCATACACACATCTCCTTGTCTCAACTATAGGCCCGGAACTAGGCATACTGGACTTATGAGTGACTTATACAAATGAATAACTATTGTTACTACTGTTGACCAAGGATAACAAAGATAATTTTGTATTTTCCAGTTGGAACTCATGCTTTGTAACACATAGGTGATTACTGGATTGTGTGGGCAGCTGGAGGAACCTGATTACTTTTTATAAAAAAAAAATTATGAATAAATGCATTCCAAATTTTAAATTGATGTATAACTTTTAGTACATAAGACATTTCAAAACTGGAAGCTGCCTATGATGTTTTCTTCAATAGTGACTGCAATAATTTTGTGGCTTATATTCTTCACTTCTATTGTTCACTTCACAAAGCTTCTTTTTGTTCTTTCCTCACAAGCAAAGATATAATAGTATTTTCCCTTTCTAAGTTACAAGCATGTTCATCTGATATTTACGTGTGACAAAGTGAAAACAAAAATAAATATCCTCTTTTTGGTTGGTACCTAAAAAGAATCAATTTGTCTAATAAGGTCAGTGTGTTTTGGTTTTTTTGGACATACAAGTTGAGGAAAAAATAATGGGAATGCTCTCCATCAAAGCTAATTAAGAATTAGAAAGCAAATATACTTAGGTTAGGGTGTGAGAGGGTTTTCTTTACTGGTTTGTGACTTTTGACCATATTTTTATTTTATGGTTGATCTTAACACAATGGGTTTTTGGCATGGCCAAATTAAAAAAAAAAATTCCAAAATATCAAAGGGCATGAAAATCACCATAATTTGTATTTCTCTGTATGTGAAGAAGCAGTTGTTATGTCACCTATGCAACCAGTGACATTTTGGGAGCCGGGGGGAAAGCAGAGTAAAAGTGAAGATGTTCCACTTGAAATTTCTACTTGATTTAAACCTTAACCAAAATAGTTCAAAAGCACCCTCCTCAATGATTTACTAGTATTGTTACTCCCTCTAGAGGCAGAAAATGTAAATAAAGTATAAATCCTTGGACCTCTTGCAAGCAAAACCAGTTTTACTTCCAACAGAACTAACTAGTAATTAAAGTAATGGCACATTACTATTTATTTATGTTAACCTTTTCTCCCAAATATAAAGAAAAGTTCGAATGACTATGTAAAAATAAGTTTTCATAGTTTAGTACTATTTTAATGGTCAAGTACTACAATGAATAAAATATTTCCTAGAGTTAGCCCGGTATTCAAATTAGTTTATGCATTTGTCATGGTACAATGGCACAGCAAGACATTTTAATCAAAGTTTATATAATATCTTCTCATATTATTTAATGTGTATAGGAAGGAAATACATGGAATATGTAGATCACTGAATGAATAGGCTATCTTACCTCAAAACGAATGTTCAATAATTCAAGACCAACAAATTTATTAGTGCACTGGGCAACAAGTACAGTATTTTGTTGGGAGCACACAACATACATTGTTAGGTAAGATCATTTTTAAGTGTTAACTTAGATTAAGTTTCATCATGACTTTTTTTCTTGAAATTTTACATAGTACTCTGATACACATAGACAACTGAACTGAAAAAATTCTTAAACTTAGGCTCACCGACCTTATGTGCTTGAGCTCTCTTAATTCCTTTCAACTTCAGATGAGAATACTTGTTGGAAACATCACAAAAAAGATCCTGACAAGTTAAAAGTTCAACTAGATCAGGGGTTCTTAACCTTTTGTGTATCACAGAATTCTTTGGCAGTCTAGTGACTCTTCTCAAAGTAATGCATTTAAATGCATAAAATATATAGAATCACAAAGGAAACTATAGAGAAGATATATAGAAAGGTATTTTTTCACCATTCAATTTCAGACACCCCTCCTCCCCAAAATATACATGAACCCTTTGAAGGTCAATGGATTCTAGGCCTAGGAAGTCTTTTGAGGTCTCTTTCAGTTCTGAGATTCTGTCTAAAGGAAGAAGATTGTTCTTCCTCAGGAAATGACAATCTCCTTACAGAGGGGCTCTATACAATGGTCATAATATTGACATTTATTTGCTTTATCTACAAACATCTTATTCAATCTTTAAAACCCTTAGGTAGTTATTATCCATATTTGACATATGAAGAACCAAGGCTCAGCAAGATTTAAGTGACTTGTCCATAGTTACAATGCTTTTAAGTGTCAGAGGAAGGATTTGATTCCTTGTCTCTCCTGATTCCAAACTCAACTTCCTTTCCACTATAGCACAATGCATGAAAAATCAAGCAATAAGCATTTATCAAGCAGGTAAAAATTGCCAGGCATAGTGATAGGCATAGCAGATAAAAATATAATAAATGATAAAATCCCTATTCTCAATGGCTCATATTCCAGAAAAGGAAAACCACACGCATGCATGCACATATTTATGTGGAATAAATGTAAAATAATAAGTTACATAAATACACACTATTTACATACAAAGCAATTTGATGAGGCAGCAGCCGTAGAGGAGACCGAATCAGGAAAAGCTTCATGTAGGAGGTGCTGCTTGAACCAAGTCTTGAAGAAAGGGATTCTATAGGGTGGTAGTGAAGAGGGAATACACCTGAGGCCTGGGGGCTAGCAGTCCAAATAGAGAGGTGGGATACAGAATGGAATGTGTGAGGAGCAGAGAAAGAGAGCTGGACAGCAGAATGCAGGATGGAAAACAGTATACCATGAGGCTGGAAAAACAGTTAGGGCATGGTTGAAAGAACTTTAAAAGCTAAACAGAGAAGCTTATATTTGATTCTAAGAGCAATAGAAAATCATTGGAACTGAGGAGGGGAAGCATATGATCAGATCTGTACTTAGGGAAAATCATTTTGCTAGCATTGTGGAAGATAAATTGAAGTGAGGAAGAGACTTGGCAGAGGGAGACTAGTTAGGAAGTCAATGTTATGATCTAGGTATCAGGTGATAAGGGCCTGAACTGAGTTGATAACTGTCTGGGTTGGATTTGAGAGATATTGTTTAAGTAGAAATGGCAAAATTTGACAACGGATTTTATATGTGAAAAAAAGGGAAAGTGAGGTCTTGAAGATAATGCCAAAGTTACAAATTGACTGTAAGAATGGTGGTGTTTTAGACATAAAAACAGAAAGTCTGGAAGAGGGAAGAGATTGGGGGAAAGGTTAGTTGTTTTTGTTATGCTGAGTTTGAAGTATTTCTGAGAAGTCCCATCTGAAATGTTCAAGAGGCAACCAATGTAAGAAAAGTATTTGGCTCATGGGAGCTACTTAAGTTACTGAGAATGAATAGAGAAAAGCAGGGAACCTAGGACTTAGAGGACACCTATAGTTAAGGTGCATGATTTGGAGTAGGTGTCACTAAAGGAAACTAAGGAATTATTAGATAGGCAGAAGATAGATTAGATAGGCAGAAGAATCAGGACAAAGTAGTGTCAAGAAAGCTCGGAGAGAAGTGGCCAACAAAGATGATTAATAGTGTTAAATACAGAAGATGTCATCTACCCAGATGCTATTTCCAATTAAATTTTACAATGTGATAGGGTAACTTTTTTTCTGAGACTTCAACCCGTGATAATTTTAGTTGAGAAAAGAAAGCAGGGTGTGTAAACCTAACAATGAGTTTTCTTTCTGAGTTTCTCTGAAAAAGTAAAAGTGTATGGTGCAAATGTAAGGGATGCAAGAACTAAGCTGAATCTGTTAGTCAGTCTCCCCTTTATGCTTCTGGACTGGTCGACATTATATTATGCTGGTATACATATAAACATAAGGCTTAAACCACACCAAACCTTTTTGCCCAAGCTTTTTTTTTCTTCAGGGCAATGGGGATTAAGTGACTTGCCCAGGGTCACACAAGCTAGTAAGTGTCTGAGGCTGAGTTTGAACTCAAGTCCTCCTGAATTTTGCCCAAGCTTTAAAGGGTATAAGCACATCTAATAATGATTTAAGCAAACTGCAGGCACACAAATGCTAGTCGTCTCACTGCCATACCTTTTTCTTCTACGTAGACTTTTATAGATGTGTTTCTGTAATTTGGTTATCTAGTTCAAATGTATCAAACTTTTATTACATGGAAGCTATATGCATGGTACGGCACTGTCCTAAAGTCTGGATTTTTTTTTTTCTTCTTTCAACCTACTATTCAGGGGCAACTGAAGGAAACAAATTTATCTCATCAGTAAAAAATGAGGGGGCTGGGCTTGATAATCTGCAAGGTTCCTTCCAGCTGTAAATCTCATCTCATCACCTTGCATTACATATTTACCATTTAACACAATAAGTAGTACATAACACTCATATATGCTTCAAGAAGAGTAACTATAACAATGGATCTACAAAATTTAGCAGAGCAAGTTGGGACAATACCATCTTAATGATGATCAGTGTACCTATGAAACGAAACCAATAGTTAAACCAGAAGCAAGCTCATCAACAATCCTTCCATCATAACATACCTGGTCAACATCAGCATTTCTTGGGAGGAAATACACAATATTGTTAGTGATCATCTGGGACAGCCTGAAAATTTCAAAAGTTTAAATAAGTTAAGGAAAAGTAACTGATGCCAGTCAACTGTTACTAAATGATACTTATTTTATCCAGTTAGAAGATGTTCCCCACCAATCTAGGACATAAAATACTTTTATTCTGAAATTTAAAAATAAATAATAATCATTAATAGAGTAAAATCCTTCCTATAAAGGCAGTAAAAACAAAAATTTCTTCTAAGCCATCAGCAATATTTTCTCATTCCCCTGGATGAACTCAAATACATTTTTAGATTTATAATAACAGTAAGAGATTGACATGACTGAACAGCATCTGGCACTGGAGTTGGAGACTTGCCTCTAACACATACTCGTTATGACTCCCTTAATCTTGCAGTTCCCCAGGCAAGTTAAAAGTTAGAGAAGGTGCTAGTTCCCTATGCCAATGTAGTCACAAGTCTGCTTAAAAAAAAACAAGAAAAAGAGGGGGGAAAGTTAAAAATCCATCTTTATAGAACTTCATGGTTTACAAAACACCTCTTTTATTTGAGAGTGCTCACAAAGAATTACTTAATTTGATTCTACCATGCAGTTGAGCAGACAGTATAAGCATTCCTATACCAAGAGGCAGTGTGGCTTAGTAGAGAGAATTCTGGGCTTGGGAGTTAAGAGATGTGGGTTCTTACTATGCACCTGACATTTCAAACCTGTATGACAATGGGAAAGTTTGTAAAGGGGATAATAAAACTTGCAAACCATATACCTCAGAAGGTTGTTATAACATTGTAAACCTTTATGAGTTACAAAAATGTGACTAGCAGTTATTATAAATAAGAAAGCTAAGGCACAGAAAGGTTAAGTACTCTGTGCCAAACAAATTATGGTTTGTTGAATTAAGCTATATTTTTTTTATGTTGGAGTTTTTTTTTTTTGAGGGGAGAGGACATTATATTACTTAACACCCATAATGTCCTTAATTACTTGTTAAAACAAACATTAAATAGTAAAATACTTAAATATGAAAAATACATGTTATTCAAACTGTTACATAGCACTTAGTTTTCAATGTGGCACTAGAATAAAGACTACAGAAAATGTGAAATTATTAACCTAAAATCATAAAACCATAATTTAGCATGTGTCTCAATCAATATTATTTAAGAATGGAAATGGGGTACTGTGAAAAAAAGAAAAAACACAAAAAACTGGCTTTGAAGTTCAAGACCTTGGGTTCTGACCCCATTTCTGATGCTCACTACTGATGCCAGCTCCCTAGGTGATCGTGGGCACATCACGTGAGCTCCCCAGGCCTCAGTTTCCCATTGGTAAAATGAGGGAGAGTGGATTAGAAGGCTTTGAAAGATGCCTTTCATAACTAATAGTGACTGATTCTTTGCCCACTCATTGTCTAGGAGGAATGAAAGTACTAACATCCTCTAGGAGGCAAACAAAAAAAAGTTTACCTATTTCATTGGATCAGATTTTGAACTGGAAAGGACCTCTCCAGGCTATCTAATCTAGTCCCCTCACTTCACAGATGAAGAAACTGATGCCCAAAAAGTTTAAGTGACTTGCTTATGGTCACTCAGGAAGCAGGTAGTGAACCAAGAACTATGAACTCCAAATCCAATGTCCTTCTCACAGGGAGCTTGCTGTTCTATCATCAGACAAGCACAAAGCAGGTGAGTCATGTTGGGTTTCTGAGTCTATGTGACACTGAGGCAGGGCTGTCTAGAATCTCCTGGAAGATCCCAAGGGAAGTTAGAATTCCCTAAGACAGGGCCCTTGAGGTTCTGTGGTTTTAATTTAGCAAAAGTGAGGGATATCACAAAGAAATAGCGCAATGAAAAAAGGTGCAAAATTCAGAGCTATAGGACCTGATTTGAAATCATAGCTCTGCTACTCCCTATGTGTAATCTATCTGGGCTTCAATGTTTTCATTTACAAAATGAAGGGGCTGGATTAGAAAGATACTGAGGTTCCTTTCAGTTCAAAACCTATGTCCCTATGAGCTGGCAGCATAAACAGCCTCAAAAAGTCAAATAATGCTTTATTTGTTCCATTTATTTTATTTTATTTTAATTAAAAAAATTTTTTTTTCTAGTGAGGCAATTGGGGTGGTTAAGTGACTTGCCCAGGGTCACACAGCTAGTAAGTATTAAGTGTTTGAGGCCAGATTTGAACTCAGGTACTCCTGACTCCAGGGCCGGTGCTCTATCCACTGCGCCACCTAGCTGCCCCTGTTCCATTTATTTTAGACAAAAACAAAACAAAACAAAAATCTAAACAGGTATACAACTTATCAAACATGGAATTTGATACACCTCTCCCAATACAACTTTGCAATAAAATGTCAACATTTATCACCATTTGTAAGTTAAATCACAAGAACTTAGAAAGGATATCCATCTGGAGACATCATGGTTCTAATATCAAAGGTTTCTGCAGTAGCATAATCTGGCCCTCCCCAAGGAGGGCTGAGGAATACAACGTCTGCCTTTAAATCTGAGGCCAACAGCATGAAGTCTCCACAGATGAACTCTATCTTATCTGCTACTCCATATACTTCTGCATTGTTGTGAGCAAGATCAATTTTAGCTGGATCAATATCAATGGCAATCACTGGAAAAAGATAAAAAGGAAAACGGGTTGATTTTATGAGCCTTGTGAGATGATACTTCATCTTTGCAATGATCTGAATAAATCCTTTAAAGGATCCTCATGGAATGAAAAAAACCCAACAAAACAATCCTTTCTCTATGGTTGTTATCCAGTTACATATACCAAAGATGCATACTTAATGGAAACATTTATAGTTTTAATATTGATCAGGTAGGCTAGATTTAAGAGCTTTTTATAACATTTTGATGACAGGCAGTTTGGGGATAGAGATTAGATACAGAAAAATGATCTGTGATACTCAATATTCTAGCTGTCCAAAATGGTAAATAATTACTTTCCTTGCTAAGATTTCTGAATTATATTACTTTTATGGTATTCAGAATAAATTACAAGTGAAAAGGGCGAGAACAGTTAGACTAAAAAGAAAATTAGAAATAGGCTTGGTGTTTTAAAACTTTTATCCAGGTTTTTGCAAAAGCACATGACAATAGTATTTACAAAATCCAACCTACTCAGGTAAGATTTCCATACTTGCTTCAATTTGAATTTGTAAAGCAAAGCATGCTTATACGAACTCATGTTTCTATCACATGCACCAATTTACTGTGTGTCTACCATGAACATGCTATGTGCTGAATAATAAGCACTTAACACTGCCATCAAATCAGATATCCTTTATATTAAAAGCCTATGGGGGGGACAGCTAGATGACGCAGTGGTAAAGCACCGGCCCTGGATTCAGGAGTACCTGAGTTCAAATCCGGCCTCAGACACTTGACACTTACTAGCTGTGTGACCCTGGACAAGTCACTTAACCCTCATTGCCCCGCAAAAAAAAAAAAAAAAAAAGCCTATGGGGGCAGCTAGATGGCGCAGTGGATAGAGCACCGGCCCTGGATTCAGGAGTACCTGAGTTCAAATCCGGCCTCAGACACTTAACACTTACTAGCTGTGTGACCCTGGGCAAGTCACTTAACCCCAATTGCTTTACTAAAAAAAACCAACCAACCAAACAAAAAGCCTATGAGATGAAAAAAAAAGCACAAATATTCTAAAAAAAAAAATGCAGATAGGTAAGTTTTCCCTGGAAATACATTTTAAAGGAATTAAAAACATTTAATGATAGAAATCTTTTTCTGAGACATTTAATATATTGCTATTTCAGAATGGGCAATAAGCTCATCTTGACTCCATCTACAAAGTATGGATTCCAAAAAGTTAGTGGCAGTATTTTATACTTAGAAGGCTAATGAAACATGATTTGCATTGTGGTCATAATCCAATAGGTTATGTTTATACATTACTTTAAAATTTACAAAGCATTAAGTTCTGAGCTCTTTTGATCTTTATGCCCCAATGAGATGGAGACTTATAAATGATAGCTTTGAAACATTAATGTTTTTATGAAACAATAAAATCATTGTGTATAATACACAAAACCAATCAATTAGTTTATTGCATAAAATCATACATTTACAAGGAATGACCCTAATTCTGTTCTAGATCTTTATCAGCTTTTTATCTGCTACATTTGTGGTCCATGACAGAATAACAAATATGCTGATACTAATGAACATACAAAAGAACAAAATGTCTTCTGACATGAAATCTGGTCTTTAAAACTGAGTGTTTTGATCAGTTGTATTTGAAAATAAGATCCGTCTGAAAGAAGCAAAGATTTGTAAGCACTAATTTTGGCCTGTGAATGAAGTGCTGACAAATGCTAAAATATTCAATCTTTACTGGAATACAAAAAATCATAGCCAAGTGCAAAATCTTCAGACTCAGACAAATATATCCATGTAAATAAAGTATGTGTATATATGTATTTAGATAGTTCTCTGAATGAGAAAAATCCTGACACGAATGCTACAAAGGTATATTTTCAACACTATTCATTCTAATTTTCTCTCTCTCTCTCTCTCTCTCTCTCTCTCTCTCTCTCTCTCTCTCTCTCTCTCAATTTAGCATATTCTTTTATTGTGGGGGACCAAAGAGGGGAAAACAATATGGATGGAAGACTTTAAGTTCTCAACTTTTATTCTCTGTACCAAAACTTTTTACCAGTGCTACTACAAAGTATTAAAATAGACTGAAATTACATTCACTGATTATCCTTTTCCCCCATTCACTTTGACACCAGGAAATAGAAAGTTAAGAATAGAATTTGGATAGTTCTTCTCTTAGAAGTCTTGACACTTTTTTTTTTTATGGTGGAGTAGCTGGGTTTTTGTTTTGCTTTTATGGTGGAGGCCACAATGATACCTGCTCCCTAAAGGAACAGTCTGTAAATACATGGCAACAAAGCTGTCATCCATTTTATCTGGGTGATCTGTAGCTGACACTGAACATATACAAGGTGACAAAGATACTCAACCTACATATAAGTACCATCTCTCATATGGATGTTTCTAGAATGCCTATAAAACATTTTTCAATATGGTATTGGTGCTAGATGTTTCAGTAGGACTCAAGGGAAACTTTGCTTTTCTATGGAGTGAACAATGAGTAGAGAAATACCATTTTAGATCCACAGGCTACCACTCTGGTAGGCGTAAGAGTGACTTTAGTTGATGCTACTGAGGAAGTCATTTAAAGTCATCAAAAGGTGATAGTTAAGAGGACACAAGTAACTGAGAATCACAAATTGTCTGGCATTAGTCTTAAAACCATAAACGTCACTTTCATAGTGCAAAACAATTTGTTGCGACTCAAAGCTTGCCAGTGGGCTGTTCAAAAGACTGGACACATCCTCCTTCTTTCTGTTCTTCTCTTGAGATTTCCACACCCCAGGATTGTACTCTCTATTTCTAGGACTTTGCCTATGATAGCGCATATAGAAAACTAACCTGACACACTCACAGCAACACCTTTGGGCACCTTAATGATCTGTCCTGGTACGAAGTGGGAAAGTGGACAGAGTGTTGGTCTTGGAGTCACTTACCGTGTGACCCTGGGAAAGTTACTTAGCCTCTCTCAGGCTGAGATTCCTCTCATCTATAAAATGGGGTCAAGAATACTTATATCACAGGGTTGTTACATAATCTCATTTAATACTTGCAAAGTGTTTTGTGACCTTCAGTGTTAAATAAATGTTCATTATTATCATTATTATTAAACTTAGGCATCCCTGCATTGAAAAGGAATGACAGAGAACTTGAATGGATCGAGACCAGGGGTGGGCTATTGCATTACCCTCTTTTTCCAAGCATCCTGCTCAGACCATGATGGACCATGGTGATTGTGTTAACTAAGATCTCAACATACACTTTCATGCATGACTGAGACGCTAGGGGTGTCCTTTGCACAAAATCCTCCTTCTCTGATTACTCTTGCTTCCCAAGGCCTCTTCCATAACCTGTTTTATTTTAGGCTTTAAGCCACCCCTTGTGTAAATTAAAGGCATAATAACAAAGGCCTATTACTTTATACACTATTGGTCTGACTCTCTTATGAAAGCACAGCTAAGTCTTATAGTTGCTATATAGGCCTGAGATAATTACTTAAATATTTTCCTGGCTATTTTACATCTATCCTTTATAGAACCACCTAAACTTAACAAACATTTAAGACATTTAAAGTTTACCTTTTGTTTAAACAAGAAACTATTGTTTAAAACAGAAACTATTTTTCTATGTCAAGGATGAATGACCATGCATGCCTCTTCTGAGTACAACTTTTAAGGCACTGAATTTCTGAATAAGAATATTTCATTATACTTAGATTCTACAAGGCATCTGGTAGCAACATGACTTTTTTGGTTAAAGTGATTGCAAATATTTTTACTGTTTAAAATATGCTTCACTGTTAGCATGGCAGACCAAGATATGAACAAAGTAATACAAGATGCCTACATTTCAAATGTTTGCAGCAAACATACAGAGACAAATGAAGGAAAACAGTTTTCTGTCTAAGAGTTGATTACCTCTTTTTCCTGTTAAGGCAAACTGAATGGCATTGCCTCCAACTCCACAAAATGCATCCACTATAATATCACATTTGAAGGATAGCTGGACGCGCCCAGCAATGTGTTCAGCAATCTTCTCAGGTGTAACTGAAAACCAGCCCTCTAAATGGGAAAAATATTTCAAATTGTGCAAAACAACAAGAATCCCAGTAAAATATAAACAAAGTTAAAAATAAATGTTTAGAAAGTATGAATTTAGTTGTGAATTACTGTTAAGACCCAGAGCATTGAGAAAACACTTAAATGTAAAAACTCAAAGCCAAATAAAATGAGTTACAATTAGCAAGGGTATGGAACTGGAATTTAAGCCTCTTGAATTTTAGATTTGCATTTTATAATATTTTAACATTTACAGAAATTTTGAAATTCCTTGCTTTGTAGTGCTTGAATTTTAAGATTAACAGAGACATCATCAACTTTGTAAAGGAATCAATTCCTATAAAACCACCCACCTGTACCTCTCAAACATAAGCTTTCCTTCTCCATCTTCCCAGCCCATTCCCCAAACACACAGCTTTAGAGTCTCCGCTAAGAGGACTTTGGACGTTTTTAGAGGATTTCTATAAGAAAACATTGATTTTGGGGGACAGCTAGGTGGTGCAGTGGACAAAGCACCAGCCCTGGATTCAGGAGGACTTGAGTTCAAATCCGGCCTCAGACACTTGACACTTACTAGCTGTGTGACCTTGGACAAGTCACTTAACCCTCACTGCCCCACAAAAAAAAGAAAAGAAAAGAAAAAAGAAAACAGAAAACATTGATTTTGAGAACTGTGACTTCTGAAGGTGTACAAATCTGGTCCTATAGGACAAAGCTTTTTAAACTGTGGGTTGTGACCACATATGGAGTGATGTAACTGAAAGTTGGGGGGAGGGTCACAAAACATTTGGAAACAGTAAAAGGTAATGTATACCTATTTTATATAATTATATACCTGGGTCATGTAAAAATTTCTTGGGCAAAAAACGGGTCACAACTGGAAAAAGTTTAAGAAGCCCTGCTATAGGAAACCTATTTAGACAGAATACAAGTCACAATTTTTAGGTAACCCAAACATTCAAGTGTGCAATAATTTGCTAGGCTGCTGAGGGTTACAGTAGAAGCCAAGGGGATTAGAACTCAAATTTCTAGTGTTTGATTAACTGGGTATCAACAAGAGCTGGACCCAGAGTCATGAACAACGAGCTTTAAGTCCTGCCTCTGATATTGGCTCTATGACCTACTGCTCTTCCCCATTCCGTCCTCAATGAAAGTGACAGTTGTCAAGCAACTCTTGCATTGGTTGAGAGAGTTTCTTCATGGAGAGTTCCCTATTCCAATGAAATCACAGGGCCAGACCAAAAAGGAACAAAAAAGTAAGTGAGGATGATCATTCTATTTAATATTACTGTATTTTGTTTTTTAAAAATATAACAAATAAACAATACAACAAAGCATTTATCAATCCAGATCTTTACATTTCATCAATACATATTACTTTACCTTTGTCCAATTTAATCCCATCATCAAAACGTGAGAACAACCTGTACCGCTGTGCCCAATACTTGGCCAGCTCAGGAACAGCAGCAATCTCTGGAGGGAGGGGATTTAGAGTTTTGTTCTTTTTCTTGTTTTTCTTTTTCTTCTTCTTTGCTTCAACCAAAGTAAAAGCATATACAGTATAAAAAAAATTCAGAAAGACCATATATGACAAATATAATAACACGTGAGAACTATCCAACATAACAAAGAACAAAACAGCTTCATTACATTACTGATAGCAAAAAATACAATCTGCTTTCCTTTAGTGATATTACTGAGCTTCTGACTTAAGGCAAGTTAATTCTTTCCTTGGCTATCTGGAAAAAACAATATGCATATATGTATTATTTTGTTTCTTTTGTAAAGTCTGTGTAGGAGGACATAGATAAGAAGGTGTGGTTGGGATGGGATGTACACCATTAGATAGACTGCCATTTCCTTTGTATTTCCAGGGCAAAACAATGTCTAGCAGGAGGAGGGAGCTTAAAAAATACTTGACTCATTGGTTTAGCTGTGAATTGGTCTAACCCATTCAGAAACTAAACTAAAAAATATCCACACCTTCTGATCAGATATTCCATTGCTAGGTTCTTAGTATGGTGCCTACTACATATAGGAAGTGCTTCATAAATGCTTGGTGACATGACTTGACCACTGAGGTCAAAGACAGAAAGTCTCTCTATACACCAATATCCATAGCAACACTTTTCGTGATAGCAAAAAACTGGAATTTTTTTTTTTTAAAAAGGTGCCCATTGTTTGGATCAAGTCTAGACAAATTATGGCCATGATTATGATGGGATATACTACATCATAAAATATAATGACAATGAAGAATTCAGAGCAGCAAATTTAGACTTATATGAACTGATGCAAAGCAATGTAAAACAGAACCAAAAAAATAAAATACATGATTGCTATAAGATTGTAAATGGAACAAAAATTTGAAGTAGACTGCCATGTAATTACAATACCAAATTTGTCTCTGGAGAATAATTGAGAAATTCCTCAAGTGCAAAAGTAGGGAAGTATGGGTATAGTATATTGCTAACTTTTTTCTTTTTTTTTGTTAAGCCATTTTTCTTCTTTTTTAAAAATTAAACTTTCACCACAAGTAAGAGCTATCTTAAAAGGCATGATAGATTCTACCTACACTATATGGCAGAGCTACCATTTTTTTTTTTTGTCCTAAAGAGGGCTAAGTAAGTGAAGACTGCAAAGTGACAATTCATACCAACAAAAGTAAACAATCATCTATTTTTACTTCTTCCTCTCAGTTTTTTTTTTTTTAATAAAGGGAAAAAAAGGCAGTGCTTCTACTGGAGCCTTACCTAGATTATGCTGAACTGTAGATTTCCCACAGGATTCTGTCCTGGGCTCTCTCTTCTTCCTCTATGCTACTTTTACTTGGTGATCTCAGCTCCCATCAATCTCTATGCTAATGATACTCATTTACCTATCCTGCTCCGACCTCTCTGCTGACCCTCCAGTCTCACATCTCCAGCTACTTTTCTGACATCTTGAACTAGACTTTCCCCCTAAAACCCTCCTCACTTCCAAATTTCCTTCTTATTATCAAGGATACTACTATCCTTCCAATCCCCTAAACTAAAGTCACAACTTAGGAGTCATCCTGACTCCTCACTATCTCTCACCTTTCCATATTCATTCTACTGCTAAGGCCTGTCAATTTTACCTTTGCAAAACTTCTTGAATATACTCCCTGTCTCCTCTGACACTGACACCACCCTGGTGCAGGCCCATATCGCTTCACATCTAGACCATGGCAATTATTTGTAGGTGGTGTGCCTGTCTCAAGTCTCTCCGTTCCAATCCATTCTTTATTCAGCTACCAATGTGATGTTCCTAAAGTGCAAGTCCAACCATGTCTTGCCCTTCACTCCCCCCCAATCCAATTAATTTAGCTTCCTATTGCCTCCAGGATCAAATACAAAATCCTGTTTGGTATAATCTAGTTCCCTCCTACTTTTGCAGTGTTCTTACCGGTCACTTTGTACTCTTTGATCCAGTGACCATGGCCTCTTTGCTGTTCCATATAGGCCTTTTCTCAGTTCTGGCCATTTTCTCTGCCTGGTATACTCTCTCATTATCTCTGCCTACTGACTTCCCTGATATTAGGTCCAAGTAAAATTCCATCTTCTAAAAGAGGCCTTTCCCAACCCTTCTTAATTCTAGAGTCTTCCCTCTTTTAATTATTTCCTGCTTATTCTATGTATAATTTATCTGTATATAGTCCTTTGCCTGTTATCTCCCCCATTAGACTGTAAGCTCCTTGAGGGACTGTTTTGACTCTTTTTGTATCTGCAAACCTTATGCCTGAAATATAGTAGTCACTTAATGTTTATTGGTTGAGTAGTAGTTACCAATGGAAAAGCTAATAAGAGAAATATATTTGTCCTAAGTGTCTTATCCATTTCCAATATAGTCCAATACTGAAGCATAGAGTAGAGAACTCATGGTTTAAGGTATGAACCGTGCTTATGCAAGGAGTACCCACACTAATGAAAACAGCAGTTCTTGGAATACCACAGTAAATATTTTTCTAAATCTATAACAAATAAGTACATTTGTTCTTACCATCTGTTTCTACTTGCAGATAATCTGGAATATCTAGAGTAACCAGTTGCCTTCCAGGAACACATTTTTGTTCTTCTGTTACAGTTGTTTTGTTGTCCTCTTTTTTTTTTTCTATTTCAAATTCATTGGTTGAAGAAAATGCATCACACTTTTCAGGTTCCTGATTACTGATCTCAAAAGGGTCATCACATTTTTTAATAGATTTTTCTTGTTCTGAATCACTGCTTGTGCAAGTATCTTGTGCATCATCCTGAGGGTCCTGTGATGGTATCTGCTCTACTGGTTCATTAACCCATTTGAGGAATTTTTCCACCTGGAATTGTCACAAATATGCTACACAGATGCAGTCATAGTAATCAAACCACACATATAACATCTTTCTCACATTTTTGACATTTGAATTGTCCAATGTTTTAAAGAACAATAAAGAATTCTAACAAGAATATTTTAATGACAATTGGACCCTGATTCACTCAGCATAATCCACTGAAGCAATTCTGAGCAATACACACTATGGCCCATTACAGATCTTTAGTATGAGGAAATGGGCATTAGAGTTGCTAAAAATGGCCTACTTATAAGACATTCTTACTATGAAGTAGTTTAATGATACCCTGCTTCTTTTTGGTACATATGGGTATTTTAACAAGATTTGGATAGATTTTTTAAAAAGGAATATAATTTAATTTATACCCATCTAGTTCAATCCATCTCTACCCCATCCTTCTCCCTAGCTATCATTCAGGGATGTAACCCCTGTGGATAAGAGGCCAACAATCACCACCAACTACTGACCAATTCACTACCTTATAGGACAGGCAAATCAGCCTAGATAAAGAAGGAGCAAGAAGAGGCCACAAAGGAGAAGTGGTCTATGCCAAATGAGTAAAACCACTGCCATTTTAACCACTACCTTCCCTGAGGCCTCAATGGAAATAGCTCAGGACTCTGAACCTGTAGCAATCATCCAGGGAAAAAGCCCCTGTGGAGATGTGACCTAAAAACTGCTTTGGCAGGTGCATCAGCCTCTGTTTCCTCAGAAGTAACAGATACTGAAGACCAAAAACAGAAAGTTCTTATCAACAAAGTCTTTGGCACTGCCAAATGGTTTGATATCATGAACAATATGGTTTTATTGTAAAAATGATGATAAAGGTGCATTACCATTTGTTTTGTCACTGCCCTATAAGTCACCAGAGACCTTTCTACCTGACTTGTAACCTCCTACATGTGCTGTCTCTTCTATTAGGATAATAACTCCTTAAGAACGATCAATGTCTCAACTTTTCTACATGTATTTCGAGTACTTACTAAATGCTTTTACATTCATTCATTCATCCTGAAAAGAAACTATGTTAAATGTCTTAACAAGTATCAAAGATAATGGGACAAAATTTGGGTATATTGTATATACCTTATAATTTATGTGTGTACATATTTCCTGATATAATGGAAGCTTCTTAAGGGCAAGGATGATTTTATTTTTGTCTCAATCCAGTTAACCTGGCACAGAGCAGATTAACAAATAATAAATTTCAAGAATGAAATCAGTGATATGGTAGGTTGAATGAATAGTGGTTTCTAAAAACTAATAAAGTCAACGTAAGTTAAACCCTTAATTAAACCTCAAGCTCAGAATTTATTCCTTTTTACGTGACTGACATCACTGACAGTAGGATCTTCCTAACAGTCAAGTCAGATGTGGTTGAAACAAACAAAAAATAATTGGGAACAAAATCCTTGAGGATGTCCTTTGAGGAGAATGCAATGTGGTAAAGTGGAAAAATTATAGTGTCAGAGGGCCTATATTCAAATCTCATCAATTAAAATAACAATATGAATTTTATCCCTGGGAGTTAATGTAACATGACAAACAGAAATAAAGAAGATCTAAATAACTGGAGAGGACATTCTAGGTATATAAATCACAATTTAGTCATACCTTACTCAAAGTTTTACTTTTCCGGGAAGATGGTCTTTCTGATTCTTCAGGAAAGAAGATGTGTTTATTTTTTGTATTTATTTGTCTGCGCATGTCCAGAAATTGTGTTTTATGTTTCACATCTTTCTCTAGGTACTTAACTTTTCGACGACTAAAATTTGAAATTCCACCATATCTGAAAACAAAAATGAAGATGTTAGCTAAGAGTTCGTTAGGAAATGATACAAAGAAACTATAACTATATTTTCCCTAATTGCAAACATTAAAATGTGATATGTTAGCTGAGTCCTTTAAATATTTTCTCATTTGTCCAGAAGCAGCAAGTACTTTAATTTTATTGTTTAAGATAAAACACATAAACACGTTAAAATGCAGACAAGGCTCATTTGTTTCTAATTTTTTAAAGTCTAGTTTATTGATTTTTTAAAAAAGCAAAATTAAATATGCAAGTTGGAATATTAACACATTACCTAATACTAAGCTCAAGGACTAGTCATACCCTTAAAAAAAAAAAAAAAAGGTGTACTCAAAATACCAAAAACTCACAAACAGCAAAATTCTACAGTCCCTTACTGTGAATACATAATTAAACATTTTGCCTTATAGCACTAATTTCCGAATCTGATTTCACAATAACCCAGGTATGGTTATCTTTAAATAATTCAAGTTGTCACAAAATAAGTATAGTAAATTTCCCGTCATCCGAAGTATTTGAGAGTCTGTCTGTCTTTGGTCTTCCCTATCTGAAATGATCAATCCTCTGAAATCCTTGGGTACCAACACACTAATTTTAACACTTAACAAAAGATATTTTACTTATTATTTATTATTTCATGTATCATGCTCCCTGAACATACATTTTAAATTTCTCTAAGACCATAGTACAAAATACTAACTATGCACTCAAGAAATACCTGCTAATAAT
The DNA here is from genome assembly GCF_019393635.1 of Dromiciops gliroides. Lineage (NCBI taxonomy): Eukaryota > Metazoa > Chordata > Mammalia > Microbiotheria > Microbiotheriidae > Dromiciops > Dromiciops gliroides. The sequence continues at coordinate 264,445,252 of NC_057861.1, read as the reverse complement.
TTCAGGTAACCACAACTTATATACTGCACTGATTTGAATGTAGGCTAACATTTCTTACTTGTATGAGTAAAAATCAGTGTTATTATTTGGTATATATTTTTATACTTTTTTTCCTTTCAGAGATATTTTAAGGTTGAGTTATACTCAGACCACATAAGTTTACTATTAAAAAATTAGAATACAGTGCAATATATTTAATATTAATTATATTTTATATTATATTTAATATTCTGAAGTTGGTTAAAGAGCAATTTTAGATTTTGTAGTGTTAAGGTATTTAATCCCTCAAGAGGTTAGTATGATGTTAGAAACAGTATTAGTTCTGACATCAGAGGATGACTTAAGTTAAAAGCCAGTTTCTAAAACTTACAACCTCTGTAACCTTGGGTAAATCATTTACTCTCTGGGGACCTGTTTCCTCAAGTACAAAAGAAGAGGATTGGACTAGACACATTCTGAGATCCCTTCCAGCTCTAGAGCTATCATTTTATGTATAAGAAGTACTGAAATAATCAGTATCCATCATTATGATAAGAGCTAGAATTTACGTTCACAACATGTTTTAGATATCTCATTTGATCTCCACAAAAACCTTGGGGAGATCACCACCATTTTACAGATGAAAAAACCAAGGCCAAATGAAGATAAGTGACTTGCCCAGGATTACATAGCTAATAAGTGCCTGAGGCTGGATTTTAACTCAGTTTTCCTGACTACAAGTCCAGCACTATCTACCATGGCCACTAGCTGAGGAAGCTATATCTTCATTATACAGTAATGTGAACTTTCTGCTCATTTTAATTTCGGTTAAACATTAACATGAAACCAATCAAATAAATAATATAGCATATATAACTATTTAAAATATATAGTGGGCAGCTAGGTGGTGCAGTGCATAAAGCACCAGCCCTGGATTCAAGAGGACCCGAGTTCAAATGTGGCCTCAGACACTTGACACTTACTAGCTGTGTGACCCTGGGCAAGTCACTTAACCCTCATTGCCCCCCTCTCCCCCCCAAAAGAAAATATATAGCAATGTTGTATAAGTATCATGTAAAAAAAAATTCCATCATTTATATTTTTATCTTATATAACTGTTATAACAAAACTAGAAACCACAAAACAATCTCTACAAATAAATACAAAAAAGTGATTGCAAAAGCTTGTTATTTAGTGTTTCATTAAGACAGGAAACCCCTTTGCTTTAGCTTTAAAATGGCAGTGCCATCACCCATTGTATTTAATCTGAGTTTTGTTAATATTGTAATCATTTTCCTTCCTTCTCTGCTTCATTGTGTAATATGAATGAGTCACTGTATTTGAATTCTTCCAAATTTATGACACAATTTATTTCCACTATTTGTGAAGAGCCTAATATTTCATCAGTGTGGGGCAATATGGCAGCAGATTAAAACCTATAAATTAATAGGTATGTTTTAAATAGTTGCTTACATTGAAGATTTTTGTGGACTTATTTTGTTACCTTGATGAAGCTATTTAATATTTCAACTATATTTTGTGGCTGTCACCACTCTTGGGGCTAGAGTATAATTGACATTTTATAAAGCACTCTCAAGTTTGTAGAGCTCTACATATATTATCTTATTTGAGCTTTTCAATAATCATCTGAGGTAAGTACTGTTAGTATCATTACCCTCATTTTACAGATGAGGAGATAGTTCTATTATAAGTGGATCACTTCTGAACCTATTAAGCAACCAGGTTGGGAACTAAACCCAGATATTTCTGATTCCCAAACACTCAGTACACTACCTTATCACACATAATCATCCAGCCAGCTCTTTGCTAATGCTTATCCCTTATTTGTCTTGTTGACATAGCTATTATTTCTATAAATAAAAATAATCTCCATTTTTTACTTTAGCCATATTAGTAGAAAAGCTTCTAGTGTTTCTTATATTGCTAGTTCTTAATTTCAGAAAGATGTCTTGTCATGTTAAATATTGCAAATTTTTGTTCCTACGTCCTTCAGTGTTGAGTGTTGTAAGTAAATCAAATAATTTCATTCCTTTGAACAAATGTCAAACCCTTGCATTCTTGGTAAAAATCCAACAATCTTTTTTGGGTAAAAACCTGTTTACTAGAATTTTATTTAATAATTTTGTTATGAAAATTCTTTAATAATATTGGTTTATAGATCATCCTTATCTCCTAATAAGATTTTGCCAATCTGAGTAGTTTTACTTTTTTATAGATCTTCACCTATCTCAACTCAATTCTGTCTTATGGTTACATAACAACAGTTTTATGTAATTTTATTCCCTCTCACTTTAGTGTTATTAGTTCTTTTTGGTAATTTGGGCCTCCTCTTTCCTCATTTAACAGTTTCAATTATCCTGGTCTTGAAAATTATTTTATTAGTTCAATTTTCTCCTAATTGATTTGATTTTACGTTTGATATTAAATAATTTCCACTTCTTTTCCTCTTTTGTTGCTAAGAGTTTAGGGATATGAATTTACATTGGATCACTGTGTCAATCACATTCCATCAAATTTTGGTATGCTATATTGCTACTATCATTATTAATGATTTTTTAGTCTTTCCACATTTGGTTTTTGTTCATTATTTGCCCACACTGTTTATCATTTTAAGGCTCTATTAAGATATACATGTTTTGATTATATTCATTTATTACTATTTTGTGTTATGACATATCAAGGAAGTATTTTAAGATTTCTGCCTTTCTTCATTACAAAAAATTGAATTCTTTATGTCTTAGAGGTAGAATTTATTTTTTTTTAGGAGAAAAAATATAAACTCTCTAAGGGTCAAATTGATTGTCTTCATGTAGTGCTATCAAGTTTTTTCAACATTCTCTTCAAATTTGTAATTTCGTCCTTGTTTTTTTTTTTGTTCAGTTTCCAGTCTGAATAATAATCAAGTATTATACCAATAACCCCCTACTCAAGTCTTTTTTTCATTTTGGAAAATCTTAATAGAATTTTTAAAAAATTAAACTTTTATTTTAAATACTTAGTTACTATGCCATTTGGTGAATATATATTTAATATTCATAGTTTTGCTGTCTATGGCACTAATGAATATAACATAGTTTACCAGTTTCAATACTATTTTAATTTCAGCTTTATCATAAAATAAGGCAACTCCCTGCACTAAGCTGTAGCAAATAAATTTCACTCCATTCTCTAATTTTAAACCTACAGTTTTATCTATACTTTATACTTCCTATAAGTAACAATGTTAATTATATATTTTTAATCTATTTTGGAACCAGCGTCTTTTTTTTTAGAGGTAAATTAAATCCATTTATATTTAGTGTTATAATTTTTGTTTGGGTTTCTACCCACTGTAATAGTTACATTGTTGTTGTTTTTGTAAACCAGTGTAAGACTAGCAGTGTAGTATACCTTATTTCCTCAAGGATAAATTCTTGACTACATACTTCACTGTCATACTCCCTTCCCTACCCACCCCACCCCCAATAAGATAAATAAAAGCAAAACACCAATTCTGGGATTCTTTTCAAAGCTTTCTTCCTTTTGCTGATTTTTGGTAGGACTGACTGTACTTTAGCAACTGCTCAATCCAGTCCATTATTTAACCTTTAGTACCATTAATTACATAATTATATTTTGCTTTTTTCTTCTGTTCCTCCTAAATGGGAGTTTTCTCACCAAATTCCTAGTCACTAATTCTCAGTGTCCTTAAAAGATGGAACTTCAAATCAACAATAGCCTATCTACACACCTTTCAACATGTAAAAAGAGCCATTATCTTTAAGGATAAGGCAAGTCCGTACCCAGTCCTAATCAGACACATTGGGTGGATTGGTGGTTTCAGTTTAAGGACACTGATAAGTTGAAGGTGCTCCAAAGGAGGGCAGTTAGGATGGAAAAAGAATGTTTTTGCCCCAGAAATATAGGTTGAAGTTGGATGTTTAGCCTGAAAAGGTTATTTTACATTATCTTACTGAGTTTTATCTCTAGCTTTGCTGCCTCTATTTGTAAAGGTCTAAAAATCTTATTGAAGTTATACTACTTGTAAATTTTGTTTAGTTATTCATGTCTTTTTCTGTTTTCTGCAACGTAACTTTTTCCTGAAGATTTAAATTCCTTTCCCCTTTTACTTTTGGGGTGTTTTCTTAGTTATTTGCCATCTTATAGCTGTTCTGAATTCCTAAATGACAACTTGGCATAGAGATGATCATTTCTAATTCACCATTAACTCTATTAGAAGCCAGAACAATGAAAACCCACATACAATTGTCAGTATCAAGACCCTCTTGAATTAATGATTGTCCCCTCTAAGGTCTTCACATCTTTACTTTACTTTAACATATGTACTCTAAAGATTAAGTGAGTCACTTCTGGGGACAAGAAAGGACATTCAGATATTTCTAAACTTATGCAGTAAATGGAATGAACATGATTTTGAGTTAGAAGACCTGGGTTTAGGTCTAAGTTCTAGCTACTTTATTAGCCAAGAAATGAATAGGCAAGTCAGAGTGTCAGTTTCCTTACTACTCAGAAGACCTGGGTTTAGGTCTAAGTTCTAGCTACTTTATTAGCCAAGAAATGAATAGGCAAGTCAGAGTGTCAGTTTCCTTACTACTCAGAGATTAAGATTATACATAAACAACATGTATACATATGTACATACACATACATGTACAGAGTGTCCCAAGACTCTTAGTGCAGTTTAAAATCTTTAAACTAAGACTTTTGGGACACGATACACGTATATGCACATGTAACATACATGCATATATAAACACTAAAGTGCATAAGGTAAGCTCTCAGTATTTTCACTTGTAAAATTTCTCATGGTTACTAATTTTTTAGCTATAGGTTTTTCTATTTTCTCACTCCTTGATAAATGAGTTAATGATCTACAAAAGAATATTGAATGAAAGATCTTTAAAATAAAATCTGCTGTGAATTCTCTTCTAAAATGAAAAAAATCACTCTCAATTTAGTATGGGGAAAGTTGTTGTCATTCAGGTGTTTGGTTATGTCTGATTCTTCAAGACCCTGTGGACCATACTGTCCATGGGGTTTTCTTGGCAAACATACTGGAGTGGTTTGCTATTTCCTTCTCCAGTAGATTAGGGAAAAGAGAGGTTAAGTGACTTGCCCCAAGTCACACAGCTAGTAAGCATCTGAGGTTTGATTTGATTTCAGGCTTCCTGACTCCAGGCTTGGCACTCTATCTACTAAGCCATCTACCTCTACTTTTTACAAATTGGTTACCACTTTTGTCGACTGAAGACATGACAAAATGAGCAAATTGCACCAATCTGTGATTTGGTATGGTGCAGAGAGTAATAGTTTTGGAGTCAGAAGACTCAGGTTTACCTCCTGGTTTAGCCATATACTATTTATATGACCTTAACTTTCCTAGGCTTCCATCCATTTCCTCACTTACTAAATGAAATTGGACTAGAAGGTCTCCTCCAGTTTTGTAGCTATGTTTCTAGAAGCACAAGATAAATGTATAAAAGAAGCAAACGAATGGTCTAAGTAACTAAAATTTGCCTCATATGTACATGCATTTTAACTGACTGCTAAAGAATATAAAGCATGTCAATAATCTAAATGAAATGGTGACACCGTAAGGTATAAAGACAAAAGGAAAAACAGTCCCTACCTTTGAATAGCTTATATTTTACCAGGTAACACAATGCATACATATGTATGTGTGTATGACAATTTCAAGTTGGACTCATAACTAATACTTCATTATCCTAGTAGTGATAACTGTGGTAATGAAGAAAAGCTTCCTGTAGAAATTAGCACATGAACTGAGCCTAGAATTAAGGAGATACTATGCTGCTAGCATGGGAGGACATCCTGTACAAAGGCACAGAGGTAGGAAATGGAATACCAAGTAGGCCAGTTCAACTAAAACAGGATATAAAGAGTAATTTTGTGATGTAAGCATGGAAAAAAACATCCTGATGGCAGACTGTGGGCTCTAGAGGCCAAGTATAGTCTTATCTTTGAGGTACTCCAAACCTTTGTTCACACTCAAGCTATTTATTAAACACTCAAGTATTTATTAAGCACCTACTGTGTGTTAAGCATTAGTGATACAAAGAAAGGTAAAAATCAAAGCTACCTTAGGGAGCTGACAATCTGATGGAGGAGACAACATGTAAATAAGTTAGTACATACAAATTCAAGAATGAGCCAGGAAATAAAGGAGAGGGATGGGGAGAGAGACAGAGTAGAGGGGAGATAATCCGAGAGAGAAAAGCACTAGGAGCTGGGGGGAGATGGAAAACAAACAAACAAACAACAACAACAACAAAAAAAGAAGCAAAAAAACCCCCAAAACATCTCAGAAGGTGGGATTTGAGCTGAGACTTGAAGGAATAGTGTTCACCTTCCATTTAATGCCAGTCTCTCTCTTCCTTCTGTCTATCCAAATCTTATCCATCCTTTAAGGTCCAGGTATTTCTTCACGAGGTCTTTTTTTCCTGAATTCCAATAGTACTTCTTGCTCTTGCTCATTTTGGCACTAATCATATACTACTCAACACTTTTTATTTGTGTATATACTGTCTTCCCAATTTTATTGTTGGTTCCTAGGAGACAGAGATAATGCCTTAGATTTCTTTTGTAGTTCTCTTAGCATCCAGCAGTTATGTCCATAGTGAGTGATTAATTAATGCTTAGTGAACAAATAAATCTGTAGTTCTATAATGAAATTAAATGGAAAAATGGGATATTTATAGTTACAGAAATTTGCCTGTGATATCTGAGAGCTATTCCCACATTTTTGAGATAAGAAGCCTGATATCTTAAAGAGATGAAGTGACTTGGAAAAGTAGAACTAGATTCTCCCTACTCCTATTCACACCTCCACATATGGTTGCCAAACTGACATTCCTAAGGCAAAGATATAAAAGGTATAGGACATTGTCATTCCCCTACTAAAGATGCAGTGACTCGAAAATCTCCTTTGACATTTAAATCCATCTGGATTTAAATCAGCCTACTTTTCCAGGCTGAGAGTATCCCTCTCTCTTTCAGACATTTTACATTCCAGTTATCTGTGTCTTTGCATAGGTCTTAACCAGTGCATAGAATTCATTACCTACTTATCCCATGTCACAAAGTCCATGGAGTTCTTCAAGGCTCAGCTCAAGTACTGCCTTACACAAAGCCTATGATGATCCTAGAAAGTTGCTAAGGTTCAAATGCCTGTGCAAAACTACTCTGAATTTACTTTGTGTTTATATTTTTATACAGATTGTTTCCCTCCGTGGAAAAAAAGCTCCTTGAAGGTAGGGACTGTTTTGTTTTTCACTTTCTATCTGCAATGCCTAGCAGAGCTTGACACATAGAATGTGCTTAATAAATCTTTAATGCACAGCTGAGTGTATTAAGTAGTTTATCATGAACTTAACCAAATAAACTCAGATTTACAACCATGTACACTAAAACACTTTAATCAGATATCTGTTAACAACTTATCAGTTACTACTGCTTTGCATTTCTTTCTACTCTTCTCACTTATCCCTATAGTTGTGTACATATTTTTTGGATAGCTGTAATCTCTTATAACTATATTTGTTTCTTTATAATACAATATGTATTTCCATATTTTTCACGCCATCCTTAAGTGCATTATAATTTACACTGGCAACTTTCAAAGACTATACTATAGATGAGTTGTCAATATGAAGCTAAGGAGGTCAATTACTTCAAATGTCTGACCAAATAAATATTCAGAGCCACAAAATGTTATGAGCTAGAAAGCACCTCTAAAAAAATTATCTAATTTGACTCTCTCAGTCTTACTAAAAGTGATTGCCCAAGGTCACATAGCTGAAAAACTGAGGAGCTCAGACTTGAATCCAAATACTTTGAATCTCAAGTTAAATGCTTTTTTCACCTTATACAATGTATTACACCAATATCTCAGTCTGTCATCTGGTTGATTCCAGTTTTTCACAATTAAGAATAAGATTGTTATTTAAGAACAAGACTACAGCTTTGTTTTCTTTTTTCCTGCTGAGGTCTTCTGCTTTCTAAGAGGCTCTAAGCTCTGACCTTGCTAGTGTAAAAGTGGTCCCCTTTCAGCACAGCTGCTACAGAACCAGAAAAAGGTGCAAGAGTTACTGGCAAAATACTTTAGCAAGAAGCTGCTATCTGGATACAAGATTATGTTAATGTATAAAAGGGTTCACATTCTTATACTGTATTAGTCAAATGGATCTGAGGTCAATATCATTCTTCAGCACACTAATGCCTTTCTTATGATAATTCCTAAGATTTAAAATCCCTAATATTATCATAACAAAGTTACAAAGTTATAAAAGGAAAAGAATTATAACTTGTTTAGGAGAAGGGGGTCTTGGCTCTATTGCAGTTTTCACTAAATGGACTCCTTGTTTAAATCTCCAAGTCTACAATGTAAGAAAATACATTAATATTGACCAATAAAATATGGATAGAAAACTCTAAAACTTAGAATACCAAAATTATGAATAATTACTTTTGTCCTGAGCCATGCTGGAATCCCAAGAGAGAGCCATTGTCATCAAAGTCTGCAACTGGATTTTCATCAATGTCTAGTTCATGGCTACAAATATAAAAAGACAAAGTTTCCATTTTTACTGACAAGCCCCATTATCTCCACAGATCATCATTATTTTAAAGTTTGAAATAAATAAAACACACTAGCAACAACAGCAGAATGTACATAAATCAATATAACTATAGCTTTTCTATAATAATCAACTCTAGTTCAAATAATCAGGAAAAGGAGATGGTTCTCTTATTAGGATTTTACAAATCACTTAAAATAATTATAACTTGGGGGGCAGCTAGGTGGTTCAGTGGATAAAGCACTAGCCCTGGATTCAGGAGGACCCGAGTTTAAATCTGGCCTCAAACACTTGACACTTACTAGCTATGTGACCCTGGGCAAGTCACTTAACCCTCATTGCCCCACAAAAAACAAACAAAAAAAATAATTATAACTGGATATATACAAAGGCTATAGAGGCTATAGTGAGAATACATGGTTCCTTCTTTCACTAGGTTTCACCTAATTTTCTAATGGAAAAGTTACTAAGGAACATTTATAAAACCTCAAAGCAGCTTTGTCTATTTTTATTTTTATAAAAAAGCATTTTAATAACAAAAAAAACCCTATAAATACTATACATATACACCCACATGAAAAGCCAAAGTGGGGTGGGGGGGAATTGACTATAAGCAGTAAAAACTAGTAGAAACAATATTAATCCACTTATCTGAAATTTAGGATCTTGATAACTTCAACCACCTAGAAAGCACTCAAGAAACTTATAGTGTAGAGGTTACTTTGGAGACAGTGTAGTTCAATGGACAGAGCACTGGATTTTGAGTTGGAACTCCTGGGCCTGAATCTCAACTCAGAAACTTACTAGCTGTGTGGTTCTAAGCATGTGAATTTGCCTCTCAGAGCCTCAGTTTCCTCACCTGTAACTTGGGGATTATACTTTCATTTGCTATCTCACAGAGTTTTTGAGATAGAAGTTTTATAAAGCTTAAAATGCTGCACAGGTATAAATTTTTAATGAGACACCAAAACAGATAGCTATGAATATACTTAACTTCCTCTACCAATGAAGGGCATATATTTTCTGCAACTTATAGTCTTAAAGAGTTGAGATCTTGAGATCTTAAAAGACTTGCCAAGGGTTGCACATCCAGTATTTGTCAGATGGGACTTGTGTCACCTTTCTGCCTAAGAAATGTTTATGTAGCCCCAGGTATATAGGTATATAAACCTATAGGTAACATAACCTTTTGCCAAATTTTTTGTAACACCCCCCCGCCCCGCTTTCAACTCCATATGGGGTCACAACCCAGTTTAAGAAGCTTTGCCCTGGACAACAGAACTTAAATATTCAGTGGACACTTCATTATATATACCAGAATAAAATAGATATATGTCCTTGGCCAAATCACAACCTCCCTGAACTTTAGTTCCTTACAGGTAAAATATTCAGATTCAACTAGGTGATTATTTAAGGTTGCTAGAAGCTACATTTCATCTTATGAAATTTATCCAATAATAATTAAAAATATAACACTTCATCTCTAAAATGAGAGAGTACAAAGAAAAGTGAACTTTTTCTAAGGTTCCTTTCAGAATATAAATCCTATCTTTTTACTGACAATATGAGCTCCTTAAAACGGACACTGATTTTTAAAAAAATATTCCCCACCACTAGTAAAGTACCAGGTTCACAATACCATTTATTAAATGCTTTTCTGGTTGACAATTATTATGGAAATATTTTTGGTGAAAAGATTTACCTCCTCTTCAATTTAGCTGGTTTATATTCAGGTGGCTCCTCCTCACTCTCATCTCCACCCTTACTGTTGCTGTATGACACTTCTTTGTTTATACTTGTTCCAGAAGTCTCTTGTGAATCTAGACAGAGACAGTAAGTAGATTTTTCAGCCCTTGTTCTGACAAACATTCAGGTCATTCTCAAATTCAATCTAAATGTTTCAGGGTTTTCTTGCAAGTCACTTAATTTCAGTGCCCCAACTTCCTAAGACTCTAAGTTGCAGAGAAAGTGACCTACACTTGTAGAGTGAATTTCCTCACATGACAGTTCTCTTCTACACTAGTACAATCACAGGTCAAATCCCTATTAACCAAAATAAGAGAGGACACTAGCATGCCAGATGACTAAGGAAGGCAAATGTAATATGAAATACCAGGAAGGAATGAATTATTTATTAGATGCTGTGATCTTTAAAATCTGTTATGACTAAAAATCTAATGTGTGGTCGTGCTTTTAGCACCAGTCTTTAGGCATTAAGCATTTATTAAAGTATATTAGGGGTTAGTAAAGAGAACATGTGGAGTTCAGAAAGTTTAAGAAAAAGCCTATCTCCCTTGGCCTGCTGCCACTACTGAGACCTCCAACTGAAAGAAAGATCCCCTGTTCTCCTCCAGTGGAAGTGACCTGTGGGACTGCAAGAGGTGTGGTCCCCACACACAGTTCCAAGTTAATTGGCTGGTAGCATTGATTGACATGACTTACAGGCGGTTCTATGAATAGATGTAACAGTTCTATGAATAGATGTAACTTCCTGATGCTAGTCACATGCTTTCTTCTCAGGGTGGCGCTGCCCTGGTTCTCACAATGCCTACTATATACCAGGGGCTGTGCCAAGTGTTTTACAAATATCTCATAACAATGCTAAGTGGTGGGTACTATTACTATCTTCCCCATTTTACAAATAAGGAAACTGAGGCACACAGAAGGTAAGTGACTTGTCTATTGTCATCCAGCTATTCAGTGTCTAAGCCTACATTTGAACTTAGGTCAACCTGAGAGTAGGTTCAGTGCCCTAATCCACAGTGCCACGCTGCTACAATATATCTTATATTAAATGAGAAAAGACTGTAAATTTAGATTGAGAGAAATTTATATTACAAATGTTTAGAGAAATGAGGAAGAGGTGCCGACTGTCTAGAATTTCCAGATCTGATCAAATCTTTAAAAAATATCAGGCAGAATCCCCAGAAATATTCAAGTTTATAGTTTATAGCTGGCAGTAGCTTTCAAGTCAAACAAAAACTGTCATTTTATAGATGGGAAATAAGGCTCACAGAAATGCTGTGTCTTGTCCATGGTTACACAAGGAGGATGAAGCAGAAGTGGGATTCGAACACAGGATCTAGCACTGCTGAATGCTGCCTGAGGTCCAGGCAGTCTGGAAACCACAAAAGGGTGAGGTGAGATGAGTTAACATCTCTGGTTTCATTCTGGTCAAAGAGTCAGGGAGCAAATCCTGGCACACCAGATTAGTATTCAAAGGTGCCTAACTAATTTAGCCTTAACACTTAAAGTTAGGTCTCAAGGAATTGATATGTTTTAGAAATTCTCTATTTTCCTGGTGTATCGGCTAAGCATCAGCAATAATGCCAATCTTTATGACAAGAATATCCTTCCTCTCTTCCCCCTACTCATTTCTTCTTATTCTCCCTCCCACTGGGTTTCCTTCATCTTGTCAATTATCATGAACAAAACTCATAGGTGAAGAGGCTGAAAACCTGTTTTTATGATAAATATCTAGAATCAAGAAATTTATCCCAATATAAAATAGTTTACAAGTTGTTTCAGGAGCACGTATTTTGAAATCAATTCTCATTGCTAAGAATTAAGAAGCTACCCTTTTAAGATCTTCCAAGAAGTCTGTCCAATAACAAACAACATTGATCATGAAAGCTATCACTGTATCACTGTTCTGGTCTGAATCATTTTTAGTAACTGGATCATATTTAATATTATATATTGGATTTTAGCATTGTTAATAGGTTACATTGAGAGCTGTGAAAAGGATCTTAGAGGACACCTAGTCCAACTTCCTCATTTCTGTGGCACACAGACATGAAGTGACTTGCCCAAGGTCATGTAATAGGTAACCTGATGAGCTAGGATTTGAACTCAGTTACTCATAATTATTCATTTTAAAATATGAAATATTTCTACTGAGATATTGTGTTTGTGCCCTAAAGTCCTACTTAAATGGCTCCTCCCAGTAAGGAGATGATCCTGGAGGTGATCTCAAAGGTTGTGCCAACTAAGTATAAGTTCTAACAAGTCCTACCAAACTGACAAGATTTAGAGTTGTTACTTAATACCATCTAAGAATCAGGGTAGCCAATTCTGGACAAGTTTATCACTAGAAGTGTGGTCACCATGTGATGATTTTTTTTTTAAACAAAGACTGTCAACTAAAGCATTCAATCACAACACTGGTTAAAGGAGCACAAGTTACTAATGAACTCAAGTATCTTCTGAAATGCTAGAATAGATACTACAGTAATCAGGAAAAAATTACTCTTTGGACAAGTATTATATAAAACATCATGTTTGCTAAGTCACATTCCCAAATATATAACATGTACAGGTTATGGTAATTTGCTGGAAGCTGAATACTGAGGGTTTACTTCTTATAGTAACAGGATAAACAAACAACACATAACTACATCTATTAATTTGTATTTCAACCAACAAATAACTTGTTAAATATTTGTGATATGACTTTTAAAACATTTCCCCCTTCTTTTACCTTTAGTCCCTAGTGGTGGGTAAATGGCTCCAGGAAATCATTCCTCTTTGTGATGACTATATTAATGTACTTATTTATTACTACAGTCTAAGCATTCAAGACATCAGAAGTAGTTCAGGATTATTAAGGCTGTCTGTGGCCCCAGTGGGATGGTCTAGATCATGAGATTTTTTTTTGGACCTATGATTTCACTGTTATAGGGATTTCAGAAGACAATTCCTTCTACCAAAGTAGATCAGATCAAGCCAGCAACTATAATGCAACTCAAAAAGTCATCTGAAAAACTGAGTGACTTGCCTGAAGTGACAAAGCCAATGACAGTCAAAAAATATTTATTAAGCACTTACAAAAATCCAAGGAATTATGCTAAATTCTGTAGATACAAAGAAAACTTAAAAATAAAACAAAACAAGTCTCTGTCTTCAAGGAGCTTCCATTCCAATACGGGAGATAACATGAAAATAATTAGGCATATGTAGGACAGATGGAAAGTATAAGAAAATCAAAAAGGTAGGAAGGTGACAAGTTATAAATGGCAGCAGAGGACTTTTTATTTGATTCTCTTGGTAACCTGGAGCTCCCTAGGCACAAAAGTGACATCGTCAGACCCATGCTTTAGAAAAACCACCTTGGTAACAGAGTGGGGGATACAATGCAAGAAACTTAAGGCAGGGAGGTCAGTTAGACAGCTACCGCAATAGTCCAGGAGAGAGGTGATACAGTAGAAGGGTCTAAAGTACAGTAGAAGTAAATGGAAAGGAGGCATATAAGAGATATTATGAAAGTAGGAAACAAAGAGATTTGGCAATGGACTCAATATGTGGAATGAGTGAGATCAGGAGTCAAAGATGACACCAAGATTTTGGGCCTGGAGGATGACAGTAATATAGGAAGAAGAGAGGGTTTGAAAAAGAAAAAAAAGAGAGAGGGTTTGGAAGGAAAGATTTTAAGTTCTGTTTTGGACACTGTAAGTTTGAGATGACTTCATGGGATAATCAGTTTGAGATGTCCAAAAGGCAGTTGCTGATACAAGACTGGAGATCTGGAAATAAAAACTAGGGAAAAATATATATTTGGAAATAATGTGCATAGAGATGATAATTGATCCAAGAGGTGGTGATGAGATCACAGAGAGATTGTATACAACGAAAAGAAGGGACCAGAATAGAGCATTCATGGACAGAAACAGTGAAGCATCAGTGACATGGATGAAGATGCATTAACTAACCAAAGACTGAAAACAAATAATTAGACAGATAGAAGAACCAAGAGAGCAGTGTCATAAAAACTTAGACAGGAAACTGTATCTAGGAAATGTTCAATGTTATCTGCTACTGTGAGGTCAAGAACGAGGACTGACAAAAGGCTATTAAATTTGGCTGGTAAGAGATTATTGGTAATCTAACCCAGGTCTTTCTGACTTTGAGGACAGGTCTCTGTACTGTGACTCCTGACCACAAAACATAATACTGATAGATGTGAATTCAATAATTCCAGGTTACTGTAAACTGGATCTTCAAAGGGATATCAATATTTCTTTTTTTTTTTTTTGCAGGGCAATGAGGGTTAAGTGACTTGCCCAGGATCACACAGCTAGTAAGTGTTAAGTGTCTGAGGCCAGATTTGAACTCGGGTCCTCTTGAATCCAGGGCCAGTGCTCTATCCATTGTGCCACCTAGCTGCCCTGATATCAATATTTCTTAAAGGTCATGAAAGTAGCAATAAAAAAACCATCACAAACTTTGTTTTCATTTAAGAAAGAATGATAATAAACTGTTACTGGGTAAGATTAGTTACCATTTAAAAATCACATAATGATATTTTCATGGCCAATTCCTGTGCTACATAGGTACATTAACTAATCAATATTAGTTAGCACTAACCTGCTTGGTTGGCACTTCTATTTCTTGACAGATTCCTTTTCTTGGTTGCTCCATCACATGGCTCACATTCATTGGGAAGAGTGTACTCTTGTTCACTGTTAACTTCACCCAGACATTGATAATCACCACAAATTACAGCTGAATTTAAGTTGTCATTCTCTACTTCTACTGAATTCAGACTTATGTTGTTAATTCCATCAAGTATTTCCTCATGATGCCTATCATTTTTACTTTCTTCAGTCACAGAAACTAAGTCCAATAACGATCCCCTTGTAATGCTACTGTCATCTTCCTCATTCATTTCTATTTTAGACACACAATTATCTGTATCATAACTTTGTGGACAATCGAAAGTCCACCCTTGAGCTTCCCAATATTGAAACTGTTCCAAATAATACCAATAAACATGACCATAATGTTGCTCCCATCTTTCCTTTGTCTCAGGAGAATTCCAAGGTTCAGTACACAATATTTCACCTGGGTGTTTTTCTTGCCAGCTCTGCCATAACAATCCTTCTCCATACTCATTCCAATACTTCTGCCATTTCTCTGTAATTTCTAATTTTGGAGGTAATACATTTTCTGTAGATGATTTTCCAGTTTCTACTTCTTTCCCATTTTGAAGTTCACATGTTCTGGTCTCTTCACATTGCTCCAAGACTAAAGATGAATCATCCGACATTAAGTGGTCATCATCTTCATGAATCTCTTTCCATGATTCTTGCAGAATTTCATCTGAGTATTTCTTTTGAGATTTTTTCTTTTTCTTTTTAAATTTAGTTTTTTTATTTCTTGAATTCATGGACACCTAAACAGTGAAAATAACAATTTCATTATAAAATATTAACATTTATTTCTTTTTAGAAATAAATCATAAATAAGAAAGATAGAAACATTATTTCAGCCCTGGAACTCACATTTCATCAGTACCCTCTGCTCCTGGAGATTTCCCTTTGATTGGAGAGTTCCTCTAAGAGGAGACAACTATTTCTCCATTTCCCACCCAGTTGCATTTCTCTGGACTTCTCCATCATGCCCCCATCTCCTGATACCCTAGCTTCCGTTTGTGTGTGGTCTTCCTCCATTAAGTTTTGAGTTTATTTAGCATAGGGACTGTCTTTCGTCTTTTTTTGTCTCCCAAAGGGCTTATTATAGTGCTTGGAACAAAGCAGGCCCTTAATAAACGTTTACTGACTGAGCTAAAAGGACTTGGGAAAAATTCATTAAACTCATACATTTTGTCTCATAGCTTATGAATAGAAGTAAAAGAAAGAAATAATCTAATATTTACCTCAAAATTCTTGTGAGCAGACAGGCCTCCAAATTGAAGGGGTAGTCCCATACTTCTCATAAGTTCAGCTTCTGAATCTAGCTCAATTTCATCTGATCTCAAAGCGCTGCCATTCTCTGATTCTATAGTTCCATGGGAAATATATTCCCTCTCTTCTGTGGCTTGTTCTACAGAGAGAAATTTTTGGGGAAAGTTTATGGTTAAAAAAAAAAATAAACATTTACTTGTGTGCACTTATATGACTACTTTTCAGGTCATATTCCCTGCTTCTGACTTGACCAAATCGCCAACCTGAATTCTGCCTGTAGAATTTTTTTTAAAGCTATGACATTTATCAACTCTATGCCCAGGAGAATATGTGCTTTTATGAATAAATATAGAGAAAACAAGGCCATGATAACATAGTTTAGTGGAAAAAATATAGTTCTATGACTTCGGATACCAGGAGATCTAGGCTTTAATTTTGGCTTTGCCCCTATTGGTATGACTTTGGGGAAGTCACAATCTCTTTGGGCATAAACTTCGTTATATATAAAAATGGGTTTTGGACTAGATTATTTCTAAGGTCACTTAAACTACTCAAATCTCCAGGAATAACTAATTTCTACTTATTACAAAACATATTCCTACATTTTAATGTTATTTAATAAAAATCAATTGATATAATGGTAACATAGTGGACATCAGCAGTTGTAATGACAGTATAAGGATACAATAGACTCTCAAATGTGCTTAATAATGTTAGTTAACATTTATAAAGCCTTTTAAGATTTTCAAAGAGCTTTACATTTATTTTCACAGTTACCAAAGCCCTGTGAGGTAAATGCTATTATTATCTCCATTTTATAGATGAGAAAACTGAAGGTGAGAAAAGTTAAGTAACCTGCTTAGTGTCACAGAGTTGGTAAGTGTCTGAAGAAAGATTCAAACTGAGGGAGGTCTCCTACTTTAAGTTCAATGCTCTCTCCCAATAGGCTGTATAATACATTGTTGACAGTCAACAATTTTTACTTCAAGTTCATATAGTTTAAGTCTAGGCAAATATAATGACACCTCTGAAGCTTGCTAATATTATTGTTTCATTGCACTGAAAGGTCTATGAATGTTATAAAGAAACAAAAATATTATACTAATATGGAAAATTGAGAACTAAATTAAACAGTTTTCAGCAATTGGTGTGCTTCTATATACAGATTAATCTTTGTTACAATAATTCCAGCTGATGGCCCAGTTATTTCAAACAACTCTTAGTGATTTATTCTAGTGGTGTATGTGAAGAATTTTAACTTTTTCACATATATCCTACATAGATGCTGACTGCAATCCCTATTCAAATTATATCACAGATTTATCCATTTTTTAAAAGATCTGATCTACAATTTTATCTGTGTAGGGAATTCCTTGGTTTCCCTGAGAGAGGCATTGGAGGCTGAATGACTTAAGTCTTTGGTTCAACTGAAAAGTTGAACTAAAGTCTTCCTTAGTCCAAAGGCCTCCGACCACTATACCACATTGCCTCACATTTGGCTTACACATACATACTATATATAACACACACACACACACACACACACACACACACACACACACACACACACATATATCTATACATAAGCTTACCTGTATCTATACATTATCTTAGTTAATGAACTAGGAACGTCTTAGAATAGCATCAACATAAAAGGTAGTACTGGCATATTCAACTTTTTACAACCTCACATATGGGCCAATCTGTTCATAATTCATCACCAAAAAACACCTACATATTTGATTTTCAATAGAAAATCTACTCATTTGTTCAGATGTTCATTCCAATTTCCAAAAGGTGTTAATTTTGCTTTACCAAAACCTCCATCTAGTGGCAAAAAAGTATAACTGCAGCCTATATGGTGGCTTTAGAGGGGAAAAAAATAAAAATTCATGTTTCTGGGGCACTTTCTAGGAAAGTCATTATGCAAAGCACTTATTATTTGCAGAAAGAATTGCATATTCACAGAAAAATACAATGGCACATGTTAAAATCATGTGAATCAAAATATTGAATTATAGTTAATTTGCAAAAATTAACTTTATATACCTGTATTACTGGTATCGCCTTTGACATAGAATCCTTTTAATCCTAAGTAGTACAACTTTCGATCCCTGTAAACAAAATGTAGAAAGACACATTAACAACTACTGTACAAAACAAATGAAATTATGAATTCAGAGAAATTCCTTCAGGATTTATTTGGGGCTAAAATTTTACCCATCACACAACACAATTTCCCTTTTAATACCTACAACATTGATTTTGTTCATGCAAAAGCTTTCAACTGAATTTAATCAAAATTATCTGTTTTACTTTGTATGGTTTTCCTTATCCCTTGTTTAAGAATTGTCTCCCCTAGCCATAGTTGGGAAATTTAACTCTATCCATTTTCTACAAATTAAAAAAAAGTATGTGACCTTTATAAAGTCAAATATCAATTTAAAATTAGGTGGAATATATGGTAGAAAGTGCTAGTCTAAATCTTTTCCTCCCTGCCCCCATCTCCAAACTGATTTCCAGTATTCCCAACCTTTCTTCCAAAGTATAAAATCCTCAAGTATTTCATATTCTCATGCTTAATTAACAATGGGTTGCCGAGTTTGAGTGTAACTGAGTCTTGCTTATCAATTTTCCTTCCACTGACCTACTTTGCTATTTTCTGACCAGTAGCAAATGGCAATGGATCATCCATTCTGTAAGGGAAAGAGCAATCAGGGCAGTTTGGCCAGAAAAATGAAGTAACTATGGGAGAGTAATATACAATACACCTGGAAAGATATGATGGAGCCAGATTGTGAACACATCTTAGAGGCAAAAGGGAGCTACTAAAAGCTTTTTGAGCAAGAGAATGAAAGGGTCAGATTTAGGATTATTTCTCTGGCAGTTATATAACACAGAACAGAGAGATTGGAGGGATATAGAATTATCAGGGTACTATTATAATAGTCTAAGTAAGAAGTAATAAAGGCCTTAATTAGGGTGATTGTGCTGTGAGTGGAGAGAAGGAAAGACATTATATCGAGGAGGAAGAATTTAGCAGACTTGGCAATTTTATATGGGGATGTGAGAGTGCTGTATTGAGGAGTTGATGCAGGTTATAAACCTGGATAATTGGAAGAATGGTGATGCTCTACAGAAACAGGAGGCTCAAATGAGTTTAAGAAAAATAAAAAAAGTAAAAAAGATAAACAAAGAAGAACACACAAAAATGATTTAATCGGTAGGAAAATTTAGCAGGAATTTAAAATATACACTGAGGGAAGGGGTAGAGGAAAAAGTCCTAACTATCCTGTAGACATGAATAAATAAGAGTTTTCAAAACTGCTTGAAGTGGTGAAACAAAGATTCAAGTGGAACAAGAACACACAGACAAAACCCAAACATTTACAAAAAAAATCTAAAAAATAGCAGATCGGCTACTCAAGTAAAGAAAAATAACTTGTTTCAGTGCTCCAAATACGATGAAGTCAATCATTAAAATAATTGTACTGAGTTGGAAAAAAGGTGTTAATAAGTTTTTTTAAAATAGTCTTTAGAAAAACTCACTGAATATTAATAGGCAACTTGGGTCTAAATCCTGTCTCTGAGGCAAACTGGCTGTGTAAATCACTTAACCTCTCAGTGGCTCCAGGCACCCTTCAAAGGCCACAAATTGCAAAAGTATTGATCTTTATAGGCAGAAGGAGTTTCCTTACCAGGAAGGTTTCCTACACCAAAGAAATCACAGGTCTGGACAAAATAAAACACTTTAAATGTCTTAAACATTAGCTGAGTATGTTCACTGTCTGACAATCCAGCAAAATAGCTTTAAAAAAAAAACCCGAAACATGGGGCAGCTAGGTTGCGCAGTGGACAGAGCACCAGCCCTGGAGTCAGGAGGACCTGATTTCAAGTCTCAGACACGTAACACTAACTAGCTGTGTAACCCTGGGCAAGTCACTTAACCCCAATTTAGATCTAGAACTAAAGTCCAATGCAATCCTTTGTGTTATACAGATAAGGAACTGATGCTCAAAGACTTGACTAAAGTCTGTTCAAATGGCAAAGACAAAATTTAAACCGACATCATTTTACTCTGAATGCAATCAATCAATAAGCATTTAATAAGTACCTACAAGTGTGGAACACTGTCCTAGGGATACAAAGACAAAAACTGAAAAATACTTGCTGTCAAGAAGAGATTACATTGTACCTCTGTAGACATAAAGACTCAAAAGAAATACAAAGTAGTTAAATAGCTTGCATTTATATAGCACTTTAAGGTTTACATGTTCTCTCATTTGATTCTCACTACTATCCTGTAAAACTAAAGCTATCATCACCCCCAAGTTACAGATGACTGAATGGAGACTGTGAGAGGTTAACATATACAGAATTACAAAGCTGGTTAAATGTCTGAAGCAGGATTTGAGTTGAGCTCTCCCTGACTTTATGCCCCAAGCTCTATCAAGTGCACCACTGTACCAACTAGTTGCCCAGTAAAACACAAGATGGGGAGGGAGGGTTGGAAATCAAAAGGGTTGTTTGAGTCAAGTCTTGAAGGAATTGAAGTATTCTTTTCTTTTTTTGGTGGGACAATGAGGTTTAAGTGACTTGCCCTGGGTCACACAACTAGTAAGTGTCAAGTGTCTGAGATTGCATTTGAACTCAGGTCCTCCTGAATATAGGGCCAGTGCTTTATCCACTTTGCCACCTAGCTGCCCTAAGAAGTGAAGTGTTCTACAAAATGGAGGTAAATAGGGAATAATAGCTGGCATTTATACAGTATCTACATATGTGCCAAGCACTTTACAAATATTATTTTATTTGACCTTCACGACCACCCTGGGAGGTGGGTGCTATTACTATCCCTATTTTACATTTAAGGAAACTGAGGCACACTTGCTTAGGGTTATACAGCTAGTAGGTGTTGGAGGTCAAATTTGAACTTCAGTCTTCCCGACTCCATGGTAAGTGCTCCAATCAAGTTCATCCCCAGATGTTGTAGTAATATATTCTAGTCACAGAGCTGTGAGATGGAGTACCTCATGTGGCTGAACTGTGGAGTGTAATAAGGCTGGAAAATCAAGAAGAGGGCAAGTTGTGAAGAGCTTTAGAAAATGAACTAGAATTTTAATTTTATTCTAGTCAAGAGGGAACCAATAACATTTGATTGAATATAGGAGTAACATGGTCAGATGTGTGCTTAAGGAAAATCAACAACAGAAGGAAGAAACCTGAGGCAGAAAGACCAATTAAGAAGCCTTTTAAAAGTCCGGGAGAGAGATGATGAAGGTAGAAAAGGCAAGATTTGACAATTGATGAAATCTATGGAGTAAGGGAAAGTAGAATCAAGGATAACAATGAGATTATGGAACCTGGCAGCCTAGAAGAATAGTGGTACAAATAGGGAAATACAGAAAAAGAGAGGATTTAGGGAGAAAGACGAGTTCTTGTTTGAAATACATCCAATATATCACATTTTAAGTGTCAATAGGCAGTTGGTGATGCATAACTGGGGCTCAGGACAGACTAAAGCTGCATATGCAGATCTGGGAGTCAGCTACAGAGAGAATAATTAAACCTACAGGAGCCAAGAGATCCTTAATGTACAGATGATGACTTAGCAAAAAATGGGGAAAGATCAGACGGGGAAGAGCACCAGGAATGAGCAGTACCACAAAAACCCACAGAAGAGAGTATCCAAAAGAAGAGCCGATCACTGAGGTTGAATGACAGATGCTACAGAGGGAGGGGTCAAGAAAGATGAGGACCTATATCAAATTTGGTAATTAAAAGATCACTGGAATGTAGCTTAGGAAAAAAAAAAAAGATCATTGGCCACTGTGGAGAGGTTAGCTGAGGTCGGAAGCCAAAGTGTAAAGGGTTGAAGAAAGTCAGAGAGGAGGGATCAAGAAGAGGCAACAAGTACAGACAGTTTTTTCCTAGGAGTCTGGCTGAGAAAGGGTGAACAGATATAGGGCTAGGACTATTACTGGAGAGGTTGAAGAATCTAGTGAAGAGGTTTTTTTTCTTTTTAAAGGGATGAGAGACTTGTTCATGTTTAAGGGCAGTAAGGAAGAAATCAGTAGATAAATAAGAGGATTGGGGAGGTAGGGAGGGAGGAAAGGACAGAAGGGGCCAATCTGTTGGAAAAGATGGGAGGAGGATAGGATGAAGGGTATATGTAGAGGGGTTTGTTTTGGTGAAGAGACATTACCAAGACTGGAATAAAGGAGAAAGTGGGGATAATGTCAAGAGGTTTTGAAATGAAGAAAAGGGAAGTTGAGGGTTGTTCAGTTGGGACTGACTCTTCATGATACTATTTGGGGTTTTCTTGACAAAGATACTGGAATGTGCCACTTCCTTCACCAACTAATTTTACAGATAAGGAAACTGAGGCAAATAGGGTGAAGTGACTTGCCCAGGGTCACAAAGCTAGTAAGTGAGGCCAGATTTGAACTCAGGAAGATGAGTCTTCCTGACTCCAGACCTGGCACTTTGACACCTAGGTGTACCATAGATAAGGGGTGTTTTCAGATAAAGCCCTTAGTTTTCTTAGTAGACTGTCCAAGTCCTCAGTTGAGAGGGTAGGGAGAATGGAAGGTTTGGGAGGCTAGAGAAGAGAAGACAAGGCTTGTAACCACCTCTGTGGGGAATAGATAGAGTTATGGAAGCAAAAGAATTACCTTGCCCTTTAAGTGCCCAGGTAAGGTTAGAAATCCAGCAATTGTTCTATTGTACCAGTTTTTCCCTCCATAAAAATTACTAAATACTTCTTATAATTTTTACTCGATATCTTTTGAGCCTTAACACATCTCTATTTAAAATCACACTAATAATTTTTGAAACCTTCAAGTTGAAAAAACATTTTCTCATTTATAGGCATAACATCACCTCCTCCTTGTTTCTCAGTGCTTAAAAAGCTAAACTACATCTATTTGTGACGTACCAACCACCGGAGCAATTTCATATTGCATTTCCCTTTTCCTAATTTGTGATCTCCTCAACAATGCTAGGGGAAGTTGGCGCAGTGGATAGAGCGCCAGGCCTGGAGTTAGGAAGATCTGAGTTCAAATCCAGCCTCAGAACCTTACTAGCTGCGTGACTCTAGGCAAGTCACTTCACCTGTTTGTCTCTGTTTCCTCACCTATAAAATGACTTGGAGAAAGAAATAGCAACCCCCTCCAGTATCTTTGCCAAGAAAACCCTGAATGGGGCCACGAAGAGTCGGAAAAGACTGAGCAACCGTACTTCTCAGTTCAAAGACATCACCTTTAAGCTGCTATGTTCTAAAGCTCCTGAAGTTAATTTCAGTCAGTCACAGAATATTAAAAAAAAAAAAAGTCCCGGGAAGCAGGTTAGCGAGAACGGGGTTACAAGCGCTGTTTAAGGAAGGCTTAAAGCTGGCTGCGGTCAGAAGAATTCCTCGATGCTTAACATACTGTCGTTCCTTACATCACCTCTCCCCGGTAGCTCTGGCACGACCTCGGGGACCCCTCTGCAGCACCCACTTTTTTTGGCCCAGGAAAAACGTTTCTACTTACTCCACAAACGCCCTGGAGCAGAAGCAGAGGATTTTTAAATCTTCCTCCAGGTCCTCGATGAACAGGACCATTTCCGCCACGAGGCTCCACTTCCCGCACAGCATCTCGCCGCGGTTCCCGCTGGGCTCAGCTTCGGGGACCCTTCCTGGCTCGGGCCCCCGACATGCGTCGGCGGCGGTGAGCCTTCTCTCGCTGCTCGTGCTGGGGCCACCTTCACGAGGGGGGCTGTGTGGGGGGGATTGTGGGAGGGGGGCGTCAGGGCCTCCCGCGCGGGGGTGTGTGTGAGGAGGTCGGGTCGAGCCCTCCTTTGCGGCTCGTGCCGAGGCCTCGGCGCGCGAGCGCTTGGGGGTGAAGGGGTTCCTGTGGGGGAGGGGCAGGCCTCCGGAGGGTCGCTCGGCAGGGAGCTCGCGCACACACCGAAGCGTGAGGAGGACGCAGCCCCGGGGATCGCGGCGGCGGCTGCAGCGAACCCCTGCGCGCGCGCGCCCACCCCCAAACCGGAAGTGGCTCTCCGGCCTGAGGACGCGAGAGCGGGAAGAGGAGGGGACGGTGTTCCACCGAACGCAGTCCAGGTTGGAGACGCAACTCGTGTTCCTAATTAGAGGGCTGGAGAAAACGGCTCGCTTCGCTCTGCAGTTTGCACGGCCGGACAGCCTGAGGTGGGTATCGGATGAATGGGGTGAAGACGAACCGCGTCTTCTTTCATTTCTTTCTTTCTTGATTGGGAAATGTGGAAAGGGGATAGGGCGGGTTCCTTTCTGGGTTTGGTGTCCTCTTCTTCCCTTCCCCCTCCACGGGCCGGGTTGTTTATCCCGGCGGTGGGGGGAGGGCGCTTCCTGTCTCGAGGCCTCCCGCTTCCTGTCTCGAGGGGTCCGGGGCAGCAGAGCCACCAAGCTCATCATATTTGGGCGAGTGTCCTACCGTCTTGGCTTCAGTGTTGGACTGCTCCCCCTTCCAGTCTCTTATTGTCATGGGACGAGAGTCATTGACCAATCTGGGCCACGAATCATCCCGCCCCCACATCAATCAATCAACCAACCAATCAATCAATCAGTCAATCAATCTGTCTCTATTAAGCCCCTATTTTGTGCCAGGGCGGCGCTAAGCACTGGAGATACAAAGAGGCTAAAGAGGCAGTGGTACTTCTTCTCATCCTGCGCTCACCGTAATGAACCAAATCAAGATTCTTGCTTTGTCTTTCTTAAGGAGTATGCAACATAATGTGCATACTAGTCTTCAATTACAACTCTGAAACCAAAATACTTATTACTTAAAAATTATTAAGCACCTACTATGTGCCCTGTGTTAAGCACCAGGGACACAAAAGGAGGCTAAACACCCCCTGACATCAAGGAGCTTACAGTCTGATGGGGGGAGAGAAGGTACAAACAAATATACAAAGCAAGTTATATGTAAGATAAATAGAAGATAATTAACAGAGGGAATGGGAATGGACTAGAATTAAGAGGGTTGGGGGAAGGTTTTCTGTAGGAGGTAAGGTTTTGGTTGGTACTTAAAGGAAACTAGAGAGGTCAATAGGCAGAGCAGAGGAGTTCCTGGAATGGGGGAGAGCCAGAGAATGCTCAGAGCTGAGATATAGATTGTCTTGTTCTTCAATGACATCTCTTATTCCGATTCTTAGAAACTCCTTGTTTTTAATGTGATCGAACTTGTTAATTTCCCCTTCTCAGGATGATTCTCACCGGCTTATTGGTGATACCATACTTACTGTCATATCTTAGGAGCATGTAGTGCTCTATGACTTGCAGCTCTAATGCAACATTTTAAAATTGACATCTGACTCCTGGGGAGTTCTGTGTAAAACTGAACAGTCCAAAAGACAACTAAGGCAATAGAAGAAATAGATTATTAAAGGGTAATTAGAACAGAAATTAAAAAGGATTCATAGGATCATAGATTTAGAGCTTGGAAGGTTCTTAGAATGAATGAATAAAGCACCTAGTAAGTGCTTACTAGGTACAAAGTGGGACAGGTAGGTGGCTCAGTGGATACAGTACTGAACCTGGAGTCAGGGAGACTCATTTTCCTGAGTTCAAATCTGGTCTCAGACACTAGTTGTATGACCTTGGACAAGTCACTTAATCCTGTTTGCCTCAGTTTCCTCATCTCAAAAATGATCTGGAGAAGCAAATGGCAAACCACTCCAGTATCTATGCCAAGAAAACTCAAAAAGGGATTAAGAACAGTCAGACATGACTGAACAATAACAACAATGTACAAAGCAACTGTGGGATACAAATTAACAAGTAAGACAGTCCTGGTTCTCAAGAAGCTCACCTTCTAAAAGGAGAGACAACACATAGGGAAAGTTTCAGCTGTAAGTCAGATGGAAAAGTCTTTTGCAGTAGCAAAGCAGATATTCATGCTTCTTTAATGCCATTTCCACAGATAAAATAACAATTCATCCATTTTACAGTGCCATCATAGGTAGCAGGTCATTAATTCTAATCTGCCTGTACAATTAAAATAAAGCAATTGTAGATATTAAAGAGAAAGCTGAACCTTTTACTTGGGGTTGCTTACTTGATGCTACTTGAGATTCCTGCTTTTGGGGATACACAGAAAGAACTAAAACTAACTTGGGATAATAAGGCTAGAGGAATACTTCCTTTGATATAACTTGGTTATGGAGCAATCTGAATGATCCACATTACCCACCAGAAGTTTGAAAGGCGCTGCCAATAAGGAACAAGTAGAGTACTAATTCTTAAAGGGGAAAATAGTTTTTCTAACATTTATGGCCTTAGAAAAATAGTTTTCATATATGTGAAAATGTTTTATTTTTACTCTTTGAAGTCCAAGTTTTTTTTATATTATAAAAAGATCACTACTTTGTGATGTTTTTCCTTGAAAACTGAACTTTGGTACTAGATTCCCTCTCCACACACAATATTTTTCTCACTTAATTCCCAGATTCTTCTTTTGTCCTCCTTTCTCCTGCTACTTGAAAGGCTTTTCCTTTTCCCATTGTTCTCTTATATTTTATATGTTCTGTCAATGAACAATGAAGCATTGAGTGCAATTTTAACTGGAGTACCTAGGCAGTCCTTTTTTCATTGACTTTCTTTATTCGTGATCTTATTTGGTGCTTTTCCATTTATCTATACATATACAGCACTGCATTCTACATCAGGCTTGTATGATATAATAAGGAATTTGTACCCTGAAGTGAATTGATAGTGAAAGATAAAATTTTATTAAGGATTCTTAGAGCATTTTCTGGAATATCTAGGATGCCATTATGACAATTGGGTTAAGGCAAGAAACATTATATAAGCTCCTTAATGAAATACATAATTACTCAGAGAGAGTGCCCCAGCTATCTATAAACAGGAGAAAACAAGTAGATAAGAAATGCTTGTACTATAATATTTTAATAATATTTATATACTATAATATTTCTTCCATGATCACTTTCCATTATCTTTTCTAGATTGTTCATTTCAAAGAGACAGAACCTTGGATCAAGACACTCCTTGACTGATTTCTGGCAGCTCAACTAACTTTGGTTATGGGAGTGGTTAACATAGAAATTATACATTTATGTCTCCAGAAATTGAGATTAAATTGGAAATGCCTGAAAAATCTTACAAACTTAAGACTTAATTGTCTTTACATGTGTAACGTCACTAATATTTATGATTCCATATTTTTGATGGAAAGAACTGAGTCTTTTTCAGTTTTTAAGATAAGGTACAGAAATGTGGTAGCCTCATTGACTGAGGAATAGAATAATACTAATGAACATTTATATAGTGATTTAAGGTTCACAAAACACTTTTACATGCACAATGCTATTTAATCCTCATAATATTCATGTGAGATAGATAATATTATTAGACCCATATTATAGCTGAAAAAGTTGAGGCTGAGTAGGTAGATAAGTGACCCAGGGTCACAAAACTAAGCGTCAGAGGCAGGACATGAACACTTGTCTTCCTGACTCTAGCACTCTAGCCTCTGTGTCACCTAGTTACCTCCATGTATTAAATCCTCAGATACCATTTTTCATTGATGAAGGGGAATACCAGTTCAATAGGATTCACTTTAAGATTGTAAAGTTAGATTGGTAGGATTAAATAATCTGTCATTTAAATGTCTAACTTCTCAGTTTTTATGTTTTAGGATTGATTTTTCCATTATGATGGAGAGATCTTAGTACAGTTTAAAAGCAGTGCATTTGTAGTTAGAGGCTTTGGCTACACATCTTGCCTCCATCACTTTCTACCTGTGTAACCTTGGGAAAGGCACAACCTCTCTGGGCCTCATTTTTCTCATCTGTAACAGGACAGGGTTGAACTAGATAACCTTTAATGGCCCTTCTAGTCCTAACTGCAGTTTGTGATTCTAAACAGTATTGCAAATACTAATCAGTCATTTATTAAGCATATACTATGTACTAGGCACTGAAAATACAAAGGGAAACATGAAACAGGCCTTGCCTTTAAGGAGCTTGCATTCCACTGGGAGGGGAGCTATGAGTAAGCAGAATACTAAATATAAAATACATGCAATTTAGTTTCCAAGGGGAAGGGCACCCGTAATTATAGATTATAAGGATGGCTCTTATGAAGGAAGTGGCACTGACTGATCTTTGAAGGAAGCTAGGGATTTTAAAAGGTATAGATGAGAAGGAGTGCATTTATAGCATGGAGGACAGCCTATGCAAAGGAACAGACTTAGGAAATGTATGATGAATAGTAAGAAGGCCAGTTTGGCTGGAATGTAGAATATGTGTCTTCTGCAGATTGTCCCCTCCCTCCCTCTCTGTCTCTCTCCTTTTCACTCCCTCCTTCTTCTCCATCCTCCAATCTTCATCCTCTTCATTTCTTTCAGATCCTTCTCTGCTGCCTGCAAATATGTTTTCCCTATACATAAACAAAACAACCCCCCCCCCCAAAAAAAAAATCACCAAAACCCTCACTGGGTCCAACTATCTATTCTCCTTTTCTCAACCAAACTCTATGAATGCTTCCACCTCCTTTCTGATTGCCCTCTTCTAAACCCTATGCCATCTAGCTTCTGACGTCATCACTCAATTGAAACTGATCTCTCTAAAGTTGCCATTGATCTCTTGTCAAATCTAATGACCTGTTCCAGTCTCATCCATTTTGATCTCTACAGCATTTGACTATGTCAGCCCTCTTTTCCTCCTGCATAATCTTTCTTTAGGTTTTCATGACATTAATTTTCCTGATTCTGCTCTCTGTCTGACTGCTTCTTCTCAGGTTCCTTTGTTGGCTCTTCATCTATGTCATGTCCACCAATTGGGAGTGTACCCCAAGATTTTGTCCTGGGTCCTTTTCTGTTGTTTCTTTACGTGCTTTCACTTAGTAGCTTCATTAAGCTCCATAGGTTTAACTATTGTCTTTGTGAAGGTGATACCCATATCTATCTATCCATTTCTAATCTCCCTCCTGAGCTCTAGTCCCGCGTCACCAGCTGCATATTGGACATTTTGAACTGGATGTCCTATAAATACCTCAAACTTAACAGTCAAAGCAAAACTCATCTTTACCTTATAAGCACACCCCTCTTCCAAACTTCCCTGTTACTGTCAAGGGTATCACCATCCTCAGTCTTACTCATCCCACACATCCACTCAGTTTCCATGTCCTGTCATTTCTATCTCCATAACATTTTAGCTGCATACTCCCTTTTCTCTACTCATGTAGCCATTACTTAGTTTAGACTTCCATTGATTCTCTCCTACACTTTTGCACAGTCTCTTAATTGAACTCCTTGTCTTAGGTCTTCTGTTGCTTCATTCCATTCTTTCCATAACCACAAAAGCATTTTCTTAAAGTGCTGGTTCAATAAACTCCAGTGGCTCCCTATGTTGTGAAAATTTCTAAGTCGGATGAAGAAAAAGAAACAGTGAAGTCTCTAAGCCATAGAAAATAGGTTTATTGAGAGAGGGATCCTGTCTCAACATAAAGCCAGTCTCAGGTCTAGGACCTGAAGATCCCCAGCCTAGGGATCTGGGAGTTTTTATACTCCTACAGGGCTTTAAAAGTATTTATACCCTACTATTTTTAGACAAACTCCTCCCAAATATATAACAGATTAAAAAGTACTCATGTACAAAAAAGCAGAGTATGGATATAGCCACATGTCCCAAGTCACTGTTGTAGCCTTGTGTCCTCTTAACCTCCTCCAATCTTGAATGCTGATTGGTCCCTCATTGTCCAGCAGCCAGGAAGTTCTGACCTTATATGGGTTTGTGACAACACCTGTATGTTCTCTTGGCACAGTTGATGTTGGTAACTCTTTCTCTGAAGCTGATTAGCTCCTTCATCTTAGAAGATGCTATTTTCAGTACCTTGTAGTCAACCACAAGGATCAAGAGACTACATTGGCTTAAGCCACTAAAGAAGATTCAGAACACATAAAAAACAAGTGATATAATATCCACACTGACTAGCTTAAGAGACTAAAGAATATTTAATCACCATTTGTCTCATATAATACTGATTATTACCACAGTTAAATCACTGATATTTAAGGAGTGGGGAAAATCTCACTTACACCTATTACCTCAGCAATCAAATAGAAACTAATTTTTTGTAATTTAAATCCCTTTATAGCATAGCCCCTTCCTGTCTTTTCAGTTTTCTAGCACATTACTACTCTCTCCTCCCCTCCTTCCAACTCAGCCATACAGGCCTCTTTACTGTTCTGCACACACAAAGCCCCATCATCCATTTCTGTGGCTTTTCATTGACCATCTCCATGCTTGGAATGAACTCCCTCCTCACTTCCAGGTCTTTGAAGCCTGTATTTCCTTCAATGCTCTGATAAAACACTACTTCTCAAAAATCTTTCATGATTTCCTCAGCTGTTAGTACCCTCCCTCCAAAATTTACTCTGCATTTATTTTGTATATAATTTTTATATGCTTTATGTACATATTATCTTCTCTATAAGCTCCTTCTGGGTAGGCCCCATGTTTCTTTTGTCCCTGTAGTTCCAGCACTTAGAGTCAATAAATATTTATTAAGTCTTAGTTCAATATCTGGGACAAAGTAGGCAATTCATAAGTGCTTGTTAATCTATTGATGATTGTGTGAAGGTGAATAAAATTTAAAAGGCCTGGGAAATTTTGGTTATAGACAGATTATAAAGAGCTTTAAAAATCAAACAGTAGAATTTGGGTTTGTGTTTTACCCTAGAGCTAATGAGGAGCCACTGGAACTTCTTGAGTAGGACAGTGGCATATGCTGTCTTTAACATGGTCTACCATTGGTCCTGCTACTATTAGTTCCTGGTATTGATGAAGAACATAAAACTATTTGATTAATAGTTAGGGAGACTAAATCAATGAGTCTTTCAATTGTAAAAAAAATAAAACTTTCCTCCTGTTTTCTTTTTAGGTACAAGAATCATAAACTGCTATGACTATGAAGAGAGTGACTCATTTAATCAGTTTTACATAGAAGAAAATGATAGAGAAAAATCAAACTTGTTCTGAAGGGCAGGATTCTATGCCCTATATGATTTGTCTGGTTCACATATTGGAAGGCTGGATTGATGTTCAACAATTAGAGGATTATTTGAATTTTATTAACTATCTTCTGTGGGTATTTACTCCACTAATAGTCTTGATACTTCCTTACTTTACCATTTTTCTTCTGTACCTTACTATTATTTTCTTACATATTTACAAGAGGAAGAATGTATTAAAGGAAGCATATTCCCATAATTTATGGGATGGTGCAAGGAAAACTGTAGCAACTGTATGGGATGGACATGCAGCAGTATGGCATGGTAAGCAAGATTACTTCTGTTTTTGTTCATTTTTGTATATTTGTGTTGTACTGAAACTATGTCATCACTGCATTTCAGTGCTTAGAAGAATGCTTATAAATTTGAGAGATGAGATATTTAACTTTATTTGCATGTACTTTGCAAATTTATGTCTCATATGGAACAATTTTCCTTAAGTTATTGCATCCTTTAAAAAAATTAAGCATTTTTTTCAATACAAGCAAGATGAAAAGGCAATACTTTAGATATCAGAATTGCCTAAAGATGAGAAAATTTAGTTGTTATTACTGAAACAGTTTGGAGAATACTTTTGCAATATTCTTTTTACTTTTTTCTGAATAGAATTTTATTTTCCAAAATATATGTAAAAACAAATTTTGACATCAATTTTTTAAAACTTTGTGTTCCAACTTCTCTTCTTCCCTCCCTTCCCACCCCCTACCCACAAGAACTCAAGCAATTCAAAATAAGTTATACATGAGTAGTCATGGAAAACATTCCCACAGTAGCTAGGTTGTGAGAGAAAACAGTCAAAAAACAAAACTTCAGATTAAGGAATTGTCAAAAACAAAAAAATTAAAAAAAAAACTTGTTTCCATCTGTTTTCAGATACTATAAGTTCTTTCTCTGTAGATGGTTTGCAATTTTCATAAGTCCTTCAGAGTTATATTGAATCATTGCCTTCCTGAAAATAACCACATACATCCCAGCAGATCATCTTACACTATTGCTGTTATTTTGTATACAGTACATTTCACTCTGCTTCACTTCATGTAGGTCTTTCCAGGTTTTTCTGATAGTATCCTGTTCATCATAACCTGTATATAGTACCTTAAACTTGACAAAGAATTTTCTTCATATTAGCCCAGCAAAGTAGGTATCATATGTTTTGCCATTGTAATCAATCATCATAACTATTTCCCTCCATCCTATTCCCTTCCAATGATATTTACTCTATTTTCTATGTTCTTTTAACCTATTCCTCCTCAAAAGTGTTTTACTTCTGACTGTCCCCTCCCCTGCTTTTCACTCCTTTTTTTCACCCTTCTCTACTTATCCTCTTCCCCTCCTACTTTCCTGTAGGGTTAAATAGATTACTCCTCCGAATTGGGTGTGAATGATATTCCTTCCTTGAGCCCACTCTGATGAGATTAAGGTCTTTGAGCTAATTATTCTTTTTACTTTTTACTTCATATTTAAAAGAAATTTAACTTTTCCCCTAAGTGTATTTTTTTAATAGGTAGTATGGAATAAAATAGTATACCTTAGTATCGACATTTCAATTACATTCTATTCAAGGCTTGTCCCCATATTCTTCATATGAAGTTTTTTATATTGAGACAAAAATGTTGATGGGTTATGTATTCTTATTTTCAATCAGTAAGTTACTAAAGTCAGGTAATAGTGTAGACTTTCACCTTTAGATTGTTGATTTAGCTTCATTTAAATCATGGGGCTTATCAGTGAATTGTTAATATTCTTGCTTACCTATTTTCACTGCCTATGCTTGGCCAATTGCTCCCTATTGTTTATTGATTTTCTTTGTTATTATTAGCCAGTGTAAAAATTCAGAGAATTGAAAGCTGTGCATAGATATGTAGATATATATTTTAGATATGTATATATGTGTGCATATATATGTGTGTATATATAAAATATTCCCATCCTGTAAACTACAGAATTATTTGCATGTGACAAGACGAACATTGGATAGATGGCGCATAGATTTTGAAATGACATTGCTAGCATATGTGATTTAAACATAAGGTTGCTTATATTTGCACCCAATGAAGTGACTGTCATGACTAGGGATTGACACAATATATCCCAGAAAGTTATGATGTGGATCAGTGTGCTCTGTTGGACATCCAATAGAGGTTTAGTTTTCAAAGCCAAACCCAGTGGTGCTCAATTGATATATACCAAGAAAAAAAAAATTCTTTACTGAAAAGACAAGGGCTACAGCACCTGCAGAAGCAATTGTAAGGTTGCATTTCCACAACATTTGATTCCTTGGATGATGGTTTTTGGAGAAGAGATAGAGGCAGGGCTAATGATCTGAAGGGAGTAAGAGCTACTTTTGTCAGGGCTTTTGGAATTAGAGTCTTGGTTTGTCAGCTTTGGAATTTAAAGGGAGGTATTAGGCAAGATAGTGGCTGTGGTTTGATTTGCCAGACACATACCACCTATCTCTCCCCCAGGATGCCTCGATGTTTCACCTCATAATAGGGAGATGTGTCTAATACCAGAAATTTAAAGCTAATTTAATTGTGTTTTCAAAGTGTAGTCTATTTATTTATGTTTCAGGAGATCACTTTTCTGTAATATTATACTTTCTGTCAGGAGAAGAGTAATGTGATGTATAGTTGCCCATTATTATATATACTGTTGTTGATGGATTATAAAAATTTTAAAAGAAATGTTTTATAAATATATTTTATTAGAATATAAAATGCCTTTTGTCACTTTTTTCACATTGGTTTTTAATGTAATATAAAAAAGAATGACTCCATTATCCACGCATGTTGTATAATAAAATTTAGATTATAATTGATGCTCTTCTAAGAAAGGCCCCAAAGAGCTCTATGTTACGAAAGCCACAAATTAGTTAAAATTCACTGTTGTTCTGTGTTCACCATATCTGCTTTATATAATTTTTTGCTTTGCCTTCCTTAAGTACTATGCAACATAATATGCATACTACATCTTTAATTACAGCTCTGAAACCATACTTATATTATGTCTTTTAAAAAACCACAACACTTGATTTCTATGTAATTGAATAACTTTTTTAAAAGTTTTCCTCATAGGATTATAGATTTAGATTTTGAAAGGACCTTTGAGGCTGTGAAATCTCATTTTACAAATGAGGAAACAGGTACAAAGAAGTTAAGTAATTTGGCCAGTGTCACATAGCTGTTAGTTTCTGAGACAGGACTCAAACTGAGGTATTCCTGATGCCCAAGTAAGTCCATCATTTTAGCCGTTACTCCGCTTAACTGCTACTCAGTTTCTTAATACACAGTTATCTGTTTAATTTGAAAGTTATCAACAGTAGGAAGTTAATAGTATTAGATGTCTTTGATGAAACTTTTTTTTGTGTGTATACATACATACATAATATATGTAAAGCTGGAAAAAATTATTCTTTTCCATTTCAGGATATCTATGAATTAGTTAAAATTATTGCTGCTCTTTATAGGCATAGTATTTATTATATTGAACAAGATTTTTTTAAAAGATATTGAACCTACAAAAAAAGATATTGTACCTAAATAATTAGATTCTATGTGACTTAAACCCCTCATGTTGGGTAACTTGGGACACTTTGATGAGTTAAACCATTTGTATTTTCTTTGGCTAGACAAAACCTTAGTGTCACTATAATAAATGAAGTAATATATTGCTAAACTTTCGGCCTCTGTCTTCACAATGCTAAAGCAACTGGTTTACTTTAGTGGAGGAAAAGTACAATGTTGAGGAAATTGGATATATTCTTATTAATTTAATTGTGGAGTACACTTAAGAGTTCATTTATTCCGGGGGCAGCTAGGTGGTACAGTGGATAGAGCACTGGTTCTGGATTCAGGAGGACCTGAGTTCAAATCCGACATCAAACACTTGACACTTATTAGCTGTGTGACTCTAGGAAAGTCACTTAAGCCTCATTGCCCCGCAAAAAAAAAAAAAAAAAAGTTCATTTATTCCTTCCCTAGATTACTAATTCTTGGTAAGTTCAATACAGTAAAATACACAGCATTAAAAGTATGTTAAATATGTCATCTTTCACTGATAATATGTAAAATACTTCAGGACCTTGTGCCTAATGACCATCTTTATAAGAAACAGTTATCATTTTATATTGTAGTTATATAGAAGGTAGAGGATCTGGGTTGAACCACTAATTTCATCCACTTTGCATGATAAATGCTAAGAGATGATACTATTTGTGCCTGTAATTAAGAAAATGAAACATAATTGTAAACGTTTTTAGCATCAGTCCTCTGAAAGTCCGTTCATTCATTAAATTGTTTATTGTTCATTTACTCTGAGCAAGACACTGATACAAAGTTAAAAAGAAATTATTTCTATCCTCAAAACATTTGTGGTCATGATAGGCATGTTAGTCCACTTAAGCAGACCACATTTTTCTCTTTAAATGAGAGAGTACATGAAAGTGTGGAGTGGACCTTAAGAATTCTACTTAAAGATTCTGGTATGAATTCTGACAGTTATTTTTTTTAACTAAAAAAAAAACAATAACAAATCCTTTCATTCTTAAAGGTTTTCATTGACTTTGTAGGTTCCCACTCTCTATTACCACAATTTGACTTAACAAGACCAAAATGCTGCATCTGAGAGCAGTGAGAAGGCTCCTGGAATCATAGATTCTGAGAGAAGGGATTCTAACAACCAAGTAAATGCTGGTTATCAGTTTTATCTTTGGGATGAGGCAGCCCAGATCTATCAGAGAATTAGTCAGGCAGCTTGGCCCATGGCAGGAAATTTCAGACATAACTGGTAAATGATTTAATAATTCCAAGACTGCAGCATATTTTTAAAACCCAAGTTGTGTGATGTGGTAGAAGTCATAGTGGGTTTGGAGCTTGAAGACCTTGATTTTAGTTTAAGGTCTCTACTTGATCACCTGTGAGACTCAGCATGTCACACCTTCTCTGGGCTTCAAAATTATCCATCCAAAAACTTAAGAGGTTGGACCAGATGATCTCAAAGGCCTCTTCTAGTTTTATATATATAATCCTATGACCTTTTGTACACATATACATAATTTAGAATTTCTTGGACACATAGACTTTTAAAAAAATTTTAAATTTTGAAACTTGGAATAAAAGTAGAGTTATTTCCAAATATGGGGAAAAGGCCTCATATTCCTGGAGGGATCGTGAGTATTTCACAGGTCAGTGAAACAAGGAGTAACTTAGCTCTAATGCTCATACTCCGAGGGGGGGGGGGCATGAGCTCAAAAAACACAAAACCTGTGAAATCCCACAAAAGCACTGAGTACAAAATGAGAACTTTTGTAAAGCTCTTTGCAAACCTTATAACATTGTATTAACTATTAATGAAACCATGTTGATTAAAACTTGATTAGTTATGTAGATTCCTGATGATCACTACTTCCTTTTGTAGATACATATTTGCCTTTAATAATACATTGTAGAATGTATTTTGCTAGGAATAAACACAAACTCTCCACCCCACTCCACAAACTCTACTATTGCAATAATCTCTTATAACAAGTCTTCTTGAATCTACTCTGTTCTTCCATCCATCTTCCACACAGCTGCCAAACTGATAATCCTAAAACACAAATTTGACTGTTAATCCCTGTTCAGATAGCTTCAGTGGCTCCCCTATTGACTATGGCACAAAACTCAAATACTCCTGTTGGACATTTAAGTCTCTTTTCAGTAGTTCCAGCCTGCCTTTCCAAGCTTGAAACATGAAGCCCTTTCATTCATTCTCAGGTTCCCACCAAACTAGAGCTAAACCAAAGGATTTATTATGCATGTAAACAACATTCATAAAATCATAGAGTGCTATGGGTTAGAAAGTACTTCAGTGCTCACTAGTGCAACCCACATCAGGAAAGGCCCCCTCACTCCATTATACCTTATTATTCAGTTTCCTCATCTGTAAAATGGGGATAGGGTTGTTGTAAGAATCAAAGGAGGTAGCATGTAAAGTGTTTAGCAAACTTTTGAAGTGACATATAAATGCAAGCCATTATCCTTGTTGTTGCTATACCTGGAAGGTGATTGTTACAGTCACTGCTTGAAGACCTTCAATGAGGGGAGGAATCCACTACATTTTGAGGCAGTCCTTTGAAACCTTAATTGTTAGGAAGTTTTTCCTTTTTTATCAAACCTGAATTTGCCTCTCTGCAGTGGCCACCCACGTGCCTTTGTATAGACTTTCAATTGCCTGGAATGTGCTTCCTCCTTACCACCCAGCTATGGAGTTGCTAGTTTCCTTTAAGTCTATTCAAGTGCTACATTCTACAAGAGACTACTCCTCAATTGTTTGTATTCACTTTGCATATATTTTGTATTTACATATCTATGGATATGTGGTCCGAATACAATGAAAGCTTACCTAGGACAGAGACCAATTTTGTCTTTTATCCCTAACATCTAGCACAATGGCTGGCACATAGTAGGCACTTTTTGAATGCTTATGGAGTTAAATTATATATTATATATATATATATATATATATTATATATATACCTCCTCTTCTTTCTTTGTATGTAATGGCACATATATAGAGATTCCTGCTCTAAATTTCAAACATTTCAGGTCTGAAAAGCACATTGTTAGGCAAAACAACTTAATGATCTACCTTACCTATTCATTGACCCCATTTCCTCCATTACATTGTCTTAGAAAGCTGAAGAAGACATGGCAAAGTGGCAAAAGTTTATGTCTGATGATGGAAGAGGTTCATAGCAACTATTCTTGTCTACCTGACTCATGCTTTCACACTAACAAAAGAAAAAGTTCAAGGGCTTGCCAGTGGGTATAGGCCCCTTACCAGGAAGTAAGATGGGATTAGTTGAATGATGGAGTGAAACTATAGTTTAGATATAATTTTTTCTTCATTACTTCTCATTTTTTTCTATCTCTGAACTTAGAGGGAACCTCTGTTACCTTTGGCAAGAATCCAAAATGGTAGAATATGTTGTTATTTCTTATCAACTTAAAAGTATCTTCAAGTTACAGTCCTTGAGATTCCAGTAAGTAAAATCATTCTTGTGTTTGGTAGGAAAATCAACTAGACAGTAATTTGAATCAACTGGAGGTCCTCGAAGACTAACAGTGTTATTATGCATTGCAATACTGTTGAAATAAATAGCTTCTTTTGTAGTTATGCCTCATTGTTGACATTGCTTGAAACAATACAATTTGTTCATTTCTGAAGAACACCTTTAAATGTAATAGTTTAGCCATAAAATACTTTCTTTAATGTCCAAATATTTTAATTTTATTTTCCTGGAACTCATAATGACTTGGCAAGTGAGTCAGATATTTGCTGACTAGTGCACTGTCTGAGCTGTTTTAATTTGGCACTTAATCTTCAGGATGAAATTATGTCTGTGTTGATGTTATTTCTTCTGTCCATTTCCCTTTTTTTTTTTTCAATCGTTTAATTCAGGGTTCATTTGTTTGAATGCTTTCCACATCTATTCCTCATTTTTTGTTTGTTTTTAAAACAAATTCTGATCTTAGATCTGAAGAGTCAGTGGCATCACTCTATAAAAACAACTGACAGGAAAACTTCCTCATCAATAACAGGTCTTTTCCTGTCTGATAAAATAAAACCTGTTTCATTCTTTATGATTTTAATTGGTGCTTCCCATGTCTACTGCCTAACTCAAAATGAAGATTTGAAAAAAACCTTTTAACAGACTTTTTCTGCATCAAAGATAGTGAAATACCACACATAGACACTGATATATGGCATTGAAGATAACAAAGACAGGAAAAACAGCCAAATTGGACCAAGTTTATTTAGAGGAGATAGTTCTTGATGGAACACAATTGTAAGGATACTGAGGGACTAATATGCCAGATATCAGAAGGAGGGAAAATAACAAAGGCATGTAAAAAATCTCAGACATTGTTAATGCAGAAAAATGGTAACCAATATATATGAAATCTTTATGAGAATCATCTGTATATAAAGCAAGAGCCTTCTTGATGGAGGTATAGAGAACATGATGGAGGAGTAGAGAATACAGAAGCTTTCAACAAAAATATTTAACAGTGAACCATATCTTTACCATCTCATTTTTAACTGAAAAATACAGATAATATAAGATCTCATTGCTATTTATGTTTGCTGTTTACAGTAATAGCACTTGAATCAGTAGACAAGACTCCATCTTATAAACCTCTTTATAGCAAGGTGACTCCCATCCATATATTAAGATCAATCAGGATTTAGCAGAAATAACTGAAGCATAAAATATGGAAATATATGCTTGCCAAAGGTATTTATTTGCCACATTGTGTTGGAGGAAATCCAGTACAAAGTCCAGGTCAAGGAAAAATTCCCAGCAGATGATGAGGTCCTCCGGTTGCTCCTGTTTTTAGATGAAATTGTACTGATTGCCACAAGTGCCAAAACATTCCAGAATCTCCTAGAAAAGTGTTATAATCACTCAAAAGACTTTGGCCTTTCCATCTACAGAGGAAAGACTAAGTGGATTGCCCAGATTTTAACATACATAAATGGATGAATACTCTATAGAACTTAAACAAAAGTATGTACATCTGGGACAAACAGTACACATGAACAATGATCTAGGTCCCTTGTTGAAAAAGAAGAGAGAGCACTGGATCAATTTCAGGAAATTTCAGAGCTCTTTTACTAACCCCAAGCTTTTTTATGAAAGTAAAAGTCCATTTTTTCTATATTAACGTTTTTACCTGTTAGTGATTATATGTTAGAAAGACCTTGAACAGCAGTGCTTATGAAGAACTAAAGATAAGTATTGCATGGAAGGTAAGGCACATGATGGGTGTGAGCAGACTGCAACACATGAGCAATGACTACCTCCAAAGAAGTACAGTAGTAAAAGGATGTCGTCAAGGATGATGTAAGATGTCATTCCTATTTATTAGGAAAAGAAAATAAGTTGGTGATGAGGCAATAACTAGGAGTGAGAGATGGATATCCTGAGTGCCCCCTTTGGAATCCTTTTGATGTCAGGAGAGATCAAGGCAGGTCTCCAGCATGTTGGGAAGACCTTCCCCTGCCTCCCCCCACCCCAAACACTTCCCATAGTAAACTTGGGAATCCCCCACATTGAGGAGGTCAAAGATCCATCTGAATATTTGAGCACAGACTTGCTGTATAGGCTTTAAATACTTTCTTTTGTATTTAACAAGTTAGATTATGAGTTCCTTGAGTGCAGGGACTCTTTTGCCTCTTTTTAAATTCTCATTGCTTAATGAAGTACCCAGCAAATAGTAGTTACTTAATAACTGTTTATTGATTGATTTCATGTGGATAGTAGGTAATAACAGGGGAGTTGTAAGGCTTAATTGATTTTGGAATATTTTCCCTTTACATCTCAAATCAAGAGTATAAAAGGTTTTTATTAATGAATTTTAGTTGACTTTCTTCCTATAGGTAAGTAATAGGGTTGTTTTAATCACCCTGATGAATGGTATTGTTAAATTCAATTAGCTTTTTTTTTTTCTTTCTAACAGGTTACGAGGTTCATGGGATAGAAAAAATACCAGAAAAAGGACCAGCACTTATTATTTTTTACCATGGGGCCATTCCTATAGATTATTACTACTTTATGGCTAGAATCTTTATCCATACAGGCAGAACCTGCCGCGTAGTAGCTGATCATTTTGTTTTTAAAATCCCAGGTAAACTTTAACTATAACTTTAGAATATTGAGTTTCAGAATGATAATGTTTTCATAATTGGTGAAATTCATGGTGTAATAAAGTTTAATAAGGTCACAATTTAGGTTATTGTTTTGCCTTTTAACATAGACCCAAATGCAACAAGAAGTAAGTTTTGGTAGCATGATAGAGTTTTAAAATTTGTTTTTTCTCTGTAAACACTAAACTTATTTTTTGATAATGAAAATTTTGCTTCCCCTAAACAAACTTTTCCAGATTAATATTGCCACATATAATGTGGTTTTTGCCTTTGTTTGAATTTAATAAATTAGTTTATGTTGAATTGATAGGAATATGTTATTATTATCACTAATTATAACACATTTATATAGTATTTTTATATCATTTTTCAAAAAGAATTTTTAACAACTTTGAACTAGGTAGTTCAAGTATAATTATTCTCATTTTACAGATAAGAAAACAGTCTCAGAGAGTTAAATGAATTTGAATTGCTTACAATCACAGATAGTTGGTGTCCCCTACCTAACAGAACCTATTATGTAGGGGGGAAATGAAAAAAATTAGATAAAGCTGGTCAAATAAAGCATTGCATTTTAAAAATAGAATATTTTGGTTCAGCTACAGTAGGAGTGCTTTTGCTAGCATTCGTAGAATATCCAAAATATGTAGGTTGAGATTGATACAGTTTTGGAATAATCATGCACAACATTATTAGTCAAGTGAATTCGTGTTTTGTTTTATTGAATAGCTTTATATCTCTATATTAGGTTCTTTGCAGAATTTAAAGATGGAAGATTTAAAAAGCCATTCCATTTTTATTAGTCTTATTAGCAGGGGATCCTTTTTACTTGGCAAAATAATAACGTGGTAGTCTATAGATTTGACATTTCTATCAATTTTGTAAAAATGG
The DNA here is from genome assembly GCF_019393635.1 of Dromiciops gliroides. Classification (NCBI taxonomy): domain Eukaryota; kingdom Metazoa; phylum Chordata; class Mammalia; order Microbiotheria; family Microbiotheriidae; genus Dromiciops; species Dromiciops gliroides. Next base: position 264,403,339 of record NC_057861.1, on the reverse strand, counting down.
CTTTTTAAAAGTGTTCATCTTTTAACTACATTTTACAGTTATTTTCCACCAAAGTATTAAATGATAACAGCTGAAATTTCCATAGTGTTTTAAGCTTTGTAAAAGGCTTTAAGTGCTTCATCTCATTTTATCCTTACAACAACTCTCTGAGGCAGTATAGGTAATATATACTAACGTTTTTACCTGTTAGTGATTATATGTTAGAAAGACCTTGAACAGCAGATGAGGATACTGAGGTTCAGGTTAGGAGACATGCCCATGCTCACACAGCTTTTAAAAGTGTCAGAAGCAGCATCTGAATCCAGGAAAGCACAGAAACTTTTCAGGGTATACCCAACCCTCTCAAACTAATTTTGCTTTTTCTCTTCTCAAAGTATCTCGTATTTACTTACCTCTTAACATGATATGTCTCCAGCAGAATGTAAACATCATGTCCAAACTATTTTTAGTTTATCACTTTGTATGATCAGCCTGAGGCAGGTAGGTGGTAAATTGGATAAAGTGGTGGACCTGGAGCCATGAAGGCTCATCTTCCTGAGTTCAAATCTGGCTTAGACACTTACCAGCTGTATGATCCTGGGCAAGTCACTTAACCCTGTTGACCTTAGTTTCTTCATCTGCCAAATGAGCTAGAGAATGAAATGGCAAACTGCTCCAGTATCATTGCCAAGAAAACTCCAAATGTGGTAACAAAAAGTCAGCCACAACTTAAAATGACTGAACCACAACAACAATCATCAGCCTAGCACAGTGTGATTATATTAAGTCCTTTAATAACTGTTGATTGAATTGAAGTTTTTCCTGACTTTCAGTGCTAGCTCCTTTTTCCACTAAACCACACTACCCCTTATCTGTACATAAAGATTTTGTGGACAAAAATGTATCCTAGTAGCGTTGTAATTCCTTACTTAATAACTGTTTTTTTCAGTTAGAGTTTGAACATTTAAAAAAGATACGCATTTCTGAGAAGCTTATCTCTGTTTTTGACATAGCAGACAGCCAGATATTCATTTATAGAATCTTATCTTGTCATAATTAAAGTTTCATTGCTGCTGGTTTGGAAATAACATTAAAACTTAGATTGGGGCAGCTAGGTGGCGCAGTGAATAAAGCACCGGTCCTGGATTCAGGAGTACCTGAGTTCAAATCTGGCCTCAGACACTTAACACTTACTAGCTGTGTGACCCTGGGCAAGTCACTTAACCCCAATTGCCTTACCGAAAAAAACAAAAAAAACCCACAAAAAACTTAGATTGGACCAGTGTTTTTTTCCCTGATGATATTCTATGAAAAAATTATTTCAAAGAATAATCATTTCCTGTTTCATCAAACTGATAGGTTTCCTACTCTTGGACTGAGTAATTGGGTGTATGTATTCATTAAGACAACTTCTCTTTTAATGGTTGTTTAAATAAGTGATTTTGATCATAGTAATGGAAAAATCTGCTGAAGAAGTTTGTTTTATTTTGACCCTGTATTTTTAGAGACAGATTTCCTCATGTAAAATGAGATAATCTTCAGTGCCCTTTCTAATTCTAAAATTTACTTCTAAGTAGCCAAAAAATGTTGAGAATTTTTTATAATCTTAAAATTATAAAAAACCCACACTCTAAACTAATAGGTACAGTGACTAATTAAATGCTGTCATAAACATGTAAATATGCAAGTTGCTAAAAAGGTCATATTTGCAAACATGAATTTTAAAAAGTTTATATTTTAATCTTTTCTGAGTAATTTATAAGTTTTTGAATAGATAAATATGTGCATTTAAATCACTGACATTCTTAGGACAAATAAGAAAAATAGAACTTACACACTTATGAAACAACTGTTTAGTTGTCCCGTATGAGATTGTATATATTTTTAAAATGTATTAGCTTTTAGTTAATCAGGAACTATTAAACACCTACTAAGTATTGGGCACTATCTTGGGTGCTAGGGATACAGTGACCTCCTACACACAGAAAGTGCTGTAATCCTTGCCCTGAAGGGGTTTATCTTCTTTAGGGAAAAAGATACAAATGTGTGTGTATAAAACATATGGAGAATAAATACAAAACATATAAAATAGTTACAGCTCACATCTTTATAATTCTTTAAAGAATACAATATATATGTATATATGTGTATGTATATGTATATATATAAATATAAAAATCTCCTTTGAGCCATTCAGTAACCATGTGATAAGAGCTGTTCTTCCCATTTTACAGATGAGGAAACTGAGGCTGAGGGCATCTAAGTGACTTGATACACAGCTAGTAGGTATCTGAGGCACCATTTGAACTCAGATCTGTCTGATTCCAAGTCTAGCATTCTATTTTTCTGGCCACTTATCTGACTAAATACAGCATAGTTAAGGAAGGGACTAATGCTTAAACTGTGTCTTAAAGGAAGCAAGCAATTTTGTGAGGAAAGTACATTTAAGTCGCAGGATTTGGCCAGTGCAAAGTTAGGAAGTCAGAGGGGAGATAGGTGAGAAAGTACCATTTATTTTAGTGGGCATAAGAAATTTTGCTAGTCTGCACAGTTTCTCCCACTCCTTCCCATTTCCTAGCATTAGGGAAAGTATACTTTTAACAAAAACGAACCCTTTAGGCCAACTATTTTCAGTTTTTTTAGCATGTTTATTTACAAGTCTGTGCTTTTAAGCTTTAACCAGATCTAATTCTTGTGAATGTAGTTACTCTATTAGTACTTGAAAATTTAGAGTTGATACTGGCCAAACTGCCTTGAATCCACCATAAACTGCTAGTGGTTTTAAATATATTATTATCAGCTTTTCTTGGTCTATTTTAGGATGAAATCAGCCTTATCACCTGTCAGTAATGGTAGATTTGTTGTTGCCGCCTGCTAGCACACAAGTCTTTTTGTCCTTTAGATTTGTTTGAGAAAATATACTTTTGAACCTTCAATTTAGGAGCTTGAAAGCTCCAACCAATATATAGTTTATATAAGTCTCAAGAGCTTTGATTAGGTGAAGTTAAAAAAATAATACAAAAAGTTATAGTGAATCTAATTTTACCTTGTTGGGCTTATTTTCTTGAGAGCTGAAATGAAGTACTTCTGATCAAGTTTAATTCTTATGTTTTTACAGGGTTTAGTCTGTTGCTTGATGTATTTTGTGCTCTACATGGACCAAGGGAAAAATGTGTTGAAGTGCTGAAGAGTGGCCATTTGTTAGCTATTTCACCAGGTGGAGTTCGAGAAGCACTTATTAGTGATGAGACCTACAGCATAATTTGGGGTGATCGTAAAGGCTTTGCCCAGGTTGCTATAGATGCAAAAGTGGTGAGTTGTGTTTATAAAATTTATTACTAAAGTGAAATTTTCTTGACTTTAAATAGTTACAATTTTTTTTAGTACAATAATCTAAATATGCAGTTTTTATAAACGTGCTCTGAAAATATTCCTTGAAAGGTGGAAAGATCATTTCTTAAAAACAGTCTAGAAATTTGACCTACCAGTAATAATGTTTTTTACAGTCCTAGATCCAGCCTTTCTCCTCCAGACAGTAAAATTCTTGTTCTTCACTCTGGTTTAGCATGTTCTTTCAATTTGGGGTAGAAAGAGAGAGTGTGTGTGTGTGTGTGTGTGTGTGTGTGTGTGTGTGTGTGTGTGTTTTCATACTATCTGATACAGCGGGTTGTCAGGGTCATCAGTTTCTGGCCAGCCACCAGAAACAAGTAGAGCCTTCTCTCTACCCTTGATCACTACTCATGGTAGTAAATTAGAGCATGTCTGACACTCATATACATCACTATTTATTGTAGACAGTTTAGCATGTACATACTTCAGACATAGTTTTACTTTAGTATTTGACCCAGGGACAATAGTAATAAGTGTATGGCAAAATACACAAAAAAGACAAATTAACAGTGTACCCCTATTCTTTTAAATGCATTTGATTATCTAGTACTCTTTTAAAATATTTATAAATAGATGTAAGAAATCATATTTTATTGTTTAGTTCAGTTGATTTTGGTATAAGGCACACTGATTGGTTTAATAAAAATTCTGCTTTCAGTGACCTCTTAACTCCATAAGCACAGAAATCAAATGATAAACTGACTGTCATAATTTTAACCTGTGAATGATGAACAACTATCTAACATTATTAAGAGGAAGAAATATGAATTGGTGTAATTTTAGGTATTTTTAAAGGTTTCTCAAATGAATTAATAAAATTAATTGTTCCTCTGGTGTTCTGTAGAAGAGAGACTCTATATGCCATTGGTTTTAGCCTTTTGCTTTGCCAATTAACAATATTTTCCTTTGGCCATGTTCTATAGCTTATCCTAAAAATAATTTTTTTTTATTACAGATTTTCCTCATTTGGTATTCCATTAATTGCTTTAATTTCAACTTGTCCAGAATAGAAAGAACTTTTTGTACTTTTAATGTAGTGTTTTTTCCCCTCTAGATTCATATAGTTATAGTATGGTACTTAAGAAGTTAAGGTTTACTTCAATTTAACAAAGAGCTTAACAATCTAATGTCTGCAGGAACACTGTGGTAGGTTCTAGGTAAGAAACAAAATTTGATCTTTTTCACATGGAGTTTACAGTTTGGTAAGTTCAATCTTACTATGGATCAATTAGCTTCATCCTGGTTCTATGACAATAAACTATACCCCCAATCTGGCTACCTATTGCCAATAGGGGTCTTTGGTTATAAGAGAAAACCAGATAAAAATGAATGGAAGTTACATGTAACTCATCACTTCTCTTGGAGAGAAAAAGAACTGAAAGTAGATGTCTTTCCTAATCAATATATATATGTATATGTAAAATACATATACATATATCTATATAATACACATACATATATATTTCACATATATGTATATAACATATATGGTACTAAAAACCATAACACTTATAATAAAATTAAAATCACTTGTCTCTTCTTTCTAGCATTTATGGGTATATAACACCTTAGGGCATCGTTGATTTTGTATTTTAAATGACACCCCTAGTGGCCAGGAAGATTTAGTGTAGTTGATCAAGTGCTTTAATTTGCACTTAGGGAATACATAATTACAAGTTACCACCTTTTTTTATTTTAAGAAAAATTCTATTCACATAATGCATAAAATCCTCTGAATTTAATTTTGTTTGTGATACTCATGAAATATTGAACTTGTTTTTTGTATGTTTTTACATAAATTTGTAAACCCTGAGATGAAAAGCAAAAGGGTAGCAGTATTCTTGGACAGAAATTAATGTCAGTTCATATTAAAAGCAATAAGAAAAGCTAAAAGCCTAACAGCATTTCAGGGGGAAAACCTGCCAATTATTTAAGGTAATTTAACTTTGAAAAAAAGTGTTTTTTTTTTTTACTGGCCAAAAATGATCATGGCAGAGATGGATTTGAATTTGTTTAATAAAGTCATAGGATGCTTTCTAGTTCCCCAACCATAAGTTTGAAGTTTTAAGAGAATTAATTTCTTTAAATAGAAGTATTAATGAAACCTGAAGGAAAGAAACAATGGACAGAAAACTGTTCAATATGGTTTTTTGTTGTTGTTGTTGTTTTGTTTTTTTGTAGGGCAGTGAGGGTTGAGTGACTTGCCCAAGGTCACACAGCTAGTAAGTGTCAAGTGTCTGAGACTGGATTTGAACTCAGGTCCTCCTGAATCCAAGGCCAGTGTTTTATCCACTGTGCCACCTAGCCGCCCACTCAATATGTTTTTTAAAAACAACCATTAATCATCAAGACTGTAGTGAAAGGTTTGGGGAAAAACTTCATTGAATTTCACAAACATTCTGTTATGAGTGAGAAAAAAAATTTCTAAAATAATTGATTCATAAAATCGTTTTGCTGGTTTGGATTAGCATCTTGCCATAAAGGGATACTAAAAAAAAATTATAAAGACATTATTTTGCTAATTCTCACAATACTGAAAGGTGTAGGTAGGTGACAAATGTAATTATGCTTAGGTTACAGATGAGAAAACGCAGGCACAGAGAGATGAAGGGATCTGGTCACACAGCAAGGCAGGTAGGTGCAGAAGCAGAGAAGAAAATAGAATTCAGGACTCCATACACCTGGTATCTATGACAATGTCTGACTGCATAACACAGTGAGTCTCCTGATCTCTAGTTTAAAGGGCTTTTCTAGATAACTGAGTGAACTCTCCTTAACACATGTCTATCATTACAAATTTCATGGATGTCTTTTCTTCAATATGCCTTCTTAATCATGAATTATGTCAATCAGAGAAGTTGAGGATTAACTAGATTTATAGTGTGAAGTAATGACTACATTTTGGTAAATGAAGTTTCCAGATTGGGCGATTCTAAATTCAGAGCATATTCATTGAAAACAATTCTAGGCTTAGGTGATAGACTTTTTGATATGATATGGATCTTCCCTACCTGGAAATTCCTTGATGGGAAATTTTGTTATTTTGGGAAAGCTTAAGAAGACTTTGTGTTTGAATGTAAAAGACTTATTCTAACCAGAATAATTCAATTGAAAATTAAGAGACTTATATTTCAGATGTTTGAGTATATAATCAGGATTAAATCCTTTGCCTGTCATTAGACCGCTTTATTTCTAGACAGCATCCCAATCAAGAAATGTATATTTGAAATTCATGATGGTGTTAAAGCAAGTTGTTGAAACTAATTTTTTATGACTTTAATGTTCCAAACAAGAATACAAACCTAGAAATCTTTTGCAAATTAATTAAGAAGGCAAGGGATTTGTTTTCAAGCTAGTTGACTCAAGAAACATCCAATGCCCTCAGTTAGCAAGTAGAGTGATAGAGTCCATTGACTAGCCCTTCAGGTTTACCCTGACCTTTGGATGTTAACCTAACAGGTTTGATTTGAAGACATATGGCTGAAACATTCTATATCTTGTTGGACTTAATAAGTGTATCACTCCAAAGGATAATTTTGCCCCTACTCTAAAAAACAAAACATGATTTTGGGTTTTATCAATGATTATTAGTGTTTTAGAACAATTATTCAGTTGCCTCTAAAAGACTCTAAAAGAAAGAATTCAGCTATTCAGTCATGTGGGGATAATATATGAAGTCAATAATTCACCACGAATTTTTACTTGTAATTATCCTTTTTGATGATTAATTAACATATTTCTTGGCTTCCCCAACCCAGTCATTTTACGTTTAGGATATGCAAAGTAATTTTAATAACAGTCTAGCTGTTATCCTTATCTTGATTTCTTTTTAAATGCCACATTGCCCCCTCCCCCTTAATTAAAAGACCACTTTTAGCTTGTTACTTTCCTTTTTAAAAAAGTCTATGTACAGCATGTGTCCTATTTGTCTAGAAAGGAAAATCATCTACAAACAAAATTATAGAATGTGTTCTAAAGGTGATTGTATTGAGTTCAGATAACTGTATTTACTATACAAGAGATAACACAATAGCAATAGTGTGGAACCTGCTTCAAAATCATTAAGAAGTCCTGTAACTGATATGTACTCTAGAGAAAGATAACCTTTGCTGACTTATTAACATTTCTCATCCAATTTTTCTTCGTATTTTATGCTTAGAGTCACTACTAATTAATGAGATAATCCATCTATCACTTTAAATTTTTTATATTTCATTAACATACCAAACTATGCATATGTGGAAAAATAACAATCATAAATCAGTGAGCAAGAATTGTCTAAAACTATAGAGATAGAATGAATACGTCAATGGTATTTTTTTCCTTTTCTAAATGTTTTATTGCTATTTGACTTGTATATGTTATTTATATTAGGCAGTTTAGGTTTAATAATCCTAAACAAAGAAAAGTCTTACTTATTTCCATAAATTTGATAGATCTTTTCAAGTCCTGTTGTCTCTGAGATTTATTCACGATGTGGAGGTTACTTTTGCCAAAGTATGACTTGTAATCATTCTGTGGAGCATATGGGGTTTTGTTTTTCTTTCGGTCTCCCATTTTAGCCAATTTAATTTGCCACTTTCATTGATTATGATAAGACTAATGAATTGATATTCTGAATTTCAAAAGCAGTTGCAGGTAGCCAAGCTATTAGAACAAATTTTGTTTCTTGCCACTAGAGGGTAATATTTCCAATTTAGACTTTTGTTAGTTGACTGAATTTGTCTTGTGGAGGTATGTTGTGTGATATCTTGTGAGAGATCATTTTTTTGTGATCACAAAATAAATGCTCCAAACCTTAATGATAATTACAATTCAGTAACATTCATTAAACAATTTTAGCATATTTATTATTTATTGATATTTCTTATTTTCCTTTAGCCCATCATTCCTATGTTTACACAAAATATTCGAGAAGGATTTAGATCACTTGGAGGAACAAGTAAGACGTACATCATATTAATTTTCTCAGTTGAATATTTTAAAAGGTATCTTTTGCATTTGCAAATTGTTTCACAAACACTGCAGAATTTTTACGTTGTATAATAATTGCTTTGCATTTAAATACTAACTGGTGATAGCAACTTTTCTTGAGTTTCTAGATTTGGCTAGTGTCATACTACACATATTGAGGCATGTCTTGAAAATCTTGTCTTTAATTTCTCTTTGTTGCTGAGACTTAGGAAAAAAAATATATGTGAGCATATGTATGTGTATATGTGTACATGTTTTATAAATGCAGCTCTGTCTTTGTATTTCTAGCTTTCTGTCTGTCTATCTGTGTAGCTATCTATCATGTAATTTGTCATTTCAGCCTAATTGTAAGAGAATTCCAGTTTTCAAAAAAGAGCTATGGGTTACTATTGATTTCATATCTAGCAATTAAGAAAGTTGTTATATGCTTCCATTTATCTGGGAAATTTAGGAAGGTGTTTTTTAAACACTCTTTGCTTACTTACATGATGTCTATTTACTTTAAAACAGGGTTATTCAGATGGCTTTATGAAAAATTCCGGTATCCATTTGCCCCAATTTATGGAGGTTTTCCAGTCAAATTACGCACATATTTAGGTGATCCCATTCCATATGATCCAATGGTGACAGCAGAAGAACTAGCTGAGAAGGTAATTTACTTTTTAGTTTTAAAATTTCAGAATTCATATTCTCTGTCTCATATTTTATATTGCTTATGTAAAAGGAAGATGTCATAGTTTGTCCCTTCCCATTCTAGAATAATGACATATACAATACAAAAAGAAATCCATATCATTAAACTACTTGCAAAAAAAAAAAAACTACAGGGGTTAACTTGAGTTTGTTAGTTTTAGATAAGACATTTGAAGGAAGTGGTTTCACTAAATAATGTTAGGACAGTGGCCCAGTTTGAGAAACTCTTCCTTAGTTTAGTTCTTCAACAACAACAACAAAAGCTCTAATTGTCTGTGATTTACCAAAATCTTTTCTAGGCACTGTGGGACTACAGAGACAAAATGAAATGGCCCCTGATCTTGGGAGCTTATGCTGAGGGGAGAGACTGCACACAAATAATTAGACTAAGAAATGATGAGCTCTTAACTTGAGGGTCAGGGAATATTTGTAAAGGATATAACATCCAAGCTGAGCCTAAAGGAGGATAAAGGAGTCTGAAAAGTAAAGATGAGGAAGGGCATTTTAGACATGGGATATGGTTTGTGTGAATGCTTGAAGGTAAGATGGTGTGTCATGTTAGGGGAAGAGCTAGTAGTCCAGTGTTGCTGGAATATAGAGTTTATGAAGGGTATGGTATAAAAAAAGGATTTTAGATTTAGGGCTAGAGGGAGCCTTCCTTCCACCCTCACCAGCACCCCCACCACTACCTCCACTGCCACTGCCACCACCACCCCCACCACCCAGATTCCTAGCTTTGGCCAAATGCCAAAAGCTGCAGTGAGTCCAAGGATAATGACTGGAAGGCAGTTGGAATTAGCATGCTAAAAAATCTTTGGTAACTTCTGAAGGAGTAGTTTTGATAGAATGAGAATCAAAAAGCAGATTGTAAGGGGAAAAAATGGAGTGGTAAGGAAGTGGAAACCCTAAATGGAGAAGATTATTTCTATGAGTTTGAAGTAGATTTGTCAGTGAATTTATCCCATAGAAAGCCCACTTGTCCTTTCTCCTGGAAACCTTCCCCACCTCCTTCACCCCTTGGTAAGACCACCCTTTCAGGCAGCTTGTGTATTCATTGAAACATACTTAGGGCTTATTTTTCTTACCCCAAGAAACACTTATTTGTTTATATCAAGATTTATGAGATGTTCCTCAAAGAAATGTATCTTCTTTGCATCTTCCCATCATGAGTCATTTGACTAGAATTCTTGTGTTTTAATACAACACTTTTCCATAGTGAACCAGGTTCTCTAGATTCCAAGAAACAAGAGCGCTGATGGAGAAACATTTCTTCTTGAATGCCATGAGGCCATGGGTCATATTGGACTGGGCTGAATGATAAGGCCTCGGGAACATAATTTAGACCTCTGAAATGTGAGAGCAGTACAGTTGTACAATTGGTAGATAGCTTTTTAATGCTGTGATTTGTTGTACCTATATTATTTATGAATTTATTTTCCCTGTTAAAAAAAAAAAAGGCAAACCACCACTACCAGCTACACCAGCTATTTCTCAGCTGTGAAGAGGAATCTGGAGGGGTGATGAATATTCCAGAAATTTGGAGTATTTTGATGTTACTGCAGATTAGTACGGAGTTGTTCAGAACATTGGAATTTTGAGCAAGCAGAGTGGCAGCTTACTTGTCAAACTAGATGAGTGGGTCAAGAAAAGCTAGGAGACACAGTGGAGAGAGTCCCAAACGTGGAATCAGATCGAGCTTTGTTGTAATCCTACCTCTGACATGTAATTGGCTAAGTGACCATGGGAAAACTACTTACTTCTCTGAGTCTCAGTTTCCTCAAAATAACACCAGTTATACTCCGTGGGGGAATCAGGCTCAAATGAAATTTTGGAGATAAAACACTTGACAAATGTAGCATCTCATTTATATATCCGTTATTGCTATCATTCTCAGTCATAGGATCATAGATTTAAAGTTTGAGGTTACTTCATTTAGTATAATGCCATTATTTTGTAGTTATAGAATCTGTAACCTCAATCTGTAACATTCAATGATTTGTTTGGGTTCACTGAGGTGGTAAATGGCAGAGCCAGAATTCAAAACCAAGGTTCTCTGACACATCAAATCCAGTGTTCTTTCCACTGTACTACACTGCTAATACCAGTGATTTTAGATTCCTTGGCTAGTCAAGGCAGTAATGGGCTAGTATTGTCACATATGTTAAGAAGCTTTTTCTTTTGACAGTATCTTCTCCAAATAGACCTTTATCGAAGTATAGCATATTACTATCCTCTAACAAACATATCCTCCCTTGGGATGTTAATGAAGTCTCTCTTGAGCTCTTTTGAGTCTGAGATAGTAATAAATACCTAAAACATATAGTCAAGGCAAATCATACTGTAAAATTATTTTCAGTTTAATTTAATTCAGCAAGGATTTTTTAACTGCCTATTTTGTGCAAAAGCATGGAGTTGACAGTCAAGAGACCTGAGTTCTTTTTCTGCCTTTGCCACTTAACAAGTATATGATCTTGAACAAATCACTGCTCTAGATTTGTTTCATTATCTGTAAAAGGGAAATATGCTAGGTGATGACTGCTAAATGTCTCTTATCTCTAAAATTCTTTCTTAATCATTGAAAAAAGTTTTAACATTAAAAATCTTTTTGTGAGAAATATAAAGTTGTTTCTCATATATTAAAATTTATACATAAAATTAAATTTAATTAATTCAGATATAGATGAAGCCCATCTGAATTAATAAAATGTCTGAATTCTAAATTACAGTATATTGTTAGTGATAAAATCTTCCACTGATTCCTACACTGACACCTCATCTTGGCATGGAAGTTCCCTTAAGTTTTTGAATGCTATTAAAACAGAGAACAAACTCCAGCATATCCTACCAAGCTAGAAGGGGGAAGCTAGGTGGTGCAGTGGATAGAGCACCAGCCCTGGAGTCAGGAGGACCTGAGTTCAAATCTGGCATCAGACAGTGGACACTTACTAGCTGTGTCATCCGGGACATGTCACTGAACACCTCAAACATCTGGAGCCATTTCTAGTTATCCTGATGTGTACCGTGCCACTGGATCCAGTTGGCTCAGGAGAGAGTGCGGCTGGTAACTTTACACAGCCCTCCCTCACTTAAATCCAGTTCACTGCAAGTCATGATACCACCTCCCAATGTCATAGCCCTCTTCAAGAACAAACAACAAACAACAACCACAACAACCAAGCTAGAAGTACGCAAATGTATTGTTAGTATATGGCCCATCTGGTATATGTGTTTATCATCTAAGAACCAGCCCAACTAAATTCAGAGAGGCCTGCTCCCAGAAGGTTTGCTGATAGATGATGAACTTTTTTGGCCATAGCACCTCATAAATACTATCTATAGGGTGGCTAGGTGGCGAAGTGGATAGAGCACCAGCCCTGGAGTCAGGAGTACCCGAGTTCAAATCCGGCCTCAGACACTTAACACGTACTAGCTGTGTGACCCTGGGCAAGTCACTTAACCCCAATTGCCTCACTAAAAAAAAAAAAAATACTATCTATAAAGGTGTAGAAGAGTTGTGATCACAGCGCTAAAATATTGCCACAATAATGATGACATTTAAAGCTTTTTTTTTTTTTTTTTTTTTTTTTTTTTTTTTTTTTTTTTTTTTTTTTTTTTTTTTTTAAGTGAGGCAATTGGGGTTAAGTGACTTGCCCAGGGTCACACAGCTAGTAAGTGTTAAGTGTCTGAGGCCGGATTTGAACTCAGGTACTCCTGACTCCAGGGCCGGTGCTCTATCCACTGTGCCACCTAGCTGCCCCTAAAGCTTTTTAACATAGGAAAAAAGTTGAAGTATAGTTTTACTTTTATAAAAACATACAATGAGGAGAAATAAGCTATCAAAGTGTTACCTAATAAGTATTCTGATGTGACTTGTTCAAGAAGATGAAATCATCAATTTTTTGTTTTTTAATAGATGTTACTAAAGTTGGAATGTGCTTGAAAATAGTTTGCTTAAATAGTTTATGTTTTTCCTTCATTATTTGCTTATACTGTTTCTTTAATAAATCTTTGTTTCTAAGTTACACAAAAATAAAGTAGTGATCTAGGCTTGAGCTTAGCTATTAAAATGTCAAATAATTACAGTCCAAAGTAATAAAGCTTTCCTACAGAGATGAAACCAGAAAAAAATGGGTGGTTATCTAGGGAGGCTTATGGCCGAGAAACAAAAGAGTATATATAATATGAGATGAATCTACAAAAGTTTTGTTGGGATACAATTGTAAAAAGCCTTTGGAATCAAGCCAGAAAACTTGTACTTGATTAACTAGGCTACAGGAAAACACCGGAAAGACTTTAGCCTTAGAGCATTCAGAAGATAAATCTGGCAGTAGCATGAAGAATGGTAGAGTTCATGAAAACTTGGAGTACGGTGGTTATAGTGGTAATAGTGGGAAGGGAGAGGAGAGAAAAGGAATGAAAGTTTTTGCCAAAGACGAATGAGAGGATTCTGTATTGGAGCATCTCTCACTTTCTTCTAACCTCATTTTAGCTTTCATTACTTTTATAGTGGCTTCTGTTAGTTCTCCTTGCTTCCATTCTTTCACTCTTCAATTCCTCTAGCATCTTGTTATCAAATCATCATTATCATCATTACTCTTTTACATTTCTCATTAGTTCTATCTATAAGAAAGACTGGAGAGGAAATCAAGCAGGGGTAAAAAGACATAACAGAATTTTTTATACATTAGTAGTCCAGATATTTGGAAACAAAACATTGCCCCAAAGTGATGTTAGAGTCCATGTGCAGACTCATTATATCAGAAGATATCTTAGGACTATGTATATAGATTTGGGAGTCATCTGTTTGGAAATGGAAGTTAAAGGCAAAGAAGTAAAAATGATTGTTGGGGAGAGGATAGGGCCCAGTAAATGGAACAAGAGTGGAGTTTTTAGGGATATGAGGAGGCCTCTGAGAGTGAGAAAGCAAGTAAGAATCAAGTGGATTTGTGGAGTGTAGGCAATTTTGTTCAAGTTTATCAGTAAAGGGGAGGAGAGAGATGTTATCTAGCTACTATTCCATCTCTATTCTCACCTCAACATGTTCCTGTTTTTTTTTTTTTTTCATCTCAGCAAGCTAAAGTGGCACAATGACCAGAGGTCTGGGCCTGGAGTCAGGAAGACCCAAGTTTAAATATGACCTCAGACACTTACTAGGAAAATCACCTCTTTCTGTCTTAATTTCCTCATCTCTCAAATAGGGATGATAATGGCATCTACTTTCTAAAGTTGCTAGGAAGAAAAAAATGAGATAGTGTTTATAAGGCACTTTGTCAGCCTTAAAATGCAATCTGAATGCTAGTGAGTTAATTAACTAGCTGTAGTAGTAAGTAGCAGTAGTTGTAGTAATAGTAGAAGTAATCATTGTTAAAATTTCTAGTAGTAGTAGATATCTCTCAAAGTATTTCCTTCTCTGTGATTGTCCCTGATTTTCCACCCATCCCCTCTTACCCTTAAAATTGGGCATCCCCTGGGGGTCTCTCCTAAGGCACATGTCACTCCATTGCTCTAAAACCTGCAAAGTATCCCTTTTGGGGGCCAGTTGCACATAATATATGCTTAATCAATTCTTGTTAAATTGGATTTAAAAAAAGTGTGTTTCAAGTTTTAAAAGGCGAGTGCTTTCATTAGCTCCCAGAAAATGTTGATCTATGCTGAATAAAGTTGAACATCAGATGCTCATTTTAATACTAATGAACTATTGGATTATATTTTAGATATATTGAGTTTGTGCCATGCATGTTTTTTATGAATATCATTAATTTAATATGAAGCAAATGGTTTTGGAAGACAATCTGTTATCTTGTCATGTGGGTCATATATCCTAATTCACTCTTCCACCACCATAATTTAATTAAGGCATATCACTCTTAAAATTTCCATTAACCTGTCTAGAATTAGAGATAATAAAGCAAAATATGTCAAGTCATTCTTTTATTTTGTAGTAAGATAAGATTTCCATCTCAGTGTTGTATCTATAGAGATAATTATTTAGAGAGTGATATTAACATAAAATGCACTGGATCTATTCATAGTTCAAAGTGACATATTTTTTCTTTTCGTTTACCCACTAGAAACTTCCCTATCACTTTGTGTTTCAGGTTAATTTTTTTAAAACTATCTTTGTAAAAACTTTTAAAAGAAAACGATTTTTGTGGATTTTCTTATGAAGGCAAATATATGGTGTATATAAGAATAACTGCTTTTATTTTCTCAATAGACAAAGAATGCAGTTCAAGAGCTGATAGATAGACACCAAAGAATACCAGGAAACATCATGAGTGCTCTGTTGGAACGTTTTCAGAAAAAACAAGAGGTCAACTAGACTTTAAAAAATATATTTATATATGTTTGAATCCATCACATTATGTTCTAAATTTTTAAGTTGCTGTAGTTTTTGTTTTAAAAATCATGTTAAAATGCCTTTTCACAAAACCTATTTGTTAAAAATTGCATTGTTTTAATTTTATTTTTGCATTGAGTAGTGTCAAATTCATACTGTAAGCAACTTATCAGATGCCCAGTAATTCAGAACATGATAATACTGTTTTATTTGTAAATTCTTAATAAGGAATTGAAAAATACATAGATTAAAATTATTTCTGAATAATATTGAATTTGATGAAATGAACATTCCTAAGTTATGTGTATAATTTCCACATTTTTATTGCACTGAATTAATTTTGAGAAGCAGTAAGGCCTCTTGGTCTAAATACAGGTAGTGAAGTTATAGACATATTCTATTTCTTTAGCTTCCACTGATTCACTATGTGACTTTGGACAAGTTCTTAATTTTTCAGTGCCTCAGTTTTTCCATTTTTAATATGGGCATTATACTTTTTATATATAAGGATGTAGTGAGGAATAATTCTTCTGAAGTGCTGTATTTGTGTTTTGTAATTACTATAGAACATAAATTAACTTAGTTACTCCTATATCTTTATTTAACAGAAGCTAATCCTTAGTTTCATCATAA
This sequence comes from Dromiciops gliroides, assembly GCF_019393635.1. Classification (NCBI taxonomy): domain Eukaryota; kingdom Metazoa; phylum Chordata; class Mammalia; order Microbiotheria; family Microbiotheriidae; genus Dromiciops; species Dromiciops gliroides. The sequence continues at coordinate 264,387,330 of NC_057861.1, read as the reverse complement.
ATATTAAAATTATTTCTCTAGGCATGAAGTCCAAGTTGCCAATCAGAAACTTTTCTTTAAATAGATGAAGAAGAAACTATGAAATCTAAGATTTTAGATTTTTCTAAATATTACCTTTTAGTATTTATTCTATTATTTTTAAAGGTCACAGAAACACACAAGCATATGTTGTGTTGTACACTAGGTCAACCCTGTAACAGGGTATTTAATAGCATAACAGTAAAATCAGAGTCAGGTGCAACATTTTTAAATTTAAATTTAAATTTAAATTTAAATTTAAATTTAGAGGTCAATTTTAGCTAAGTTAAGATAAAGCTAAAATTATCTGTCATTTTGCACAGTTAATAGGGCTTGTTAATTTTTAATATGTAAGCAATAAAATGCTTTATAGTTTGAACAGAACATACTTGAATAATCAGTGCACTCCAAAATAAATTAATACCTAGATTTGTGGTCTTGAAAACTTAAAGTGTATTCAGACAGAAGTATAAAAAAATCAAGTACAGTATCACTTCTTTTTAGATGTTAATTGTACTCCTAATTTGTATAGATTTTATATACATCTATATTTATGGCCTATGTATTGTATATAAAAGGACACCAACTTATAAAATAAAGCCAAAATTCCAACAAGTGTTTCTACTGTCATAAAATTCTTTTCGCACTAGGATTCAAACAGAATTATTATAGTTTGGGCAGTTAGGTTGTGCAGTGGATAGAGTACAGGGCCTGACATCAGGAAGACTTATCTTTGTGAGTTCAGATCTGGCCTGAGATACTAGCTGTGTTGACCCTGAGCAAGTCACTTAATTCTATTTATTCCTCATCTGTAAAATGAGCTGGAGAAAGAAATGGTAAATGCCTCTATTATCTGCCAAGAAAACCCCAAATGGGGTCACAAAGAATAAGACATGACTGAACAACAATTATAGATTTACTCTCATTTCTGTACTCAGTGCTGACAATCATGTTACCGTTTTCCCTTTGGCACAGTAGATTAAGGCAAAAAGGGAACAAAATCTCCATTCGTATATGATAAAATATATTTTTATTTAATTTTAGGAAAAAACCTCATTTACTAATAGCTTTTGTGTCACATTCAGCCAAGACTGGCCCATGCTCAATAAATATTTTTCAGTTAAGTAGTTAAATTATTCCCAGTAAATAATGAGAAAGATGGTGCTATATTTTAGGCTTCAAGAAAGAAAGTAAAATACTCTTTCATCATGCAGCTGAAACTATTTCTGTTGTATGTAAATTTTACCTGTTTCCTTATATGTACCTGTTCTTTGCCTTTTGTAGTATTTTTATGTTTTTACTGTGATGAGAATCACAGATTATCTTTGGAAATACATATAGTAGTGGCATTAATTATGATGAAATAATGAGCTATAAGAAATAATGAGCTCAATGATCTTAGAAAAACAAGGAAAGGGGGCGGCTAGGTGGCACGCTGGATAAAGCACTGGCCCTGGATTCAGGAGTTCCTGAGTTCAAATCCAGCCTCAGACACTTGACACTTACTAGCTGTGTGACCTTGGGCAAGTCACTTAACCCTCACTGCCCCGCAAAAAGAAAAAGAAAAAAAGAAAAACAAGGAAAGTTTTGTACAAAACAATGGAGTGAAATGAGCAGAACTAAGAGAATATCATATACAGTAATAACAATATTGTTTTAACAGTAATAACAATATTGTTTTAAGAATGACTTTGAGTGATTAAGTTATTTTGACTATTATAAATACCCAAATTAACTAAAAAGGATATATTAAGAAAGATGGCATCTGCATCTAGAGAAAGAACTGATAAATAGAAATATGTACAGAATAATTATACATACATGCATATACATACACACACACACACACACACACACACACACACACACACACACACACACACACATATATATATACACACACCTGTATACTTGTTTGTATCTAATGGTGGCCATCTTTGGAGGGGGGTTGGGGAATGTGGGAGAGGGGAGAAAAGAAGGGGGAGAAAATATATTTACATGGTAACTTTGTATATTTAAAAGGAACAGTAAATTGTACAGAGTAGATTTGCAGCTTTGTGTGCAGTCATCTTTTTATTATGTCATGGAAATGTTTTTTTCTTCCATAAATTAAAAAGAAAATACATTTTAAAAAGAAAAAAGAATTGCAGATTATCCTAGTTTAAAGAGACCAAAGAGTTATCTGATCCAACCCATACTTTAACAAAATTTCTTTCTAAAATATGCTTAGCACTGAAGATCTTAATTTGTTCCCACATCATACCAAGACTAGACTATACACTTTTCTTGAATTTAACTGTTAGTTTTAAAATCCATTTTAAAGAAAGTAGAATGCAACTGGAAAGAATGAATGGGAATCAAAGCATGAAATAGCATGGTTCCAAGTCATGCTAGAGTAGCCTTATTTCATTTTTGGACAGAGTAACTATATTTAGCGAGACAGTATGAGTCAGAAAGATATGGACTGGACTCCCACCTCTAACACTTAGATGCATGACCTTATAAAAGTCACTTCCCTTTTCTAAGGGGCCTTGAGAGTTTTCTCATCTGTAAAAATGGGGAGAATATGTGAAGTGCCTGCCACCCAGGATTGTTTTGAGTTTCAAATGAATTAACGTGTATAAGGTGCTCTGTAATCTTTTACGTGCTATATATAACTAATAATTATCAGGGGAATAAGGTAGATATACCATTATCTATACTTTTAGCAAAGCATTTGTTAAATATGGAACGATATTTTTGTGGAGATAATGGATGGTCAAGAGCCTTGAGTTCATGTCTTTGGAAAATTCATTGAAGAAACTGGAATTATTTGGACTACTTAACAGATGACTTAACTATAGCTGTCTTCAAATGTTCAAAGGCTATAATGTAAAAGAGAACTTAGACTTTCATTTGAAGAAAGAACAAGCAACAAAGGTTAGATTGTTGCAGAATGGAAGATTTATGTATGTTGTAAGGAAAAACTTCATCACTATTAGATTTGTTCCAAAAAGGAATGCACTGCTTTGTGAGGTACTGGATTGCCCTTAAGGTCTTTTATTCAGTGATTAAATGACCACTTCTCAGCTGTGTTGTGGAGGGCATCCTTTTTTCAGGGCAAGACCGAATCGCTAGTTTGCTTAAGAGCTCCCTTCTAACTGAAATTCTGTGATTATTTTTTCTGTATACATAGTAGGAATGGCATCTATTAGTAAATGGCCAGTGGGTATATGTGTGTGTGTGTGTGTGTGTGTGTGTGTGTGTGTGTGTGTGTGTGTGTGTGTATGATACGGGTATGGGTGTGTGTCTATATATATATATATATGATATGTGTGTATACATATATATATGTCTGTATACATATATGTATCAATATAGCACACGAAACTCTGTATTTATGGTCCCTTATAAACTCCTAAATTCTGTGATTCTGTGAAGTCCCAGAAGCAAATGAGATGTGTGTGTACGATGTCTAAATACACACAATATAGGTAATATGTTTATTCATTTGATACATGCATACACACATGTATATGTGTGTATAATAAATATGTTTATATACCCAAGGTTTCACTTGGCCCTGGAAACTCTCCCAGAATTAAAGAATTTGAAATGACCTCAGAGGTCAATCTAGTTCAACTTGTCCCTGACCAAGAATCTTTATCATATCTGAACATAGACTTGCAATGAGGGGGAATCTACTACCACCTGAGCAGGCCACTCTACTTTTCTATAGCTCCAGTTGTGAAGAGGTTTGTCCTTATATCAAGGTTTAATCTTCCCTTTTACAACTTACACCACAGATTCTTGAGTGTTGCCTTCTGAAGACAAACAGAGCAAATCCTATCTGTCTTCCTTGTGATAGCCCTTCAAATACTTAAATATTTAAGAAGGTCATTCCTAAAACGATACTCAGATCTGAACCCAGTACAGCCATTGGCAGAGTACAATGAGACTGTCATCTTATCTTTGGGATACTATGCTTCTCAATACAACCTAAGATCCCATTAGCTTTTTTTTTTTTTTCGTTTCTTGTAACACTTGACTTATATTAAGCTTGTAATTTACTAAAAGCCCCACACCTTTTTCAGACAACTATTTAGCCATACCTCCCTTATCTTGTACTTTTGAGGCTGATTTTTTGATCCATAGGAAATTCCATCTCATTTGATGAGGTCCAATGCTGATCCTATGTTCTAGTTTGTGAAGAAGATCCTCTATCTGTCTTATGATGTGGTCATCAGTTCCAACTTTGTGTCATCTGTAAATCTGATAAATATGTCATTTATGCCTTTCATAGAGTTATTGACTAAATTGTTAATATAAGGCAAGGACAGACACCTGGAGGGTTCTGCCAGCAGGCAGCCTTACAAATTTACATGGACTCATTAATGAACGATCTCTGGGTCCAACCATTCAATCAGTTCTAAATCTGTTTAAATTATACAGTTACACTTTCCACACTGCAACTTTCCCCATTGTGGTTTTGATATATCAAGGGTCAGCATAAGAAATTAAATGGTGGGGTAGCTAGGTGGCACAGTGGAGAGAGTACTGGCCCTGGAGTCAGGAGGACCTGAGTTCAAATGCAGCATCAGACATTTGACACTTGTTGTGTGACCCTGGGAAAGTAACTTAATCCCAATTGCCTCACCAAAAAAAAAAAAAGGAAAGAAATGAAATGGGTATCTTTGGGGAGTTTTGTGGAAGCCACAGACAATATGCATAGGCCAGCAGAGGATTCAGAGCCTATGAACAAATACTTAACCCAAATTTTACAATAAGGTACTATAAACACACCATGAAAGAAAAACAACAAAAAAAGAAGACTTCTTCATTAGTATGAGGGAAAGGCCAAAAAATGTTAACACGGATTTTCCAGGTCAAGGGGTTGCCATGCCCCTTAACCCTCAAGATGTGGAAGGGATAACTGTGCAATAACTAGTCCACAGGTGTCCATTTTTTCCACAAAAATATTGAAGGGCTTGGCAGCTAGGTGGTGCAGTGGATAAAGCACTGGCCCTGGATTCAGGAGGACCTGAGTTCAAATCCGGCCTCAGACACTAGTGACACCTTGGGCAAATCACTTAACCCTCATTGCCCTTGGGAAAAAAACAAAAGATGGGCTTCATATTTTTTGGCTAAAATCCAGTTAAACTCTAGCGTTCTCCTGACTTACAGTTAAGTATCCTTTTCAAAAAAGGAAATGTACTGTGTGACCTGTTCTTTATGATGCCATGGTGACTGTGATTACTGCTTCCCTTTCTTCCTTTGTTAACTGTAAGATACTGTAAGATAGACTTGAGCATTCAGCTCAATGCAACGATAAACCATGATTCCAGAGGACTCATGATGAGACATGTTACCTGGTGCCTGATAGCAAGGGGATGAACTCAACTACACAATGAAACATTGTGGGCATTTGTTTTGTTTGACTAAGTATTTCTGATTACATCTTTTTTTTTCTTTTAATTGAGGGAAGGAGTTGGGAGGGAAAAGTTACCAAAATGGGGAAGGGGAGAAGGTAAGAAGAAAGGTCTCTGAAACATTTAAAATGCTCTGAAGAGCACAGAAGGTTCAATGGAACAAACTTTGAATTTGGACAGAGAAGCCAGTTGAATGTAGCGCAGATTTGCCACTGCATGTACCATCCTTTTGTAAGGTAGAATGGAAGGGGAGGAGGAGTTCTGCATATGGAAATGTTCACCTTATTTGAGGTTTGTAAAGGTAAGTGTTTTTTTAAATTAAATTTTAAATTAAGTCCCTTCCCTACAAAAGATGTTAGATGTTTATCATATACAACATTCCAGAATTTTGCCAGTAATCAAGGTCAAGCTTACTGACTTGTAGTTTTTTGGTTTTTGTTTTAAAATAAGGACATTTTCTCTTTAGTCCTTCAGTTACTCATCTTTTTTATCATTTCCCCATTTCCTCCCAGTCATCATATTGTCAAAATTGTATTCTCTAACCAGGAACCGTAAATCATATGATGAAGTTTTTAATTAGGATGGAATAGCAAAGTAAATAACAGGGAATATATCCCATTTTAATCCCATATTAATAGCTACTGTTAATCATAGATTACCAAGCCATTGGTAGGAAAGATAACTCCTTTGCTAAAGTTGCCTCCTGGCTGGGATCTCTCATCCAGCTCCATCTCCCCAAACTGGCATTTGCCTGCATGCTGCTTTTCCTCTAGGATGCTGGACTTCTTCAATACTAAGCTGCTGCTTCTACCTGCTGGAATTGTCTCAAGGTGCTGAGTCTTCTGAGTGTTTCTGCTCCATTTGTTGGATAAAACAAAGCAAAACCAACCCCCAAATCAAACACTATGCCTAGGGCCCAGTCCTTATAAATTGCCCTGAGACACCATAGGAGGCACCAAGGGTAAGAGGGTGAATGGGTGGCATTGGTGATGTTTGCCCTTCATTCCTACTGCTGTTTCTCTCCCTTTATATAAACATTTGTAAATCTATAGAAAATATCACATTCATGAGTATGTGACACATACACAATACATCTAAATGCATTTTCATAGCTCCATAATTTTTTTTTCTCATATGGCCTTTATGTGTATGTGTCTCATTTTCTATGTACAATTTATTTGGGTAACACTGCCTCCTTGTGACAGAATATCTGAAAGTAAAAAAAACGAACACCAAGAAGGAAAAAGCATCAGCAAAAGGAAGATTCCAAGGTGGTCATCAGGGACAGTAGGGAATAGTTAGAGAACTTGCCGCACATGTTTCCTTCACCTCCTAGGCCTAGAAAACCAGGGCGAGCTTCAGTAAAAGAAGATAGTGTGCAGTAAAGTGCTGCTGCTTTTCTCCTCAAACTCCTGTAACACCTCGTCTATCTCGTTCTCCATGTCTTCTGTGTGTCATATACACTGACAGAGCTCACAGATGAGAAAGGCTCCTAGGGTAGCTTCTTCATGGTTGTCCTGAATGTCCACCTTAATCACATTCACTGGTTGGCAGGTCTCTTACTCACTAGAATTTAGATCTTCTACTACCTGGACATACACTCTCTCTTCACAGGTAAGAATGAGATCAAACAAATCTTTACAATTCTGGAATCTTCCTGGTCGGGGCTTGATTCTCTTATTTCTGTCCAACGTGTACAAAATACCATTCTGTATATAGAGTTCTTTGTCTTTCCTAAGATCATGGTACGTCTGATCATATGTTGTTTTGAAATCATAAACATCCTGTTCCAAAGGATCTGACACTGAATCCTCGTTTGCTGAGGATGTTGTGCATCTCCATGCTTTGGTTCTGGTCACTCGAGCACACCACGGCCGCTCTCAGCGGCGACGAAGGCATAATGGCGGCGTTGAAGGGGGGTGGCAGTGATAAGTTGACGCAGCTCAGCTTCGCACATCTCTCCTGTATGATGGGGCATCAGCAGACATTGTCTCAGCAGCTTCCTCAGCTCAGCACGACTCCATAATGCTTTTTTTTTTTTAATGTTTAACATTCCTTTAAAAATTTTTGAATTCTAAATTTTCTCCCTCTTCCTACCCATCAAGAAGGTAAATAATAATCATTATACTTATGAAGTTGTACAAAAGATATTTCCATATTAGCCATGTTGCAAAAAAAAAAAGCAAGAAAAAGAAAGTGAAAAAGCACACTTTATCAGTTCTTGAGATAGATAGCATTTTTCATCACGAGTCCTTTGGAATTATCTTGGATCATTGTACTGATCAGAGTCGCTCTGTCTTTCACAGTTGATCATCAATACAGTGTTGCTATTACTGTGCATTATGATCTCCTGCTCACTTCACTTAGCATCAGTTCATATGTTTCCCTGTTTTTTCTGAAACTATCTCCCTCTCCATTTTTATAGCCCAATATTATTATATTCCATCATAATCACATACCACAACTTGTTCTGCCATTCCCTAATTTAAGGGCACCCCCTCAATTTCTGATTCTTTTCCACCACAAAAATAATGCTTTGCTAATGGTTGTAAATGAAGCAGGAGACCAATATGATTAGTAGTATAATTTATACCACAAGGGAAAAACTTCTTTTTTTGGTCTGGGAAGATAGGTGGCACAATGGATAGAGTACTGGACATGATATCAGGAAGACAGACCCAATTTCAAATCCATACTCTGATACTTATTTAGCTGTGTGACCCTGGGCAAGTCATTCAACCTCTACTCACCCCATTTTCCTCAACTGCAAATGGGGATAATAATAGTACTTACCTCCCAATGTTGTTGTGAGGATCAGATGAAATAATAGTCACTCCATTATTGGCCTGTCTTATTATACTGTTGTTCCCTCTTTCTCTCCAGTATACTATTCTGTTCTCATGGTTTCAAGTCATATTATGGTATTTTTGAAGAATATCTCTTGACTATCTCACTTGTGGTCATTCTATTTTAGTTCACCATATAGAATCTTGACATGCTCATTAATTTGCGAGCAGCTAGGTGGTGCGACGGATAGAGCTATTGACTGGGAGACAGGAATACCCGAGTTCAAATCTAGCCTTAGACACATACTAGCTCTGTGATCCTGGGCAAGTCATTTAACATATCTGCCTCAGTTTCCTCAACTGCAAAGTGAGGATAATAATAACACTGACCTCACAAAATTGTTACGAGGATCAAGTGCTTAGTAAGATTGCTTAGCACACATGGAGCAGCTGGGTGGCGCAGTGGATAGAACACTGGCCCTGTAGTCAGGAGTACCTGAGTTCAAATCCAGCCTCAGACACTTAACACTTACTAGCTGTGTGACCCTGGGGAAGTCATTAACCCCAATTGCCTCACTAAAAAAAAAAAAAAAAAAAGAGTGCTTAGCATAGTGCCTGACACATAGTAGGTACTATATAAATGCTAATTCCCTCCCCTATTCTCTCATCCTATCAATGTTATAAATTTTAGGCACTCAATATAGTATTCAGTCAATTTATAGGTAGTATAACATAGATTAGCTCCCTGCTAGAAAGTGCTAGATATGAAGAAGGAACCCTGAGTTCACCAAATTAGCCACCTATATATTATCAAAATCAAGGCTAATATTCTATCTTAAAAGAACTAAATAAAAAAGACAAGGATTATTCAAGGAATTGCCTATTACTTTCCTCCCCCTTAGGAATTTGACTTATCTATGACACAAAACAGACTGTTGCCAAGATTAGACAAAGATTACTCAGTGAAATGTGTAAAACAGAATTAAGTGCCATAGAAACTAGAGGTTATAGAGGTAAAAATAGAACCCCATTCCTTTGGCAAAGGCTTTCAAATTACTTTTTCCTGGGCATAGAAGGTTCTCACATGCATAGCCAATGTAATGTTGAATCCTGGGAGAAGTGTTTTTCTTGTTTTGTCTTAATTGTTTCTTGAGATTTGGATACCACATGGAATTACAGAAATGGGTACCTAATGTGGAACTAGCCAGTGAGCAAGTGAGAATTTTTTAAAGGACAGGAGTAAACAAAACAAAACAAAACAAAACGAAACAAAAAACTCACACACACACTCAAATTATCTATTTCATTTTAAAAACTCTTATTTCATGTTTCAATTTTTATCTTAATTTTATAGCAAGTGAACTCTGCAGGGATATTTTAAAAATGTATTTTATGAAATTTATATTCCAATTGCTTCTGAAAAAAAACCCATCCTTCTCATGGATACATCTTAAATTGCAATGCAAACATTCCTTTTGAGAAAGATTTTTTAAATTGTTATCTAAAACTTTAATTTACTTGAGAATCAAATGAGATAGCATATGAATAGTGCTGCAGAAAGTATAAAGCAGCATGCAAATTATAATGAGTCAGTCCAATTACTTGAATTATTGGTAGAAATCTGGTTCTCCTCTGAAGAATGAAACTTTCAATTCTCTGATCTTGGACACCTTCTCAGGATAGAAATGGGCCATTTTTTGTTGTTAAATAAGTGAAGGTAAATGGACCAAAAGGTTAAAAAAGGGTAAAAATGGTAGATTAATTACTCATGTGGAGGGATTTGTTATGTGGCATGCTGGGTGGAACCTCTGCAATGAACTTTTGGGAGAGGATCAATAAGAGTATACAAGGATGAGGGCAGCTAGGTGGCACAGTAGATAGAGCACCAGCCCTGGATTCAGGAGGACCTGAGTTCAAATCTGGCCTCAGACACTTAACACTTACTAGCTGTGTGACCCTGGGCAAGTCACTTAACCCCAATTGCCTCACACACAAAAAAAAAGTATACAAGGATGGCATACGTAGATTGGTTGTAATCTACACTGTTGGAAGGAATTCCCAAATCAGTGAGGTCACCGATACTTTTGAGTATACTTGAGTACTCTTTTAAAAGATATTTGGGTATAGAGTACCTTAGATATGTTTTTGGCACTCAACTCTTTTGTTTGACCCCAAATAAAACTTTATCAATGTTTCAGGAAAGAAGGGGAAATGAAAGGTCAAGTTGTTGAAAACTTTAATTCTGGGAAAAAGTGTTTTGGTTTTTTCCCTATAGGAGTATTTCCCTTAATTGATATAATATCCATAGTATTATTCTATGTGAATTTCTTTTCAAGCTTCCCAGGACCCATGACTTCACAGTATAGTTTGTTCTGATGCTATGTCCCCTAGTAGTCAAAAAGTCTAACTAGCAAAATTTCTTCTTTAAAATGTTTAGTTTATCACATTCTAGGGGAACAGCTGCTCAGTATCAGATTCATTTCCAAATGCAAGTCATCATGCATCTTTTATGAAATCTATTTAGTTCAGCACACGTCAACATACAGAACCTCTTTTTCCAGCCTTCAATAGTAGCAGTGCTAACCAATAAAAAAATGAACAGTTCTTAGATTTGATTCACAGGAAGCATTATTTTCCCTAAAGTGTTTGTAATGATCTTTTCTCCTCTGGTTTCTCTATGGCTGGTTGTTGCCATTACACTCTGGAGAAAACTCAGGACAACTTGACTCAACTTCACTGACCTCAGATTAATTGATCTGAATTTCAGTTGTAGGCCCTCTAGACAAGAAATATTTATATATATAAGGACCTCACTATGGTTCCAGTGGCAAGCTTTTGAGCCTTCCCAATGGGGTTAACTTGTGGGCTGTTTTTACCTAGAAGCTATATAGTATGTTTTTATTAAAGTAATTGTTCAGTATGGGAAACATAATCTTCAGAAATAATGTTTTAAAAAAATATGTATCAATCTGGATAGTTCTTTTGGACTAATTCTAGCTTATTAACTACTAGATCCAAATAATTGGTGTTTTAAAATGAATTGGCATATTTTAAAAAACAAATAAATACTTCAGTTCTTCAACGAATCTGTGGCTCCAATATTGATGTGGAAACTCCTTTTCATGCTAAAGATCTTAACCAAATCCAAATCTCATTCCCTTTTATTCTTGTCCATAAACTCATCATTTTAAAAACTAGTATTTTCTCAATGCTCTGGAGACCTTCTAAGCTTTGTAACATTCTATGAGTATGTACCAGCACCATGGCCAATCCATTAATTATAACTTGCTCTCAGTATATGTTTAGCCCACCTCTTTTTCTGATCATGTGCTTCCTAAAGAAAGTCATTTTTTATGTATGTTCTTATTTATCAGTCATTATTGGTAATGGGATGCTTTCTACTTTTGTCCAAAATATGCTGCTCTTTTGAGGTACCCGCAATTTTGATTGTTTAAAGATTCTTATGTTCCATGATTCATAGCCACTAGTATTCAAAAAATGGATTTTTTTCTGTCATGGATTGTTGGGATCATTGAAAGTCCTGCATAATTTTTCCAGTATGATCCAACCTACACTCATTCTCCTACTCAATTCTGGAACCAGCCTCTTGGTCCATCTTCAGTGTCTGTCCAAGACATATATACTGATGGCTATATAAGTTCAGTGAACTGCCCATTCAACTGCATATTACATTCTGGAGGTATTATTCATCCATTATGATCTTCGTATAGAGATTGTAATTCTAATCTCTTATGAGTAGTCATGGATCCCATCAAAGGAACTCTATAGTATTCAGGAATTTGAGGGACATAGTGCAATCTCATTCAGATATAGGTGCATCAGGCAAGCCTCTCCATAGGTACTTCCTCTTCCATCTAGAATTCACCCAGGACATTTTCTATTGCAATAATGGAGAACTCTGGAATATGTTTCCTAATTTGATAACTCAGTTGATATCAATAATTGATTGACTCTTTTAATGAAATGATTTCTCTAGTTATCTCTACTAAGTTATACTCACTGGCTACAAATAAATACTTCATTTAAAATAAAAACCAAGTCCAAAGGTTTTAAGGCATACCCAATGGGACATGTTAACCTCTTTGATGCATTGTAGCATGATTACTTGTTGAATTTTATTTTGCCACAGTTGCCCCAGCAACTTGTTAGTTTACTTTGCAGCAGATTTCTAAAGGCATTTCTAGTTTTAGTTCAGCATTATGCAGAATTCAAGGAAAGCCACACTTGGGGGAATCACAGTCTTTATCTACAATCTGAGAACCCATTCTTGAAGTGTCAAAGCAAGCTTCTGGCTTAGAAATTTACTGAGTTTTCCATATTTTATGTGAAATGTTGTTTAAAGAGCATTCAATTCCTTTTCTCTGAATCTAGCTCACTAAGCCATTTTTTTATGTTTAGTTTGACTTTTTTAATGTTTTTGCAGTGGGAAAGAGAGCCCTAAAGATGCACTGTATCTTGTCACTAGAAAGGAATATCCCCAATATAAATAAATAAATTGGAGTTCTGTTTTAGAAATAAGTCTTTTGGGAGATTGGTTAACATGAGAAATTTAATCAGGGCCCACTATCATTGTATGGGTAGAGAGTGATATTTATAGACCTTCATGACTGAGAGCCCAGATCCTGAATAAGGGTAAGCAAAATTGAAAGGACTCCTTTCAATAAAAATTACATTTAATAATGCACAATTGAAAAGGAGATTAAAAACCAATTGGGAATTAAACAATCTTATCCTAAAAAACAAGTGGGTCAAAGAACAAATCATAGAAAAAATTGCTGATTTCATTAAAGAAAATGACGATGATGAGACAATATATCAAAATTTATGCAATGCAGCAAAAGCAGTTCTTAGGGGAAAATGTGTATCCCTAACCACTTACATCAATAAAATAGAGAAAAATCAGATCAATGATTTGGGCATATGACTGAAAAAACTAGAAAATGAACAAATTAAAAATCCTCAACTAAACACCAAATTGGAAATCCTGAAAATCAAAGGAGAGATTAATAAAATTGAAAGTAAGAAAACCATTGAATTAATAAATAAAACTAGAAGCTGGTTTTATGAAAAAAAACAATAAAATAGATAAACCATTGATTAATTTGATAAAAAAAGAAAAGAAAACCAAATTACTAGTATGAAAAATGAAAGGGGGGGCGGCTAGGTGGCGCAGTGGATAAAGCACTGGCCCTGAATTCAGGAGTACCTGAGTTCAAATCCGGCCTCAGACACTTGACACTTACTAGCTGTGTGACCCTGGGCAAGTCACTTAACCCCCATTGCCCTGCAAAAAAAAAAAATGAAAGGGCTGAACTCACTACCAATGAAGAGGAAATTAAAACAATTATTAGGAATTATTTTGCTAATTATATGCCAATAAATTTCATAATCTAAATGAAATGGATGAATATCTACAAAAATATTACTGAGACTAGCAGAAGAAGAAATAAAATATTTAAATAACCCAATTTTAGAAAAAGAAATTGATGAAGTCATCAATGAACTTCCTAAGAAAAAATCTCCAGGACCAGATGGATTCACAAGTGAATTCTACATATATTTAAAGAAAAATTAATCCCAATACTATATAAATTATTTGAAAAAAATTAAGTGAAGGAGGAGTCCTACCAAACCCTTTTTTAAACGAGACAAATATGGTGCTGATACTCAAACCAGGAAAAGTCAAAACAGAGAAAGAAAATTATAGACCAATTTAGCTAATGAATATTGATGTAAAAAGTTTAAATAAAATACTAGCAAATAAATTACAGAAATATATCATAAAGATCATACACTATGACCAGGTGGGTTTTATACCAGGAATGCAAGGCTAGTTCAATATTAGGAAAACTATCAGCGTAATTGATCATATGAATAACAAAAGCAACAGAAATCATATGATTATCTCAATAGATACAGAAAAGGCCTTTGACAAAATACAGCACTCATTCCTATTAAAAACACTAGAGAACATAGGAATAAAAGGAGTTTACCTTAAAATGATAAGTACTATTTATGTAAGACCATAATGGGGATAACCTATAAGCCTTTCCAGTACAATCAGGAGTGAAGCAAGGATGCCTATTATCACCTCTATTATTTAATATTGTATTAGAAGTGTTAGCTATAGCAATAAGAGAAGAAAAAGAAATTCAAAGAATTAGAATAGGTAATGAGGAAACAAAACTCACTCTTTGCAGATGATATGATTCTATACTTAGAAAATCATAGAAAATCAACTAAAAAGCTACTTGAAATTATTAACAACTATAAGGAATTGGTTGTGATTTGGGGTTTCTGTGACCCCCATAGTTGGCTGGGATTGGAGGCCCCCATGGTGTGTGCCTTTGGCATCAACTCACTCTGGGGGGGAGAGTGCGGGGGGGGGGGAGAGCCGCAGAGAGAGTAAGACCCAGACTCTTCAGTGAGTGAGACTCCTCCCTTCTCTCTATCCCAAAAGCCCCCTCTCTCCCAGGAAAAAGGGCTGACCACACGCAGTCCCAAGCCAATTGGCTGGTAGCCCTGATTAACAGAAATAACAAAAGGCTCTACAAATGCCAGCTCCCCAGCTTTAAGATGCCAAAGATCACCTGACTGCCCTCACCAGGCTTCCCATCATTATAATTTGGCCAGGCCCATGCAGGCACACACCATGGCGGGGGGGGGGGGGGGGGGGGGGGAGGGGGGGGGCTCCAATCCCAGCCAAAGATGGGGTCTCAGAAACCCCAAACAACCAATTCCTTACACAACTTTAACAGAGTTGCAGGTTACAAAATAAATACACATAAATCATCAGCATTTCTATATATTACTAATAAAGTCCAGCAACAACAGATAGAAAGAGAAATTTCATTTAAAATAACTGTAGCCAATATAAAATACTTGGGAGTCTACCTCCCAAGACAAATACAGAAATTATATGAACAGAACTACAAAACACTTTTCACAAAAATAAAGTCAGATCTAAATAATTGAAAAAATATTAATTGCTCATGGGTAGGCAGAGTCAATATAATAAAAATGACAATCCTACCTAAGTTAATTGATTTATTTAGTGCTATACCAATCAAACTATAAAAAATATTTTATAGAGCTAGAAAAAATAAAAGTAATCTGGAAAAATGAAAGTTTGAGAATATCATGGGGATCAGTGGAAAAATGCAAAAGGTGGTCTAGCAGTACCACATCTCAAACTGTACTATAAAGTGGTAATTATCAAAACAATCTGGTACTGGCTAAGAAATAGAGAGGTAGATCAGTAGAATAGAATAGATAGAAACACGGGACAACTAGATGATGCAATGGAGAAAGCATAGGCCCTGGATTCAGGAGGACCTGAGTTCAAATCCAGCCTTAGACACTTGACACTTACTAGCTGTGTGACCCTGGGCAAGTCACTTAACCCTCATTGCTCTGCAAAAAAAGGGGGAGGGTAGGGAGGGAAGAATAAATAGAAACAACACTATAGTAAATGACTATAGTAATCTATTATATTATAAACCCAAAGATCCAAGCTTTTGGGACAAAAACTCATTATTTAACAAAAACTGCTGGGAAAACTGGAAAACAGCATGGCAGAAATGAAGTATAGAGCAACATTTTATACCATATACTAAAATAAGTATGGGTACTTATCAAATGGGTACATGATTTACAAATAAAGGATGATACCATAAGAAAATTAAAGGAGTTTGGAATTGTCTGTCAGATTTATGGACAAGGGAAGAATTTAGAACCAAAGAAGACAGAGAATAAAATTAAACATAAAACGGATCATTTTGATTATATTGTGTTGTTACTGTCGTATGGAGGGGCATGAATTGAGAGAATATAGGATTTGGAGAAGAAATTCTAATTCTAATTACAGGCAAAATCAAAATAGAAATAGATCTTTTTGGAGGAATACAGTAAGGCAGTACCAGAATAATGGTAACCAAGGTCCCCTTCAGAGGAGGACACAGGAATGACGGTGTCTTGGGGAGGAATGGAACATAGATAATGAAAGCCATATATTCCCAGATCCGGATTTTTTGAATACACTTGTGCCAGATGCTTTTTGGTCACCCTCCTATCCAAGCTAAAACTTTTCCCCCAGTTTATACATCACTGGTGGGAGGTGATACTTCTGTTGCCTCCTATATACAGGAATTACAGACCAGGCTACATGA
This sequence comes from Dromiciops gliroides, assembly GCF_019393635.1. Lineage (NCBI taxonomy): Eukaryota > Metazoa > Chordata > Mammalia > Microbiotheria > Microbiotheriidae > Dromiciops > Dromiciops gliroides. Next base: position 264,370,929 of record NC_057861.1, on the reverse strand, counting down.
ACTCCATGAGGCAGGAGCTGTGGTCCAGGCAGGCCCATTAGACTTTTCATTGCATAACCTCAACCCAGGAGATAAAATATATGTAAAGAATTTTCAGAAAACCAGTGGAACCCAACCTGCCTGGGAAGGACCTTTTCAGGTATTATTGACAACTCCTACTGCCATTAAAATTGGTGAAAAAGACCAGAAGCTTCTTCCATTTACTAGTCTGGGAGATAAATTAAGGGAAAGGTTAAGTAGGGTGGATTTATGATCTAATATCCAATTTTAATCTCACAATATAAAAGTAAAATGCTTTTGCAAAAACAAAACTAATGCAACCAAGAATACAAGGCAAGAAAAAAAACTGGAAAAGAATTTTTGAAATAAATATCTCTAATAAAGGTCTCATTTCTCAAATATATGAAGAACTTATTCAAATACAAGTCATTCCCCAATTGATAAATGGTCAAACGATTTGAACAGGCAGTTTTCAGACAAAGAAATCAAAGTAATGAACAATCATATGAAAAAATGCTCTAGATCATTCTTGATCAGAGAAATGCAAATTAAAACAACTCTGAGATATCACCTTACACCTTTCAGAATGGCAGTTCTGTGATAGGCTAGGGTTAGGATTTACTCCAAATATGACAAATTGATTTCCATCTTTCCAGAAGTGGTGGATGGGATACTATGGATATAAAACACTACAGATGATATTGGGTTTGGTTGATGTATTGGCTAGTTTTGCAGAACTGCTTTCTCCTCCCACATTCTTTTTTATTATTTGTTATAAGGGATGACTCTGTAGGAGTAGGGGGGAGGAGGCATATATTAGGAAGGTATAAAAACAAAAGATATAAATAACATTTTTTTTAAGAAAAAAAGCCTGCTGGGTGGAGAAAACATCCACCCACCCTGCTCCTGTCACCTACAATTTTTTCAGTATCTTCTTGCTCTTCCCAAACTGGTAGGGGAAGGGGGTGGGGGTAGAGGTGGAGTGGAGATTCAACACTTTAAAAAGCTAAATCTTAACTCTGAGGGTATATTACCTATTAAACATCCTACCAGGAATTCAGGCACTTCTTTGGTATGAAAGACATGGTAAACAAGGAAAAAAATACCACTATATAGTGCTTTTTATTAATTGTATATAGCTATATTTTGTTTTTAAAGGCAATGAGGGTTAAGTGAGTTGCCCAGGGTCACACAACTAGTAAGTATCAAGTGTCTGAGGTCAGGTTTGAACTCAGGTCCTCTTGAATCCAGGGTCAGTGCTTTATCCACTGCCCCACCTAGCTGCCCCAATAGCTATGTTTTAAGAGACATTTGTTCACTGGCATACATATGCACATGTATAAAATCATGATGAGGTCCTGTTTTATTTACAAATAAAACAATTAGCCTTTATAATGAAGATCAGGAAGAGGACTTCTCAGTTCTTGGAAAATGCAATGGAAAATGCAATGGAAAATGAAGACTTAGTTTCATAAGGATTAAACCAGAAAGGGTTAATGTAGTCTTCCCTCTACTAGAAGACAATTATAAATGAATCTCACTAAATAAGTTCTGAAAAAGACTTGTACTATAGTCACTTCTGTGGGTGATCAGCGATAAAGAATGGCAATAAGTAAAAATCTTGTTAGTTATAGATGGCATTACTAATAAACTGAAAATAAAAAGTAACTATGATTTCTTTCCTGAAGGCATGGCTTTTAGATTCTCACCCCATCCCACCTTGGAATGGACTCTCTCTCTCTCTCTCTCTTTCTCTCTCTCTCTCTCTCTCTCTCTCTCTATATATATATATATATATATATACATATGTGTGTGTGTTTCCATTCAGATTAAGAGTTTGAACTATCATTTTAGTAATTTAGCACTTAGTTCTTTGGCAAAGGAGACAATTCACAAGACAATTTATTGTCTTTTAAGTATTTTCTGAATTTCTTATAGGAATACACATTAAGACCATTAATACTTTTACAACCTATGAAATATTATTGCTTATATTTAGCAACATAAGTTAAATGTCTTATTTTCACAAGTTTCACTTCTGTACCTTAATACACCATACCTAGCATAGTGCCTTGTAAGTAGGTTTATTAATTAATGGTTTGTTAAATTAAATCGAAATGAATTGAACAATCAACAGCAATGTTAAAAATCTTGAGTCTTCAGAGAAAATTAACTGATCGATGAGACTGGAAAACACAAAAACTTGTGACATGTGGAAATTTGCCAGTAACAAACTAGTACTGAAGAGATGGATAGTTGTTAAAGTCTTTGGGATATTTATTCACCTGTATTTAACCATCACTAGTTGCTACCTGCCATTAACCTGATCTTATTTACAATAAGAATACTGGGGACTCTCACACTGGCCTTGGAGGTTATGTTCTCTATCTAACACCAGAGGGAGCTCCAGGAAAGTGTCACACTCTCTGGTCCCCAAAAAACAGGGAACCTCTCTCCCAATACCCCTATTTAGGTGCCAGATGCTTAGCCTGTAATTGCCAAACTTTTTGGATCACAAATACCTATCACTAAGAAATGTTCAAACTCATGCACTCAAAGCATATATATTTATCCATAAACTATAGACATATACTACTGTTATAAAACATAAAAATAAATTTATAAAAGGGAGATGAATATGAAATAAACCTTTTACAATATATTTTTATTTAATTTCGTTAAATGGTACATGCCCATTTTTATCTTCACTATAACTTTTACTACATATGAGTATGTATATATATATGAATGTGATTGAGTATGTATCATTATTTTTTCAAAATCTTGATTTAAAACTTTATAACAGCAATCCAGAGTTGTTGTTTTTTAATACTTGGTTTTCATGGTTATCATAGGTTTAAAAGATACTTCAAAAAGGTACAGGGATACAACTGGAAGGAGTGCATGGTTGGATGCATTTATTGATCCTAATGCATTTTTTTCAATCACATCTATCAGCTATGTAAAGATTTTTGTAAAATGAAGCTAGTGAATTTCTGTCCTTTTTGATTGTAATCAGTTGTTCTTGCAAACTAATCAGAAGGTATTGCATGTTTAACCAATCAGTTCAAAACCCAATGAAATGATTGATTTGTAAGACTTAAATAGGTTTGAAAATTCTGTTTATGATATTTATTAAGTATGGCAAATAATAGCCAATATTTATATTACACTTTAAGGTGAGATAGGGGCTATTATTGTCCCCCTTTTGTAGATAGAGGTTAAATGATTTGCCCAAGCATCATATAGCTGATAAGTGTCTGAGACTGGATTTAAAATCAGATCTTCCTGACTCTAGGCCCAACGCTTTAACCACTGTACCAGCAGCCACTGAGAGTTTTCATCATTTTCAGCAACAAAAGTCTCATATTTTAGATGCCTCGCTAATTATAATGGTATATTTGCTACCAATAACTAACATCTGAAAACACAATATATACCATCTCCATCATTGTGGCAAAAGGAAGGAGTGTATTTAGAGTACTGTAGATCAAATGAATGGATTATGCTAGATTAGTATGTCCAAAATCAGTTGCTGTCTTGTCAATTCTACTTTAGCCTTATCTCTAACAGCCATATTTTCCTTTTCACAGCTACCACAATCACCCTTGTTCATCTTTTTGTTGTCTGTTGTAAAAGACTTTCTGTTGCATTTCTATAATGCCAGATGTCATGAGGAAGAAGACTATTGCTGTTGTGAGGCCCTCATGACATTTACCTAGCATGGGAAAGATATTCAACAATGAAATGCCACTCATGTCTGGTAGAAGTGGCCTCTTTTCCATATAGAAACCTGCCTGGTCAATAAGGAAGAGGAAAATGTCACCTGTGGCCTTGGCACATCATGCAAATCTGAAGATTCCTGATTCCAGAAGGGTGGGAATCTTTATTCCCTTAGATGATTAGGAAGCCACAGTCAATATGGCCTGAAGGTAGGAGGAAGCTCCTACATCTAGGCAGCATCAAATCTTGCATGAAAACTTCTTTGACTTTTAGGAAAAGAACTCACCTAACTCATACAAGATGGGATGGGGAGAAGATACGCTATCTTATCAGAGATGCCCTTCTATCCATGAAGCCTTCTCAGATGGCAGTGATATTTGTCTCCTTAAAAGCATTTTGTCTAGACCTCGAATGCCTTGTATTATACTTATTTGTGTATATGTTGAGTTCCACCTATTAGATTCTAAGCTTCTTGAAAAGAAGGATTGGGGGCGGGGGTTAAGCTTCATATCCCCAGTTTCTAACACAGTAGCTGACATTATAGTAAGTGCTTAACAAGCATTTTTTGGAGTGAATTGCTTGTTATCAGCATGCCAGATTGAATTTATAAGACAGTTTTGTTTTTCCGGATAAGACCTTTCAAATTGTGGTTTTTCTTAGAGTTGGTACAGAGTAGGTTTGACTGTTGTGTACTGCAAAATACACTTTGATTATATACTTAGGCAAATTCCTATGACGGCCTATGTGTTAGCATTTTGGTGGAAGTTAAAACTGTTGCATAGACTTAGGAAACTAGAAAGCACTTACTGATGCTTCTTTTCTCCCAGAAGTTTTTATGGCCATTGTGTTATTATATTAATTTATATTCCTAAATTTAATTTTTTTCCTATTGAGTTCTCAGCCAGCAGAGAAGGTTGAGATTATGTAGTGAAGAGAATAACAAACATTTTCTTTCTTTTTTCTTTTTTTTAGCATCAGTGTCGTAAGTATTTATTATTTGGGGTTCAAGGTCACTTTCCCAGTTTAGGAGGTTATTTGGCTGGCTGAAACATATCTCATGGGATATTAAAATTTAGTGAAGGCCCTCAGATATTTCTGAGATAAGAAACCAAAAGAGAGGCCAAGCTTCACAAAGTAATTTGACTTGCTTCATTTGTGGAAGGGTCTCAACCTGCTCCAAAGTCATGGTTATTTTTTGGCATGTAAATCTCCTTTCTCAATTATCCCATTGTTAACTCTCTGACTGTCATAGCCTCACCTGGAAAAACAATTCCTTTAAGTTTAAGTCTATAAAACTTTGTTTCTCAGTTCCTTGGTTAATGTGTGAGATTCTGTCTCCCTTCACTGTAAAACAAAACATAAGCCTTGTTAGAACCTTCATTGAGGTTCAGAGTTATATTTCTGAGCTCTGAACCTGTGCTTAAGAGTAATAAAATCTAAGTTTTAACACCTGGAATCTCTGCATGGTAATTGTGTTATTTGGCAGCACTCAATAGCTATGGCAATCTCATTCAGACCAGTGTTCTTGCCTACTACTTTGCTTCCTCTTTTTAGGTCTTAGCAGCAGCCTTTCTTAGCTTCTTTAGAATCTCTTTAAAACTGATAGTTGGCAAGAGCAGCTAGGTGGCACAGTAGATAAAGCACCAGCCCTGGATTCACTTGATACTTAACTAGCTGTGTGAATCTGGGCAAGGCACTTAACGCTCATTGCCCTGCAAAAACAAACAAAAAACCCTGATAGTTGGGGTAGAACAGAAGGTATGGGCTAGATTAAATAACTTCTGAGTTACTTTCTCTTTCTCCAAAGTAACCCCCAAAATATTGCTCCTTCACATAAACCATAATCTGTGTCATGGCTCCATAGGTTTCTCATCAAGAGTACAATTATGTAACCTGCAGTCAGGGAGCTATCCAAATCACCTGCGACAGATGCTGGTTAGCCCCTAGCCATCACTCTCCTCATTCCAATCTATGCACTGCTCAGCTATCAAAGTCATCTTCCTTAACCAGGACTGACCATGTTGACTGGCTATTGACTGACTGGAATCAGGACGAAAAGTTTGAGTCCTAACTCAGAAGATAGTACTTAATAACTGTCTGACCCTAGGGAAGTCACTTAACCTTTCATAGCCTCAGTTTTTTCATCTGTAAAATCTATGCAATAATAGCTCCTACCTCACTGAAGTTTTATGAAGATCAAATAAGATAACATGTAACATGGCTTACAAACTTTAAAGTGCAATTAAAATTCTAGTTGCTGCTGTTGCTCTCAAGACAAGCTAATTTACCTGTATTATTCTATCATCTGAACTAAACTGTATAACTTGCTTAGTTTCTGTTTGCTTATGATTTGTGATTGTCTTTTGGGTAACCAGCATGTAGGGGGGAGTAAGCTAAATTGTTTTGTTTTGTTTTAGTGAGGCAATTGGGGTTAAGTGACTTTCCCAGGGTGACACAGCTAGTAAGTGTTAAGTGTCTGAGGCTGGATTTGAACTCAGGTACTCCTGAATCCAGGGCTGGTGCTCTATCCACTGCACCATCTAGCTGCCCCTGAGTAAGCTAAATTGGTTGAGAAGTCCTCCCCGTTCCCATCTTCCCAAGCCCCAGTGGGTGATTATCTGTAATGAAGACAAAGCTTCTTCTTGTTGCCTGCTAACCCTAGGATCCTTTGAACTTTAGAGATGCGGTAGTGGATTATGTACCTCTGTGATGAAATAATGGGATTTCACAGATACAGACCCTGGAGATTAATCGAGACTGATTGAATCAAGTGAGAGTGATTGACTGCTGATTAGCCTACTTCAAGTTAACTGGATTGTAATCACACCTGGCTAGCCCTTAAGAAGGTATTGTTCTCAGAAGCTAGACTGTGAACTCAACTTGAGAACATCTTCAAAACCAATGGATTTGGATGATGCCAACCAATCAGCTTGAAGCAGTGTGTAAGGACTGCCTCTGTTCCAGACCTATAAAAAGCTTCCACAATCAGCTTGTTGGGGAGTTCCTGATTGAAACAGGCTCGTGGAGGAGGACTTGAGGAAGAACCCAACCAGGCTGGAACTCTAGGCTAGATAGACCTTTTCTTAACTTTCTGAACTCCCTGTTAATACCTGTATGCTTTAATAAATGTTTAATGCCCAAAGACTGGTGCTGAAGCTTCTAATTTAAGGTGATCACACAATATAGATTTTAAATATCACACCTCTAAGATACATATTTATTGTGACACAGAATTGTACTCAATATTTGAAAAATTGTTTCTGGTTTAGTTTTGCAAGCAAAATCTTCAATTGACTAATGTTTCAAAGTATTTAAAGATCAGCACCATGAAGTTAAGCAGACAGCTCAACTATTTTAATATTTCTATGTCCTGTTTACTATGAATCTCTGTGAAATAAAGCTAAATTTCAGACCAGGTGGTAATGCTATCAGAACCACAGAGCGACTTTCTTAGTCATCAATGTGCACAGACAGGAACCACACACACACACACACACACATACACATACAGATTTAGGGATAGCCTGGACTAATGGAACCCTTCTACTTTTAGGAACTGCCAAGTAATGAAGAGAAAATTAAATATAAAAATAAAATGAGATAATATTTGTAAAGCACTTCTCCACCCCCCAAGTGATATATAAATTCTAGCTATTATTTTGTTGTTATTGTTATTACAGTTATTATAAATATTTTGTTCCTTAACCCAAGGTCTTTGGGTTAGGAGAGAACATTGTTTTTTTCTGAGAAAAAAGAATTAGGAAGAAAACAAGCATTTTAAAGTACCTACTATATTCCAGTCACTGTGCTAAGTGCTCATTTAATCTTTACAACAACCAAGAGGAATAAGTGCTATGACTATTCCCAATTTACAGTTAAAAAAACTGAAGCAGACTGAGGTTAAGTGACTTGCCCAGGGTCACACAGCCATTTAGTATCTGAGGCCAACTTTGATTTAAACAGGCATGGACTACTAATGAAGTTGCTGACTGACTAATGAAAGGAGCTAGGCAGCGAAGTGGAAAGAGACTTGAAGTCAGGGAGACCTGAATTCTAATACTTCCTTAGATACTTACTTAGCTGTGTGATCCTGAGCAAATCACTTACCCACATTCCTCCTGCTCTTCCATCTGTAAAAGGGGTCTAACAATAGTATCCACATCATAGGTTTTTTTTTGTGAGTTCAAAATGAGACAACATATAGCATGACTCAAGGCTCAGCACTCTATCCCACCCAGCTGTCTAGGTTAGGGAATAGAATGCTTTCTTGTCATTGTCATGATCACCAATTAACCAAAGTTATATATGAAGATGCTAGGTATGCTTAATGAGAGTCACTCACATTGCCAGAAATTAGTTAAAGGGAACAGTCTTAGTCATAAGAAAATTAAAATCCAAAGAAAGGTAATGCAGCAATAGAATCTGGAGTAAGTCAGAAATGGCAGCATGGCATAGTGGAAATCAGGAAAGAACTAGGTTTGACCCTGAGCTCTCACATTTACCAGCTGGGACCCAATGAAAGTCACTTCATCTCTCTTACCCTCAGTTTTCAAAGCTAAAAAATGGAGACAATACATTTATCTTACCTTCCTCACAGATTGTTTTGAGGTAAGTGCTTTGTAAACCTTAAAGTGCTACATAAATATGTTATTATTTGAAAATAAAAAAATGCTACCATTTTACTTTAATTTTTTTTCTGCCTTTGTGCTTTGCTCTTATGTAAGCAGTGTTGCTATGGAAATGCAAGCCCAGAATCTACCAGCTTGTGACTTCCAGAACTCAAATTTCTGCAAAGATTTTTTATGAAAAAGATGTAACAAGTCAAGCTGAGTTAACAGTTGGAGCTTGGAAGTTCATCCTCCATCTTTGAGCCATGGGAACATTCCAGGATTGGTCAAGCCCTGAGCCAGACCCCGTGAATTTGTAGTTTTGTGCTCTCTTCCCTTCCCAAGAGAGACAGAGCACAGTGGTCTCTTGTGCTGTTGTTGCAGCTAAACTTATTAGCTATTATTGTTGGCTGCAGATCATGATTTCTGGGAGTCCCTAACTGGGTCCTAGAATCAATTGCCTTTTCCTGTGACTCCAAGTTAAAGAAGGAAGCAGTTCCTATTACCTGAGAAACTTCTGGGCTTTTTTGTTTTGTTTGTTTTTCAAGACCTCCTCTCCATGATGAGAAGGATCTTGAAGCAGAAGGAATTGATTTCTATTGAAGTTTGTTAGCAAGGCTCATATTCAAGAACTGTCTATCCACTGTTCTTTCATTGCTATTGTTTAATTCACTTCTAGATAAAGAAAATTAGTGGGTGCTATTTGTGGTTAATATCAGTAGTGTGGATTGACCTTTGGGGAGAAATATGACGGGATTTTGTTCAGTCATATCAAGTGTTTTGTGACCCTTTAAGCCATATTGTCCATGGTTTGGGGTTTTGTTTGTTTGTTTGTTTGTTTTTTTAGCAAAGACACTGGAGTGGTTTGCCATTTCCTCTCTAGTGGATTAAGTCAAACAGAGTTTGAGTGACTTGTCCAGAATCATATAGCTAGTAAGTGTCTGAGGCCATATTTGAACTCAGGTCTTTCTGACTCAGAGCCACTTAGAAATATGGTAGGGCAGGTTAAGAAAAAAAGCAGAAACATCCTATTTCAGCATTATGGAGGTGGCCAATACCTGGGGGGCTTGCAGTGGAAATCACCAACACTTTGTAGTAATATTCCTATTCCAGTTCAAGTTGTTAAGGGAAAAATGATTTTTAACAGAGAGAAATTAATTACCTAAAATTAATCACAAGCCCCAGTCCTGTGTGAGCCAACCCAGAACAATAAGGCTCTGTGTGTGTGTGTGTGTGTGTGTGTGTGTGTGTGTGTGTGTGTGTGTTCAGGCTTTCATGAGAATTCCTCCTTTTTCAATATGTATCTTCTGGTGATTGTTTCTTGTTCACGACTATTAGCATAGGCAGTAGTAATTAGGGGACAACTATTATCATCCTCCAACATCCAAGTGGATAAGAGTTTTATACATCACTTGGATGTGTTATCTTGACCTTCTCAACAGGCAATCACAATGTCATGAGACTTATGTGAAAACCAGATTTATTACAAGAGAAATGAACATGAATGGGTACCCAATGGGCTCAAAGTTTTTACAGAAGTGTATACTTTTATAATAGCAGGACAAAAGGAGGAAGGGATACCAGGAAGGGGGAACAGTGCATCAAAGGTATAGGACACCAAAAACACTCCTCATGGGGAGGAACAGGGTGATGATAAAAGTCACATACTTTCCCCATGGGAACTGCTGAACTATGAAGACAGGAGGGTCCCCTTATCTGCAGAAGACCCCAACTGCACAAGCAGTATCCCAGCCTGGCACTGATGGCTGGCACCTGTCTTGCATCCCAAGGACACACCAGGGAGTCCAGCTTGGGGTATAACACCACATTATGTCGACTCAGGGGGAGCTTCATCCTTGACACATTCAGGGCCTGCATGCTCTGAGTCTATTCATACAGCAACTCAAAAAGACAAGTTCAAGGGATCCTCTTAACAGCTCTTAAGAACCTGTAGTAACTTTTAAATGTTCTACATCTGAAGTCCCCCTGAGCAGTCTCCTAAGTTTAGAAATAGCACCCCCACTGCCTCTGCATTTCCTCTCACTCATTACACGTACACGTATATGTTTATACATATGAATTTATATGCATATATGTATCTCCCTAGTAGTAAGTTTTAGTAAGTGTATAATATATGCAATCTAACATATTAATAGGTATATGTATATAACATAATATAAATATTATAATTATTTCAGTTCTTGGTAGAAGAAGAAAGTTTTGATAGAAGAGTAGACAAGAATGAGAATAGGAAGATAAAACAACAGGAAAAATAAGGGGAAATAGTTTAGGCAAAATGATGTAGAATATGGAGGTATAGGTAAAAAAGGGAGATTTAACAAAAAGATATTTCTAAGAAGTGAGGAGGATGTCAGTGAAATATCACCCAAGCATCTGTTGGAAGATTCTGCTAAAACAGAGAGTGATAAATTCTTGACTAGCTCTGTTGACAGTTTCATCTCTAAGAAGACTGGAAAAATATAGAGAGAACTGTTACTCTGGACTTAATTCTTAGTGTGCTGAAAGAGCTGATGGTAAATGGAGAGGACTCTGAGAGAATGTGACTTAAATGTTGTAATGGTAAATTCTGGGCAGCTAAATTGAGAGAAAAGGAAAGTTGGATTACCATGGCCAGAGATTCTAAAAGGGACGATGACTCAAGAGGGACGGGAAGCTTTAAAAAAAACCCTACAGAATTTTGACACAATTGTAATGACTTTGATGAAGAAGTGAATGTAAAGAAATCAATGTAGTGAAGGACATATACAAAAGAGTAGCATGCACTCAAGAAGACTAACCCCAAATAAACAAGCCTGAGTTAAAAACAGCAGCAACAACAACAACAAAAACCTGACCCTTGTTTTGTTTTGTTGGGGGCAGGAAGACTAAGGAAAGGGCAAGTCCTCAGCTCTGGTCATATGGTTTAATGTGAACAGAAGCAGAATCAGCTAAGTCCTCTTTTTTTAACTTTTGACTTCTCTCTCCAATACAGTGATCATCCAGCTTGGAGAGGAGAGAACCGATATGATTTAAAAAGAGTTAAAGCACAGGACAGATTAAAAAAATAGAGAGCACACAGCTACTGATGAAGATGGCTTTAAACTGAAAAGGAATGGGGTGGACTAAAATGAGCAAATACAGATGTTATAGAGGGCAGTAGGGAAGGCAATGGAAGAATAGGAATCGATAGTATACAATAAGGGAGAAGAGAGACAGAAATGATGGATGGATAGTAGATGGATGGAGAGTAGGCCTAAGAATCAGAGAGTCCTGGCTTCAGGACCCACCCCTGTACACATTAGTTGTGTGACTGGCCAAGTCATTCAGCCTATCAATTCTTTAGGTAATTCTTTCAGACTGGAAAATTCCCACATAAAGTAGAAAATGAAGGGTTTTTTTTACCTATATGTGTCTCCTGACAGTGGAATTCTAAGCCTACTCTTTCCTATGGACAATTCAATTCCATATACATTCAAGTCCTTATCCTATATTGTATTAGGTTCTGAATATACAAAGACAAAAGAAGAAAAAGAAATAACTCCTGCCCTCTTGAAGTAAACTAGATTTTAATGATGGTTAGTAAATGAGTTTATGAATACGATTGATACTTGATAGGGGATACTGGAGCTAATTATTCGAATATAGCATGGAATCATGCTTCATTCAAGAGGAACAAATTTGATAGACTTTAAGTTAAACCAATAAGCATTTATTTATTTATTTATTTTTTTTAGTGAGGCAATTGGGGTTAAGTGACTTGCCCAGGGTCACACAGCTATTAAGTGTTAAGTGTCTGAGGCCGGATTTGAACTCAGGTACTCCTGACTCCAGGGCCGGTGCTCTATCTACTGCGCCACCTAGCTGCCCCCCAATAAGCATTTATTAACTGTCTACTTAGTGCTTTGATGGTTTTCCTCCTTGCCTAGAATGTTCTCCCTTCTCATCTCTGATTCCTGGTTTTCCTGGCTTTCTTCAAGTCCCTACTACAATCCCACCTTCTATGGGAAGCCTTTTCCAACCTCTTTTAGTTCTGGTGCCTTCTTTCTGTTATTTCTTTCATCTTTATCCTGCATATAACTTATTTGTACATATTTGCTTGCTTGTTGTCTCCCCTATTGGATTGTGAGCTCCTTGGTGCTAACTTTTGCCTCTTTTTGTATTCCCAGTGCTTAACACACTTAAGAGGTGCTTAATAAATGCTTATTGACTGACTGATGTGCTAGACATTATGCTAAAGGTTGGACACCGTACTGTAACAATTGGAATGACGCCACCTGCTGGAGACTTACAGTAGAAGAGTTACGCCCATGAAGCGAAGGTCTTTGAGGGCAAGACCAGGAGTCTTTTCTTTGGCGTCAGGAAATGACGCAGGCTAGTGGGAGGAAAAAGGAAGAGACTGGCACTCGGTCACTCTCTTGCCTTTGGACTCTGGTGGAGAGAGGAGCTAGAAATGTGCTCTCCCTTTAACAGAATAGGAATCTAGGCCTTTCTCTCTCTCTTTACCAAATTCTTATTCTCCTTAATAAATGCTTAAAAGTCTAACTCTTGCTAAAGCTTATAATTTATTGGCGACCACTCATTAGATATTTTAGACAGTTTAGCTAGAATTTTAGCTCTTAACAGTACAAAGGTAGTATTAGGAACCTGTCTGATAAACTGTGCATAATAATTATCTACCAACATGCCAATATCAAGAAATAGTTTGGTTCATTGGAAAGAGTATCAGATTTGGAGTCAGAGGACATGAGTTCAAATCCTCACTCTTTCTTACTAAATATCCGACCTTGAGCATGTTAGTTCATCTCTTTAGACTCAACTTTTTCATCTATAAAACAAAGGGGTTGGAATAGCTGACCTTTCAGGTCCCTTATCCCTCAAAGCCTATGTTCCCATGATCTTTTAGCTCCTAAGAAAACTGAGCATAATGATTCATTAATCCTTGACTTGATTCTAGTAAGAACAAAGAGGACTTCACAGTCAGAGGCTGGATTGATCAGGTAGCTTTTTATAATAGTGATGGCCCTTTTTGTTTCTGTAGGGGACTGCCATAGGGAGCCTTTTCAATTTGATAAAGTTACAGGGGGATGAGACTTTGAGAGGTATATTCCCCTCCTGGATTTGGAAATTTGCTCATGCAGTCATACCTGGTGGAGGATGAATGGTGAAGTTTTAGCCTGGGAGCATTCTCAAGCCTCTCAACCAGGACTGGGGGCAAATCTGGTCACTCACTAGGAAGAGGCAATGGAAATCCCAAACAAGGGATAACTTCCTATAACTTAAATAAGTATTTAGGCCCCATTGCTGTTATTGTTTAGTTGATTCTTCCTTTCCTTGGGGTTTTCTTGGCAAAGATACTGGAGTGGTTTGCCATTCCCTTCTCTAATTCATTTTACAGATGAGGAAACTGAGGCAAACAGGGTGAAATGACTTGGCCAGGGTCACAGAGCTAGTAAGTGTCTGAGGCAGGATTTGAACTCAGGCTCAGAACTCTATCCATTTTACCATCTAGCTGCCCTAGTTAGGCTCTGCCTCCATTCTTTACAGGCATAGTGGATAGAGCACTGGCCTTGGAATAAGGAAGACACCTTTTCATGAGTTCAACGACTCAACAACCACCAGCACTTCAAAACTGATTTGTCAATTGAAAAGGTAGGGGTGGGGTGGTGAAGAGGAGACATTTTCACTGGTCCTGGGGTAGAGTTTGGAATTCAGAAGGTGTGATTCTACCTTCAACCCTTAGAGGGCAGTGAGGAACAGCAATAGATTCCAACAAGAAGAAACCTGACTTGTACCCAAACTAAACTAGGAGAATTTACAGATACAAAGCTTATGTAACAAATTATCAGAACTTCTTTCTACCAGATGTTAGCATGAAATACTGTTATGCAATTGCTGGATTCATTGCTATGGTGTATTTCTGAAATATCTGAATGTTACTGTGTAATTGTTATATGCTGACAAAATGAAAAGGTCTGTTACTGTTTGCATAATTCGAATTCATGTCCATGGCTATATTGTTGTATTGCTTAAGCACAATATAGTTATACAATAGACCACTGTTGCGGCAACACTGTACAATTTTAAATTGCGTGAATATTGTATATTAATGTGGGCACATGGAACAGTCTCTACAAAAGTTCAGAGTTAAGGTAATTGATGATTACTATCTTGCTTTTGCAATTGAAAAGCAGAGGTCTCCTAAGTAGTCTACACAGACTCAGTCCTTAAAAGGAGGATATTTTAAGGATATTGGGCAGAAAAGTGAAAGGATTGGATGAATATAACATTGAGACTTCTCAGAAACTCAGAAAGGTTGTCTATTTCTGCCTGAGAATTTTAACCATAGAGATATACTTGAGGAATTGACAGTAGGGTATTATTCCTGGGAATTTCAGGATTGTCCATCCACCCTCTGAGGTTGAGGAATTTTTCAAAGATGTGAGAACCCTTCTAATCAAAAGAGACATTCTTACAAAGAGACTGAAGGTCACAGTTAAATCCAGGTATTCCACTTCATCTATGAGTAAAGCTGAGGTCATGCCCTCTGTGGTAGATGGATACCATATGTCCCAAATAGGCATTTTCTTTGGATATGAACCATGTCCTCCAGAAGAACAATCCTGGAAGACTTGGGTTGGATAGGTAAGAGTGCCCCTGGAATAACAGAAGGCTTCTAAGCCAGACAAAGTGATGAGCCTGACAGATAGCAGCTATAGGGAGGGCCAGTGAATAACCTCCAGGCCAGATGTTACTTTCTGGGCTCTCTTCTTTACTCTCTTCTCTGGTGGCCCTCTTCTTGGCAGATAAAGTGTCAGGCAGCAAACAGCTCTGTCCTTGCTATTCCTTATTAAATATTTCTCTCCCTTTCTCTTGAACAAAACTGTCTGTTTATTTGATAGGTTTTAGTTGCCCTGAGACCTATTGTCAATCGACAAAGAGATCCCTAGTTAAAGAAAACACTGAATTTTAATATATTTGGTATAAGAATGTGGTCACGGAGTTTTAAAAAGAGGATTATCCTTAACACTTCTCAAGGAGAAACTTGAAGGTTCCAGAATTTTATATCAAGATATTCTATGCACCTAAGTGAAAATCTGATAGGGGAGGAGTGTTGGAAAGCTTTGGGTAAAGGTCAAAGAAAAGAAAAATAGAGGCAACACAGTGGGAGGGGGGTAGATTTCAGGCTGCCAGTTTAGTTGGAAGAATTAGATGACAGGCTCCTGGGAATGAGGCAGGATATAATTATGACAGAAATTCAATTATTAAGAATTATCTTCCTGATAAAATCAGAGATGTTGCAAGTCCTTTTCTTGCCTTATTTTTATTTTTTATTTCAAAAGCTTGAAGAAGCAAATAGGGGGTATATAACGTATAATGTTAAATGTTTAACAACCAGCTTTGGGTGTGTGTGTGGGAATGTACCCATGATACATTTTTAAGTTTAATATGCATCATTGATATTTCCCTATAATTTTCTTAAGTCTAGAAAAAAACAATAAAATAATAAAGTTTCTAATTGTAATGTTTACTGATTTCCAACGTATAAGTGCTCACACTTAAAATTTAACAATCCATTCTTCATGTAATATGAATTGGATCCACAAGCTGGACCTAACTCTGATCAATAAGGAAGAAGTAATTTGTGAAGTGAGGATGATAGGAACCTCGGGAGGTATTAGTCACACTTTTTTAGAATTTGTGATAGATAACGTACAGAAGAACATTGGGTATAGTTCAATTAAATTCAGCAAGTCTTATGCTAGGCATTAGGGATACAAAGCAAAAATGAAAATCTCCACCCTTAAAGAGCTTACATCCTGTTGGAGGGAATACAACATGTATCCAGGTAAATAAAGACAAAATATACAAACACTGATTTGGGTGGAAGGGACAGTAACAATTGGGGAGATAAGAAAGGCTCCCTGAAGGAGGTGACCTGAGCTTTGAGGGGAAGTAGGCATTCCAAGATATGGAGATGAAGGGGAAGAGCATTCCAGGAATGCTAGGCAGCTTAAACAAAAGCAGTGGCAGATGCTATACTAGGTGCTAGTGATTAAAAAACAAAAACAAAAGGAAACAATGCCCTTAAGCATTACTTGGCAAAAATAATATGTTCACAGATAAATTTGTTGTTCAGTTGTGTTCAATTCTCAGTGACCCCAATTGGGTTTGTTTTTTTTGTTTTTGGCAGAGATATTGGAGTGCTTTGACATTTCTTTCTCAAAGTCATTTTACAGATGAAGAAACTGAGGCAAACAGGGGAAAGTGACTTGTCAAGGGTCATAGTTAGTGTCTGAGACTGGATTTGAACTAAGAATGATGAGTCTTCCTGTCTTCAAGTCCAGCACTTTATCCATTGTGCCACCTGGCTAATCACAGATAAATAGTATAAAATAAATTTGGAGGATATGGAGCAACAACCAAGGGATTCAGGAAGTGACACTTGGGTTGAATCTTGAAAGGATCTAAGGTTAAGGGGAGGAGGAAGAACATTCTAGGCTGAGGTTATTTAAAGACATGGAGGCAGTAGATGATTCTCTTGCCTCTAGGAGAAGATACACACCTCTTTTTGGCTTTCACAATCTGGCTCCAGCCTGTCTTTCTAGACGGAATTCATATTACTCATCATTAAAGACTATATTGTAGCCAAATTAGCCAACCCACTGTTTCTTATACATGATAGAAGGATACTTTCGAGGTCTCTCTGAAGAACTTTGGAACTGATTGTGAAACATGGGAGAAACTGGCATGGACTACCCAGCATGGCATGCTCACATAAAAGAAAGCACTGTGTTCTATAAGCAAATAAGAACTGCAGTAGTTCAAAGGAAATGTGAGATGCTCAAATTTAGAGATATCTCCTCTCCAAATGTTCATGTGGATAATTTGTGCCTGACTTGTGGCAGAGCCTTCTGAGCTCTTATTGGTCTTATGAACCATAGGGACACACTATACCTTGACCCCACCATAGTGATGTCATTTTGGTACTTTTCAAGCATGAAGGATAACAACCAACCAAATACATGATATTCCAATACCAATCTCCATTTTTGTGCCAGGAGTGCACTGGATCCTCAATGTTACCTCATCAATTCCCTAGCTCCCTTTGAGATTCAGATCAAAAGTCAACACTCTGGGGCAGCTAGGTGGCTCAGTGGATAAAGCACTGGCCTTGGATTCAGGAGGACCTGAATTCAAATATGGCC
The DNA here is from genome assembly GCF_019393635.1 of Dromiciops gliroides. Classification (NCBI taxonomy): domain Eukaryota; kingdom Metazoa; phylum Chordata; class Mammalia; order Microbiotheria; family Microbiotheriidae; genus Dromiciops; species Dromiciops gliroides. The sequence goes on along the minus strand of NC_057861.1, from coordinate 264,353,393 downwards.
TCAGACACTTGACATGTGCTAGTTGTGTGACCCTGGGCAAGTCACTTAATCCCCATTGCCCCCAAAAGAAAAAAAAGTCAACACCTCTGTGAGGTCTATGCAAATTGGGACATTATCTTCTCTTCTCTAGTTCTGGGGTAACTCTCCTGTTCTACATAATCTTTTGAATAGCATTGACAGTGGCTTAGCAATCACACAATACTTAGTATAGAACCTTGACACATAGTTGGTGTTTAATAAAAATGTTTATTGGCTGATTGAACACTGTGCCAGTTCTTTCATTATTGAAGGATGTAGCTCAGCTGGCTAGGACTCTAAGATCAGGGTATTTGGGGGGATATCAACTACAATGGGTGGCACAGTGGATAGAGTGTTGGGCCTGGAGTCAGAAAGACTCATCTTCCTGAGTTCAAACCTGGCCTCGAATACTAACTAGCTGTGTGACCTGGGTGAATCATTTAGCTCTGTTTTCCTCAGGCCTTCATCTGTAAAATGAGCTGGAGAAGGATATGGCAAGTCACTTTAGTATCTCTGACAAGAAAACCCCAGATGGGTTAACAAAGACATAACTGAAAAATGACTCAACAACAACAACAATTACAATAACAACAACAACAACAACAACATGTATAGTGAAGTCCCCACGTATAAGGACAATGTTTGGGAGGGGAAAGATTGAGCCAGATGCTGATTTCTTTGATGTAGGTAGGGGAGATAGGAAAAAAACTTGGTGGCTGCTAGATAATCACAATAAGGATATGGATAAAGTGATATAGATATTGAGTCTCAAAGGTGGAGGGGTTGTTGAGTGATAATGGCAAAGGGATTAAGCTAGATGAAGTGGTAAGGAGCAAGGAGTGTACCTACATCTACTTTCTTGGATCAGTGTCTTGAGGGGCTTGAAAGAAGTTGTATCCATTATTCAAGAGGGCACAGTTTCTAATGGGGAGAATACAGGTTTCTATGAGTTCAAGAAGATGAGTGGAATATGAGAGGAAGAGATAAAAGCAAAAAGGAAATTTGTTGGTAGAACGGTTATATACCACTACTAGGCCTATACCCAAAGAAATAAAAGAAAAGAAAGGAATAGATCTACATGTACAAAAATATTTATAGCAACTCTTTTCATGATAGCCCCAAATAGGAAATGACTTAGATATTCCGGGCCTGGATTTCAGCAAAGCATTTGAAATATCTCTGAAAAAAGGTAGAAAAACTAAGGGATAGCTGGTACAGTTAGGTGAATTTGAAACTGGTTGAATGATCAGAACTGATGAATAAAGACTGATGAGTCATTACTAATCTAGAAGGAGGCACCTAGTGAAGTACCCAAGAAACCTGCTCTTGTCTTTGTTTTATGTGATTATTTTTCTTTATTAAGGGCTTAGATATTAAGTTGGAGGGAGATCTCTTGAGGAGGGTTAAGCTCCAGGGATCTGTGATTCGCCTTTTGTTGTTCAACATTTTGATCACTGACTTAGATAAAGGAATAGATGGCATGTTTATTAAATTTGCAGATGGTGCAAAGCTAAGAGGGTTAGGTCACGTGTTGAATACAAAAAGTTTTTTAAAGGATAAAATATTGGGCCTAAGATAGACTTTCATACAGAGACAAATTTAGTCTTAAACTTAGGTTGCAAAAATCAGCCTCATAGGTGCAAGGTGGGAGAGGCGTGGCTGAATAGCAATTTGTTTTAAAAAAAAAAAACACTTGAGGGTTTAGTGGATTTTTATCTCAAAATGAGATAAATCAACTTGGTGATATGACAGCTAAACAAACAAACCAAAACAAAAAACTCCAAAGGTAATCTCAGCTTTTATTAAGAGAAGTGTCATGTGGCTAAACCACTAGAATATTATTTTTAGGTCTGGTCACAGCACTTTACTAGGGACATGGATAATTTAAGGAATATTCGGAGAGGAGTAACCAGTATATTAAAGGCCTTAAGTTCATCTCATATGAGTTGCAAAAACTGGGAATGCTTAGCTTGGAGAAGAGATTTAGAGGGGAAAATAACATCTCTCTTCAAGGACTTACGGGGCTAGCAAATGGAAAGGAAATCAACTTATTCCACTTGGCTCAAGAGCATAGCTAGGAGTAAGGGAGGGAAGTTTCAAAGAGGCTTGGTATAATTTCTCAAGCGTGGATCTTGTTCTTAGCTGTTCTTTTGATTCTTTTCATCCCTCTCCCTCTCCCTCCCCCTTCCCCCCCCTTCCCTCACTCCCTCCTTCCCTCTCTCCCTCCTTCCCTTCCCCCCCTCCATTTCAATTGCTCTTTCATGGTGTTATCCAAGCCTACAAAATACATAGTGTCTTATATTTCAACACTCCCAAAACTATAGCTGAAGGGTTAACCTTCCCACATTGAAGCGTTTACCTTGACACAATTAATTAAAAACAAAGACATGTACTGAAATGGCATAACACAAACAGCGGCAAGAAAACATTTCCCTAAAATCCTTTTGGCTCAGTCTTTCACAAATACATATAGTATCAATAGAAAGAGTGGGCACAAACATAGATTACACTAGTAGAGAAACACACATTAGAGAATACACAAGACCAAGGTTAAATACCCCAAGGCTGTGATCTGCTACTGGACTCACTTTCAGATGGGTGTGGTGTCTCCTACTAGGTGAGTTACTTGGCTACAAAGTAAAAAGCAATTTCCTTGGAGATCTAGGTTCTTCCTCCATGACTATTCTCAACTTCCAGAGATTAATCACTAGAGTGGCAGAGGTCATCTTGTCTCAGCTGTCTCCTTAGAACAGGAAGAAGTTAAAGAAATTGATTAAAAGAAGAATGAGTGATTACTGATTCATTCTTCTCTTTAAAGCTATGCAACAGAAAGGATTTGCCTTATCCTTTGGGTCTGCCTTGACTAACACAAAATGGACAAAACATATTGGACTTTTGGTCAAGGGTTGGTAATGAAAGAGTCAAACTATATGGGAAAATCTTATAGTAGTACCTTAAGAAAAGAATTTCTGTGCTCATCTGGAAACTGATTTATGTTTTCAAGTATACTGAGGAACTCCTGCTGACTACTGTGTTTCAAAGCCAAAAAAGCAGAAGAGGGAAAATTATGAGGCAGAAAACATTTTGTCTCAATCTCTTCTAAAATTACTGGGAGATGAGGGAAGGACACAGTAAAGTGGGACATAACTGAGGAGGAAAAATATTTGAGGAGTATATATGCCTTGTCTCAACATCAATGCCCCTAGCTTTAGTAACTATTCACATCAGTGGAACACAACCAATAAATAAAATTTTTACAGATTCCTTCTAACCATACACATCTATATTCATTACTCTAGTGAAACTCTCATGATTGGTTAAATTATTTGAGATGGTAGCTTGGAGTGTCTAGTTGTCAATCAACTACCATTTATTAAATACTTTAAAAATGTCACTGTGTCACTGTGATAAGTACTCTGGAAACAAAGAAAGGTTTAAAAAGTCCCTTCTCTCAATGAGCTCACAATCAAATATCTGAGACAACATATAAACATGTACAAACAATATCCTGCATATGCAGGATAAATTGGAGATAATCTTAGAGGGAAAGCACTAAACTTAGGGAAGATGGGAAAGAGTTTCTTGGAGACTGTGGGACTATAGCTGAGACTTCAAAGAAGCTAGGGAAGCCAGGAGACACAGATGAGGAAGAAGAGAGGTGCAGGTATAGGGGACAACCAATGAAAATGCCTGAAGTCGGAGAGATGGCATGTCAATATCACAGGATTGAAAAGTATGTGAAATGAATAAGATCTAAGAAGACTCGAAAGGTTGGAAAGGGTGAGATTATGATGGAATTTGAAAGCCAGACAGAGGATTTTATATTTGACCCTGGAGTTAATAGGGAACCACTGGAGCTTATTAAATAAGGGGATTATATGATCAGATTTGTCTTTTAGGAAGATAGCTGAATGAAGGGTGGATTGAAATATGAAGAGATTTGAGGCAAGGAGACCACGAAGAAGGTTACTGCAATAGTGGAGACATGAGTTGATAAGGCCCTATATCAGGGTAGTGGGAAGGGCATAAGTCCCTTTCTCTCTTCTGTTAGAGGGAGAATATGTGAGAGATATTATCAAGGTAAAATTGGCAGGCCTTGGCAAAAGGTTGTATATGATTGTTGAGAGAGCAAGGAGCTGAGGATGACATCTAGGTTGTAATCCTGGTTGCCTGGGAGTATGATAGTGGTTGTTGTCCTTCATTCTCAAAGAGGACCAAAATTACATCATAATGTTGGGGTCAAGGTACAGCATGACTCTCTGTGGTTGCTCAGACCAATATGAGTCTGGAAGGGTCTACCACAGGTTGGGCACATAGAGTCCATATAAACATTTGGCTGGAGATATCTCTAATTGTGCATCTCCTGTTTCTTTTGAGCTATCGACATTCTTCTTTCCTCATAGAACATAGCACCTCCTCTTATGTGGGCATGCCATACTGAATGGTCCTGTATCAGTGTCTCCCATGTCTCCCAATCAATTCTAAAGTTCTTCAGAAAGACCTTGACAGTGTCCTCGTATCTCTTCTTCTGACCTCTGTGTGAATGTTTGCCTTTTGTGAGTTCTCAATAAAATAGTCTTGTAGGCAAACATATATTTGGCATTTGAACAACATGACCAGCCCATAGGACTTGTGTTTTTTATGAGAATTGGAATTCTTGGCAGTTCAGCTCGAGAAAGAACCTCAGTGTCTGGTACCTCATCTTGCCAGGTGATCTTCAGAATCTTCTAAGACAATTTAAATGGAAGTGATTTAGTTTCCTGGCATGGGACTGGCTTCATAGGCACAGAACAATGTGGTCAGCACAACAGCTCTGTAGAGTTTCAGTAGGCAGCCTAATACTTTGGCGTCTCCCAAATAATGAGCTAGTTCTAGCAATGTGTACATCAACTTTATCATCTATTTGTACATCCTTGGAGAATATACTGCCAAGGTAAATGAACTTATCCCCATCATTCAAAATTCCTTCCTTTGCTGTGTACAATGGTTCCACATATGGATTGCATGGTGTTGGCTGGTTGATAGCTTCTGTTTTCTTGATGTTAATTGTCAGGCCAAAATTGGCACAGGCAGCAGAGAATCAATCCATGCTCGGTTACATCTCAGCCTTAGAGGCTGCATTGAGTACATACTTATCTGTGAACAAAAAGTCACACACCAACTTTCTCTCCACCTTTATTCTTTTCTTGTAGCCTTTTCAAGTTAAATAGGTTACTATCAGTGTGGTAACTGACCTTGATGCCATTTTTGCCCTCATTGAAGGTGTCCAACAACACATCACTAAAACATCATGGCAAAGAGCATGAGAGCAAGCACACAGCCTGCCCTGCTTCACTCCATTGGTGACTGGGAAAGCATGAAAGCATTGTCTATTATCTAGAACCTGTGAAAATATGCCACCATGAAACTTGCATACAATACTGCTGAACTTCTCTGGGCAACCAAATTTTGTCATAATTTTCCACAAGCCCTCACAACTGACAGTATCAAAGACCTTAGGCAGATCCCTGAATATTGTGTACAGACCTCTGTTCTACTCCTGGCATTTCTTCTGGAGTTGTTGGGCAGCAAACACCATATTGACCAATCCTCAGATCTTTCTGAAGCCATACTGGCTCTCAGGAGGATGACCATCTTCCAGGTAAAAGATTAGCCTATTAAGGAGAACTCTAGCAAGAACCTTGCCAGCAATGACTAAGAGAGAGACCCTGCTGTGATTGTCATGGGACAACCTATTTCCTTTTTCCTTTACAAAGATGGACAATGGAGGTATCCTTGAATTCCTATGGATTAACCTCCTCTTGCCATATAACCTGGAAAATTGCAGTGAGCAGTGGACCCACTGCTTTGTAAATCTCAGCTGGAATAGAATCAGCACCAGATGCTTTGCCACACAAGAGGAGCCTAATGACATTCAAAACATCTTCAATTGGAAGTTCAGCTAGAGAGGGATTAACTTCAGCCTGAGGTATACAGTGAATGGTTTCAGCATTGATTGATGATGGATTGTTGAGAACATTATGGAAGTGTTTAGCCCATTTCTTTAGGATCATGTCCTTATCACTAATCAATATGTTTCCATCAGCACTGAGCAGTTAAGATGTACCATAGTTCTTTGGTCCATAAATAGCCTTCAGAACATCAAAAAAGAGCTTTGAATAGTTACTATCAGCATAAAACTAATTTTCATTTGCTTTCTTATGGAGGCAAGAGTTCTGCATCTCTTTAAGCTTCACTTACATTTTGCTTTTAATGGAGTTAAATGCTGCATTTTTAGAGACAAACTATTGTGCTGGTAAACTGCAGAGTTCTCATTTTTTGTTTAGCAACTTCTGAATTTCTCCATTATTTTCATCAAACCAGTCTTGATGCTTGTGAGTGTTCTGGTCCAGATGAGTAAATGTGGTGTTGTACACCACTCTTTTTCTGCTCTACTATTGTCAGCTTTGTGTTGGCTCATCTTTCCCTCCAATTTAGCAACAAAACATTCATGAAAGAAGAAATAGTCTAATCTGTTAACATTGTCTTCTTGTAGTCATTTTGCCTTGGGACCACTGCTTTTGCTGAATGTGAATGTGAATGTTGAGCTTGGAGAGGATAAATCTGTGATTGGTCTAGCACTCTGTAACACACATCACCATCAATCTCATTCTGATTCTTCTCCTCAAAACAGAACAGTCTATTAAATAACAATATGTTCTTCAAGGGTACACTCATAAAGATTTATCGCATTTAGGTAAACAGAAGATAGTGCTGGTGATGAGAAGATCATGAGACAAATAAATCTTCAGGAGTAAGTGACTGTTGATATTTCTTACTCTATTCCTCCCAAGGACTCCTTACCATGACTGATAGTCTATGCTTACTCTAGCATTAAAGTCACCCAGAATTATAAGCTTGTCCTCTTTTGGCACATTGATGATGAGGGTCTCCAGATCTTCATAAGATTTTTTCTTTGATCTCACACAGGTTTGTTATAGTGGGAGCATATGCACTGATGATGCTTGTAATCTTGTTGACTAGATTAGTTTTGAATGTGAAACCTATGTCAGCTTCACAGTGCTCCCCATCACTGGTCACTTCAGAAAAACATGCATCCAGCTCTTACTTCAGTAAGTTGGCCTTCATTTGCTAGCCTTATTTCACTCAGGGCTGCTATTTGAATGTAATACCTACTGAGTTTTCTCCCAACAAAGCTGTTTATCTTTCAGGTCTACCAGCTTTCTTGTTGTCCATAAGCATGTGCACATTCTTCGTACCAACTGGTGAGTGGGATCATCTTCACAAAAGTTTTCATATATTTTTTGGGTTTTCACTGCAGAGTAGGATCCTTGCCTACCACTGTAAGCAGGCCAGAATTAGGTGAAGAAGACAATTTTTAGGGCACCTTTTCTAGCCCCTTCTTCATAGTAGGAGATGAGCAGTGTGGTCCTTAAAAAGGCTGCTTATTCATTCAGGGGGCTTCCCACTGCTGCTTCAGTACAGTGAGAAGACAACCCTATGTGCAGGGTTGTGACTACAGCCCCTAGTATATCTGCATATGCTGCTTTATCACTTGTCTGTCACTAAAGGATTTTGAAGTAGGTGAACATGGCAAAATAGTATGGGTGATTTCTTTTGACTTACACATAAATTGGATTTAAGTGAGGCAGAGTTATGTGAAGTTGTTGGCCTCACTTTCTCTTCCAGAATCATCAAAGTCCAGTTGCAAGACAAAGTCAAGATAACTTGCAATGGCACAAGATGCAGCGGATGACCTTGGTGTCTTCAAAGTCTAACCAAGCTCTAAGAGCTCCATAGCACTTGCTTCTACGACCTTCATAGCCCATTGAAACAAACTCTTCACATCTACCCATTCCACCTGGGGAAATCTTCACATGCTTGGCATAGAACCCCCCCCCAATGTACTGATGGATTTGAGGCCTGTTGGTTACCCTTAATCTGGTTTAGTCATCTGCCAAGAGGGTTTACTGGAATATGGCCACTGTGCATGGTACATCTTCTTGGAATCATAACTGATAATTGGTTGGTTGGTGGACACCTAAGGTGGAAAACAGCCCTGAAAAGGGCTTAACAGCCTTCACACTAGAGGTACTAGTCTCTGAACATCTGTACACATCTAGAGGATGGTAGTACTTTTGGCAGTAACAGGGAAGTTTAGAACAAGAAAGTTCAGTTTTGAACATGTTGAGATTGAGATGTCTGAGGGATATCCAGTTAAAGCTGTCTAGAATACAGTTGGAGATGTGAGAATGGAGCTCAGGAGAGAGAACTAGACAAGTAAATTTGAGAATCATTTGCATAGAGATGATAATTGAAACCACAGGAGCTGATTAGATCATCAAGTGAAATAGTATAGAGACAAGAAGAGGATCCAGTACAGAGTGTGAGGTACCTCATTATTAGTGGGTGTAACATGAAGCAATACCTAGCAAAAGAGACAAGAAGGAATGGTCAAATAGGCTGGAGGAGAAACAGGAGAGAGCAGTGCTAATTAAAGAAAATTTCAGAGGCAAGAGAAAGCTATTGAAGAAACAGATTTCCTGAAGCCAGAGCATGATAGTACTGAAGAGAAAGCAGGACAGATGAATAACAGATCTTTGCCTTTATTGCTTGCCATTCTTAGGATTACCTTGAGAGCCTTCTGAAGTCTCAAAATAATAATAATGATAACAACTCACATTATATAGCACCTTATGGGTTTATACAGTGTGTTCTCACACTTTACCTCTTTTGATTCTCACATTAAGACCATGAAAAAAGTATTTTGAAGATGAAGAAACTGAGCTTTAGTAAAGGTTAAGGGGTTTGTTAAGGTAACACAGCTAGTATGTGTCAGAGTTAGACTAGAGCCTATGTCTTTCAATTTCCACTCAACGTTTTCTCCACTACATCATACTGCCTTTTGCTTAGCAACCAAAGCTGAACAATAAAAATAGCTCACATTTACATCACCCATAGCCTAAGAGTTCCCCTCTCAGAAAAAGTACTCTGACTCTGAGATACGGTAGGCTAATTTCAACCTGGTCATGGGCCTCACCTCTCAAAAGAGGGAGTCAGATTTTTCTTAAACTCTCTGGCTTGTTGCCTACTGTGCAAGTTTTCAGGGAAACTCTCAGTAAAGATTAGTTCCATGTCTAGATACATTCCTAAAAAGGATTAATAGGGTCAAGAAAAACATACTTAATTTACAAAGCAGCTGACTTAGTATAGCAGTAGTCATTGTGACTCTTCATTGGTCAGCAATGACCCTTAAGCCCTAGCAAAGTCATTGAAGGGATCCACAGTTTTCATTAATCTTGGCACCAATTATTCCTGTGTGAGCCTTCCATCATGAGAAAGTGGATATCATTGTCAATGATCAAGGAAAACAGGATCATTGTTTTACTGACATAGAATATTTGATTGATGATACTGCAAAGAATCCCATCAACACAACTTTTGATGCCAAGCATCTGATTGATCACAGATTTGATGATACATTTGTATAGTCTGACATGAAGCTTCTGTCTAAGGGAAATATCTTCTTAGTCTTGACACAAAGGGAAGAAATCACTTAAGCTCATCTTGGAGATACTGCTACAAATGCTGTGGTCACAGTACCAACGTACTTCAATGACTCCTGCCATTGGGCCACCAAAGATACTGAGACCATCCCTGCCCTCAATGTCTTCCAAATCATCAATAATCCATTTGTTGCTACTGTCGCTAATGGATTGGTTGGTATTTAGAAAAATGTGTTGATCTTTCACCTCAGAATTGTGAATTTCAATATCTCTACCCCCCTCATTTAAGATGATATCTTTGAAGACAAGTTTACAAATAGGGACATCCACTTGTTGTGGGAAAGACATTTTTTTGTGGGGCAATGAGAGTTAAGTGACTTGTGCAAGGTCACACAGCTAGTAAGTGTCAAGTGTCTGAGGACGGATTTGAACTCAGGTCTTCCTGAATCCAGAGCCAGTGCTTTATCCACTGTGCCACCTAGCTGCCCCATGGGAAAGATTTTGAGAACTGAATCAATTATTTCATTAATGATGCACAATATTATGCACATGCACAGCAATGCAACAGGTGAGAGTAAGAGTAAGGAGGCAGTCTACCACCTCTGTAGTTCTTATGAATGTGCAGTTTGCACCATCTTTTTCCAATACCTAGACCAATACTGATATTGACACTCCCTGTGAAAGTATTGCTTTCTATGCCCCATTTTGAAGTGTGGAATGCTAACCTCTTCTATGGCACAAAGGATCCAACAGAAAAGGCACTAAGATATGGCAAGTTAGATAAGTAACAGATCCATGAAATTGTCTTGGTGGGTGGTTCCACTTGCCTCCACAAGATCCAGAAATTTCTGCAGGACATCTGCAATGTATCAGTCTTGCTGAGGCTATTGCTTATGGTGTAGCTATCCAGATGATCATATTGTCTGGGGATAAATCTAAGGTTTTGACTTGCTACTGTTAGTTGTCACTTCTCTCTCCTCCCTGTGGTGTTCCTTAGATTGAAGTGGCCTAGGTGGCCTCCACCAAGGTAGTAGAACAGTCTCATCCAGAAGTTCTTCTTCTGGACTTATCATTGAAAAGGTCAACTAAATTCACCAGAAGAGAGAACACTTTACATGGCACTTATTATTATCCTCAATGTATCTGCTGTAAATAAGTGTACACAAGAAGAGTAAGATCACCATTACCAATGATAAAGGTTTTCTGAGAAAGAAAACCTTGAGAGTATGGTCCAGGAAGTTGAGAAATATAAGGATGAAGATGAGAAGCAGAGAGACAAGGTGTCTTCTGAGAATTCACCTGAATATTATGCTTTCAAGATGATGGCTACGGTGGAGAATGAGATAATCTTTTGGAAAAACTGGTGGTGAAGACAAATAAAAGATTCTTTACAAATATAGTGAAATAATTAATTGGCTCATTAAGGCTGCTGCAAAGGAAGAATATGACTACCAGCAGAAAGAATTAAAGAAAGTCTGTAGCCACATCATTACTAGGTTGCATCATAGTGCAGAGGGTATGTCAGGAGGAACGACTGGTGGTTTACCGGCTGGTGGTGTAGTCTCATTCAGAAGTTCTTCTTCTGTACTTGCCACTAAAGAGGTCTACTAAGTGTACCAGAAGAGAGAACATTCCACACAGTGCTTACTATTTTAAAAAAATTATGTTTTTCAATTATCAAGCATTTATTTGTTTTCCTTCTCACCTCCCTTACCCTTCAATGGAGGGGGAGGGGAGAGAGAAAAACAAAACACTTGTAACAAATATGCATAGTCAAGCAAAACAAATTCCCATATTGGCCATGTCCAAAAATGATTCTGCACAGCTGTTCAAAAACTGAAGGACTCACATTTGTAGCCAAATCAGGAGCAATTTTAAGATCATATTTACATGGCTGTGCAAATTTTGGGCATTCTGAATACTTGAATGCATACAGAGGAAGAGAAAAGAAAAACATGGTGCTTTGTCAGTACTGGAAATAAGTAGAAATCAATTTTGTCCTAGAGAATAAAAATATTTAAAATTGGCACCATAAAAATTACAAAGAAGATATTAAGTATGAAATACCTATTTCCTCTACTGCACCATGAAATGCTTAAAACACAAAAAGCTCATGAGCATGCATTAGCAAATTCTTAAAAACAGGACCAGAAACTGTCATAGCTATTATATTTTCCACAAATGTAAAAGAACTTTGGGAAACTGCTGAGCAGATATTTCATTTTTACCTTGAATCTATATTTCCTAATCAATTTGTAAAATCCAGATATTCTGGCAATCAATGGGCACATTTTGGGCTTTCTTAGTCCTTTAAGTTGCCCCATCAATTCTCTGCTGTCTGTGCTAATTTTGGCCTAACAATTAACACTAAGAAAAAAAAAAGAGGTTTTCCTCTTTTGGTGTGCACCACACCATCCATATGTGGAAAGATCAGATACAACAAAGGGAGAAATTTTGAAGGCTGTAGATAAATTCACTTACCATTGAAGTATACTTTTTAGGGATGTACATATAGATGATGAGGTTGATGCATGAATTTCTAGAGCTAGCCCAGTGTTTGGGAGGCTCTGAAGGAAAGTATAGGTAAGACAAGGTATTAGTTTGCCTACTAAACTGAAGGTCTACAGAGTTGTTGTGCTGACCTCATTGTTGTATGCCTGTTAAACCTCAACAGTATACCAGTGCCGTGCCAGGAAACAAATCCCTTCAATTTGAATTGTCAGGAAAATTCTGAAGATCACCTGGCAAGATAAGATACTGGACATTGAGGCCCTTTCTTTTTTTTTTTTTAGTGAGGCAATTGGGGTTAAGTGACTTGCCCAGGGTCACACAGCTAGTAAGTGTTAAGTGTCTGAGGCTGGATTTGAACTCAGGTACTCCTGAATCCAGGGCCGGTGCTCTATCCACTGCACCACCTAGCTGCCCCTTGAGGCCCTTTCTTGAGCTTAACTACCAAGCATTCAAACTCTACTGCAGAGAATGCCAATGGGGCTGCCTACATTGATTGAATGCCAAGGTTACATTTGCCTAAAAGACTATTTTATGAAGAACTTACATAAGGCAAGCACTCACAGGGAGGTCAGAAGGATACTCTCATGATCTCTCTGAAGAACTTTGGAATTGATTGTGAGACATGGGAGACATTGGCACAGGACCACCCAGCATGGCATACTCACATCAAAAAAATTGCTGTGGTCTGTGAGCAAAACAGAATTGCAGTAGTTCAAAAGAAATGTGAGATGCTAAAATTTAGAGACATGTTCATATGGACCATTTGTATCCAACTCATGATAGAGTCTTCTGAGCTTATATTGGTCTGAGGAGCAACAGTTGGACATACCATACCTTGATGTCCATATAGTGATGTCTTTTTGGTCTTCTTCAAGCATGAAGGACAAGAACCAAGCTGCCCCCATCTTCTTGGTACTTTTGTCTGGTAATGATATATCTTCTCTTCCCAGAAGTAGTAAGTATTTCCCCCTGGGCAGCCAACATTGACTGAGAAAGTCCCAATCTTTTGATTGCATGAGGTAACTACCAAGGCTGGAAATGTATGCCTCTCAGAAATGCTTTGGTAACTTGTGTTTAGGGAAAGGAACGTAAAACAGAAGAAGAAAGGTGAGGGCCATGAGGTTCAGTCTTAAGATCACCAAGGCAAGCATGTTATTTGCTATTATGAACTATTATGGCCATCTGCCAAGGTTGGGAGTGATAGGAGAGAAATTCATCCCTCTGCCTAGGCAGGAAGTCCAAGGGCTAGATGAATTCTGAACAGGCAGGGCCCAAAGGAGGAGGATGGGGAGAAAGAAAGGGAAAGAAGGAGAGAGTCAGATAGAAACAGATAGATAGACGGAAACATCAGAGAGTGACAGAGACAGAGACAAAGAGAGACAGAAATAATACAGAGTCAAAACTTTTCTTCTCAGTTCCTCTTAAAGTTTCCCAAGTATCTCAGTCATCTAGTCAAAGGGATCAAGAAATCAGAGTTGCTGTGATGTGTGTTCTTCAACAAAGGGCTAAAACACTTGTTCTATTCCCCCAGAGTGCCGTAACACATAGTTTCCAGGTATAATACTTAGTTCACCTGCGATGTATTGATATAGAACTTTAAATTTAATAAGATGCACATAGCAGCTTCTCTCTGATTTTTCTTCCTGCCCCCACAATTGCCCTTTTGTAAAGCTGCCTTTTCTACCTAAGACAAGTAGGGCATGTTTCTCTGCTTTTGTGGGAGCCCAGGAACTTGGAGAGTGGGATTCATGCATATCCTAAATCCTTTCTTATCATCCTGCCCTCTTGACTTCTCTGGTATCTTTTTTTTTTTTCGGGACAATGAGGGTTAAGTGACTTGCCCAGGGTCACATAGCTAATAAATATCAAGTTTCTAAGGTTGGATTTGAACTCAGGTCCTCCTGAATCTAGGGTTGGTGCTTTATCCAGTGTGCCACCTAGCTGCCCCCCATATATATACATATTCCCCCCAGGGCAATGAGAGTTAAGTGACTTGCCCAGGGTCACACAGTTAGTGTCAGGTGTCTGAGGCTAGATTTGAACTCAAATCCTCCTGAATCCAAGGCCAGTGGTTTATCCACTGAGCCACTTAACTGCCCCCATATCTTTTAAGCCTCAGTTAAAGTCACCTTCTTATAAGAAGCCTTTCTTAGTCCTCCTTAGTTTTAGTGCCTTTCCTATGAGATTATCTCCAATTTATCTTTTATACATCTTGCTTGAATGTTATTTCCTCCATTACATTGTGAGCTCCTTGAGGCCAGTGACTGAGGTATTTTTTCTCCTTTCATGACATACCCAGTTCTTAGCATAGCATCTGGCACATAGTAGGTACTTAATAAATGCTTGTTGACTTGACTTTGTTATGGGAGCTGGTGTGGAGGACTAGCTCACCCAACAATTGGAGGCCCATAGAAAACCTTGTAAAATAGAGAGATTTATTAGGAGAGAGGAACACATGGCCAGGAGGCAGTTGTAAAATGGAAACTGCCTCTCTGAATAGGAAAAGAGTTGACCCTATATACAGTTTCAGACAAAGAAGGCTTTGTGCTAAGTGAGGAGATTGTAAAATAACTGGGAGAGGGCATTTGGGAAGGGGAGGGTTGAGTGATGAGTATAGTCACACTTCCTACGGATGTGCAAGAAATCTAAATCTTGAATGTATGGAACTTGCCTATCACCCTTTCAGACCTTGGTATTCTTATTGGTGTTTATATCATAGTTGGAACTGTCTCTAAACATTCTGGGATATATGTGACCCCTGGTCTATGTGTCCTGGCAACATCACATTCCTGAGGTGGGAAACAGGGATTGTTTTTTGTCATTTTTGGAATCTTTAGTTTTAGTGTCTAAAGTTTAAGGATTCCTTGGGGGTTAGAGTCTTTGGGTTTCTTAGGGTCTCTTGTCCCACTCCAACTTGACATTAAAAATTAACATCTGATTCATAACCTAATAGGGTAGACATTGTTCCAGCCATTACTTTACTTTAGTTCCTATTATTGATCTGACTTGCTTCTTGGTCCATGGGTCAATAGAAAGGGTATCAAATTTAGAGTCAAAGGTCCTGAATTCACATGTTTTTTCTGTTACTTATTGTATGTTTGCCTCTTGTAAAATTGCTTATGTGAGATTTAAAATTGGATATTATATCATAAATCTCCCCTCTTTAACCTTTCCCTTAATTTATCTCCCAGACTAGTAAATGGAAGAAGCTTCTGGTTTTCTAGTTAGAGCTTTTATTGTATGGTAGTTACAAGGTGATGTTGATTAGAGGGATAGGAAAGTAGAAATACAAAACAAATCGTCTTAAGTCTAAACTTAGTCTATATTCCGTATAAAACTCACCAAAACCCAAGGCCACCTTTGGGGAGAGAGAGAGACCGTGTCAAGCGCATGCTGCTGCTAACCTTGAGCTGGGCCGAGTTGAACTCCAGTCAGTGTCTGGAGTACAGTGCGCTCAGGACACCAGCAGAGCAGGAAAAAGCCCTCACTTCCGTTCTCTCCTTGCCTTTTAAGCTTGCACCCTGGAAGTGGAGTGCTAGCAGGCCGACTGGCGTGCGTAGCTCATGCTGTTGGTCTCCTCCCCGAAAGGGTGGTCCTTAAAGAAAAACTGGCATCTCTCCATTATCGCTAACCGACTGTTAAAACTTTTTACCACACTTAACCTTTCTAGTATTTGGTTTCTCACATGCAAAAAAGACAGGGTTGGACTAAATGTTCTCTTAGGTTCTTTCTAGCTCTAAATCTATGATGCTGTGATGTCTAAAGGGGGACATGGAATAGAGTGAGAGAAATGATTATTAATAATCAATGGAGGGGTAGCTAGGTGGCACAGTGGATAGAGCACCAGCCCTGGATTCAGGAGGACCCGACTTCAAGTGCGGCCTCAGACACTTGACCCTTACTAGCTGTGTGACCCTGGGCAAGTCACTTAACTCTCATTGCCCCTCCAAAAAAAAATAATAATCAATGGTGTGGGAAGATCAAGAGTTCTCCTCCTTTATCTAAAGTTCTATACTGGAGACTTCAGGGAGTTTAGTCTTTTTTTTTTTTTTTTTTTTTTTTTTTTTAGGCAATGGGGGTTAAGTGACTTGCCCAGAGTCACACAGCTAGTAAGTGTCAAGTGTCTGAGGCCGGATTTGAACTCAGGTACTCCTGAATCCAGGGCCGGTGCTTTAACCACTGCGCCATCTAGCTGCCCCCAGGGAGTCTAGTCTTGGGCGAGATCTATGACTCTCTCTTGATTGAATTGAGTTACTTTGATTCCTATGGGAAAGCTCTGTCACTCTCTATCATCTGTTATATATTGTCCTATGTTTCTGATTTTGGTTTTGCTACCAGTTTGGATAAATAGGTTTTCTTGGCTAAGTGCTATGAGTGCTCATTGTGTAATTAGTATTTGGTGGGAAAGGAATCAAGTCTTGCATATAAAGCTGGGGATTCCCCTTTTCTTCCAATAATGAGAAACAATGATCAGAAGATAGCTTGAACCTGATCATATCTCATAGAGTAAATTATTTAAGGGAGAAAAGAGATAGACTTAGAGCTCAGTACTTCCTCTCTCTGAAGATAACAAGAGTGGCTTCCAGCCCCAGCCCAACCTCCTGCTTCCTCTGCTAGCAAGTGTAAAAATCTCTCTTGGAGAAGGGTGGGGGTGGGGGTGGAGAAGGGGCTAGAAATATCTATCCTGCTTCCCTTCAAACCACACAATGATGACCCCTCTCCCCCCTCTGCTACTTGTAGGGGAGATGGGCCCACATGCCACATGTGAGGCATATTACACATAATTAATTACACAATATTAAATAATATGTATTTCCATGAGGTGCCTTAACACTTTGCAAACTTTAAAACAGAACACTAGGCGCAGCTAGGTGGAGCAGTGGAGAAAGCACCAGCCCTGGATTCAGGAAACCTGAGTTCAAATCTGACCTCAGACACTTGGCACTTACTAGCTGTGTGACCCTGGGCAAGTCACTTAACCCTCATTGCCCTGTAAAATAAAAAAACCCAAACCCCCCAAAACCAAAACCCAAAATAAAACAACAACAACAAAACCAATAACCAAAAAATAAACCAAAAAACCCAGAACACTATATATTGATGAAGCCTAGTATAGTTGCACTAAGTACAAATCAGCATAAGGGTATCAGGGAACCCTTCTGTTGTTGCTCCTGACAGTCATTGGAGAAGATTTGAAGGAAGTTAGCACCTGCTAGCACAAGGGTTATAGAAGCCTGATGAAAGCAGAGGGGCAACATTCTTCTTCCTGTGATTGCAAGTAAGGCACAGAAAGAGAGAGACTGAGCTGGACTGACTTTGCTGGTTTGGCCTCTGAAAAAGGGGGTAATTTTCTAGTTTAAAAATGCACTTTTGTCACAATATAAATGGAAGTATTCCTACCTACCTTACATGTGATTAATTAGAAAAAAAAAGCCAAAATTGTTATTTAATTGATTGTCCAGGAGGGAGAAAACTTGTGGAGAGGGAGAAATGGCATTTCTTGCCACTTTGAGAAATATACTTTTGGAGCCATGCTGTCTTGGCATTGCTTTTTCCCCCCATTGAAACTTGGCTTATTACCTTGTATATAGGCTCCATGCCAGCCTAACAGATGGGCTGGGATGTGGACAGCCAAGAGAAAATGATCGAACATCAAATGTGTTTCTTGAGGGGCATGAATCTCAGCCAGGAATGTTAAAATGTCTTCTTGCCTTGAATGATGGTTCTAGTTAAGGGGAAATACTACCACTTCTGCTCAAAATCGCATTAAATCTGATTTCCTGTAAATGGAAACTTAATCTTTAACCTTAAGAAATCTTGTGAATTCTTATGTGCTCTATGTAATAACACAGAAGAAATATTCATGAAAGAGGCTTCCATTTCTCTTCCATTTTTGGTTATGGTCTTGATATATTTAGCCAAGGAATGCTTTTCAGTAGAAAGATTCACCTGTAGAAGAATAAATGAAATCCATAAAGAGTTCTCATGGTTTCCTTGTAAAACAACAACAATCTCATATTTTATATTGTTCTATCCACTTGTTGATATCATAGATTTAGATCTGGAAGGAACTTTAGAGACCATTGAGTCCAACTATGTCATTTTTTATAGAGGAGTAAACTGAGGCTCAGAGAGGTTAAGTGACCTGACCAGGGTCACACATTTCCATGTGAACTCATCAAATGCTCTGAATGTGAAGTGTACTAATGATAGCATAATGCCTTTTTTAAAAATGTTTTGCGGGCAGTTAGGTGGCACAGTGAATAGAGCACCAACTCTAGAGTCAGGAGGACCTGAGTTCAAATCTGACCTCAGACTCTTGACACTTATTAGCTGTGTGACCTTGGGGAAGTCACTTAACCCTAATTGCCTCACCAAAAATACCCCAAACAAATAAACAAATGCTTTGCATCTTCATCTCTCTTCAGAGATTCTCTATGCACATGTCTCCTCTTCTAAGATAGTGACAGTGAGGAAAAGAAACTTCTCTATCCCAGTGGGGGACCAGAGAAACTCAGCACATACTAAAAGCCAAGAATATGGGAGAATAAGGATATGAGTAGGAGGAAGAAAGGATCAGGTAAAAAGCATATGTGTGTATGAAGGGTGCAAAGGTAATTATTATTCACTCATAGACATTTTAAAATGTAAATGTTTTTATCTTTTGTTATTATGTACTTGAGAAACATTGTCATCAAACATGCATATTTCCATACACACTGAGGAAATGAAAAAAGAGGTGTGTGCATGAAACCACAAATCTGTCTCATATATCTTGAAATGTCTTATTTTAAAAGAACATAATAAATTCAACATATTTCTTTCAAAGTTGTCCTGCCTGGCTATGGCTTTTACTGAAATTCCTCTTCCTCCTCCTCTTCTTCCTTCTCTTCCTCCTCCTTCTCCCTCTTCCCCTTCCATTTCCTCTTCCACTTCCCCCTCCCCCTCCTCCTTCTTGTCTTCTTCTTCCTCCTCCTCCTCCTCCACCTCCTCCTCTTTCTTCTCTTCCTTCTCCTCCTCTTTCTCCTTTTCTTTCTCCTCCCTCTACTTTAACTTCCCCCTTTCCCTGTCCTTCTTTTCTTCCTCTCTCCCTCTCCTTTTCTTTCTCCTCCCTCCCTCAATCCTTTACTCCTCCTCCCTCTCCCACTTCTCCTCCTCCTCCTCTACTATCTTCATCTCCCTTTTTCTCCTTTCCCTCCTCCTCCTCCCTCTCTTTTTCCTTCTGCCTCACCCTCTCCCTCTCCTCTTTCGTCTTCTCCTTCTTTTTGCATTTCTATCTATAGTCACTTTTGGTTTATTCGAACAACTAAAGAAAATCCAAACCATTTAAACCTGTGTTTCAGAGGAAAACAAACACACAAACAAAAGACCTCAGTTAACTTTCCTGAGGAAATTTGTCCTGTTGTGTGTCCCAGAGTCCTCTCCCCTACAAGCACACTGGCCAAATGTACTGAAAAAGAAAGCTTTTAATAAGAACAGGCAGACAATAATCTATGACATGTACACTGAGTACATTTTCGTGCTCACCTAATAGGTTCCCAAAGTCAGTTTCTAGAGGAAGGCATCTTTGATACAAGTGGCCTCCTGTCAGTTATTCTCCCATCTATTTGGAAGAGTGCTTCTCTAGTGTCTCATGGTCCTCCACTCACTTTGATGGCAAGGATGCTCTCATCTGGTCAGCTTGCCTCTTCCTCACACTTGCTTCGTCCATTCCCCACCCACTGCTGGCAGAACTGTTCCCATGTGGTTCTCAGTAGTAATAGTTGCATGTAGTTCATTTACCAACTCCTATTCTACTCTGTCTGTGGCCTGCTTACTGCCGGCATAGCTACCCATTTCCTCTACTGTTGCCTTTCTCTTTGCTACTCAGACATGAATAGATCTAGAATACTCTGAGTATTAAAAGGAGGCATTCTAGGACCATCCCTTCTGACATCGCTGATAGTCTTATTCCTCTTTCAGTGCAGTCTATACTAAGCTGACAAAACAGCACCCTCCTTTTGACCATTCTGACCAGCTGCATTTCCATCAACCCCTGGATTTTATTGGTCACAATAGGATATAAAACAGTCAGAGGCTATTGTGCTATTTTTCACAGATAATTGTGTCCTTTTTTAGAGTAGAGCTAGCACCCTAGGGTCTAACAATCATTGTCACTAACTATACTTAGGACAATCTATGCAGTCCTGATATTTTCTCAAATTCTTGAGAGAAGTGTTTCTTCCCTAGGAGACTACTCTGTCGAAAGAGAAAAAGAGGTTGTTATGGCATGAACTGATCTTGAAGGACCTTGAAGGAACATGCTGACTTTTAAGAAAGCATAAATTGATACCAGACGTTCCCAGGCATTATTAGTTTACACCAGTGGAGGGAGTATTGGCACTGATGAAACCCAAAGTCCAAAAGAAGTATCAGCAAATTTGCTTATTTGACAAACATGAATCAAATGCCTACTATGTGCAATTAATGTACTCTTATCAGCGTTGTGCCTTGATTTCAGCAATGCATTGGACAAAACCTCTCTTTACTGCCTTGTGGGCAAGAGTAAATGTGGGTGGGATGATAACACAGTTAGGTGAATTAAACTCTAGCAGCCTTCTAAATCCTGGGAAATCCCCCTATTCATGCAGCTTTCTTATTCTGGGAGACCTCTTTGTCCCACCCTATTTTTTTTAGGAAAATCTTCAGGCCAGCTATGGTTACTCCTTCTTTCCTCTGACCCTCTGCTCTAGATTTTCCCTCTACTCTTTCTTTCCAGTTTTCTTTTATGTGTTGTCTTCTCCCATTAGAATGTAAACTCCTTGAGGGTAGGAGGACTGGGGCTGTTATTAAGCACTTATTAAATGCTTGATGACTTGACTTAATAGTTTGTTGAACACAAGACCAAAGAATGTTAATGTGTTCTGTCAATGTTTACTTGGAGGGAAGTCTACTAATGGCATGTTGCAGAGTTCTGTATTTAACCTTTTTCTATTTAATTTTTTTTTGATGATGTAGGTGGCACAGAAGAGAGAATGCTGGCCCTGGAGACAGGAGGACTTGAGTTCAATGCTGCCTTAGAAACTTACTAGCTGTGTGACCCTGGGCAAGTCTTGCCTCAGTTCCTCATTTGTAAAATGAGATGGAGAAATGGCAAACTACTCTAGTACCTTTTCCAAGGAAACCCCAAACAGGGACATAGAGAGTTGGACATAACTGAAATGACTCAACAACAATGACAACAACAATATTCTGTTCAAAATTTAATGTGTGTCCTTACCTGCCCCCCCCCCCCCCCACTAGCTAAGATTTACTGATAAATTCAGCAACAGTTTAGGCTTTTAAGCATTAATTAAAGTATATTAGAAGTTAGCAAAGAGAGAGAGAGGGAAAACTGCCTTCACCTAGCTATCCAAGAGAGAACATATGAAGTTCCAATAGTTAGCAAATTTGTCTATCTTGGCCTGCTTCTTCTGCCACCATGAGCTTGTTCCTGAACAAAAGAGAGGGATCCTGAGTCTCCTCGAGTGGAAGCTCTCTGCCGGACTAGAAGAGGGGCAGTCCCCACACATAGCTCCAAGCTAATTGGCTGGTCTCATTCAAGTCCATTGATTGACATGATCTAAAAGCAATCTATGAATAGAGGTAACTTCCAGACTCCAATCTGACCTTCAAAATCTCAGAAAGGTCACCTCATGCTTTCTTGGTTCTAAAAACAAACAAGCAAATGGTAAGCTTATCAAATTTGTAAATGACCAAAAGTTTTAAGAGATAGATAATATGTTGGAGTGACAGAAATTATCAGGAAAAATTATGAATTCCTTTACTTGGCATTTAAGTCCTCCACAATTTGGCTCCAATCCCTATCTTTCCACATGACTCTCTCACTAATCCCCAAATCTGTCAGGAGAAAGAGATGTATGACCAGAAAAAAGGTGGACTGGTCATGAGGTGAGAAACTGATTCTTGCATGCCCCATTGCTATTCAGCCAAAGTCAAGAAGCACACCCCAAGCACATTGGGTAAACACTAGTGAAAGATATGCAGGTCATGAATAAGAATTGAACAGGGTTAGGGAATATGGATGGTTTTCAATCTGCATCACTGAGGCATCCACATCAATGAGATCACAGATTTATCAAACTAATTCCACAAACTAAACTACTCAGGAGTCCCTCCTACCCGTTTCCCATCTCCTTGACTTTCCTCATACTATTCCCTTTGCCTATGATGCCCTTCTTCATAGTTCTGCCTGTCCAATGCCTACTCATTTCTTATTTGCATAAACATTTTAATTTTTGAATTTTAACAGTCTAAACAAAAGTCAGCTAGATAACATATAGGGCATATGAACATGAATCACAGTCACTGCCTACTCATTTCTTAAGGTCCTGCTTAAATATCATATTTTCCATGGGAATTTTCTTGATCACCTTAGCCAGAAGTGATCTCTCTTACCTTGAAACTAATAGTATTTTAGATATCTATGGACCTCTTCTCAAAATAATTTTTTTTTTGGTGAGGCAATTGAGGTTAAGTGACCTGCTCAGGGTCACACAGCTAGTAAGTGTTAAGTGTCTGAGACCAGATTTGAACTCAGGTCCTCCTGAATCCAGGGTCAGTGCTCTATCCACTGTGCCACTTAGCTGCTCCTTCTCATCCCAATCCTTTAAGCAAATGCACTCCTAAAAAAATGACTAGAGCCAGTGGTATCTCATTATGTTCTTTTTGCATCAAGCTCAGTAAGGAACACCAGACACAAAAGATTGTCTTTGGAGAAAGAAGCACAAACACCTCAAACAGTTCAGAGGGCTGGAAAATGTTAAATGCCTCTTTGAGAGGAGGATGTTAAAACTAGGGCTATCAAAGGAAATTTATTGTGTGTTCTTGTGCATGGTGCCAGACGTATTTTATATGTTTCTTTAGGAGATGCTCTCTGATTGTTTTTAGAGGCAGTGCACCTCATTTGCTCTAAGGGAATTCTACTGACGGAAGTGCATGACAGAAGGAATGCTATATTTGAAAAATGTAAATCCTAGCATGTGGAAAATCTTATGTTGCCTGTGGCTAATGGGGGATGAACAGAGATCCGGTCCTTCTTAGGACATTAAACACCTTCTTGTAGTGACATAATAAATGAATTGGTAGGTCCTGGACAAACTATATGGGGCCTCCTGGGTATAGAATATCTTGGTGGGAAACATAGGGAACAGGAAGCAGAGGGAAGCAATGGAGCTGAATGGTGCTGCAAATAACAATGATGGTAGAAGGAACTTGGCTAATACACCCTAACTTTTCTTCTAGTGGATAAAACGATCTCAGCAAATTATCCATTATTACTTTTTTCTTATGACCATTTTCCCCTGAAGTTACCTTTGTGTTGGGGGTTGTAGGTCCCAGGGGGCTTTCAGGGATTTGTCCTCAATTTGAAACCACACCCAGAAATCTGGGAAAATGTCTACACTGAAGATGGATACTAACTATCTAGTTGCACAATACTAGCTGAGTTTACAATGGATTTCATTAGGCACCATCACATGTGAATCCTATGGGAATCCTGTACCTGCTTACAGTACCACTCATTCAAAAACTTCTAGATAAATGCTTTCTAAACTCACAGTTCAGTCTGGGTACAGATCCGTGGTATATATGGGAAGATTCCACACTGAGTCCAGCTTCTCCAGTCTGTCCCACTACACATAGTAATCCCATTCTTCTCTCCTTATCAATGTTGAAGCCCCACTTTTGGAATTGGGAGTGGGGTGGGTAAGGTTTGAGATTATGGGCCTGAGGAAAGGAACTTTGCTGAGAAAAGAGACATGGTCCAAATCTCCACAAGAAATAAGGTTCAATTGATGATATGGTAGCAAGGGTGTGCTGATAAATGTTTAGCAACCAGCTCTTTGGAAAAAAATGCCCACACATAAGTTTAATTTGCATTATTAACATTTTTTAAAGTCTAAAAAAGAATAAAATAATCAAATGCTAATTTGTAGCATTTGCTGATTTCTGAGGCGTAATGCTCACACTTTTTCTTTCTTTCTTTCTTTCTTTCTTTCTTTCTTTCTTTCTTTCTTTCTTTCTTTCTTTCTTTCTTTCTTTCTTTCTTTCTTCCTTTCTTTTTCTTTCTTTTCTTTTCTTTTCTTTTTTTGTGAGGCAATTGGGGTTAAGTGACTTAGCCAGGGTCACACAGCTAGTAAGAGTCAAGTGTCTGAGGCAAGATTTGAACTCAGGTCCTCCTGACTCCAGGGCCAGTCCTCTATCCACTGCGCTACCTAGCTGCTTCTATGCTCACACTTTTTATACCTTTTTTTGCAGTCAGGTAAAACCTTCAGACCACTTGTCAAAATAATTTTTAGGGGGCAGCTAAGTAGTGCAGTGGATAGAGCACCGGCCCTGGATTCAGGAGAACCTGAGTTCAAATCTGGCCTCAGACCCTTGACACTTACTAGCTGTGTGACCCTGGGCAAGTCACTTAACCCCAATTGCCTCACCAAAAAAAAAATAATAATTTTTAAAAGCATAAAAGAAAATACCTTATTAAATTCAGTTATCAACTTATTTTAAGCAGGTTCAAGCTGGCATAGGAATGGAGTCAAAGCAATCACCTAAAGCCTGTAAATTTAACTTGGAACAAGAAGTATACAGGACAAAACAGAGTAGTGGGCATTGTGAAATGATGGGTTACCCTATAGACTTCTTTGTCCCAAATAGCATTCTTTTATGCCTGGCCTATGCTAGCCTTACTGCATTTCCCCAGCATTTCTGTGAGCCTAAATATCTTTCAGGCACTTGTCTACATGTGGTTTGTACTCACCGTTTTGTTCTTTGCACTTCCCTGCCTTGTCTAGTATCCTTGTTATTGCTCCCTTGAAACCCCAAAGGCAAAGTTTATAGTGTTTGTGAACTTCATGTCTCAAGATGATTTGAAAATATGTAGTTTTGTGTGATAGGTCACCTTCTGCAGAGCTACATGGCTGGCATGCTATGTTAATATTCTGAGACTTGATGAGATTGGCACAATGCTGTCTGCAAATAGGAGCATATAGAAGACATTATGGAAGCACAAAATTTCAAGGAACTCAAGAAGCCAACTATTCCAACCTATACCTGACCAAGAATTTCCTCTACTAACTTATTCACTATAGGTATACTTTATGCAACATGAACACATAATGATATAGAAGCCTGCCAACCTGCTACATGCTCCACTGAAAATACAATTGACAGTAACTATTACAAAAAATTGCCTCATCTCCATTGTCATAGTTACTAAGATATAGAATTATGAAGTAAAATTTCCAAGGCCTCACAAGTTAAAGGGAGAGTAGGAGTATATTCTGATTATCCCTCCTCTCCTCATACCATCATTCCCTGCCCTCTTACTGATATATGCAAGTCAGACACACTTTCTCTTCCTATATTATTCTTGTCCATACTTCACCATCAATCTTCCATAGAGTATCTACACCCTAGCTTCTTAAACTGTGGGTCAAGACCCCATATGGGGTCACATAACTGAGTGTGGAGGTTGTGAAAAATTGGGCAACAGTAAAACGTTATATATACCAATTTTATATACCTATATACCTGCGGTCACATAAAAATTTCTCAGGTGAAAGGGGGTCATGAGTGGAAAAAGTTTAAGAAGCCCTGATCTAGACAACACGCTGGAGACATTGCCCTAATTCTTTAAAAATTTTGTGGGTATCAGGATTGCATTTATGCAGTACATCTGTTATCTCTTGTTTTTGTTCCATGACTAGCCCACTTTCTTTCCTAATCATAATTTCCTTAAATGATATCTTTTTTTTTTCAGGGCAATGGGGGTTAAGTGACTTGCCCAGAGTCACACAGCTAGTAAACGTCTGAGGCTGGATTTGAACTCAAGTCCTCCTGAATCCAAGGCTGGTGCCTTATCCACTGTGCCACCTAGGTGCCCCCTAAATGATGTCTTTTATATCAGTTATTATCAACAAGTCATAGTTGATAACAGGGTACAGTCTATTTACAAATCACCATGTACTCTCCAATGTCCTTTGGGTCACTTGTAATTTTTATTCTTCAGTGATCATGGTATTGCATAATTGGCAAGTATATAGCACTGTTGGTAGAATACTGCTATAAGAATAAGGGTTTTTTAATGGCATAACCATTGAGGATCACTGAAAATACTATGCATTTGGAAAGTGTAATTCAACCTGCTCTTCTTCACCTATTCAATTCTGGACCCAGTTTATAGTCTAATTAGTCTATTAAGTAGCTATATTATAGGTGTTCTCTATTTATCTAGCATGGTGGGTATACATAAATAGTTTTCTCCCTGACTCTTCCTTTTCACTTTAGAATTCTTTGGATTAAGTATACAAGCCTCAATTTCAATCAGCTTTTACTGGGTATGCTTCATTCCTGGCCAGGAGCCTGTGATTCCTATATTTTAAGTCGCAGGTTAGAAATCTAAATCCTATTCTCAACCTGAGCTGCTGTGATGAATGATCAGAAATCATCCTTGAACAATAAATTCTGGAATATTACCATGAATTGAAATCAAGCTCAAAGATGTATTCAAAATATTTGTTTTTCTCTAGTCCTCCCACATCTCCCAATTTTTTTCTATGATGTTTCAAAGATTACACCAGCAATAGACTCTACTGAGGATTCTTATTTCATTTTTACTCTTCTTCACGACAGTGATAAGCACCTTTGGTGAGCATGCACCTCTGTTTTATGCATTACTTGATATTAGTAATTGTATAAATAATTGTATAATGAAGTTATCTCTGTAGGTTCATCTATCAAGGAATCTTATTAACCTTTATACTTCTTGGTTAATTTTGTGACAGTGAAACATAGTGTTCTATAGAAAATTGCTTGTGTGTTCCTATTTCATATGAACATTAAGAATATTTTTTTATGTGTACAAACTACTCTTCTAGATTTTTCTTAGAGATGAGTAAGTAGACATACAAATAAGTAGGTATTGATGTTTTGTAGTCCCTTTTTTGTTAGAATTTTAATGGTGATATTTTCCATTTTGTGGGTTCTCTTTTTTGATAGCTTGAATATTAACCCCTGAGAGTCTTTGAAATTGTGTTGCCTCAAACACAGATTTCCTCTGGGAGTTCTTGATTTCATGTTCTCAAATGCCAATCCTACTTCCTTATAGTACACATTTATACTGAAATGGTGGAATCTAGGGGCAGTTGGGTGGCATATTGGATAGAGTACTGGCCTTGGAATCAGGAGGATCTGAGTTCAAAGACACCTCAAATTCTCAGTTTTCATATTAGCAGCATATCATGGTGATATTAAAAATGAAGAAAAAATACAAGGGATGGTAGCTACAATTCCTATTACAGAGTTGTTTCTTCAATGGTAGCATTTAATTTACTAATCTGGGAAAGTACTATATATAACATGTCATAATTCTTATAAAGGTTTACAATGAATAAAAATACCACTGGAATATAAATTTTTACTATTTTAAAGGCTATTTCCTGGCTAACTAAAAAAAATGCACAACACAAAAGCTATGCCAATCTAAGATCTCAATTATTTAAATGATAGAGTTCACAGTGAGTTCAGCTCAAATTGGCCTTAAATGAAGTGAAATTGATAGCAGATGAAAGCTCAACAGGTCCCAGAATAATTATATACTTGTTATTATGTTCTTACTAATTGGAGCATCAGCTGAAGGAACCTTTGCTTCTAGAACTGCTACTGGTGTAACTGACCGGCATGCACATCTGTTCTACAGGAATCTGCATATTTGCTCATTTGCCAAAAATGCAAAGCAGATCCCTGAATTAGTTTCACAGTTCAGTTAATCACTTCCAAGCCGAAAAATCAACTGAATACATTATAACTCTTTTCCCCCTCCACACATATCCAAATTCACAAAAGGCCAGGCTCATACACTAAGAAAAGATGATCTAAAAGAATGTTGGATGGAATCTTGAGTGCCCAAAAAAGCATTTCTTCTTGTTGATATATGTATATTATTCCTATTTATGCTAATATGAGGTAAGTGCTCACACTCAAGAAGAGACCTTATAAAAATAAATTCTTTAGGAATTCCTAATTATCAGGTTTAGAGCAAAACTACTGTTTTCCTGAAGAAAGAACTCCACAACCCCTATTTCATTCGCTGCGGCAATGTGCACATTAATAGATAAGTATTTGCTTCAGGGCTTTGAAAGTTGTGTGGTAACAGGACTGAAGTTTAACCTTCATTAGTCCCAGCAGTATTCACTCCAAAATAATATGTCTTGTATTCGTCTAATACCAGGCTCATTTTATTTTTTCAGAGCTCTTGAATTATAATAATCCTCTCATTCCTTAGATTCAGGGCAAAGCAACTCAGTATTTATATTGTACTTTTCAAACCCAGTTTATCTTCAAAGGTACTATAAAACAGAACTAATAGAATCCAAGGAGTAACAACTCCCCTGCTCTCCCTGGAGAAAGACTACATTATAAAGGGAAGATTTTGATTCCTTCTTCAAAACACAAGTTAGGCTCATGTCTCAGTGCCAGTCTTAATATGTTTATAATTCATTATGAGTTAGGGATAACAGATGAACTAACTACCTGCATTCTAAATTGGTACCTATATAACATAGAGTTATAGAAGAAGGTTCAAGTATTTTCAGTATATTCCAGGTGTGAGATTTATAGGAGGACAAAGATAAGAATTGTGTCAGATGAGAAGTAATGGGAGGATTGCAATCTGCATTATTTGAGGATGTAGTTACATTGATGGGATCGTGGCTCCATTAAAATGTCAAGGTTTTAAAATATGGAAAAATATTTTTAGATACTAATTTTTTTCTCCAAACCTTCATTTTGTACAACAAAATGTGAATACTGCTTTAGAGTCATTATTCTGAGAATTGGTTGTGATTATTCTGTAGCTGTAGATGCTAAAGAGAAGTTATTATTAAATGTATACATACCCTAGAGTATAATGCAGAAGTTATTTAAAATGTAAATACTTGATATAAGCTTGTTTCCTTATAATTTGCCTCTGTTTCCTTGAATGTAATTTTTAAAAATCTTGCTCTGGTTAATCAAGGTTTTACTATGTTTTAAAATATAGTACTAAATGATACCCAGAGTTCATTATATTTTTGCAACCTCAAAACAAGCAAAGTCATCTTAATTAATAACAGGTGACTTCCACATTAACTCTCACAAAAGTATAGACAAAGACATGTCACATAAATATTTTGAGACTTGCAGATTTATTTGTTGAAATGGAGAGCTTTACAACAGCAGATGTATTTGTAGAAACTGAGAGTTTTATGACAGTAATTCAGGAAAATGTCATTGCCTCCAAACAATAAAGAAGGGTAGCAATGCCTGGGATCAATTCTCTCTACTAGCTGCTCCTCTGTGAGTTGGGGATTTTCTTCTCTTCCAGCTCAAAGATAGACTAGCACTGCCTGCCATCACTGAGAGAAGCCATAGATCTTTCTTTTCTATGGGAAGGAAACTCTGGGTATTATCTGGTACCCAATCTTCATTGCATTGCCCAGTTAAGACAAGGTATAGGATAGCCATTATCAGATTGTTTTTAATTTCTACATCTTAACCTCTTATAGAAGCATTTCATAGACCACCTTTACTCTGACCTTTGGACCTGCTAGGCTCTTAGTTGGGAACCACCTGTCCTGCCATTGATATCCATGGTCCTTGAAGCCTTATTGCATGTTATATTACTGCTCCTGAAAGATCCTAAATGTGTACTATCTAGTCTTTCCATTTGCTACAAACTGAACATGAACATTAGCCCTCTTTTTATGTTTGTCTCTCTCAGAATGTGAGCATGTTAAGAGGAACAATGTTCTCATTTTTTCCATTTTTTTTATTCCAAGCTCTTAGCAGATAGTAAGTACTCCATAAAAGCTTTTTCATTCCTTAGGGAGTCTGGACTTGGTGCTCAATATAGATCATGCAAGAAAATGGTAGAAACTGTGCAACATATCACTGCACGCTGCAAAAAATCCTACCAAATACCTATCAAGACAATACAACCTAGAGGAAAGAAGTATACATCATGATCTCAACGTCTTTCATGTACTGACAGACAATAAACACTTATGCTATAAATATAGACCTAAAGATAATGTGAAGAAGTCAACTACTAAATTGTAAAGAAACAAGGTCATTATCATGGATAGAACAACTGCCTATAATTGCCTAGGTAGAACATTGATCTATAAAAAAAAAATGAAGAACAATGTTTTTAATAGATGTCACTATGCTACTATGTCACTGTCATTATAATCTCCAAGCTATATAAAATGAAATACTTTCAAAAAGTGACTAGAGGAGGTCAAAATCAAATGGCAACCAGATGAGGTACATATGATTTCTATTTCCTTGTCTGTTACTGGAGTCAGTCAGTCAGTTAATAAAAATTGATTAAGCTCCTACTACATGATAGGCACTGTGTTAAACACTGAGGAGACTGTGGGGGAAATGAGAGTCCTGCCCTGAAGGATCTTATAATCTAATGGGGGAAGACAACACACAAGAGGAAGTTGAGAAGGAGCTGGTGGAGGGAGTTACTCAACCAAGGCCATATTGGAGAAACCAGAGAAGACTTCTCTGTTTGACCTGGGTCCCTTTATTAAGTGAAGGTTTTGGAATTCATGGCTCCAATCAGAAGGGATCAGAACTACTGAGGATACTCTCTGTGAGCCTACAGAGGATTAATATACATCTAATGCTTTTATTCAACTAAAAACAGTTGTTTCATTCACTTACTTCCCCTCCTGGAAGGAATGAAAATTTTTCTTGGAGAAGGGTGGAGGGAGAAGAGGCTGGAGATATCTACTCTGCCTCCCTTTTAAGATACTCCAAACTTCTGCCCGTGTTATAGGTGGTAGAGAGGCCTTCATAACACATGGGGCCTTGCTATATATAAAGTCTCTATCCTTATAATGATATAATGTGAATGATAACAGTAATAACCATATACCAGACTAGCCTCAAAGTCAGGAAAACCTGGGTTCATATGCTGCCTCCACTACATTCTAGGTGACCATTAGCAAGTCACTTAATCTGTTGATGCTCCAAGAAATTCTCTTAATATTGCAAATTACAGATGAATTGTTGATATGCATAGGTGGTGACAGTTTTCCTACTGAGAATTCCCTACACTAATGAAATCACACATTTGGACCAGACTAAAAGATTGTAATGATTTAGTGTTTTGAGGTTTTAATTATATTAGGGAGCCAAGTCAAAAATGTTCTCATTGTAGTACTGATCCTGGGAGCCAATCATATACTTCCAGATCTCTCTCTCTCTCTCTCTCTCTCTCTCTCTATTCATCCATCCATCTGTTTGTTTATTCATCCATCTATCCATACATACATCCACCCACCTACCCATCCATCAATCCATCCATCCATCCATCTACCTCTCTACCCCTGCCAGTGACTTCTATTGCCTATGTCTCTTGGCAGTCAGGGGACAACCTTTCACAATTCTTTATTGTCCCTGCTACTTATTATTTTGTGTTGTTGTTCTTTAATAGGAAGTTGAGGGTAAGATTGATATAGAGAAAGGAGGACGTTCTCAGCATTCTTTTTTCCTTTTTAGCAGGTGCTTCATAAGTGGTGTTCCCTTCCCCCTTTGTTTCAAGAGAGTTCATCCTGACACGGAGGGTTGAAATGGCTGTGGTGTTTTTAAAAGTAGCATTTTTTTCTTTTTCTTTCTTTTTTTTGCAGCTCCTGTCTAGACTCTTTTGTTACCTAGTGGTCAGAATTATCATGAATACCCTAAACGGGTAAAAACAACTTTAGGTGACATCAGATGTACTGATTTTGTCCTAATGATCATGGAATTCTAATGCTATAAAGGCAAGATACATTGATACACTGTACTAGGGGGCTTTAAAAGTGTAATGCTTCTGAAATTCCCTTGAGCCAGGGATCTAGGTCAGTTGTTTTTTTTTTTTTTTTACCTAGAATTCATAGCCAAAAAGAATTCACCTTAGGGATTAACTGACCCAGACTCTACATTTTACAGATTAAGGAATTTGTGGCCCAGTGAGGTCACTTGTAAAAGGTTACATTCCTGAAAAGGGGCGAATCTGGGAGAAATACCATGGTCTCCTGTGTCTTACTCTAACTCTATTCTTGCTTGACCATATCCTAGAAGAAAATCCTTAACTGATATTCATTGTCACCAACATCATCAAATAAAGTTAAATGAGCCTAGTACTTAAGGCCTTAGGGAAGAGTAGATTTCCCATGAGGAAAATAGCATTCCCTTCTTGTGCAGAGCTCCTAAGTGGAATAAGGCAGAAAGTAGGAGAAAGGTTGGGTTGGCAAGCCCACTCATAAAGTACTATCTGGGACACACTCATTAGTCAAGTGTACCCAGAGTGCAGTTTTTTCCCTCCTGGACACATTTTAGTGTGCTCAGATAGCTGGAATACTATTTGTAGGCAGCATTTGAAACTAAGCAGTATGTAACACAGTTTCTTTGGTTGGAATCTAAAAGAGGAATGGAATTTGATTCAATTCAATTCAGTTATTGTACATAGTAAAGTAGAGATTATTAACCTGGGGTCTATGACTTTAAAAAAAAATTGAAAGCTACCTATACCCACAAACACATACAAATATGTATGTGTGTGTGGTCTCCTTTTAAATTATTTCACTTTAGAGAAAGGTGACTCAGAGAATCATGCTGTCTCTAAGCCACCTCCTCTCCCCTTGAGTCGAGGTCTTTGACTTCCCTCTTGGTCACTTTCTTTAGCACCCAAATAAAAGATAATTTTATTGTAAAAAAAATCACTTAAAATTTTTTTCTTTTAATATATCTGGTTTCCTTTGTAACTATATTTTAATTTATGCATTTAAAAATATTCTGAGAGGGGATCCATAGTCTTCACCAGTCTTTCAAAGGGGGGGCATGGCATTAAAGCTTAGCCATTATAAAACCCACCATATTGATTAACCTCAATGGATCCTTATCAGTAATTCTTTCATTTAGCTGTTTCACTCAACATCACAACTATCCCAAAGCTTTTCTTTTATCAATATCCCAAATCTACTCCCTTTCTTCACTTAAAAAAAGTTTCAATGCTACTTTTAAAAACACCACAGCCATTTCAACCCTCCATGCCAGGATGAACTCTCTTGAAACAAAGGGGGAAAGAAACACCACTTATGAAGCACCTGCTATAAGTCAGGCACTGTGCTAAGTGTTTTACAAATATCATCTCATTGGATCCTTACAACAATCCTGGGGAGTAGGTGTAATTATATTTCCCATTTTACAGTTGATGAAACTGAGGCAGACAAAGGTAAAGTAACTGGCTCAGCATCACCTATCTGAGAACAGATTTGAACTCAGGTCTTCTTAATTCCAGTAGTGATATAGCTTAGTTGAGTGAGGCTTCTATGCATGGTGCTGAGAATGAGTTCTCCATGCAATGGACCTGTTTTAAGGGGATATCATCAAAGCCTTCCTTTCTTGTCTGAAGCATAAGTGCCCCATTCATTTATCTTTTCTATCACACTCATCAAATTCTTTTTCCTTCTATGATGTAGATCTTGTTGCTAAATTATGCCCTATGACCTCCACACTTAGATCTTCTGTGGTTGAGAATTGCAGAGAATAGATTCTGAAAGACTTTTCCCCATCACAACCAAGACAAAGGAAATTAGGACTGGATATTGTGTATATTGTCAGATTTGATCACTATGTCAGATGTTATTATTTGATTGGTGTTCTTTGGCAATTAGGTGGTATAGTGCATAGAGGACTGGGACTGGAATCCGGAAGACCTGAGTTCAAATCTTTTCTCAGATAGGTGATGCTGAGCAATTTACTTTAGTAGGTAGAGGAGCCTTTATTGTTTTTTCATATACTCAGAGTTCAATTTCCTTTCAATTATATTTTTATTTACATCACTATAGTATGATTACTTCATTCTGTATCAGCCCCTACAAATCTGCCCACACATTTCTCTCACCTCCTCTTATATGTCATTTCTTGGGGGCACAATGATATTCCATTACCATAACATATCATTTTTTAAAAAACATTATCCTTCTATTGAGTCATACTTGGTTTCCAATTCTTTACTACTATACAGAAAGTTGCTTTGAATATTTTGGTTCATACTGCACTTTTGTTTACATCTTTGACCTCCTTTGGATGTAGGCCTCATACTGGAAACAATGGATTCTGCTGTGCTTCTTGTTTTATTCTCATCCTGCAGAATTCTAAGTTGATATCTAAAACAATTGGAACAATTTAGTGTGAATATCTTCTCACAGACTCTCCAACACTAATGTTTTGTATGTACTGGAACCTCCGGTGGTTAGATGTAAGTTCTTTTAGGGCAGGGATAGTTATCCATTTCTAATACCAACTATTTCAATTCTGGGTAGTCAGTTAATTTGCATGGTGGAAGGTAGAGGCACTGAATTGTTTTAATTTTAATTTCTCTTAATATTAATGCTTTTGAACATTTTAATGGGGTCATTTATTATTCCTGGCCTTTCAGCAAATGACCTCACATCTTACTTTACTGAAAAGATTGTAGTTATCTATTATTAGCTCCCATTCTTCACACCTTACAACCTCTCAATGTCCTTAATCATCCTTTCTTCTTTTGCATCAGTCCCAGTGGATAAAGTGGATTTTCTCCTAGTAAAGGCTACCTCTTCCACTTGTCTCATCTTCCTCTAGAATCTTGTTCCATTGATGATTCCGTCCCTACTCTATCTTTCGATCTTCAATCTTTCATTCTCTACTGATTTATTCTCTGATGTCCTGAAATCAGTCCAAAGCATTTAGTATTCGTGAGGTGTCTATCATGTACAAAACATTTTGCTAGACATTGGGGATTTGTGTGTGTGTATGTTCAGACTTGGTTTCATTGGTATAGGAAACTCCATCTCCAATCATCCTGAGATATATATATATATATAGGCTGTACAATGAGGGTTAATGACTTGCCCAGGGTCACACAGCTAGTAAGTGTCAAGTGTCTGAGGCTGGATTTGAACTCAGGTCCTACTGAATCCAGGGCTGGTGCTTTATCCACTATGACATTTAGCTGCCCCCTGATATATATCTTGCCACTGGAATCAGATGGCTCTTGAGGAGAGAATGAGGTTGATGACTGTGCACAGCCCTCTCTCACTTAAATCCAATTCACTGCAAGTCATGACATTACCCTGATGTCATGGTCCTCTTCAAGAATGAAGGACCACCACCATCAGCAACTTATCAGAGACAATGTATGGGCTATATGTCAGCTATTATTACAAGTACCTATAGCTGCTCTTAACATTACTGTTATTTAGAACATACATAGGAAGAAGTCCCAAAGTGATATTTATTATCACTCAAATGCTGGACATTTCCATTTGGATGTTTCTCCCATACTCCATATTCATCATGTCTAAAACTGACCTGTCTGTTGTTGGTACCTGTATCCTTCTAGTTACCCAGCTATGAAACTTGAAAGCCTTTTCTTATACTTTTTTTCTCTTTCATCTTCCAAGTATAATTGGTTACCAAATCTGTTGATTCTACCTCCATGAAACCTCTGGTATCTGTGACTTATCCACTTACTCTCTCATTGCCTTAATTTTGGACTATCATGTAATTACCTCCTAACTGGCCTCCTTTTCTTCAGGATCTCCCTTCTTTAATCTATCCTTCTTAAAGCTGCAAAAATATTTTGTCTCATGCATAAGTTTGACTATATCACTTCTTTCAAATTGTTTCAGTGGTCCTCTTTTATATATGGTATAAAATATAAAATTCTGGCCCTGATATAATGAGAATTCCTGCCTACATTTTTCTGACTGTAGCTTCATCTTGAGATAGATTATTTATAAATCTTATAAATTGTGTGCCCAATTAAATTAAATCAATGATTATTAAGTGCATACCCAATGCAATCTATTGTGCTATTATATCTGCACCACTAACCACCCCCCTTCTCACTATGTGGAAGGAATAACTGTATTTTCATTTCTTGATGAATTCACACAGGCTATCTCCTATGCTTAGAAAGTACTCCCTTATATCCATTTTTCAGAATCCTTCCTTCGAAGGCTGGTATAGGGACAACTTCTTCCAAGAACCCTGCTCTGATCTCCCCAGATGAAAAATGATCCTTTCTTCCTCCTCACATTTTCCTAGAGCAGATTATACTGTATTTCTCATCACATTCTATCTTGTACTATTTTTATTTGTGTGTTTACTATAACCTATTAGACATAATTTCTTTGAGGGGAGGGCTTATTTCTTTTCATCTCTGTATCCCAAGATATATAGCACAATAACTTGCATTTGGTATGCACTTAATAATTGTTGATTGAATTGAATTGGGTATACAATTTATAAGATATATAAATAATCTTTCTCAAGATGAAGTCCAGAATAGTATTTTTCTTTTCATCTGAATATTTTTCTCAGTGGAAAACATATATCTTTAAAACAATTATTTATTGTGATGACAATCTTAAAAATAATAAGAAGGAATCTATAGTTAATTTGCAGAGATTAAGAGCTCTCTTTTGACTGCTGGGGAAACTAGAAAACAGTATGGCAGAAACTAGGTATAGATCAACATCTCACACCGTATACTAAAATAAGGTAAAAAAAGGTATGTGGTTGATACATAAAGGGTGATATAAGCAAATTAAGAGAGTATGGAATAGTTTATCTGTCAGATTTATGGACAGGGGAAAAATTGGGACCAAAGAATGTAGAGAGAGCAAAACAAAATTTAAACTAGATAATTTTGATTATATAAAATTTAAAAAGCTTTTGCACAACAAAACCTATGCAACCAAAAAAGCAGAAAACTGGGGAACAATTTTTGCAACAAATATCTATGATAATCACCTTATTTCTCAAATATATAGAGAACTGAGTCAAATTTATGAAAATAAAAGTCAAAGGATATGAACAGGCAGTTTTCAGACAGAAATCAAAGCTATCTATAGTCACATGAGAAAATGCTAAAAATTAATACTGATCAGAGAAGTGCAATTTAAAACAACTCTGAAGTATGGCCTCACACTGATCAAGACGGCAAATATAACAAAAATAGAAAATATTGGATGTTGGAGGTAATGTGGGAGAGATGGGATGGTAATCCACTGTTGGTGGAGTTCTGAAAAAATCCAACCATTCTGGAGAATAATTTAGAACTATGCCCAAAGGGTTATAAAACTGTGCATACCCTCTGATTCAGCAATACCACTTCTAGGTTTATATCCCAAAGACATCCCCCAAAAGAGAAAAAGTCCTATTTGTACACAAATACTACTAGCAATTCTTTTTGTGGCTAAGAATTGGAAATCAAAGGAATACCCATCAATTAGAGAATGGCTAAACAAACTATTGTATGTGATTGTGATGGAATATTATTGTAGTATAAGAAATGACAAGCAGGATGACTCCAGAAAGGCCTGGAAAGACATAAAAACTGATGTATACTGAAGTGAGAAGAACCAGGAAAACATTGTGCACAGTGACAGCTATATTGTTTGATGAAGAATTGTGAATGACTTAACTATTCTCAGGAATACAATTATCCAAGATAATCCTAAAGGACTATAGATGAAACATATGATCCATTTTCAAAGAAAGAACTGGTATCGATTGAACATAGACTAAAGTTTGCTATTTTCACTTACTTTCATTTTTTCTTTTATTCAAGTTTTCTTATACAAAATGACAAAAATGGTACATAATTGCATGTGTAAAACCCATATTTGATTACTTACCACATCAGAGAATGAGAAGGGGAGGGAGGGAAGGAGGGATAAAATTTAGAACTCAAAACTTCAAACAAAATTGTTTATTATAAATAAATAACATGGTAAAAAAAAAGTTACTCAGGAAGATGGAAGGTAATAGAGGATGACTGCTAAAAGTAGGGAAGCTAGGAGGCACAGCTGATAGAGTGTTAATCTTGGAGTCAGAAAGACCTGAATTTAAATCTACCTTACAAACCTACTATCTCTGTGACCCTGGGCAAGTCTTTCTCCATCTCAGTTTCCTTGCCTTTAAAATGGATATAGTAATAACACCTACCTCCTAGGCTTGTTGTGAAAACTAAATGAGATAATATTTGTAAAATTCTTAGCAGACTGTCTAGCATATATGAGACAAGAAATGTGTGTTCTCATTTAAAAAAGCTCTCTTTGGGCTAGTGAATTAGACATTGGTGAAATAAAGATGGAACTTTTTACTTGGTCTGATAAAGAACATTAACTTTTTTTCTTAAACCATCATAAGAAATTGAATGTCCTTTGGTGGTGGTGGTGGTGGGGTCTCTCTTTGACCTCATTCTCAGCAAGCAACCTTTGTTGTTTGTTTGTTTGTTTTTTAAGTTGAATGTCCTAATGATGGGGGAAGGGCCGCAATAACAATAATTGACATTTATATAGTATTTTTCATATATTTAGTCTTATTTGAATCTTACAACAACCCTGCAAAAAAGAAGCTTTTACAGGTATTATTACTTTCCTTTGACACATGGGGAAACTGAGGTTTAGAGAATTGAAATAAGAAACCGGTGTTCACATAGCTAATCGAAATTGAAATGGGATTTTCCTGACAGTGTTCAACATACTATCCATTAATACCAGGTTGCAAATGTATAGAAGTTGGCTTTTATAAAGAAAATTCTCTGTCAAGCTTAAGGTACTATATACAGGTTATGATGAACAGGATACTATCAGAAAAACCTGGAAAGTTATTTGAGGTTTTTATGACCCCATCTTTTGGCCAGAATTTAAAAAACCCGGGCGAGTGCACTGGCCTGGGGCTCAGGCCAGAGCCTCCGCAAACGACACTGTGCTCCACCCACTAGTTATAGCTGTCGCCATGGCGCTGGCACCTCACATCATCATCACTTGCTGAGGCCTACATGGGCCTGGCAAAATTATAATGACTGGAAGCCCAGTGAGGGCAGTCATGTGACTGTCAGTCAGAGCTGCCAGCCAGTTGGCTTGGGGCTGTGTGTGGTTAGCCTGGGGTCTGCTGGGAAGAAGGGAGGTTTTTTGTCATTTCTAGTTTGAAGCTGGAAGGTGACAGGATGCTGCTGTGTGTTCTCAGCTGATTCCTGGGTGGTGGTGTTATTTAGGTTGTATTATTTCCCTTTCCTCATTTTATTTCTTTTCCCTTAATCCCACGGATCCTGTTTGTGTTTTTAAAAGTTTGTTCTTGTTAAATAAATCCTGCTCTGTTTTGACGGAGGCAGCCAGTCTCCTTCCTTGCTCCAATATTGCGGCAAGCCACCTAGCTAACACTCCCCAGTTAAAAATTGGTCCCTACACCTGTCATGCAAATGAGAGAAATCATGAAGGTGTTTGCTTACTCCCTAGATTGCACCCACCCTGGGGAAGAAGCATATTGTCATTTGTGTAATCCACCTTTCTCTTCTTTTAGCCTTCCCTACATAAACACATAAACACATTTTTCAGACCTATAAATTATACATTACTCATACAAAGAATTGGTACACAGCAAGTGGTTCTCTAAAGACTTTCAAAAACTACTACTACTACTTAGCATTTATATAGCATCTCCTATTTGCTAGATTGTACTAATCACTTAGTACTGTGCTAACCACTTTACAAATTTTTTTTTGTTGTTTTTTTTGTTTGTTTTGTAGGGCACTGAGGGTTAAATGACTTGCCCAGGGTCACACAGCTAGTAAGTGTTAAGTGTCTGAGGCTGAATTTGAAATCAGGTCCTCCTGAATCTAGGGCTGGTGCTCTATCCACTGTGCCACCTAGCTGCCCCCACCACTTTACAAATATTATTTCACAAAACCCCTGGGGAGGTAGATGTTATTGTTAACCTCGTTTTTTTTACAGGTGAGGAATCTGTTATGACTTGCCCAAGGTCACATAGCTAGTAAGTATCTGAGGTTTGATTTGAATTCAGATGGTCTTGACTTTAGATCCAGTGCTCTATATGTTATGGCACCTAGCTGCCTGTTTAATTAGTTTAAACAAATTATATAAAATAGAACATGACCAATCAGGGAGCTGATTTTGATTCAAGGACAATGGGATAGTTCATTCCAGTGCAGCTGATGATGAGAATAGAGGATGAAGAAAGGAAGGGATGCAACCATTGTAGAATTACTTTCCTGTTGCTTCCCTGATATGGTCTATGGATTTCAAAACCAATCCCACAGAAATAGTTATCTTGTTTAGGGAGATCTTATCTTGTCTTGTTCCATTCATCATCTAAGGATGACAAAGCAGAAAAACACCAGTCCAGACATTAAGGGAAGTTAAAGAAAACACAACCAATCAAACAAACAAAAACCCCACCATTCCCAGCAATAACAAATGTATAAAGGAGCTATAGAAACCAATCTGGTTAAGAGAGGGAAGTGAAGAGCATCTTAGGAGACACATGGGACATTTAAAAATACAAAAGAATTGTGCAGAAAAAAGCCCGAGACAGTTAGGAAAATAATCAGGAACAGGGGAAAAGACTCAGAGCAGAAAGAAATAAAGAACAAAAATTGCAAGAGCTGTCTCTATAAGGAGTTTTCAAATCATTGCATACAATATAGATTAAAGATAGTGCCCTCACCAGAGGGATTTTCAAGGGTTTATTTCTGGAGACAAGGAAAGAGTGAAGCTAGGAAATGAGTACTTTGCATTTGTTTTT
Source organism: Dromiciops gliroides (assembly GCF_019393635.1). Taxonomy (NCBI): domain Eukaryota; kingdom Metazoa; phylum Chordata; class Mammalia; order Microbiotheria; family Microbiotheriidae; genus Dromiciops; species Dromiciops gliroides. Next base: position 264,312,687 of record NC_057861.1, on the reverse strand, counting down.
TGAAGAGAGAAGGGGATTAAGATCTACTCAAGATCAAAAAGTCAGAGTACTCTAGGAGCCATAGAAAAGGAACTAAATGGTGCTTGGAGATAACAAAATAGTTCACACTAAAGGGAGGAAAATGTCCCTGTTCTATTCCTCTGCAGACCTGGGTTTTAAAGTAAAAAAAAATATGGTGGGTTGTTTAAAAATGGATCCTAAATACTTTACTGGAAAATAAAGCCTGAGAGTGGATTCTGTTCCTGAATAGTTCTGTGACCTTGGATAAATCCCTTAAGTGCTAGGTACTTCATTTTCTTTATTTGTGCATGGAGATTTCAGAATTTATTCCATACAATAAACATTTATTAGGTTCAGGGTACTGTCCTAGGTTGTGGGAGTTACAAAGTTAGATGTTTCAAAAACTCTTCATTTGATGAGTTCACAAGCCAATGGTGGAAAAGAATCAGGAATTCCTTGCTGTTGAAGAGTTTGGGTCCCTTTGGGAATGTTCTGAGTTGTCTGTAGCTCCCTTGGGCAAAATAAAAGTGATAGGAGCAGAGGCAGCATGGTGCAGGGTGATAATTCTGATAATCCGTGACTCTGGAGTCAGAGGAAATATGTTCAAATTCTACAGCTGTCATTTATGCAACACCTCTCCCAGAGAGACTAGGGACACCATTACTGAATCTTTAAGAGGCCACTGACTCTTGGGACAGTTACAATTTAACTCATTCTGTGAGGAGACAGAGAGGGTTAGCTGTCATTTTCAAAAGACCATTAACTCTGATGGCAGGGGAGAGAAAAGGACTAGAAGAACTGATTTCCTGAGAGAAATGAGTTTAACCCTTATCTTTCCAAGAAACATGAAGAGCATTTTTGAGAAGAGACTTCGTATTCTGAAGAAATTGAATTTTGGTAATATGCTTCCAGAACTGAGAAGTTAGAAGTTTTAGTGGTAGTTAAAGATGACTTTGGCTCTGATGTTTCTCAAATTGCTACAGTGTAAATAATATTTTTGTCTTTGTTTTTCTTATTAATAAATGGTATAACCAATAATTTTGATGTTAATTTAATCCTTTAAATCTAGCAGATGAAAGGGTTTAATATAGAGGGACAGATGAACAAACATTTAGGGGGAAATATTTCTCCAATTTATTCAGTAAACACTATTGATGATTGATTACTTGTTAAAGAGATGTTACAATTTTAATAAAGAGAGTATTAATTATTTTTGTTTTGTTTTATTTATTTGTTTATTTATTTATTGGTGAGGCAATTGGGGTTAAGTGACTTGTCTAGGGTCACACAGTTATTAAGTGTAACGTGTCTGAAGCCGAATTTGAACTCAGATTCTCCTGAATCCTGAATCCGGTGCTCTATCCACTGTGCCACCTAGCTGTCCCGCTGAGAATATTAATTATTAAAGAAGTTTTACCCCTGACTTTCTGGACTTCAAAATCATGACTCATATCCTGTACCATCTTGGAACATCTCTCAGTGCCTGGGACCTCCTTGTCCTAGAATATTCAACATCCTGTGAATTTCTGACCCTGCAATATCCCTCTACAAGGATTGGCCTCTTTTCTATTGAGTGTCTGCTGGGGTCCCTATTTTGTGGAAGGCCACAGGTTAACAAACCTTCATTTTCTTCTCAGCTTTGCTCCTGACTTTCAAAACTTCCAAACTATGTTCCCATCTGAGTACTAGCCTGGGCATCTTCAATCTGTTTCAAAGGACTTACTCTATGCACTGGGACTGTACCTCGTCCTGCTGCCACCTCATAGCCAGCCTTCTCGGATGAGAAGACCTCAGATAGCACTAGTGCCTTGTACCTTTCATTTTCTGCTTGGAACAGTGTGGTCCCAGTGCAAAGAAGAGTAACTTCCCTTTGATTTCAGGCTTTCCATTTCTTATTGCACCTTTTAAGAGAAGAGGAAGAGGAAATTCAGTGAGGAACAAGACTTTCTCCTGCTTTGCCCTTTGCCTGCCTAATCTCCAATCTTTGAAAAAAGGAGTTGTGAAATGAAGCCTTCCATCAGAACATTAGACTGTATACCTTCCATTTCATATTGCACTTCTCTTCAACCCAGTCTTCAACCTCTGATGGGTAGAGGAGTGACTTCCACTCAGTGATGAACATTCTCATATTTGATGATACCCTTCACTTCCCAGTGACTCTGAACTCTTGTATATCATCATCTAAACCTCATTGCTTATCTCTCCACCACCCAATTCTTCATTCTCATTCCCTTCAAACCTCTCACCTCCAAGTTTCAACCTAATTCCACCCAGTCCTTCTACTGTGATCCTGAAATGCCTGTTCCATAGGCAACAAACTTCCCTTTATCTTAAATCTTTTCATCTCCTATTTCTTTCATCTACTAGTTCTAATTGAGGCAATCCTACTATACCTCCCTAATCAACTTACTATCCTGCTCTCCACAGCAGTTCTTTCAAACATTTTAAATCATTCTTCACATTTTCCATGGCTCCCTACCCTACCCTCTCAGGTGAGAAAATTGTCTTATGTATTTTTTCTTTTTTTTTTTTTTAGGCAGGGCAATGAAGGTTAAGTGACTTGCCCAGGGTCACACAGCTAGTAAGTGTCAAGTGTCTGAGGCCAGATTTGAACTCAAGTCCTCCCGCATCTAGGGGTGGTGCTTTAACCACCATGCCACCTAGATGCCCCTGTCTTATATTTTTATTGAAAAAATTGAGGCCATTTACCTTGAAGTCCCTCTTCTCTACTCTTCCTCATCTCCTGTCACTCAGTTTTCTCATATGTATGACAATAATAGGTAGCATTTAGATAGTACTTTAAGATTTGCAAAGTATTTTATAACTGCTATCTCATTTTATCCTCACAACAATCTTGGAAAAGGTGCTATTATCTATATTATATATATAATAAGGCTGTCATTGTGTAGCTTGAAGGGAGGCAGAATAGACATCTCTTGCCTGTTCTCCCCATTCCCTTCTTCAAGGGAGACTTTCTTTGCTGTCAGGAAGGGCCATTCTTCTCTCCTCAGAAAGAGAGGATACTGGGCTAGAATTATATTTATCTGCTGTCTTAGATATCTTAGTCTAGGAGATATAGTCAAGTTCAATCAAATTTATGATTACTGTGACATTATAGGAGTAGAAGGAGTATCCCAAGCTTTATATCCAAGGCTTGGTTCCCTTCTCACCAAATATCAGTTTTGTAATGAACACTCATAGTGAATTGCAAAGACATCCATTTATCTAAATTATAGTAAAAAACAGAAATCACAGAAAGTATATTCATTGTTGTTATTCAGTTGTGTCTGACTCTTCATGACCTGATTTGATGTTTTCTTGGCAAAGATATTGGAAAGATTTGCCATTTCCTTCTCCAGACCATTTTGCAGATGAAGAAACTGAGGCAAATAGTTAAGTGACTTGTCCAGGGTCACACAACTAGTGAGAATCTGAGGCTAGATTTGAATTCAGGTCTTCCTGACTCCAAGCCCAGTGTGACAACTAGCTGCCCTAGAAAGCATACATAGAATAATATATACCAGACAACACAGAGTGAAGGAGCTTCCCCATTTGGAGTTGAATATTTTAATGCAACCCAGAAAGTGAATTCTAGATCTCACCCAAGGGGAATATTCCTGAAGTCTCAGCAGAACACCAGAGATAGGAGCAAGATAGAAATTATGAGGTCCTCTTATGTCTTCCCCAAGTATTTTCCTTCAGCAATATGAAGAGGGGTTGGCCTCTTCCTTCTCAAAGCTAGAAATCAGAAGCCCAGAAAGAGACACAAAGCTTGAAGAGTTCTAAAGACTGCTGAAAAAGGTAGGAGTTATCCTGCTCTCATCAGCTCTGCTCCTGCCCCCCCTTTATGCAGACTAAGGCATTCATCTTCATGGGTGAGAAAAGAGTCCCATATCAGTGAGTTAAAAAAGATGACTTCTTAGTTTACTTTCAACTCTGAGATTCTCTGATTCAAGAATTCATTAGCTGAAAGAGCTATTGGAGAAATGATTACACTATCCATTTGACTCACTTGTCAAATGTTCAGTTAAGATCATAAAAATGTTACCTTTTAAAAGGTTACTGTCAAATATTGCCTGGTAAAAGGTATGACAACTTTTATTTATTGATTTACATTCATCATTTTAAGGACCTGTTAACACCAATATTCTTAAAGACTCAAGGAAGACTTTGCATAGTTAGTTATTAAGTATAATATTAATAAAATTGTTGTTATCAATAAAAAGTCATCATATCATAATAAAATTAGGGAAAGTCATCATGATAGAGTGCAAAGAGTATGGGTCTCATAGTCAGGATGACCATGAGTCAAGTAATACTTCTGAAACATATTGAATATGTTGCTGTAGGGAAGTTACTCAAACCTTCAGTGCTCTAGGCAATTCTCTAAAGCTCTAAGTTACAAACCAGATATGCCAATCTGCTTTCATGGAAGGAATTTCCACACTGGGAAATCTCACACCAATAAAATCACAGTTCCAAGTCAAAGGAGTTGTTCTCTAACATACTGAACATCAAGGTTGACAGAACACTTTACATACCTTATTTCATTTGATCATCAGAACAATCATGTGAATGTAGATAGTGCAAATATTATTATCTTTTTTTTGTAGACTGAACCACTGAATTCAAATACTGTGGAGCTCCAATAAGGATAAAGTAAGATCTAGCAGCTTCTACATTAAAGGATCAGAGGACATGGAATATGATATTCCAGAGGGCAAAGGAACTGGGACCACAGCCAAAAATCATGTATCCAGCAAAACTAAGCATAATCTTTCAGAGGAAAAAAATGGAATTTCAATGAGAAAAAAGACTTGCAGGCATTTGCTATGAAAAGACCTGAACTGAATAGAAAATTTGACTTTCAAATACAAAACCCTGGAGAAGCATAAAAAGGTAAATAGGAAAAAGACTTCATGAGGGATATTAAAAGATTAAACTGTTTATATTCCTACATGGGAAGATAATACTTTGAACTCATAAGAACTATCTCAGTAAAGAATTCACAGAGGACACAGGTCTGAACTGAATATGAAGAGATGGTATCTGTAAAGCATTTATGTTTTGTTCTTTGTGGGGCAGACAGTCTTATGTCTGGGGCCAGATTTGGGCTTGAGGCCTCCTGGGTCCAGGGCTGGTGCTTTGTCCACTGTGCCACCTAACTAATCCATGATGACATCTTTAAAATAGGGTTGAGGTGTAGGAGGAATAGACTGGGGGAGGGGGAAGAGGAGAGATGGTCTGGGGAGAGGTAGTTCACATGAAGGAAACAAGAAAAAAGCTTATGGAGGGAAGGGGAAGAGGGGGAAGGAATTGGGGAGTGAGTGAATCTTAATATCATCAGAATTGGCTCAAAGAAGGACTAACATACATACTCAAGTAGGCATAGTAATATATTTTTGCCCTGAGAGAGGGGAGGGAGATAAGGGGTGGGGGAAGAGGGGAAGGAGGGAAGGGCAGAATGGGGGAGAGAACAGTAAACAGCAAAACACTTTCAAGGAAGGTGAAGATGTTCTGCATTACTGCACAAGTATGACATATCAAATTGCTTGATTTCATAGGGAGGGTTGAGGAGGGAGGGAGGAAGAAAATTTAGAACACAGAATTAGCTCAAAGACTTTAATCTCATCAGAGTGGGCTCATGGAGGGAATAAAATTCATACCCAATTGGGAGGAGTGATCTATTTAACCCTACAAGAAAGTAGGAGGGGAAGAGGATAAGGAAGGAAGGGTGAAAAAAAAGGGAGTACAGAGCAGGGGAGAGGATAGTCAGAAGTAAAACACTTTTGAGGAGGAATAGGGAAAAAGAAGATAGAGTAAATGTCATGGGAAGGGAGTGGGATGGAGGGAAATAGTTATGATGATTGATTACAATGTCAAAACATATGGTACCTACCTTGCTGGGCTATTATGAAGAAAATTCTCTGTCAAGTTTTAGGTACTATATACAGGTTATGATGAACAGGATACTATCAGAAAAACCTGGAAAGACCTACATGAACTGAAGCAGAGTGAAATGCACTGTATACAAAATAACAGCAATAGTGTAAGATGATCTGCTGGGAAGCATGTGGATATTTTCAGCAAGGCAATGATCCAATATAACCCTGAAGGACTTATGAAAATTGCAACCAATCTACAGAGAAAGAACTGATGGTATCTGAAAATAGATGGAAACACATTTAAAAATTTTTTTTCTTTGACAATTCCTTAATCTGAAGTTTTGTTTTTTAACTGGTTTTGCACATCTAGTGTGATGACCCCTAGAACACCCTCTACATAAGTTAGATCACAGCCATCTTTTACAGGAAGCATGTTAAAATTAGAATTTTCACAATGAAGTGTTAAAAAAATCTTTAATCACAGAATCACATAGATCAAAAGAAAAATCACATGATATATTGCATTTTCAAAAACTGACAGTAGATGGGACCTGAGATATTATCTATTTTACAGATGTGGAAACTGAGCCACAAAGAGTATATGCTACTTACTATAAGGTCATAAAATTAATTGTGATTTCTGATTTGGTAGAAACTGAGTTGTACTAGCAAGAGTGAGCTCAACATGCCCTGTTTCAGTACCCATTCATATAAATTGATGGCTTCTGCCCACTGAAAGGGGAAGAAAGATTAGTTTAAGTTTCATGAAGGCCAACTTTGTAACTGGAGCCATCTATCACTGTCACATAAGGAAATACCTTTGATTTGGAAAGTCCCTGGGCACTGATAGCCTTATCTTATTGTCCCTACCAGGGTGGCTCTTTCCACCTGAATAGTATGTATGATGAGGGGAAGGTGCACCTCTTTTGAAATAGAATAAAGGGAAGATTTGAATTCCATGACATTTGAAAAAGATAACTCATTAAGATTCAAATATAGAGCATGTTCTTTCTTCAATGGTTATGCTGGGCAGAACTATCAAAGAATAGTTATAGAATAATTAGAATAGTTAGCTTTAACAAATTTCATACCCCCCAAATATGGATTTCCTTGAACTATTCTTTTTAAAAAAGTAATTTCAGCCTCCTCAGCTTTCATCCTGCTGAGAACGAACATTTCATTAGTAAGGCAAAAGCAAAAATAAATGTTAATGCTGCCTTGTGATCAAAACTACATTGAGGAAGCCTGCTTTGGATAAAATAGTATAGCAACTTAACCATATCCCCAAATGGACAACAACCAGTCTTGCTGCTTGGGATTTGATTAACTTTCAAAGGGATGAATTTTTCAAGAATGAAAATTTATTTCCATATTTGCTTCTCCTTGGAGAAAAAAGACAGAGAGGACTAGGCTTCTAAGTTCCAGCCTTTGCATTTCACCCTCAGGATAAAGTTTTTATATATGTGTCAGGAAGAAAGTCTGTGAAGAAAGGGCCACTCACTCACTACTCATCTAGTAATGTAATGTAAGTATCAATGTTCTAATAATGAATCAAGTTGTTCTGGTGTATACAAACATTTTGAAAAGCCTAGCCAATTTTTAAACTTGTAAAGTGTTAGGATAGTGTAAAAAATGGTTCTATGTGTCTAAATCAGGGGTTCGGAACATTTTTGTGGGGTCATAGACTCATTGGCAGTCTGGTGAAGCCTAAGACTCCCTTATCAGAATAATGTCTTTAAATGCATAAAATAAAATATATAAGATTCCAAAGGAAGCCAATTATTTTAAAATATAATTATCAAAATATATATTTATAAATGACCCCAAGTTAATAACCTCTGATCTAGTTAGATATATTTTATTTTGTCCTCAGAAGAAGAATAGTACTTTCGGTTATCACATTCCTTCAGGCTCTAATAAATCTTTGTTGGTTGCCTGATAGATCTATATTTTTTTTGCCACACATAACAGAGAAAGTGGACCTGTATAAAAACACTGCATACATCTTGTATATAGCTTTCCCATAATGAGGCCATTCATTTCCCTCCTTCATGCTGATATCTGGAAAGAATGAGATATTAATAATGAATCATTGGATCACAGTGTTGCAAAGCACTTGGCAACATGCTTAAGTAGGTGTCTTAAACCAGGGACAAGTTGGCCTCAAATGCAAGTTCAAGATCCAGAGAGACTGAATCAATAACTATTGCTACAACAACTACAACTATTACAACTAATAATAATAATAATGAAATAATTTACTAAATATAAACAGAGTCAGGAAATATGTTTGTAGCTCTCTGGCTCCCTAATATAGAGACAATACAAACGAATAAATAACATCAGCTTGTGTAAGAATCCATAGTTTGTGAAATCCAAAAAGCTACTAGTCTGCTTTGATACTACTTTTTTTAACAAGATTGCCCAAACAGCATTTAACCCATCTTTGTTCAGGGTGACCATGATGCTCCCTATGGCCATGCTTCTTTTACAGGACTGAAGGGCATTAGCAAGGCCACAGATATTGGGGTGACAATCTTGTGAATGGGCCTTCTCCTCTTGTTATGTGACATACCTGTATTAGTGCAGATAACACTCTAAAAGCTCCCCATGAACCAAGAAAATTTCTAGTTATGACTCTGGATTAGTGCAATGCCTGGTGCATAGTAGATACTTAAATAAATGCTAGTTGAATTGTCTTGAATTTGATTAGAGGCAGCTTCAAATTAGATGTTTGATCTTTAAAGTCTTGAGACACATAGTGGTGGAGAAGGAAAAAGATAGTCAGGGAATTAGAGATTCACTCCCATACATGACTTTCAGGAAAATTTAGGGAAGTGTATACTACAAGGCAATGATGCTTCTTTCACAACCTGTGATTTAAAAAAACCCTCCATGCCAATCTCCAGAACCAGAGAAAAGAACTAAGTTTGGGCATCATTAATTGCCATGGCTTAATTCAAGAAGATTTAAAAAAAATTGATATCTTTAATTCTTACATTTCCATAATTTCCTATTATGTCTGTCCCTTTTCTCCTACACAAAGAGCCATCCTTTGTTAGAAAGAATAGTGTAGAAGGGAATAAGCAGCTCAGCAAAACAAATATATCAACTAAATCTGACAGTACATACAAAGTTCCACATTCACAGTACACTTATGCAAAGGGAAAGAGGGCTTTATCCTTCCTTCCACAGTAAGCTTGACCAATTATAATTTCACAGGATTCAGAGCCCTCCCTCCCCACTCATACACTTTATTTTTTAGTTCTTTTTATTCACATGGATCTAGTCATTGTGTATGTTATCTTCCTGTTTATGCTTACATAAATTTGCCTCAGGTCATAGAAATCTTCCCATATTTCTCTATGTTCTTATTGTTTCTTACAGTATAGTAAATATATTTCACTAAATAATAGTAATAATAATAATAATAAATAACTATAGCAGCTAATATTTATATAGCATTGACTATGTACTAGGCACTGTGCAAAGTTCTTTGCCATTATCTCATTTTAGTTTCAAAAGAACCCTGAAAGGTAGATGCTATTATTATCCCTGTTTTATATAGCATAATTTATTTGTTTACATGCCATAATTTATTTATCCATTCCCCAAATAATGGCTATATACTCCTTTTTCCAGTTCTCTGCTACTACAAAAAGTATTACTATAAATATCCTAGTGACATGGGGACCAAACTTTCTATATTTGACCAGGAGGATTTTTAAGTCCGAAGAGATTTTTTTTCAGTCTTAACTAAACTGCTTCAAACTCTGTCCCATGGTTTTGTGAACCACAGGGAATCTCTTCTAACAACTCTTTCGAATTATGATGAACTTTCAAGATGTTCCTTTCAAAATGGCTTCTGGTTCATTACTGGCTCATAGTGTGATCACCTCCCTTGCTTTCTGTCCACACATGTTTTTTTTTGCCCATAGCTACAGCTTTGACCTTGTCTCACATTCTAGGACTGATCAGGACCCCATGATGGAGAAATCTAAAGACCCCTTGATTCATGCTTGTGGCTCAGAATCAAGAAATATTTTCTTTTTAACCACTCTGGACTAATATGTTGACTCTAGTAACACAGAGCTTGCCTTGTCCATTGCAAGCAAGTGTCCATATTGTCCCCTATTTCTATTATATCTGTTCATACTTTATCATTTCATGCTTCAGACTCTTGCCTACATGCCTATTTTGTAGCCTTTTTTTCCCCTTAGGACTCGAATACTATCTCATAAAAGTACCGTCCAGACAACAGTTACTAAACAGCTATTACATGCTAAGCACTGTGTGAAGTCCTGGGGATACAAAGAAAGGCAAAAATAGTCCCTGACTTCAAGTAGCTTACAATATAGTGAGGGAAATGATATGCAAACCCCTATGTGTGGTATATACTGGATAAATTGGAAGTGATTATATAGAGAGGGCTTTAGCTCTCCTTCTAGCATTAAAGGAGACCAAGAAAGGCTTCTTGCAAAAAGTTAAGATTTTAGCTAAGACTTAAGGAAGTGAGAGAAGTCTGGAAGTTGGGATGAGGAGAGAAAGCATTCCAGTCATGTAATAGAGGTCAGGGAAAAGGTAAGGAAGAATGTATTAATAGATTTAAGAATCATCTGCATAGAATTTATCATTAAATACATGTGAGTTAATGAATTCACCAACAAAAGAATATAAATGGAGAGAGGAGAGAAAGGCCCAAGTCAGAGTCTTAGAGGATCCTTACAGATAGGGGGTATCACCTCGATGAAGATATAGCAAAAGAGACAGAGAAGAAACTATCAGACTGGGAGCAAGGTAGGTAGAAAACCAGGGGAGGGCAGGGTTACAAAAATTTAGAGAGGGGGGCAGCTAGGTGGCACAGTGGATAAAGCACCAGCCCTGGATTCAGGAGTACCTGAGTTCAAATCCGGCCTCAGACACTTGACACGTACTAGCTGTGTGACCCTGGGCAGGTCACTTAACCCTCACTGCCCCCCCCTCCAAAAAAATTTTTTTTTTCTGGTTTTGTATATATGTGGAACAAGGTTCACACTCACAAGTCTGAAGATAATTGTTATAACAATTCTGGTTCAAATAACAGTTCAAATCTGGCCTCAAACACTTGACACTTACTAGCTGTGTGACCCTGGGCAAGTCACTTAACCCCCATTGCCCCCCCCAAAAACAAAAACAAAACAAAAACAAAAAAAAATTAGAGAGAAGAGAGTATTGAAGAGAAGGAGATCAAAAACATCAAAGGTTGGAGAGAACCTTCTATGCTCTTATCTAGGTTATTTCTTATAATTCTATACTATTTCATTTGGTGATCTATCAGTTTTCATGGTTACACACATCACCTCTATGTGACTGATTCTCAGATCTACTTGTTCAGATCTAACCTCTCCCAACCTCCAGTATCTCACCTCCAACAACACACAAACATTTTAAGCTCAATATGTTCGAAACTGAACTCATTATCTCCCCACCCCAAGCTTCCCCCTTTCCCTAACTTCTCTATTACTGTTAAGGGCACCCCTATCCTCCCAGTCATTCAGGTTCCCAACTTAAACACCTTGCCTATCCTCTGCTATCCAATCATTTAAGTCCTATCATTTCTACTTTCATAACAACATTGACATTACCTTCTCTCCTCTTATCCTACCACCATCTTGGTGATGTATTGACTTGAAATAACATTCTGGTTGGTCTTCCTGCATCAAAGATCATACCACTTTAGTTCATTTCCACTTAGTTCTCAAAGTGATTGTCCTGAACTACTGGTCCAGGATTTGAACTTAGATCTTCTACCTCCAAATCTATTTCTCTGCACTGTACCATGCTGCCTCAATCCTCAATCTTTTTGTTTAAGTGAAGATTTCTCTTTCTCCTTGTCTCCAATGACATTCTCCTCATAGGAGGACAGATGATTAAAATGGCTATCATATACTAAGTGTGTAATTGATGTTTGTAATTGTTGGGAGGCTCTGCCAATAAAATAACTCAGGCCAGTTCCACCAACTAGGCAAGGCCTTAGCATATCACCACAGGAAATAGTTTTGTGTCTGTAATCCAAAGATTATTAGTCTAAAAGATAATCAAAGGTTTGTCATTAGGATTTAGAAGATGTAGAAGAATTGGTTTAGGTTTGATGTATGGCATGATTTGAATGATTAATGCCAAAGTGAAATGGATTGTTTTAGGATATGGTACATTTCTCTTTATTGGAAGTCTTCAGAAAGAGGCTAGCCAGATATTATTTGAGAATACTGTAGAATTGATTTTTGGTAATGTGCAGGTTAGAATAGATGACTCCTGAGGTTTCTCTCTAGTCATATTGAATACCGCGTTTCCAAATATTTTGAGGTATTAATGAACTAATGTTCACTTTGAGGACATTCCTGGAAGATTGTTCCAGGGATGTATTCTTTCCTCTGTTCTACTTTACCTGTTGACTAGTTATTTGCATTAAACCATAGAAAGTAGATTTATCAAACTTGTAATGGCTGCAAAACTGGGAGTTTTAGTTAATATATTGGATGATAGATACAAAAAATAGATTAACAAAGTAGAATAATCCAATAACAAAATAAGATTAATTTAATGGGGATAAATATATGTATATACACATATTTTAATATGTGAATTCTATACATTAACTTGAAAAGTTTAGGAGATGAGAGAGATTTCTAAATAATGGTTACCGAGAAAAGATATTGGGGTTTTATTGACTACGGGCTCAATAATGTCAATAATGTGACTAACAGCCAATAAAGTTCATACTATCTTAGGCTATATTGAGTGCAATAATGTTTCAATCAAAGGAGGTAATAACATGTAATCCTCTGGATTAATATTATACATGTAGAACTATGTTCTATTTTGGATATCATACTTAGGGAAAGAAAAGCAAAAAGGTGGAGCAGCCAGGAAAGCGTCACCAGGATGGCAAAATATCTGTGGACCATGCTGCACAATGATCATTTGATTGATCTGTTCATTGGAGGAAGAGGAGAAAAGGTGTTAAGAAGATATGATACTAGATATGAAAATTTCATGAAGCACACAGAGAGATTATGCTTATTCTAGAAGATATATCTATAGTAAAAAACAAAAACAAAGACAAAAAACAAACAACAAAAGTGAATGAAGGTTGAAGAAAGGCATACTTAGCCTTGAGGTTAGCAAACTATTTCCTTACAATCATATTTGTTCAAAAGTGCAATGGAATGCCTCAAGAGATAATAATTTCTCCCTCATTGCATTTTTTCATTAAATAAATAGTTCCTAACTATATATTGTATGCTGAACACTGTGGAAGAATAGCAATAATATCTTTCATTCAAAAAGTTCCACCCCTCTGCTTTTTTAAAGGAATTGCAAAAGTATGATATTATTTAACAGGCAATTACAAGTAGGTGATCTCAGATGAGCCACTCCTTAGTATTCCTTGTTACTAATCAGCATTCAATAAGCCTAGTAGAAAATACATTTTAAGATTATATTTTCTTTGGCCAAGCTTCCCAAATCAGCTGCTGTTTATTGCCAGCATGTTTTTAGTGGCGTCACACTGGTCTTACAAAAGCTAGAGTAACACTTGTAACAGATTTGCATTCTGGTGGAAGGAATACTTCTTTTTCTTTTTTTTTTTTTAAACAAAATGCCCAGAAATTTATATCCAACAATATAATTCCAGTAACATGTCTTCTCTACTGAAAGAGTAGCTTCCTCCCATTCAATACAAATATTCACAACAGAATAGCACGGGAATACTTCCTTTTTCAATGATTTACAACATCCTAGAGATATATTCACAGTGAAAAGGAATGCATGGGGAGAAACTGGCAAGGTTTCAATGACATTGAAAAGCCTATTCTGAATGTTTCATAATCTATTATTTCAGCTTCCCCAAAGGTAAGGAGCAAGTGAAAATGAATTTCAAGATGCTGGAAAAATTCCTTGAAAATACAATATTTTCATTCAATCTAAATATAGGTACAGAGTTGCAGTTTTATTTCTGTAACATGTAATATGGTTAGCTCTGCAATTTAACAAATAACTTAATGCAACCTCTTAAGATTCATAATGGTAACAGACTAAATACATAATCTACCTAATTAGACAGGAAAATTAGGAAGAGAAACAAATCTATGTGGAAATGTTAAAGACCACAAGATAATGTCTGTGAGTGGGCTATAATTTCATCAGTAAACAGATGGTGGCCACTCAATTTTCATAGACTGCCATTGACTGAAAAAATGATGACATTTTGGCCATTTTTCTGGGGATGATGCTCACCATATTTAGATAGTATTACTCCTAGGAAACAAACTTGCAGTTCATTGCTGGACTTTCTTTCAATGTCTTTCTAGCTTGGGTAGGCTCTGCTAAAGATTCTAATAATTATTAAAATTTCCTTAGAAAACTAAAAAGTCCAATCCACTCCTAAATGAGGCATCAAGGGAAATATTAATGGATGATACCCTAAGTCAATATGAACATTTGCAAAGTAAGTCTCTTTATGCATCCAGGTACTTTAAGCAGTGCTAAAGAAAAATTAAGGCAGCTAAGTTGGTGCAGTGGATAGAGCACTGGGGATAGAGTCAGGAAGACTCATCTTTGTGAGTTCAAATCTGGCCTCAGACACTAACTGTTTGAAACCCTTGCAAGTCACTTAACCCCATTTGCTTAAGTCCCTTATCTGTAAAATGAGTTGGGGAAGGAAATGGCTAAAAAGTCCAATATCTTTGCCAAGAAAACCCCAAATGATTCATGAAGAGTCAGACACAATTAAACAACAATAAACAAAAAGAAATATTAAATAGTAGTGGTCCTATTGCTATAAAAGTAATTTCTGTCACAACAATGGACAAAATACATTTCATTGATACTAACTCACTTTTTAATAGCTTATCTTTATAGAGTTTAGAAAGCAAATTCAAACCCTTATGTCATTTGAATCGCTTAAGTTTTGCCCATTTTATAGATGCAGAAACTAAGGGACCAGGTTGAGTAAATGACTTGTTTGGGAACCCTAAGATTCTTAGTGGAAGACAGAACTTAAATATAGGTCTTCTGTCTAAGTATGGTGTTCTGTCTTCAGTGGTGACTTTGCACAAGCCTCCCTCACTGTAATCCAATTCACTGCCAGTTATGACATCACCTACAAATGTCACGGTCCTCTTGAAGAAGGAAGGACAAATAGTAATAACAACAACAACAATCTACTATGTATGTATGTATTCAAGACACATCCATCCATCTTGTTATATAGCTACTATTTTTAATCCATAGTCCTTAATAAGAGAATACAAAGGGAGAGGTACTTAATAATAATAGCTAATACTTATATAGTGCTTACTATGTGCCAGACATTGTATTAAGTACTTTACAATTATTGTCTCATTTGATCATTATCCTACTTTTAGATATGAGGAAACTGAGGAAAACAGAGGTTAAGTGATGAGGGTCACAGAGCTGTTAAGGGCCAGAGGTCTAATTTGAACTCAAGTCTTCCTGATTCCAGGCCCAGCATTCTATACACTATGGTACCTAGCTCTCAAGTATTCAATTGAACAAGTAATGAGAAGGAAAGGGAGAAAGAAAGAAAAAGAGAGAGAGAGAGAGAGAGAGAGAGAGAGAGAGAGAGAGAGAGAGAGAGAGAGAGAGAGAGAGAACAATGAAAGTTTCAAACAGAAGTCTATTAGCAATTTGAAGATACAAAGATCATTTTCATCATGGCAATAGGGATCAGATGTGGTACCAGAGCTTGGCCTCAAAAAGCACTGGAAATCAAATCAAATAGAATCAATGAATATTTTTAGGCATTTATTCTGTCACAGATACCATGCTAAACACCTGGAACACAAATGGAACCAAAAAGACAGTCTCTGTTCTCAAGGACCTTACATTCTAATGGAGTAAGAAATACACATAAGGAAGTTTAAAAGGTGTGTGATTTGATAAAGAAAAGTCCAGTCAGGACTTTTTTATTGTCCCATATGAGACAATAAAGCTCATAACTATGTGCCAGAAGCTATAATAAAATAAGAAAGGGTATTTAGGGGATCAGGTGGCTAGCACAGAGGAGTTAATTCAATTCAATATCCATATTAATCACCTATATATTGGTTATCCTGAGAAAAAAGAAATTTGGGATAATAGGTAAAAGAAAAAAGTCAAATAATGCCATAGGACAATTCCTGGAGCAGCAGATCCACAAAAGGACAGGGTGAAATAATTTTCAAGTCAAAGACAATTTAGAAGGTCTGCAGGAAAGATCTGTTGTACCAGGGTAAGTGTGGAACTCAGACCAGCACAGACTATGCCAACTCAGACCCAGTCCCAGCACAGATTCAGTCCCAGAAAACCAGGCCTCAGGAGTCTCTGAATCAGCTATGGCAGTAGCTGCTTCTGGAACTCAGCCCACAGATAGTGAGGGGTCAAGTGGTTGGTCAGGAAAAATTACTGGGGTCTCTTTGTTGGAGTTGAGCTGGGACTCTATTGTTTTGCTCATATCTGGGTCACAGTCTTGAGTGGCAGATTCAAGTGAGGGAGGAGCACAAGCACACAAGAACTTTAAGTGACAGTGGAACAGGATTCTGTTCTGGGTTCCATGGTAGAGAAGCAGACCTGTTGTTACTTGCAGACCAGAGCACAGGCCAGGAGAATGGTGAACATACCTCTCTTTAAATCATAACACCTTGGAATAACTAAGGACTTAACAAATTCCTAGAAGTATTTCTGAAAACAGCTGCATAACCCCCCTGAAGGTTGGGACAGTGCACCCTCTGCCCTGGAAGCAGTGTCCTACTTTAACAAAGAGTTAAAAGTCAAGAAATAGGCTGGGAAAATGAGCAAACAGAAAAAATATGCTGACCCTAGAAAGTTTCTATGGTGACAAGGAAGATCGAAATACATTCTCAGAAAAAGATAACAAAGTCAAAGCTCCTATATCCAAAGCTTCCAAGAAAAATATGAATTGGTCTCAGTCTATAGAAGGGCTCAAAAAGGACTTTGAAAATAAAGTAAGAGAGGTAGAGGGAAAAATGGAAAGAGAAATGAGAGTGATGAAAGAAAATCAGGGTAAAAAAAGTTAACAGCTTGAAAAGCCAAATTGGCTAAATGGAAAAGGAGGTACAAAAGCTCTTGGGAAGAAAATAATTCCTTAAAAATTAGGATTGAGCAAATGGAAGCTAATGACTTCACGAGAAATCATGATAAAGCAAAACCAAAGACTGAAAAAAATAGAAGGCAATGTGAAATGTCTCATTGGAAAAACAACTGCTCTGGAAAATACATCCAAGAGAGATAATTTGAAATTTATAGGACTATCTGAAAACCATGATCAAAATAAGAGCCAAAACGTAATCTTCCAAGAAATTGTCAGGAAAAATTGCCCTGATAGTCTAGAAGCAAAAGGTAAAATAGAAATGGAAAGAATCCACCAATCACCTCCTGAAAGAGATCCCAAAGTGAAAACTTCCAGGAATATTTTAGCCAAATTCTAGAGCTCCCAAGTCAAGGAGAAAATATTGCAAGAAGCCAGAAAGAAAAAATTCAAGTATTGTGGAGCCACAGTCAGAATAACACAAGATCCTACATTAAAGGATAGGAGGGCTTGGAATATATTCCAGAGGGTAAAGGAACTGGGCTTACAACCAAGAATCACCTACCCAGCAAAACTGTGTATAGTCCTTCAGGGGAAAATATGGGAATTCAATGAAAGAGGGGATTTCCAGGCATTGTTCATGAAAAGACCTCAGCTGAATAGAAAGGTAAACAAAATGAGCTGCTGTTATAGCCTCAGAATCATCTATATCAAGGTGGAAGTTGAAGGTAGTTGAAGAGAATGACATTGATGAGGGAAGCGATGTTGAGAGAGCCCAGAAGAAGGCAGAGGACTGACCCTTGGGGAAGACACACATTAAGAGTTTTGGGAAAAGGGCTGTAGGAATATGCATACCCTTTTACTCAGTAATACCACTACTAGGTCTGTATCCCAAAGAGATCATAGAAGAGGGAAAAGGACCCATATGTACAAAAATATTTATAGCAGCTCTCTTCATGGTGCCAAAGAATTGGAAATTGAGGGAATGCCCATGAATTGGGGAATGGCTGAGCAAGTTATGGTATATGAATGTAATGGAATACTATTGTGCTGTAAGAAACGATGAGCAGGAGGATTTCAGAGAAACTTGGAAGGACTTAAATGAACCGATGATGAGTGAGATGAAGAGAACAAGGAAAACATTGTATATAGTAACAGCAACATAATGTGAGGATCAATGGTGATACACTTGGCTCTTCTCAGCAGTGCAATGATCCAAGACAATTTCAAAGAACTCATGTTCTCCACACACAGGGAAAAAAACCAACAAAACACCTGTGGATTCTGAATGCAGATTGAACCATACTGTTTTTACTTTTTGACCATTTTTTTTCTTTTTTGAGGTTTTTTCCTTGTGTTCTGATTCTTATTTCACAATATGACTAATGCAGAAATATGTTTAATATGATTGTACATATATAACCTATATCAGATTGCTTTCTGTCTTGGGGAGGGGGAGGAAAGGGAGGCAGGGAGAAAAATTTGGAACTAAAAATCTTATGAAAGAAAATGTTGAAAACTATCTTTGCATGTAAAATGGAAAACAATAAAATACTTTTATGATTAAAAGAGTTTGGGAAGAGGAAGAGGAGGTAGTGCAGTAGTCTTCTGTTCAGAGTAGGGTAGAGGTATGGCTTCTTTCTGGGCTGTGGTATGAATGAATCCAAGGGGTGTCTAACCAATCCACTGGAGGCTGGGAAGATGGTTCCAACACACTGCCCCTGCCATAGTTAAGAATGGGGCTTGTCTATGACACAGCTGTACCTACTCTTTACTCATTAATCCTTCCTGCCAATTCCCCAATTCTGCCCCTTCCTGCCAGTGTGAGAAGTCTCGATCTCTTCCACTTCTGCAATGGGTGTCAGGTCTTCATTGCAACTATAACCTAGCCACAACCCCAATATCCAGTGCTATAGCTGCACAGGTGACATGGAAAGAAAGCCCCCCAGTCCCCAAGATTATTTCATGACTGTGGTTATGGCAGGTGTCCCTCAGAGGGTGAGATCTGGGAGTGGTGACATTGTATGTGGGATAGAGTGGGTTGAACCAGATAAGTAGATATGAATAGATTGCAACATGCTTGGTGGATCTCTCATTACATCACCTTTACCTCCAAACCCACCCCTTATGAACAGTTGGGGACACCACCATCCTATTCCACAGGCTCATAGCCTCTGTGTTATCCCTGGTCCCTCACTCTAACTGACCTCAACAAACTAATCAGATGCCAACTGTTTTTGTTGCTACCTACACACTACCTCTTGCTTCTGTCTTTTCTTTCTTCTTTTTTTTTTGGTGAGGCAATTGGGGTTAAGTGACTTGGCCAGGGTCACACTGTCAATAAGTGTTAAGTGTCTGAGGCTGGATTTGAACTCAGGTCTTCCTGACTCCAGGGCTGGTGTTCTATCCACTGCACCATCTAGCTGCCCCTTCTATCTTTTCTATACTCACAGTTACCACCCTATTTTGGGGCCTCATCACCACCAAGTCTGAGTGTTTACAATAGCCTCATTGGTTTAACTTTCTCAAGGATGCCACCCCCCCACACACACACATACACTTCAGCGTACTCTCTTCATAGTTGCCAAAGTGATTTTCCTCAAGTGCCTGTTTGACCATGTCACTGCCCAGCTCAATGAACTCCTGTAGTTTCCTTTTGCCTCTAGGATCAAATATAATCATCATTATAGTAATCATAATAACTCCACTTACTCAGTTCTTTTATCTCATGCTTTAAACATTTTGATTTTTTTGCATAACTTTTATAACAAACACTTATTTATAGAGTAATTCATGTTTATAAATTACAAATAAGCAAATATGCACATTTTGGGGTGTCCACACATTTTTTTACTGCTGGCATAAATGTGAAGAAGACTACTAATTTAGTGAGGGAGATTAAGATGGAGCAAGAGAGTGTTAGGAGGAAAATTGAGTGTGGCACCTCTAAAACCAGGGAGGAGAGAGAGTAACAGTGTCAAAAGCTACAGAGAGATCAAGGAAGATGAGCACTGAAAAAAAAAAGAACATTGGATGTGTTGAGTGAGAGGTCATCGATGACTTTTCAGAGAACAATTTTGGCCCATTGGTGGGGGCAGAAGTCAGATTGCAAGGAGTCTAGGACAGAGGGGGTGATGAAGAAGGGGAATCACGGGGTATAGACAACTTTTTCAGGAAGATTAGCTGTAAATGGAATGAGAGAAATGAAATGATACCTCCATGAAATAGAAAGGTCAAGGGAAGGCTTTTTTTTTTTTTTGGATTGGGAAGATCTAAGCAAGTGGAGAGGGTTGGATGACAGAGGGGGACAATTGTTAGAGCAAGGTTTTGTGGGGTGGGAGGAAATTGGGTCAAAAATTCAGGTAGACAGATTGGCTTTGTTAAGATAGCTCTTTTTTTTGGAAGGAAGAATGAAAGAGTATTGGCTTTTCAATTAACAAATGAATAAAAGAGAGGCTATCATCTAGTGGAAACTACATCTGGACTAAAAAAACATGAGTTCTAATCCTGACTCTGTTAATTACTAAAGATAACTAATAGGTAACATTTCTATGACATTTATAATTCTGGGAATTGTGCTAAGCACTTTACAAATATCTCACTTGATCCTTACACCACCAGTGGGAAGTAGGAAACTGAGGCAAGCAGATGTGAAGTGACTTGCTTAGGATCACACAGCTGGTAAGTGTCTAGTTGTGTGACCTTTGATGAATCACTTCCATTTTCTGAATCTTCATTTTTTTCCATCAGTAAAATGGGTATAATACTGACTGCCCACTTTAAAAGGGCTCTAAGCTGGCTCTAAGGATTAAATGAGATGACTTCTATAACAAGTTTTGTAAACCCTAGGGTGCTATGTAAATGTTAGCTGGCTTTTTTAAAGAATTGGGGCTGGGGCAGCAAGGTGGCACAGTGGATAAAACACCAGCCTTGGATTCAGGAGGACCTGAGTTCAAATCCAACCTCAGACACGTGACACTAGCTGTGTGACCTTGGGCAAGTCACTTCACCCTCATTGCCCCACAAAAACAAAACAAAAAACTTCACTTATTTATTTTATACCATGGTCTTTTTCAGACATTTCTCATCAATTCCACCAATGAGCCTTCTGTTAAATAGTCAAGCAAAATTGACAAAGCAACTGAATTTGATGGTATACGCGTCACTCTGTACCCATAGCCCCTTCTTCACTACTGAGTACAGAAGAATATTTCATCTTTTTTTTTTCCTTTCGGCACCAATATTAGTCATTGCAATTAATTTGAGTTTAGCTGCTTTTCCAAGTCATTTTTGTTTACATGATTGTAAATTAATGGCCTCTCATGGTCCCTTCCTTGCTCTCTGAGACAAATTTTCCCTATAAGAATTTCCTGTCCCTGATTTTGCCCTGTTCTCCCTTCCAGGCCTAGATGTCCATTAATTTTCTTCTTTCAGGACCCAAACTGATGACCACCAGCTCCATGAAGCTTTCCCTATCACCTCAGGAAGTGAACTTCTCTGACCTGGGACTTCCTTATTACTTGTGTACCTCATAAATAAATGATCGTGTTTTGTTTGTTTTTTTCCTATGTGTGTCTCATCTCCCCCTACCACACTGTGACCTTGGGAGGTGGGGATGGGGTGGGGGTGGAAAGCAATCTTGTCTACCACTTATATACTGGATAATAATGAGCAAGGCCTGCCCTCTGTTGGCTATGCTGAAGAATGACTTGTCTCTGTTTTATACCCAAATTCTACATTTTTTTTTTTTTTGCAGGGCAATGGGGGTTAAGTGACTTGCCCAGGGTCACACAGCTAGTAAGTGTCAAGTGTCTGTGGGTGTATTTGAACTCAGGTCCTCCTGAATCCAGGACTGGTGCTTTAACCACTGTGCCATCTAGCTACCCCCAAATTCTACATGTTTTGAACTTCAGGGATGCAGAATTCTAGAACACTGAAGCTGGGAAGGACTTTGGAGGTCATAAGATTTTTTTTTTTGTGATCATAAGATTTTTATATAACTATATATGATCTTTGAGTTGCAAAGGACATTAGCAATCCCAAAGCCAATCTCTCTCATTTTACAGAAACTGAGTCCCCAACACAGGCTTGAAGCAGAATCTAGGCCTCTTATCTAAGAGCCTGGTGCTCTTTCCCCATGCTTGGGTGTCCCCATCTGCCTAATCCACCTTGAGTCTTTGATGATGCTCTTAAATTCCTCTGGGCACTTAATGGCCTTTTCTTCAGTCTTGCTCCTTTGATCACTCATGTATCATCAACCTTATCATCTTTACTGGGTCCTTCTCCTAAGCCTGCCAACATGCTCAGGCCTCCTCTATCCATAAAAACAAGACTCTCCAATTCTGCCTGGGGACATTAAGTAGTCTCTTCTTTGGTGGGTTCCACTTTCCCTTCCCTTTCTCAGCCTATTATAGTCTACACTGGAGGTGTTAAAAATGAGGCCTGTGAGTTCCTAATACTCATGAGTGCAGCCCACACTGGATTAAAATGTAGTTCCTTTCTGATTTTAATGTGTTAATGTATTAATTTGAGAAGAAATGTAGAAACACGGGTAGTTTTCTAAGTCAATATGCAGCCCTCAGGGATCCTTATGTAGGGTGTAGTGGTCCCTGTTTCTATTTGAAACACCACTGGCATGTGATTCACATGAAAAACAAAGGGATAGGATTCTGGTCACCAGCAATGCAATAACTAAGGCCCAAATCTCAGTGTACCTTGTAGGTATGGGCCCTTTAATGCATCTGACTGTGAATGTGAGAGGTCCAGGGGTTCTGGGTACATTTGGTAGGACTGATTGGCAGCAAAAGGAGTTTTTTGTTTTTGTTTTTGTTTTAAATCAGAGAAAAGAACTAATAGCAAGACTATGATGGGCATGGAGTACCCTCAGACTTTCCATTCCTGTTGGCTTGTACAGAGTACATGCAGAGCCTTCTTGGATCCAGTATACAACATGGAACTTTGAGAGCCTACTTCCAGCCAAGCATGACTTGGGAGCTGGCAGTGGGGGAAATTGAAGAGTTCTTTGGCTGCTGTTATAGCTCAGTGAATATAAGGGGGAAAAAGTGACTTGCCCCTCCTTCTTTGTTTCCCAGAAAGGACTCAAACATTCTCTCTACATGTGTGTCATTGTAACTTAAGACACTGTAATTGAAGTTTGAGCTCTTTCCATGGGTGCTGTATGTATTTGTGAGAAAAAAACATTCCTGGTTTTTGAGTAAAGTTTTATACTAACTATTTATACCACTTCAATAAATATATTTTTAAAAAAGCTATTTGAGTCAACTTGATGAATTGTTGATGGGGAGTATACTGTTGGGGGCTTAAGAACTGCAATTTTTGAAGGATATCACCTTAGGGTTACCCCTAGGACCCTGAGGCAATAATAATAGTCACTCTCTAGGGACCCCAAGCTATTTGTGGACAATTCTAGGGAGTAGCCAGATCAGAGAGGGTATTGCAGGAAGATGAACTCAAATCTTGCCCTTTCACATCCCCACCCTGTCCCTATGATTGGGACAGGGAGATAGGAACTAAGGAGAGAGCTCTGCTCAGAACATGTATTCTCTCTTCATGTGTGTCATTGTAACTTCCAATGTTGAAATTACAACAAAACCAAAACACAATATTTGAATATAATGAAATATTATTGTGAAGTAATGAGGAATATGAGGAGTTCAGGGATATATAGGAAGGTTTATATGAACAGATGAGGAGTGAAACAAACAGAACTAAAAGAATAAACAAAATTACTACAAAGTTAGTCAGTCATTAAAAAAATTTAGGTGCCTACTTTGCCAGGCACTGTGCTAAACTCTGGGAATACAGATACAAGAGAGAAAGTCCCTGCCCTCAAAGAGTTTATAATCTAATGGGGGAGGGGGGCGGAGCCAATATGGCGGAGAGGAAGCAGCAAGCTGCCTGAGCTCTCCTTCTGTTCCCTCAAAACGAACATTAAATCAAGCCTCTGGACGGATTCTGAAACTACAGAACCTGCAAAGAGACAGAGAGACACAGTCCTCCAACCAGAGATAATTTAGAAGACTTCAGGAAAAGGTCGGTCTGACTCGGGCAAAAGGGAGGCCCAGCGCAGGGCAGCAACCCAGCGCCAAGGGGGTCGGGGCAAGTCAGCAGGAGCTGCGGGCCACAGCCGAACAACTGAGGCTCCCGGAACCTGGTTCAAAAATCTGGTGGCCAAGAAGGACAGTGGAAAAACTTACCTGCACCGGCCGAGAGGGCCACAAACGGCGGGATCAGACGCCGGGGTCTGGCGCCTGGCTGGCCGAGCACAATCAGACAGGAAGTGCAGGGCGGGGCATCTCCACACACCATAAAGGCCTCAGAGTAAAAGCCTGGTCACACAGCACCTATACACCTGCACAAGAAGCCCAAAACAGGGACCCTGGTGCCCCCAGAGCAGACCTCAACTTAAAGAATAAATAAATAAGCTGCAATAATGAGTAAGAAGCAAAAAAGAGCCCTCTCCATTGAGAGCTTCTGTATCAATAGGGAAGAAGCCAACACAAACTCAGATGAGGACAATAGCCTCAAATTGGCTACATCTGAAGCCTCACAAGGGAAGGTGAATTGGTCGCAAGAACAAAAAGCCTTCCTGGAAGAGCTCAAAAAGGATTTTAAAAATCAATTGCAAGAGGTAGAAGAAAAAATGGGGAGAGAAATGAAAGCGAAACAAAAAAACTATGAAAAAAGAATCAGCAGCTTGGAAAAGGAAGCTGAAGAAAACAAAGCCTTAAAAAATTCATTTGGCCAAATGGAAAAAAAGCTGCATAATCTCACTGAAGAAAACAATACCTTAAAAAATTCACTTAGCCAAATGGAAAAAAAGGTGCATAATCTCACTGAAGAAAACAGTACCTTAAAAAATTCACTTAGCCAAATGGAAAAAAAGGTGCATAATCTCACTGAAGAAAACAATGCCTTAAAAATTAAAGTGGGACAGTTGGAAGATAAGGAATCCATGAGACACCAAGAATCAGTCAAGCAGAATAAAAAAAATGAAAAAATAGAAGAAAATGTGAAATACCTCATAGGAAAGACAACTGATCTGGAAAACAGATCGAGGAGAGAATTTGAGAATCATTGGACTGCCTGAAAGCCATGACCAGAAAAAGAATCTAGATACCATATTCCAGGAAATTATTAAGGAGAACTGCCCTGATATCATAGAATCAGAGGATAAAATCATCATTGAAAGAATCCATCGATCACCTCCTGAAAGAGACCCCAAAAGGAAAACTCCAAGGAATATTGTAGCCAAATTCCAGAATTATCAGGTGAAGGAGAAAATACTCCAAGCAGCCAGAAAGAAGCAATTTAAATATCATTGAGCCACAGTCAGGATTGCTCAGGACCTGGCAGCTTCAACATTAAAGGACCGCAAGGCTTGGAATATGATATTCCGGAAGGCAAAGGAGATTGGATTGCAGCCGAGAATCTATTACCCAGCAAAAATGTGCATTTTCTTTCAGGGGAAAAAATGGACATTTAATGACATCGGGGACTTTCAATCTTTCCTGGTGAAAAGACCAGAACTGAATAGAAAATTTGATCTCAACATACAAGACTCAAGAGAAGTTTAAAAAGGTAAACAGAGGGGAAAAAAAAAGTTACCCTATTAGGTTAAACTGTTTATATCCCTACACAGGAAGATAATACTCATAACTCTTAAGAACTGTAGATGTATTTGGGCAGAGAGAAGGACTTTATATAGAGGGTATAAATATAAATTGTCTTTGATGTGATGATACAAAAGAATTAAGGGGATAAAAAGGGAGTCTATAGGGAGGAGAGGAAAGGGGAGGTGGAATGGGATGAATTATATCATATGAAGAGGTGGAAAAAACCTATTATAATAGAGGGAAAGAAAGGAGGGGGGAACATGGTTTCAACCCTATTCTCATTAGATTTGACTCAAAGAGGGAATAACATATACGTTCATTGGGATAAAGAAACTTAACTCATTCTTTAGGGAAACAAAAGGGGAAGGGAAAGGGGGGGACTGATAGAAGGGAGGACAAAAGCAAGGGAGAAAAGGGTAAAGAAAAGAGAGGGGGGTGATAAAAAGGGAGGGCAGATTGGGGGAGGCAGGGGTAAGAAGTAAAATGTCGGTGAGGAGGAATAGGGTGAAAGAAGGGGGGAAAAGTACAAAGGGGGTAAATAGAATGGAGGGGAATAGACAGTCAGTAATAATAACTGTGAATGTGAATGGGATGAACTCTGCTATAAAACAGAAGCGAATTGCAGAGTGGATTAAAAACCAGAACCCTACAATATGCTGTTTACAAGAAACACATTTGAAGCAGAGAGATACACACAGAGTAAAGGTAAAAGGCTGGAGCAGAATATATTATGCCTCAGCTAAAGTAAAAAAGGCAGGGGTAGCAATCCTTATCTCAGACAAAGTGCAGGCAAAAATAGATCTCATTAAAAGAGATAAGGAAGGAAATTACATCTTACTTAAAGGTACTATAGATAATGAAGTAATATCACTATTGAATATGTATGCGCCAAGTGGTATAGCATCCAAGTTCTTAGAGGAGAAGTTAAATGAGTTACAAGAGGAATTAGACAGTCATACTATACTAGTGGGGGATCTGAATCTCCCCCTCTCAGAATTAGATAAATCTAGCCAAAAAATAAATAAGAAAGAAGTGAAAGAGGTGAATAGATTACTAGAAAAGTTAGACATGATAGATGTCTGGAGAAAATTGAATGGGGATAGAAAGGAATATACCTTTTTCTTAGCAGTACATGGCACATTTTCAAAAATTGACCATGTATTAGGGCACAAAAACATCATAGTCAAATGTAGAAAGGCAGAAATAGTAAATGCATCCTTCTCAGATCATGATGCAATAAAAATTACATGTAAGAAAGAGCCAGGGAAAAGTAGAATGAAAATCAATTGGAAACTAAATAATTTCATTCTAAAGAATGAATGGGCCAAACAAGAAATCATAGAAACAATCAATAACTTTATCCAAGAGAATGACAATAATGAGACAACATACCAAAATCTATGGGATGCAGCCAAAGCAGTGCTTAGGGGAAAATTTATAGCTCTAAATGCTTACATGAATAAGAAAGAGAAAGAGGAGATTAATGAATTGGGCATGCAACTTAAAAAGCTAGAAAAAGAACAAATTAGAAATCCCCAATTAGACACTAAATTAGAGATCCTGAAAATTAAAGGAAAAATCAATAAGATTGAAAGCAAAAAAACTATAGAATTAATCAATAAAACTAAGAGCTGGTTTTATGAAAAAACCAATAAAATAGATAAAATATTGGTTAATTTGATTAAAAAAAAGAAAGAAGAAAACCAAATTACCAGTATCAAAAATGAAAAGGGTGATGTTACCACCAATGAAGTGGAAATTAAAGCAATAATTAGGAAATATTTTGCCCAACTGTATGCCAATAAATTTGACAATCTAAATGAAATGGATGAATATTTACAAAAATACAAACTGCCCAGGTTAACTGAAGAGGAAATAAAATCCTTAAATAAACCCATATTAGAAAAAGAAATTGAACAAGGTATTAATGAACTCCCTAAGAAAAAATCCCCAGGGCCAGATGGGTTTACGGGTGAATTTTACCAAACATTTAAAGAACAATTAATTCCAATATTATACAAATTATTTGGAAAAATAGGTGAAGAAGGAGTTCTACCAAATTCGTTTTATGACACAAATATGGTGGTGATACCAAAACCAGGCAAAGCAAAAACAGAGAAAGAAAATTATAGACCAATTTCCCTAATGAATATTGATGCTAAAATCTTAAATAAGATATTAGCAAGGAGATTACAGCAAGTGATCACCAGGATAATACACTATGACCAGGTGGGATTTATACCAGGAATGCAGGGTTGGTTCAACATTAGGAAAACTATTAACATAATCAACCACATCAATAAGAAAACCAATCAAAATCATATGATTATCTCAATAGATGCAGAGAAAGCTTTTGACAAAGTACAGCACCCATTCCTAATAAAAACACTAGAGAGTTTAGGAATAGGGGGAGCTTTCCTTAGAATAATAAACAGTATCTACCTAAAGCCATCAGCAAGTATTATATGCAATGGAGATAAATTAGAGGCCTTCCCAATAAGATCAGGGGTGAAACAGGGATGTCCATTATCACCCCTATTATTTAATATTGTTCTAGAAATGTTAGCTTTAGCAATCAGAGAAGAGAAAGGAATTAAAGGAATTAGAATAGGCAAGGAGGAAACAAAACTATCACTCTTTGCAGATGATATGATGGTATACTTAAGGAATCCTCGAGAATCAAGTCAAAAATTACTTGAAACAATTAACAACTTTAGCAAAGTAGCAGGATATAAAATAAATCCACATAAATCATCAGCATTTCTATACATGACCAACAAAGTCCAGCAGCAAGAGATAGAAAGAGAAATTCCATTTAAAGTAACGGTAGGTAATATAAAATACTTGGGAGTGTACTTGCCAAGACAAACCCAGGAACTCTATGAACACAACTACCAAACACTCTTCACACAAATCAAATCAGATCTAAATAATTGGAAAGATATCAATTGCTCATGGATAGGCAGAGCTAATATAGTAAAAATGACAATACTGCCTAAATTAATTTACTTATTCAGTGCCATACCAATCAGGCTACCTAAAAATTATTTTATACAGCTAGAAAAAATAATAACAAAATTCATCTGGAAAAACAAAAAATCAAGAATATCCAGGGAAATAATGAAAAAAAATTCACAGGAAGGTGGGTTAGCAGTACCAAACCTGGAGCTTTACTATAAAGCGGCAGTCATCAAAACTATCTGGTACTGGCTAAAAAATAGAGTGGTAGATCAATGGAATAGGCTAGGCTCAGGAAATGCAGTAGTAAATGACACTAGTAATGTAGTGTTTGATAAACCCAAAGACTCCAGCTTCTGGGATAGGAACTCAGTATTTGACAAAAACTGCTGGGAAAACTGGAAGATAGTATGGCAGAAATTAGGCTTAGACCAACATCTTACACCTTATACTAAAATAAGGTCAAAATGGATACATGATTTAGACATAAGAGGTGATACCATAGGTAAATTAGGAGAGAAAGGAATAGTGTACCTATCAGATCTTTGGAAAGGAGAACAGTTTTTGACCAAACATGAGATAGAGTATATTATAAAATGCAAAGTGGATGATTTTGATTATATTAAATTAAAAAATTTTTGTACAAACAGAAGCAATGCATCCAAAACTGGAAGGGAGGCAGAAAGCTGGGAAACAATTTTTGAGGCCAGTGCTTCTGATAAAGACCTCATCTCTAAAATATATAGGGAATTAAATCAAATTTATAAGAATCCAAGTCATTCCCCAATTGAGAAATGGTCAAAGGATATGAACAGGCAGTTTTCTGATGAAGAAACCAAAGCTATCTATTCCCATATGAAAAAATGCTCTAAATCTCTAATGATTAGAGAGATGCAAATTAAAACAACTCTGAGGTACCACCTGACACCTATCAGATTGGCTAAAATGACAAAAAAGGAAGATAATAAATGTTGGAGAGGCTGTGGGAAAATTGGAACACTAATGCATTGTTGGTGGAGCTGTGAGCTGATCCAACCATTCTGGAGAGCAATTTGGAATTATGCCCAAAGGGCGATAAAGCTGTGCATACCCTTTGACCCAGCAATACCACTTTTAGGTCTTTTGCCCAAAGAAATCATGGAAGGGGGAAAGGGACCCACATGTACAAAAATATTTATAGCTGCTCTTTACGTGGTAGCAAGGAATTGGAAGTTGAGGGGGTGCCCATCAATTGGGGAATGGCTGGACAAGTTGTGGTATATGAATACAATGGAATACTATTGTGCTGTAAGAAATGATGAGCAGGAAGAGTTCAGAGAAACCTGGAGGGTCTTACGTGAGCTGATGATGAGTGAGATGAGCAGAACTAGAAGAACATTGTACACAGTATCATCAACATTGAGTGTTGACCTACTGTGATGGACTATATTCTTCTCACCAATGCAATGGTACAGAAGAGTTCCAGGGAACTCATGATAGAAGAGGATCTCCAAATCCAAGAAAAAAAAAAGAAAGAAAGAACTGTGGAGTATAGATGCTGATTGAACCATATTATTTCTTTTGTTTTGGGTGCTGTTGTTTTTTTTTTTTTCTATTTTGAGGTTTTGCATCACTGCTCTGATTCTTTCTCTTGTAACAGGATTAATGCAGAAATAGGATTAATGTTATTATGTGTATATATATGTGTGTGTATATATATCTATATGTATATGTATAGAGATATATAGATATAACCTATATCAGATTACCTGCTGTCTAGGGGAGGGGGCAGGGAGGAGAGGGAGGGAGAAAAATCTGAAATTGTAAAGCATGTATAAACAAAAGTTGAGAACTATCATTACATGTAACGGAAAAATAAAATATCTCATAAAAAAAAATCTAATGGGGGAAGACAACACAAAAGGAAGGTGGAAGCTGCAAGGAATGGGGAAGAAACTCGGTCCCAAAGTAATATCACCAGATGGTAAATATATTCTGAGCAGAACTCTCTCCTTAGTTCCTATCTCCAACCTCCAATCAGAGGGACAGGCTGGGGATGAGGTGGGGTCCTCAGGCTGATGGGATCTTGCAGGAATATGAGGTTTTCCCAACGATGAGTTTCCTGAGGCGTGGTGAAGAAGTAAGAGAGGCCCCGCAGTCCTGCAGCCCAGTGAGAAATGAGGAAGTGCTTGAGAGGAGCTCCCTGCTTCAATGAAAGTTTAGTCATCATTAAGTGCCTACTATGTTCCACACACTGTTCTAAGTGCTGGGGATAAGAGCTTGCAGTCTAATGGGGGAGACAACAAGCAAATAACTATGTACAAACAAGATAAATAAAGGATGTACTGAAGAGAATTTTAGAGAGAATTCCCTAAGATTAGGAAACCAGAAAAGGTTTCCAGTAGGGGGAGATGGAATTGTCAGGAACTGACAGGAACATGAAGGCTGGGGGAGACATCTCCATCAGGGTGAAGTATTTTTTTCTCTTTCACTGCAGTTACTATGTTTTTTTCTGGGTAAGGCCTGAAGTAAGCATCTGTTGCTTCTTCCCCACACAGGAGTATGTTGTCTAGTTGTTCTTTGTTCCCAATAAAGAGATGGGATAGCCAGGGAGGACAGAAAGTGACCAGTGGCTTGAGAGAAAAAGATTCCCAGAGAACAGGTCTAGTTTAGGGTAGAAGCCCAAGTCAGGCATAGATACGTTCCATTTCCCCTATTTCACAGGAAATTCCAGACTGATTTGATGAAGTTTCAGGGAAAGAGCCTTTGTTGGGGGTCAGGAAAGCATTTTCTGTGAATAAGGGGTTCTGACACTTTTCCCCATCATGTTCCCTTTTGGCAGTCTCCTAAAGCCTACGAGTCCCCTTCTTAGCATGTTTTAAAATACATAAAATAAAATGCATAGAATTACAAAGGAAATCAACCATATTGAAATATTTCTACCATTTTTTTTAAATTCATGGGAACCAGGATAAAAACCCTTTGCCACAAGAATGATTATCACCTTGTTGATAAGTAGACAGCTTCTGGTTGGGTTATGGGAACTAGGACTCCTTCTACCCGAATATAATTCCACTGAAAAATAGAGTCAATATAGGTGTTCCCCCCTTTGCACTGGATGATAGTAAAGAATAAGAATCAATCCTTGATCCATTTTGTATTTTCCTTGTTCAGGTTGAAGACTAAAGTTAAACAGTGGGAACAGAGTAAAAGAGGAGGGATCCTTAAGAGTTGACTTCCACAGTGGGGCAGCCAGGTGGCACAGTGGATAAAGCACTGACCCTGGATTCAGGAGGACGTGAGTTCAAATCTGGCCTCAGACACTTGACACTTACTAGCTGTGTGACCCTGGGTAAGTCACTTAACCCTTATTGCTCCACAAAAAAGAAAATAGTTGACTTCCCCAATCCAAGATAAGTCAGCAACCAGGAGTATTCTCTCTCTCTCTCTCTCTCTCTCTCTCCATATATAGATATACATATATATGTGTATATATGTATATATATATATATATATATGTGTATCCTATATATATGTTGCTATTAAAGATTGTAGCAAAATTGGACCAGTCCAGGGCAACACAGCTAAGGAGGGTAGTTAATGGACAATGTTACTGACCTCTAACTTCCTTTGTAAAGGAAATACTCTGATTCCCTAGGTAGCATGAACCCATAAACTACCCTTAAAGTCAGAGAAAGATTTCTTGGGCAATACATGAAGCTTGGGGGTTCTTTTACAAATAACAATAATTGCCATGTTCAAGAGTTCAAGGATCAGAACTTCTAGAAAGGGAAAAGGACTTTCCTGAGTAGGATTGCTTCATGTGGCCCCAACAACTAGAAGGAAATTGAGGGAGAGCTGTGATTTAGGGAAGTAAGGGACCTGGACTTTGCTTCCCCATTCCAACTTCTTATTCCACTGAATAATTTGGACAGTCCAGGCCTAATGCGAAGGAATACTGCTAGTTCAGAAGCCTCAATATATGATTTCTTTGAAGGTTGACTTATGGACTATTTGAATGCTTTATGTGTTTTATATATCTGCTGTGAATACTTGGTGCTCTCTGCATTTTCTATGCAAGGAAAAGGAGGGAATAAGTAGTTATATAGTGCCTACTATGTTCTGTGCCATGAAATGCCACCCCAAACAAGGTGGCAAAGGGTCACATGACTGAAATGTCTGCACATCTGCCAGCAACTATGATCAATATTTTCCCTCAAAAAATTATCTCATTTGATACTCACAATACTGGGAGGTAGGTACTATTATTTTTGCCATTTTCTAGTTGAGGAAACTGAGGCAAATTTAAGTTGTGAGAAATAATGATCAATAATCTATTGATAATCTTGAGGGACCCAGTGATCTCCCTTTCTTTCTCAAGCCCTTTCCTCCCTGCAAGGTGTCCTTGAGAGATTTCATCAAATCTCATCTAGGTCAAAGGAAATGGCAAAGCACTTCAGTGTCTTTGCCAAGAAAACCCCAAATGAGACCATGAAAAGTCAGACACATTTGAAACAGCTGAACAAAAACTTCTAGTATGAACATAATGAGTCAATGAGTCAAAGAGAAAAAACAAGTAACCCTCTTGAGTCTGTCCTCAAAATCAAATCTGGTTACAATCCAGACAGAGGCTTTGGGCAATACTGAGTTACTTTGCATTCATGCATCTAAGTACTTTTCCGCCTTTTCCCCACTGCTACAATGAAATGTAAACTCCCAGTGAACAAAGACTATCAGTTTGACCCTTAGAAAAGTGCCTAGCACTCTGTAGGTACTTACTAAGTGCTTGAATTGAGTTGTCACAGATCATCAAACTTCAAAGAGAACCTAACCCAATCTGTACCTGAGCAGGAATCCTTCCCATCCTTAACAGATGGTCACATAACTTCAACTTCCCACTTTCCCTTTCATTTATTTTTTGGGAAGGCAGGTGGATAAAACACTGATCCTGGAGTCAGGAGGACCCAAGTTCAACTCTCACCTCAGACACTTACTAGCTGTGTGACCCTGGGGAAGTCTCTTAATCCTAATTGCCTCAAACATCTGGGGCCATCTCCAGTCGTCCTGATATCTATATATATTGCCACTGGACCCAGATGTCTCTGGAGGAGAGAGTGAAGTTGGTGACCTTGTACAGCCCTCCCTCATTTAAATCCAATTCCATGCAAATCATGACATCATATCCAGATGTTATGGTCCTCTTAGAAAATGAAGGACAAGCAGCAGAAGGAGCAGCAGCAACAACAACAGAATACATTGAGGACCACAGTCAAAGCCATTTGCCCATCTTCATATGGCAGAAGAACTGAGATTCCAACCCAGGTGTTCCACTTCAAAATCCAGAGCTCTTTCCTGTGTATCAGACAACTTCTTCCTATCAATAGACCAGCAGAGTGTGATGTTGACAGTGACTCAGTATTGAGAAAGAACACTTAAAGAATTAAAGGGCAGGGGCATCTAGGTGGTGCAGTGGATAAAGCACTGGCCTTGGATTCAGTAGGACCTGAGTTCAAATCCAGCCTTGGACACTTGACACTTGCTAGCTGTGTGATCCTGGCCAAGTCACTTGACCCTCATTGCCCTACAAAACAAACAAACAAACAAAATTAAGGGGCAGAGAGATGGTACTTAGATCAGGGCTTCTTAAACTTTTCGCACTCATTACCCCTTTTTGTTTGAGAAATTTTTACATGACCCCAGGTATATAGGTATATAAAATAGATATACATAACCTTTTATACATAACTTTTATACATAACTTTTTGCGACCCCCCACATTCAGTTGTGTGACTCCCACATGGGGTCATGATCTACGGATTAAGAAGCTAGGCTTTAGACTTCTTTATGGGGGGAGGGGTCCCTCCTCTTATTTATAGAGCCACCCTCAGGAGAATGTCAACCCAGCTCCCTCTACAGTGGGAAAAGCAAAGAAATAGACTACAAATAATAATAATAAAAAGAAATAGACTACAAATTAGCCCACCCAAACTAGATTCCCATAGTCAGGAAATCTTTACCTGAGCTTAGGCACAAGTTGGTAGAGAGGGGTATATTCAGGCCAACACATCACTGGCTGCATCTAGTTACCCTTAATTAGAACTGAATTATCTAGGTCAAATATTACTTCCATATTATCCAATTTGGAGATACATTTCAACAGCCTTTTATCTGAGGTCTGGATCAAACGCTGCATTTCCTAGAAAAGAAATGACAAGAGCAAAGTAAGACTGTGACTCCAAATACCATTCTCCATGCCGTCCTGATTTCAAGACCATGAGGCCTGTGTCAGAGTCCAATCTTAGTTCTACCCCAAGCCATGTAGCATTAGTTGATTGGCCCCAGTTCCCCAAATCTAAATTTGGAAGGCAAGGAGAAATCAAGACAAATAACATGATGAAGAAAGGCAGGGAGTCAGGAAGGACTTATCAAGTACCTTATGTTCCATGCACTGTGCTAAGTACTTAAATATTATGACATTCGATTCTCACAACCCTGGGCTACCAAATGATTGCTAGAAGTGAAGAGAGCGTTGAATTGTCCACAAATTTTTAATTTAAGGATGGCTTTCTGTGGCCACTTAGCCTATCTCTAAGTTTTATGATCCTCAGTATCAGGAAAGTTCAGGGAATAGCCACATTTTTTAAAAAGTTAACTTTGGGGGGCAGCTAGATGGCACAGTTGATAAAGCACTGGCCCTAGATTAAGGAGGACCTGAGTTCAAATCCATCTCAGATACTTGACACTAACTGTGTGACCCTGGGTAAGTCACTTAACCCTCACTTCCCCACAAAAAAGAAAAAGAAAAACATACAAACAAACAAAAAGTTAACTTTTTCTGACCCTAAGCCTGGCTTATATTAGATTTGAATCATGTCATATTTTTCTGGATAATCTCAAATTGTAGTAAGGTAACAGATAGAACTCTGAAAATATCTTACATTGAAGGTTTCTAATCTTTATGTAGACATTAACAATTGAACCTTATTTTCATGTGGATATCACATTTCTCTTCCTTGGATCTCTAGTTCTCCCCCTGCTTGATATTTAAGAAAGCAAGAAATATAGAGGTTAGGATAGTCCTTTCAAAGAATTTGGACAATATGGTAGGGCCTATATTATGGTAGTGATGATTTAAAAAACAACACCCTTATTCATAACACAAAGCCATCTAGGTGCGTGTGTGGCGGGGCTTTCTTTCCAGTTCAACTATGATCACAGTGCAGCTGAGGTTTATCAAGACCTTTCCCCATAGTGAAATCCCTTCACCTGGGAAACTTCTCTTTTTTTATGCAATATTATGTCTTTAGTGGGAAAACATAGACTGCTTCCTAATACCCTACTTTATCCTGTGTCCTCTTCTCACACTACTGTTTCTACCTTCCATGTCTAGTACCCCAAAGTGGCTATAGCATTCTCTTTTAATTAGGGCTAAGGTATATCTGTTTCAATATACTTGCTGACCTCTTGCCAGCCCCATAGCTCAGTAAAGTCTCAGAAGTTATCTTGTAACGGTATCTGCCACAGCAACCATTGTCCTTTTTTATCATAAAAGTATTTTATTATTTTCCAGTTACACATAAAGACAGTTTTCAACATTTATTTTCATAAGATTTTTAGTTCCAATTTTTTCCCTCCCTCCCTTCCCTCCACCCTCCCCAAGACAGAAATCAATTTGATAAAGATTATATATGTATAATCACATTAAACATATTTCTGCATTAGTCATGTTGTGAAAGAAGAAACAGAACACAAGGGAAAAACCTCAAAAAAAAGAACCAAATAGTAGAAACGGTATGGTTTAATCTACATTCAGAATCCACAGTTTTCCATCATGAGTACTTTGGAATTGTCTTGGATCATTACACTGCTGAGAAGAGCCCAGTCTCATAATTGATCATCACACAATGTTACTGTTACTGTGTACAATGTTCTCCTGGTTCTGCTCATTTCACTCAGCATCAGTCCACTTAAGTCTTTCCAGGTTTTTCTGAAGTCTGCCTGCTCATTATTTCTTATAGCACAATAGTATTCCAATACACTCATATACCCCAACTTGTTCAGCCATTTCCCAATTGATGGGCATTCCCTCAATTTCCAATTCTTTGCCATTACAAAGAGAGCTGCTATAAATATTTTTGTACATGTGGGTCCTTTTTCCTTTTCTATGATCTCTTTGGGATACAGACCTAGTAATGGTATTACTGGGTCAAAGGGTGTGCACAGTCCCATAGCCCTTTGGGCATAGTTCCAAATTGCTCTCCAGAATGGTTGGATCAGCTCACAACTCTGCCTACAATGCATTAGTGTCCCAATTTTTCCACAGCTTCTCCAAAATTTATTATTTTCCTTTTCTGTCAGATTAGCCAATCTGATAGGTTTGAGGTGGTACCTCAGAGTTGTTTTAATTTGCATTTCTTTAATCAATAGTGATTTAGAGCATTTTTTTCATATGGCAACAGATAGCTTTGATTTCTTCATCTGAAAACTGCCTGTTCATATTCTTTGACCATTTCTCAATTGGGGAATGACTTTCATTCTTATAAATTTGATTTAGTTGCCTATATATTTTAGAAATGAGGTCTTTGTCAGAAAACAGTGGCTGTAAAAATTGTTTTCTAGTTTTCTGCTTCCCTTCTAATTTTGGCTGCATTCCTTCTGTTTGTACAAAAAATTTTTATTAATGTGATAAAAATCATTCATTTTGCATTTCACAATATAATGTAACATAGCTCCTCCCCTGCTGGCAGGGAGTTGGAAATGTTCTTCTAGGACAGCATGCTCTATTATATGGCCAGATTTGTTCAATGCTTTTGTTTAATCTTTTTCTTTGTCACAAGAACAGGTTCAGTGGTGGGAGGGGATGGGGGTTGGAGAATAAGAATGGTTCTTTCCCAGAAATGACTGTGATATAAAGACAAAGGGTATTAATAAAATATATTTTTAAGTAACCCAGGAATGGTAATGGGAGTCTTGAAACCTTTCCTAACCCCCTTATGTCCTATAGCTTTCAGGAAACTGGCTGAAGACTTAAGTTCATATTCTGTTTTAGACTTATTGGATCTGTCACCCTGGGCCAAATCACTTTGACTCTCTGTGCCTTGGTTTCCTCATCTGTAAAATGAAAGGGTTGGACTTGATGACTTCCCAGGTCATTAATAAGTTCTAACTCCAAGATCCTATGACCTCCCCACCCCCCTGCAGGTCCCTTTCATACTCTAAATCTAGGACGCTAGGACCTGCTCCTCCATTCCCCTGACACTAAGCAGATGTAATCATAATCCATGTGTACATTTCAGAAAGGGCCCCTTGTGCCTGATGATTTTTCTGCAAGGTATAAAAGAACTACAGATTTACAGACCAACGAAAGTGGTATGTAGTCAAGCAGGAGATGGAAAGATTAAACATCAACACCTTGGGTGTCAGTGAACTTAAAGGGATGGGAATGAGTAAATTTAATTCAGGTCATCATTACATATACTTCTGAAGGCAAGAATCCCTTAGAAGAAATAGAACAGCCCTCATAGTCAATAAAAGGGTGAGAAAAGCAGTACTGGAGTATAATCTCAAGAATGAGAAAATGATATCTTTTTGAATGCAAGGCAAACTCTTCAGTTTCACAATAATACAAGTTCATGCTCCAAACACTAATGTCTTAGTGGTTAAACTTGATTATTTCTATGAAGACCCACAACATCTTCTAGAAATAATACCAAAAAATGATGTCACATTCATCATAGAGGATTGGGATGCTAAAGAAGAAAATCAAAAGATAATTGGAGGGGCAGCTAGATGGCTCAGTGGATAGAGCACTGGCCCTGGAGTCAAGAGTACCTGAGTTCAAATCCGGCCTCAGACACTTAACACTTACTAGCTGTGTGACCCTGGGCAAGTCACTTAACCCCAATTGCCTCACTAAAAAAAAAATAAAGATAATTGGAGGGGCAGCTAGGTGGCACAGTAGATAAAGCACCAGCCCTGGATTCAGGAGGACCTGGGTTAAAATCTGCCTTCAGACACTTGATACTTACTAGCTGTGTGACCCTGGGCAAGTCATTCGACTCTTACTGCTCTGCAGAAAAAAAAAAAGATAATTGGAATAACAGGCAAGTTTGATCTTGGAGTACAAAATGAAGAACGGTACAGCCTAATAGAGTTTTGTCAAGATAACTCATTGATCATAGCAAATACTCTTTAAACAACCCAAGAATCATCTCTACACATGGACTAAACAGTCAGTTAGAAGACAACCTGGAGCTGACTGTGGCTCAGATCATGAGATTCTTATTGTAAAATTCAGACTTAAATTGAAGAGAGTAGGGAAAACCATCAGATCATATAGGTATGAACTATACTATGGAGAAAGCAAAGGAGTTCCAGGAAAAAAAAATCCACTTCTGCTTCATTGACTACAGCAAACCCTTTGACTGTGTGGATCACAACAAAATGTGGCAAGTTTTCAAAGAACACTAGATCATCTTACTTGTCTCCTGTATGTGGGTCAAGAAGCATCAGTTAGAACCAAACATGGAATAACTGATTGGTTTAAGATTGGAAAAGGAGTACAAGGTGGCTGTATATTGTCACCTTATTCAACTTATATGCAGAGTACATCATGAGAAAATGCTAGGTTGGATAAATCAAAAGCTGGAATTAAGGCTGCTGGGAGAAACCTCAACAATCTCAGAGATGCAGACAGAGGATACCACTCTGATGGCAGAAAGTGAAAAGGAATTAAAAGTCTTTTTGATGAGGGTGAGAGTGTAAAAGCTGGTTTGAAGCTTAACATTCAAAACAAAACAAAACTAAGATCTTGGCAACTGGTATCACCACTTTCTGACAAACAGGGAGAAGAAACAGAAGCAGTGTCAGATTTTATATTCTTGGGCTCAGAGTGTAGTGGGGGTTGGGTTTAATTGATCAAATTGATCAGGAGGTGTCCCAAAGAATTACAAGACTCAGTGACTCAGTTTCCCAAGTTTTATTAGAAGATTGGTAGCTGCAGGGAGAAGCACCCAAAGGAGATAGGTGTCTCTGTTTGGGGAGATGAAAATGGTTATATTTATAGTGGGAAAGGTAGGTTTTCTCCTCATTATCTTAATCTCCTCATTGTGGGAGGTTCATATCCTATTTTGGACTTCCTGGGGTCCTAAGATGTTCTCCAAGGTGGGTACCCTTTTCGCTAGGGGTGTGTTTTTGGGGTTTAAACATCATACGGTGAACCTAAGGACACATTTGGTCTTTCTGCATGCTTAAACTTGTCATACCCAGAGGGCCTCTCTGTTTACTTTATTTTATTTTAAGATCTGGTTTCTAAGTGCAGTTACTATTTCCTGTCATCTAGGAATATCAAAGGCTATTAATAGCTAATGGTCCCTGGTTACTGTCTCCTTGTGCTTCTCTTGATAGTGTTGGTTGACAGGGACTCAGGTCTTTAGTTCCTCTATTAACCTTTTTAGCTAACTCAGGTCTTAGGTTATCTGTTAACCCCTTTTGGCCTCCTCCATCAAAAGGTCACTGTAGATAATTAAAGGAAATTAAAAGATGCTTGCTCCTTGGAAGGAAAACTATGACAAATCTGGACAGCATAGTAAAAAGTAGAGACCACCCTGCTGACAAAGGTCTGAATGGTCAAAGCTATGGTTCTTCCAGGAGCAACATATGGCTGAGTTGGACTATAAGGAAAGCCAAGCTTGGATTTACGCTTTCGGATTGTGGTGCTAGAGCCCTCTGAG
Organism: Dromiciops gliroides; assembly: GCF_019393635.1. NCBI lineage: Eukaryota > Metazoa > Chordata > Mammalia > Microbiotheria > Microbiotheriidae > Dromiciops > Dromiciops gliroides. Next base: position 264,272,408 of record NC_057861.1, on the reverse strand, counting down.
AGTCCCTTGGACAGCAAGGAGGTCAAATCAATCAATACTTAAATTAATTCAGGCTGTTCCCTGGAAGGTGAAATACTTTGTGCACATAATGAGGCCAGGATTCACTGGCATGAAGGTGGCACAGTGGCTAGAGTGACGGGTCTGAAGTCAGGAAGACTCAACTTTATGAGCACAAATCTGGCCTCAGACACTAGCTGTGTGACATTGTACGAGTCACTTAACCCTGTTTGCCTCAGTTCCTCATCTGTAAAATGAGATGGAGAAGGAAATGGCAAACCACTCTAGCATCTCTGCCAAGAAATACCCAAATCGGGTCAAAGAGAGTTGGACATGACTGAAAAATGACTTTACAAGAAGAACAACATATACAAGAAGAGGTCTTCAAAAGAAATCATCAGTTGTTGTATATATATGAGTGGTATTCAATCCCTAAGAGACCCATTAGCTTCAGAATAAAAGAACTGGAAGTTTGTACAGACATGTTCTCAGGGTTGTTTGCTAAGTTCTTGCTAAATAATATGTTCAAGACAATTTAATAAATAGAGAATGTTTTCTTTTCCTTTTGAATTTAGTGATGTCAAGAAGCTTATAGAAGGGAGTGGTAATAATTCAGCGATTTATTTTCCCCCCACAATACATCAATTGTGCTTTTCCTTTGGTTCATTTATAAGTATAAAAGCAATTTAATCTTCCCTGCCTCAAGATGACCATATCAATGGACCTTGCTCAGAGTCTGCTGCCAGTACTAATTTAACTTACATTGTATCAGCGCTTACAGCCTCATTGAGAGGACTGACTTTCAGCAACATGTAGGTTCAGGTTTTATGATAATAAATGGAACCCAAGCAGCTTGAGGAGATAAAGACAAGGTTCAGAAATATACTTTGTCCCTCCTTTGGTGTTCACCTTCACCCAACTCTCCCCTGTGGCTCTAAGAATCTGTAACATGCACAGTGACCCCACAATGGTAAACTGTCTTAGCAGATGGGTTAAACCAGGAAAAGGGTAATTGCCTGGCCTCAAACCCGTCAGTGAGTTAGGGGGATGTTACCCCTAAACATGTGAAGATTTCCCCCAATGGAATGGGCAGATGAGAACAATTTATTCCAATGGTCATAAGGGCAGGTGAAGCACATGCTGTGGAGTGCTTAGAGCTTGGTCATACATCAAAGATGCCAATGTCATCCACTGCATCCCAAGCAACACCAGTAATCCTGACTTTTGTCTTGCTACTGGACCTCCATAACTGTAAGAGAGAAGGAGGCTGAAGACTGTGCAAATTGGCTTCACTTAAACCCAATTCACATGCAAGTCAAGACATCACCCCACAACAACAACAACAGCAACAACAACAACAGCCATAAAGTGAAGTTTAGAACTAAAGTGACAATCTAGAGAATTAGAAATTTCCTCAATCACACTTCCTGCCCTTGAGTATCCATAGTTATGACAAAAATGTCCTGTGCTTCAACTGACTTGATTGTGTGACCAAGCACAATGCACTTCACCTTTCCAGGTCTCAGTTTCCTCATTTGAAAAAAAATGATCTCACTTGTCCCTTCCAGCTCTGTCATTGTGCAGTTCTGTAATTGTTTTAAATAAGTGACTCAAGCCTTTATTCTTTTCAAATGAACCTCTGTCTTTTCCTATTACAGTTCTTCTGTCCCTAATGCCTTTGTTTCTCTCTCTGGGTCACTTCTGTCTCTTTGCTTCCTTGTCTCACATGAATATAATGTTTTTACATGATCTGATAGCAAAGTCCCTACAGTTGACAGTGAAGGAGGTGACAGGAAAATAATAATAATCTTGAGGTTTCTGAAATGTAGATTATTAAGATTTTCAAGTGGGATTCAAAGAATAATTAGATATTTGTGTAAACAAAGTACTTGTGTGTGTGTGTGTGTGTGTGTGTGTGTGTGTGTGAATGGCTACCAATGGGTGTACATAATATAACACAACATGATTTTATTGCTGTTGAGAATATCCAATGTGGAAATGTTTGCCAATATAGAGATCAGCAATTCTTCTGTAACTCAGAGCTTCAGATTTTTGCTTTAGCACACTGAGAGTTGTAGTGACTTGCACAGAAAAGACGTGAGAGTTGTAGTGACTTACACTGAGAAGATGTGACTGGGACAGGTTTTTTTTTTCTTTTCTTTTTTGTTGTTGTTCAGTATTTTATTATTTTCCAGTTATATATAAGGAGAGTTTTCAACATTTGTTTTCATAGGATTTTCAGTTCCAAATTTTTTTCCCACCCTTCCTTCCCTCCTCCTTCCCAGGACAGAAAGCAATCTAATATGGGTTATATATGTGCAATCACATTAAACATATTTCTGCATTAGTCATATTGTGACAGAAGAGTCAGAGTATAAGGGAAATAACACACAAAAAGAATTAAAAAAAAACCAGCCCCAAAGTAGAAACAGTATGGTTCAATCTGCATTCCTAAACCACAGTTCTTTTTTTTCTGGATGTTGAGAACATTTTCTATTATGAAGTTCTTTGAAATTGTTTTGGACCATTGCATTGCTAAAAAGAGCCAAGTCTGTCACCACTGATCATCATACAATGCTGCTGTTACTGTATACAATGTTCTCCTGGTTCTGCTCCTCTTTGGGACAGGTTTTGAACCTGGTTCTTCATGACACCTAGGTAGCTCACTCTCCACTGCATCCCAATACTATCTCTATTATATGGGCTACAAGTCCTGATTCAGCCTAAAGGCTGAATTTAAAAATTGTCACATAACTGGAATAAGGGAGAAATACTGCCTCTAAATATTTTTGTAACAATCTGAAATTAAATGTGGTAGAGAAGTAATAAAATATCTTGAAATATCAAACTTTGAACCCCTGATAGGAAATGCCAGGCTGCATGATAATTTTCATTATTTTTTCCTCCTGGCTTATCTTTCAGTTTCCGTGAAAGTAAAATGTTGGCAATAAAACTGATTAGAAAGTCCATACAAATGCAAAGAACTTCACTGTCACTGAATTTACAGCCACCAGTGTATAGCTCTAAGACCTTTTCAAACAACAGTAATAAAAATCCCTTAAGTTTGTGTATTTCTTTGTAATTTGTAGTCTTTTGACATATGCTGATTATTCCATTTGGTCTCAAGGAGCCCATGAGGTAGGTAGGTCAAATATTATGATTCTACTTTACAGATCATAGAATCATAACTTTAGGGCTTAAAAGAACCTAAGCAGATAGCTCAATTCCCTTATTTTTTTTCAGGGAGGTAAGAAAAATCATTTGATAGTAACTTCATATTTATAAGTATATATAAGAATAAAGTATTTATTTTTAAACATTAAAAAAGAATATACATAATAACTTCAACATAGTGCTGTTGGCAAGACTGTTTTTATTTTTAAACTCTGAGATTTTTGCAAATCAGGCTGCCTTTTCCCCAAAATCTAACATCCTCTATCTGGATATCAGTCATTCCCTATCGAATCAGCTCATTCTTAACCTGATTGCAGGTAGAGATTGTGATTTGCCACCATCATCTCAAAGAAAAAAAAAAACAACTCCTTGACTTTGTGAAACCTAGATCCTCTTGTAATGAAAATCAGTAGAGGAAATCATCAAATGATCTTTCCCCACTGAGATGCTGATTGTCAGAACTTATTACATAGAAATAAAAATGGGGATTAGAGACTTTGTTTCTTCTTATTAAATTGTGGTCCCTATAGCAACTGTGGATGAGAGGAGATAAAAACCAGAGGGATGCTGCTTTTAAGCTACATGTTGGGTCAATGTTAGAAAATCAGATATATTTCCAAGTACTTCTATGGGTTCTTGTCTATATTAAAAATAACTGGGGGATATGGCTATTATTTATTGTATAGATGATGAATCAAGGTCAGAGAGTTTGAATGATTTGTCTAAGATCACACGTGGGAGTGTGGAACAAAGCTAAGGTTAGATCCCAAGTCCTTTGACTCCAAATTTATCCTTTCTACTGTACCACACTGTTTTCGAAAGAAACTCTACTTTAGTGAGGTTTTAATAGCTTCTCCACATGCAATGTCTATACAGATAATAAGGACCCATCCCACCTCAAGCATTCACTATAACTGCAAATGCCCATATAATTGATTTTTAGTTTAAATTATTGAGAAAATCTATGCAATGTCAGAAGAATTCCAAAAATATCTCTAGCACCTTGCATAGATTCTATTACTAATTTATAGGATACAGATAAGTGTCATACAAGATATACAAGCATGGATGGGCTGCTAACTGAATCTTCATAGGGAATGCAAGTGATGAGATCACAGATCCATTAGAATAGTAGGATAGTTGCTTCATTTCTCCACTTCTCACAAGTAAAATGACATAAGGATATGCATAGATACTGTATCTGTGATTTCCTTGTTATAGGGCCCTTCTAGGTGAGAAAATCCCCTTCACCAATGTAATTTGTTACCTTCTCTGCAGTTTATAATCTTAGAGCATTGTCTAGTTCAGTGGTGTGCAACTTGAATAGAAATGAGTGCCACTAATCCATACATAAAGATCCCTGCAGGCCACACGTTAACTTACTTTTAAATATTTTATTTTATTTTAATTTATTTTGTTAATTATATCCCAACTACATTTTTTTTTTGCGGGGCAGTGGGGGTTAAGTGACTTGCCCAACCAACTACATTTTAATGGGGTGCACTATGGAATGTTTCAGGCACATGTGGGCAGGGACATGGTGTTTGACACCTCTGGCCTAGAGCACTAATAGTTTAGATGACTAGTTCTGAATCATACAACCTCTATTTGTCAGAAACAGGACTTAAATCCATAACTTTTTGACTGTGACCAAATCCACTATGCAAATGTTTAATCAGTATGTCACACTGTCTCTTTGAATGACATAACTCTACTCTATTCAGTGCCATCTATCTGTCAAGACAGGCTTAGAAAGAAGGATCAACACAGACCAAAGTATTTGAAATCAGGCCATGTGTTTCAAATGATTTTTTGAGCATTTGTACAACCTATCTTTTCCCAGAGGACTTTTTCCATTCTCTTTAATCTTTCTTTATGTTTTCCCAAGTGAATGGAATCCATGAAGCTATGACTCACTTATTCTCATTGTGATTCACATTCTTTGGAGAAAAGTGTGTGAGGTAGGGGTAAAGACTCCCTCAGGTCCTTCTTATGGGGATTTTCCTCTCAAAACTCAACTTCCTTTGCCCTCAGAGCTCCATAGAAATTTGTGAGTTCAGGTCTAAGCTCAGAATACACATAGCTTGAAGAAGAAGGGTATTTTATTTCATTCTCTCCATCATTTTCTCAGTATGAACAATTAAGACATTAAAGACCTCTAAATTAATGTTAAAAATAATTTGACAAAAAGAATTGTGGGGACCTTACTTTCAGAGAATCATAGAACTGAAAGGGTTTTAGAGATCATTATTGTCATATCGGTAGACAAACTAGTCTAGATGAAGTAGTTAAGCACCCCTGGGAAGAGAAAGGATATAACATGAAACATGGCCACCACCTTCACCACAACCTCCCCTCCGACCCTGGGGGAAGTAGCTCAGGGCCTTATGTCCATCACTAGTCCCACTTCCAATTGGCCTGGGCAAGAATTGTCCAGGTACTGGACCCCCTTCCTTCTCAGAATCTAAAGCTATAGAAGTGGAGAAAAGAAAATTTTCACCCTCAAAATCCTTGGTACTGTCAAATAGTTGAACATCAGAAGTGGATAGATATGTTTTTATCAATGAAAATGAATGCTGCCTGAAGCTGATACTTCCTATGTATTTTGTTTCCCTGATTAGAATGTGGGCCCCTTAAATGAAAGACTTGGCTGTTTCTATCCCCGGTATTTACCACATAAGGAACACTATAAATATGTTTTATTCCATTTCATTCAAGTCCAAATGCCTTATTTATAAATCATGCAAGTGAATATCAGGTATGTCAAAGTACTTGAATAAGGTCACAGGTAAAGTTTGGAATAAATAAAACCAAAAGCTAAGTCTTCAGACTCCACATTCAGTGATCTTGCCATTATACCACATTTCTTTCTTTCCCTGTATTTCTTCAAACACAAGTCATCAATAGGTTATCACTATGTTTTTATTTGTAACCTGGGAATCAGATTTTTGCAAAGCCCCACCTAGCCTGTGCAAATATTAAAACCTAAAAATATAAAATTAATCTCCTATTCAATTCAGGTAGTTTTAGATGTTTGTATGTGTCCCTCTAATACATTCTGGATACAATGGACCACATGGTCAGTCTCATTCTGGCCATTTGGAATATTTTCTAGCCAACCTTTCTACGTACACACTTGAATTGTTCATAATAATAATTAACTTAGGGGAAAAACATAAAACAAAAATAAGACTATGCCTTCTTTGTACTTATGCCAAAAGAATCCTAGGTACAGGAAGGTAGTCATTTCTTTAAGGGACATATTATGGAAGCTCTGTTCTTGGTTCAGTTTTGATCTCCAAAAGTATAATTTCTGGCCTGGCTCCAAGAGGCAGACTCAGGACTCAATCACTATCAGTAATTTTGACATGTAGGATAGCTGATAATGATACAAAAGATGTTGGAGGAAAAAAGGGATGTCTCTTCCTATAGCTCTCCCACACTTCAAGACACTTCCCCTCACAGAGTTAACCCTGGAAGACTTTCCTCTCAGCTGTGTGCACCCTGGCACAGGTTTAAGTCTATATTTCAATAAAGCTTAGAATTTCATGATTTTTAATCCTTTAAAAGCCATTCAAAGGGAATTAGAATTGGCCAAGAAACTCTTAACCTGGCATAAAAAATATCTAGTTGCTTAGAAGAATTCTAATCTGTTCCCTCTATAAGAAATATCAGCAACTGGCTGTCTTTTTTAGACTAAGAGAGGACTGACAGTTCTAAACTTCATAAAAAGCAAACAAGTACAATAAGGTCAATTCACAATGTTGACTTTGGTGATTCTGTTTGCAAAACTCATGCTAGATTGATTTTGTTGATTTGATTTGATTTTTTGCTATTTATGTTGGTTTTAAAAGCCTTTACAAAGAAAGTTCTGTTCCCAGGTCATTTTTACTGCAAGCCTAAATTTTGCTTTCATTTGTCCTTTTTGGAATTGTAAATACTTTATGAAACCACTCTATAGCAAGTTCTTCGTTTAGGTAGGCCTTAAAATCTTTTATAATCATGTCTATATACCAAAGCCTTTTTGGTCCTTCCTGGGACATCTTAGAATATATATATATATATATATATATATATATATATATATATATATGTGTGTGTATGTATATATATAAGTGTGTATATGTGTATGTATATGTACATGTGTGTATATATATGGCAATTGAGGGAGGGAATATAAATTTAGAGAGGCAATGGATAAAATAAACCAGAGGCACAGAAGCAAGGCCTCACTATGGACAAAGAATATTTATATATATGCAGTGTGGATAAAGTAGAAAAGGATGGGTGTGCAGATTTAAAAAAAAAATTCAGAGAAGCCGCAGGGAAGAGAAGTATGATTAGATAGGCAAAGGGGAGTAAAATGAGACTGAGTATAGGACTAAAGGCAGTTTACATCATCACTGAATAACCAGGAAAAACTAGGCATATAGATCTGGTCATCCAAAGATTTGTTTTTTAGAAATGGAAAACACTTTAAATGTTATCTTATCCAACCGCCTCATTTTACAAATGTGGAAACTGAGGCCCAATGAGTTTAAGTGACTTGACCAAAATTATGCAGATTATAAGTGGCCGATGAGATTCAAAGCAAACCTTCTGGGAAAAAAAAATTCTGAGTTCTTTTAGTGATAATATGGCACTTAAAGTTTTAGTTAAAACTATCACAAGTTCCTTAATTGAATAAAGATTCCATTAAATATATAAGAATTTCCAGTATTTCTAGGAAATACATGTATCAGGGTTCCTAACAGTAAATTCAGTCTGCTCAAATAATGAACCTGGGTCCAAACCCTGCCTCTGATGCTTACTTAACCTAACCTCCCTGGACTTCAGTTTTTTCATCTGCAAAATGATACAGTTGGAATCGATGTCTTCTGATGTCCTTTATATCTAGTATATTAGGATTCCATCCCCTGAAAGATTTCTCTTTCCTGTCTCCACTTCTCTATTTCCATCATCATCATATTAATCTAGGCTTTCATTATCACTTTGTATAATGATACTGCTTCCTAACATAGCTTTCCATCTATACTTCCTATCCTAGAACAACCTTCCTATCATTGCCAAAATAAGTTTGTTGCACTTAGACCAACTGTTGTCATTCTGCTAATGAAAAATCTTCAGCAATTCCCTACTGACACCTGAACAGATTTCAAAGACCTTCCACAAACTAATATCACACTGCTTTCCCAGTCACATAAGTATTCATCTTCATGAAACTTTCACTGAATGTGTACACCCAGCTAGGACAACCTTTCCCTTTGATCCAAAATACTATACTTTGTATAGTGCTATATATTATATCTAGTGTATTGATAGTATAATATTGTATATTATAAGAATTATGGCCTTAGGCTATAAGTTCCATAGTGCCTAGAACTATATATTACATAAACTTTTTTAATATCCACCAGGGGCTAGTACATTAATAAATGTTAGTTAAATGAAGTGGTAAGAGTTAAGGCAGAAAAAGTGGAGCCAAATGCTGCCAATTATTGCCAATGCAAAAAAATAACACAGATACATGGTAATCATAGGATTATATCTTTAGAATTGGAAGAGACTTCCTGTCACTATTCTCATCAGATTTCAATTAACTATATAAGAATTTATAGTGGTTCTAGAAAATGTATTTGCCAGGTTCCCTAACACGTAATCTGGTTTGCTCAAAAATGGATTTTCAGCTTCATTCTAAATTTGATTATTTTAAAATCAATAAACATTTGTTAAATGCCTATTATATTTCAGGCACTGTGTTAGGCACCAGGGTTATATGTGTATGTGCATATGCGTGTGTGTATATGTGTGTGTATGTTTATTTATTTCTTTTTTTAAGAATGAAAGAGAAAATGTTTAAAAAAATGTTAAAATTGTATTATGTTCTGGTCCACCTTGGTCACCCCCTACTTCTAGTCAGTGTAGTACATTTATGATTAATCAGTATAATGTAGCAATAAAAAGAAATAAAATTGCAAAGGGGAACATAGAAGTCACGTACAATTGTTTGTATGTACAAACATACAAAGATCAAAGGGGGATAATTTATAAATTGTATTATATATTAACCAGAAATCAAATCCTGGTAATGTGTGCTGAATCAAGGGAATCCATCTAGGTAGGCTTTGATTGTCAGAGCTTTTTGGTCTTATGATATATAAATTTTAGACAAGTTCCAGAAGATCAGCAGAACACAAATAGTGGTGGTAGCTTTGAGACAAGGTAAATATAGCTTCGAAGTTCAGAGCTTCTTGTCTCCAGAGTTATGCTCTTTCCATTATAACACATTGCCCAAGAACATCAGAAGTTGTACAGTCTAAGTCCCTGGTGTGTGTGTGTGTGTGTAGGGTATTTTTTGTTCAAGGTTTAACAAGTAGTACTTAACAAAGATAGGGTTAATATCCAGACCCTCTAATTTCAAATCCAAAGCTTTTTCTAGTACATCTAATTCTAGTCCAGGGCAGCTAGGTGGAGCAGTGGATAGAGCACTAGCCCTGAAGTTGGGAGGACCTGAGTTCAAATCTCACCTCATTCACTGGCTAGCTATGTTACCCTGTGCAAGTCACTTAACCCCAATTGCCTTAAACACCTGGGGCCATCTCCAAGTAATCTGATATATATCTTGCCACTGAACTCAGATGACTCGATCTTGCACAGCCCTCCCTCTCATATCCAATTCATTCCAACTCATGACATCACCCTGTTGTCATGGTCCTCTTTGAGAATGAGGGACAAACCCCAACCACAACCACAACCACAACAACCACCACCACCACCACAACTTTAACCCTAGATATACAACCTCCTTAATCTATTAACCGAGGGCTTTCATAGCCTAGTTTCCAGTCTTAATAGGGCAGTTCTCCCCTTCATGGTCTCTATATTTTGGTTAGACAAGGCTATTAATTGTTCCCCATTCTTGTCTATTTATTAAGATACATATGGATGATATGCATCAGTATGGGTAGTCCTCATAGAAACAAAATTACAGTTCCAACATTATCATCATTGTCATCACCACCACCACCACAACCATCATCTACTTTTCTTTCTTCTACTGTAGGTACAAGTATGATTGTTCCTATTATGTTTACTTTGGTTCCAAAGGTTTGTCGTGCTGGGGTGGGAGTGGGGATAAGCTCCCACTCTCTATAAAATGCTCCAATAGCATGCATCTCAAATAGCTTCTGGCAACCTAAGCCCAACTCCTGGCCTTCTCGTGGTGGAACTGTTTCCACTAACAGGAGAAGGGGTGAAGGCCAGTCACTGGCACCTTAAAACCAGTCACTTCGGGCAGGTGGGGCTCATTAGCATTGGCAGGCAACCTGCCTAGTGGAAGGAAACCCTGATTTTAAACCTCCGCTGCCTTGCGGCTATACCCATCTATGGGAAAGGCTTTGGGAGTTAACCCCAAGGAAAAAGCAGGAGTCGGAGTCCCTTTGGCAGTTGAATGTTGGACGTCACATCCCTCTGGCAACTCCTGCAGCGGCACTGGTGCCAGACTGTATTGGCTCTGCCTCTCCTTTGGATCCACCAATGTTGTGGAGAGGGAAAACCTGCTGCATGGGCAACAGCTTACTTTCCATATTGATCCACCCAGGCCAGCGCCCTGGAGAGGACACTCCAGCTTTTCCTCATGGGGTAGATACAACACGGGATGCGGCAGTTACCGGTTATAAGTCATTCAGGAGCTGTGGCTCCCATATCGGACTGCACAGCCACACTGTGGCCTGTGGCTCTTCAAGGTACTGATCCATGGTCGTCCGCGACTGGTGGAGGCCTACTACTGTAGCTACAAGTATGATTGTTCCTACTACGTTTCTAATAGTGCAATTATCAGAGAATATTTTTGTAATAATAAAGCAACATATTCATGTTAATGCATCCTCAGTGTTTCCAGTTATATCACATTAGCTTTTTTTGAAGGAGAATTTCACCTTACCCTTGGAGATGAACCTGGACTCAGTAGAGTACAACAAAACTGTGAATAGAAATTAATTTTTTTTATAACACTGAGGTAATAATTCTTGATACAGAGGCCTTTGCATAGAAAGGTTGTAAACTTTTATTTAGCTAAGTGCAATTCAATACACTAATATTATATAGAAAAAAAATCAATGTACTTAGCAGATTCTGAACTGTTTCCTAGTAAACACAAGGCATTAGAGAACAGCAATCTGATTGTGCAACATGATTTGATGACTTCCAGTTGTGATCGTAACTTTTCTCCCTTCTCTCTTATTCTGTAGCATCCACACTTAAAGTAGGAAGCATTGAAATATGTTTCTTATATATTATGTATGTTATACATGATGTATATGTATATTGTGGTAAAAAACAGCATACCACGGAAGTGGCTTTTGAAGGACCGCCCTTTTGGGGAGGAGACCATGACGAACAGGAACAGCCCAGCACCTGCTGCTGTCTGGGAGATAATGGCCAAGCACGCGGTACTTCTGGGACGCCAATTCAAAACTGCGGGGAGAACAGAAGTTGTCGCTCAGTCTCGCACACTCTGGCTTCTGAGCTTAGTGGTGATGGCCTACGCTTTTTTTTTTTTTTTTTTAGGCAGTGGGGGTTAAGTGACTTGCCCAGGGTCACACAGCTAGTAAGTGTCAAGTGTCTGAGGCCGGATTTGAACTCAGGTACTCCTGATTCCAGGGCCAGTGCTTTAACCACTGCTCCATCTAGCTGCCCCTGGCCTATGCTTTTGGTGATCGGCTCTGGTTCTCGTTCTGGCAGGCAGTTTGGGGATTCAGTGAGTTTTATAAAAGAATATAGACTAAGCTTAGATCTAAGATTATTCATTTGTATTTCTACTTTCCTATTTCCCTAACCAGTATCACCTGTTTGTTGTCTAAACAATAAAGGCTAATCCCTCACTGATTAAAAGCTCAGCGGCTTCTTTTCTTACTGGTCTGGGAGATATATGAAGGGAAAAGTTAAAGGGGGAGTTTAATGCTCTTATAGTCAATTTTAAATCTCACAATATCATATGTATATTATGTAGAATATAAAAGTCCAATTATAAAACTCCATTGTGTAATGAAAGTGTCCCTCGGTTTTTGAAGGTTATGCCAGCAGAATACAAACTCTGAAAAAGTCTTCCAAAGTAGATAAGCTTTGAGTATAGTTCAGTTGAAATATATGTCTTCTATCCAAGGACTAGCCTATATAACTATGGAAAAGTTCATAATATTAAGATTGGGCATTAGATGAATAATTCTTTGGCCAGGACAGCCCCCAAAATAAAAAAAATAAAATTGGCCCTCAATTCTGTGTGGTCTCCTTCCACTTCCTTAATAGTAGAAAAAAGATAAAAAGAAAAAAGGGAGGGGCAGTAAAAATGGTTATAAAGAATTATACAATTCCAAGACAATCTACACCTAAAATGTTAAATGCCGGTACTTGAAATGTTGTGGTGTGCGGTGTTCAGAAAAGGCCAGTACCCTGGTGTGAGGACTGCTGAGCCCTTTTCAGGGCTGCTTTCTATGTGTCCACATGATTCACCCAACTCTCACCTGTGGCTCCAAGAAGGTATACGATGCATAGCATTTTGGCAGATGGGCTAAACCAGATTGAAAGTAAGCAAGGGGGTAGCTAGGTGGCTCAGTGGATAAAGCACTGGCCCTGGATTCAGGGAGACCTGACTTCAAATCCAGCCTCAGACACTTGACACTTACTAGCTGTGTGACCCTGGGCAAGTCACTTAACCCCATTGCCCCCCCCCCAAAAAAAAAAAGAAAAGAAAAAGAAAAAAAAAGTAAGCAATGGATATCAAACCCTTCAATCAGTTAGGGGGGTGTCTACCCCAAGCAATTAAAGCCTTCCTCTAGTGGAATGGGTGGACAAGAACAATTTTTGTTCCAGTTGTCATAAAGGTGGCTGAAGCAGTTGTGTGGAGCATTTACAACTTAGACATTGAAGAGACTGAGGTCATCGACTGCATCCTGAGCCATCACTACTCATCTTGACTTTAGTCTTGTCACTGGACTTCAATGATTCCGTAAGAGAGATTGAGACCAACTACTTTGTATAACTTTGCTTCACTTAAGCCAAATTCATGTGAGGGTTAAAAGGCATCATCCATACCATTTTACCATTTTTAACCTACTTCAAAGTCCTGTGGCAACAGGCAAGTGATGAAGTAGCAAGTATGGATAGACTGGGAGCGGTAGTCAGAACTTAGCACCCTGACAGCCCAGGCCATGTGTGGAAATTTATTTTGATTTTGGGACCCTACCTTTAAGCTGAGATTAGAAAGCCTTAGGCCCTCAGGGTCTCTTCTGTGTGGGAGGGACTGATGCCCCGCCCCCTCTGCTTCAGCTGAGCCCCAAAGCCCCGTGGGCTGTACAAGATGCCAGGTCAGACAGTTGGGGAAAAAAAAGGCCCCCAGCTCCCTCAGACCTGAGCAGAGCTATCCAAAAGTTCCCAGATAGCCTGTGCTGAGGCACGTGAAGCTGGAGCACCCCCCCCCCACACACACACACCAGCTGCAGCCCTGGCTAGTGGATTAGCTTGGTCTGTGTGGGCACAAGGAAGCCCTGAGACTTGAGTGGAGAGAAGAAAAGGTATATATAGACCTGGGAGTCAGACAGCAAGGGTTCGTTAAGGTGACAAGGTTGGACGGACAAGACAGCAAGGGTTTCAGACGGACGAGAGAGGCTGAGAAGAAGTTTGGACAAGGAGACGGGACGAGATGAACAGTAATGCAGGACTAGGAGCAAGGAGGAAAGGCTGGCAGACAAGATTAAGAGAGGTGGACAAGATTAGAGGGGCAGCAAAGGCAGCAGAGGGCAGACTGACGGAGCAAACAGACAGAAGTTCGGTGAGAGAGAAACACATGGGTTCAGCAGTGGCAGTAAGGAGAGGAAAGTTAGAAGCAGGGGGATTTACAAAGTGAAAGGGGCTCAGAGTTAGAATAAAGGACCTGAGTGCCCTAAGGCCTCTTGCAGCTAAGGTCCTTATTGTATTAAAAAAGTTCGAAGTGCAGCAGGTGGGAAAGAGACACAGTGGAAAGAGACCTCAGGAAAGCAGTCAGGTTGTACATTTTATTTCCCTGTATTCTTAATTTTAAATAGTATCTCATAAATAAACTCTGCTTTGATTATTTGGTTAAGAGGCTTCTTAGTTTTTTGCTTATCAATTTTGGGAGTGGAGAAGTGTGGTGGAACTTTATAAATGGCCCACATTAAATTAACAGCAGTCAGATAGCCAAATAGTCAAAAGTCCCCAGATTAGTCATCCACAGATTAGGCCCCCCAAAATTAGCCCAAGTCATCAAAAATATTTCTACATTTGAATGGTGACCACGGCAGGACTTATGGCCCAATTATAATTTTCCAAAACCTATAATTTTTCATATAATCATAATTTTCCATAAATCCAAAATTATATAAATTTTTCAGACTAATTTTTCTAGCTAATAATTAATTTTTTTTACACATGGGTCATCTTTTCACTGAACTGAAGTAGCATTGCTACTTGGAAGCCCCTTGAGTGTCTGGGTCACTTTTTTTTTTGTGTGGGGCAATGGGGGTTAAGTGACTTGCCCAGGGTCACACAGCTAGTAAGTGTCAAGTGTCTGAGGCTGGATTTGAACTCAGGTACTCCTGAATTCAGGGCTGGTGCTTTAACTACTTCCCCATCTAGCTACCCCCGGGCAGCCTTTTTAAAAGACTAAACTGTTCACCTGGCATAAGGAAGGGGCTAGAACAGGTGCCTTAAAATTGTCACCAAACCCTGGTCTGTTTGCCATGGCAGGTAGGGATTTTACCCTGTAGTTGAAACACACAAAAAATCTACAAAAACTTTTGCAAAGGTGATTCTACTCACCATTGTTATATGAAACGTGCACACTTGTGGGCAACACAAAATACAGTAGACCTGAAAGACAAATAGTTCTTCTTGCAAGAGAACTCAGCAGGCAATGCATCTAAATATCAGCCCTGAATGAAACAAGGTTGGCAAATGAAGGCCAACTTATGGAAGTCAGAGCTAGATACACATTTTTCTGGAGTGACCACAGTGAAAGGGAACACCATGAATCTGGTGGAGATTTTGTAATGAAAACTAATCTAGTCAACAAGCTTATATACTTACCAATAGAAATGAATGACAGAGGGGCAGCTAGGTGGTATAGTGGATAAAGCACTGGCCCTGGATTCAGGAGTACCTGAGTTCAAATCCAGCCTCAGACACTTGACACTTACTAGCTGTGTGACCCTGGGCAAGTTACTTAACCCTCATTCCCCAGCAAAAAAAAAAAAAAAAAGAATTTTATTGGGGCAGCTAGGTGGCACAGTGGATAGAGCACCGGCCCTGGAGTCAGGAGAACCTGAGTTCAAATCCGGACTCAGACACTTAACACTTACTAGCTGTGTGACCCTGGGCAAGTCACTTAACCCCAATTGCCTCACTAAAAAAAAAAAAAAGAAGTGAATGACAGCCTTGTGACAATGCAATTGCTACTTGTAAGAAAGTTCCATGCCACCATCATCAGTGTATATGCTCCCACTATGACAAACCCTGAAGAGATCAAAGGAAAATTCTATGAAGACCCGTAGACCCCATCATCAATATTCTGAAGGAAGACAAGGTTGTACTTCTGGGTGATTTTAATGTCAGAGCAGGCATGGACTATCAAACATGGCAAGGAGTCCTTGTGAGGAATGGAGTCAGAGACAGCAACAGTCACTACTGAAGACTTATGCTTCTCATCTCCTCATTATCAACACTGTTTTCTGTTTATTTAAATGTTATAAAACTCAGGAATGAAACCTCACAGCAACCAGTGGTATTTAATTGACCATGTCATTGTAAGAAGACAAACAGGATTCGAGAATAACAAAGGTGATGTGTGGTGCAGAGTGCTGGACAGATCACAGATTTATCCTTTCCAAGCTCAACATTCACATTCAATAAAATCCATAGCCCCTAGGTAAGACAACTACCGTAAGACTTAATGTCAACAGATTACATTGCTTCTCTGAGCATGAATAGTTTGTTGCTATCTCAGAGGGAAAGCTGAGTCAAAAGATATTTGACAACAGTGGAGCAGAAAAGGAGTGGCCAACTTTTAGGGATTTGGTGTATAGTTTCACATTTAGTTATCTGGGAAAGAAAACTCACAAACAAGAAGACTGATTTTACAAAAATACTGGGGAAAATCAAAGCAGCTAAATAAAAACAAGAACTCCACAGGGTTTAACAACAGGATAGTGCATTAATCTCTAAGATTAATTAACAGCATCAACAGCAAAGTGCAAAGTTTAGAGAGTGCAGGATTCTTAGATCACTAAAAAGGCATATATGAAATTAAATTTTATGCCAATAGTAACAATACAAAGTGTTTTTATGATTTCCTGAAGGCTATTTATAGTCCAAAGATCTCAATTACTCAGTGCTGATGATAAAGACACAATCCTGATGAGCTGGGCTCAACCTTTCAATAGTGTTTTCAACAAACCATTATCAATCAATCCCCAAACCATTGACCAGATACTTCAGGTTTAAATCAATCCCTCTCTAGACAAACTTCCAACTGAAAAAGAGTTTTTGAATGCCATTAAGGTCTCCCCCGCCTACTTTCAACACAAATCCTATCTTCATCCTCAGCTTTTTGCTTGTTGAAAAAGTTCAGGAGGAAAGACCAGATTTTCTTTTTTTTCTTCTTTTTTAAAATCATTTTTCTTCTAGTGATATTGTATGGCTAAGAACCACAGAACTCCATTATCTAAAAGGAGTCAAAATTGCAGGTGATCCTAAAAATAATGGAAAGACATGCAATGAGCATATAGGAGTCTCAGCATATTAGATAAAATGGCTTACATGTAAGTAGTATAAAAATGTTATCAAATACATAGAAGGATGGTTCAGAGGTTCTGTGCAGAGAATCAAATACATTAATTAGTGAAACTGTAAAGTAGAATACAAATAAACAATATGTTAGGAAAGAAATAGGCAAACTATGTAATATGTGTAAGGGATAATCAACAGCTTGAGTTGCAATAGTATCCACTACATCTTAGATGAAATCAAAGGATGCCTCTATTGCATTGAGGGGTTCTTCCCCAGGGGATTTATGCTAGGGTATAGACAAGGATTTCAGGGAATAGGAAATCACAGATGGGCCACAATAAACACTAGAAGAGGGAGGATCCATACCTGTGACATATGTGTATTCAGATACCCACATACTTCTAAGACTATGCCTTAATTCCAGAGCACAAAACTTCACTTGACAATTAAGGACAAGTCAGAGGGCCAGAGGATCCTGGAGTCAAGAGGGCCTGAGTTCAAATCTCACAACAGACATTTACTAGCTGTGTGATCCTGGGCAAGTCACAACCCCAACTGCCTTAATCATCTGGGGCCATCTCCAGTTGTCCTGGTATATATCTTGCCATTGGACTCAGATGGCTCTGGAAGAGAGAGTGAGGTTGTTGACCTCCCTCACTTAAATCCAATTCAGTGCAAGTCATGACATCACCTCTTCATGTCATTGTCCTCTTTGAGAATGAAAGACAAACCAAATCATATACAGTCATTATGTAAGCCTGTGAGGACTCTTAAACAACCCTTGGACCTCTGCTTTTCTACCTAGGAAGTCCTAGGGCCTAGCTCATTGATTTCTTCTTTGTGTTTTTGTTTTGCTGTGAACCTACCTTCTAGTCCCAAGTACCTTCTGTAAAAATGTCTCTAAGCTTCAGACTTTTTGCCTGTTGTCATATTTCTAGAATAAGAACATAAACCTTTCTTGGATTTTTAAAGAATTTTTTAAAATTCTACTCATTTTAATGGGATACACGGGTTAATTTTAACAAATAAAAGAGAAAAGTTGGAAAGTTTTAGAAGTATTAAAAGCTAATGCTGGAGGACATGGTGGTTTACTTAGTAAATCCCAGAAAATGGGCAAAGAAATGAATTGAGACAGCTTCAGTAAAGTAGCAAGTAGCAAGAAAAAAACACAAATCCACGAAAATAATCAACATTTCTATATAGAAATCCAAGAAGAGATAACAGAAAGAGAAATTCCACTTGAAATGATATATGGGAATTAATCTATGAAGACAGTCAAGACATATAAAAACAATTATAAAACATTTTTTAAAAATTTGTATTTTAAATTTAATGAACAAAAAAGAGTATTCTGATGCATAGAATGGAACAGGAAAAGAAGACTATATGTGAAAATATGAATTTTTATTATGTAAACTTGGATAATACATATACATATATGCATACATACATACATACACACACACACATATATAATGAATTCAACATGTTACTTCTTCCTCCTGTTTTCATCTATTCATTTAAAAAATGCTTCAATGCTGTTTTTCTTTTCTTTTTTCTTTTGGCAACACTATTGCTACCTTCCTTCTCCTTACCAAATCCCCTTCCTGATAAAAAAAACTCAATTCTTCTAACAAACAAATGCAGTTAAGCAAAACAAATCCACACATTTGTCATGCCCCCAAATGGATATCTTGTTCTCTACCTTGAATCTATCAGTCCTCTCTTAGAAGGCAAATAGCATGCTTCAACATAAATCCATTGAAATCATAGGATCATAGATTTAGAGGGGAAGGGGACATTAGAGGCCAATGAATCCAAAGTGACTGATTTTGCAGATGAAGAAACTGAATCACAGGTCATAGCAAGTAAGTGTTTGGGATGGACAATGAACTTAGGTCCTTTTGACCTATACCACTATCCATAGTTAGTCATTGCATTGATCAAATTTTTTTTCCTTTATGTGTTAACTTTTAAATTGTTTTCCTAGTTTTCCCAGGTTTCACTTATAAGGTTGGGGTTCAATCTCACTCCATTTCACCTAAGGTACCTTAACTAGGAAAGAAAAAATATCTCAATAACTCCTTATAGACTTTGGACTTAGTGCTAAAAGGCCTTCAAACCAGAATGATACTGCATAAAAATTGCGTTTGGCTAGACCAAAGGAAACTTGGCTTTGTGTCAAGGATCTCTATAAATTATCAAGTGTTTTGAGAAAGAATTGATTTACAGAAATTAGAGCATGTGATTTTCCATAATATAACCAGGAAGAACTTAGCCAGGTTTTCTCTTTCTCTTTCCCTGCTATTTTGACTAAAGGAGTACCTTGAAAAATTTGCAAGGTTCTGAAGGATGTTTGATCTCCCATTTTCCCATCGTTGTAATAACATCATCCCTCCAGGACATCTTAGGCTCTCATTTTCCCACATGTGCCCAAGCTACATCCCTGGATTACCTGACTAGTGTCTGCACCAGGAGCCAAACATAGACTGAACTCATGGCTCTGTTAGGAGCCCAGCAAGCACCCCACAAATGGGAGAGTAGTACTTCCAGCAACCAGTAGTGATGAATTGTCCCTTTGTCAGATGTGCACTCTCTAAGCTTTAACCCATTTTCTTTTGGACTCTGTATGTACTCATGGGAAAATGTCATGAATTTGGGGGAATGCTTTGATTCAACTTTTCTTTTCTCTCCCCATTTTTTCTTCTACCTCTCTCAATTGATTTTTTTTGTTGTTTTAGTGAGGCAATTGGGGTAGAGTGACTTGCCAGGGTCACACAGCTAGTAAGTGTTAAGTGTCTGAGGCCAAATTTGGACTCAGGTAGTCCTGACTCCAGGGCCAGTGCTCTATCTACTGTGCCACCTAGCTGCCCCTCAATTGATTTTTAAAATACTTTTTGAGCTCTTCCAAAAAGGCTTTTTGGTCTTGAGACCAATTCATCATCCCTCTTGAGGCTTCATATGTAGGCAATTTGAGAGTATTGTCTTCATCTGAGTTTGTGTTCAGCTCTTCCCTGTCAACACAGAAGCTCTCAATGGTAAGAGCTCTTTTTTGTTTCTTACTCATATTGGAGCTTATTTTTTTTTAAGTTGAGGTCTGCTCCTGGGACACCAGGTTCCCTGTTTCAAGCTTCTTGTGCTGGGGTATAGGGGCTGTGTCACTGGCTTTCTATTATGAGGCCTCTATGGCTTGCAGATTTCTCACCGCCCTGGGCTTGCTCCCTGTACTTGCTCCCTGTGTGTTGGGATGGCCAGGCTTGTTCACTGCTGTCCTCTGGGTGGCCCGCTAGCTGGCAACCTACTCTCTCATCTTGTGTTGGTGGATCTCACCACTGGCCTGCAGCACCACCAGCTTGCTGAGCCAGGATCAAGGGGCCTCAGTTGCTTAGCTATGGCCTAGAGCTTCCTGCTGACTTGCCCTGACCCCCTCCACACTGCGCTGTGCTGAGATGTGCTGTGCTCCCCTTTTGTCCGAGTGAGACTGACCTTTTCTGAAGTATTCTAAATTATCTCAGGTTGGAAGATTGTGTCTCTCTGTCTTTTTGTAGGTTCTGTAGTTTCAGAATCCATTTAGAGGCTTGATTTAATGTTCTTTTTGAGGGAACCAAAGGAGAGCTCAGGCAACTTGCTGGCTTCTCTCCGCCATCTTGGCTCTACCCCCTATATTAACTTTTCTTATCATATCATTTAAGTAAATATACCTTTTTCAAAGCCACTTAAAGCTGGCTGACAACATTAATTCTCAACTGATAATCTTGGTAAGAAACACACAGATGGCATTTGGGAATTACCTTTGACCCTTCACATATAATCCTGAAACCATATGGAGCAGATGTAACCTTTCTTTGGGACCTGAGATTTATCTGTGAGAGTGGGAGTCAGGATAAGAAGCGCAAGACCTTAGCTTTGCTATACAATTTAATTGTTTCTTTAACCATTTCTTACAATGTAATAATATTATATCATGTTCATATAGCAAAATTTGTTTATCCATTCTCCAATTGATCTCTATTCTTGTTTCCATTTCTTTGGTCCTGCAAAAGGAGGTGCTGTAAATAATTTTGTGCATAGGAGTCTTTCAACTTTTCATTTTCTCTTTCTGGAGGGCATTGACATAGTACAGGTATCACTAGGCGAAAATAAAAGTGTTTGGGGCATAGTTCTAAATTACTTTCTTTAATGACTGTACCAATTCACAACTCCATAGTGCATTAGTGTAGCTGTCTTTCTCAATCCCTCCAACAATAATCAGTTTCCCTTTTGTCATCTTTTTAAATGTGATAAATATGAAGTAGAATATCAGATTTTTAAAAATGTGCATTCCTCTAATTATTAGTGAATTGGAAAATATTTTTTCAAATGGCTGTTGCTAGATTTCTCTTTTTTAGAAAACTCTTCTCATATTTTTGAGCAGTGGTAATGGCTATTATTTTTTTGAATTTTGAAATTTGAATTAGTTCCTTGTATTTCTTGGAAATGAGACTTTTATGAGAAAAACTCACTACAAAGATTGTCTCCCCCCCCATCATATATCTCCCTTCAATTTTTAATAGCATTGGTTTTGATTGTTCAAAACCTTTTCAATTTTATGTAATCAAAATTGTTTAATCTCCAGTGATCTTCTCTGTCCCTTGCTTGTCTGGTCATGAACTCCTTCCCTAGTCAATAGTAAAAGGATTTTCTTTGAAATAAATACATATGTGTGTATGTATATAACATATATTCATTATACTTATTCTCTAAATTTATTTTTCTTGTCTTATTAAATTATCATGAATCTTCATCACTATCATCTTCCTCCTCACCCTCTTCCTCCTCATGCTCAGAGTCTTGTTTGGCTAGAGCTGCTACCTTTTCTATGGTTTTGGTGACTCATATTCTTCATCCCCCTCATCTTCATTGTTTTCTTCCTCAGATCCCCTGTCCTCTTTCTTGTCATCCTTCCCATATTTTGCTTCTTTGGTCAGGGAATGGAGGAAGGCTGCAATGTCTCCCTTCTTGCCTGATGTAGTGACAGCTTTGGCTGTGGTAGTCACTTTCTTGGCCAGGACTACTATGACCTTCTTACCAAGAATCATGACTGCTTTCTTGGCAGGTATGGTGGAAACAATGCCTTTTTTGGGGGGCTGGTGGCACCTTCTTTGCTGGTATAGCCCAAAGCATTTTTGCCTTTCTTCTGAGGGACCACAACCTCTTATCCACTGCTTTCTTCTTCATTCTTCATCCTCACTATCTTCTATCTCCTTTTTGGGAGGAGTCATTTTGTTTGCCTCACCTTGATTTTTAACAGCCTTCTCAAACTTTCTCATAGTGGCACTGTGTGCGTAGGTGTCAAAGGGTGCAGATTCATTGGCAGAGACCCAGGCAACCTAGTTAGTAGAAGAGAGCAGGGGAGGAGTCCATTTGGAGCAACTCTTTACTGTCAGAGACTGAGATGAAAGACTACTTATATTTTTATTAATCCCCTATTTATCCTGGATATCAAAACCTCAACAGAGATATTTGATGCAATTGATAGTTTCTCTTCTTATCCTAGCTGAATAATAATAATAATAGCCTTTATATAGCACTTGAATTCCTTCTCTTCTCATTTTTTTCAAACAGTTTATAGAGTATTGGAATTAATTATACTTTGAATGTTTAAAAGAATTTACTTGTAAATCTATCTAACCTTGGGATTTTTTTCCTTTGGGAGTTCATTTACAACTTGTTCAGTTTCTCTTTCTGAATTTGGGTTATTTAAGGTATCTATTTCTTGTTCTGATCACATGAGTATTTATATTTTTTGTAAATACTCATCTATTATGATTACATTTTCCATTTTGTTGGCTAATATCTGGGCAAAATAGTTTCTAATAGTTTAACTTATTTTTGTTAATTTATTGTAATTTCTTCATTAAATTTTTTATGCTAGCAATTTTCATCACCTATTTTTCTAAGAAAATTAATGTTTTATCTATTTTATTGATTACCCCCAAAGTAGCTTCAAGTTTTATTCATCAGTTCAGTTTTTTCTTTTCATTTCTGTTAATATCTTTTTCTGATTTTCAAAATTTCTATTTTGGTTTAGGAAGATGATAATGATGAAGATGAAGAAGATGAGGATGACACTGAAGAAAAAGCTATGGATACCACACCTGCCAAAGGGAAAGATGCTTCTGTGAAAGCTGCCCTTGGGAAAGGTGGGAAAGCCAAAGAATAGAAAATGAGAAAGAAGGAAATAAAGAGAAGGAAGCACCCTTTAAAAAAGCATCAGGAAAGAGGAAAAGGGAAATGGGAACACATCCCAGGAAACCAAGAAACAGAAATTGGAAGCTGAAGTATCTACAAATTTCAGTCTCTGCTGGGAATCTGAAATTCAACAAAACTGCTTCTGAACTAAAAATCACAGACATCTTTGCAAAAAAGGACCAAGAAGTTTGACTATTTGGAATTTGAATCTGCTGAAGATATGAAAAAGGTGGGGGCAACTAGGTGGCACAGTGGATAAAGTACCAGCCCTGGATTCAGAAGGACCTGAGCTCAAATCCAGCCTCAGCCAGTTGATACTTACTAGTTGTGTGTCCCTGGACAAGTCACTTAACCCTCGTTGCCCTGAAAAAAACCCAGAAAAAGTTCTGGAACTCAGTGGCTTCAAAGTGTTTGGCTCTGAAATGAAACTGGAAAAGGGTAAGAGAGTGCAAAAAGGATTGAGATGCAAGGACACTTTTTTTTTTAAGCAGATTTTGATGGAGAGAGAGCACAAGCATTTAATTAATTTGTTTGTTTGTTTAATTTTTTGGGTGGGGAATGAGGGTTAAGTGACTTGTCCAAGGTCACACAGTTAGTAAGTATCAAGTGTCTGAGGTTGGATTTGAACTCAGGTATTCCTAAATCCACGGCCTGTGCTTTATCCACTACGCCACCTAGCTTCCCCCTGCAATGACACTTTTCATCAAAAATCTGCCATATAAAGTAACCTAGGAGGAGCTCAAGGAAGTGTTAGAAGATGCTACTGAGGTCAGACTGGTCTGTATCAAGGATGGGATACCCAAATGAATTGCCTATATTGATTATTATTTTTTTTTTTAGTGAGGCAATTGGGGTTAAGTAACTTGCCCAGGGTCACACAGCTAGTAAGTGTCAAGTGTCTGAGGCCGGACATCAACTCAGGTCCTCCTGAATCCAGGGTCGGTGCTTTATCCACTGCACCACCTAGCTGCCCCCCCATGTTGAATTTAAGACAGAAGCAGATTTGGACAAGGCCTCAGAAGAGAAACTGGGGGCTGAGATTAATGGTTGGTTGCTCATTCTGGATTACACAGGGGAGAAAAATCAAGAACCAGAGAGAGGTAGAGAAGTGGGAAGTATGATTCTTGTAATGGGAGCAAGAGCAACCTGGCAAACTCAAAGATACTGGTGCTAAATAACCTTGCTTACAGTGTCACTGAGGAAAGTCTGCCAGAAGTGTTTGAGAAGGGAATGTCTGTTAGCTTGCCTTAGAATAACCAAGGCCTCCCTAAAGGGTAAGCATTCATTGAATTGGCCTCAGTGGAAGATGCAAAAGAAGCTTTGAATTCTTGTAACAGCACAAAAATTGAAACCAGAGCCATCCAGTTAGAGCTGAGGGGACAGAAGACAAATAATGCAGCAACAAGGATTCAGTCCTACAAAACTGCTCATCAAATGTCAGCTTGAAGACAAGACAACGGAAACATTGAAAGATCCCTTTCATGGGTTTTGTCAACTTCAACTCAGAAGGAAATGCTGAAGCTGTGAAAAAAGCCACAGAAGATGGGGAGAGATGGGAACAAAATAACTCTGGATTGATCCAACCCCAGTGGTTTGAAGGCTGAGGTGATTGTGGAGGCTTTGGTGGCCAAAGAAGGCCTAGGGAAGGCCAAGGGGGCTTTGGTGGCAGAGACTGAAGGAACTTTGGAGGTTAGGGTGCTTCCTAAGAAGGTTGAGGAAGAGACAATAAGCCACCAGGAAAGAAGGTGAAATAGCTTCTCTCCATTCTTTTTTCCCTTTGCCCTTTGAATGGACTCTGGGGGTTTTGTCTTGTTGTCTAATCATTGACAGAGCTTTCTGAGTACATCCCAAGACAAACATGCAATCCAGAGGTCGTCTTAGAAAAACCTGAATGACATTTCAAAAGAGAGAGCATGTTGGTTTGAAGTGGATGAATGTTCCATATAAAATTTTTAGAGATAGGTGGTAGATGTGTGAGTTAACCTTTTTGTCTATGAATTGTCTTGAGTTATAATGTTATACCCAATACACAAAACCATTTTTCCCTACACACACACACATAAGTAGTTAAAGGCAATGAGCAGATGGTTCTCAAAAGAATTTAAAACACTTAATAACCATATGAAAAAATCACTTCAAATCACTATTAATAAGAGAAATCAAAACCACTCTGAGAATGTCACTCACATCTAGAAAATTGGCTGTTTTCTTTCAGGATCTCAGAATAGTGAGTTGCCACTTACTCCTCAGCTTCATCTCTGCCTGGGTGGTTCCACATCCATTACCTTATCAATGACTTGAATAATAAAGGCATAGATGGTATGCTTGTCCAATTTGTGTCCTCATCAGATGAACAAAGCTAAGAGAAATAGCAGACACACTGGATAATAAAATCGGGATCAGAAGAGATCTTGATAGACTAACACATGGAAGGAATCTAATAAAAGGAAATTAATAGAGATAAATATAACATCTTACACTTTGGTACAAGAAATCATGATCACAAGGACAAGATATGTGAAGCATGGTCAGAGAGAAGTTCTGAAAAAGATCTGGGGATTCCAGTGGCCTGCAAGCTTATGGGAGCTGGCATCACTTTCTACCCCAGGACTTTTCCAGAGGGACAAATGGAACTGGAGGAGAAAGAGATGATCACAGTGCTTTGCACATAGTAGGTGCACAGTAAATGCTTATTTATTGAACTGAATTGAATTATGGAAGAGAAGGGGGAGCTGGCATGAGACTCCTCTCTACCTTGAGATCACAAAGGCCAAGGGAAATACCTAAGCCTCCAGAACAGAGGTTCTTAACCCAGGACCTATGAACTTTTATTTTTCATTCCTGTATTTCAGAGTAATTGTTTCTTTTATAATGCTCTCAATTTTATTTTATGCATTTAAAAGTGTTATTATGAGAAGGGACCTTTACTTTATATAGGATTTACTAGACTCCCAGAGGGCCCCATGACAAAAAAGAAAAGGTAAAGAAAGTAAGTAATTGCTCAGGAGAGTGAATAATTCCTTCAATGAGGGTATCAAAAGCTACACATTTATAGCATCTAAGACTTTATGCCTTAAATGCAATTGAGAATTTAGCCATTAGAGGCAGTTAGTTGGCAGAGTGTCCTGAACTTGAATGAGGAAGACTTGGTTTCAAATCCTACTTCAGAAACTTCCATGGGCCACTTGCCTCAATTTCCTAATCTACAAAATGGGGATGATAATAGCACTTAGTAGGGTTGTGAGAATCAAATTAAATTTATAAATATAAGTATATGTACATATTTATATATAAAATCTGCATATGGTACATTGCAAAAAACATTGCAAAAATTCCTAAATACAGTTATGTATGTTATTATTATTATTATAAATAGTATTATGGTAGGAGACAGCACTTGGCACAGTTGGGAATGGAAATGGAAATTTTAAAAAATTTATTAAATGCTTATCAGAACTTAAGATGAAAATAGAAGCTTGAGACAATCCCTGTTCTTAAGGAGCTCACATTCTAATTGGAGGAGACAACACGTAAAGAAGAGCTCATGTTGATGTCCATTTCATGGAAGATGGAAAGGCTAGGTAGTGTTTAGGTAGGGAAAGTAGCAGGGCAGATGGCAAGCCCTGGAAGATTTGGGGGAGTAATAGCAGCCTAGATGTCAAGAGGATAATGGGTTCAAGGGTTAAAATGGAATATCTCTGGCAGAAGTAGGGATCTAGGGGTTAGCATCCTGTCAGTAGTATGCATCCTGTCTCTGAGGGGACCTAGATATGGGATGGGGGGGGAAACTTTTAGCTGGGGAAGGGAGAAGTCTGGACTTTTCAGTGATGGCACATGTTTCTGGTCTGTTTTCCTTTTTGTCGCCCGTTAGCAGGTTCACATTCGGCAAGGGAAGAAGAAAGTTGGGACTACTGCCATGGAGGCAAATGAAGTTGATTGGTAATCAGGGACTATAGAGAGGACAGTCTCTGGTGTGTGAAATTTCTTTTTGGTACTAGTGCTTCCTTGTTTCTTTTACAATTTCTCTTGTTCTATCAGGCATTTAGCACTATCCGACAACCAAGCTCCCCAAGCCCAAGGTTTCTCACCATGGTGTCCCATCCTAGGGCTTTTTTCTAGGGTAGCACACTATGGTCCAGAACTTTCCTTGAGGCTTCGCTAGGTGAATGGTTGGACAAGCAGTTGAACTAATCTGAGCTAAGATGGTAATGCTTAATGGATTACCCCTTCACAGATAACATTTGTACTTTAGTAGAGACTTTCCTTGGTGAAAACAGAAGAATGAACAACGTGGGAATTTTAGGAAGGCACAACAGGGATTTGGGGGCAGAGTAAATGGAAGTCTTTCTGTCATCCTCAAATCAAACAAACCACACAGACATCTGCCTGCTCTTCACATACGTACAGCCATAATTTAGCACCGTTTTGTGTTCTCCTTGTATAGGAAGTGAATAGAGAGAAAAGTAACATGGTGAGAGGGTATAATATCTGGCTAAAGAGCAGCCCCATGGTCTCCAACAACATCAGAGTGAGAAGGCACTTACAGATTGTCTAGTACAACTTTCACCTTTCCTGGACAAGGATATTGAGGCTCATGGAGGTTGAATAATTTGTCCATGATCACGACACCAGTGGCAAAGCCAGGACAAGATCCCTGATCTCCCTCCTGATTCCCCAGAGGTCTATGACTGTATACCAGGCACCTCTCTAAGGAGACTTTTAATCATAGAAAGAAAACTTGAGGCACCCCTACAATTTTTGTCCTTTTCACTTTCCCACCCTTCAAAAAATAAAGCTCAAAAAAGCTACCCTACAGTTTAGACCCTGCTAGCACTTCTTGAATCAATCTCCAATTAGTAACCTATCAAACTCTGAAAACTGAAATAATTTTAAAATATTCTAATTATAAAAACTTATAAGAGGAAATCATGCATTTTATATGAACTATGTCCATCTTTTTCATTGATTTTTATCTTTTCCATTGATAGAATGTCCCAAACCATCTGGAGAGAGCTGGGGTTTGGTTGGCTTCATTTCCATTCGGCACTAATAACATTTTGGGCAGTGAGGAGTAGAGGATGGAAGTAGGCCCTAGAGAAACAGTTTTCATATCGAGGGTGTGCAGGTTCTTGAGATAATGTTATATCCATCTCTGGAATGACAGAATGGGAGTGTACAAGTGAGTTCCATAGAGAGTTTAGTTTGGGAGCAATATTTCCCAGCTGAGTACTCACTTTCCAGCATAAATTTCAGTGACATTTTAAATCCTCTAAGAGGAATTGATGAGTGAGAGAGAACTAGAACCCATTTTTATCTTCCCATAGCCTAATGGGAAAATTATAGTCTCTACTGTGCCATGCTGCACTTATTATTTGGGCTATCCATATAGATTGTAGAAATTGCTCCGTTATTATGGAAGTGCTATTTCACAGGTATTAAAACTTTAAGCAAATCCATATACCTCCCATTTCTTTGAGCTAAGCTTTTGCTTCTCCTCTTTTCTCTAATAACCTTTGTGGGGACCAATTTTTAATTGGGGAGTGCTAGCTAAGCGGCTTGCCGCAATATTGGGGCGAGGAAGGAGACCGGCAGCCTCCCTCAAAATAGAACAGGATTTATTTTAACAAGAACAAACTTAAAAAAAAAACAGGATCAGTAGGATAAAGGGAAAGGAAATAAAATGGGGAAAGGGAAATTATAATACCTAAAAAATACCACCGCCCAGGAATCAGCTGAAAATATGCAGCAGAATGCCTGTCGCTTTCCAGCTTCCACCTAGAATGCCCAATTCTCCTCCCCCAAACCTAGAAACACCCCACACAGCCCCAGCCAATGGGATGACCGTTCTGACAGTCACATGACTGCCTTCACTAGGCTTCCAATCATTATAATTGTGCCAGGCCCATGTAGACATCAGCGAGTGGTGATGACGTGAGGTGCCAGAGCCCTGGCAATGGCTACAACCAGTGGGTGGAGCACCGTGTGGTTTGCAGAGCCCCAGGCCAGTGTGCGCCAAGGCATAGAAACCTCAAATAACAATTAATTCTTCACACCTTCAAACCCTGTTCCTAGAAAAGGGAATTAGAGGTTTACCTGTTTTAGAGGTGAGGTTGTGTGTTGTAATACTGCTGCTGTTAACATTTACATAGCTCTTGGTTTGCAATGCACTTTGTGTACAAAAGTCCTAGCATCATTTCAAGTTTTAATAGCTATTGAAGCTTTGGGGTATTAAAATTTCACTAAGACTTTGTGACACCTCATATATATTATTTAATCTTTACCTGTAAGGCAGGTGCTACTTTTACCCCCATTTTATACATGAAGATCCTGAGAGTTAGGGAGATGAAGGGATTTACCCAATATCACACAGTTAATAAGTTTATGAGGCAAGATTTGAATTTGGGTCTTCTTGACTCCAGGGCCAACTCTCTCCACTACTTCAAATGGTAGAACAAACCTTAGAAAGAGTCAGAAAGCTTGGGTTTGAAATCCAGCTCTGACCCTTAAATGGTGTGTGGGTCAGGCAACTAATTTCTTTTCTGCAAACCTCAAATTTTCTCCACCTTTAAGGTGGAAATATTAATGAGGTTCTCCCTACCTCATGGGGTTGTTGTAAATGTGAGTTATCATTACTGCAGGATTCTTCTTCCCTTTTCTTATATGTTATCCCAAAGTTGGCTAGCTGTGGATCATGGTCTTGGCACCATGAATTCCTACTTGCACCACTATTTGATAGCTGACATTTTTGAGGTAGCCCACAATGAAGACTTCCAATTTTTATAGTGGCTTTCTCTCTTTCCTTCTATGTGATAGCTGGTCCTTCTGTCCTTCCATCATTCTTGAAACTTTGCCTTCTTCTGTTCTCCATATAGAGGCTCTGCCCCCATAGAAAATGCAGGGTAGTGTCATGAAAATTTCTAAGTCCTACGAAGAAAAGAAACAGCAAAGTCTCCAAGCCATGGAAAATAGGTTTATTGAGAGAGGGCCTACCTTAGACCCCTATCAGGGTCTAAGACCTGAAGACCCTGAGCCTAGGGATCCAGTGGTTTTTATACTACATAAAGGCTTAAATGCTTTTATACCCTACTATTTTTAGACAAACTCCTCGCACAATTACTAACTCTTGGATAATATGCTTTGATGACACCAGGAGAGCTCATGCATTTCTATCAGCTAATTTCTAAGCTGTGATGGGTCCTTTCTAGCTCAGGAGTTACTATTTTTGCTATTTGACCTTTAAGCTGATTGGTAGATTGAGAGTATCTGAGTTATCCAAAATCAGATTACAATGTAACATGTATATTAGTTCTACCAATATCTTATCTTACTTACTCTATTATTATCTGTGTAAGCTATTAAAGAATATCTAAACATGTTGAATCACAATTTGTAGTCTAAATACTGATTATTACCATAGTTAAATCACTTAAATCTAAAGGGTGTTAAGGGCTAAAATTCTAGCTAAACTGTCTAAACTATTTAATGAGTGGTCGCCAATAAATTATAAGCTTTAGCAAGAGTTAGGCTTTTAAGCATTTATTAAGGAGAATAAGAATTTGGTAAAGAAAAAGAAAGGCCTAGATTCCTATCTATTAAAGGGAGAGCACATTTCTAGCTCCGCTCTCCGCCAGAGTCCAAAAGGAAGAGCACCTCCGTCTCCTCCTTCCTCCTCCCACTAGTCCACGTCACTTCCTGATACCAAAGACTCCTGGTCTTGCCCTCAAAGACCTTCGCTTCATGGGCAGAACTCTTCTACAGTTAGTATCCAGCAGGTGGTGTTATTCCAATCGTTACAGTCCCCCCTGTTGTTCCTCAAGAAACAAAATGTTTCCTTGACGGAACAGTAAAAAGAATATAATAACTATTGCTAACTAATAATATGTGAACAACAATATAGAAAAGGAAGAGAGGAAAGTTTTGTCCAGAGGGGCGATTTTTTTTTTTTTGTCCTCATGAACCGACGCTTTGACATTGGTCTTGCAAAGGGAGGGCCTCTGCAGAGAGTACATATTACAGATGGTGTATATTATAACCGAAAAAGAAAAGAGAAAAAAACAAAACAAAACTGTTCATTTAAAGTCTCTGAAAGTCTTTTCTCAGATGTCCTCTAGGTGTAGTCGTGGAATGGAAGTCTTTTCAGGGGTTGATGTGTGGATACTGGTAATCAGCCAGGAAATTTCCTACAAAATTGAGCTTAACAGAACTTTAAAATAGCTTTGTCAATAATCAAATCAAACAATGAAAGTTCTCAAAAACATGTCTAAGGGAATTCAGAATCTTAGTTGTTACACATGAAACATATAATAAAACAAAAATTGAAACATTCTTTAAAATTATAATATTACTATTATATATTATATAATATTACTATAGTCCCCCCCTTATGGAGGGTAATTGAGAAGACAATTGCTGTGATATTAATTTTTCAAAATAATTTTTATCTTTGTTTCATCACTTTTTGCATCATCTGCCTAATCATCCTCATGCCATTATGAGAAATTTAAAAAATCTAATATAATTGGTAACAGGTGTCAAGGCCAAATTCAACACTGTATTTATCATGACACCTGAGATAATTATGGGGGTTACCATAAAAGAACAGAGAAATGATGGGATATGAGCATTCCCACACTTGAGCAATATGTACTGCCCATACAGTATGCCAGGCTTAAAATAGGTGGATGGAATATATGTCCATGCCACCGAACATATTGGAGGAAACTGAGTCAGACTTAATCAGATGCATGGGATTGAGATGTCCATGGCATCAGGCATATAGGAGGGAGCATAGAAGCCAGGCGTAGAATAAGATGGGTGGGATGAATACTTCCAGCCATCTGTACAATATTGTGGGGAAAAATAAAATAAAATATTAAACCAAGAGAATCCAACCTCAACATTAGTCAAAAGCCGTTCCCTCGGCCATACCTTGACTTCATGCATGTCTCCCATCTGTTAAGGGCTAAAATTCTAGCTAAACTGTCTAAACTATTTAATGAGTGGTCGCCAATAAATTATAAGCTTTAGCAAGAGTTAGGCTTTTAAGCATTTATTAAGGAGAATAAGAATTTGGTAAAGAAAAAGAAAGGCCTAGATTCCTATCTATTAAAGGGAGAGCACATTTCTAGCTCCGCTCTCCGCCAGAGTCCAAAAGGAAGAGCGCCTCCGTCTCCTCCTTCCTCCTCCCACTAGTCCGCGTCACTTCCTGATACCAAAGACTCCTGGTCTTGCCCTCAAAGACCTTCGCTTCATGGGTAGAACTCTTCTACAGTTAGTATCCAGCAGGTGGCGTTATTCCAATCGTTACAAGGGTGAGGAAAAATCTCACTCACAGTAGGGAGAGCCAAACAACGATGACTCTTCAAACTAGTGCTCAGACATTTGCTCTTTAAAAGAGTCCTTTTGCAACCATGTTATTATTTCAAGCACATTTACTTAAAACTTTGATAAGGAGATTTATGAAAGATTTGTGATCACATCAACATGGTGGACTCTTCATGGAAGTCCATTTACCAGTGTAGATTGTAACCCTTCTGTGACTTAGTTGATCAGTCCCAGAGAGCTGTTCAAAAGCACAAAAATATTGAAGGACTTGCTTAGGGTCACAGAGATAGTAAATCAGAGGGGCCATTTCAACCAAGGTCTTCCTGATGCTATCCACATTGCCATGCTTCATGATTTACATAAAGTCAATAATACTAGCTTATAGTTACAGTCATATGGTTTTATTATTTTTGTTATTAATAGCTATGTCTTTAGTTTTCCTAATTTTCCTAATGCATCCACCCTCACATTCCTGACATAAATTGACTCACCAAGCCATAGTTTCCATATCTGTAAAACTGAGTAATTTTCAGTTTACAGAAACCTTATGTTTCTATTCTCCAAGGTTCAAAATTTTGGAGTCATCCTTTACTTTCCCACATTCATTCAATCCCCATATTTAATTAGTTACCAATGGTCAGTCTATTCCTTGAACATCTTTGAAATCTGTCCCTTATAGAAAAATACTTTATTATTTACCATTTGTTAATATTGCTTGAACCTGGTTTTATATGGCTAGAAAATTGTCTAATCCAAAAACTTACTATAAAGGTCAGGTTGACCTCAGAGATATTCTAGGGAAGCCAGATAGCTTTAAGGGTTCCAACCAGTGCTTGTTCCAGGTCTTGGTTTGGGTTCACACGAAGCTTATGTTTTGGGTTCTCCAAATTAGATTGACTTACCTTCCAATAGATATCTCAAACTGTTCTCTAGAAACTACCTAGGCCTACATGAGGCCAATCAGGCAACTGATCTTTAAGCTGTCGTCTGAACTGTATAGTTCTATTGTTCTCTATTATTTGAACAAAGATTCATTAGGAAGTCACCCCTACTTCCAGTTCTTTCCTTTACCCAATGACC
Organism: Dromiciops gliroides; assembly: GCF_019393635.1. Lineage (NCBI taxonomy): Eukaryota > Metazoa > Chordata > Mammalia > Microbiotheria > Microbiotheriidae > Dromiciops > Dromiciops gliroides. The sequence goes on along the minus strand of NC_057861.1, from coordinate 264,238,802 downwards.
AAATAAATTCCTTTCTAAACTATTTCAGATTTTGGGGCTCATTCTTGTGACTAACACCCCTTACACAGCCAGAACTCTTAGTTTAGACCTTCATCCATCTTTCTTCTGGACTACTGCAATAACCTTTTAATTGATTTCCCTGCTTCGATTCTCTAACCATTTCAACTCATTCTTTGTTTGCATGGCTAATGAAATAATCTTAAAACCCAGGTCTTGCTATATTGTGTAGCTAGGTGGTGCAGTGACCTGGAGTCAGGAAGATGTGAGTTTCTAGCCTCAGATACACTTACTAGCTTGTGTCCCTGGACAAGTCACTTAACCCTGTTTGCCTCAGTTTCCTCATCTGTAAAATGAGCTGGAGAAGGAAATGGAAAAACTACAACAATATCTTTGCCAAGAAAACTCCAAAACGGGTCATGAAAATGAAGAGTCAGTCATGACTAAAACAAGTGAGGAACAATGTTCTATATTGCTCCTTTGCTTAAAAAGCCTTTATGGATGACTGATGACTCTAAGATAAAATAAAAAATCCTTAGGCTAGCATTTCAAGTTTATCACAATCTTGCTCCAGTCTACCTTTCCAGACTGATCTTCACCTTGATCCCCTTCATGCACTGTCTGTTTCAGTCAAAGGGGCCCATTTGTTGTTTTCTAAGCCCAGGATTCCTTTTCTCACCTCTTTGCCTTTTTGTAATGCTTGGACTTCATTCCTTCCATACCTTTACCTCTTATGATGCCTGCTTTCCAAAGACCAAATCTGGTGATACCTTAAGTGGACTCCTAATTCCCCTCTGCTGTTGGTACCCTGTCTCTCCTAAAATGTTAGTGCATTTGCCTGTATATGTCTTATATTTCCTTAGTCTAGCAGTTCTCAAATCTTTTTTTTGTCTCAGGACCCCCTTTACGCTCTTAAAAATTATTCAAGATGCCAAAGAGCTTCTGTTTATGTAGGTTATAACTATTAATATTTCCTATATTAGAAATTGAAATGGATAACTATGTAAAATATTTATTAATTTAAGATACCAATAACAAAACCATGACATATTAATGTAAATATTTTCCAAAATTAAAAAACAAACAAACTAGTGTTGAGTATCATCTTTTTACATATTTTTGCAAATCTCTTTAAGGTCTGACTTATTAGAGGACAGTTGGATTTGCATATCTGCTTCTGCCTTCCTTCTATTGTGATATATTATTCTGGTTGAAGCATATGAAGAAAATCGGCCTCACACAGTTATGTATTAGAAAAAGGGAGAAGTATTTTACTAGACAAATAATGTCTTAGTATTATTACGAAAAGAGTTTTGACCTTGAGGAGCCTCTGAAATCTGAATCTACACTGGTAGATGGACTTCCATGTAGAGTCCACAATGTTGATGTGATCACAAATCTTTCACAAATCTCCTTATCAAATTTTTAAGTATATGTGCTTGAAATAATAACATGGTTGCAAAAGGACTCTTTTAAAGAGCAAATGTCTGAGCACTAGTTTGAAGAGTCATCATTGTTTGGCTCTCCCTACTGTGAGTGAGATTTTTCCTCACCCTTTAGATTTAAGTGATTTAACTATGGTAATAATCAGTATTTAGACTACAAATTGTGATTCAACATGTTTAGGGATTCAAAGACTATACATTGAGAAATGCTGACCTATTAGAATGTGGACTCCTTGAAGGTAGGGATTATTATGTTTCAACCTTTGCATCCTTAGCACCTAGAAAAGTATTTGGACATAGTAAATATAGTAAAAGCTTGTTGAAATAATGAAGTGATGGAGCTGGGAATCCAATTCATTCATGTCTTCCGACTCCCAAACCAGGAGCCCATAGTAGCTCTTCTCCTTGAAAATTGTTTACACTAATTTATTACTTTTGAGGCTCCTTTATCCTAGATATTTTCAGTTCTTTTGGGTTTCTCAAGCTGTGTCTCATTATACAACTATGTTTCAAAACCCATATATTTAAGTGGGTCAAAGTAAATGAGGAATTATGAAAATATGTACAAAAATGTTTAATGCAATAAGTCATGAAGTTTATTAGAATAAATTTTCTTCTCTATAAACTAATCCTGGATCAGCTATAGCTAATTAAATTTGAATTTAGGGATAAATTAAAAAGCAATTTTTTAATCCTAGAAATTTCATTAAGAATATTTGACTGTAACAACATTATGTATGTTTCCTATGGTCTATAATTATGGGAAGATGAAATAGTCCTATAATAGTCCTATAATCAGGATAAATTTTTTTCAGAGGAAATTCAGAAACACAACCTGGAGAAACTAAAATTTGTTCTAATTGATGATTTTCTGTATTATATTTCTATCGATCACTTTCCATTACTGGTGACCTGGTGATATAATTTAATCTTGCAATGTTTCTCAAACTGGTTTAAATTAAATTTTTAAATTATTTCTTGATAAAATAGCTGCTCTGTCACTTTTAAATTTTAATTAAAAATCACCTATCCAAGTCATGGTCTAATAAAGTTTTCATGTACATTATCTCTTAGATGTCTTCTATAAGACATCAGGGAAATTCCATACTTAAAAAAACAACACAACAGTATAGGAGGCCCCCTTTCCCTGCTTTAAGCAAGACTTCTTAATCTTTTTTTGTGGCATGGACCCTTTTGATAGTTTGGTGAAGCCTATGGATCTCTTCTCAGAATGTTTTCTGATAGTGAAAGAAAACGCTAAAATTTCAGTTAGAGGGTAGTGAAAATAAAGATGATTCAAGTCCACAGTCTCCCTGAAATCTATCAGAGTCCAAAGATCCCGGGTTAAGAAGTTCTGAATTAAAGGAAAGCAGTGTTGCACAATGGATAGAGGAGAGAAAGCCTGCCTTGGAGTCACAAAGACCTGATTTTAAGACTTAGATTGGCTGTAAGGCAAATTTCTTCTCTCTCAAGTACCTTTCTAGGAATTGCTTATCAGCATTGATCGTTGGGGATTTCCTTACTAGTTGCTTTTTATACTGTTTAAATCACAGGTCTGCACTAAAAAAAGGTAGTCTCAAAATTACACCTTGCAATAAAGCAAAAATATTTAAAATGAAAAGAATGACAAACACCATAATATTAACAAAAACCATAAACATTTTTAACTAAAAGATTTTAAATTTTCTTAGTAAATAAAACATTTTATAAAATTGTATTTAGAATTATAAAGCACTAAATAAAGTCTGTAGCCCATTCCTTCCATAGGCAAAGCTAAAGATGAAATATTTCATTTTTACAAAAAAGAGTATTACAGAAAATCTAATAATGAGATATAGCAAAGCTAATCTAGTTATTTAAACAGATATTGGGAGATGGTGTATGTTTTCTAATGTAACTATTCAAACCATGGGCATATGCATATTATATACCTATATGTATAAATATATGGGAATACTAACATATAATTATATATAATGCATATATGTGTATATATATACACGTATGTGGATGTATTTATACATCCACACATTATATATATATATTTTTAACACATTGGTTCCAAACCCATTGAAATTCATCATTCGGAAGATTTTTAAATAGGTTAAAATTCTGTTTTTAAAGTGTGAGTTTTTTTAATAGTTGAATCATTTACAGCAACAAAAGCTTAGCTTTTAAATTAGCTCAAGGCATTATATATAAATACCTCTGTGTGTATGTGTGTATATGTGTGTGCTGGGTAGGTTAATCAATTAATGATAATGAATTTAAATTTTTTAGATCATCTTGATCATTTTGGATCACTTCATCAGATCTGATTGGATCATTATTGTTTTTACCTACCTGATAAAGAGACCATATGAGGATTGGGAATGACAGATCTCCCATTTTCTGGTTGTTGCCTTGTGCTCACATTATTAGTATTAGTTTCAATTTGTACTTTCTTTGCAGGAATCCTGTTTTACCACCACCCCATTTTGTGAGGTTTAGTTTAGTTAAAGCTAAAAATACAATCCACTTAACTAGGCACACATAAGCTTTAATACATTGCAATATGCCAAAATTGACCAAATGCATGGGAGTGCCACTGTCCACCCTTCTACATTTGTGGCACTGCCACTCTTCCTTCAGGACACCTTTTATGCTACTAGATGTGACACAAAGGACTATCTAGCATGGAAAAAGTGAGGGTGCCCCTGTCAACCTGTATATTAAATATTAGCAAAACTTAATTTTTCTTATTTTTCCTAGGTAAAATAAATAATAAAGAATTCTAACATTTTTCTTCACCCCTCCGAATGCATCTATTTGGGTGCCTGAAGTGCTCATATCCCATTTTGGATGGTACTGTTCCAAGGTATATAGGGATAATAGTCTGGACTCATGGAAGGAATATCCACATAAATGAAATCATAGATCCTTGAAATGTTGAAATAAGAGAAGGGCAGTTCAAGACTCAATTGCTTTCTCATAGGAGATATGCAGTGTGTCTCTGTTCTTCCTTGGTGAATGGTGTGCTCTGAGAGAACTTTAGATGCCTCTAAACATGATTCTAACATGAAATATAACTCACTCTGAGTAGAATAAACCTCATTCCCCAGAGGGAGGATGGGGGATGTGTAGACAGTCACAAAAGGTGAAAATGACTGAAGACTACGTATGAGATTTAAAACTGACTATAAGAGCATTAAACTCCCCCTTTAACTTTTCCCTCCCAGACCAGTAAGAAAAGAAGCCTCTGAACTTTAATCAGTGACGGATTAGCCTTTATTGTTTAGACAACAAACAGGTGATACTAACTAGGGAAATAGGAAAGTAGAAATACAAATGAATAATCTTAGATCTAAGCTTAGTCTATATTCTTTTATAAAACTCACCGAATCCCAAAACTGCCTGTCAGAACGAGAACCGGAGTCGACCACCAAAGCATGCGCCATCAAGCCAGAGTGTGCGAGACTGAGAGACAACTTCCATTCCCACTCTCTGTTTTAAGTTGGCGTCCCGGAAGCATGGCATGCTTAGCCACGCTCTCCCAGGCAGCAGCATGGCTGTTCGTCAAGGTCTCCTCCCCAAAAGGGCGGTCCTTCAAAAACCGCTTCAGTAGTATGAGTTCAACTCTCAAATTTCAGTTAAAACTTCCGTTTTTTTTACCACATATGTAAATGCAGTCCCTGAGTACCAAAGGAAATCGACTAGACTCAGTGTTTATCTTTGTCTGATCTACTAACCATTGGTGTATTTGAAGATAGTTGGGACCCACTTATCCTATATTTGAACGGTTTTAGCTTCCTTTGTTCTTCTGAGTATGAAACAATTCTAGCCCTTATTGCCACTTGGATCCAGTTTGAAGATCTATCTGAGAAGGCTGCTCTCCCTGAACCACAATAAGATGAGTGAGACCAGGGTTTAACTCAATTTCATTTAATTCAGTAAACATTTATTAAGTCCCTACTAAGTACCACACACTATGCTAAGTACTGGGGTTGCTGTTGAGATAGTAGAGGTAGGTGTCCTTACTGAAAGTTTTAAGCAAAGGCTGGATTATCCCTGGCAAAGGCTGTGCTGTGCTGGGATTTCTATTTCAGTTATGGCATGGATGTACATGGCCACTGAGGTCTCCTTCTGACACTGTGGGATTTTATGATTGTTTCGTCTCCTAGATCACTTTGTGCCTTATTAGGATAGATGGGAGTTTGACCAACTGAGTATAGGCATCTTTTTCTGTTCCTTGAATCAGAGGATTATAGATTTAGATCTGGAATTGACTACAGAGTCCATCCAGTCTGACCTTCTCATTTTACAGATGATAAAGATGAGGCCCATGGAGGTTAGATGACAGGTAGTAAGTGACAGATATGAAATTTGAACCCAGGTTCTCTGATGCCATGCCTTGCATTCTTTCCACTGTATCCTGCTCCCTTCTTTGATCAGAAATCCTAGAGAAAATGAGTGAAATGTGGAAGTAATGAAAAGTACACTCAAGAAATCCCCAATGATGTGGTAGAAGCACCAACTTTTACAATCAGAGACAATTAGAACTGGAAAGGACCTTAGTAATCTACTTCCCCCTGGTTTATTTCCTGGCTCATCACCCCATTTTACAGATTGGGAAACAGATTACAGGCACAGAAAGGATCCTTCTCCAGATCATGCCCTCTTACCTTACGTGCCTCTCAGGATTCTATCCTGGGCTCTCTTCTCCCCTTATACTACTTCACTTGGTGATCTCATCAGCTCCCATGAATTTAATTACCATCTTTATACTGATGATTCTCAGATCTCCTATCCTCCCTTAAATCTCTGCTGACTTCCAATTTTATGTCTCTGCTGCCTTTCAGGCATCTCAAACTGCATGTCCATCCAGTAGATGTCTTAAACTCAGTAGATCCCAAACAGAACTCATCATCCTTTTCCTTAAACCCTCCAGGTCCTCAGGCTCACAACCTAGGAGTCATCTTGTATTCCTCACTCTCTCTCATCTCTCCACACCCAATCTGTTGCCAAGGACTGTCATTTTCACCTTAGCAACATCTCCCAAATATGTCCCCTTCTCTCCTGTGACACTGCCACACTCTCGTGCAGGCCCTCATTACTTCATTTCTTGGTGATTGCAATATCCTACTGGCAGGTCTGCCTTCCTCAAGTGTCTCTCCTCTGCAGTCCATTCTTCATTTAACCACTAAAATGACTTTCCAAAGATGCAGGTCAGATCATGTCAAACCACTCCCCCACCCCTCATTCAATAAATTCAATAAACTTTAATAAACAAGATACTCCATTTCTTGAGCATTTTCTTTGGCTATCCCCAATACCTGGGAATTCTTTACCTCCTCTCCAATGACTGACCTCCTTGGCTTCCTTTATGTCCCAATGAAAATCCCACTTTTAGTGCTTTCTCTCTGTTAATTAGGTCCTATTTATGTTGCTTTGCATATATTTGTTTCCATGTTGTCTCCTCCATTAGATTGTAAACTCCTTGAGGGTAGAGACTGCCTTTCCCCCTTTTTGTCTAGTAGGCACTTATTAAATATTTGTTGATTGACTGATTTACCCGAGGTCACAGTGAGAAAATGTCAGAACTTGAATTATCTCTGCTTCTCCTGACTCCCACACCAAGTGCTCTGCCTCCTCTATCATGTTGGCTAACATTTTTTTTTTTTAGTGAGGCATTTGGGGTTAAGTGACTTGCCCAGGGTCACATAGCTAGTGTCAAGTGTCTGAGGCCAGATTTGAACTCAGGTACTCCTGATTCCAGGGCCGTTGCTTTTTCCACTGCACCACCTAGCTGCCCCAGGCTAACATGTTTTAACAGCAAGTCCCTGCTCATTCCTTGTGCCTTCCTAATGCCCACTGCCAGAGACCTGTATTTCCCAAGGTCTATCAGAACACAGGGATGTCATATTCCCTCTTATCATGAAGCTTTCAGTCTTAAACAATAATGTCCTTTGAGCACCTTGCCTAGCCTAAAATACTCCCTCCATAACTCTCAGAAGAAATTCATTGAGATAGCTGGACGCCTAAGAACAGGTGCAGCTTTCTTCTCAGTCACAATAATTAAGCCTGAGAAGCTGCTTGAGAAATCCCAAAGAGCTCAGGTTTTACCACAGCTGCAGACTTGTAGCTACAGTGAGTAAACGCTTACAAACAATTGCAGCTGATTAATGGAAAATGCCAGCACAACCGCTTTCTAAAAATGACAAGAGTAGACAAACACCCACCTGCTTTCTTGGTGTCTTCTATAGGAAATGAGAAATATACATCTTAAGTTGCTGAAAATGATGTCCTTGCTGAGAAGTTCATATCAAGCAGGTGAGGGCTTTGCTCACACTGGTTAAGCAGGTAATTCCACCAACAAGGAAAGATACTAGATTCCTCATAATGGAGATGGGGGAAAAGCCAATAGAAGCCCACAGGCTAATCTTGATTCAATCAACAAGTGCTTGTTAGGTGGCTATGTAAATGTGAGCTATGATTATTTAGCCAAAATAAGTCACGTAGTAGAGACATTATGGAAGAGAGGATAAAATGCAAAGCTTAGAAATCCTGGACTGAAATCCCCTCCTTTTAAATTCACTAGCTCAGTGATTCTGAGGGAGTCATCTAGTGCCTCAGTCAACTTGCTGGGACTCATCTATGAAGTCACAGAAGGGTTGCGATCTGCATTGGTGGAGGGAATTTACATGTGGACAAGTTACTATAATGATGAAATCACAGATTTTTCCCATAAATATCTTGCCAGTCAATAGTGTTCAGAACATTGTATTAGGCGCTGGAAGATATAGAGAATTTAGATAGGACACTGTCCCTGTTCTTAAATGGAATATAATCTTCTTGTTGTTGTTTATCATTCATTCATTCTTTTTCTTTTTTCTTTCTTTCTTTCTTTCTTTTTTGTCTTTCGGCAGGGCAATGAAGGTTAAGTGACTTGCCCAGGGTCACACAGCTAGTAAGTGTCAAGCATCTAAGGTCAGATTTGAACTCAGGTCCTCATGAATCCAGGGCCAGTGCTTTATCCACTGTGCCACCTAGCTGCCTCTGCATCATTCATTTTCTTTCTTTTTTTTTTAAGTGAGGCAATTGGGGTTAAGTGACTTGCCCAGGGTCACACAGCTAGTAAGTGTCAAATGTTTGAGGCCGGATTTGAACTCAGGTCCTCCTGACTCCAGGGCCGGTGCTCTATCCACTGTGCCACCTAGCTGCCCCTGCATCATTCATTTTCAAAGAGGCCCAAGGCATGAATTGGATGTGAGGCAGAGTTGCACAAAGTCATCAGCTTCACTTTCTCTTCCAGAGTTATCAAAGTTCAGTGGCAGGACAAAAATCAGAAAGACTGGTGATGGCCCAGGATTCAGTGCATGACCTTGGTATCTTATATGACTGACCAAGCTCTAAGCACTCCATGGCACCTGGTTCAGTTGCCTTTATGGTTATTGTAACAAATGGTTCTCATCAACCCATTCCTCTGAAGGAAGTCTTAACATGATTGGGGTAGACATCCCCCTAACTCATTGATAGGTTTGAAACCTGTCTGTTACCCTCAACCTGGTTTAGCCCATCTGCTGAGATAATTTTACTGCTATTGCAATGCTACAACAGATGAGAATTGGATGAAAGGTGAACAACAAAGGTGCATGAGTAGCCCTGCAAAAAGCCCAGCAAGGCCTCACACCAGAGGTGCTAATCCCCCCTGCTGAATGAATAATATCTACCAGGGTACCCTCCTTTCTCATATAGGTTAGATTTAAAAGGAAAGGAAGCTATCCTCAAGGATTACTTGGCCCACACTCTCTTGCCACTGATACAGCTCCCTGTGGCCTCAGATCATGTTGACATGCTTTCTGGTTACCTAAAGGCATAAAAATGCTTACCCAAGAGGAGTCAGAGTCCTTCAGACTTGGTGCATGCCCCAGTGGTTGGTGACTTATCGCACGCACCCTTTCTTTCTGACATTTCTATATGGAGGCAAAGTTTTGGGAGAGACATCTCCCTATATCTAAGTGTTGAGTGTAACTAAAAAAAAAATAAACAAACAAATAAATAAATGAAGGAAGGAAAGAACAAATAAATAAATAAATAATTAGGTGAATAAACAAACAAATATAAAAATGATTAAATGAATAAATAAATGAATGAATATATATATCACAAATGTATATAAACACACAGAATACCTTGATGAGTATAATTTTTATGCTGTGCCTAAGAAAGCCATGTTAAAGAAAACCAAAACCAAAACCAAAAAACAACTATAGCAGGGTCTCTATACGTTTCTCATTTCATTCCAATACTAGAACTAAACTACCAAAAGACTGGTCTCAGTCAGGTCAATCCAGTGACAGAGAGGATAAAGGCTCATGCAGTATAGAGTCTAGGAAGGGGTAGCACAAATGCACTGCCACAGTGGTATAATATTGGAACCTGAGTTCAATTAGTGCTACCCAGACCAAAGTCAGCACCAAGAGTCAACCTCTGAAATCATAGGCAATCAGAGAAGAGTGCAGATCTTCATTTCAAGGTCTATTCTCTCACCTTTGCAGATTTAAACTATGAAGGTCAATCATGCAGATCCTGAGATAATTGCTAGTGGGATGACAGCAGACAAGTCACTTCAACTTATTGAGCCTCAGTTTCCTTGATGTATAATATGGCAGTTCTTCCTCATGGGGTTGTTGTAAGAAAGGCACTTAGTAAATTATTTTTTGAAAACCACTATGTGCATGTGAAGTGTTATTCTTATTTTAACCAGTCCATATTATCAACAGGCAAATGACATTTCTGGAAAAAAAGTCAATTTAGTAAAATAGATATACAATATTGGAAAGCCAAGTGACCACTTTGTCAAGAGGGATCCTATTCAGGTATGGGTTTAACCAGATTGTTTCTGAGGTCGCTTCCAATTCTAAGATTCTTATTAAAAAATAGGCTATACTTCCCCCCAAAATCTATCTTGTAAAAATCCTTAATATATGCTACAATTGATGTTATTTTTAAAGATTTGGCTACTTGTTTTCTTCAAAGTGATCCCCTTTTCAGAGTATGGCCTATATCCAAGGCAGACAATTTTCAGAACAATAAGCTAGGCTGACAAATGGATTGTATCCTCTCTGTACAAATTTCTAATATCTTAGTAAGTTTTTGTTCTAGGATTGGCTGATCCAGTCCCATGATAGTTTATATAAGATACTGGAATAATAAAATGAGAAAAATGTTAACCACAGTTGACAAGAGATTTACTTAGCTATAGCAGAAAAAGGGTATTCAACAATGATAGACCTTAAGGGCCCAAGTTGCCCATTGCGATCCAGTGGTCAAGTATCAGAGAGGGTACCTGGAACCCTTCCTCAGTCCGTTTTGTATTTAGGTTACCAGAAGGGATATCAAAAGCCTGAGCCTTTAGTCCTCTGGGTCAACCAATTCTTATTTAAAATTTAAAAGAAATATATTCTTTCTTTTACCAATTACATGTAAAAATTTGTAATATTTTTTTTCTTTTTAAATTTTTGAGGTCCAAATTCTCTTTCTCCCTTCTTCCCTTCACCCCTCTTTGAGAAGGCAAGCAATTTGATAGGAGTTATACATGCTTGGTCATACAAAGCATATATTCATATTAGTCATGTTGTGGGAGAAAAGACAATCCAAGAAAAATAAAGTAAAAAAAAGCATGATTTGATCTGCATTTAAACTCCATTTGTTCTTTCTCTGGAAGTGGGTAGCATTTTTCATAAGTTCTTTGAAATTGTTTTAGATCATTGTATTCCTGAGAATAGCTAAGTCCTTTACAGTCAATCATCCTTACCATATTGCTGTTACTGTGTAGGATGTTCTGGTTCTTCTCATTTCACTTTGTATCAGTTCATGTAAGTCTTCCCAGGTTTTTCTGAAAGCATCCTGCTTGTCATTTCTTATAAAGTATTCTGTCACAGTCATATACCATAACTTGATGGGCATCGCCTCAATTTCTGATTTTTTGCCACCACAAAAAGGGCTGCTATAAATATTTTTGTATATAAAAGTCTTTCCTCTTTTTCCTAAAAAAACATTCTCCTTGGGATATAGACCTTAGTTTTATAGCCTTTGAGATATAGTTCCAAATTGATCCCCAGAATGGTTGGATCAGTTTACAACTTTATCAACAAAGGATCAGTGTCCCAATTTTCCCACATACTCTCCAACATTTGTCATTTTCCTTTTCTGTCATCTTAGCCAATCTTATAGGTGTGAGATGGTACCTTAGAGTTGTTTTAATTTGCATTTCACTAATCAATAGTGATTTAGAGCATTTTTTAATACAACTATAGATAGCTTTGATTTCTTCATTTAAAAACAACCTATTTGGGAGCAGCTAGGTAGCTCAGTGGATAAAGCACTGACCCTGGATTAAGAATGACCTGAGTTCAAATCCGGCATTGGACACTTGACTCTTAACTAGCTGTGTGACCCTGGGCAAGTCACTTAACCCTCATTGCCCCACAAAAAACCCCCAAACCAAAACAAAGAAACCATAGAAACTACCCATTCATATCCTTTAACCATTTATCAGTTGGGAAATCACTTGTATTCTTATAAATTGGGTTAGCCAGTTCTTCAAGATGGCTTTTAATGTCTTTTTTTGTGTGAGGCAATTGGGGCTAAGTGACTTGCCCAGGGTCACACAGCTAGTAAGAGTCAAGTGTCTGAGGCCGGATTTGAACTCAGGTCCTCCTGAATCCAGGGCCACTGCTTTATCCACTGCACCACCTAGCTGCCCCACCTTAATGTAATTTAAGGAAAAACTAACCTGGCTTGCATGGAGACAAGGTTTAGGATATTATTCCTACTACAGCTTTCTATTCTAAGAGATCAAATTATAGATTTTTATTATTTTCATGACTTTGCTGTTTAAGTGTTAGATTCATGACTTTCTGTCCACTCTCTATAAAGGGCTCTGCTTAACATGCCCCTAGTGAGTTCCCTACAGTCACTGAGCTGTTTCTGCATTCTGAATCTCATGTTACTGAAACTTGAGTCTTCTCTGAGGATAGCACATTCATTTCTACCCTTTCCATTGGCTGTTATTTCTATTCTCCTGAACTCACAAAAGACCAAGAGGGAATTTGTCATGCATCATGCTCCCTGCTACACTATACATAGTGGAGAAATGGACTAGATTTGTAGACCATTTCTCTGCTCCTAATCCTAATCTGTTCTCTATTGAAATCCATGTGATTCATTTATGTAATGCTTTTTTCATCCTTGTTGTTATTGTTTATTAATCTTCCAGAAGCTATCCTAAATTTCTAAAGGACTTTATTACCTGCCTCAAATCTCTCTCAATACCCCATTTTCTGACATCATTTGCAGGGATTTTTAGTATTAATCCTGATGACACATATAATAATCTGACCTTAGGATGCTTCTTCAACTTCAATAACTGCCTTCTACTTTCAATTTTAGCCACCCAATTACATGATAAGATCTAGATCTCTTTAATTCTTAGAATTTAACCATTTCCAAGATCTAGAACTTTTTTGTGAGACAATCGGGGTTGTGACTTGCCCAGGATACACAGCTAGTAAGTGTCAAGTGTCTGGGTCTGGATTTGAACTCAGGTTCTCCTATGTCCAGGGCTGGTGCTCTATCCATTGCGCTACCTAACTGCCCCAAGATCTAGAACTTTGAAATTTCACTCTCCAACCAGAACTATGACTTCTTCTTTTATAAGGTTTAAGTCATACTTCTGTCTTTGCATTTCCAGATCTTAGTTTTATGCTTGGTACTTAATAAATTCTTGTTGATGGATTGAATATTTTTTGTATTTATTTTGTATATACTTATTTATGTTAGTTCTCCCTCACTTAAATCCAATTCAGTGCAAATCATGACATCATGCTGATGTCATAGAAGGACAAACACCACCACCAGCACCACTACCACCACCACCAACAACAACAACCTATTTATGTTTAGGGTGTCTGTTTGTCTCCCCTCAATGGAATATACTCTCTTTGGGGGCAGGAGCAGTTTTATTTTTGTTTTTATGCACACCCACTACCTATCACAATGCCTACAGCATAGTAGGTTCAATGTGTCTGATGGCCTTCTTCTTCCTTCTCTCTACACTCTCTCCCTTAACAGTATCACATATTTTTATGGCTTCAATGATCACATCTTTGAACATGATTCCCAGAATTATATCTATAGCCCTGATTTTTCATATAAACTCCTGACCTTCATTTCCAATTGTCTTGAGAAAATCTACTTATGGTTATATTGTCTATCATTTCTGCTTCTGTAATATAGGATAGTAGAAGGGACATTGGATTTGGAGGCAGAGGGCTTGTATGGTAGGACCAAAATCTAGCAGGGTTCCCTTCCACCTGCCTGGAAACAGGGATTGGTTTTCCCCAAAAGGCAACAAAGCTCTTTTGGGGACCCAATTGACCACCTCCTCCTTGATGTAGCCTTCTTATCACCTGAGGGTATAAAAAAGTCTTACTCATGTGGTCGATGTCTGAAGACCACAAGAGTTACCCTACTCTGCCTTGCTAACTAGAAGTATTTTGCTGTGGAGACAAGGGTGGATAGGTCTATAGAAGCTAAGAGCCACTGTATTCTTTTATATCCTTTCTATGTTAGGATTTTATAAATTTTTGTTAGTTTAATGATTTAAGAATGTCTCATTTCATCCCCAAATCAGACGTAAACTAACAGAATACTGGTGTCTGGTCCACCCCTAACCTCCTTGCTTCAAATCCTCACTCAACTTACTAGCTGTATAACCTTGGGTAAATTACCTCCTAAGGCTGCAAAATGATGAGGTTGGACCAACTGATCTTCAGTATTCCTTTCAGCAGATGTTTGGATAATCTAATCGCTCCACCACTACTTTATCATCCCACCATGCAAAGTTTATGAACTATTTCTTGAGGCAAACTGTTCTGGTGGACATGAGTATATCTTTTTAAGAAACATTATTACTCAACCACTTAAAAAAAATCTAATATATTCCTTTTGAATGAGGTATTTCCTTATAGACACATATTTCAAACATGAGTCCATTCCACTTAATCTCTGAGGTTCAAATTTGTTTTCTTGCAATAAGATCTCTCAATAAGGTCATCTTATTTATTACTTTCATTAAAAATTTGCATAAAAATCTGAGGCTTTATCATTGGCTTCTTTATGGTGGCTTAACTTGAAGTGTTTGTCATTCAGGGCTTCTTAACTTGGGGGGTTATGGATCCCCAAAGAGTCTGTGATTAGGTCTCAGGGATTCTTTGAACCTTGAAGAGAAAGAAAATTATGTCTTTATTTCAATATAATTGGCATCTTTTATAATCCACCATATTTTATGTTATACATAACTGTCAGAGGTGTAATGATTAGAATGATACCACCTTCTGGAGACTTACTGTAGGAAAGCTCTACCATGTGGAGAAGGCCTCTGAGGGCAAGGCCATGCGGCTTTTCTTTGGCGTCAGGAAGTGATGTTTGCTTGTGGGAGGAAGAGGGGGCGAGGTTGATGCTCTGGCTCACTTTTGTCAGGACTCTGGTGGAGAGGGGAGCTAAAAAATGTGCTCTGCCTTTGATAGATAGATGAATCTAGGCCTTTCTCTTTCTCTTCACCAAATTCTTATTCTCCTTAATAAATGATTAAAAGTCTAACTCTTGCTAAAGCTTATAATTTATTGGTGACCACTCATTAGATATTTTAGACAAATTAGCTAGAATTTTAGTCCCTTACAGAGGGATCCAAGAAGCAAAAAAGGATTAAGAACCTCAAATCTAGTTTATTGACTTTTTCATCTTTTCCCATGTATGTTGGTGCATAAGCTGGGATTTTCATCCTGGTGATTTGTTTGTATATGTGATTGATCAGTCCTACAAGCTAAGGAGACCAAGTTTCCCATGAAATACTGTCCCTTGATGCCTTTAGGCATTATTTTTAGAAAAAGCACAATGGCAACAAATTCTTAGACATCTTTTCATTCAGCTATAACTTCTTTAGGTTTTCTGGTTTTCTTTATCATGAGGATCTCAGTATATATGTGATTTAGTTCCTTCAATAATTTGTAAATTATGGTATTGGTCACTGGACAAAGAGTACACATTCAGAGTACCAATGAGGGAATTCATGTTTATATATGGATTGCCTAAGATGGGAAACTGTTATTCACCAGTGTAGTTTCTACCCCTTAAAGTAATTCTGCTACCATCACTATGAAAAGAGAAAGGAGCTGAATAGGACGAAAGACCATTTAATAGTTTGTTCTGCTACAGCTGGGAAAACAAAAACCAAAAGAAAACAAAATTATCACCTAGTGGCCAGCTTTTTGGCAATGAGTGTCTCCATTCTTAGCTGGGCTTGCAGCAACAATCTGCAGCCAGGTAGGTCTATATAAATTGAACCTGACAGAGATTACAGTGATTCTACTGACATAGCCTTTGAGAAATCAGTGCCACCTCTATTCCATGATGAGATATAAGAATAGGTTACTGGATGGATGAAGAATGTTTCCAATGCTATGTGAAAAAAAATGACCTTATTTACTACTAATAATTAGAAAAATGAAAATTAAAACAGCTCTGAGGTCTTATCATCTCAAACCAAACATGTGGCAAAGATGATAAAAAAAGAAACTGACAAAGGTTGGAGGGACTATAAGAAAACAGGTTCACTACTGGTCCAACCATTATATAGAACAATTTGGAACTATCCCCAAAGGGCTATAAAATTGAGCATATCATTTGACCCAGTAATACCACCACTATATCTATATTCCAAAGAAATCAAAGAAAATGGGAAAAGGATATATATATATATATGTATGTATATATATGTATATATGTATATATGTGTGTGTATATATATATATATATATGGGAGCTATTTTTGTGGTGACAGAGAATTGGAAACTGAGGGCATGCGCATCAATTAGAGAATGGCTGAACTAGTTGTGGCATATGATTGTGGTGGAGTACTACTGTACTATAAGAAATGATGAGCAAGTTAGTTTCAGAAACATCTGGCAGGACTTATATGAACTTATACAAAATGAAGTAAACAGAACCAGGAGAACATTGTACACAGTAACAGCAATATTGTATGATCAACTGTGAATGACTTAGATATTCTGAGCAACACAATGACCCAAGACAATTGAAAAGGACTTATGATAAAACATGCTATCTACCTCCAAGGGAAAGAACTCATGGAGGGGCAACTAGGTGGCACAGTGGATAAAGTACCCTCCCTGGATTCAGGAGGACCTGAGTTCAGATCTGTCCTCAGACACTTGACACTTACTAGCTGTGTGACCCTGGGCAAATCACTTAAGCCTCATTGCCCTTCAAAAGAAAAAAAAGAAAGAACTGGTGGAGTCTGAATGTAAATTGAAGAATAATTTTTCACTTTATTTTTCATGCTTTTGTTTGCAACATGGCAAATATAGAAATAGGTTTTGCATGATTTCACATGTATAATTGATATCTTATTGCTTGCCTACTCAGTGGGTGGGAGAGGGAGAGGAAGGAGGGAGAAAATTTGGAGCTCAAACTTTAAGAAAGAAATGAAATCTATAAATAAATAATAAAGAAAGGTTCATTGATGCATGGTTGGAGGGAGAGAAAAATAAATGTTTCTTAATTAAAAATAAAATTTAATTAAAAAGAATGTATATATGAGAGGTAAAAAACAAACAAACAATACTATGGAGGACTAGAGGAGGGGGATTTGAAGGAGCCAGCACTTGAGTGGGTCAAAGAATGCTGGTTGGTATCAGCTTTTCTCTATTATTGTTGGAGCTTTTAGCAGTGGCATCATATCTTTATACTAAGTAAAAAAGAAGGAAAAGTACGGTCACATCATTTAACTTTTGCTATAGGCAACTGAATGTAGGACAACATTAATCAGCTTTCAAATATAACTTGACTTGGGTTAGAAGAAAGAGGTCACTGTGACCCTAATTATCTCAACATTCTGTTCTGACAGCCAAGTAAGAACTACTCAAAATGTAACAGGGACGTTAAATTAAGAACTCTGTTTTGTAGAGTCAGAAGACAGAATCCATGAGCTTCATTCTGACAGTTGGTTGGCTGTTTATAGACACATAACTGTATTGTGAGCTCTGGGAAGAATGTTTCTATCTAAATCCAAGGTATTATTAGTATTTGTATCTAAGCAGCCATATAGTGAGTTTTTATTTGGGATCAGCTGTACTCTATAACCAAGCAGTTATTGGCACTCAAGCAGATACTTTGAGAAGGCAATTTACTCTCTGTATAGGAAAGGATGGTCAGCATAGTGGAAAGAGTAATGCCTATGGAGTCAAAAGGCCTGCATTTGACTTCTGGATAATAATAATAGCATGTTTGTATAGAGCTTTAAGGTTTGCAAAGTACTTTGCATCTGTTATCTCAATCCTGTAGCAGCAGCAATAATTGCCAACCGTCACCAACTGTCATATAGGCACAAAGCCCCAATATCGGTTGCACCCTTCTGACCATCACCTCTGCTTCCAGCCCAGTCCTCACTGCCATCATCCAGGGAAGCAACTCCTATGGAGAAAGGGCCAAGGATCCCTACCATCAACCAACCATACCCAAGGCAGACAAACCAGCCTAGATGAAGCAACAATACACCTTGAGGGAGAGAAAGGAGATAACATATGCCTTGAAAGCAGGCTGGCTTGGGAACTTCCACAAAATGGAGCCTCCAGTTTTAACTCATGAATGAGGAAATAGAAGCAAGTCTTGTGGATGAATATTCTTTTTTAAAAAAAATTATTTTAATTTCCTTAAACATTTCCTGAATAGATGTAAAAATTTTTAAATAATCTTTTAAAAAAATTTGAATTCCACATTCTTTTTCTCCCTCTTATATCTCCCCCTCCTTGAAAAAGCAAGCAATTTGCTTTTGATTATACATGTGAGGTGATGCAAAACATTTACATATTAGACAAGTTGTAAAAGACAAACAAAATAATACAATAATAATAAAGTTTTAAAATATGCTTCAACCTGTATTCAGAGTTCTTCAGTTCTCTCTCTAGAGGTGGATAACATTTTTTATCATGCATCCCTTGGAATAATCTTGGATCATTGTTTTGATCAGAGCAGCTAAGTCTTTCACAGATGATTATCCTCACGGTATTGCTGTTACTATATACAGTGTTCTCCTGGTTCTTCTCACTTCACTTTGTATCAGTTCATATGTTTTCTCAAATGTTACTTCAGTTATCCTGCTCATCATTTCCTATAGTACAAAGGATTCCATATACACAACTTGTTCACCTATTCCCCATTTGGTGGACATGCCCTCAATTTTTAATTCTTTACCATTGAAAAAAGAGCTGCTATAAATAGGTCCTTTTCTCCTTTTCTTTGATCTCTTTGAGACACAGACCTAGCATTGTTGAGTCAAAGGGCATGCAGTTTTATAGCCCTTTGGGCAAAGTTCCAATTATTCTCCAGAATGGTTAGACAAGTTCGCAAATCCCTCAATAATGCATCAGTGTGCAGAAATGTGTTTAATGTGATTGTACATATACAAGCTATATGAGATTGCTTTAAGTCTTGGGGAGGAGGGTGGAGAAAAATTTGGAACTAAAAATCTTATGAAAACAAATGTTGAAAATTTTTTTACATGTAACTGGAAAATAATAAAATGCCTTTATGATCAAATAAAAACGTGGAAAAATAATGCATTAGTGTCTTGATTTTTCTACATCCTGGTGAAGGAATATTCTAAGGTAATCAGTCTCTAGGATAGTATACTCTTCCAGAGCAAGGAGGCCTCAGACACTGAAGGAAGTTCTGGGATGACTTAATAATGGAGAATCAGGGCCAGGACAAGATCAAGTAAGGATTTTTTGACTATGAGAACATTTATAGGCAGCCAAAAAGGAGCTATCAGAAGAGGAGAGATTAAATATTAGAAGTAAAATGAGCATGATTATAGGGATAACCTGACAGAGAAGATGGGATTAAGAGTATTTGTGGAAAAAATTGACCTTCATGAGAAGGGCCACCTCTTCATTAGAGACTGAGAAATAGGAGTAGAGATTGGGGTATAATGTCAAGGAGATTTGAAATAAATGAAATGGAGAAAAGGGAACCTATGGGTCACTTCTATTTTCTCAGGAAAGTATAAAACAAAGTCCTCTGATTCAAGAGAGAAGAGGTTTGGAAAAGGCACAGCCCAGGGACAGGATGGATAATTATTTAAGAAAGGGGTGGATATTGAGACAGGTCTAAATTATGCTTAGACCAACAGGTTCAATGTCTAGATTGCAGCAAGCAACTTATAGGTGGTAAAATTCAATTAAACCCTACTTTACTATTTAACAAATGTAAAGGGTGAACTTTAAAATGGGAGTTCTTAACTTGGCGCCCATGAACTTAAAAAAATATTTTATAACTATTTCAATATACTTTGTTTTCTTAGACTAGTTGGCCATTGAGGTCCCATCTATCTGTGAGAGCATGAGGTATAATGATCACTGTTGATTTGGTAAGGTTAAGTTTCCTGTTGTAAGCTATTCCTTTTTTTTAAAGCAGTTGCAAAACAAAGTAATGGATTTGAGAGGCAATAAAGTGCCACTCATCCTCTCCCTTATCTCAGGAAGCATTGCTTACTTGGTTTGGAAAACAACAATAAAATTTCAATCTTTTGAAGATTTTTTTTCTCCTAATCACCAATGTTAGAAAATAAATGTCATTGCAGAGAGCAGAGTAAAATTCTATAGACCAAGCTTATGTAGTCTTTCAGTAAACTGTGGGCCATTACTGAAGCTTTGGATTCAAACAGGCTAGAGTTCAGTCTTGAAGTCTTTTAATAATTGATAAAGTGTCTGCATGGCTCTCCGAGGGGAGAGTAAGAGAGGAAATGTGCCATAAAAAGTGACTAAATGAAGCAGCATAATGGAGGAGCTGGGCGTGAAGGATCTGAAGGTCAGGGAAGCTGGGCCAGTATGATAGCAGTTTCTCCTTGCTGTGACCAATCATTGAATCCACCTTCCCTGCTCTGAGATGAGTTGGTCTCCCAGAATTCCACTTAAACAGATGAAAACAAAAGCAGATAAAGACTTAGTTTTCAGGAAAACTGACAATTAGGGGAAAGTACTCTTGAAAGGACTTTACACATTAAATGTAATCAATTGATCATATGAGAAGGTAATCAGAGAATCATTATCTGTTTCTTCTTTCTCTTCACTTTGAGGCAAGAAAGGATATAAGGAAATTAAAGAGAATATAGCTGGGACCTTCCCCCTGACCAGGAATGCTAAGAAGATTCAGCCATGAAATTAAAAGATGCTTCTCCTTGGAAGGAAAGCAATGGAGAGCATACCAAAAGGCAGAGACATCACCTTTCTGACAAAGGTCTGCATAGTAAAAGTACAGTTTTTCCAGTAGCAATGTATGGCTATGAGACCATATTAGACTATAAGGAAAGCTGCAGAATCAGCACTTTCTGATTGTGGTGCTCCTGAGGACTTTTGAGAGTCCCTGGCATAGCAAGGAGATCAAATCAGTCAATTCTTGTTTTGTTTTTTGTTTTTTTTGTTTTGCAGGGCTATGGGGGTTAAGTGACTTGCCCAGGGTCACACAGCTAGTAAGTGTCAAGTGTCTGAGGCTGGATTTGAACTCAGGTACTCCTGAATCCAGGGCCAGTGCTTTACCACTGCACCATCTAGCTGCCCCTAAATCAGTCAATTCTTAAAGAAGTCAATTCAAACTATTACTTGGAAGGACAAATACTGAATTGAAAGCTTAGATACTTTAGCCGCATAATAATAAGATAGGGTTTATTGGAAAAGACTCTGATGTTGGGAAAGATTGAAGGCAAAAGAAAAAGAGGACAGCAGAGGATGGTTGGATAGTGTCATGGAAACAATGAACATGAACTTGGAAAGACTTCAGGTGATAATGGAGAATGGAAGGGCCTGGTGTGTTATGGTCCATGGGGTCATGAAGAGTCAGACATACTACCCAACAATAAGAACAGCCAAGGGTGGGGAGAAAAAGGGAGAGGAAACAAGCATTTAAATGCCTACTATGTGACAGGTACTGTACTAAGCAGTTTGTAAATATCTCATTTGATCCTCATAACAACTCTGTGAAGTAGCAGTTATTCCTATCAACCCTTTTAAAATGAGAATACTGAGACAGATAGAAGTTAACTGACTTGCCCAGGATCATACAGCTGGTAAATGTCTGAGGTTAGATTTGGTCTCAGGTCTTCCTGAATGGATTGACTACTTGCAGCTATGATGAAGAGGGATTTCTAGAAGTGTAGAATTTCTACATCCATCACAATAAGATGGTTCACACTATGAGAGACACACTGAAATTGAGTCAGACTAAGGGAAGAGAAGATTCACACCTCATCCTTCACTCACTTCAGGCATACACTGAGTGACTGGAATGGCAAGTGGAATTACCTATACTATTTAAAGTTATTATCTATATATCTATCACCATCTTTCTGTCTCTCTGTCTCTGTGTCTCTGTCTCTATCTCTCTGTCTGTCTCTGTGTCTCTGTCTCTGTCTCTCTCTCCCTATGTCTATCCCTGTGTCTCTGTCTGTCTCTGTCTGTCTCTGTCTCTCTCTCATGACAGAATGTTGACTTATATTGAGTTTGCAATCCACTAAAATCTCCAGTTCCTTTTTTCAGGTGAACTGACATTCAGCCATTTTTCTCCCATTTTTAACTTGTCAAAGTGATTTTTTAATTCAAGAACCTTCTTAAAATTCTTATTAGATTGTCCTATTGTTTTAGTTTATTATGAACTTGTGGGATCCTGATTCTTTCTTCCAACATATTTGCTTATCCCTTCAAGTTTTTTTTTTTTAATGATTTGTAGAGTTCAGCTAGGGTAAGAATCAAAACTTCATGTTGTCTGATGGATTATTAGCAAGGATGTTGAAGTCAGTAAGGAAGATGGCAGAAGAAGGAGTGGAGAGCAAAATTTAAGCCAGGTAATGCTGCCATCTGGCAAGTTGGAAATGGGTCTTCTAGAGCATCAGATAACACAAGTAATGAAACGAGGAAGGGTGGTAGAGATAGATGATGTAATCTTCATTTGATGAAGTGAAGGATGATGGTTTGATGCTTTGCAGATAATACACCAAAATAAAATTTAATGTTATTGGTTTTTTGTGTGTGCAGAAGACTTTGAATTGAAGTCAAGAGTCAGCTAGGTGTTTCAAAAAATAGATCCAAACTTAAAGTTAGAAAGACCTGCATTCAAATCTTGCCTTAGACATTTACTAGTTGTATGGGAAGGCCACTTAATTTTTGTCTGCCTTAGTTTCACCCTCTGTGTAATGGGGATACTAATACCACCTACCTTGTTGTTGTAAAGATAAAATGAGATAATATGGGAAAATGTAAAACACTGTATAAATGCTAGTTATTTTTTTTTATTATAGATTGGGATTCAAATCCTGGCTGACACTTGTTAACTGTAATCTGGTCTCAACCTCTCCATGTTTCAGTTTCTTTATCTCTCAAATGGGAATAATATTTGTACTACTTGCCTCACAGAATTGTGAAGAAAACACTTTGTAAAACTTGAAGCACCATATGTCATGTTTTATTGTTGTTTTCACTGTTACTTAGCTGCTATTTTTGGCACTGTAGAGACAGTCTAACCAGGCTGTATCTTTCTTCAAATAACTATTATTAGCTAAGTTCATAATTTCACAAGTAAAGTTTTGAGAGATACTATGTTTGATACTTTAGTGAACTTTCTAATGAGAACATATGCTGTTTTCCTTTCTTTGTGAGTATTTTAAAATAGCTATATCAGATTTATCTGGTACTATTTATATTTACTGAGATCACTTTATTTATTTTTCATTATTTTAATATTAGTTCTTGGAGTGCTAGAGATTAATCAAGAAACTGGAAAAATCTTTACTCCATTTTAACATCCAAACTGACAAAAGCCTTTCATTATAACCTCCTAGACACACTGGAGACCTGTTCACTGAATGCTATTTCTGTAGATGTAGAGCTATCAATGACTGAAATCAAAGAGTATTGATTATTGAATCAAAGCCAGCTGGGGGAAGGGTCTTGATTGATACACTGTAAAACTTTTTCCATGACCCTCTTCAATTAAGGATTTTTGTCCCTTTACATTTTGCAAAGCACTTTCCCCAAAACAGTACTCATATAACCATTATCATCCTTATTGTAGCAATGAAGAAACTGAGGCTCTGGCAGATGATATGACTTCCTCATGCTGAGGTCACAGCTAATTAAGCATCTGAATTTAAATTAGAATCCAGATCTCCTGACTCCAAGTTCAGTGCTCTATGCATTAAGCCATTCTGTTTTTCAGTATTTTGACAACTTGAATGAAGATGTCAGATTTATAGAAGACAAGTCAATTAGCCTCTTAGTGCCCCAGACAACTTTCTAAGATCCTAAATTGAAAAGTGGGTGCTACTCTGCATTGGTAGAGGGAGAATCCTTAATGGTAATTCCCTATACTAAGGAAATCACAGATCTGGTTCAGTCAAAATGATGTTGGGGGTGGTTTTAACTGACCAAATTGATCGTGAAGCATCCCAAAGAATTACAAGACTCAGTGACTCAGTTTCCCAAGTTTTATTGAAAGACTGTTGACCCTTTTTTTTTTTTTCTCGCTTCCCGGCCATCTTGGCAGCAGGTCTCTGGCTAGTGCAGGTAGGAAGATGGTGGCCGCAAAGAAGATGAAAAAGTCACTGGAGTCCATCAACTCAAGGCTCCAGCTGGTGACGAAAAGCGGCAAATACGTGCTAGGCTACAAACAGACCCTGAAAATGATCAGACAAGGCAAAGCCAAATTGGTCATCTTGGCCAACAACTGCCCAGCCTCGAGGAAATCAGAGATTAAATATTACGCTATGTTGGACAAAACTGGCATACATCACTACAGTGGCAACAACATTGAATTGGGTACAGAATGTGGGAAGTACTACAGAGTTTGTACACTGGCTATCATTGATCTAGGTGATTCTGATATCACCATGGAGATAGGTTTCTCGAACAGGGGAATGAAAATGGTTATATTTATAGTGAAAAAAAGTAGGTTATCTCCTCATTATCTTAATCTCCACTTTAAGGAGGTACTAGGGAGGACCTATTCTAATTTGGAGTTACTGGGAGCTTAAGCCAACCCCTGAGGCAGGTACCTTTTTCCCTGGAGGTGTGTTTTTAGGGTTACAGGTCATAAGGTGAGCCTAAGGCCACATTTGGCCCTTTTTTGGTCATGCTTCTAAAGACATGCTTAAACTTGTCAATCTCAGAGGGTCTTTGTGTTTTTGGTATCTCTTTACTTAAGATCTGGTTTCTAGGTATTCTGTTATCTGGAAATATTAATGGCTATTAATGGTTAATGGTCCCTGGTTACTGTCTCTGTTGATGGTGAAGGTTGATAGGGACAAACCCTCTTGGTTACTACACATACACACACACACGCAAACACATATGCATATTGTGAGATTTAGAATGCTACCAAACTGTTGAGAAAGATATTGCAGGGAAGCTCCACCATGAGGAGAAAGCATGTGACTTGGAAACCATGTGACTTTAGCATCCAGAAGTTACTGCCTGTTAGTTGTGTCAATCAAAGTTACCAGCCAATTAGCTTGGAGTTCTGTGTGTGTGGACGGCCCTGTTTCCTGTTTCCTGTTTCACAAGAGGTTCTGGGAGAAGCTGCTGAGGTGAGGTTTTTTTGGTTCCTGACTTGGGCTTTGACAGATGAGATGCGGGGCTCTCTTAGAGATAGTTAGATGAAGTTTGATTTTTACCTCTCTCTCTCTCCTCACCAACTTCTGATGCACTTTAATAAATACTTAAAAGTCTAAACTCTTGCTAAAGTTTCAAATTTAAGGTGACCACTCATTAGATTTTAGACATCATAGCTAGAATTTTAGGCCCTTACAGATTGGCAACCATGAAGGAAGCTAGAATTTTAAGCCCTTAACAATATATATATATAAGTGAATTGGAAAAGGACAAGCTGGACATCATTTAGGAAATCATTTTGTGTTTTCATTGACTCTAAACTGCTTGTTACTATAAAAGACCATTTTCGAAAACAACAATATTCTCATGATTATGATATGTCTGTGAATTGTGGAATAACACTACCTCAAAAGAAGCAAAAGGAATGCTTCCCAAGATCCATGATGGATGAAAATAATACTGGCCAGCATTTGTATGTGTGTATATATATTATATATGTATATATTATGTGTATATGTCTGTGTCTATGTGTCTATATACACATAGACATATACATACATATATATGCACACATTTTATATATAATATGTGTGTATGTATACGTATGTATGTCATTTTCTAAGTCAACATGCAGCCTACATAGGTCCTTATATGTGGGTTAGTGGCCTCACATCTATCTGAGGATGATATTACTTGTTTAGGTCCAGTGCTTTCAAACTCAAATAGAAATGAATTGATTTAGAATATTGATTTAGAAAACCTCAAATTAACATTATCTATGTGTTGTTGTATTTTTACTTATTTAGTTAAACATTTCCCAGTTTTAATCTGGTTCTGTACTCCTGTTGGATCATGGTTTGTAGACCACAGTTTGATACTTCTGGATTCAATGACCTTTTCAGCTCTAGATCATATGAAATATAATAACTTTAATTTGCTTTTCCAGATCCTATCTAATCTCTATACCTGTTAAACTCAAATTTTATTAGGAGAAATATGTCCTATCAAATCTATAACTTTGTGACTTAGGAAAGTATCTATTAGACTAAGGTGAATTTGTAAAAATTCTCCTGATATTTATACAAGATTCCTGTTTATAATTTCTCTTGTTGATCTCTTCAGATCCCCAAATGTAGATTCCTTATATACTAGAATCTATTTTATTGAATTGATGATACCCAGCCAGTAAGCATACTTCTAAGTATGCTTAACATCTCTCTTCTCTCTTCTTTTTAATGCTGCCCACTCTTATTTCTGACTTAAATATTCTTTGTTGCTCATTGTCTCATTATAGGCATTTAGCAAACTTCTAAATAATCCTAAATTAATACTGTTCTTACTTTTTCTAGACTTAATTCCTCATTTAACCAGAGAGGGCCCAGAAATATTAACCAGTTGGTAGCCTGAACCTATTCACAAGAAGAATTAGGTACTAAGAAGTCCCAAACTCACTCTCTGCCACACCCCTAAAACTAGCCCAAGAGAGCACTCAGGGGAATTACCAATCTCTGGGATTTCCAGATGATTGTCAACCTCCTTTTCTCAGCCATACCTATTTATTATTAGAATTGAATGTATGGCATTAAACACAAAATTACTCCTAGTTTGCCCTCTGGGGTCTTCCAGCTAACTGCCAAAGATGACAAAAGATAGAAATATTTAATGTTGCAAGGCCTATAGAAAAACAGACATACTCTTAGTGGAGTTGGGAATTAGTCTAATCATTCTTGCAAATAATTCGGAATGATGTTAATCAAGTGACTGAAATGCCCATGCCCATTTCCTGTTGTCTCAATTCATTCAGAACTTTAGCACCTTTGACACAAATTTTTACAGGGTCATCCCATGTTCTGATATTCACCTGCTACCTGAATGTGCTTCCCTCTTATATATATATTTCTTGAAACAATGAGGGTTAAGTGAGTTGCCCAGGGTCACACAGCTAGAAAGTGTCAAGTGTCTGAGTCCAGATTTGAACTCAGGTCCTCCTGAATCCAGGGCCTGTGCTTTATTCACAGTGCCCCCTAGCTGCCCCCTGTATGGATCTTTTTAAAGGGTAAGCTGTCTGGTGAGTTCCTTGAGCATCTATAATGGTCTTTTTGTACAATTCCTGTTTTTCCTTATTGGAATTATTACCCTTTGTGTCTTTAGAATTTCAACCATGAGAATTTCCCTATCTACTGGGCTAATTTTTCCAATAGAATTTTAGTTCATGGAGTCCTACTTACTCTTCATCTGAGCCCTCTGAAATTTATATTTCCCAAATCTAAGCTATATGTGCAATCATGCCAATCTTTCTTTGTCTTTTTATCATAAACTGTAGGAGGCTCAGAATATTTCCTTTTCAGCCCCCTATGACCTCATAGCTTTCTATTATTTCTTCCTCATTCTCTATATTGAGAATCTGATCCAAAAGAAAATTTCTCTGTCAGTTCTTTCACCTTTTGAAGAGAAAATGAAGATGGCCCTTAAGAAGTTGGGAAGACCGGGGCAGCTACGTGGCTCAGTGGATAGAGCACCAGCCCTGGATTCAGTTGTACCTGAGTTCAAATCTGGCCTCAGACACTTGACACTTAAAAGCTGTGTGACCCTGGACAAGTCACTTGACCCCAATTGCCTCACTAAAAAAAAAAAAAAGAAGTTGGGAAGACCAAATTTGAGGGAGGTCATGGACACTAAGGCTTGGTAGGCACAAATGGGTTGTTATCTGAATTGTTGGACAGAACATCCTCAGGGATGTGATCATCTATCCATTTGAATATCTGGCTTTTTCTTTGAGCGAGCAGGCAAATGTAGTTGTATCACAGCTAGTGCTGCTACCGCATAGTGAACAATTAAAAGCTTATATCTGTCAAAACATTGGAATTTATTCAAGCTCAACATGGCATGGAAGATAACTGGTGCTATCCATCCTTAGTAATTCCTTTCCCCTTTCCTTTGCTGTACATTTCTTATCACACTGTTGTATTTCTTGTCTTGCTTCACATTACTGTGAGAATAGTTTTATAAATACAATATGTGTTGACAGGCAGTATAGCAAAATGGATAGAATTGGCAGCTTCAGAATTAGCAAGTCCTCCATTCAGCTCCTGCTTCTGATTCAAATTACTTTTGTGCATGACTTTGGGCAAGTCATTTGACCTTTAAGTGTTCTGGGCACTTGACTAAGACTTTAGAGTTACAAATGAGATGCTAACAGCTTTTGGGGGAATGAGTTTTCACAGTGGAAATTCCCTACACAGATGAAATGCACAAGTCTGAAGTATTATAGCCATAGTCATGCTGGCAAATGTTTAATAACTGGCTTTCCAATATATACATATACATACTTATATATGATATAGCCTTGCCATACTTTAAAGTTTAATCTTCATTATTAACTTTCTGCCATCACTTTATTAAGCCTAGATAATCAACAGAATAACAAATCAAGACTACTTTGCAGCATTTTCCTGTTTCCTGGGATATAAATAATCACACTTACAATTTAACAGTGGGTGCAAGTTGGTTCAGCTGGCCTGCTGTTAGATTACATATAAGTAAGGTTAGAACCTGAGAATTGATTTGGTACTAGGATGTTTTCAATTGGTGGTAAATAGTAAAGAGAAATATAAAAGTGGCTCATGGATGAACTAAAACAGGATAGCTGCCAGCCAGACCCACAGATCAAAGCCTGTCTTAACTTTTTCTGGCTATTGTTTTACCTGCTTTTGCTCAATTGCTGCTTTTGGCAAGGATTTCATTACTTGCTAATTGCCCTTAAATTTCTTTCCTTGTTTAAGACAAGTCTAACAATTGAATTCATTATCTCAGAAATTAGCAATGCCTATATTTCTTTAGAAACTGTAGAACTGTCTGGCATTCTCAAGGGACATATTAATCCTGGTAATAATCTCACATAAAACCATTATCTATGTAATTAAGTTCAATTCTCCCTTATTTGAAGAGGGTGTAACTTTAATTTTGTGGTATTGCATGAGGTACATGTGGGGGTGATATAAGTGCACACAAGTGTTTTAGTACCCTCTATAATCCCATGTGTTTAAACTCATAAATCTTCTAAATAAAGGGATAATTATTGTTGTCACTCATTTGTTTCAGTCAAGTCCCACTCTTTGTGACCCCATTTGGGGTTTTCTTGGCAAAGATACTGGAGTTGATAATTAAATTGGTCGTAATGGGAAAATGACATTCTTTTTTTTTTTATCCCCAAAATAGAAGTTGACAGCAGGTTACTGGAATTATATTGGAATGCACTGGTTCTCCCTGTGTGACCTTGGCCAAGTCATTTCATATCTAGGTCCCAGTTTTCTTGTTAAATTATTGGGTCAACCTAGATTTTTTTTTTTGGTGGGGCAATGAGTTTAAAGTGACTTGCCCAGGATCACACAGCTAGTAAGTATCACTCTGAGGCTAGATTTGAACTCAGGTCCTCCTGAATCCAGAGCTGGTGCTTTATCCCTAGATGATCTCTAAAGTCACTTCTGGTTTTAAATTCTCAGATTCTAGGGTTCTAAATTCTAGCTGTCTAGAATCACTGTAGTTTGAGGGACTAAAGCAACACTCAATTTAGCATAAAATTTTCTTCTATTTAAAATGATGATGTCATGGGGAAAATGGAGTAAGGGGTAGGGGCAGGGGTAGGGGTTTGGGGTCCTTAGGAATTCCTCTTTAAAGAATTACACCCTCTTGCACACAAAAGCAATTAGAATAAGATGGTAGTTTTTTTTCAGGGCTGAGGAAGGGAAAGGGAAGGGAAGGGAAACCATAAAAGAAGTCCTAGGACTTCTCATGGGGAGAAAGGCATGGCACAGAGAGAGTGGCTCTGAGATACCAATCTCCTCCAGTAGGAGACAGGCAGGTACTTTTATAGAGGACTGATGAGGGTGACCACCTGACTGGAAAGTTCCTTTAGTGAGGGAGGACCATCCCCCACTAGTGGTGGCTGGAGGAATTGGATGAGGGGTGGCTGCAGATCTCTCAAGCCATCTCCTCAGGACACAAAGGAAGCAGCCACACCTAATCTTATTGCCCCGGGGTTGAGGGAGACTAGAATGAAGGGTGGGGGTTACTGGGCTAGCTCAGTCCAATCAGGTTCCACTTATCTCTTCAGGTGTGTTTGTCCTTTGGTTTAGTTTCTCAAGGAGAAGCTTCTTTGATGTGCCCCCAGAGAACTTCTGGGGTGCCCTGGACCCATAACAATGATAATGGATTCAAGGTAACTCCAGATGAGGAGAAAGTGTCTGGGCATCCATTTAAGCCTAGAATTCTTAATTCCAGGCTCAGCAAATGGCTGTTTTTCTATCATTTGAGGGACAGCCTCACTAAGTTTGGAGAACCTCTTCATCAGGTGGTGAATTTTAGCAGCCACAGTAGATCGTGCTCACTAAGACATGGACTTACTGCAATCTGTGCAGAGGATGGGGTGGAATTGGGTGAGGAATATCAGTGGAGGCAATAACCACACATAAAAATTAGGAATCTTTTAAAGAATGGATTTCAAGAAATTGAACGCACATTTGTTAAGTGCCTAGTATAAGCAAGGCATTGTGCTAGGTGACAGGGATGCAAAGATTTAAAAAAAGCACTCTGTTTACAGGAACCCCACTTCCCTCCTACTGACCATTTTTTGTTAGAAATGTGCTTTGAACCAAAAAAATGTGCTTTGTAGCATACAGAATCAGAGATTTAGAGCAGCAAGAGACTTTAGAGATCCTCAAATTCCAAGTCTTTTATTTTACAGATAAGGAAACTGAGGTCCAGAGAGAGTAAGAGATTTACTAACATCACACAGATGGCAGATCTGGAATTTTAACCCAGGTCCACTGAGTTCAAATTTAGTACTCTTTTAGTTCAGAAAAATGTCCATGCCACTGGGGATGTGGGGTTGCAGGGCCCTACATATCAGATTAGCATTAGGTATAAAGATAGGGGGATGGTGGCAGCACTGCTGCTTTTTTTTTTTTTTAATACCACTAAATAGTTTCTTTTTGGAGACAATTTTGGAGATCCCAAAAGGAAAACCTCCAGGAATATTATAGCCCCCCACGTTGGGGGATGGTCCTCCACTCCTCACCCAACTCCTCTAGCCACCACCAGTGGGGGATGGTCCTCCCTTACTAAAGGAATTTTCCGCATGTAGATGGTCACCCCTATCAGTCCCCTATAAAAGTACCTGCCAGCCACCCGCTTGAGGAGATTGGTACCTCAGAGCCAAGTGCTTTGTTCCATACCTCTCTTCCCATGAGAAGTCCAAGGATTTCTTTCATGGTTTCCCTCCCCACTCCCTTCCCTTCCCTTGCCCCTAAATAAACTACCATCTTATTCTAACTGCTTTTGTGTGCAAGAGGGTGTAATTTTTTAAAGAGGAATTCCTAAGAACCCTAACCTCATACCCAATTTTCACCATAACAAAAGTTTCTTTTTGGAGACAATCTAGGTTAAGTGACTAGCCTAGGATCACACAGTTAGTAAGTGTCTGAGTTCATATTTGAACACAGGTCCTCCTGACTCTAGGACTGGTGCTCTATCCACTGGTCCACTTAGCTGCTCCACACTAAATAATTTCTGAGTGCCATTGAGAGTAGATCTTGTGACCTCCCTACCCATAAGCAAGTTCCTAGTTTCTTTTCACTTTGTTACTTTATCATTGTAGTGTTCTTCCTAAGGAGGCTCATTTTGCTATAGAGTGTCCTCTCTAATCTTTGGGGACAATATTAAAGTTATATCAAATATATAGAAACTGGTTACTTGTTTATTTTTTCTTTACTGTACCAGGCTTCTTGACTTTTCCCAATGTGCATTGATTGGTTTGTTAACTACTATTATGTGTTTCTATATCTCTGTGTGTCTGATATGTCTCTTAAAGGGAAGAAAGGTCATCTCAGCTTAGAAGGTCTTTGATTGTTGGTTCTCTATGGTGTATTGGCTAACATCCTTTTGGGTTGCAGTAGTTTCTGTTCATTCTTTTATATTGCTCTGTAGACATTAGTGGGGTTTCTATTCCTATTGTTTTATTTTAGTAAGATTCTTTAAGGATTGTTCATAACTCCCTCTTATGTAATGTTTTTAATATTTAAAGGCCTTTTCATTTTAATAGTCCTGGAAATGGGTACAATTACTCAACTCCTGTGAGCATCAATTTCCTGATTTGTCATAGAGGGACATTTAGGTGATACAGTGGATAACATACAGTGCCTAGATTCTGAAATTTGGAGTTTAAATCCAGCCTCAGACACTTACTAGCTGTATGATCCTAGGCAAGTCATTTCATCTATGTTTGCCTCAGTGTCTTATAAAACAAGGATAATAATGACACTTGCCTCCCACATTTGTCATGAGGATAAAAAGAGATAACATTTGTAACGTGTTTTGCCAACCTTGTAACACTATAAATGTTAACTTTATTTTAAGTCATATAGCTGCTAAATAGTGGTGCCAGAATTGGAAGCTTATGCTTGCTTACTCCAGATCCTAAGTATACCAAGGTATATTTCCTCAAGCTCATATATTCTTTAAGTTTATCTCATCTCCTATTTCTCATTTCCTTTACTTTGGTTCTAAAACTTAAAGTACTATATAAAAGTTTATTATTATAAACTATGAAAATATAATATTGTTTTCCCTTTTAAGAACTTCATTTGTTTCACTCAGGATAAATTATTCTTTGCCTTTTTTCCTACAGTCTCTTTAAATCTGATGACTTCATGAAAATTGGCCTCATTACAAATCCTTCAGCAAATCAGTCAGTGGCTTTTTTTAGTTAATTAGCTCCCTTTCAAAATCACTCAAATTCAGTCCTTACCTTTGCAGGGTTGCCAATTTCACATTCAACCAAAATGCATTGCTCTTTGAGGGTATTTTGAGGCAAGTACTTATTTTGTTTGAGCCACCTTTCATTTTTTATTTATTTAATTTAACTTTATTTTTGCGGGGCAATGAGGGTTAAGTGACTTGCCCAGAGTCACACAGCTAATAAATGTCAAGTATCTGAGGCCAGATTTTAAACTCAGGTCCTCTGAATCCAGGGTTGGTGCTTTATCCACTGCGCCACCTAGCTGCCCCTGCCACCTTTCATTTTTACAGAATCAGAATTATAATCTCAGAGTTGAAAGTGACCTCAGGAGTCATCCAATCCAATTCAATCCATCCTGGATTAGATTACCTTCTACATTTACCCAACAAGTGGTCACCTAGACCTTGCTTGAAAATCTTTAGTAAGGAAGAACCCACTACCTCCAGTGTCAGCCCATTTCAGTTTTGTATAGTGCTAATTGTTAGGAAGTTTTTCCTTATATTGCACTTAAAGCTGTCTGTATGTAACTGATAACTAATTAGAAACTTCTAATTCTATCCTGTGGAGCCATTTAGTATAATCCTCCTTTCCGTCAAATACTTTAAGGAAGCTGTGATGTTCTCTTTAAATCTTCTTTTGTTTGGGGGGAGGAGGGTTGGTGAGGCAATTGGGGTTTAGTGACTTGCCCAGGGTTACACAGCTAGTAAGTGTTAAGTGTCTGAGGTCAGATTTGAACTCAGGTCCTCCTGAATCCAGGGTCAGTACTCTATCTACTATACCACCTAGCTACCCCTAAATCTTCTTTTCTTTTGGTGAAACTTCCCATATTCCTTCAAACACTCCTTATAAGACCCTGATTGCCTTCTTCTGGATGCAATCAAATATATCAATGTGTATCCTAAACTGTGGCACCCAAAATAAAAGACAGTAAATATTTCAAATCTCTTATCTTAGAAGATCACAATAAGACAATTGCTTCTCTGGTTCTGAAGCTAATGTCTTTTAAAATGCAGCCTTAACTTTAAGTTAGCTTTTTTTTTTTTATCCCATATTACATTGTTGACTCATAATGAGCTCCTAGTTCATATCGTCCTCCTGACAATATGCTATCTATCCCTGTCTTATTCATGGAGTACTTGTGAAACTGTTGTTTGAATACAATTGTAAGACTTTGCATTCATGCCAATTTAATTTCATCTTATTAGTTTTCAGTCCTACGCTCTAGCCTCCTGAGATATTTTTGAATTTTGACTTTGTCATCCAACATGCTAGTAAACTTTCTCAACTTTTTATTATCTACAAATTTAATAAGCATGTCATCCATGTCTTTATGCAATTCATTGACAAAAAAAGAGGAAGAATGGTGTAGTGGATAAGGCACTGGACTTGGAGACAAGAAGACCTGGCTTAATATCCTTAGAAACCAGCTGTATTCCATTGGGAAATTGCCTTTACTTCTTGGTTCATCAGTAATGTAAAATGTAATGGATTGAATTAGATGGCTTCTGAGGTCCTTTCTGTAACTCTATGATCTAAAGCATAGGGACAAGCACAAATTCCTTGAGTACTCCACTAGAGATCTCCTTCCAAGTTGAAATTAAATCATTCCCTCTACTGGAGTTTAGAGACACAGGGGGTGAGTACAGTTTAATTTTTTTTAACCTTCTAACTTAGTTTAGTTAGTTACTTCTAACTAAAGCTTTAATTGAAAATTGATTTTGAATATTAGAAATTATAAATCCAGTTTAATTGAACTCCAAAATTAAGGTTTGTAGATTATGGCCAATTCGAATCCAAGGAACTGTCTGGTTTCTTGTCCACCACAGTTTTTAATGGTAACTAAAAGATAAATTTTGTGTGAATCTGGTACCAACCAAAAAGTAAATAGGATTTGATTAGCAAATCTAACTGGATACTTCGGAGTTTTATGAATTAAAGTGAAATAGTGTGAATTTCTATGTTTTGAACTTAGAAATTTTGTTGTAATTTACATGAGATTCCTACCCATTTTTAAAATAGATTATGTATTTGAATTTTTGAGAATTGGTTTGTTTCATGATCACATGGAGCAGCTAGGTGGCACAGTGGATAAAGCACTGGCCTTGGATTCAGTAGGACCTGAGTTCAAATCCAGCCTCAGACACTTGACACTTACTAGCTGTGTGACCCTGGGCAAGTCATTTAACCCTCATTGCCCTGCAAAAAATAAATAAATTTTAAAAAGAAGCTTATTTAAGAAAGTAACTTGAAAATTAATGCAAAATTTATTTGAATAATGATTTTATGTTATATCTCTGGATAATATGCCACAATTTAATTGTTATTTAAATATACCAAAATTTTATAATCTGTTACAGTTTTTAATCTGTTTATTTAATGGAAACTGTAGTTTCAGCTTGGTTTGAAAGTAAATGGAGAAAAATTATAGACAATTATGAGTAGATTGAAAGCAATGGGTTCTTTGTGTGATTATAAATATTGCCATTAGTAATTGCAAAATCCAGTTTTGAACTAAATGAAAGTATGCTTTTAAGTGGGGTAGATTAAAGCCTAATATCAAGTTGCCACTTTTAAAATCTTTGGCAGCTTATTAACAGGAAATAGTGAGGCTCATAATATAAAATGCTTTGTGAAACATATAATACTAAATTATTAAAATGAATTCTGTGTGATACCATTTTTATTTATTATTATTTATTATTCTTTTTTCTTTTAATTTATAAAAAACTTTGTGTTCCAACTTTTTTTCCTCCCTCCCTTCCCACCCCCCACCCATAAGGATTCAAGGAATTCAAAATAAGTTATATATGAGTAGTCATGGAAACCATTCCCACATTAGATAGGTTGTGAGAAAAAAACCAGTTAAAAAACAAAACTTCAGATTAAGGAATTGTCAAAGAAAAAAAATTTAAAAATGTGTTTCCATCTATTTTCAGATACCATCACTTCTTTTTCTGTAGATGGGTTGCAATTTTCATAAGTCCTTCAGGGTTATATTGGATCATTGCCTTGCTGAAAATATCCATATGCTTCCAAGCAGATCATCTTACACTATTGCTGTTATTTTGTATACAGTACATTTTACTCTGCTTCACTTCATGTAGGTCTTTCCAGGTTTTTCTGATAGTATCCTGTTCATCATAACCTGTATATAGTACCTTAAACTTGACAAAGAATTTTCTTTATAATAGCCCAGCAAAGTAGGTACCATACATTTTGCCATTATAATCAATCATCATAATAACTATTTCCCTCCATCCTATTCCCTTCCCATGATATTTACTCTATTTTCTATCTTCTTTAACCCTATTCCTCCTCAAAAGTGGTTTACTTCTGACTGTCCCCTCCCATGCTTTGCACTCCCCTTTTTAACCCTTCCCTCCTTATCCTCTTCCCCTCCTTCTTTTCTGTAGGGTTAAATAGATTACTCCTCCCAATTGGGTGTGAATGTTACTCCCTCCATGAGCCCACTCTGATGAGATTAATGTCTTTGAGCTAATTCTGTCTTCTAAATTTTTCTTCCTCCCTCCGTCCTCAACCCTACCTATAAAATCAAGCAATTCAATATGTCCTACTTGTGCAGTTGTGCAGAGCATCTTCACCTTCCTTGAAAGTGTTTTGCTTTTTACGGCTTTCTTCCCTAATCTGCCCTTCCCTCCTTCCCCTCTTCTTCCCCCGCCCCTGCCCCTTATCTTCCTCCCCTCCCACTTTCCCTCAGGGCAAAAATATATTACTGTACCTACCTAAGTATGTATGTTATTCCCTCTTTGAGCCAATTCTGATGATATTAAGGTTCAGTCACTCCCCTACTCCTTCCCCCTCTTCCCCTCCCCTCACATAGGCATTTTTCTTATTTCCTTCATGTGAACTACCTTTCCCCAGACCATCTCTCCCTTTTCTCCTCCCCCACTGTATTCCTCCTATGCCTCAAACCTATTTTAAAGATGTCATCATGGGTTAGTTAGGTGGCACAGTGGACAAAGCACAAGACCTGGACCCAGGAGGACCCAAGTACAAATCTGGCCCCAGGCATAAGACACCCCACCCTGTTTGCCCCTTTACAGATATTATCCCTGTGAATTCCTTACTGAGAAAGTTCTTATGAGTTTGAAGTATTTATCTTTCCATGTAGGAATGTAAACAATTTGATCTTTTAATATCCCTCATGTTTGCCTTTTTATGCTTCTCCAGGGTTTTGTATTTAAAGGTTAAAAGTTCTCTTCAGTTCAGGTCTTTTCATCAACAAATGCCTGAAAGTCCTCTTTTTCATTGAAGTCCCATTTTTTTTTCCTTTGAAAGATTATAATCAGTTTTGCTGGGTACAGATTCTTGGCTGTAGTCCCAGTTCCTTTGCCCTCTGGAATATCATAATCCATGCCCTCTGGTCCTTTAATGTACATGCTGCTAGATCTTGGGCTATCCTGACTGTTGCTCCACAGTATTTTAATTCCTTTTTTCTAGCTGCTTGCAATATTTTCTTCTTTACCTGGTAACTCTGGAATTTGGCTATAATATTCCTGGAGGTTTTCCTTTTGGGATCTCTTTCAGGAGGTGATTAGTTGATTCTTTCAATTTCTACTTTGTCTTCTGCTTCTAGAATATCAGGAAAATTTTCCCTGATAATCTCTTGGAATATGCTTTCTAAAATCTTATTTTAGTCATGGTTTTCAGGTAGTCCAATGATTTTCAAATTATCTCTCCTGAATCTATTTTCCGGGTCAGCTGTTTTTCCAAGTAGATATTTCATATTGTCCTCTATTTTTTTATTCATTTGGATTTGCTTTACTGTGTCTTGGTTTCTCATAAAGTCACTAGTTTCCATTTGTTCAATCCTAGTTCCTAGGCAAAAATTTTCTTCAGAGAGCCTTTTTAATCTCCTTTTCCATTTGGCTTTTCAAGCTGTTGACTTTTTTCTCATAGCTCTCCTGCATTGCTCTCATTTCTCTTTCCATTCTTTGCTCTACCTCTCTAAATCTTCCTTCTATCTCTCCTACTTTCTCTTCAAAGTCCCTTTTGAGAGCTTTCGTGGCCTGAGACCAATTCATATTTTTTCTTGGAAGTTTTGGATGTAGGGGCCCTGAGGTCATTATCCTCTTCTGAGGGTGCACCTCGATCTTCCTTGTTGTGAAAGAAACTTTCTATTGTTTTCAACTTTCTTTGCTTGCTCATCTTGCATTTTTTATTTGACTTTTAGCTCCTTCTTGTGGTGGGGCCTTACTTGCAAGCTACACTGTGTCAAGCTTTAGAGGGTCCCAGGTGTTTCAGTTTGAGGGAGAGCAGGTTTTTCTCTTGCTTGGCCTGTTCTCTGGTCCTAAGGTAACCTCAAGCCAACTTGATAGTTAACCAGCCAGCAGAGTGCTATGGTGGTTTTTAGCTTCCACGAGCCTGCACCCCTCCCTCACCTGGGCCTCCCACCCAAGATTTTTCCTGGTTCCCTACTGGGGTGGAATATAAGAACTCTTCCTCAGGTCCCTCAGACACCCCTGTGTTTTGCATCCCCCACCCCCTGCCAGTCGTTCAGCCCTCTCACCTGATGGTATGCTTAGTTCCAGAAGATGCCAGTACTGCAGCTGATTTGTAAACTGGGGGTAAATTCCCCGTGAGCAGCATGTTTGTGGTCTTTGTTGGCACAATCAGGGGCAGGGGCTGGGGATGGGGGGTGGGATTGTATTCTGCTCACAGCCCAGTACAGCCCCCTTTAATCTGGAAAATAATCTCACCTTTTTTTTGTGGGTTTTGCCACTCCACGGCTTGTTTTATTGCTGTTTTGGGGTAATTGTACCGGGAGCTCTGTGTGTTTTATGTCTTTCCTACACCATCTTGGTCCACCAAATGATACCATTTGAAAATTAAATACAGGCATATTTGAATTTGTTCTGTTCTCATTTTAAGTGAACTATGTCTCTACAAATAAAATGCTTTTGATAAATCAGAATTTATTGTACTATTTGTAACTGTGAAAGAAATGATGAGCAGGATGCTATCAGAAGAACATATGAAAAATGCAAACCATCAACAGAGAAAGAACTGATGGCATTGGAATACAGATTGAAGTATAACCTTATTTGTTAGTTCCTCTATCTAAAGTTATTTTGTCTATTTTCTTTCACCACCTGACTAATGTGAAGATGTTTTGCATGACTGTTCATGTATGTCTTACAATGAATTGCTTGATTTTTTAGGGAGGGGTGAGAAGGGAGGGAGGAAGAAAATTTGGAATACAAAGTTTTAAAAACTCAATGTAAAAAAATTGGGTTTTTTACATGTAACTTGTAACTCTAAATAATATGTAACATGTAATTCTAAGTAATAAAGAAATATTATTTTTTTTAGTGAGGCAATTGGGGTTAAGTGACTTGCCCAGGGTCACACAGCTAGTAAGTGTTAAGTGTCTGAGGCCAGATTTGAACTAAGGTACTCCTGACTCCAGGGCTGGTGCTCTATCCACTCTGCCACCTAGCTGCCCCAAGAAATAAATTTTAAAAAATCTTATCACCCCATTTTCAATTTGATTCAATTCAAGAATCATTTCAGTATTCACCCATTTGTAAGACATTTTGCAAGGCACAGGGAATATTCTACTGGGGTATACAACATGCATACAGAATTTTTGGTGAGAGTGAGTACTGAACAAGGGGAATCAAGGAAAAATACAACTACAAAATAGAATCAGAGATAACCCATGAACAAAATAAAGCTTCTAAGAGGCTGCAGTGAGAAAGGAATGTATTCCAGGAATGGGAGACAGCATTCACAAAGTCAAGGATATGTCCTCTCCAAGACTTGTTTATATTAATATTAAATAAATATTATCTTAACACAGCTAGGTGGCAAAGTCAATGGAGCACTGAACTCAGAGTCAGGGAGGACCTGAGTTCAAATCCAGCCTCAGACACTTACTTTGTGATTCTGGGTAAGTCACTTAATCTGTATGCTTCCATTTCTTCATCTGTAAAATGGGGATATTAATAACACCTATCTTCCAGGGTTGTTGTGAAAATAAAATATTTGTAAACCATAAAGTGCTATATATTTTCTACTGCTTTTATTATTATTAAGTACTTATTCACTTAAATATATAGCTGTTTGTGGTTTTGGTTGTTTTGCAGCTGAGGCTATGTCATTCTCTCACTGGAATCAGGATAAAACAAGACCTGAGACAGCTGTTAAAATGACCACAGTGTACTTTATTTATGATTTTGGTACCTTGTGTTGCAATAAAATAAAAAAAAATCTACAAAATCCAAATATATAAAATTTTCAAGTTTTTCTTTTTTTTTTCTTTTAAAGTTTTACAAGAAAAATCAAGTGGTAACCAAGGAAATTTGTTTGTCATGAAGTACTACTTCCACTTCATTTCATCACAAATTGCAACTTACTTAACAGACCAAAAGAACGATGGTACTGCAGTACACCGAATACTTCACACACTGTGCTCTGGACTATAGCACATGGGGCCACTACCACCTGGAGAGGACAGTGGCCACTAGCCAATAACAACACTCTTCACAATCTGGACTCTAAAGGAATGTTTGGATACATGAAGTCTGAGTATAGCTATTTACAGGAAGGAAAAAATTAATAACTATTTTAATTCTTCGTTTCAAATAAAATCCCAAATACATTTGTACAATGTTTACAATTTCAAATACAAGCACTGACTGCCAAGGTCATCACTGGACTCCAATCAATGTGCTTGTACCGGGGCAGGGTCAGGGTGGGAAATATCTACACTGTTCCCTAGAAACTCAAATAGGACCTCTGTGATCTCATTTCTTTAATGGTCATGTGAGAGTAGAAACACAGGAATGGTTATTTAGCCCAATCAGCTAGTTGGTAATGCAAACAGTTTACAACAGGGAACTGAGAAATTATTGGTCCATTCTCTTCGGTTTACTATTAATCTGCCACCTGTTACATTGTCTTTTCAAAGATAGATTTTAAAAAATGGGTGGGGACTGGCAGGGAAAGAGAGCAAAATGTTTAAGGCAAATGAAGGAAATTGAAAGCAGCTCATACAGGTGTTGAGTGGAAACAAGGATTGTACCCCAAACCAAAATGAAAAGTAACAGCAACCTCCTGAATTGGGGGTCACTTCATAATGTCTTATACAAAGTTTGAATGTTTCTTTGCACCACATTGTTAAAAAATTAAAAATGAAAAGTAAACAAACAAACTCTTCTTTACAAAGTGCATGGTTTCATATGCTCCAAAACGAAACAAAGGCAGTTGAGGTAGTTCGATGTAAAACTCATTGACTTAAAGTAACCAGGGCATGAAAAACAGTGGATGTAACACAAATTCCAGCCACTTGGAATCAGGTTTATATCTTGCAATGGTCTAATGCTAAGGAAAATGTTTCTATTTTGCTACTAGTGTTTCTTACTAGATGCGGATGCTAGTGGGAATAGTGATTGTTCTGGGTTTCATATCAACTGATTACAAATTGATTTTGCATCACCAATAATCTCATTCACACATTCTCGCCCCCAGGGTTTCTGCATTCCAAGCTATTACACCAAGATGGCAGAACCTATTGTTACCATACAAACTTTGGATCTGAGTAATAAAAAATAATACCTCCCCCCTAAAAATTGTAAAGAAAGTATCAGAAAGGATTTCTCCCCAACATCTATTAGCAAATGTGTTTGCATTTTTAGCCCTAAATTCAGAATGCTATTTGGTTTTTAAATGAGTAGGACCCCCAACACATTGGTTGCCTTTTTCCTCTCTGTGTGTGGAAAACATAAATGGAACCTTTGCATCTTAAAATCTTTCATCTTCTCTATTGTTCTTAGGTTGCCTTGCTATACAGTGACAGATCAGGTTCTCTTCCTGTCTGTCACTTTGTAACTGAGGAGCAACAATGAAATAGTATTTCTTCTTAGGCCATTATTTTAGAACAAATTATCTAAATATTTGCTTATCTAGAATTCTGTTGCTATCCTTCAGTTTCAAAGAATTTGTGCAAGTAACATGGCTGGGGAAATGATAGGCCAAGAAACATTAGAATCATAAAACATGGAATGTAAGAGCTAAGAGGGACCTTAGAAATCATCCAGTTAAACCCTGTCATTTTGCAGATGAGAAAAGTAGGTTAGCTTTTCTTTAAAAACAAAAACAAAAAAGGTGGTAGTATGATTTGTGAAGGTCACACAAATGGGCAATAAGTGGCCGAGGTGGGATCTGAACCCAAGTCCTTAGACGCTAAATCCATCATGGTATCCCTTGGATCACTGCTACATTCTTTTGGGGGAAAGAGGAGTTTTCTGGTTTTGCTCATGAGGTAGAGCTTTAACTGGGTGTATCTACTTAAAAGCAAAAATTCATTATGGAATAATGGTTTAATGTTCATAATTATCTTGAGCTTAATAATCTTTTATATTATTGTAATGAAGAGGCTTTTAATAATAAAAGCAAAGCCGGTTTTGCAGAAGCTATTTGTCTCAATTTTGCTGGGGTGAGGGAACGGTGGGTAGGTAGGATAGACAGATCTCAACCTCTTATTAGATTTCAGAAAATCCCAGAATTCTCTTTCTGGGTCATTTCAAGGAAAGCTTTAAGAAGCAGAATATATTTAAACTAGAGTGGTTTCATTCTTTGTCATTGATTTGTTGAAAGGGCTTCTGGAGTTTGTATTCCTGGGCCTTGGTGGGGTCTCTCTGTGTGGTAGAGTTTGAAGGGAAGGGAAGGGAAGCCTGGGAATATCTGATTTATAGTCTGGGTTCTGCTGCTAACTATATGGCCATAGCTCTGGGCTTCAGTTCCCTGATCTATCAAATGAAGATGGATGGTCCATTCATTCTTCTCTGGCACCAACATTCTGGGGATTCTTTATTTGTGATGGCAGCTGCATGGATGGTTAACGAATCTTTGTCCACACATCATTGCCATTTGTCTCCTCTTAAAGTCCTACAGAACTTCTACTTTAGAACTTTTGCCTCTGAATTATTTTATCTCCAGTCCTCTAACCAACCCACACCTATGCAAACAAATCGCAGATATTCTCAATCCACTCTTCTCAACACCATCAATATGAAACATCACATTAGACTGGTCCTAGTATTAAAGAATTTTAGAGCTGGAAGAGGATTTAGAGTTCATCTGGATACTTGATCTGGGACCTAAGAGGGAAGGGTTAATTTCTGCTCCCAGCTACACAATCACTTTCACTTTCTAAGTTGAATGATTTTTAAATGTAATTTTAAAAAATCTGATGTTTGTCTGGGCTGAAAACACTTTCTTACCTAATGACACAGCAAACATTGTATAGTTTAACTTTTTCTACTTTATCAGAAATATCTTAACCAATTTAAAATTTTGAGGTGCCTTCAAACCAGATGCTAGAAAATACAGGATTTACTTGATTTTATGTCATAAGAGCTTCAGGAACAATATGCTTTAAAAACCACTTATCAGGATAAACTTGTTAAAATTTCTTCTTCATAGTTTCAATGGTATATGAATTCAGAGACATAGGGACACGTTGGAAAGTGTTTAGAGGAGATTGTCCTGATCATTTGTGTGTGTATGTATGTACATATGGATGTATTAGTACATATAGGTATATATTTATACCCATATGTACAGGCACATATATACATATCTTTCCTCAATGAAATCATAATCTTTTTTTTTGGCGGGGCAATGAGGGTTAAGTGACTTGCCCAGGGTCACACAGATAGTGTCAAGTTTCTGAGGCCAGATTCGAACTCAGGTCCTCCTGAATCCAGGGCAGGTACTTTATCCACTGGCTTCCCCATGAAGTCATCTTCTTAAAACATGAATAATTTGTCTCACACTACATGAAGTTAGTAAATTTCTTAAGAATTTCTACAAGGCAGCAATGTAATTTCATGGATATAGCACTAGTTCACTATCCCCTCAATTTTTGAAAATTTATAAAAAAAACCCCACCTGATTTCAAAAGAGAAAGATGTAATTCTTTAACATTTCTTACCAGTTTTAAAGTTGCTACCAATAGAAACAAATATTACTTCTCAGAGAAGTTGTACAGAACACCACCCCCAGCAAAGAACAAAACAAACAAGTTTTCCCCTCACTCTTTTCACTAAGGTTTTCATTTGCAAAATTATATAAAACTGTCTGAAGCCTTTGTGTAAACACTTCTCTGAAGCAGTTAAAATGTGCCTATAATGAGAAAATGAATCAGCTCGGGAATAGTAGACAAGGATGATGTTTTACAATCTCTTATTGGTTGTAAAGGGAGAGAACTGGGTTGGGGAACTACATCTGAATGTGGATGAACAATTGGTTTAATTTCAATGCATTGTGTTTTTTTTTTTTTAAAGACCACTGTGTGGTGGGTTCTTGTTAGTCTGCTAGCTTTATGTGGCTATTGGAGGCTTTCAGTTTTTAATATCCCTTGGCTCTCATTAGAGATCTACTATGGGAGTATATGCTTTGCTCTTGAAAATACGGATAGGATATGTCAACTCCTGAGACACCAGATGGAGCAGAATCCTCTGAATAGAGTTAAAATGTTTATTAAAATTCAGATTTGGGAAAAGTTAGACTTTGTGTTAGTATAGAAAAAGGAGCCATCTAAAGGCAATAATAATTTTTAAAAATTCTACACAGACTTTCTCGGGAGGGGTTTGAATTTTATTAAATGACCAAAATAATTCTATTCTTTGCTCAGTAAGTTATTGCTGTTATCTTACTAAAACTACTCTACACTACACCCCACCCCCCAACATTCTATCC
This sequence comes from Dromiciops gliroides, assembly GCF_019393635.1. Lineage (NCBI taxonomy): Eukaryota > Metazoa > Chordata > Mammalia > Microbiotheria > Microbiotheriidae > Dromiciops > Dromiciops gliroides. Next base: position 264,194,118 of record NC_057861.1, on the reverse strand, counting down.
CCACTACAGCAATATTCCTCCTTTAGGCATACAGTTCCCATTTGTTTTAATAAGAAATAATACTTATCAAATATGATGGTGCTTTCACTTATGAAGCACTTAACATGCATTAGTTAATTCATCCTCAAAACATCCCTATGAGGTAGGCATGTAAGTATTATCTTCATTTTATAGAAAAGGAAAACTGAAACAGACGGGGAATTTTCCAAGGCCAGGCTCAGTGCTTAACTGTGGGTTAAGATCCAGGTGTGTTCCTGACTCTCCTTGCCAATATCTCAGTCACCAGAACACATCCCTTTTGCAACCAGGGTTGTTATGTTTTTGCAATTAGAGAAGAATATATTTCATAGTTTGAAAGTTCTTTTATTTTTAATATGGAAAATATAAACCTTAAAAACAACCCCAACAGTCTGTAGATCCAAGTCAGGGATTTTTGGTTTAGTGTTTAAATTACAATTTCTATTCAATAAAGGAAATCTGAAAAAAAAAGTTTTGAATTTGTTTCAAATTATAACAATTAAATAATATACCTATAATTCTACTTTCCAAAAGAATGAATATTTGCTGCCAATTCAGCCAAATACTACTGTCAGTTAAATATATATGAAGATAATTTAAGAAAGGATTTAATGTAAGAAACATAATATTCTTAAGGAAACCAAGAAGAATTAGGATGGGCATCTGAGGTTACTATTCTCAGGAGGAAGGTGTATGATTAACATTTATGAAATTCAGTCCAAAAAAGGAGTTTCCCAGTACCCATAGCAATGAAACCCCAGGACTGGTTACCTCTTACTTTTTTTATAGAGGAAGCACCCATCTTATTTTCAGGGAAAACTTTGTGTTCTATATAGGAGGAGGTTTAGAAGAGAAATTGGCATGGGGCAAGCATTTATTTGTCTCTCAAGGCCACCCAATCCTATCCTACCCTACTCTACCCTACCCTACCCTACCCTACCCTACCCTACCCTACTCTACCCTACCCTACCCTACCCTACCCTACCCGATCCTATCCTATCCTATCCTATCCTAATTCTATTCTCTTGGCACAGTCTGTGATATTGGCCAAAGTTACTACCTCAAAACAATACACAAATATCTACAAGACACCTAGAATTTTTCTGGAAATCCCCTCTTTGCATAGCTGGAAACCACTTAAGACTCTGTATGCACACACATTATCAACATCTTACAAATTTCACACATCTATAAAATTAAATCACAGGAGCACCCAAAAGATGAGGCTGTGGAAGATTTCCTCAGTTCTGCTGCCTGGCTATGAAATTTCAGTCATGTAAACATGCAAGATTGCTTGAAAAAATACCAAGGCTCATCCAACCAGAGCCAAATGGAAAGGTCATTCTGAAGACTGACCTGCTAATGTTGCATGAAGAAAAATGTTGTAAATTACTTAAGCAAATACAAGAACCTTCCAGAACGGCTCACACATTCATTCCAAGAAGTGAATTCCTTTTTGACTTGCTCTTGGCCTTTCCTGAGGCATTTTCAAAATGACTATGGAAAAAAGACTCATGTCTTAAAGTATAATGACCAACTGATAACAATTTCTTAAAAGCAACAAACTTAAAACAGCAAAATACTTGGAGTTTGTTTTCAATTTGTGAAAATTGCCATTCATTGTGACAATACTATAAAAGTCTGCCCATCATTGCAAGTGGCTTAAAACTGTCTTGATGCTCATGGAGGCACCGAGGTATCATTTGTAAGGTAAAAGAGTACTATATCCATATTTGCATAATCAAGAGCTAAGAAAATTTTCCATTTATTCAGAATCTCTCAAGAAGACAAATGAGATTTCTGAAATTTTAAGTTGTAAATGGTGGGGATCATAATTTTACAAAATAGTTGATTTTCTAAAAATTAATTTTATGAATGAACAGTGTCATTTTAGCAACCAAGAAAGGAATGACTAGATAACATTTCAGGCAATCCCTATTTTGAATGGTTTTGTATTGTGCTGTTTATGTTATTTCCTCTAAACCTTCTTTTATATAATTTGGCTAAACTGTTTAAAGGAAAGTGAGATAAAATGTGGTTGTTCTATATATTTGATTTCTCATTTTAATAAGAGACTTTAGCAAAAAGAAATGTCTTAATACCAATTGCTGCACCAGAAGGTTAAATTCAACCACTTACAAAGCCTCAGCAGTCATTGGCTTTATCTATAGCACCAACCATTTAGATGAAAATCTCAAAATTAAGTCATACAGACATTTTTAGAGTACTCAGATTTTTGTTGTTATATAAGCCAAATGGCTAACTCACCAACTGAATTCTTTACCTCTTTTCTGGGTTTTTTGGTCTTATGAACAAGTCTGTTTGCCTAAAATGTTATCAGTGATACTGTAGTTATGTCTACACTGGTACCAGTCAAAAGAGTTTAGCAATTATCTGGACAACTTGGCTAAAATAGAAACCAAACGCAAAAGGAAAGCAATGATGAAAAACATTGGTATTCAGTCCTGAAATGACAGAAAAAATTCCCCAGCTCTAGGTTATTTATTTTGACAACCTATGTTATGTGGCTTTTCTGATCACAGAATATAGAAGTTATATGAGTGACAAAAACAAGAGTAGTTTAAAAAGTTTCAGCTAAAATATGTTAACCTGGTTTTTAGCAAACTCAAAAACAAAATCATATGATGTTACTAAGATATATTTACAGTCAGATGAAACATAAGGCCATGGTAACCCTGAATCTTATTGTTATTTAAATATAAGATAATGAAGCTGTTAACATTGGTCAAGCAAAGTTACTTTGAAATATTTGTTCTTACAAATCCATTGCAAGTTCTTAACATGCAGGGCTAATGTAGTAGCAGATCTGGTGACTGGGGATAACTGTAAGGTAAGACAGCTCGCCATTACAAAACAAATGAGACTACTATTGACATTTCCAGTGAACACTCTTGTTTGTATTTCGTATCCTATTGTAGGGAATATCTACTTTCATAGTTATAGCATGGCTGTGACTACTTTGAATCTCTGCTCTGTGTTTAGAAGTCTGATCAGCCTGCTGCCATATTTCCCTTTCTATTGAGAATCCCTATATCTCTACCCAACCTAACAATAGTCTTTTATCTTAATCCTCTTTGGTATTATTAACATACATGAGCTAGATTTAAGAGGACTATTTTATTATTCATATATCTCCCAGAGTCAATCAACACATGTTTCATTACAGAGTAATGTGTGTGTGTGTGTGTGTGTGTGTGGTATCATGTGGAGCTTTAGAATTCAGGAAACTGGAGTTTTAAACATGTGAATTTCAGCAGGATGTAGGAAACAGCTTGCCCATCACTGTCTCATGTTAGAAATTAAATCACATGGCAGAAAGTTGTCCTTATTTCCCCACCCCACTCACCCCCTCATAAGAAATTCAGGGCTTGTGCCAGCAGCCACTCTTGAAGAAGGGAATACTTAGCTTAGGAACTGTGACATAAGACTTCATCATGCTCCAACCTGCACTTAGAAAGATCACTGAGAGACTGAAGACACCTCTTAGAGTTCTTGGGAATTCTTCCCAGATAACCATCCAGAATCCTGATCATGGAGGTGACTCCTGTTTGCAGTGACACCTAGGAACAAAACATGGCTACTTATTGCTCATCTGGTCCACTCATCAAATAGGAAAGGTGACTTTTACTCAACATTTGTCTGGATAGGGCTTATTAAACTGTTATCTTAAAAAGAAAAAAAAAAGCAGACATGATCACAAGAAGCAAGACACCCCTGAACACGTTGAACATTTACTCTGAGAATGATCTCAGATTGTTGTGATTCCATAGCTATAATCATCCTTTAAAAAAATTGAAACCAAATATGATTTTTATTTAAAATAGCAAGAATGGCCATCCAATTCAGAATGAATTTTGGTATGTTGGAATCTGATTATCACCAGATGGGTGGGGGGCTTTGGTATTCATTCAGCATGGTGTGATGATAATGGTGCAGATTTATCTACTACTTCCTCATGCACCACAGTCTGGATCTTTGAGTCTGCTTGGGAGAGAAATTGAGTAGTTTAATATCTATGACCATGTTAACTTATCATCTAGATAAAACTACAAATTAAATTATAACAATTATCTATTCCAATGCTGAAAATGATAATTCTTAAGAAATGGACTACAAGTCATCTCATACAGATTACTCATTAAGTATGGAGTAACAATGTTTTGGTGGTTTCCAAACAGTTGCATTTGAATCCATTAAAATCAAATGCCAGTGTTCTAATTTTAGTTCTCTGAGTTGTCCAGTCCCCCTATAATCTATTTCTCCCCAATATAGTGCTTACTTGTAAAAACAAATGAAGTAGATGAATATTCATAACATAAATGATGAGAAATTAAGCATGAATTCATTAGCGCTATATTTCATGAAGGTCTTTCTCTTTGGGCCTGGGCACACTATGGCAGAAAACTGAAAGTGACATTTCTTGTTCACTAATTGATTAATGTTTGCTTCTAGTAGCTTGATTACAATATTATAAGTCACAAATTTATAAAATTAAAATGTCTGTTGAATTAATTAACTGCAAATCACCTCCAGTAAAGCTTGACAAGTTTCAAGATGTTTAGGTTAAAAAAAGGAATCAATAGCATCAGCAACACACAGTCATATGACATTGAGTGTGACTAGCTCCCTCTCCTCCCTTTTGATGACAACAGAAAAACACATTTTCACATGGCATTGATAACTGGATTCAAAACGTACACTATGTTTTCACCTCATGCTTGAAAAGCACACCACAGTATTCTATTTCCTTTAAGGGGTATAATATATTCAAATGGTTTATAATGATATTAAAATATTTTGAACAGAGTAACTGTTTGAACAGAGAAACTGCAATCATTGATAGATAGACTTTGCTAACCATATTAGAGTTCCTTACCAGAATATATCCCAGTGGTTTGGAACTACATTATTTGTGGTGTAAGTGAATTGTAGAAACCTGGCATATATTTTTGAAATACATTTAGAGGGTTTTTTTGTTTAAGGATTTTCATTGATAACTGAATTAGTTAGAAATCATTAATAAATACCATTTGATACAACAACTCAACTTGTGGATTAACTTTTGAGACATGGTAGGATCTTATAATTACAAAGATACGTGAAGGATCTATTCTCCCAGCAATGATCCTCCCAGTGTGAGAATTCCCTCTAACAAAGTGTACTGCAACCTGTCTACAACCTAGCAAATATATCCTAGATTGTTGCTTGATGTACACAGAGATTAAGTGACTTGCACAGGGTCACACAGCTAGTAAGCGTGAGAGGCAGTTTGAATTGGGTCTTCCTTCCTCAACATCTCAACATCATCTTGACAAATCACCATATAGCTCAATGCCACCAGTTTGTGTCAAACTAAATTAAATTCAAGATTCCATGCTTATACTTGACATACCATGAAAATCCTAATACTATGGCATGTACACTTTGGCACTCAAAGCACCAAAATGACTCAATCTATGGGGAAGGACAAAGTGGCTCAGTTTAATCTTCTGGAATCTAGGATGATAGAGCTAGAAGGTACTACAGAAGTCTAACCTTCCTCTTTTTCCAAATGAGATCCAGTGGTTAAGCAACTTATCAAAGGTTACACAGGTAGTCAGTGTTAGGGTTTAAATGGAGGGTATTCAAAACAGTGTACCCAAGATTTAAAAAAAAAAATCCTGTCAGAGGCAAATAAGGGACTTCAATAGCACTTCAAGAAATCGAGAAGTGAATGTGGAATTATATTAGATTCCCCTATCATTTTGCTTAATTACCTAATTGCTTTTGACATTTTTGTCTTTGTATTCATTGGGTAAGAAACTTTTTATGTGACACAATGGAGAAAACGGCAACAGTTCTGTGACCTTAATAACACTTAGTAGTTCAATCGTTTTATTAGTGATGAGTGAACATCTTGGGGAAGTAGTTGGAACTACTCTGCTTCTGTGAGACTGCTTCTCTCTTTTGTTCTCTCCAGCTCCCCTGAAGACTTTTATGATTGATTGGCTTAGGGGAAAGACTTATAAAACAGGTCTTTAAACTCCTTTGGCTAGAATTGGATTCATTAGAGAAAATTCATCATAAAAAGAAGAGAATTGAGAAAACTTGGTTTCTGGGGTATAATGCAGATCCTTGAATCTAAAAGCACAGACTGATTTGGACTTTGGGGCAACCAAATGCTTTTGACTCTCTTAGGGGATTAATGGCTGTCTGGCTTCTAAAGGTAGACACTGCTCAAGATGACCAGGGACTCTCTTAATAGCTGCATTTGTACTCAACATACATAATGCAACCATAATGTGATTAGTGAAAATAATACAATAAGGAAACATGGTAAATTCAGTTGGGTAGAGAATGGGAATTAGTTTTTATGTGATTGTTAGTCAGAAGAGAGGGCTTTGGAATAATCTGGCACTTTGTAACAAATAAGACCAACATTTGAAAAATCTCTAATTCCTAAATTATAGTCTTTTGCTTTTGGCATGGGGTAGTTCTAATGATGGTTTACCAAAGACATGGCTAGACTCCTGTTGGAAATTTAACCTGTTGTCCTGTCCAAATTCTGGGGTTTTCATAATTTTCAAGGTTGCCTAATTACAATTGAGAGCAGTTTTTTTTTTTTTTTGGTATAACTCTTTCAAAGTTACCATATTGGTCTACATTGGTACCATAGGTTACATTTTCCCTCCAAATGTGGATTATATAAAACCCAAGTCTACCTGAAAATCAGTGCTAATTAGTATATGCCTAGATAGTTGCCCCCCCCACACACTTTTTTTAGAGAAATCTCTCTCTAGAGATGGAATGGCCTACATCTAGGGAAATAAAGTTAAAAAGCATGGTCCAAAAGAGCACTTGATTTTAACTTCCTACTTTATATGATACAAAATGATCTAAATCCGAATTTGTTCACTTGCAGATAGGCACGTATTGCTACTCTTTTCTTTTGTCCTTGATATCTTTTTTCTCTATGATAATAATCCATTGTGAATTCTATTTTATATATTAAAAACTGTTTCTTTAATGTTCAAATTATTGGTCCATTTTGAAGTCTGTTTTATATATTAATGACTCCTTGTTTCTTTAATTTCCAAATTATTATTACTATTATTATTATTATTATTATTATTATTATTTTGTTGTTGTTGTTTTGTGGGGCAATGAGGGTGAAGTGACTTGCCCAAGGTCACACAGATAGTGTCACATGTCTGAGGCTGGATTTGAACTCAGGTCCTCCTGAATCCAAGGCTGGTGCTTTATCCACTGCGCCACCTAGCTGCCCCTTACTATTATTCTTATTAACCCCAGCCGGATGGTATAATTGAAAAAGCAGAGACTGTATTGTCTAGAGCCTAGGGCCCTGTTCTGACATAAGTTTTCTACAAAACGTTGTCAGTCAATCCTCTGGGGTTTAGGTTCTTCATGTATGACATTAGGAGTTTGAACTAGACAATAATATTCACTCACATTTCTAGCTTTAAAACTCGACAGAAATGAATGTCTTCTGATTTAATATGTCTTTATGAAGTTTTTTTTTCCCTCTCTCATTGGGCCATCTATCAAAACAGATCAACAAGACTGGTTGGGTGGGAAAAGAGGACTAGTACTTTGCTCCAGGGCAGGGTCCCTCCCTGTGTTCACTCACAGTATTGCAATAAAACTTGGGAAACTGAGTCACTGAGTCTTGTAATTCTTTTGGGATGACTCATGATCAATTGGACCTTAATTCCATCCTACATCAATACCACAGGGTTTGGAGACACCCCCCAACAATAACATTTTTCTATTCATGAATTAACAGTGATTTTACAGCTAACAATTTAAAATAAAATGTAATTTCCCAATGATTTGGAAAAGAGCAGGAACATTGGTTGGCCCGTCCTTTTGTTTCATCAAAGACATTTAAAAAGTGTCATATCGCAGGGGAGGAAAGTGGAGAAAATTTCATTATATTGCAATTCAATAAATAATTATTCTGTGCATTTACACAGTTACTTCAGTAAATAAATAGTTCTAGATGCTATTTTGATAATCTTACAAAACATAATCATTTTGAAAGTGCAAGATGTCCAATTAAACAAGAAGAAAAAATATCGAGAAATGGCCTCATTATCAGTGTGAAGATGATGTTCTAAAGTTTCTCTAACTCCCTTTAGATAATTTTTTTGTATAAAATGTGATATTTACTCAGCTGAATGGTGGACCTTCCATATTATCCTATGCATTTGTTTCTGTAGAAAATGGCCTAGTAATCAGAAAATATGTGTATCACAAGGGAGGCCATCTCTAAGAAGTGAAGAAAGCAAATACTGCTAAAGAAGAGGAAGGTTATGCACATCTTAAAATAATCACTAGACATTACAGTGGGAGAATCAATTAGACTCAATTTAATAAGGGAATTTGAATTGGAAAAGGGTTATTTTTTGGGGGGGAGATGAAAGAAAAATTTTTATTTAATAGTTTGTTTCTGGTTGGCTGTGATAACAGTGCCTACAGGACTAGTTATTTATAATCAGTCCATTTGATGGAATGTTAAAGTAATTATCTGACGCCATAACACTTCCCTCCTCTCCTCTCCTTGAACCCCCCCTAAAAAAAAGAATTTTAAGATGTCCAGGACAGTTATCTAGTCAAAGAGTTTAAACCCAGATCTAATTTAATATTGTAGCACCCAAAGGAAGAGCTTAAATGGATAATGAAATGGCAAGATCCCTCAGATGTTCAGGAGTAGATTTTCCTTCCTTGTTTCTGTTGCACAAATGGCTGTTTGCCACTTATTACATTTTAGGCTTCATATGATGTAGCCTAATTGCTACAATTAGCAAAATTAAATGGCTCATTGTGTTATTATACAATTCCACCCACATTTTGCACATTTTTTACTATAGAATCAGTAATTACAATGTAGAGTGTGTTAGTTCAAAGACACATGTTGTGATTATTTCCATCATGCATCTCTTCTTAAGCAACTCAGTTTAGAAATGAATTCATGTAGCTAGAAAGGTTGGTAGGGAATGTACTGGGGAAAAAATGTTGGATTTGGAATTTGGTTCAAAACATGTTTCTACTAGTTACTATCTTGTGAAATCTGGGAAATCACTTAACCTTTTTTTTTTTTTTTTTTTTTTTGTAAAATGAGGTGGTTGAAGTAGGTGAGCTTTAAGGCCTTTTCCAGCTCTAACTCTATGGTTCAAACACCAACTAAATCCAAACACACAACTGGAGTATCTAGTGGATGAACCAACCATTTTTGTTATCATCACAAATAGATGTATTGCAGTCATTAAGTTGGACATATGACAACTTTTATCTATCATTACAATGATAGAAATGATTAGTGACTTTGCTATAATAATTCTGTATCATAAATATCATCTAAGTCAGAGTTGTCAAACTCATGCCCCACCCCCATTGCCCTAGGAACCAGATTAAAATATAATTGGGAAATGTCCAACCAAAAAGAAAAAAATATATAGTACAATATAAATAATGTTAATAAGTGGTTTTTTTTAAGGTAACATACAGCCCACAAAAATCCATTTGTAGTTGAATTTGACAACACTGCTCTGTTACCTTTCTGAAGGAAAGAGCCAAGTTATATTATTTTAAAAGATTTTAAGGAATTTTCCATACAGACTGAAAAATACAAAGACTTTATGTAGAAAAGGTAAAAGAGCAGATGTCAGATACATATGAAAAGACATATATTATGATATGATAAGATATTACATGAAGATACTTTACTAGAAAAAGGCCCCAAATTCTTATACAAACAGTAGTATCAGTATTCCTTACAGAACAGTGAGACATTCTTATGTGTGAGGGCCCATTTCAAAACAAACACCCTGGCCCCAACAGTTCCACTTTAGTCCTCCAGGAGGTTTTTCTTCCCACAACTCCCTCTTCAGAGAAGTCTTTCTTCTACCTGCCTAGAATGACATGTAGCAGTTTAAAAGATACACTTCTTCAAGAGATCTCTGATAAAGCTCACTGAAGCAAAACCTTTTCTCTGCTCGCTCCAGGCATTTCTAGTTCATGAGAATTGTGAAATGTACCCAAGGATTGCATTTTGGGGCTGAGGCAAGAAAAAGGAACAAGAAAATGGGTTTCTGGATGAAATGGAAATAAATGACACACATCTAAGACTATAAGCTTTAAAGTGTACTTCACATTTTGTTCCTTTCTTCTCTGTTACTTTATTTAAGAAAGATTTTTTTTTTCTATTTTAAAAGCAATCATCAAGTTTTCATTTCCCTGTTCATTTGAAAAGGTTTAGTACTGCCAGTTACTTTATTCTATTGGTAAACATATATGGTGAGTTGATCATCATTACACTTAAGATATTAGTATAAATTTATCAATGATAATAATAATAGGTCTGGCACAATTATAATTTTTTGTACCATGTTTTCTTTGCTGACATTTGGACTCGGTACTTATAGTAAGTTGGGAAAACATTTATTACATATGGTGGCTGAACAGTATTATCAATGACAAATATTCACTGAATGCCTTAAGGACAAATCACAATGTATGAAGATGGTTTAAAGAATGCTATCAACTTTCCAGATGCTTCCAAGCTAGTATTCAAGCCTTATGCATTACATATTAACCCCTTCTTGGATTTTTAAGAACTTTCTTTTAGGAAATTACTAGAAGATTGAAAACAAATTATCAAAAGGAAATAAATATAGTTACACAAATCAAATTTTGCACCTTTTTAAATGGACAAAGATTTCTTTAAATTCAGATACAGTAGACTCTCTGTAATCCAATAGTCTGTGAATTAACATTTCTATATCAATGCTTGCTTTTTTAATGATGACCCTGAATTTTGTGTTTTCTGAATGTCAAAAAGATTAAAATACATTTTATATCAGTTTAGCTCTAATTACATTGTGTTTGGCATCTTCAAAAATGAGTGATGTAGTATATCTGGCAACTGTTAATTGTCATAATAATATAATTCATATTGTGGCAACTATTAATTATCAAAATAATATAGATTTATAATTAGAATAGGGTATCCTATTCTCAAACCATGATGGAAAACAGAGAACCTACCATATTTAATAATCCATGAAAAAATGTCTTTTTCTATAACTATAACTTCTTCACCTATCCAATCAATTACTTTCCAGTTATATAGTATTCTTTTTTTTTTTTAATAACAGCATTGTCATTTTGTTCTTACTGCAGGAAAATCAATGGGTGAGGTAAAAGTCTGCAGAGAATCATCTGTGACACTGTGTGACTTTAGCAAGTCACTTAACCTCCTTAGATCTCAGTTTCCTCAACTATAAAATGACTGTTGGACAAGATAGTCTCTGAGGTCCCTTCTAGCCAAGATTCACGTTCCTAAACCCCTTTGGTATGACTACTTGAATAAGAAATGATTGTGTCTGTTGTGGTCTGTGACGTTTAACAATCATATGTTTTCCTGACATTTATTCATGACATCAAAGATATAGCAGATTTGATTGTACTAAAATGCTGGATACTTAAAAATGACTAGCTTTGTGTTTTTGGTAGAAAAAATGACATTTGTTATTCACAATTCTTCAAGCTGAATTTGATCACCTTAAAATTTAGTGTTTGAAATACCCAGAGGGGACATATCGGCTAAAGTGCTAATTTTCTCTTAAAATGTGATAGAAAGGACTGGTTGGGGTGGAACACTTATCCCTAAATGTTTACCAGCTGCTGGAAAACAGCATCTTTCTGGGTTTTTCCTGGTAAGCTGAGTTGTCTTATCACACCTACACATGTGATTATTATTTTCTAGGAGAGCTGTTTCTTAGAAGAGCAAGTCCTGTAGTACTAGGAAAAGATGAAGTTTTATTGATAAAAATTGTTTATTATTAAAAATGGCTTTTGGATTAGATATAAAAAAACCCTGGTTAGTAGGAACCCTGTCACTTTACTTTGTAAGTATCATTGTAGAGATAACAGTCACTGCATTACATACCAATTGGCAAAGGTTAAAATACTGATATTACCAGTAATTGTTTGTGGACAGACTGAAGCTATGTGTGCAACTGATTGGTCATTTTAAAGGGATTTTGGGTCAAATAGCTAGATAAATCAAACTAATTAGGAGAATTTTTTTAAACAAGCAAATCAACCAATTATTTAGCTGAATTCAAATTAGTCCAATTAAAATGAAATATGAATATCTAAAATTAACATATTTCCTGCTATGGTCTCCTTTTTAGTAGTCTGAAGACCACTGTTCAAATCCTGGCCCATTGCTACTTATCTGTATGACCTTGGGTAAATCACTTTTATGATCCTTAGTTTTCAAAATGAAGACTTGGACTAGATGAATTATAAGATCCCTTCCAGCTAAAAATTTATGAACTGGATGGAAATAGCCATGAAAAAAAAATGTGGTTTCCTCCAAAAGCTCCAAGTTTTCGGCAAACCATTTTTTTTAAGTTTGGTTCTGATTTCTTCTTCACCTAATACGTGAAAAAAAATTCCCCCCAAAACAAAGAACCAAAAAACCAAAAATCCATAGCCAGATTCTTGGAACTCCAGTGCTACAAAGCAAGGTGACCTTACAGGAGAAATATATCTTTTTTTTTTCTATCTGGAGATCAAGCTAATGGGACATGTGGACCCCCTTCTAATTTCCCAAATAACTAAAGAACATGGGATGCTTTAAAAGAGTCCAGGTCTATAAAAGGAAACATCTTTTATATGTAACATACATTTTTTCATTACAAAAATATCGAAATAATCCATGAGTTATTCCACTCTGCACCAGCTATAAAAAAAAATACTATTAAAATTTGACCTGCACCTTTAATGCAACCAAAAGCACCATGAGGGAGGACATTTCCAACAGAAAAAAAGGAGAACATTTACTTGCTGTAGGGAGGTATTTAAAACCCAGAATCTTATTTTTTTTTTGTACAAACAATTCAAACATATTGTTAGCTAGATAAAGAGACAAGCCTTCCAGCAGTTCGAAAGGGCTTTTCCCATCACTTATTTCATTGGTTTTGTCTGCTCATACTTACTAATGAGTGGCCCAAAGCCTCTAAAAGACACATCACTTTCAAGTTGGGTTGGGGGGGGGGATAAACCAAACTGTCTGTACATGTGGAGAACTTGATTGTTCGTCCTTGCTTCCTGCTTTCCGTAGGGCTCGTGCTACTCTGCTTCTGTCCCTTGGGCATTAGTATCAATCTCGAAGTTCGACAATGTTTGGCACTAGAAGGGTATGGCATGTCATGTACTCTCATCGCACTGCACCTGCATACATTCACACACAGAGCCATGCATTCTGCGTCCTGAAACAAATTCAAGTTACGGCATTTTAATCTCCAGATGCTTGTCCCCTTACAATGCAAAAACATGGTCTCCAGAAGTCTGGAAAACCCATCCTTTGATTTTGCCATTTTTTCCTTCCTTCCTTCCTTTTATTCTCTCTCTTGCTCTTTTTTTTTTTTTTTGCAATTAAATACTGAATCATGATTATCATTTAATTTACATCACTAAGTTCTTGGAGCTCCTTGGTCTTATTGAAAGCCATAAATGTGCTGCATAGGATTTCTGTCAAAAAAGGATGCTGTCAACTGAAAATCTTAATGAAAATAAATCCTGAATTTCATAGAAAACTAATCATTCCATCAATATTGACACTTGTGCAAGTGCACTTTCATTTGCTGTCCACTGGTAGGCTGACACACAAGGTAGTAGTTTATTTTTTTTCCAAATGAGAAAATATTTACCAATTTAACAAAAAAAAATGTTTCTTTTTCTGGAGTCTTCAGGAAATATATTTTCTCATTTTCTTCCTGTGAGAAACAGAGCTTTATATTGAAAAACTACCTAAGCCATTTTGACAGATTGGGATGTGTGTGTGTGTGTGTGTGTGTGTGTGTGTGTGTGTGTTGTATTATTTAGATCATGATTGAATATGTCTTCATGTAAAGATCAGGCAAACCCATTAAAATGCCCTGTTAGTTGGAGGCAGCGTGTACACATCAGAATCCTCCTGTGGTTTTGATTGAAAGCTCTGTGCAGGAGTTTGATAGGAACAAGGAGTCAAGAGCTGGGGATCTGCTCCCCAGCGGAAGGAATTGAGACTCTTGAGGGCTGCTTCTCTGAAAAGGGTATTACAGCCCCCAGCCTGCAGCCTGTGATCAAATGATAATCATGATGACAGCCCGACTAAGACCTTTACAACTCCTTGCTCTACTCTACAATAGAGTATAGTTATTGCCACAGCCCTGCTGTCAACCCTTAATCTGGACTGTAACGTCATGGCTCCTTCAAGACTGTTAGTTTTCTATAGAGTAGTTTCATACTCCAGCCGCTCCTGAATCAGAGCATCATCTTTGTACTGTAGCCTCGGAGGAGCAGGGGAACATTCAAAAGCTAAGATGGCCTTCCGTAGGCTTCTGTCCAACACGTGTCTCTCCCAGGCTGGGTATCTATTCCTGAACAGGTCAATTTTAATGACTGATTCTTCAATCCTTGGTGGTCGGGAGGATGGGGTGGAAGGGGCAGTCGGCCTCACCTGAAAGACAGGCACACACCCATCCCGCTCTGCAAACTTCTGATCCCGATCACCAGCAACGCTGCGGTTATTGGAAATGGACCTTAGAGTGCTTGTGGCCACTTCTGGGGGCAGAGTGAAGGCTGCTACCGGGTCCTCACAAGCACAGCTTGGTGATTGCCCAAAACGGGGTCCATTGGGGTGAAAGAAGGCATAATACATTAGCATAAAAACAATGCCTGTTAAAAAGCTGCTGAATACCACACACAGTGCTGGTATGGCGAATGCATCTGCAATTTGGGGAGCCTTGTAGAGGTACCACAGGGCACTCAAGGCGGTATTTTCCAAAAGAATCACAAAATAGTAAATGAAGAGCCGGCAACGTGTCCTGCCTTCCTTCACATTGAACCAGCTAAAGATATAGATGATCCCAACCACCATGTCGAAGACAATCTCCTCCCATTTTGTGATGCAGAATTCTGTCTCACAGTGGACGATCCAGAAGGTCATGATGCACCAGTGAAGGACGATGAAGATCCCAAAGTAGAGCTGGAAAACAGAGGCAAAGAGGGCAAAGGTGATGACCCTGGCCGCGATGGTGAAGAAATGCCAGCAAAACTGGATGATGACAGCCATGTAGCTGATGGGTTTCTTGTCATCCCGGGAGTCCCGAAGGGCTTTCTGGTAGGAGGCCAAGGCCCAAGCCAAGGACACAAGGGAGGCCGCAGCAGTGAGACCTGGAAAAACAAGCAGGACAGGGATTTAGAGAAAGGAACATGGACTGAGTGGTGGGAGTTAACTAAATCTCAGAAAAATGCCAGACTGGAATTTGGGGGAATAGAATTTGGATCTTCTGCAGCTCAGCTAGGGTTTGTGGACTCCTTTGTTGTACCAGCTTTTCTAGGAGGTTGGTGATATCTTCTTTCTCCATTGCTGTCTCTCAGAGATGTCATGAAGTAGGATGCTATATGAGAACAGGAGGGAGAACATTCCAGGCATAGGGAACAACCTGAGTAAAGACATGGAGGTAGGAGAGTGTAGAGTGTGTTTTAGAGGGATGAAGATCAGTCCAGTTGAATGAAGAATAGAGTACAAGGAAAGAAGTAGTATGAAATCATGCTAGAAAGCACAGCTGGGACCAGGTTGTAGAAGGTTTGAATTTCCAGGCAGAAAGCTCTTAATGAAAATAGCTAGCACATATATAGCATTTTAAGCTTCACAAAACACTCTACACAAGTTAGCTCATATCCTAAAACAAAATGCTAACTACGGTCTCCATAGCACAGAGGAAGGGGGGAATGGTGTGAAGAGACTGACTTCATCACATTTTCTCTCCCTTTTCTAACCCATACTCCACTCAGTTTCTAAAGTGAATTTCCTAAAGTGTAGATTTGAACATGTCATTCCCCTGATCAGTAAACTCTAGCAGCTACCTATTATCTCCTATGTACGGATCACTTGAAGCTCTCTATAACCTGGTCCCTTCCTACCTTCTCAGCCTTCTTAAACTTTCTTCTTTTCCATGCACTCTATGATCCAAGTAGGATGCAATTTCATAGGTAAAATTTATACTTACACTTATCTACTCTGACACAAAGTAGGATCCAAGTGGATGGCTTACTTACCTTTCTGTACAATACTTCATGTTTCACCTCCTTGCCTTTGAGTGGGCTGGCCTCCTATTTCTGAAACCCCCTTCTCCCCTGTTGCTTAGATTCCCTGGTTTCCTCCAAGACTCAGCTAAACCTCAACCTTCTGCAGAAGGCCTTGCTTGATAGTCCTGCTTGCCCCACTAGGGAATCTGTATTCCCTTTGATATTACCGTCTACCTCTTCTGTCTATATCTTGCAAGACCTAGTTATTTGCATGTTGTTTCCTTCATTAGAATATGAGCTTTTTAATGACCAGGATAGGTTGTTGTTTTTTAAAAAACATTCTTTGTATATTCAGCACTTAGTACCATACTGGGTATTTCCCTTTTTTCCAGTCCTTCATCATTTTTGTTGATCTCTGCTGGTGAAGCCAATCTTTAATTCAATGGATTTTTCATTAGGAGTTTAATATTGCCTCACTGACCCATTCACTCAGAATACATGATGTTATTGGGAATTTTTTTTTAAACCAGGCTAGTTTCCTTTAATGGCAAGAAGGTTTATGTTTTTCCTTGTATAGATGGCTGCTCAGTTCTGAAATCAGGTTTTGAGTGTCACCAGGTCTGAGGCTCATAGGTTACAATCCATTCCCCTTTTTCACAAGTAGTAGCAACCCTTAGTGACAACTCATATACCTCATGATGGAATAAAGGCTTTAAAAAAGCTCTAGATAATAAAAAGTTGTTCCCTGTAATCCTTTAAAAATGAATTTTAAATTAAATGGTTCCTGTGGGAATCATTCTGTTTGAGAAAGAGAAAACAAAAACAAAACAATTCTTGAAGATCATTCAGAGTACTTCTTTTATTTGGAAGCCTTGTGTAAGTTAAATTTCCTGAATAACAGTTACTGACAAAAAAATATGCTTTCCAGTAGCATCTCCCCAAACCCATTCCCAACAAGCCCATTTTACCCCTCTACTTCCCCATGCAAAAAAAAAAAAATCTTCTACCATGACCTTCAGTTTCTTTCTGTCAATTGCAAAATCATTCAATACAGCATCTTTACAGACTTTTAGGAAAATATTTACAGGTCAACTTTTCACAAAATTGGCTGGCAGTTTTATGTAAATTAATTTTTAGAAGGTGGAAAATATTCAAAGCTTCTATAAAATATGCTCATATTTAAAAAAAGCAAAAAGGAGAGAAACTGGGAGGAAAAGCAAAATAAAACAAAGAAGGCACGAAGTGGAGAAAGTGATAAAGTTAATAATAAAATATAACAATGACTTACATTTATGTAGTGCATTAATACACCATAAATTTGTTTTCTCATTTGATCTTCCTAAGAATCCTGTGAGATAGATGCTAATATTATCCAGGTGGGGAAACTGAGGCTCAGAAAGTTTAAGTGACTTGACAAAGGTGATACAAGTGGTAAAAGGGTTTGAACACAAGTCTTCCTCATTGCCTCAAACATTCAGGGCTGTCTCCAGTCATCCTGTTGTATATCTTGCCCCTGGACCCAGATGGCTAAGGAGGAGAGATTGAGGCTGGTGTTGAGAACTCTTAAGTTCTTCATCAGGGAATGTATATATTTTCTCTCTGCTTTTCTTAAAAAAATATTTTATTGATGCCTTTTGTTTATAGGAAAAAGATTGTGTATATACAACTTATTCTTCTCCCCTTCTTCCCAATTTATCCTTCCCTTCTAACAAAGAAAAATTGTGATATGCAAGGCATGATACAGCAACTGCTATTCAGTTGTTTCAGTAGCATCTGAGATATTTTCATGACCCCTTTTGGAATTTTTGTGGTGATTTTATTGGAGTGTTTTGCCATTTCCTCCTCCAACTCATTTTACAGATGAGGAACTGAGTGATATAGCAATAGGTTCTGATAATACAATATTTGACCCTCAGGTTTTCTGACCTTCCTGTTGAGTGGAGAATGCCACTTCTTCTCCAGGACCATTATTGGTTTTTTATCATTGCTTTTCATAACAGACAGGCATACACAGACAGACTCCTCTGTGCCCCATCACCCCCATCGAGATTCACACACTACTGTTAAAACATTTCTAAACACCAACGAAGCAGTTGGAATGACCTGACTTCCACCCCTGCCCACACCCCCAGGGACGTGTTCACATAAAAAGATGATTTTGTAGACTTTTAGTGCTAAAAGGGCCCTTAGAGAACACCTAGACTGATTCTAATTTTACAGTTGAGGAAACAGATGTCTGAGAGGTTATGGGATTGGCCCAAGGCCCATCGCTAGCCAGTGATGGAGCCTAAATGAGAGTTCAGGTTTTCTGAGTGCCAGCCTCCCCAACTAATGTCAGAGGCAGTCCTGACTACAGCATTGTTTCTCACTTTCTTAGGGAGTGCCTGCTTTGTAGCAGCTCCTGTTGTCCTCACTGCCTGCTTTATGATCTTCAAGTAAACCTAAAGAAATGGAAGGGACCTGCATCTTAATGATAATGCAAAGAGGGCAGTGTTTGCTTTTCCCTGGACAAGGGAAAGCTGTCTGCTTGAGTTGAGAGAACATGCATTTCCACATAAGAAGCTGTAGTTCTGGGGGTGGCTAGGTGGTGCAGTGGATAAAGCACTGGCCCTGGATTCAGGAGTATCTGAGTTCAAATCCGGCCTCAGACCCTTGACACTTACTAGCTGTGTGACCCTGGGCAAGTCACTTAACCCCAATTGTCCTGCAAAAAAAAAAACCAAAAAAAAAAAAAAAAGAAGTTGTAGTTCTGAGAAGGGGGCTTTGCAGGCAGCTTGACTGAGATGCCATGTGGCTGAGCCTTTGGAATCTCAGTGTTCACAGTCAATGCTGCTCTGATGCATTATATCAAGTTGTCTCATGGTATCCGACTGATCCCTGAGCCTTTGCTTCCTCACCTCACCACAGTCTGAACAATTTATCTGACTTTGAATCAAGCGATTCAATGACAATAGATGGTGTGACAATGTATTCGGTTTCCATAAGCTCAGGGATATTTTTCCTTCTCTGGTAGTTGTCAGAGAGCATGAAGTGAAAGGCTTGTGAAAGAAAAATACTCCTAGAGGCTTTTCTACCGGTTGAAAGCACCTGGATCAAGAGTGAGAAATGTCCAGCCTAAAAGTTGGACCTTGAATATTGCCTTGGTCAGTGTCTCAGAAACCCAGAGAATCATCACTCTTGGGACGGCAGCTAGAGTTGTCCCTTTTAGAACAGAGCATCTGAAGATTTAAGGATAAAGAACTGTGGGCTACTTTCTAATTCAGGGACAATGACGAATGGTGGCAACGCTCTGAAGCCCAGAGCACAAGGGAATAGTGGATAACATAGGGTTTCCTAACAGTTCAAAGATGCAAAGTCTCTAACTTTGTCTCTATCTCACTTTCCCTTTTGCTTTCAGAATCCTGTGAGATAGATGCTAATATTATCCAGGTGGGGAAACTGAGGCTCAGAAAGTTTAAGTGACTTGCCAAAAGCAAGGCATTTGCATGTCCTAGGCATGTATATATTCAAATAAATTATCTAAAAGCAGCTTTTGAGGAAGCATGGATAGGTATCACTGGAATTTTGCCCGCTCCTTTCAATGTAGACTTTGATTCCTGCCTTGAGGGAAGCAAGAAAAAGGGCCACAAGGCTGTGTACCTCTGAGAGAGGAAAAGAGAGCTATCTGACTACAATGTTATTTATCTGTCTCCCTAAACATTTCTGGTCTAGGGGAAATACTTTTAGATTTACATTGCTTTTTTGGTCTCTATCTCTTAAAAAAAGGAGAAGGTAACCCAAGCTTACACCCACAGGCTTGACTAATTCCTATCAAATGATAGTTAGAGAAAAGAACATCACAAATGGCAAATTATGAGCAAATTCATTTATTCAAACAGATAGTAAATAGAAATAGGAGTTCTACAAATTAAAACATCTCAGAAAATGCACAAGGGTATAAATGAATTCTTTCTATGGGAACAAGATGAGATATTGCTCAATCAAGAGAAAGGCCCTGATTTCACCCAAGGGGAAATTCCCCAAAGCCTATGAGGAGACAAGCTGGAAATTAGGGACATGTTGAAGCATCAATTCCTCTACATATTTTTTCTTCTTTCTCCACAGGTCATTCCCAGAAAAGAGCATGGATCCATGTGTATATCTTAAAGAATGAATGGACACTGTTTCTGGCATCAATTTCACCCTCTCACACAGGTATAAATTATGAAGTCATAACTCTCTCTACCAATTAGGAGAGGTTTATGCAAAATTTCCCAGGCTTGAAACCTAGGTTACATTAAAAATCATGTCTTACTTAAAATATGCAATGAAAATTGGAACCCCTATGTATTAGAGTATACTAGATACTTTTTTTGCAGTGACAAATAATTTGATTTATCCCCCAAAAAATACTTAAGTAGTATGTAGAACACATTTTTTTTGGTATTAAGAATATATTAGTTTACAAAAACCCATGTAGTGGGAGTTTTTTGCACATGCCCAAATCATCTGAAGTGATGGGTGCACTCATGAGGGAGATTACAAGGATCTGCTTCTTAGACAAGACTACTTGTGTTCCCTTACCGCATTGTTTAGAACAGCCTCTTTTCATCAGTTGCATAGTTTGAACAAATTGTATTTTTAAAATTACCAGACTGGCACAGCCTCTCTATTTTGGGGCAGCTCTATGTGGTCAATGTCCTGTTCATCTGTAACATGGGCACCACTGTGGGTGTGAGAAAAGGTTATCTTGACCTTTGCAATCTCCAGAGAAAATTCCCTTTCAGTCCCTGACACTGTGGGAATTGTGTTTGAGGTTTTGGTCTGCTTAGTCTGTCCTTTTCAGTTCCAAGTACAGGTGATGGTGTCCCTAGAGCATGAGCCATCAAGATCTTGGAGGCAGGATTCCGGGCTGGATGCTGCTTCTAGCTCAGCAGGGAAGTACTGAGAAACCAGGGTACCTGGGACTTGGGTTCAAGAAAGATTTTGGATTTAGAAATTGGTGGGATTATGCTTTATAGAACTGAATTAAGGTGTTAACCTAATTTCCCTCTACTCTTGAGAGACTTAGGTAATGAAAGGAGGGATTATGCCCCTGAGGTGTTAGGAGATTCCTTGTACAGTTCCATGTTGAGACTTTTCCCATCATTTCAGTATATTGTGGGTTGGCATAAGAAATTAAATGGGAATTTGGGGGGAGTTTTGTAGAAGCCTCACATGAAACTCAAAGGCCAGCAGACAACATAGTAAAAGTTTAGAAAATCAGAAATGCATAAAATATATGTATATTGTTGTATAATATCAACATATTTTATTTTTTTTGTGTGTGTGGAGCAATGAGGGTTAAGTGACTTGCCCAGGGTCACACAGCTAATAAGTGTCAAGTGTCTGAGGCCAGATTTGAATTCAGGTCTTCCTGAATTCAGGACTGGTGCTTTATCCACTGTGCCACCTAGCTGTTCCCTATTTTACCTTTTAATACCATAAAACTTCAGATGTCTTCTCTGGTACAAAGGGAGGGCCAAAAAGTTTTATGTGGATTTTCCGGATTGAAGGGGTCTCCAATGCCTGAGATGTAGAAGGGATAGCTGTTATGTTTTTTAGATATACCTTTAAAGTAAGCATCCCTTCATAAAAAATTAATTTAACAGTTAAGTGGTAAATGTAACTGGGATTGTAGGGGATCCCTAAAATTGGGGAAATATTATCAGTGGCTTCTTGTGCCAATAGTAGATACTAGGTATCGCCAGATGCCTTTGAGGGTACCTGGAGAACTCTGGGGGGAAGGGCAAAATGTAACATACCTGGCCTTCAGGCAGTGGGGGCTAGTGTAGTCACTGTTTTACAAGTTAAAAATTGTTCTTGGTTGTGTTGCCTCTCAATTTATCACTTTAGTCAGCTACCTAATTCACTTTACCTCTAATGTCAGTCACCTCTCTTCTTTCTGGATATCTT
This sequence comes from Dromiciops gliroides, assembly GCF_019393635.1. Lineage (NCBI taxonomy): Eukaryota > Metazoa > Chordata > Mammalia > Microbiotheria > Microbiotheriidae > Dromiciops > Dromiciops gliroides. Next base: position 264,172,059 of record NC_057861.1, on the reverse strand, counting down.
TCTCTTTGTGGTTGCTCCCTTTTTCCTCTTTTATCTCCCTAGCTCTGCTTTTCTTCCTGTCTGACTCTATTTCTCTTTCGCCACATTAATACCACTTCAGTTTGAGATGCCAATCTCAAAATACTCTGAAATCAAGTCTGTTCTCATCTTATATTGTAGTCATGGGATAAACAAGAATTCCCAGCATTTTCCAGAGTGAGCTTCATGGGATTTGTAGCCCAATTCCCTTGACAGAGGAGGTTCAGAGGAATGAACCAAGTCCTCTAACTCTTTTATTTCTAGACAAACAGAATGAGCTTGTCTCTCTTCTCTACAAAAGGCAGATCCATGGACCTTCCCTAGTCATAGCAGAAAAATATTGTTCCCTTCCCCCCTTTTGGATTTTAAAGCCTTGGGGAATTCTAGGGTCGGCATTTCAAGAAGAAAGGAAGGAAACATGTATTTATGAAGTTTTTACTTGTTCTAGGCATTGCACAAATTGCTTTACAAATATTATCTCATTCGATCCTTACAACAACACTGGGAAGGAAGTAGGTGCTCTATTATCCCCATTTTACAGTTGAAGAAACTGAGACAGACAAAGATAAAGTGAGTTGCCCAGGATCACACAACTCGTAAGTGTCTAAAGCTGGATTTGAATTCAGGTCTTCCTGACTTCAGGCCCAACTCTTTGTGGTCCCCTACATGCCTCTGAAATACACACAACAGCCTCCTGAAAACTTTTCCTTTCAATTCTGAAAAATCATGGCAAAATGACAACTAGTTTCTGTTTAGGAAGGGTGAGGAACCACAGTTTACATATGTAGTCCTCTCTCCTCTGCTGGGACTGTTAATTGGGATTAATACTGACACTGTAATAGCACAGCTAGAAGGCACAGATGATGTGAGACAAAAAGGAGCTTTCCTTTTAAACTCCCTGTAGCTGATCTGTGGAGGGTTTTTCAAAGCACTTTCACAGAAATGATCTCATTAGATCCTCCCATCAAGTCCCAGAGACAAGTGCTATTGTCTAGATCTTAAAGATGAAGAAACAGGGGTTCTGAGGGAAAGGGGCTTCTTAAAGTTATTCAGGTAGCTAGAGAAGAAGCCAGGAATAGACATTAGGCATCTTGTTCAGTAGTTCACCACTGCTCCAATCAAACCATCTCTCAAAGACCTGAACCATGGTTACATAATCAACCTCCATGAAGGAATCCTATGCTCATGACTAAAGACTTCAGTTGAATTGAACCGGACCATTGTAACATTCTCTTTTCCTCTAGTTTTTCTTCTGTCTTTCATCCTACTCAGAGCTGTCAAATTAATTTTTCTAAGGCATACATTTAACCATGTATCTTCCTTGCTCAAAACCCTTTGGGGGCTCCCTATTGCCAACAGAATAAAATCCAATCTATTTAGCTTGATATTTAAAACCTTTTATAGTGTTACTCCAAACTATTTTTCTAACCTCATTTCACACTATTTCTCTTCATGTACTCTACTTTTGAATCCATTCAGAGTATTATCTTTTCTCTGACTCTATATGACATTTTCCATCTCCATGTAGGAGGAGAGAGAGGCAGGCAGGTGGTGAAGTGGATAGAGCACCTGGTCTGGAGGTAAGAAGAACTATAGTTATCCCTTCAGCATCTCATCCACCATGATCTGGAAAATTGGTATAAAATTTTTTGGCTTTCCCTTCATACCAGAGAAGAAGTCTGAATTTTTTTTCTTATATGGGGTGTTTACAATACCTTATTGTAAAATTTGGTTTAAGTATTTGGTCTTAGGCTAAATGTAGGTTAATGTTAAGTAAAAATACGTTTTCTGTGTTGTCTTCTAGCCTTTACAAGTCATTTAAGACTTCCACAAAACTCCCCCCAAATTCCCATTTCATTTCTTATGCTGACCTGTAATATATCAAAACCAGAACAGGGGAAATTGTGATTTGGAAGGGATAACTGTTTATTCAAATTCTGCCTTAGTTACTTACTAGCTGTGTGACCCTGGACAAGTCACTTAATCTCATTTGTCTCAATTTCCTCAACTGTAAATTAAGGATTAAAAATAGCAACTTCCTCCTAGCATTGTTGTGAGGATAAAATGAAATCATATTTGCAAAGCACTTAACAGTGCCTGGCACATAGTAGGCACTATATAAATGGTAGTTAATTTATTTAGACATTTCTCCTGGCACTTCCTCCTTATCTATGCCTTTCAAAATTAATCTCTTCCTCTACTCAGAGACTCCCACCTTTGTGTAACCATCCTGGTGCCTCAGATTTGGCCTATAGGATCATAGATTGAGAAGTAGAAGGGACTTTAGAGGCCATCTCATTTTACAGTTGAGGGAACTTAGACCAAACAGTTTAAGTGGTCACAGAGGTAGTGAAAGAGCTAAGATTCAGACACAGAGCATGATTTGAACCCTGCACCCTTATTCAAATCAATTTGTCCTAGAGTGTTTTCTTTGCCCCATCATGTTCTGCCTTATATCCTATACACTTAAGTGTGTGGGTGTTACATCCACCTTCCCCTCCCCTGCCAAATAAGATGTTATCTATTTAAGGTCAAGACCTCTGTCCTAGTAAGTGTCAAGTGCCTGAGGCCAGATTTGAACTCAGGTCCTCCAGACTCCAGGGTTGATGCTCTATTCACTGTCCCAATTAGCTGCCCCTCTCTGCCCTTTATTTTAAGTTTAAAATAAGGAACTTCACACAGTTCCTTATACAAGACAGGCATTTAATAAATGTCTCTAGAATTGAATTGATTGTTATTCATAGAATCACTCACTTGCACTAATCCAAGGAGGGTAGTGAGAATAGCAGGAAACCAAAAGGTACTTAATATACCAGAAAAAATGATATCTTTTCCTAGGATCAGTATTTACCTCTTCAGCATATTTATACTTTTTCTCTTGGCTAAATAAATATATAAATTTACCTTGTGGAAAGATGCCTAATTTTATATTCCATATGACTAACATATTGTGAAAAAAGCCCACCACCTAATACTCTGGTTATTTGTAATTGTAGGGAAGGCATCATGTTTGGTACACTTAGGAGGCAGAACAGAAATTTCTAGTTCCACCATGCCTCTTTATTCTTATTAAGTGAAGGTCCCTGAGGGTGCATAGTGTAGAGTGGCCATGATTATGATGAGAATTGAAATGAATTTTCTAACTCTAATTCATAGAGGAGACAGAATTTTAAAAGTTGCAGCTGAGTCAGAAGAAAAGTCCTTAAAAAGACACATAGTGAAGACTGGCTGGCTATGGATCTGAATAACAAAAGACCTGAGATATCCCCTGAGGCTATGAACTAAAAGAGTTGATAAACCCCTCCCCTATGTGAAAAGGCCATATAGGCTATGCAATTCCAAAGAACCAGAAGATGGCAGCAGCAGAAAACTAACAGAATAGTTCATCTCAGACACCAGCAGATCGCAGTCTTGTGGAGGGAATAGAATTGTAATGGACCTTAGAAGGAAGCTCTAAGCAGAAGAAAAAGTAGCTCACAGTTCAGTATTACCAGAGCAGCAAATGGCTGATATTAAAGGCTTTAAGGGGAAGTCATTTGGGGCAATGGATGTAGAAAGTCATGCTAATGCTGAAGTTAGTCCAAAAAAAGTCAAGCAGTTTCAATCCTTCAATGTGTCAACAAGCATTTAGTAAGCACCTACTATGTACTCAGTTCCTCTCCTGTATCACTACCTTGTTGTGACAAAGGGACTTGGGTAGCTCGATGAAATTATGAGTTATGCTGTGCAGGGTTACCCAAAAGACGGGAAATGGCAAACGACTCCAATATCTTTGCCAAGAAAAACCCCATGGACAGTATTAAAACACCAAAAGATATGACACTGGAAGATCAGCCACTCAGGTTGGAAGGTGTTCCACTTGTTAAGTGGAAGGAGGGGCTGGTGTGCTGTGGTCCACAGGAACACAAAGAGTTGGACATGAATGAACTGTAAATAGGGATAATAATGGCACCTACCTTGCAGGATTTAGGAGGAAAAAGCAAGTGGAGCAGCTGATTATAGACAGCCTTCTCAAGGAGTTTAAGCATAAAAGGAAGAAGCGATAAGGGTAGATAGCAGGGGTGAACCCATCAAGTGAGGCTTTTTTGAGAAAGGGGGCAATGTATGCTTGCTAGGAAAGCACCCAGTGAACAGGGAGAGATGGAAAGTTAGTGAGAGAGTAGGGATGACAATGAGGAAGACCTGTTGGAGAAGACAGAATTAAATGGGATCTCTTGAGTATGTAGAGGGGCTTGCCTTGTCTGAGACAGTGGCCACTTCTTCATGTGAGAGAGGGGTGAAAGAAGAGGAAGTGTCAAGAAGGCATCTGAGTAATGTGAGATGAGAAGGAAAGGAGAGGAGAGGAGAGGAGAGGAGAGGAGAGGAGAGGAGAGGAGAGGAGAGGAGAGGAGAGGAGAGGAGAGGAGAGGAGAGGAGAGGAGAGGAGAGGAGAGGAGAGGAGAGGAGAGGAGAGGAGAGGAGAGGAGAGGAGAGGAGAGGAGAGGAGAGGAGAGGAGAGGAGAGGAGAGGAGAGGAGAGGAGAGGAGAGGAGAGGAGAGGAGAGGAGAGGAGAGGAGAGGAGAGGAGAGGAGAGGAGAGGAGAAGAAAAGAGGGAACTCTCAGTTTATGTCCTCAATTTCTTCAGGGAAATTTGAGACAAGGTTCTTAGCTGAGAGAATGAGGGCAGAAGGAGCCATGGGAAGTTTGAAGAAGGATGAAAAGGCTTGGAAAAGGCTCTAGGGTGAGTAGGATAGTGAATCAATTAGAGAGGTGTAAAAGGATCACCTTGCAGCAGTGAGACCTAGTTAAGATTACGTAACATAAATTTGTAATGGACCTAAGCTTGCAGTTATGTGATTCTCTCTAGCTTTGTTCTGTAGCCTGTGAGTAAAGGAGTGGAGGCTGTGGACAAGGGATTTGAGAGAAGAGGACTGTGCTAGAGTGATAGCCTGAGGGGCAAAAAAAAAAATCTGAGAGAGGGAGAAATTTCAAAGTGAGGATGAAGAATCACTATTTTAAAAGCCCTTGAGGGCAAGGACTGTTTTTAGTGCCATTCTTTACATATAGCTTTCCCTTACACAGTGCCCAGCACATAGTAGGTGCTCAAAAAATGCTTGCTGGCTTGACAACTTTGGACTTGCAGGGCAGAGAGGGAGGTGAAATGGCAATAGATTATGATCAGATGATGAAATTTCAGAGTGAGTAACAACAAGATCAAGATATTAACTTTCACCAATTATATTAAATTTCACATGGATTCTATGTGTAGTTGTAGAAGGATGAAGTCATGGGAAATGAGTGAGTTGAGGAACTGGGAGGTTAGGATGTATATCTGTATGTGTGTTGAAGTCCCTTAGTATGAGGGCAGGGGTTTGGGTGGAGATAAAGACTGTGGGCTCAGTCAGCCCTGAGGAAAGGAGAAGATCTTCAAGTAGATCATCATCTGCATATGAAAAGATTTTTCATTCTTCTGGGTAGGATGGAGGAACAAACAAATGATAGACAGAACCACCTTAGAATTTCAACAGCTAAGTAATGTCTGGGGCACCTGAACTCAACTTACCTCCCATAGTAACAAACAGCACAGTGATGAGACCATATACATTCAAATGAATTTGTCTCAAGATGGTTCATCCTGCAGGCATAGTATTGCACTATAGACCCATTCCTTTCTGTGAACAGTACAGAAATAGCATATATCTGCATAATTCTGCCCTGGTCAAGCCACATCTTGAGCACTGTGTCCAGTTCGCCACACTACATTTTTTTTTTCCGGGGCAATGAGGATTAAGTGACTTGCCCAGGGTCACACAGCTAGTAAGTGTCAAATGTCTGAGGCTAGATTTGAACTTGGGTCCTCTTGACTCCTGGGCCAGTGCTTTATCCATTGTGCCACCTAGCTGTCCCCTGCACTACATTTTTGGAAGAACATTGAGAGGCAGGAACATTTTTAGATGAGAGTCCATAGGCCACTAAGAGGAGTTGAAACAATGCCAAATGAAGATTGGTTGAAAGAGATGGAATATGTTTAGTCTGAAGAACAGAGGATTTAGGGGAGCCTTGATCATTATCTACCACATTAAAACCTTTCAAATATTTGAAAAAGGATTAGGAATTCTGATTTGCTCAATTCAATCTAATTCAACAAACAGAACCTGGAACAATATGGGTAGAAGTTACAGGGAGGTAGATTTTTGCTCCATGAGAGAAGGAACTAATGATGTGGAACTGTCAAACAATGGAATGGTCTGCCTTGGGGGGTAATGAGCAGAGTCCAGGGATGTATTGATAAATGTTTATAACCAGCTCACTAAAAAAATGTACCCCCACCCTTTTATTTTTAATCTGCATTATTAACATTTTCTCGATCACTTTCTCAGGTCTGTACAATCAACAAAACAATAAATCAATCTCAAATTTGTAGCATTTGTCAAATTTTGAGGTGTACATGCTCGCATTGAAAATTTAATGTTCAGCTCTTATGAGACATTACAAGATGACTCCAGTACACCGCTTAATGAGTCATTTCACTAGATATCTTAGTTGCAGAGGCAGCATGATCTGGTGGAAAGAACTCTGAATGTGGAGTCTGGAGAGACTTAGACTCAAATTTCAATTTTGACATGTATTACCTATGTGACATGTTGCAAAGTAAGTAATTTTATTTTGGGCAGGTCAAAGAATCTTTCTGAGTCTCTATTTCCTGATTTCTAAAATGAAGGGGTTGGACTAGAATATCTCTACGGTTCTTTCTAGCTTTAAATCTCACTCACTTATGAAGATTCTGAGTCTATGAAATGGGGAGAATAATATTCATACTACTAAACATGCCATCTCTCAGCTCCAGGCACTCTCTCCAGCTGTCCCCCATGCCTGAAATACTCTTCTTCCTCTGCTCCAACTACTGACCTCCCTTGCTTCCTTTAAGTCCCAGCTAAAATCCTACCTTCCTTGACTCTTCTTGATTCCAGTACTAGAGCTAGCCATTCCCAGAGCCAGCTCACTGCTTGGGAGGCTCTGAAGAAAGTGTGGGAGAAAGGAGGTATTAGACTGCCTACCAAACTGAAGGTTTACAGAGCTGTTGTGCTGAATTCATTGTTGTATGCCACTGAAGCCTGGACAGCATACCAGTGACATGCCAGGACACTGAACAACTTCCATTTGAATCATTTTAGGAAGATTTTGAAGATCACCTGGCAAGGTCAGATATCTGACACTGAGGTCTTTTCTTGAGCTGAAAAGCCAAGCATTCCAATTCCACTACAGAGAGTACAATGGGCTGGCCATATTGCTCAAATGCCAAAGGTATTATTTTAGGAAGAATTCATACAAGACAGGAGCTCCCATGGAGGTCAGAAGAAGTTATACAAGGACACTCTCAAGGTCTCTCTGAAGAAATATGGAAAAAATTGTGAGACATGGGAGACACTGGAATAGGACCACCCAGCATGGCAGGTTCTCATCAAAGAAGGTGCTTTGTTCTATGAGTGAAGCAGAATTATATTAGCTCAAAAGAAATGTGATGTGCAAATTTAGAGACATCATCACTCCAAATGTTCATATGGACTATTTGTGACTGACTTGTGGTAGAGCCTTCTGAGCTCATGTTGGTCTGATGAGCCACTCAGTCAGACACACTGTATGTCGACCCCATCATGGTGATGCCATTTTGGTCCTCTTCGAGAACAAAGAACAACAACCAATCAGCCTTGCCTCAGTTAACTGTTTCCTATTTGTCCTGTAGATAGTTTGTTCTGTATATATTTGTATGTTGTCACCCCCATTAGATTGTAAGCTCCTTGAGAGCAGGGACTGCCTTTTATCTCTTTCTGTATCCCCAGCACTTAGCACAGTGCCTGATACATAGTAGTGTGTAATTTAAGATTCTAAATGTGGATTCTAATCTGTTCCCCCAGTTTTGGGGAAAACTGACTAAAATCACTGATAAAACAAGTTTAGGTTTTTAAGGGTTTATTGAAAAATAGAAATAAAAAGATTGAGAACAGAATTCCAACAGCCTGGCATTCCTATCTTTCCCCAAATTTCCTGTGAAGTCCTCTGCCGCCACCACCACCATCAAGTCCGGAACCCAAAAAAGCAAGCGTTCTCCGCGCAGGCCCTTTCCTCCTTCCTGTCTTCTCCCAGAAAATAGGAGGCTCCTCAAATTGATTGGCTGGTAACCTTGATAGACAGCACCCATGAGCAAACGTCACTTCCTAATGCCAAGGAAAAGCCACATGACCTTGCCCTCTGAGGCATTTTCCTCATGGTGGAGCTTTCCCACAGCAAGTCTCCAGTAGGTGGCATCATTCCAATCATTACAGTAGGTACTTAATAAATGTTTATTAATTGATTGATTGATTATCTCAATGAGTTGTTGTAAGGAAAGGACTTTAATCTTAAACTTCCACATAAACAGGAATGGGCATTATTATTAGGCTTTAGGCAGGGTGGCATCGTGGAGAGTGCTCTGGAATGGTAGGAAGACTGGGTTTAAGTTCACATTTTATTATTAGCCTTATAAGCAATTTACTTAACACCTAGGAGCTATAGACAACTTTCTAAAGTTATAAATTAGAGACCATTTTTGATTTGCATTGGGAAAAAATCCACCACAAAAATCAGATGTCTTTGGTGTGCACAGAGTCGCAGTTAGACTAGATGATTTCTGAGGTACCTTCCAGCATAGAGATGTTATAGCAGCTAACTCCAACTGGCCTGACATCCATCAATATCATCCTAGCAATCTGGACCCTGCTTTCACCAAGTGAAGTCAGTGTGCCCTAACTGTGGATCACATTTCATCCACGAGTAAACCTCTCAGAAGTTGTTTCAGGTCTCCTCATATACCCAAATATGGGAAATAACTGTGATTTACTCAATCTGATAGCATGGGAATCCCCTCTACTAAGGCAAGTGATATGCCTTCATTCGTACCTGGTAAAGATTCACTTTTACCTGACTCCAAGCCTAGATCACTATCCACTAGACTGGGCTACCTCTTAAATGCCATACTCCTAAATTGTCTTCTCATTTTTAGGCAGGAGGAAAAACCTCTGTAAAGTAAATGGACAAGACAGTCTATAGATCACCATGCTTGGACTGTCAGCAAGCTGTCGACTAGCTAGTTAGCACTGAGACATCCTAGGAATGACTGTTAGACAAAGACAACAGAAACTTTTGATTCTGAACCCATTGCTCCTCCTTCCCACAATGCTGCCCTAGTCACCAATTTTCTTTGCAAGCAGCAATATGTAGTCTATGTGCACTAATTGTTAGTATCCTTTAAAACACTCTGACATTGATGGTATTGATGGTTTCTGGCCTTAGAGAGAGCAATAAATCAGTGCATCAATGGGGAAAGTGACAAATCCTAGGACCTTGGGGCTTATAATACTGTGGTTAATTCTAATAGCAATTACCATATAATCACCCATATTTAAAATCCTTACAGCATTTGAAAGACATACTAGAAGGTGGTAAAGGGTGATAGCAACTATAACTCTTTTTATAGTATTTTATTTTATTTTGTCCCAATTGCATTTAAAGATAGTTTTCAACATTCATTTTTGTAAGATTTTGAGTTCCAAATTTTTCTCCCTTCCTCCCTTCCTCCCTTCCTCCCTTCCCTCCCCTCCTCCCCAAGACAGCAAGCAATCTGATATAGGTTATACAGTACAATCATGTTAAATATCTATCCACATTAGTCATGTTGTGAGAGAAGAATCAAAACAAAAGGGAAAAACCACAAGAAGAAACAAACAAACAAAAACAACAAAAAAGTGAAAATAGAATGCTTCAATCTGTATTCAGACTCCATAGTTCTTCTTCTGGATGTGGAGAGCATTTTCTATTATGAGTCTTTTGGAATTGTCTTAGATCATTGCATTGCTGAGGAGAGCTAAGTCTATCACAGTTGATCATCACACAATGTTGCTGTTACTGTGTACAAAATTTCCTTGGTTCTGCTCACTTCACTCAGCATCAGTTCATGTAAGTCTTTCCAGGTTTTTCTGTAATCCATCTGTTTATCAGTTCTTACATAACAATAGTATTCCATTACATTCATATACCACAACTTGTTTAGCCATTCCTTAATTGATGGGCATCTCCTCAGTTTCCAATTCTTTGCTACCACAGAAAGAGCAGTTATAAATATTTTTGTACACGTGGTTCATTTTCCCTTTTTTAATGCTCTTTTTGGGATATAGACCTAATATTGGTATTAATGGATCAAAGAATATGCATAGTTTTAGAGCCTTTTGGGAATAGTTCCTAACTGATCTCTAGAATAGTTCGATGCATTAGCATTCCAGTTTTCCTACATCTTTGACAACATTTATCATTTTCCACTTTTTTTGTCAAATTAGCCAATCTGATAGGTGTGAGATGGTACCTCAGAGTAGTTTTAATGTGCATTTCTCTAATCAATAATGACCGAGAACATTTTTTTATATAGCTATAGATAGCTTTAATTTCTTTAACTGTAAACTTCCTATTCATATCATTTGACTATTTCTCAATTGAGGAATGACTTGTATTCTTTTAAATTTGATTCAGTTCTCTATATAATTGAGAAATGAGGCCCTTATCAGAAACATTGGCTGTAAAAATTGTTTCCCAGCTTTCTGCTTTCCTTTTCATCTTGGTTGCATTGGTTTTGTTTGTGTAAAAACTTTTAAATTTACATATAATATGGGGGCAGCTAGGTGCCACAGTGAATAAAGCACCAGCTTTAGATTCAGGAGGACCTAAGTTCAAATCCGGCCTCAGACACTTGACACTTACTAACTGTGTGACCCTGGGCATGTCACTTAACCTTCATTGCCCCACTAAGTATACACACACACACACACACACACACACACACACGTATATATATATGTATGTATGTGGGGCTTTTATTTTTGGTGGGGCAATGAGGGTTAAGTGACTTGCTGGGGTCACATACACACATCTGTATATGAAAACATAATTTTCTCTATCTCATCTTTGGTTATAAATTCTTCCCTCTCCATAGATCTGACAGGTAAACTATTCCTTCCTCTTCGAATTTGACTATGGTATCACTCTTTGTGTCTAAATCATGCATCCATTTTTACTTTCCTTTGGTATATGGTGTAAGATGTTGGTCTATGCCTAGTTTCTGCCATACTCTTTTCCAGTTTTCCCAGAAATTTTGGTCAGTTTTTGTGAGTTCTTATCCCAAAAGCTGGAGTCTGGGTTTATCAAATAGTAGACTGCTATATTCATTTACTTCTGTGTTTTGTGTTCCTAACCTATTCCACTGATCTACCACTCTATTTCTTAGCCAGTACCAAATAGTTTTGATGGAAACTATACCTTTTAAGAAAAGAAGACAACTACTTTCAGGTTACACTATGAAATAATAATGCTTAAGGAGGGGACAGGGAGGAAGGGAAGGAGAGAAAGAAGGGAGTGGGGACAGAGGGAGAAAGGAGGAGGGAAGGATAGTGGGTTGGAGAAAGAAGGAGACAGAGAGACAGACAGAAAGAGGAGACAGATACACAGAGACAGAGAGACACAGAGAGACAGGGGGAAGTGGTGGAGTGGGGATGGAAGTCAGGTGGATTCAAATATTGATCATACTGGACCAGCATGATGGGACTGATTTATTTTCTTGGAAAACTAGGAAACACAGATGAAAGACAAAGTTATGAGAGTTATGAGAGTATAAGTTTGATTATATCCTGTTCTGCCCCTCCCGAGGGCAAGGGAGAGAATAGAGATGCCTGGAAAAAGCACTCTGTCCTTGGATGAAGATGCTACTGTTGTTTCTCTCAGTTAATCACATACTGAATTATTTTCTGATAGTGGAAGAATCCTCAGTACTTTCTACCCATTGGATCTGCAAAGCAACTGGCTGAGATTAGGGGTACATTTTACACCAAGGGACCAAGAGAGCTAAGTATACCATGCACAATTCAATGGTGCTTCACAGTCTGCCTATATACTTTTCCAGGCTTCTTTCATCCTATACTACTATATGAATTACTTGTTCATATAGGCTATGCTACTGCTGGACTGAAATACTCCTAACAGCTAAAACTGCAAAATACAGAGAGGAGGTACTTAATACAATTTTTGTTAAATGAGGAATGAATGAATATCAGGCTCCAACTCCAGACAATGATCTCATTAGTGCAATACTTCAACTAAACTGACAAGTCACAAAGAAATAGCAACAAAAGAAAACGGTATATTCTGCAAGGTAGAGAAAAGCATTAGTTTTACTTTGATAAAAATAAAAGGGATCATTTTGACTAGATGAAAAGAAAAATGTGCCTAAAATGAGATTAAAATCACATTCAAACTTAAGCAAAATATGGCCTTAATTTTATTTGTAGGATAGGGACTATTTTGAGATTCCTTCATTCTTTTCCTTCCTTCTTCCCTACTTTTTTCTTCCTTCCTTCCTTCCTTCCTTCCTTCCTTCCTTCCTTCCTTCCTTCCTTCCTTCCTTCCTTCCTTCCTTCCTTCCTTCCTTCCTTCCTTCCTTCCTTCCTTCCTTCCTTCCTTCCTTCCTTTTTTTCTTCCTTCCTTCCTTCCTTTTTTCCTTCCTTCCTCCCTTCCTCCCTCCCTCCCCTCCTCTCTCCCTTCCTTCCTCCCCTCCCTTCCATCTCCCCTCCCTTCTCTCTCCCCTCCCTTCTCTTCCTCTCCTCTTCTGCACCCCTCCCCCTCCCCTTCCCTCCCCTCCCCTCCCCTCCTCTTCCCTTTCCATTTTTCTTCCTGAGAAGTTAATACAGTGTCTACCTCATGGCTGGCACTTAATAAATGCTTGTTCATTGATTGATTAAGGGCCTTTGTAAAAGCATTTACTTTGATGGAAAGAAAAAAGTGACATCACATTAACAGGATCACATTTTGCAGTATAGTTCAATGTTCAAATTGAGGGTTAACATTTTTTCAACTTTATTTAAAATACCTGCAAAAAGAATGCAATTCTTTTAAAGGAATTTGAACAGACTGGGTACAAAGAATAAAGTATTGCAAAAAAGAATCAGAGCTCTTGGTGGCCAACCCACCTCTGACAATCTCTGCTGTCAGGTGTGTCCAGGCAGAACAATACCTTCTGTGCTCATGAATGGGCTGAGGACCATCTAACATGCCACAGATTTCATGGAGCCCTAGGGCAGGTTTGAAGACAACGGGTCACAATGTTGCTTGAGAAAAAGAGGCTAAAGATCCAAGGCAAGGGTGACAAAAGCAAGGTGAAAGGTCTGGCCAGAGAACAAAAGAATGAGCAGTGAGAAAAAGAAGAGGGGCCTTCAGAAGTGTCTTGTATCTGGCTTGCAGAATAGAAATAAACAGTATATTCCTGGCCTAGCCCCTTTATTTTTGAGTTTAAAGTTTACTATGTCATCTGATGAGATATTTAAAGATTTAGACAAATACATTCTCATCGATCCCTATTGGGTTCACTCCACTCCTGTCCACAAGTGAATCATTCTTATGTGATGGGGGTCTGACACAGGCACAGACCCCATCAGCTTGCTCTGCTAGTGTAGCTTCCATGTCAAGGATGTCAGGGAGCTTCTTTTAGGAGAATAATGAGGGCTCTAAGGGGAGTGCTTCTGAGAGACTGTGGAGCACACATTCTGTACCTGGTTCTGGTTGGTTAAGCTTGTGGTTGTGAGGAGCCTTTTTGGATTGGCTAAAAGGCCCAAATCAGCGCTTTGTCCCCTTGCTTCATCACTGTCTGAAAGATTTTGGTGACCAGTGAGAGGTAAGAGGAATAGCCTCAGGACTGGGTTTCCTCCCCGACCCAAGCCCTTCACCATTCATCCTTTCTGTTGACATGTGTTGTTGTTGAATCATTTTTCAGCTGTGTCTGAGTCTTTGTGACCCCATTCGGGGTTTTCTTGGTAAAGATACTAGAGTGGTTTTCCATTTCCTTCTCCAGCTCATTCTACAAATGAGAAACTGAGAAAAACAGGATTAAGTGACTTGCCCAGGGTCATAGCTAGGAAGTATCTAAAGCCAGATTTGAACTCAGCAAGATGAGTCTTTTTGACTCCAGGCCTGGGACTCTATCCACCGGGCCACCTACTGCTCACATTTGACACATGGCGAGTGATTTTTTTCCCCACCTGACACCCCCTGTGGAACCACATCATCCTTCCTTGAGAAGTAAGCAGCTGTAAGTTCTCCGCAGAGGGTTCAGTTTTCTAAGAGCTACTTATCTGTTACTTAGTTCCAATGTCTTTCTTTCTTTCCCCCTCTGTTACTGTAACCCCCGAGCCAAAGCCCAATGGTGTGAGACTATCTCCGTATTGGCGGAGGTAAAGGCGTTTGCCTTATGTGAGGGGTAGGGTAGAGCTGGTGAGGGGCTAGAGCTCTACCCTCTGCTAGTCCCCTTTGGGACTCCTCAAACTTTGATGCTCTTCAAGCTTCATGTCTCTTTGGGTGCTTCTGACTCTTAGCTTCAAGGGAGAAGATGGAAGGGGCTAATCCCACTTCAAGCAGCTGAAGGAAAAGACTCTGGGAAGATGTGAGAGGAGCTGGCAGTTCGTAACATGTCCCTATTTCCAGTTTGCTACACTAGAGATTTTGGGGAATTTTCTCCTTGGATGAGATCTGGGACTCTCTCTCTCTCTAGGTTGAGCTTAGTTATCTCACTTCCAATGAGGGAACTCCTTCATTCTCTTTTGTCTGGTATAAATTCTCCTTCTCTGATTTTTGTTTTATTGCCATCTGGATAAATGGGTGAATTTGCCGTTTGCTATGTGTGTTCATTGTAGGTCTGATATCTGATGGAAAAGGGGTCCAACCTTGGATATAGAACTTGGGTAGCCATTCTCCCTGTGCCCCTCACCCCAGTGAAAAAATGATCAGAAATTAGAGTGGAGCTGATCCTATCCTTTAGACTAACAATATTTAAAGGAACAGATATATTCTGTTAATGCCTCTCTCTGAGGAAAGTAGAGCCGCCTCCTGCCCCAACCTCCCGCTTCCCCTCCTGATGAGAATGAAAAGCTCCCCTGTGGCAGAGTGGTGGGAGAAAAGACTACAGATGTCTACTCTGCCTCCTTTTAAGACACTCCAGGACAGCGAGCTTGCCACTGATAGGCCCCCTTCCTCTTTACATGCAGGTCTTTCCTTACATTATATTCTCCTCCTTTCTGGTATCCTTACACAGTTCAGGAATCCTCCAGATGTCTTCAGAGCTTTGCTCTTCTAGGGTAATACCCTTAGTTGTCCCCACTCCCTTTCCCTCCTCAGCCCTTTTAACTATGGAGTAGTGGGAGGAGAAGGAGGAAAAGGAAGAGGAAGGAGCCAAGTTTGACTACTGATTGGGGAATGAGAGAGGAAATGAGGCACCACAACTACAGCAGATGGGTGCTATATTTAAGATCAAAAAGGGACTTGAAATGATCCTTAAATGGTGATTCTCTTTCTGGGATGGGCCATTGGGTCCACTCCTCCACAAGGATGAGCTGGCCGAAGTGAGAAACAGACAGAGTTCCCTGCATGTGAGAAGAAACACATGGGCCAGAACCAGGGGCTGCCTGATGTTCCTTGGTATTTAAAGTGTTTCCACATTGAAGCCTTTCTTCCTTCTGCTTTCTGGGGTCTTTTTTATAGAGCACTTTATTCTCCCTGGTAAGCTGGAGAATGGAAAAATGTTCCCTGTACTCCTTTACTTTCCTTTTGGAGGGGGATGAGCCAGTACTTTGAACATAGATAGCAGTCACTTAGCCATGACAGAGATACAATCATTACATATTCTGTGCACGTTGCTTCTAGAAGTGAGATTCATAGTCTTTTGTTATTCTTGCTAGTAGCTCCCTTAGAAAACTTTTTGAGTAAGTTGCTGATAAGAAACCCTGGGTAGGCTGAATCCTACCACTCACCAAATAGTTGATTTTGCTTAAGAGAGAGGGAGAGATGTATTTAATAAGAATCTTCAAGCCAATGAACTTTCAGGGACATTTTCTGCCTCAATATAAACGTGTAAATTGATTTTAAAAAGATTCCTATAAATTGAGAATATAACTCTTAACAATAACATTAGAGAGAAAGAAATACAAATGGCCATTTTGTTAGCAGCACTATCTTTTAAAATCCTAAGCCTACACTATCTTTCAGCTTTGTTAGTGACAAAAGCATTTCTGCAAAGAGGATTACAAATCATTATCTGTCCTAGGCCCAGTTAGGCATACCCTGACAATAATCTACCCAGAAGCTCTGAAAGAGGGAGACAGGAGTGGGGAGGAAAGGAGAAAGGGAGACAAAGTCAAAGGGAGACAGAGAGGCAGGGAGAGACAGACAGACAGATAGACAGACACATAAACACACGGAATGTCCAGGAGAATGTTTGCTGCTCTTCTGCCTTTCAGAGAAGAAAGTGAAGAGTTGAATTGCCAAACGACAGTTCTATTTGTCCTTATATCGTTTGCAGAGGCAGCTAGGGGGGCATACTGGATAGACAGAACGCTGGGCCTAGAGTCAAGAAAACTGAATTCAAATCCAGCCTCAGACAGTAACTACCTGTTTGACCCTGAGCAAGTCACTTAACCTCTCATTGTAAGTGGCAAAATTGCCTTCTGCATTCAAGGCTTTCTACAATGTCTGTGAGTCATTGGTACTATTGTTTTTTTCAGGGTCAGTAAATTTTGAACCCAGGAGATCTGACCCTATTTATAATAGAAAGCTGCTTCTTCAGGCTAGTCAAGCGACTTGTCGCTGACCCTGCTTTTTGAGGCCTATTGTTTTGGCTGAGGTTGAGAGGAAGAAGGTAGAAAAAAAAGAGGTATCAATAACTGTAATAGTGTAAAAGATGGCTGAGCAGACAGTCTTTGAATCAAGGGATCTTGAATGTCACCAAGTCTAATCCAAAGTGAAGTAGAAACCCTCTCTACAATATCTTGGATGAATGGTCACCCAGCTTCTACTTGAAGACTTTCATGGACTGGGAATGCCAATCTCGGATGAATGGTCACCCAGCTTCTACTTGAAGACTTTCATGGACTGGGAATGCCAATCTCGGATGAATGGTCCCTGGATTTAGAGTCAGAAAGGACTTTAGAGGCCCTTGGATCCAACCTCCTCCTTACATATTAGAAATTGAAGTGCTAAGAATTTAAGTGACTTATCCAAGGTCATGCAGCACAGTGTCCAAAGTGGGATTTGAAGCTAGATCGTCCTGATGTCAAGCCTACCACTGTGCACTATGTCATGGTGCCTCCCCATACAATTAATAAATTGATATTCCTGAAGTACACGTCTGACTTTATTCCCAAGCTCAAAAGGCTTCCTCATGTCACTAGGAAGAACCTTAAATTCAGCATTTAGTCAATTATCACTGTGCATTCTTTTACAGTACCAGTCACTTTGATGGAGGAGGCCAAAAGGGGTTAACAGATAAACCGAGGCTTGAGTCCTTATCAATAGTACCTAAAAGGGTGAACAGAGAAACTAAGGTTTGTGTTCTTACTGTAACCAATAGGATTTGTCCCTATCAACTCTTACCATTAACAGAGACAGTAACTAGGGACCATTAACTATTAATAGCCATTAATATTCCTAGATGACAGGACACCTAGAAATCAGATCTTAAGTAAAGAGATATGATAAACACAGAGACCCTCTGGGTCTGACATGCGCAGAGAAGGCCAAATATGTCCTTAGGTTCACCTTATGATATGTCAAACCCAAAAACACACTTCCAGGGGAAAAGGTACCTGCCTTAGAGGTTGTCTTAGGACCGTAGGAAATCCAAATTAGGATAAGACCTCTCCTGTACTTCCCTAAGGTGGAGATTAAGATAATGAGGACTTTTTCTCATTATAAATATAACCATTTTCATCTCCCTATTTGAGACACCTATCTCCTTGGTGGTCTTCCTGTGGTCACTCACAGTATTGCAATAAAACTTGGGAAACTGAGTCACTGAGTCTTATAATTCTTTGGGACCCCTCACAATCAATTTGATCCATTAAACACCCTCCCCCCATCAACTTTATATGAATCATCTTATTTGACCTTCACAATAACCCCTAAAGGTAGATGCTATCATTACCCGTATTTTACAGCTGAGGAAACTGTGGCTCAGAAAGAATAGCTGGCACATAGTAGGTGCTAAGTAAATGGTGGTTGATTGATTGATCCCTGACCACAACAGCAGCACTTCAGCTGCTATTTCACACTGACTCACGTGTGGACTAAATGTAGACTGAAAGTAGAACTAAATATTAAGTACGTGCAAAGTAAACACAATTAATTTTGGGATGGAAAGAACACAAATATTTGGAGTCTGGGCTGGGCTGGCATCTGCAAAGGACTCCTAGAATGGATGGTCACTGATCTATGCTATGAAGAAAACTAGGAATTCCAAGAGATAGCGGCAAAAAGAGAATGCATTCCTTTTTTATTTTATTTATTATTATTATTATTATTTGCAGGGCAATGAGGGTTAAGTGACTTGCCCAGGGTCACACAGCTAGTATGTGTCAAGTGTCTGAGGCCATATTTGAATTCAGGTCCTCCTCGTGCTTTATCCACTGTACCACCTACCTGCCCCCGAGAATGCATTCCTAGAGGGGAAATTTTGCTACAGGGAAAGGAGGGAGAGGCAGGGGGGAAGAACATTTATTAAGTGCTTACTATGTACTCAGTGCCAAGCACTGTGAATTACAAATATAGTCTCATTTGATCTTCAGAACAACCCAGGTTCTATTATTACCCTAATTTTATAATTGAAGAAACTGAGGCAGGCAGAATTTAAATGACTTGCTCAGGGTTACAGCTAGTACAATCCAGAGGCTAGATTTGGACTCAGGTTCAAAGGATAGGAAAAAATAAAATGAAATGAATACCTTGGGTTTGAAGATCATTCAAATAGGATTCTATATACTGGTTGAGTGTCAAAAGAGCAGTCATTTCCCAAGTCAAAGCCTTCTTGATGACTGTAACCCACCTCCCTATTCAAGGATCCCCAAAGAATATACTAAAGTTAGATGAGGGGTGGTAAACTGTTTTTGAAGTATTCAAAATACTAGATGGATGAGTAGATATATTCTAAAACAATCTAAAGTTGGGATTATGGTTGAGAGGATACTTGTTTTATAGCTTAATGCTAAAATAGTTAGACCATTGCTACTTGGAAAAACTGTTGTCCAGATGGTCAGAGTTAGTACCAGTCACCCGAATATAATGAACAAAGGCTTAGCAGTATTCTCATAGTACATGTTGAATATAATCATTAAGGACAAGAGAAGTTTTGGGTGCTTGAAGAGGTCTGTTATCCAGGTAATCCATATCTAAGAGCCTAGGTTAACTTTTTTTTGTTTGTTTGCTTGTTTGTTTTGTGTAGGGCAATGAGGGTTAAGTGACTTGCCCAGGGTCACACAGCTAGTAAGTGTCAAGTGTCTGAAACCGGATTTGAACTCTGTCCTCCTAAATCCAGGGCCAGTGCTTTATCCACTATGTCACCTAGCTGCCCCCTAAAAGAGGCTTTTTTTTAAATAGCTATTTTTTTTCTAGGTTAACTTTCATGGCAAACACTGGTACCTGTTTATCAAACAAGGGTAGAGTGGACCTGACAGTGGGTGGAAATAGGGCCCAAACTGGCTTTTACAAAAGGAAAGGAAAAGCTGGGGATTTTCATCATGGTCAGAGACTTCTGAATGATACCCTCACTCTTTGGCATGAAAAATGGCCTATCACTATAATCAAGATGAGATCTTAAATAAGATCAGTGTTCTCTGTAGAGTGAGTCTGACTTACTGGAATTTCAATAAGGTTTTTGATAAGGTACAGAAAGGGTAGAAGAGATCATAAATTAGCACATTAGTGCTAAAAGGAGGTAATTGATTGAGTAGGTCTTGGAAGTAAAGGCCTAAAGAGTTACTGTCTGTCACAAGGACTGACTATCCAGCATTTTCCAGGGTTATATAACCTCCTGATGCTTTTTCTCCCCATGAAATAGCAATTGTTGTTTTGTGGTTTTATGCCTCATCTCTCATGTTGAATTGCACATCTTGTGGAGAGAGTAGGTGATTAGTGGAACAAGCATTAGATTTTCCATAAATGAACCCAGGTTCAAATCCAGGCTCTGCTATTTACTATCTTTGTGACTTTGGACAAAACACTCAAACTCCTTAGTCTATAATTTTCCCATCTGAAAAAAGGGGAATTTAGACTAAATGACCTCTGTGGTCCCTTTCAGCTGTAGATCTATAACTTAAGATCTGTGATATCACTTCTTTACCATAGGTGGATCATGGTATCTCAGGGGACTGCTCATGATATCAATCTGTTACACATTCTATTATGTATATGTATATACATAATACACACACATATACATTGGACTTTATGGGCCAGCCAGGTGGTTCAGTGGATAGAGTACAAGGCCTGAAGTCAGGAAGAATCATCTCCCTGAGCTCCAATCTGGCCTCAGATACTTATAAGTTCTGGGACCCTGGGCAAATCACTTAACCCCAATGGCCTCAGTTTTCTCATCTGTAAAATGAGCTGGAAAAAGAAATGCTAAAACATTCCAAATCCTAAACCACTTTGCATTCTTTGCCAAGAAAAACCCAAATGAGGTCATGAATAATCAACCACAGTTGAAAAATGCCTAAACAACAACAAAGGCACGCCCTGGGATTTTTGAGATGATCTTTCCTCATTTCTAGCAAGAATCCTATCCTGCTGTTCACCATCTATCTTCATGCCTTGTTTCTTAGCTCCTGGTGCCACTTCTCATCTAGATATTTCATTTACCTGCCCTGAGAACCTGAGCTTTTCAATGGTGAACTTTATTTCTAGCCCAACACAGATCCTGACCCATGCATACCCACTACTTTCTATATCTTTCTTTGGGAACATTAATAAAATCAATATAATTAGGGCATCATTTTTGGGAAGGATAGATCAAACAGTATCTCTACCACTCACAATATCCTTGTGGCTTTCTTGACCCAAATCTCCCTCCTATCCCTGAACCAATGCCCTATATACGTTGTCCTTTTTTATTAAAATGTAATTCTTGAGGGCAGGGATTGTCTCGTTTTTTGTTTTTGTGTCTCTCCGTTTTAGCATGATGCATGGGGCATAGCAAATGCTTAATAAATGCCTCCTTTCCTTCTTTCCTCCCTCCCTCTCTCCTTTCCTTCCTTCCTTTCCTTCTCTCCTTCCTTCCTTTCTTCCTTTCCTTCTCTCCTTCCTTCCTTCCTTCCTTCCTTCCTTCCTTCCTTCCTTCCTTCCTTCCTTCCTTCCTTCCTTCCTTCCTTCCTTCCTTCTTTTTTTCCTTCCTTCCTTCCTTCTTTCCTTCCTTCCTTCCTTTCCTTCTCTCCTTCCTTCCTTCCTTCCTTCCTTCCTTCCTTCCTTCCTTCCTTCCTTCCTTCCTTCCTTCCTTCCTTCCTTCCTTCCTTCAGTAGTGATGAACTCACAAGTTTGAAGAAATTGTGAATTATGGCTAAAATCCCTAGCTTCCTTCCTGAAATCAAACTGTGGCCAAAAGAAAAGAAAAGAAAACCAAAAAATCAAAAAGGAGAACTGCAATGGAGTGACAGCTGGAATACTTAGCCCACCACTGAGTAAATACATAATTAGAAGCTAAATTAGTATTATTAGGCCATAATGGACCCTCAGCAGAGCTATTGCAATCAGTTGCTTAAATGTCTTCCCATAGTCTTTATGAGTCTCAGACCAGTGAACTAATGGATGTGGGGAGGGGGGGCAGGCTCTTAGGTCACTGCAGGTGCTGGGACAGCAGGTTACGTCTGCATGCTAATGAGATCTACCAGGTCTTTACTTGGTACACTTTCCAGCTTCCTGATTTTTTAATCTACTTAAAACCATTAAAACCCAGAAAATATCTTTTGCAAACTTCTTTTTCAAAATGAAAAAAAAAATAGACCCTTGTGGAAAAAGGATTTGGGGATAATAATTTGCCCAATGACAAAGATATATTTTTATAATTAAAATGTTATTTGAGGAATAATGCAGGGCTTTTAACCTACTCAATCTACTGGGGGGGTGGGGCGGAACAACAACAAAAACATAAACAAAACAGACATTTAAAAACACTAGTATTCACCTGGCAATACTGTTATCAATGAAGATTTTTTTCACAATCTGGAAGAAATCAAAGTGACCCAAAAGGCAACGAAGAGATTCATGGTGGGGATAAGTAAGACAGAACATGTTTACATAGATTACCTATATGCAGTAAGAGATGTAAGGTATATTGTCTAAAAATGTATGATCAGAAAAGGAGGTGGGCTGATCATGAGAAGAGAGCAAGAGGTAATAATAGAGGGAAAGTATTCCACAGATACCGGAGAAATGGAAGTGGGGCTGGGAATCCAAACCTCCAAGAAGGATGGGTAGGCCTTTTTGGGAAGATATATTAAAGAACATGGGAAGAAATACTAAAACATATTCTAATCCTACCAGTGGAAGATTATGCAAATTGATGAGATCATAGATGCGTTGAAACAATGAAATTGAAAAATTTTATAATCAATCCTTTGCAAAAATACACCCTTTGCTTTCATTGTGTTTTTTTTTTTAAGTGAGGCAATTGGGGTTAAGTGACTTGGCCAGGGTCACACAGCTAGTAAGTGTTAAGTGTCGGAGGCCAGATTTGAACTGAGGTACTCCTGAATCCAGGGCCGGTGCTTTATCCACTGCGACACCTAGCTGCCCCTTTTTGTTTTTGGTTTTTTTAGTGTGCTTTCATTGTTTAAATGGTATCATGCAGAGACAAGCAGGGTCTTTTAAGGGAGCTCAATGGAATGTGACCCATACATGGGTCATCCTAAAAGGACTCTACCAGACACATATAAACTGTCAGTTAGTTACTAACACAGTCTCTGGCACATTGTAGATGCTTAATAAATGCTTTATTGATTGATTGCTAGCTGAGAAGTCTTGGAGCTTCTTATCTTTCCTGCCTTACAGTTTCTTCAACTTATTCTCCTATGGCATGATTTTGGAATTTCTTTCCATTGAATGGGTTTCATTTTAAAGCTTTTCTTTTTTGGGGGTGGTTTTAACAATAACTTACATAGAAATGGCATAAATGATATTATTAAAGCTATGTATAGGGTGCAGCTAGGTAGTGCAGTGGGTAAAGCACTGACCCTGGATTCAGGAAGACCTGAGTGCAAATCCAACCTCAGACACTTGATACTTACTAGCTGTGTGACCCTGGGCAAGTCACTTAACCCTCATTGCCCCCCCCCAAAAAAAAAGAAGAAAAAGAAGAAAAAAAGCTATGTATGACCCAAAAGAGGAGAGAGCTGGTCATTAGCAAGAATGAGAGGCAATCATTGATGCCTACATTGGTAACCTGAAATACTAAAAGAATTACAGAAAAGTCTCTAACTTGTTATGTAGATCTTCTGTGGTGGTTTTATGGGAAATCATGGTCAAAAATTGCACAAGATAAGAAGCGGTTTTGATTTGTGCTCATGGAGAGAGAACCCATGACAGAGAAATAACGGATCTTTCAAACATCCCAGTCAAAGTAATCCTTTAGGAGAGTAGTTGTATGATCTTCCAGGGAAGACACCAATGAAAGATCAGACAGGTAGATGAGAATAAAATGGAATTATATGAAATAAACACACACACACACACACACACACACACACACACACATCAGGAATCCCTGCCTTGCCCATGATTCATGTGAGGATCAATGGTGTTTTTGCTTGAGTCCATCCATATCAGAGACTGAGAATCACTGAATTCCAGCCTTGGAATTGATCTCAGTGGCTATCTGCTGAGTTCCGCCTATACTTGAAAAAGAATCCCCTTGACTGTCAATGCAATCAAGGTGCAATCCAGACTTTGCTAAGAAGAACTTGCTACCTTCTGGAATGGTCTGATTTGTAAAACAATTATTCCTTCAGGAAGCCTTTGTATTTTTGACCCTTCTATCAAATGTTCTTAGTTCTGCATTCTGCAAGAAGACTCTAATCCCTCTTCTGTGTGACTACTCTTCAAAAACCTGCAAACAGCTCTCATATTCATCCTACTGTCATCTGCTCTCCCCATCAAACATTCCTAGTTTTTTCAGCTCATTCTTTTTCTCTGGACACCCTCCAATTGACCAATGTCCTTCCTAAAACAATATAGTGCCCATAACCTGATAGAACTCTAGATGTGGATGAGAGCTATGGTTACTGAGCAATGCCAAGCTCTGTTCTATAATCATATGGCTCTTAACTATGGAAATATTATAAAGCTTATGTAGATCTATAAGAGTTGTGGCATAGCATTTCTGAGCAAGGTCAAGATAGGACAGTGAGATAGCTTCCCAGCTCCTCCTGAGGCAGGTCTTTACAGATGATTTCCTTATTTTGTTTGAAAAGAGTTCTCAGAATATCATTACATATTCAAACCTTAAGAAACACACACACACACATACACACACACACACACACACACACACACACACACACACACACACACACACACACACACACCCATGTGCACTCGCATACACATTCCAGAGCCAAATAGAGTACAAATCAAGTTAACTAGGGTTTTGCTTAATTAAAATCTCTAGAAAGGCAGTATAGTATAGTAGAAAGTGTTCAAGTTTATGTTGGATTACCTGGCTTTTCATCTGGGTTAAGGTACTTACTACCTATTAGGAAAGTGATTCTTAGTAGATCTCAATGTCTTTATCTATAAAATGAGAGTTGGAATAGTGTTGAAGGTAGCTTTTAAGCTCCATGATAAGTCTTATTATATTATATATCACATATATTATATTAGTATATTATTATTATTATAGAAAGAGAACTGTATCAAGAGAGCAAGGAAGGTACAGAGAACATAACCAAGAGGACCCATACCTGCCCTTCTGTAGGTGACAGTGAGGACCACTGAACCTAAATGATATTGTGCTTTTCTCAGGTGAGTTTTGAAATTGGAGTCATGGAATCTGAGTTTGAATGTTGACTTATACTCTACTTGTCTATTTGGTTGTCTCCCTAACCCGGTTTTGCCCTCTTTAAAATAAGGAAGTTGGTCTTCTCAGGTCATAACTCTAGACCTGTGACCCTGTGACCTTGTGATCTAATGCCCTCTCTTACATGAGTTTACCAACGACTGGATACACAGAAGATCTTGAGATATTGGGGAAGGGAGAATATGCTTCAGGACTTGACCTTGAGTAGTACTTGTATGATCATAATATTCAGATTTAGATCCAGAAAGAACTTGGGAAGTCATCTTGTTTAACTCAGTCACTTTATAGGTAAGTAAACTGAGGCCCAGAGGTCCAATAACTTGACTGAGATGACATATCTGGTAAGTAGCAGGGTGAAGATTTGAATTCTGGTCTGAATACAGTGCACTTTTTACTTTAGGATGCTTCTTCTTGGGTATGTTTCAGATCCCTGCAGTTCAGGCATTAGAGCTCCAAAGATATCCCTTTGACCAGCACATTTCTCTCCACTCAGTATACCAGGTAATTATCACTCTCATGATGATTAATTTAACATGTATTAAATGCCCATGGTGCACTAGGTATTATACAGGGCCCATTAGCCTTGTTCCAACTGAGCATCCAGAAGTGCAGGAGAAGCAAAGCTGATAGTGGGGGTGATGTGAATTACTAACTAAACATTTCAGAGTTTGCATTTTCAAGTTAATTTGACCTTGGTGTCATGCCTAAGGCAATTTGTCTGAGAAATATTTCTCATATAGTGCTTTTGAATTGTGAGTGAGTGAGTATGTGTGTGTCTCTGTGTGAGTGTGTGTTCAAAAAAATGTTTCGTGAAGGAACAGTTTGACTGTGAAGGGATGCAGAGGTTATAGCCTTACACAGTGTTGGGGAGGAAAGGCAATTAACTTCATGGTGAGCAGGAAATCAATACAACCTTTGTATAATCCCTCCCTAAAGAGGAAAAATGAGACCGGTTGGGAGTGGTAGCTCTGTTTAGCAATGTGCATGTTGGTTTCTACAGTGTAGATTTACAGGGTCATCTGTAGGCATTGCAAGGCTCACTCTGTATTCTCTCATTCTTGTACATTAAAAGCTACCTGTGGTGTGGCATCAGGAAGGCAAACCATGGAGGCAGACTGGGGTGCTGTCATTACCTTTGCATTGTTACTCAGTGCCCGGCACCTATTATGGTGCTTTGCCCTTTCTGGATGTTCAGTAAAAAGACTGACCTTGTGGCTGTGGCTGATATCACTGGATGGAAAATCGGTACTTATTTCAGGTCTGGTACTTTTCATTATCTTTATTCAAAATCATCTATTAAGCACTGATGATGGCATATTAGTTCTCTATTATGAATACTAAGACAATACTAAGACAATCTTTGCTCTATAGGTTGTTACGTCTGAGGAAGGGAAGCGATGCCAGCCAAGATATTAAAGGGTAAGTGGGTATACGAGTCATCATGAAGACCCTTGCTAATATAGTCACTCAATCAAACACCTCCAGGGAAGGCTGATTTCTCGTTTATAGGATTATCGAGTGAGAGCTAGGAGGGACTTCAGAGATTTTCTAGTCCAATGCCTCTCATAATTTTGCAACAGAGTTCATTAACTATTAATCAATAAATCAACAAGCATTTATTAAGTTTATTTATTAAGACTCTTATTTATTAGGGCTATTCTGTCCTGGCCATTGTTCTAGGCACTGGAGATACAAATGAAATAATGAATGTGTCTGCCCTCAAGAAGCTTATGTTCTGTCTCTGAAGAGTATTTCTTACTTTTTTTGTGTGTATGGGGGGGGGGATAGGGGTTAAGTGACTTGCCCAGGGTCACATAACTAGTAAGTGTCAAGGTGCCAAGTGTCTGAGGCCGGATTTGAACTCAGGTCCTCCTGAATTCAGGGCTGGTGCTTTATCCACTACGTCACCTAGCTGCCCCAGAGTATTTCTTTCAGACCATACACTGCCCTGTGATCATGTTTAGAAAGAAAAGGTTTTTGTTTTTGTTTTTGGAAGGGACCTCAGATATCAATAATCCAGTTTGACCCCCTAATTTTATAGATGCCTGGAGAGGCAAAGAATCTGGCCTATGTTATACAGTAGTAGTAATGATATCATTATAAAATAATGATTCTGTGCTCTATTTTTTGGTGATCTGTTTCCTGAATTCTTGTGCTCTATTTTTTAATGATCTATTTTCTGAATTCTTCCTTCCCTCCAAACCTCCTTCACCTTTCCAGGTACTCTGTAGAACACTTTGATGACAATATTTCTTCTGATTCCACTTCCATTGATCATACCCTATTTGCTTCCCGACATCTTTCTCCTCTCTGGCTTATAGATTTCCATATATGAGATAAACTCTTTCTTTTTTTTTTCTGGGGCAATGGGTGTTCAGTGACTTGCCCAGGGTCACACAGCTAGTAAGTGTTTTGGAAATTTATTTTGGTTTGGGGACCCTGCCTTTGGGCTGAGATTAAAAAGCCTTAGGCCCTCAGGATTTTTTCTGTGTGGGAGGGGCTAGTGCCCCTCCCTCTCCACTTCAGCTGAGCCAAAAAAGCTCAGGATGCCAGGTCAGATGGCTGGGAAAAAAAAAAAAAGCCCCAGCTCCCTACACCCTGAGGGGAGCTGCCCTGGAGATCCCAGGCTTATCCTGCCAGACCCTAGCATAGCCCGTTTGGAGGTCCCAGGTGCGCAGCAGGGGGCATGGGCCCCTCGAGCCCTGTTGGGCACAGCGACCGCCGGATTAGTTTGGCGTGTTTGGGGGACCCAGCGAGCCTGGGTTTCACCTGGGAGAGCAGGTTAATAAAACTAGGAGGATGCAGGAGAGATGCGGTAAGATTGAGAGAACAGGACTCTGGAGGGTAGAGAAAGTGAGAGGAGACTAGAGATGCTGAGAGGTCAGTGAGAAAGGGATGCTAGAGATGCTGAGGGGGAGACGGAGAAAAAGCTAAGAGCAAGGAAGGAGAATGAAACAGTAAGAGGCTTTTCAGGGGGGTCAACAAAGTGAAAGGGGCTTGGAGTTAGAAGTGAAAGCACAAGGAAGCTAGAATGAAGGAGAAAGAGAGTGAAAGTTGGAGAAAGCTGGAGCATACCCTAAGGCAAGAGGCAGGTGGCAAAAGGCCCTTATTAAAAGCAGACAGGTTGTACAATTGGCATTTCTTAACCCTTATCTCTTACATTGGTTTTTATAAATAAACTCTGCTTTGATTATTTAATTAAGAGGCTTCTTAATTGTTTGCTTATCAATTTGGGAGCAGTGTGGAGAAAGTTTGTAAATGGCCCATATTAAATTAATAGCAGTCAGATAGCCAGCCAGTCAAAAGTCCCAAGTTTAGTCACACATATAGATTAGTCCTTCAGTTAAATTAGTCTCACCAAATTAGCCTAAAGCAGTTAAAAAATTCTTACATTTGAATGGCTGTTTCCCAAGGCAGCACTTACGGCCCAATTATAATTTTTCATATAAGTCTAATTTTATAATTTTTTCAGATTTGATTAAGTTAAATTAATAATTTTTTTTTACAGTGTCAAGTGTCTGAGGCCGGATTTGAACTCAGGCCCTCCTGAATCCAGCGCTTTATCTACTGTGCCACCTAGCTGCCCCTATAAATTCTTAACATATATTTTTATTCTGGCCTTTCCTCCAAACTCTCCTTCATCCTTTTTCCTGTTTCTGTTTCTTTCAAATAAGATACACCAATCCAGAGTCATTTTCCAATTATGGATCTAGAAGCCTTGCCTAGTTCCCTTTCTACTTTGCCATAGTACCTTTCTAACCTAGGATGGTAATGCATCCTACACCCCTTAGTCAAATCAGCAATCTCTCTTTTGACCTCTGACTTCTCAGGGAGGGGAGATAGGATAACTTACTAAAAGATCAGGAGTGGAAATGCAAAATAAAGATCACTGATAGGAGCAGCTAGGTAGCATAGTGAATAGAGTGCCAGGCCTGCAGTCAGGAACACTGGAGTTCAAATTCAGCCTTAGACACTTACTATCTATGTGACCATGGGCAAGTCACTTAAACCTGGTTGCCTCAGTTTTTCATCTATAAAATGAGAATAACAATAGCACCTACTTCCCTGGATTGTTGAGAATATTAAATGAGATAATATTTTATTCTTAGCAGAGTGCCTGGCACACATTAAATGCTGTGTAAATATTATAGGGGATGATGATGATGATGGAGAGTGGAAGGATCAATTCCACTGGGAGTATTGGGGGCAGAGCATACGTGTCTATGAAAAATCAGTGTGGCCACATGATGAGGAAGAAGAATGCCAAGGTCATCTTATAAAAACACTTTCTTCTTATGTACATGGCACAGATCACTCCAGACAGATGGGTGTTGTATATGTGTGTGTATGTGCTATTTACAAAATAAGTCATTTCAATTCTACTTCACTGCAATTAATCTATGACCTCTTTCCCACACTCTCTGACCTGCTTTCCAAGCTTGACTACCACCTGTAATGTGAAATAGATACATACAACAGCCTTTCCTGACCAGGAGGTTAATTTGTCTTTATAATAAACAGATTTTTCAACATGTCATTCTGCAGTGATTTCAGTTAGAAACAGCCAGATCCTCCTAGCCTAAGGCAGCATGATGTAGTGGGAAAAGCATTGGCCAAGAAACTAGAGTCCTTAGGCACACAGGTGGTGTTTTTGCTGCTTCTGGCCAGTGAAGACAAGGGATTGAGAAGAGAAGCACATTTGGAAGGTGTTTAAGATGTTGTCTGAGAATAGTATTTATTTATTTATTTTGCTTAAAATATAAGAATGACAGGCTCCTGGTCAGAGATGGGGCATACTTCATATGAATACATTTTCCCCAGAGTTTTACGCATTAAGTTGAAAGGGCTTTAGACAGAAAAGGAAGAAGAAAAGAGGGAGAACACTGTCTGTGTGTATTGACCCAACTTGATATCACAGAGAGTAGTTATAGAGTAGGAAAAATAGCAGTAAAGATACTCCAAAATTCATGAGAGAAAAAAAAATCCCCCCAAAAGAATTAATAATACGGTTTACACATAAAAATAAAAATTATGGGTAAGTAGAAAGAACTGGCGATCTAGGGGAAGGAGGCAAATTTGTTGTTACAGATAACACCGAGATATGGTAGGATGAGAACTATGAATAGAATATGGTTGCGGAAAGTTATATCTTATTCAAAATTAATAGAGTAAGTAGTGTGTGTGTGTGTGTGTGTGTGTGTGTAGCTAGGCTAGGGAAATAGTTGGATTGTTTATTAACAAGGCAAGGAAATCAAGCACTTATAATGTGCCAGGCACTGTGCTAAGTTATAGGGCTACAAAACCCTGAAAACAAGAAAGATAGTCCCTTCCCTCAAGGAGCTTACACTCTAATGGAAGAAGATGACACACAAAATAGATCTGAAAAAGAGGCTTTCTGTTCAGGTACATGTGGTCAAAGTCCTCAAAATCATAAGCAAAGCTGGGAGAAGGGATATTCTCAGGTTAGAAGGTTGCAGGGAACAAGAGCTGTTCCAAGTCAAGAAATTCCTAGGTCCTCAGGCAGCTGAAACATGATGGCAAAATCTCACAAGAAAAGTTGAATGGGGAATGAATAAATATATCAAGAAGACATGTTTATGTGAGGGAATTAATCAGAGAGACGGAAAGACACGCATATGTGTGTGCACACACACAAACAGGAGAAAGAGAGAGAGAGAGAGAGAGAGAGAGAGAGAGAGAGAAGAAGCATAATAGGGAAACCTATCTTCCCTTTCTCCTATCTCTGGTATGTTTCTTCTCTCCACCCTTATACCAACTAATTTATCATTCACTGCTTCCTGCCCTCAGTGTACAAACATGATAACCCCTCTACTTGTACCTGTACCTTCTATTTGATTCAATTCTCCTATCCTATCGCAACTCTGATCTTCCCTTAACCTTCAATCCATTGTTTTCCTCTTTTTTGACCTATGGAGACTTTCTATTATTGGTTAAAAAAAAATCTTTTTCCTTATTACTATATAGGGTAAATGTGAGGATGGGTCTCACATTGTCACATCATCTACCAATGGTTATAGTTGGAAGGGATATTAGTGGTCATAGAGTCACAGAATTTTAGGGTTGAAAGGGATCCCAAAACTCAGGGGAAACCCCCTTTCAATATCCTCGACAAGGGTTTATCCAGTCTCCACCTAAAGACTCCTAACAATAAGCGAAAACCCAGTTCTAGAAAGAAGACAGAAGGGTTTGGGATCAAGAGTATGACTAGTTAGAGAATTAGTGAGGGGTAAGGCTGTCTCTTCTATGACTCTGAGCCCTAGGTCTCCTGATGGAAAGGTATAAATCATTTAAATCATATAAATAATTTTCATTCCCCTAAAGACTCCTGCTATCTTCCCATACCCATCCTTGGACTTTGGTCCCCATGGGATGAACTTGTTTGTCATTAGTCCCTTGGAGATTTCTCAGGTACTAACCCTTAGGAAACTCCTCCTCCAAGTTGTGGGAACCAAATAACTGTGACCAATAATGGTCCCCTGTAGGACTAGACTAGTATAGTTATGAAGTTGGACCTCTTAGAAATATAAGGGAGGATATAGTATCCTCTCTTATATTATCTATAAGATCAATATACTATATATTGGTAGTATAAAATCAATAATACCTAATACTTATAGTTATCCTATCCATATCTCAGGGGTTAAGGGCATGGCACCTTCACAATATGGAAAATCTGTGCAAATTTTTTGGCCGTCCCTTCATACCAGAGAAGTCTGAATTTGTTCTTTTTCTTTTATGGAAGGTTCACAGTGCCTTATTGTAAAATTTAGATTAAGTATTTGGTCATAGGCTATATGTAGGTCAATGTTAAGTAAAAATATGTTTTCTATGTTGCCTACTGGCCTTTGCATGTCATCTGAGGGTTCTGCAAAACTCCCTCCAAATTACTATTTAATTTTGTATGCTGACCTGCATTATATTGAAACTGCAATGAGGAAAGTCACAATGAGCAAGAATTAGAATTAGAATTGTATAGTGTTTTGTTTTTTGGGGGCGGGGCAGGGCAATGAGGGTTAAGTGACTTGCCCAGGGTCACACAGCTAGTAAGTGTCAAGTGTCTGAGACCAGGTTTGAACTCAGGTCCTCCTGAATCCAGGGCTGGTGCTTTATCCACTGTGCCACCTAGCTGCCCCAACTGTATAGTGTTTTAAGATTTGCTAAGTGCGTTGTAAATATCTAATTTTACCTTACCACAGGAGCCCCTAGGAGGTAGGTGCTATTATTAATCTCATTTTAAAGATGAGGAAATGGAGGCAAACAGGTTAAATGATTTGCTTAGGGACACTCAGCTAATATCTGATATTGGATTAAAATATAGGATTGTAGGTCCAGCCCTCTAACCACTACTATACTTAGCTGTCCCAACTAGAATCCTTATACAAACAAATGCTTTGGACAAAGAGTTTTGGTCACTTAATTAGAAATAGCTAGTTGACAGTGAGGCCACTAGGTGGCACAATGGATAGACTGTCAGTTCTGGAGTCAGGAAGATCTGAATTCAAATCCATCCTCAGACATTTACTAGCTGTGTGACCCTGGGCAAGTCACTTGACTCTTTTTGCCTTGGTTTGCTCATCTGTAAAATGAGCTGGAGAAGGAAATGGCAAACCACTCCAATAACTTTGCCACGAAAACTCTCAAAGGGGTCATGAAGAGTCAGATATGCTTGAAAACAACAACAAAGTTGACATTGAAAATTTAGAGAAAGGTACAGCACAGTAATGTAAAATTGATGTCATGCATATGTTTCTGCCCACTATAATATGGTCTAAACAGTGTTTGAAAAAACTGTATTTAATTTCTGGAAAGTAGCTATTTTCTTTTTTATTTTTCAAAAATATGTAATTTTTACTAGCAACTTTCATTTTTTTATATCACTTACATTTCCCAATATGTCCCTCCATTCCCTTTATTTCTTTCCATCCTCTTATCTTTCTTTTGAAAAAATCAGTTTATTTTCCCTTCGTTAATTTTTAGTTCTAAATTCTCTTCTTCCATGTGTCTCTCCCCTACTCATTGTGAAAGCACAAAATACGATACCCAGCATACATCTGAAGTCATGCAAAACATATTTCCACATTAGACATGTTGTGAAAGAAAAAAAATCCAAGAAAAATAAAATGCAAAAGTATACTTCAATATATACTAGTTCATCAGATTTCTCTCTGGAGGCAGAGAACATTTGTCATGGATCATTGTATTGATCAGACTACCTAAGTTTTTCATGTTGATACTTGTTAACAATGTTACTGTTACTGTGTAGAATGTTCCCATAGTTCTTCTCACTTCACTTTGCACCAGCTCATATAATAAGTCTTCCCATGTTTTTCTAAAACTATTCAGAAAGTGAATATTACATAATGGCCATTGTAAGGGCTTGGTAGTCAGGACTCCTATCTGGTTCTAATTCCAGTTTACTTGTATGATCAATTTGGGTATATACCTCATCCTGTAATATAGCACTAATAACTTTTATGGGCAGCTAGGTGATGCAGTGTACAGAGGGAAAGGCTGAAAGCCAGGAAAACTCATCTTCCTGAGTAGACACTTCCTAGCTGCGTGACCCTAAGTAAGTCATTTAACCCTGTTTGTGTCAGTTTCCTCATCTATAAAATGAAGTAGAGAAGGAAATGGCACACCACAGTATCTTTGCAAGAAAACCTCAAATAGCAATATAAAGAATCAGACACGTCTGAAACAACTGAACAATAACAACAACAATAATTGTTTATACAATTCTTTGGGTAATAAAAGCTTTTTTCTGAAAAGCATTTTTAT
Source organism: Dromiciops gliroides (assembly GCF_019393635.1). Taxonomy (NCBI): domain Eukaryota; kingdom Metazoa; phylum Chordata; class Mammalia; order Microbiotheria; family Microbiotheriidae; genus Dromiciops; species Dromiciops gliroides. The sequence goes on along the minus strand of NC_057861.1, from coordinate 264,138,305 downwards.
AATTAATATCAACAGAAGATGAGATTTCACAAAATATCAGTGCAGTATGTTGTTTGGGAGAATAAATAGACTTAATTGAGACATGTAAAGTAATGAAGCATAAAATATCCTCTGAAAACCTAAAAGACATAATGGAAATTAAAAAGTAATAAGTTTTACTAAAACGATATGACTTTGCAATAACATTGGATTTCTTACATATTTCCCAATAACTTGGGGATTTGAATAAAGTTTGATGTTGGTGGTATGTTTTGGTTTATACATCATATCATCAATTAAATTAAGATTTAGTAGCTATTGAATAAAAAAAGATCTGTCCAAAAGTGGAACGAGCTTCCTTGATAGGCAGTGGGCTCCCTGTCATTCAAGAGCATCAATAATGGCTGGATCGCCATTTGTTGGCTTTATTGAAGAAGTCATTTTTATTGAGGTAAGGGTTGGAGTAAATGGATACTGAATCTCCAATCCTATGATGCTTTGAAATAATAGTGCCAAATAGATTTTATTTATTTATTTATTTTCTGCCAAATATATTTTTAATGATTTCTAATAAAATTTCACAAGTTAAGATGGTTAGTGACATTCTTCATTGTTGTTGTTCAGTTGTGTCTATCTCTTTGAGACTCTGGGGTTTTCTTGGCAAAGATACTAGAGTGGTTTGGCATTTCTATCTCTAGCACATTTTACGGATAAGGAATTGAGACAAACAAGGTTATATGACTAGCACAGGGTCACATAGCTAGTGTCTGAAGCCAGATTTGAACTCATTAAAATGAGTCTTCTTGATTCTAACCCCAGTGCTCTATCCACTGCACCACCTAGCTATCCAACATTCTGTATTAGATCATTTGAATTTTGGTAGAATCATTAGAAACTTCCTTCTTTCCATTATGAAGTGGTTTGAATTAGGGTAAAAGTTAATATGGGCATTGTTGCCTTTCTTTATATATAGATATATATTTGTCTCTAGAAGAGGAAGATTCTAGAATAAATTCTATTTTTCAGTATGTCAGTTATCATTTCTTATTTGTATTATTGCAATAGCCTGTTGGTTGTTCTCTCCATCTCAAGTGTTTCCCTACCCCAGTCCATCCTCCATTCAGCTATCAAATTCTTCCTAACATGCAAATTGACCATGTCAGCCCCTCTATCTACAAAAAGAAAGAACTGAATTAATAACAGCTAACAATTATATATGACTTTAGGGTTACAAAGTATGTTACAAACATTATTTCATTTGATGCTTTACAACAATCCTGGGAGATAAGTACTATTATTTCCATTTTATAGATGAGGAAACTGAGGCAGACAGAGGTTGCATCTTGCTTGGGGCCACATAACTAATAAGTTTCCAAAGAATGATTTGAACACAAGTCCTCCTGACTCTAACTCTAGCATTCTATCTGCTATGCCACTTCACTGCCTAGGGAAATAAATTCAAAGTTTCCTTTCAGTGTTTCAGATCTATAATTCTATGACAGGGATAATCAGTCAGTCAGTCAAGAAGCATTTATTAAGTTCATATTATGTTTCAGACACTGTGCTAAGTGCTAGGGAAACAGAGAAAGCAATCTTAGCCCTTAAGGAGTTCACATTTTAATGAAGGAGTCAACATATAAATAAGGAAATAGTTACAAGATATATTCAAGGTAATTTCAACACAGTATAAGGGAGAGATAGTGGAATGGACGCTTCACCCATATAGGGAACTTTTTGTTTGGGAAACTCCCACTTGAGCAGGCCCTTTTCACCTCTCATCTATATTATAGCAACAGCCTGCTGGTTTTTTTTTTTCCTGCCTCCAGTATTGCTCTAGACCAGTCCATCATCCACTCAGCTGTCAAATTGATCTTGCTACCATGCAAATTGGACCAGTGGCTCCCTACTACCTCCAGGATCAAATATAAGAATCCTTTGGCTTTCAAAACCCTTTATGACTTTGCCCCTTGCTACCTTTTTAGGCTTATACTTACTCTCCATGTACTTGGGATCCAGTGATAATGGCCTCCTTGCTATTTCTTGAAAAAAGACACTCAACTTCATTAATTTTGGTTTTTGTCTTTTCGGTGAGGCAGTTGGGGTTAAGTGACTTGCCCAGAGTCACACAGCTAGTAAGTGTCAAGTGTCTGAGGCCGTATTTGAACTCAGGTCCTCCTGAATCCTAGGTTGGTGCACTATACACTGTGCCACCTAGCTGCCCCAACTTCATTAATTTTTACTGACTGTCCTTCTGCCCCCACCCTTCACCCTTCAGACTCCAGCCTTGGCACCATGGTGGAATTATCTCCCTATTCATTTCTAACTCCTGGTTTCCTTATACTTCCTCAAAGTTATCAAAGTCTATTTTGTTTGCAAGATGTCCTTATTTATGTTGTTTGTAAATAATTATTTACATGCCGTTTCCCCTGTTTAGATAGTGAGCCCCTTGACAGCAGGGATTGGTTTTTACCTTTTAATCTCCAGTACTTAGCACAGTGCCAGATATTACTTAACATTAGTTGAATTGATTTGACTTGTTGAGTCTACCAGTAGAGTATTCTTTCTATCCTCCATGAATTCTCAGCAACTTACAGTTTTAGAAATTTACCTAGACCCCTGAGAGGTTAAGTGACTTGCCTATTATTACCCATCATTTATTTCTGTGTCACTGGTAGGACCTGAACTCAGGTCTTGCTGGCTTTTTATATACTATGCCATGCTGACTTAATTAATATTCTCCCACTTACTATAATTATTATCTGGTATAAAGTTTCTCTACAGAGATAATAAATTCTACTGTACACACATATCTATACTCTCATGCATGGAAGTCCTGTATGATTTTATGCTATCATTCTGATCGTCATTCCTTTCTGGTTCTACTTTTCATCATAGTCATTCGGAGATAGAAAAAGATACACTATGCTGGGATTGCAAGCTTAGTGATCACTCCTTTCAGCATTTGTGAATTATGTCTGTTATTTATCATATATTAGAACTGAGATAGCACCCTTCTATGCCTTCCAGATTAGGTATGGATATTTTGAATAATAGATGATGCAACTCAGAGCCTGAGTCCCCATTCAATTTAGTCACTAATGCCAGGATATTTAGACCCCATAACAAAAGCATTTAATTAAGAAATGAAACAAAAAATTCGTGGAAAGGAATTAAGTAGTAGAAATATCCTATGCATCCAAGAAATGGGCGCAATTTTTCCCGTCAGGGAATCTATCAACAAAACAGGAGGAAGAGCAAACCAGATTGCCTTTGGGAATTTATGAAATGCTATTAGTGACTTCAAAATATTAATTTCCTCCAAATAAATGTCTTTAACATCAGTATTTTTCTACTGCTTTTTTATGGCTATCAGCCAGAAGTTCATTTGCAAGAGAATTAAATCTGAAGGCTATGCAAAAGGCAATAAAGAGGCACACAGTGGCCATGAGCAGGTTTCAAGTATTGTAAACCATGAATTATCCAGGAAAAATGATGAAAAGGGCATCACTGGGGAGCTGCACACAGGAGATAAATTGTGGATTTGTCACAGAGTATGAGTGAAGGATAACTAATGGAAAGATTGTGTGTTGCATTATCACTCACGCAATGTCAAGAGATCAAGAGGAAAGCTCCAAACATGTAGGCTTGCTATCTTGTCGATGATTTATGGGAAGACATGAACAAGAGTTGCTCAGGGTGAGGTGGGAATAGTTTTCCATCTGTATGGATGGACGGAATATTCACTTGTTAATGCATTCATAGATCTTTCAAAGTATAAGAAGTGATTTTATGTTACATGGTATTTTTGAGCATACATTAACTCTCTAGAGAAAGATTTAATTTCAAAATCTGGAAAACTATGGTGTAGTGGATAAAGAGATGGCCTCAGAGTCAGAAAGACCTGGATTCATATCCCATTTCCAATACATACAGGTGATCCTGGGCAAAATTCACGAATAACTCTCTGAGATTCCTTATATCAGAGTAGGTGGCAATCTGCATTAGGAGAGGGGATTTCCTAAAATACTTAGATAGATCTCTATTTTATCAATCCAGGAGTTTCTCCCAAGGAGGTAGGTCATGATACATTTCTGTCTGTCTATTCTGTGTAATTCTTTTATTTCCTGGGTTAATGAAATCACAGATCTTGTCTAAAAAGAAATGTAAATATTCATTATTTTCCTAATGGATAGGTTGTTATGTAATTGTATACAGTGTGTGTGTGTGTGTGTCTGTGTGTGTGTATAAGTTGTGTCTCTTTGGCTTCATATCAATAGAACCTGTGGATTTTATTTCTTTTGTCATTCTAAATAGCATCTTGTGCATGCACACAGCAGGTGTTAAATAAATATTTGTTAATGGACTGACTGCATATCCATCTTGAACTTTGGAAAAGTGAATATGGGTAGGGATGGCTAATGAAATGCAGGTAATGATGGACATCTCCATGAATCACTCTACCTAGCAAAACACATTGTCTTAGAAATGGGTCTCATCTGGTACCTCACATTTGTGAATGGACCATTCTGGGTACAGTCTAATTAGCATCCAATAGAGATTTGTGATTAATTAAAAATGTTAGCTACCATCAGTGCTTGAGAGCCTGGGGAAATGGTTATTCTGCATCTGCTCTAATTAGGAATTAAATAACAACAACAACAACTTTGGCTATATTCCTGTCGCTTCAATGTATATTAATTCTAGACATAGCCTCAGAAAAGTAAATGACATTTCACTTAGGCCAATTAGTATGCCCTTTAAATACTAAGAATACTTTAAAGGGGTTAAAAAAAACTCCTCATTTTCCCCTTCTTTTCCAGGCACAGGGGGAGGGAAGAAGAAAGAGACAGAACAGGAGGGAGAGAGAGAGAGACAGAGAGAGAGACAGACAGACAGACAGACAGACAGAGACAGAGACAGAGACAGAGAGAGACAGAGGCAGAGAGACAGAGAAAGGCAGAGGCAGAAAGGAGAAAGGAGATGGTCAGAATGACAGAGTCAGAGAGACAAACAGAGACAGAGGGACATAGAGAGAGACAGATAAACTTGAAAAGGCTATTTGGTTTCTTATGCCGCCTTAATATAATTGTTTTGAACAGCTCTATGTTATTTATTAATTATCAATAGTTTGTGCTTTTATTGATACCTTTGTTCTTGTTTTTCTAGATTAAATGACAACCATTGCCAGTGGTACAACCAATGGGGTGCATGCAGGAATAGGTACCGGTGTATTGGGTCACTACCACAAAACCCTTACCACACATAGACAAAACAAAATAAAGAACCTTCTTGACAATGTAGGAGATATTGAAGGGCAGATATTAAAATCTCATTTCCTAGGGCACTGTTGATAGTAGTGCAAGGTAGTAGGAGCCAATAGTAGATGCTTAATAAATATTTGATTAATTAATGAATAACAGTTTGGGCCGCCACCAATTATGCATAAACTGTGAGAGTGGTTAGGTGAATATTTATATTCTCCTCCCCTCATATCCCTCTTTGTAATGTAATTTAGCAGAAATAGATTTATTTTTTAAAATGTGCAAAGAACACATACTCTTTAGTTAGAAGACATAGCTTCATATCCTACCACTTACTCTTTGTGTCTTTGTGACCTTGGCCAAATTATGTTACCTTCCTAGGCTTCAGCTTTTTCAACTGTAAAAGGAAGAGATTGGATTAAATGTCTTCTGTGATGCCTTCCAGCTATAGATCTATGATCCTAGTGCCCTCATAAGGATAGTGAATTAATCCTACAGCATTTGGTTCAGAACAGATGTCATTTGGGAATGACTTGACTACTTGCTAATTATGGGGGACTTTTAGCCCTGATTGATTCAGAGGCTTTGCATGAATTCATGTGATTTTTCATCTGAATCCCTGCAGCACATGCATGTCATAATGGCTACTAGTTCTAGAACTTACATTCAGGTTGTCTCCCATCATCAGTGAAATTCACATGACCAGTCTCAGGCCATCATTGGTAAACTATTTATAACATTTAACATCAACTTTTCCTTATGAGATCTCTGGTTTTCTTCCTCTTGTCCTGTCTGATTTGCCATTTTTTCAGAAATATACACACCTGTTTGTGCATGCGCGTGCGTGCACTCGCGCACACACACACACACACATACATTCTCTTAATTTCTGAAGAACAGACGATGCAGGTCATTTTCACATTCTAAAATTTCTAGGCCAAGACTACACACAGAGGGAAAAAAAGCACACTTTATCCAAGTAATTTGGAAGTAGGTCTAAAATGAACTTATTCTTTGGAAACTGCAAAAAGTGTGATTTTTGCCCAAGCTGTCTATTTCTCAATAATATATTACTTTCTCACACCCTTCCTCCAAGAAGTCTGTTGATTTTACTTGTTCATGGAAGGAGAATTTGTTTTTTTAATTTGTTTCAGATATATAGCAGAAATGCTATTGTCAGATCAGAATAGGTTCAACAATTCAATTAAACAAACATTGATTATGCCCCTGTTATATGTACAGTCCTATGTTAAGCACTGGGGAGTTGAGATCAAATACTTCTAAATATCTCCCAATTCCAAAATCTAGTTTGGTTGGCTATGATATCAAAATATCTCCTCTCTAGTTTTCCTTAACTCTGCCATCCTATCTTACTGGAATTTCTCTTTCCATCATTTAGTCAGTGACATGGATTAGAAAAAAAAAAGGTCAGGGCATTGTTTCTAGAAGGAACATATGTTTCCTGAGATGGGAGATAGGGTCCCGCTATATATAAGGTGGTTTCTCCCAGTCATATTTTGGCATAGTTTAGCAGATCAGCTAGTTGTCATCTGAGATATCTGGAACATAAAAGGAGCCTGAGGGAATTACTTATAGGAAAGAAGTGTTTCAAAGGAGAGAATAAGGACAATAGTAATGTAAAACCTGAGTGGCTGGAGATGATATAAACTAGAGCACTTTTGAGCTACAAAAGGTCTTAGAAATCACTCTGGGACTCAGTTTCCTCATCAGTAAAATGAAAGGGTTGAGTTAAATCAGGGTTCTTAACCATTTCTTATGTGCTGTGGATGTCTTTGGTAGTCTGTTGGATCCTTTGGATTCTTTCTCAGAAAAAAAAATTCTTAAATACAAAAAAAAATAGACTACCAATTACATTGAAATAAATTTATAAGAATAATAAGAATACATTGTAGAGTTTAGGTTAAGAATCCTGGGACTAAGTGATCTTTAAGATCCCTATCACTTCTAAGTCTTCTGATTTTATGACCCAGTCTACTCTTCTCATTTTACAGGTGAGTAAGCTGAGTCACAGAGTTGACATAGCCAAATGACTCAGCCAAACTCATACAATAGTGGCAGAGACTCTCTTTCATCACCATTGATTACATGTCCTACCACCTTGCAAGTTCATACTTTGATCAGGAAGGTCAGTCAGGATGGAGTATTAGCCTAGTTCATTCCTTTGGAATGGAGCAAGGCAGCATGAGGGTCATAGTCTGCGACAGGTAGCCTGAATGATTAGACCCTGAGATAAGGTACATTTTTAAGTTTGTAGGAGTGGGTAGATCAAGAAATTACAACACACTACACTCAGAAGGTACTTCAGTGGCTGTACCTAGAAACGTACTTGGTGGTGGGATGATGCAGCCTGGGTCATTTTCACAGACATAGAAGGAGAGGTAGGTAGAAAGAAAATAGAATGACTGATAGATTTAAAAATGAAATCCTTGTCATACCAAATGAATTCTACATTAAATAAACTGGGGGTTAAGAAGAAAGTAATCATGATGATGAAGAAACTTGAATCTATGTCATTTGAGAATTGGTTGAGGGAACTGGATATATCTAGTCTGAATAAAGGAAGACTTGGGGGTGGCATGATCACTGGGTCTGTCAGGTAACAGAGGGACTAGGTTTATTACATTTGGCTTTAGAAGGTGGAACCAGAAGTGATGAGTAGAATTCGCCAAGAAGAAATTTAGATTTAATGTCAGGAGAGACTTGCTTAATATTCAAGTTGTCCAAAAATGGAATGAGTGGTGGTGAGTCCTACATCCTTGGACATCTACAGGTAATGGCTAGATGGCCACTGGCTGAGTATGTCATCCTATGGATTCCTTCTGTGTCTTTTGTGCACCAAACAATACAAATTACAATATTACTAATAGATATGGAAATAGATCTATAAATCCATTCTTGACTCTGGAGCACTACCTCATATGCTGACCATTTCTTGTTACTGAAACAAAACATCTCTTGTCTGAAGGCTTGATAGAACGTACCCTTCTCTGGAGATGGCATCTTATGTACAAGATGGTGATCCCATTAAAGGGAAGGGTTATGTTGTCTATGACTTAGTGATTTTAAACTATAAATGGTTAGCTCATTGTACTTGAGAACAGACACTGGAATTATTCTGGACTTATTTATAAAAAATATATAGGCTGTGTCTGATATTTCATTCTTTTTTTCTCATCACAATTAGCTATAACAGCTACAATTAGTCAGTGAGTTAAAAACATGATTGACAAAAGATATCCCTTGACTGAAAGGAAATAGTATTTTTTCCCAGATGGGATCTTCCATAGGGAAAATCAGGTTAGGATTGTGTCATGTTTTAACCAGTTAAGAAAGTGTTAAAAGCAGACATGAGAAGGGGCTGGATGACCCTGATCCCACTGACCGTATGGTTGAAGAAGGTCCAAACTCATTTCTCCATTGTGGCATCTGGTGCCTGCTGTTCTGATAAGATGTTACCACTTTCCCAAGTCTCCAACCCCTTTTCTTTTTTTTTAATAAACATTTTTATTTAAAGTTTTGAGCTCCAAATTCTATCCTTTCCTCTCCCCTCCCCCCTCCCTGATGTGGCAAGCAATCAGATATAGGTTATACATGTTCAATTATGTAAAACATTTTCCATATAGGAAGACTAGAATAAAAGACCAAAAAAAAAAGAAAGAAAGCAAAAAATAACATGCTTCAGTCTCTGTTCAATCAATATCAGTTCTTTCTCTGGAGGTAGATAGTATGCTTCATCATTAGTCATTTGGGGTTGTCTTGGATCACTGTATTGCTGAGAATAGCTCAGTCATTCACAGTTCTTCATTGAACAACGTTGCTGTTACTGTGTACAAAGTTCTCCTGGTTTTATTCACTTCACTATACATCAATTCATATAAATCTTTCCAGGTTTTTCTGAAATCGTCCTCCTTGTCATTTCTTGTAGCACAAAAATATCCCATTATAATTATATACCACAGCTTATTTAATTATTTAATTAATTATTCCCTAATTGATGGACATAACTTTGATTTCCAATTCTTAGCTACTACAAAATGAGCTGCTACAAATATTTTTGTCCAAATAGATCCATTTTTCTTTTTTGGATGTCTTTAGGATCCCACTTCTTTTCTATGGATTTTCAGTTATGCAAAACAACCTATGTTATAGATTCCCAAGGCTGTGTCTTCCCTGAGACTCTTTTTCTATTGCTATTGAAACTATGTTCCCTCTGCCCCTTTTGGGCACTCTGGTATTTTGATGCTGCATGGTGCTCCAAATTGCAATTCCTTTGCCTCAATTAAAAACCCCAATTGTCCCTACTCTGGTGGTCCTCTTTATTTCAAGTGGACATACTTGGTGTCAGAAATGAGATTTAAAGAATCCTGCCCCATCAGCTACTATTTTTGACCTTGGACACCCAAGACCAGCATAGACCCCTTTCTGTCCAGTCCCAATTTGACTCAGTGGTTCAGCTTGGGTAAGTGATCTTTTGAGTATCTGAGCTCCTGCCTCTTTCATTTGAGTTCCTGTCTCTTTGACTGAGGGTCTGATAAAGACCGATGGGCAATTTTGCATACCTCCTGAAAGGTACCCTAAAAGGACAACTTCCAGGTTCTATTTTTGAATTATGAACCACGTACTTGTAAGTACTTGGATAATTGGCAGAAGTTGTTTTTTCTACTAGCAATGGCTGTGAGAATTGAACTCTAAGGAAAGCTGAGTGCCTCAGAATCAATGCTTTTGAATTGTGGTGCTAGAAAAGATTTTTGAGAGTCCCTTGGACAGCAAGGAGATTAAATCAGTCAATACTTAAAGAATCTCATTCAGGCTGTTTACTGGAAGGTCACATACTGAAGCTGGAGCTTAAATACTTGGGCCACATAATGAGAAGACAGGACTCACTGGAAAAGATCCTGATGTTGGGAAAGAGCGCAGGCAAAAGGAAAAGTGGATGGCAAAGGATGAGAAAGAAAGATAGCATCATGGAAACAATGAGCATGAACTTGAACAGACTTCAAGAGATAGTGGAGGATAGAAGGCCTGTGTGCTTTGGTCCACGTAGTCATAAAGAGCTGGACACAACTGACTAACAACAACAACAACATGAGTAAACTGGAAGTGATGGGTTCTTTCTGTGATTTGAAATGTTGCCATTAGTAAATTGTAATGTTTGTAAATCCCAGGTTGGAATTGAATTAAAATGTGCTTTTAAGTAGGCCCTATAATATGAAGTGCTTTGTGAAACACAGGTACCAAATAATTGACATTATAACTTGAGATTTTGTATGATGCCATTTGGGAAATAGATTTAGGTATAATTGCATTTATTCTGGTCTCATTTTAAGTAAAATATGTCTTTCCTAAGAAGATGCTTTTGATAGGTCAGAATTTATTGTACTATTTGGAATTAAGATAAAGTGTTACAAAATGCATGGATCTGAGAATTTGTGAATGGTATGATTTTTTTGGGGGGGGGGACTGGGCAATGAGGGTTAAGTGACTTGCCCAGGATCACACAGCTAGTAAGTGTCAAGTGTCTGAGGCTGGATTTGAACTCAGGTCCTCCTGAATCCAAGGCCAGTGCTTTATCTACTGTGCCACCTAGCTGCCGCGAATGGTATGATTTTTAAACAAGATACCATAGTTTACTCATCTGTAATGTGGATAAAGATAATACTTCACAATGATTTTAAATTCATTGTATAAGGTTATTGGTAAAATGGTAAATTCTTTTTAGATCAGTATTTTTTGTGGGTAATAGATTAAATTGTTAAAAGAATGATGTCAAAAGTTTGAAAATGTCCATATAGAAATGCAACATCACCAAAAATTTTTTTTAAAAATTAAAAAATTAGAAATGCGATATTTATTAGTTGAGAACTAGAAATGAGAAAAGTTTCTGAAGCTTTGACTTTTTAAACCTCTAGTAGTGCTGCCCACCCACCTTTCAGGATGATTTGTTAGAAGCTCTGATCCATAGAGTACTTAACATCCTGCCTTGCCCATATCATACACCAAGCACTATGTGTTGGTTATTGTGATTTTTCAGTGCCCCATTCATTGTATTAACTCTCTGAGAAAATTCACAAGGACTTGAGATGAGTCACACCCTGTGAGCATCAGATGAAACCCCTTAGAGGTTTTTGCCTGGGTCAAAAATCAGTAATGTTAAATTAATCACATACTTATAGTGTAAAATTTGGTAATACCAACATAGTTAGAAGAACAGCTTCTCTTGTAATTTACATACTGTTAGGTTATAAACTCAGTTGTTGAAGTGTTGTCCTAAAAGTGCTAATTATTTTTATTGAGTGGATTTTATTTTATTAAGATTGTAATAATAGGTTTGAAAAATTTCCCCATTGTTTTATCTGGTAAGATATGAGACTTGCTATTTGACACGTTTATAAGTTTGTATCAATTAATTCCCTGTTGTTATTGAAACCCTGCCCCTTCTGCCCTTCTTGGGCAATGTTGTACTTTGATGCTGCCTAGTGTCCCAAAGTGTAATTCCCTTGCCCTGATTAAAGACCCTGATTTTTGCTACCCCAGTAGTCCTCTTTATTTTAGGTCAGCAAAAGTAAAGATGGAATATTTGACAACTTGAACCACTCTATGATGACTTTTTTGAAATGCGACAGTTTTACTTCTGTTTAACAAGTAGTAAGGGGAGACATGAAGTTAAAAAAAACTTTCCCCCAGGATGCATAAAAAGCCACCAGAAAAACCCAGATGCAAAGCCTTCTCATTATTTCTTGGTCACAAAATTACAAAATCAGTATGGTTTGAATTTTATTCACACAATTAGAGCAACTCTCCAGCTTGTCTTGATTTTGATTCTGCCCACATCCATAGCACTGGAGCTTACTGAATGAAAAACCATGAGATATTGCTGACTTGGTTTACTTTGGCTCTTTTTAATGCTGGGAAGGTAGCAAGATGCATTTATTTCATTCTTGGCCCCCCTGATCTTGTGTTATGGCAAGCCATGCCAAACTAGATTGACTATCTTGTATAATGGGGTTTGTAACCTGTTTCATATCTTTTTGAGGCCAAGTTTGAAATGAACTGGCAGTTTCTGTGAAACTTGAGCATCTAGGGATATTTTGTGGGAGGTCCAAATCTTAGTGTCTCTCCTCTGCTTTCTTTGCAAAATCCATCCCTCCATGCAAATTTATATACAATTAATAGTGGGGGTAGAAGCGTGGGTGGGGGAGGAGGCCCACCATTTCTTTACAGCTCTGATATACACAATTCCATTCTGAGATATTCACTTTGTTGTATTTTAATAAACCACGTGGCCATTAAAGTAATTTATCTGAACCTATGAATGAGGTTGGTTGGATGACAGCAAATGGTTTTCCAAATTTTTGATAGGGTCTTAGATTTTTTGTAACTCTAAAAATTTCAGTTATATTGCATTTGATTCCCCTGGGCAAAATTTTGAATCTGTCTAGTAGGCACCTTATGTTGAGTGCTGAGTTCCAGGAGGTGGGAGAATAGTCTGTCAGAGCTTGCATCAGAGTGCCCTCTTGTGATCAGTGAAGTTACTGTAGTCATTGGGAAAGCATTTCCAGGAGTAAAAACTACCCTCCTGTAACCAACTGGATGACTGTTTGAGGATAAGGACGCCTGGTGGCCAAATTACATACTATAGTCCCTAACTGTTTATTTAGTTAATTAAGCAACAGACTGGTTTTTTTTGTTTGTTTGTTTGTTTTTTGGTAAATTGGAGAAAGGAGGTGAGTAAGTAGAGTATAGGTATCTATTACTACAGCAACAGTGGGAACATCCATCAAGTCTGTACAAACATATATGTGCACACATACATGCACATCCAACATGTGCATATGCATGTGTTTATATATGTATGCGCACTCATATTTTATATACACACACACACATTCTTGCTCCATTTAAACAATATTGAATACAGCCCACCAGATATATTTGGCAGAAGATTTGTAATCTCTCTCTTCCACCAGGAAGGGAAAGGAAATGGATGAGGAAACAGGGATCAAATGAAGAATTAATTTCATTCTATTAAAAAAAGAAGAGTTCCACAGAAGGAAGACTAAAATAACTACATTACACCAAAAAAAAAAAAAAAACCCAACAGGTATGTAAGTGAACCTCTCTTCACTGATAAAAACCAGATCATTTATAGATGAACAGATTTTTTTTTTTACTTAATTAGTTCCACTTCAATCCTAAACATTGGCTTTTGGTTCATTTTCATTGTGAAATATAATCATTTCAAATCAGGCACTTAGAAAAAAATGCTTAGGTCTTTAGAAATGTGTCTAGTTCTCTAAGATGGTTTTCGTGGCTTTGATTGTTCATTGTACAAACTAGACTTCAATTCTTTGGCCAGTTCCCAGGTGCCCGGGAAGATGAGCACATTATGAAGTCACTATTCATCACAGCAGTAGCTATTTTATGGTAACAAATTGATGATTAATAAATGCTCCTGTAATGCCAGGAATATGAATAGCACTGTATAATGCAAATAGCAGTGAACTAATTTCTACCACACTAAAAATAAATCAAGGAAAGAAAGAAACTGCACAAGGGCCCAGTGTTGGCTCTCCCTGCTATTGTGGGCCTATTTAGGAAACTTGACAGGTAGTGTGGCTGCCAGAGAATTTGTTAATCGGTGACTGACTCAAGCCCTAGAGTCTGAGTGACAGTTTGGGATAATTTCCTTGCTGACTGACACCCAACATGGAATTTTTGACACAGAAGCACCATTCTGTGTGAGGTACTAAAGTTTCTCACTTCTACAAATGGATAGCTTAATAAACCATGCATGCAAATTGTAGATGAGGAAGAATAGAATTCCTTAGCCAGGTAAGGGGATTCAGCTGCCATGATCTACAACCTGGTAATAGAATGAAAGATTGGGGGGGCGGGGAGGGAAACACCAAACCTCACTTCCATGATAAGAAATAGCTAGGAAAAGCACACATCCTATTCTCTGGCTAAAGAGAACATGTCAGTGAAAATGTAGAGCAACTTGCCTATCCTCTTAACATTCCACAAATTACAAAATATAACGTGCTAATTTCAAAGTCTCAAGCCAAAAGATGCTCAGCAAAGTTTATAAGGCTGCTACTGATCAAAGGCATCTTCTGTGCTAAGGGACCCTAGCAGTCTTTCTTTGAGATAGGTAGGAAATGGTATTTAAGAGAATATAGGGGCAGCTAGGTGGCGCAGTGGACAGAGCACTGGCCCTGGAGTCAGGAGGACCTGAGTTCAAATCCGACTCAGACACTTAACACTTACTAGCTGTGTGACCCTGGGCAAGTCACTAAACCCCAATTGCCTCACTAAAAAGAAAAAGAGAGAGAATATAGGTAAATTTTTATTGTACTTACTAAGAAGCAAGTTGGCACAATGGGTAAAATGTTGTTTTTTAAAGTCAGGAAGGTCTAGCTTCAAATCTTACTTCTGACACTTGCTAGCTGTATAACTGTGGACAAGCCTTTTAACCTCATTCATTTATGAGATGCAGAAGACAATACTATCAGTACTTAGATCACAGAGTTGTTATTAGGTTCAAATTGAATATAGTATATAAAATATTATATATAAATCGACTATTATTGTTAAATATTCCGCAACAAACTATCACAACAGTAGACACTGATAATTATGTAGTCATAAAACATCATTTCAAGGACTTTACAGAAAGATAATCATGCACAGAGACATCCCAATATAGGCAGAAGGTTCTGCTTCATGAGGACAGAATGAGATTCCTAGGGGTCTTCTG
This sequence comes from Dromiciops gliroides, assembly GCF_019393635.1. Lineage (NCBI taxonomy): Eukaryota > Metazoa > Chordata > Mammalia > Microbiotheria > Microbiotheriidae > Dromiciops > Dromiciops gliroides. The sequence continues at coordinate 264,123,287 of NC_057861.1, read as the reverse complement.
ACTTATTTTATTCTCCAAGCCACATAAGGTCAGGGATAGCATCTTATTTGAACCATGTGTATTTCCCAAGAACAGACCACAGTTCTCTGCGCATTATAGATGTTTAATAAATGTGTGGTTGTTGTAGCTGTAGCCCAAATAGTTCCCTGAGAAAGAAGCAGCTCTGACAACTTTCAAGGGCATACCAAGGCTTTCTACTCTTATGAGTATCAGGTTTAATTCAATTTGGCTCTATACTGGCAAATGTTTAACAATCAGCCTTCTGGGAAAAAAGATACAAATAATACTTTTGAGTTTAGTCTTTATTATTAAAACTTTCCATTGCTTTTTTTTGTAGGGCAATGAGGGTTAAGTAACTTGCCCAGGGTTACACAGCTAGTACCTGTCAAGTGTCTGAGGCTGTATTTGAACTCAGGTCCTTCTGAATTCTGGGCTGGTGCTTTATCCACTGTGCAACCTAGCTGCCCCCATCCATTGCTTTTTAAAAAGTATAAACAATGAATAAAACAAACCCTGATTTGTAATATTTGCCAATTTTCAAGGTGTAAATGTTCACACTGAAAATTTAAGATCCATTAAGAGCTAACTTTATCATATATCCTCTCTAGCGAACTCTCTTATTTATTAAAGAGGACTGCTCTTTCAGTTTATTTCAGTTTTATGGCCTTATGGGTCAGAAGGAAACTTCTCTACCTTGTGGAATAATTCATCTCTCTCTCTCATATCTATCTATCTATCTATCTATCTATCTATCTATCTATCTATCTATCTATCTATCTATCTATCTATCTATCTATCTATCTATCTATCTATCATCTATTCCTGTTGATTCAAGGTGGTGAATAAATTTCCCAATTTGAATTCATTGAGAGCCTAGGGAGAATATTACCCACCATAAGGGACTGGGCATCAAAAAGTGAGTAATCAAACTAAAAGGGAAAGATATTTATTAGTCAACTGAGAAAGACCGCTTTTGCTAGTTGTGGCTTCAGTTTCTTAGAATACAGATCAGGTTTGTATAGCCTTTTTAAGATCACTTAGTGTGCAGAGCTAATCAGTGACATTCCATGGCAGAAAATGAAAAGAACTGTGAAAACTCTGAGGTTACAGGAGTTGCTATGGGTCAGGGATATTTCTAACTGGAGAAATCAAGACAGCACTATACAGAGAGTTTTTTGATTCATCCAGATAAAGATGAGAACTGAACTCATAGGAGCTTGTGTGAGAACCAAGAAAGGTAATGAGAGAAAAATAAATGAGTCCAAGATAGGGCTTTGGGGAGGTCCATATTTAGTGGGCAGGAGAAGAATGGTGTTATATCAAATGTTACTGAGAAGTGATAAGACAGATAGGATGAGAACCAAGGAAGATAGGTCTCATGGAAGCCAATGAAAGAGAATATCTGGGGGGGGGCACTATCAAAACCTGCAGAGATGTTAGGAAGAGTAAGGGGTGAAAGAAAGTTATTGGATCTGGCAGCTGAAAGCATTGACAATCATGGAAAAAGAAAAAGAGGTGAGTCATGCTGTGAGACTAAGCTATAACATGCACAGACTGTGTGCTTTACTATTATTCACATAATGTTAAGATATGTAGAAGAAAGTCTTCTAACCCTTGGGAAGGTACCTGTGGACAATTTATGAAATGACATGGGTAAAAGTTGCAGAGGATGAGAAAACAAGTAGTAGCTGTGATTTGTACCACTGGAAAGAACATCTAAACTGACGGTATCACAAATCCATGAATATAATGAACTGATTTGTAAAGTATTTTCTATTCATTATTTAATTTGATCTTTGCAACAATCATCTCTGGAAGTTACTGTATTCATATTACTATGTCCATTTTAAGGATGAGAATATTGAGGCTCAGAGAAATTAAATGACTAGCCACACAGCCTCCATATGTCAGGACTAAGATGGGATGCCAAGTCCAAGGGATTTTCCCACTATACTCTTCCATCACCTTTTGGTGAAATGCATAAAATCTAATTTGTGATCATTTGAATATGATTTGTCCAAATCTGGGGAGCCCCCTCCAATATCCTTGATTATTGAGGTGATTTGATCTTCTCAATGCCACCCTCCACATTCACCTCTTTTATCTAGGCTGAAAGTAGTCTAATGCATCCATAAGAACTTTCTTTTAACCTCCTCCAAATATTGCCCATTAATGACTTAGGGTTTTATCTTGTGCCATATGACTGTTACATTCAAGTCCAGAAGAGGCCATGTAACAAGTAACTTCTGCAATTAGGGTAAAGTCTAGGATCATGTATCCTTCCATCTTGCTTCTTTAGGTGTCTTTAAATTCAAACTGACTGACCATCCTTCAGGAGCAGTAATGCATCATCAGGCAACTCTAGGGAAAGCTATCTTAAAGGTAAGGATAATAATAAACAATGTTCTATCTTTTGGGGGTATGAGATACTGCTTCCCTTTAGAACTGTTATTGAGCAATAATGTGTAATGAACAAAGCCAAATCATCTTTTCCATAACACAGAACTGGCTATCTGACAAAAGCATTCCAAGGGTATAGAGACTATTAACCAGTTCCATAAGTGGATTCCCATTTTGATGTTTGAAAACACCAAACCCACAAATGATGCAGACCCATTGTTGAGGAGACATATTTGGTGATAGGGAAGCCACAAATTCCACAAGAGTAAATACTGATCAATAGTCTCTTGGGCACAGAAGGTGCTTCATTTTATTGAATTCATGACTGCATGAATGAATGAATTATTGAATGAAAGATGCAGACTTTTACTCGTAACACAGTGTGGTTCAAAGAAAACCCAAAGCAGAAGAGAGACATGAGAAGTTAGTTTCCAGGGCCAATCTAGAAGACCCCCAGGACTTTTCCAGGTTAATTGTTGATGTCTATACAATACCATGATAATTTGGCTATGGTAAATATAGACCTCTGATTAGCAGCTTGTCAGATACATTTATTTTTATCTCTTCTTTTTTTTCCTTAAAAGCACATCTGGAAACTATTCTTAATGAGGCAATAGTGCCAGCAGCACTCTGTGATTTCCAAGTAGCTTGTGTCAATGAGAAACTTTCAAGTGTTAAGTTTTGGGTTGGCTGAACATTACCATTAAAAATAGAAACACTGTAAAGCAAAAAAACATCTCAACATTGCCTTAGGGTTTATTAACCAATTAAAAGGTACCTAATTAAAAAATTTCTAATTGATAAGTAATGATTTACTATTAATTATTAACAATAATATCACATAACTACACATATGGCTCTACATTAAGACTAATCAATCAAGAAGCGTTTGTTAAAGGGACTAATCTATGCCACCAGACACAAACTATATTACAAATACAGACAAAAAAATGAGGCTGTCATTGACTTTGGGCAGATCACAATTTTGGAAGGGAGAAAATATGTGGGTAAGGACTGGATTTGGGACTTCACTGATATAGGGAACTCCTGAATGAAGATAGTCTCCCCTATCAAGGCATATCAAGACCTTCTCTGCAGCTTGAAGGCTTAGACAGTCACCTAAAGCATGGAGAGATTCAATGACTTATGTAGAGACACACACACACAGTCAACATGCATTAGAGGTGTGACTGAAAGTCAGTTCTTTCTGTTTTTGAGGCCAGTCCTTTATTCACTAGTCCTTGAAGTCACAGGGTGTGATAAAGGTGAACACTGAAGACACTACTAAGAGCAGGGCAAGATATAAAAAGCCTTTATGTAGAAGGAGTTATTTGAGCTGAACCTTGAACAAAAGCTAAGGATTCTAAGAGGGGGAGATGGGAAAGGGAGTACATTCCAGGCATGAGGGAAAGACAGAGATGGGAGGCAAATTGCTGTATGTGAGGAACAGTACAAAGACTAGTTTGGCTGGGTAGTATAATGCTTGAAGATGAATAAGAACTAACATGGAAAAACAGAAACAGAGTTACAATGCTAAGGAGGGAGTATTACAAATTAGCTGGGCAATATTTGGGGGAAGAGAAAAGGATTCTTTGAAATTAAGTTGTACTAGTAGAGGGATTCTTCTCTTCTAGGAGTTAATTGGGCTAATGAGATCTCAGGTCCATTCCAAAGCCTCATGCCTATGTGTCCAGGACACTTTTCTGGGAGTTTAGAAGTCCTCCTTTGATACATGCACAGTAGGAATGCTAGAAGGCTGAAATTTTGATATACCCATATAGATTGGGAACAGCTTGGATTTAGAAGAGACCTCACTGACTTCTCAAATGGAAGCTTCCCTGAAGGTTCTGGAGCCTCCTATCTCCTGTCCCTACAGGCATACACAATCAGGAGCAGGGGAAGCTAGGGTACCTTGAAATGCTTGTTTAAGATTCGATGGATTTCCTATGATTGTGTTAGAATACTATCACGTTATAAGAAATGATGAGCAGGATGCTCTCAGAAAAATCTGGATAGACATGAACTGATGCAAAGTGAAATGAGCAGAACCAGGAGAACATTTTACACAGTAACGACAATACTGTATAATGATCTACTGTGAATAACTTATCGATACAATGATCCAAGACAGTTCTGAAGAACTTATGATGTTCATCTTCATATGTGCTATGTTCATCTTCAGAGAAAGAACTGGCGGAGCCAGAGTGCATATTGAAGATACTTTACTTTCTTCCTTTTTCTTTTCTTTTTCTTTTTTTGAGAGGAATCTACTTTCTTTCAAAGAATAACTTACATGGAAATGTGTTTTCCATGACTACACATGTATAACCTATGTCAAATTGCTTGCCTTCTCAATAATGGGAGGGGAGGATGGGAGAGAATCTGGAACTCAAAATTTGAAAAAAAGAATGTTGAAATTGTTCATACATGTAATTGGGAAAAGTAAAATATTAAATTTAAAAAATAAATCAATTAAAAAAAGATTCAGGGGCAGCTAGGTGGCGCAGTGGATAAAGCACCAGCCCTGGATTCAGGAGGACCTGAGTTCAAATCCAGCCTCAGACACTTAACTAGCTGTGTGACCCTGGGCAAGTCACTTAACCCTCATTGCCCTGCAAAATAAAATAAAAAAAAATAAAAAAAAAAAGATTCAGTGGGAAGTTGGAGGTTGTGTCAAAGGGAGGGCTCTATACCTGGATATAAAGTGAACATCCTTCTCTATGAAATGTGGCCTATCCTGTCTACCTCAAGGAGAATAACCTAAGCATCTGGTGAGATAATAGATGAGGGCTATGTTTGTTTTTAGTTCCAGCTCACCCTCTTCTTGTGAAGTCTCTAAACCCCCTCCCAGTTTCCTTCAGGTAGCCTACGACTCCCTCATTTGGACCCTAAAGCAGTTTGGTAAATATTCTGTTGTCCAGATAAAACATTCTCTTGATCACTTCTTCATCAAAACAATTGTAATGTGTCATCTTTTTCCATTGGGTGGTGATTTGTTAATAGGAGTCATAATCCTCTTTAATACATTATTTGGCTAATGTTTTATTGCCACCAGATAACCTAATGCCTGAACACAGACAAAATGTACACATCTCTAAAAGGACCGCAAGGAACTATGTGTGACTTCATATATGGTGGAGAAGGCTAATAAATTGTTTTTTTTTTTAAATGAGGTAAGACTTTTGGTACCTCTTAGAGTATATGATTGTTTTAACTAAATTATGGGGATTGCCAACTGTTTTTAGCTAAATTATTGGGAGACTAGGCTGGGTTTTCTAAAATATTGCTATTTATATAATAATGGCTATTGCACCAGTTTAGGAAGTAAGGATTTATTATAAAAGTATATTAAATATTAGAAGACAGCCTGGCAGTTAACACAAGCCACCACCCCAGCCCAAGCACCATATTTCTAAGTGAGAGAGTACCTATCCTAACAGCCTACCCTGTCCTAAGTGGGGAGCACTCATCAAACGATAGTGGGTCCAGACCAAGTGTGTTCCAAGATGGCACTGGCCAGGAGCCTCATGTGTTCTTGACTTTTATCTTCTTTTGATAGAGGCATGTCACTACATACTGATCAAAGCTAATTGGTTAGCATTATTTAATTCCATTGGTTGATATGTCTTGAGGGTGGTCCATATTAACATGAGATCTACCATTACCTTATGGCCTAATGGGAGAGACCCCCTGAGGGGCAAAGTCAAAGTCCACATTCTATCAGTTCACTGAGCTAGTTACAAAGAGACTATCTCCATTTCTACTGTATGCCCTGCACAGAATTAGGCCCTTAAATAATTTAGCTAAAGTCTCATGAATTGAACCTTATAAAGATGGGGGGAGGCTAAAAATGGGTCCTTGGGTCCCCAAGAAATTAATTATTAATAACTATTTTCTCATACCGTAGAGGCAGTCATCAAATCCACCTGTCCAAGCCATTTTTCCATGAGGATATTTTTTTTTGTAAAATACATGTGTATAGATTAAAGTCCATATGACTAGCCATATGCCTTGGTTAATCATTTAAATTTCATTACCTTTAGTTTCCTCATTAATAAAATAGAAAAAAACAACAATAGATAGTATTTATATAGAATCTACTATATGCTAAGTACTTTACAAATATGATCTCATTTGATCGTTACAACAGCACTGGGAGATAGGTACTATTATTATCACAATTTTATAGAAAACTGAGGCAGAGGTGAAGTGAATTGCCCAAAGTTACACAGTTTGTAAGTGTCTGAAGCTGGATTTGAACTTAGCTCTTCCTAAGTCTAATCCCACTCCTCTATCCATCTACACTCTAGAGGCTTTGTTCCTTCTATCTCAGAGGCTTATTATTGTCTGGATCATATGAAATAACATGTGTAAAGTACTTTATAGACTTTATAACACTATGTAAATTTGTATTATTTATTTAATGGATAGAGAAAACATTTATTAAGTGTTTACTCTGTGCCAGGTATTGTGCTGAATGGGCTACAAATTTGTTGTTGTTCTTGTTTCATCATTTTTCAGTTGTGTCCAACTCTTCATGGCTTCATATTCAGATTTTCTTGGCAAAGATACTCAAATGGTCTGTCATTCCCTTCTCCAGCTTATTTTACAGATGAGAAAGAAAACCGAGGAAGGGAGGTTAAGTGACTTGCCCAGGGTCACACAGCTAGTAAGTGTCTGAGCTTGGATTTGAATTCAGGAAAATGAGTCTTTCTGACTCCAGGCCTGGCACACTACCCACTGTGCCACCTATTTGCAAATACAATCAAACCAAACAATCTCTGCCCTCAAGGAGGTTACATTTTAATGGGGGAAGACAGCATAAGAAGAGGCATTGGAAACTGGAAGGAGGACAGTATTAGATATGTCCAGTAGGTGAAGTGAAAAACTGGATCTGAATAAGATAAGGTGAACTACTACCAACTGGAGACCAGGGTGGTTTTGGGGTGGTCTCAATTTTTGTTAAAGAAGGATAGATGAGGATGAACGTTGGCATTGTGGTTTGTTTTTTCCCTCTCTTAATTTAATTTTTCCAGAGGTCACAGAGGCAGCAGAGAGGATGGAGAAGCTGGCCTTGGAATCAGAAAGATGTGGGTTTAATTCTTTCTTTTGTGACCCTCAGCAAATCACCAAATTCCTCAGTGCTCTTAGGCAAACTCTCCAAGCCTACAAGTAGCAGATGAAGGGCAGCTTGGGATTCACACAGAAAGCATCCTTACTGAGATTTCTCAATGTTAATGAAATTTCAAGGCTGGTCTCAAAACAATAAAAAGATGTGGTAGTGGTACTTTTTAGGTATAATTAGGAAAGAGCTATACCCTTTACTTACCTATCCTCATACATAGTATGGCCTTTGGGAGAGAGTTTAGAATGAGGTGAGAAAATCAGTTGGGCAAGTATAAAATCAGTATAAAGGGCTGCTTAGAACAAAGCACACAAACCTGCCTATAGGATCCACTACAAATTTAAGTCATCTACTCTTAACTCCTGGAGGGCACCTAGGTTGCACAGTGGAGAGAGTACTGGGCCTGGAGACAGGAAGTCTCATCTTCCTGAGTTTAAATCCAGCCCCAGACAAACACTGGCTGTATGACCTCAGGCAAGTCACTTAACCAACCCTGCCTCAGTTTCCTCATCTGTAAAATGAGTTGAAGAAAGAAATGGCAAACCACTCTACTGTCTTTGCCAAGGAAACCCAAAATGGGATTATGAAGAGTCAGATAAGACTGAAAGTGACTGAACAAAATCTCAACTGGGGAAATCCTTTTAGTTTTCAAGACTGACTTTATACTGTATTGTCTTTGGTGGGCTATTTCAAACATTCTGTTGTCAATTTCCAAATACCCTTCCCTGCTTTCTCTCAGTTGAGGAAGGATTTTACTTCCTTCTTATATGAGGAGGGAAAAGGGGGTATCTATCATGAATTCCTTATTCTCTATTCTATAACTTAAATCGCATCCACATTATTATTCATTCTTTTCTCCTTTACTCCAATTGCTTATAAGGAGGTATTAATTCTTCTACCAAAGCCATGCCTTCTGCTTGTACCCTTGATTCCATCCTTTTTCAGTCTCCTGTAGGAGTCTGATTCTGATTATATTTTCTTACTCTTTCATTTTCAATTCCTAAAATATTGGTTCTATTCATTCATTCATTCATCCCATGTTGTGGATAAACATGCTCAGATATTCTTCCCCTTATAAAACCTCATTTAACCCTCACTCTATATATACTCTATATCTTGGTAATCTCATAAACTCTCTTGGATTCACTTATCACATCCATGGAGATATCTTTTAAATCCATTTATTTAGCCCCAAATTCCTGAGTCCAGTTTTCTGGACATCTTGATATTCTATGGGCTCAACATGCCCCAAATAGAAATTTATTATCCCCTTCTGCCTACACTGCCTCAATATTTTTCTATTTCTACTGAAGACATAATTATATTTTGAGTCAGTCAAGATTCATAATCATTGTCATCTTCAATTTCTCATTCTCCCATATCAATTCAGTTGTCGAGTCTTTTGATTTCTGCAACATCTCATGCATTGATCTCTTTCTATTTATTAACATAATGACCACCCAAATTTAGGACCTTGTCACCTCTTGCCAAAGCTATTACAATATCCTTCTAGTTGATCTACCTGCTTCTAGTTTCTCTTCTCTGCAATCTACCTTCCATTCAGTTGCCAACAAATTTCCTTTCTTTCTGGTCTGGTCATGTAACTCCCCTGCTCAAGAACTTTTCATGGCTCCCTATTATTGATGTAAACCTGCACTGGAATCTGACCCTGCTTCAGGGTACCCACAGAGATTTAGATGCTTTCCCAGTATTTGATTGGCTGCTAAGATTATAAACTGTGTTAGGGCTTCTGATATTGTTCATATAGTATCATGGGAGAGAGAAACTAGAAATAGATGGAAGAGAAAGTCAAAACCCAGAAGAGGAGGCTCAGGTCACCTCCATCTTGAGACTACATGGACTTTTGCAGAGTCAAACATTTAACACTTGATTTGTGATTTTCTGCTCCCCTCTTCAAAGACTTTGAAAGAAGTTGCCTTTACTATCCCAGTGGCCACAGTGGGTGAATAATGCAGCTGGTGGAGGTGGGAGGTGGCAGAGATAATGGCTATGACCAGTAAACACTGAACCCTTAAAGATATTTTCCTCTCATTGCTCTGAGCCAGGGAACCAGAGAAAAGGCAGCTGTCATTAATTGCCATATTCCTTCAGAGTTTATGCTTCACTTCTCTATGAGCAAAAGGAGCAATAAGCAAAGCCCTGTTTCTTGTGGCAGGTGGTTGAGCCCAGTCATCACATATCCACATAAATTCCCATTCCTTTCCCATCCCCTGAGATTTCTGTACATTATTTTTCCACTGCTTATTAAGTGTTAAATAAAAAAAAAAAGATTGGTTATTTATAACCTTTGTTTATTTTGTGGGATTATGTGGTAGATAAATTGGTAGACTCATCTAGCAACTGAATGTGAGGAAAATGATAATGGAACCAGAGTAAAGGATGTGCAAGAGACATAGAATTAAAGAGAGAGACAATCTGAAGTCATACTCCCTTAGGCTATAGATACTGTTATTTGGGAACCAAAACCTGGACTCTAGAAAGAGAGGAGTGTTCTTCCCTTGAAACCTTTGGGGAAGGATTCCCTATGGATTTCTCTGTTATATTCCTATCTTCTCCTCTATATTTACCCCCTGGGATTCATTATTATATTGATTAAATATGAGATTTTCAACTTGGCATTTAAAGTCCTCCACAATCTGGCTCTCACCTACCTTTTCAGATTTATTTCCTATTACTTTTCATTTTATGTTCCAGAAATATTATCCAACTAATTACTTCCCTTCTATTTCCTTCCATCTCCCACCTCTTTGCTTTTGTGATTACTGCATCCTAGCCAAGCCTGGTATATTCCTTTTACTCAATTCCACCTCTTAAAATCCCTATCATATTCAAGGCTCAACTTGGACACAGACTCCAAAGGGAAGCCTTTCTCTATCCCGTTAATTAATACTATTCTTGCCCTCCTTAAATTATCTTGAATTTATTAATTTCTGTACATGTTTATAACACCTTCAAAATATAAGCTCCTTGAAACCAAGAACCAAAGTTATTGGTGCTTAGCACAGTCCCTAGATCACAATTGAAGCTTAATAAATCTTTTTTTTTTTTTTTGTGGGGCAATTAGGGTTAAGTGACCTGCCCAGGGTCACACAGCTAGCAAGTGTCAAGTGTCTGAGGCCGGATTTGAACTCAGGTCCTCCCTAATCCAAGGCTGGTGCTTTATCCACTGCGCCACCTAGCTGCCCCAATAAATGATTCTTGAACTGAAGTGTTTGAAACAATTAATGCTCAGATTGTGCATACATATTTCAGATTGAACACTCATATTATTTTGATTTTGTATTTTAAAAAAAAGCTCTCATTTTTGAAATAAGGGTAAGAGAACTTGACCTTATGTGATTTAATGAACTGTGCAATATACAGGATGTGGGGATACTTTTCCTTGGGTATTCAAGTGAGGATTTATGTGTGATGTAGGAAACTAGACTATATCATCCTCCAAATTAATTTCAACTTTTATGTTGTATGATTTTGTAAAATAGGGATAATAATAGCATATCTCATAGTGTTGTTGTGAAGATTAAATGAGTTAACATATGTATAAATGGTCGTGAGTTTGTTACCCTTAGAAGTATTTAGACATAGTTTGGATGACCACTTGTTAGAATTTCAGAGAGGAAATCCATGCTTGATGTGAGACTTGGACTAGATGACTTCTTCAGTTTCTTTCAATTCTAGAGTCTACGATTGTATGCACCCTTGCAGGAGATGTTGGTTTTAGAAAGGGTTTATGATTTGAAAACTCTTAAGATCTGGTTAAAAGTGTTGCCTTCTTGTTTTCCCAGGTAAGTATGGTTACTTAACACAATAATTCACCACCTTGTTTCTCACCTGTTCTTTTTGCCAATGACTTTTCATCTGTTGTTCCTTTATCACCTATTACTTCTCTAGTTAACATTAGATAATTCAAGGGAGAACCTGTTTTTCCAAGACAGATGTAACAGAGGGGGAAATATTGGGATTATTTTGCTACATTAGAATGAAATTCCCATAGAATCTCTCTGTCTGGGCATGCATGTATTTTTTTGCAAAGGCTATATGGGGGGCTATGGGGAGTGTTGTAGAGTTTGGGTGAATGTGCTTGAGAAACATAGCAAACTATAAGACTTTATAATAAAGGGAAGAGCTGAAGGGAAATTCTCTTGAAAGGGGTAAAGAAAGGAGATCGGGGGACAGAAAACAGATTGGTTTTGAAGTGGCTGGGAGTACAAGCAGCAGCTTTACCTGATTCTGGGCTATTACAGTTTCTGAAGTCAGGCATGGAATTATCTGGGGGTTGTAAGCAGGCACAACTATTAGTACAAAGAACTTTCATATTATACTGTAGTTCTACTCAACAAATAAAAAAGCAATTAAATAGAAACACAATGGGGTTAATCTTAAGCACACTGAGTGGGTGGGAATCCCATTACTGTGAATAGATTTACCCACATAAGTCCAATGCATCCACAGGAGACTGTTTGCAAACAGTATGTGATGAATAATAATGATAAAACTAAAATCTTAGAGATGTTTATTCTGTGCATGTTAATGAGTTGTAGCTCTTTTCTCCACATCACTAATTCTATGATGAAATCTTATAGTCAGTCTGGCCAGGATAATATGATTGGATTTGGTCCAGCTAACTAATCTCTTGTCTTCATTGTGATTTAAAAATTTAGATTAAAAAAATTAAAAGAACCAAAAATATAATCCACAAGAATGATATGTATTGGTATATGATCATAATGGAATACTATTGTGCTATAAGAAATGATGAGCTTGATGATTTTAGATAAAAACATGGATAGACACACCAAATATGAAGAACAAAATGAGCAGAACCAAGAGAGTATACAATAACAGCAATAATGTTTTAAGAATAACTTTGAGTGATTAAGTAATTTTAACTATTTTAAATACCTAAATTAACTGCAAAGGAAATATTAAGAAACATGCTATCTGCATCCAGCAAAAGAACTGACCAATAGAAATATGTATAGGATGATTTTACATATATATACTCTTTGTGTCTAGTGGTAGCTATGAGGAGAGGTGGGGAAAAGAAAGTTAGTTACACGATAACTTTATTATATTTTAAAAAGGAATAGCAAGTTGTATATAATGGATCTGCAGTTTCATGTGCAATCATCTTTCCTCCCTATTCTACTACATTATGGAAATGCTTGTTTTATTTCTGGTTATAGAAGTTAAAATAATTCCACCTTAAAACTTTCCATGAATGATTTGCAAGTCTATATTTAAATATTTTTGGTAGGATCATTTAAGGCTATGCAATAAGAAAGAATGTTAGGTAGAGAACCTCAGAGTTTAGAGTGGGAAGAAGGGTGAAAAAGTGATGTTAAAAAAGATTGTGGCTTACTACTAAATTTATCACAATTTTTAAGGAAATTCAAATATAAGCTGAATACATAAAACAGTCATGTACTTTTAATTTTGTACCAGAAAGGCAAACTTTTTAAATTAAAATTTTTTTTGTTAAGTATTTTATTATTTTCCAAATAAGTTCCATATGAGGATAGTTTTCAACATTTGTTTATGTAGGATTTTTAGTTCCAAATTTTTCTCCCACCTTCCCTTCCCTCCCTCCTCCCCATGACAGAAAGAAATCTAATATAGGTTATATATGTACAATCACATTAAACATATTTCTGCATTAGTATATAAGGTCATATTGTGAAAAAAGAGTCAGATCATAAGGGAAAAACCTCAAAAAAGAAGGGAAAAAACTAGCCCCCAAGCAGAAACAGTATGGTTGAATCTGCATTCATAAACCACAGTTCTTTTTTTCTGGATGTTGAGAACATTTTCTATTATGAAGTTCTTTGAAATTGTTTTGGACCACTGCATTGCTAAAAAGAGCCAAGTCTATCACCATTGTTCATCACACAATGGTACTGTTACAATGTTCTCCTGTTTCTGCTCCTCTCAGTCAGCATCAGTTCCTGTAAGTCCTTCCAGGTTTCTCTGAACTCCTCCTGATCATCATTACTTTTCAAATAGGTTTTTTTTTTTTTTTTTGTGGGGCAATGGGGGTTAAGTGACTTGCCCAGGGTCACACAGCTAGTAAGTGTCAAGTGTCTGAGGCTGGATTTGAACTCAGGAACTCCTGAATCCAGGGCTGGTGCTTTATCCACTGTGCCACCTAGCTGCCCCCACATAGGTTTTTAAAAAGACTTTGTGTTCTAAATTTTCTTCTTCTCTCCCTCCTCATCCCTCCCTATGAAATCCAGCAATTCAATATAAGTCATACATGTGCAGTTATGCAAAACATCTTCTCATTAATCAGGTTGTGAAAGAAAATAGACAAAATACCTTTAGAAAGAGGAGCTAACAAATAAAATTATACTTCAATCTATATTCGGATACCACCAGTTCTATCTTTGTTGATGGTTTGCATTTTTCATATGTCCTTCTGATAGCATCCTGCTCATCACTTCTTTCACAGTTACTATTGTTAACTGTATTACCCTCCATCATATTTCCTCCCCTTGATATTTACTCAATTTTCTATCTTCCTTCACCCTCTCCCTCCTTGAAAGTGTTTTTCTTTTTACTTCCCCCTTTTCCAATCTGCCTTTCCTTCCATTGCCTACCCCCCATCCCCTGCCCCAGAGAGATTTTGTATCTCCTTTTTCATTTGACTTTTCCAGCTGTTGACTTTTTTCTCATGACTCTCCTGCATTGTTCTCATTTCTCTTTCCATTCTTTCCTCCATCTCTCTAAATCTTCCTTTTATCTCTCCTACTTTCTCTTCAAAGTCCCTTTTGAGCACTTCCATGGCCTGAGACCAATTCATATTTTTCTTGGAAGCTTTGGATGTTGGAGCTTTGACTTTGTTATTATCTTCTTCTGAGGATATATTCTGGTCTACCCCTCCCCCAAAGAAGCTATCTATTGTCTGCTGTTTTCTTTGCTTTCTCATCTCAGCATGGAAGCAGATGTCTGATTGAAATCTGATTCTCTATGGTCGGAAGCTTGGTGTGCCTGTGCCCCTCCCCCACTGCACCACCATCAGTCGATTTGGCCCACTGTTTCAGAACCAGGGCTCTTTGCTGCAAGTCTAGCAGAGACTGTAGCCACTTCACCCTGGCCAACCAGTGAACCCCCTCACCTGTCCACAGGCCGAGCCTCAGAAGAAACTGCTGGCACTGAAGACTCTGAGGCACTGGAAGCACTGTCTGTTTCTGGCTGGGTCCTGATCGCAGGCTGAGTTCCTCTCTCAGCCTGATCAGCAGATGATCCCAATTGCTGTCTTTGACTTGGAAAATAGTCTCACTCTGTTCTTATGTGTGTAGGCTGCTCTGTTTTTTTTTTTTAATGGCATCATTTAGGAATGAGTGGATGGGTTTATCTGGAGCTTTCGGGAGTCATAGACTCTCCTCTGCCATCTTTGGCAATCTTTTTAAAATAAGGATGATAGAACTTGTAATTATGTAATTTAATGAACTGTGCTTTATGAATAAGGACCTAGGGATATTTAGACTGGAATAATTTTCCTGGGTGTTTAAGTGAGGGTATCTGTAGGAAACTGCACTACATGACCTCTAAGAGTATGTTCTATGATTCTATAAAATGGGGATAATGATAGAACTACTTCAAAGGATTATTGTGAAGATCAAATGAGTCAACATATATAAAAACCTTTGCCATCCTGAAAGGGCTATAAAATACTAGCTATATTTTCTATTCTGGATGTTAATTATCATTGATGTTATTGCTCTGGTATAGATGCATGCATCCATAACAGCGACAGTAAAAAAGAAAGAAGAAGGAAGTTGACACTGCAAACAACCATCCATATTTTCACTGATTCTCCATTCCCTGGGCCAAACTATACTATCTCTCTTTGTGATGGCTTTTTTTTAAACTAAGGGAGAAGTGCTTCATATAAAAATGAGGAAGCAGGGCTGGCTGTTGGCCCAGCTATCAAACAGTATCATACATTGTAACTTTAGTCTTGAGCAAGCTAATGGCAAACCACACCAGTATCTTTGCTAATAAAACATCAAATGGGGTCATGAAGAGTTGGACATGATTGAAATGACTGAACAACAACAACAGGTTATGTTTAAAGATTGAGGAAATGTTTTGGACTTCCAAGGCAAGGAACACTAGATTTCTCTTTGCTCAAAAATATTCTTCTCTCATATTTTGATGTATTAGAGAGCCTTCATTTAGATTAGCAAACTTGTTTTGAGATGTAACAGAAATGTGATGGAGCTAGACAAGACAGAGAGTCCATTGTTAAATTTTTGGTGTGAACAATTACACCTTGGAAATTGGCAAATGTTAAAGATCAGTGTTTGATTTGTTATTTCATTGGTTGCCTAGACTCAAGAAGGTGATGGGGAAAATGTTAATAAGTCAGATTAAATTTAAAAGTGTGTCCTGAGTACATTAAAAACATTTGTTGGAGAGCCATTTGTTAAACATTTACCCACATACTCCTTGATTTAAATTCTACCTGAATTTGAATTCTACCAGTTGTTTTACGGAGATCAACACCTAGTTTAGAATACTCTCAATGAACAGAAGTTTGATTGGGATATAAAATAAGAGGAAAAGAGAGAGAGACAAAGAGGCAAAGAAGGGAGAAAATGAAGAAAGAGAAGGCAATAAACATTAAAAGGTCAGACTTTTGCTTTTATAGTTTATGCTCTTTCCCTTAGGCATATTAAATAATTTTTGCTGTTAGATGACTTAAGAAAAAAATAACAAATGTAGAACTGGCTGTGGGAAGACAGGCATATTACTTCAATATTTGTGGTGCTATGAATTGGAACAGCCATTCTGGAAAGCAGAATCGGTATTATGCCCCCAAAGTCACAAAACTGCCCATATCCTTTGATCCAGTAATACCACTATTAGGAATGCAACCCAAAGGGATCAAAGAAAGAAGAAAATAAGATAATGTGCACTGAAATATTTATTGTAGTTCTTTTCATAGTAGACCCAAACTGAAAACTAAAGAGATTCCCACAAAATTAAGAATGACTAAAACAATGAAGTTATATGAATCTAATGGAATATTATGCCATAAGAAATGGAAAAAGTGGAGTGAAGTGAACAAAATTAAAACCATGCAGTGATAACTGCATTATAAAGAAAAACAACTTTGGAAAACTTTAGAGTTCAGAATAATCATAAGCCATGCATTCCTGGGGAGTAAAGACTAAACATGTTGGTAGTTACATCCTGACAGAGATAATGCATTCAAAATGCAGAGTGAGACATAGATTTTTGGACATAATCTATTATAAAGTATTGTCATACCTTCCACATTTCAGGGTGTTCAGGGTGCAACACCCCAGTGATCTGGAAAATTTGTGTAAATTTTTTGGCTCTCCCTTCATACCAGAGTAGAAGTCAGAATTATGATGATATTGAATGATAAAAATGTTGATATCATACAAAACTATATACATATATATTTTCATGTGTTTCTGAGTTTCTAAACTTTGTGTCATCTGCTGGCCTTTGCTTTTCATCTGCAGCTTCGATAACTCCCCTCCCCCGAATTCACATTTAATTTCTTATGCCAACCCATGATAGAGTGAAATTGCATTGGGGAAAATTGAGATGTGAAAGGAATAACTGTAAAATGTTTTGCTTCACCGTGCACATTTGATTATAAGAATGTTTTGGTTGTTGTTAAAACTAAAAAGGGAGGGATGGGAAAGAGGTGAAAAATATTGTTAATTATTAATTGAAAAAATTTGATGTCAAATGATATGAAATGATGATGAATTATTATATAGTCTAGCACTGCCTATCTGAACTATACCAATTGCCTGGTTTTTTGTCTGGATCCTAAGAGAAAGGTCCTTATGCACAGTGGATGCCATAACACTGTGATGAAGAGCTTAAAAGAACTCAGATTTTAAATAACTCTTCTGTATTACTTTTGGTGATATCTTTGGAAAATAAATTAATTTCATCATATACAGATCACTAGTTACTTTTTTTTTGATTGAGCAGAAGCTCAATAAAAGAGAGATAATTTCTACCTTGATATACTCATTATTTAACCTTCCATTCTCATAAACACTCTTATAGCCTATATTAAGTGTAGCACTTCCATGTACCTGGGAAAACATTTTTATTTAAGTAAGAATATACTTTATACTACTGATAATGTATTGTTGGTTCAAGAAAATCTTTAGAGGCAACAAATGAAGAAATGGACTTAATACTTGTATGACCTCAAAATTACATTTCTCAAATTGTTCGTCTACAGAATGGTCATAGTAAAGTATTCTAGGATTTTGTAAAAAATAATAGAAAATTACTATTGGGAATATTCAGGGCTCTCCTAAAGACATGTTTATAAACTTCTGAGTTATTATTTATTGAAGGAAGACTTTGTAGAATTCATAATTAGTAAACTGTTAAATTCTTCCTTAATAAGCAGAGAGCTTTTATTTAATTTTATCCTGATATGATAGTTATTAATTGGAGGCTTAATCAAATCTATACAATAAGAACTTTCTAATAGTATGATGATTTCAGAGGGAAATGGTGGGGTTTTCCCCCTTTATTGTATTGACATAGTTCATCTTTGGAATTAGTCCAAATCTTACTTCACATCTAAAGACTTTCTCTCATTAAAAATCCTTTAAATAATGATTTTTGGGGAATTGCTGAAATTAAAATGTAGGCTTCTTTTGTTAAATACTAGAGCAATCATATCTTTACTTCAAATATTTTCTTTTCCTTTAAAGTCTATTCCATGTACCACGAAGTCTATGCTTAAAATACTATAACATTGTTTTTTAATGTTTTAAAATAAACCATTGAAAGTCAAACTCAATAATGTTGCAAGACAACTATTTCTCAAATATGCAGTTATGTGAATATATAAGGGAGGATTGAAGTAACATTTTCAAAAACCATTACTAACAATGACCACTTTAATGTACTATGGGTCTAATTTGGTTTTACTATATTTACTGGTGAGTAATTTGCTATGACTATTAATCATTATTCTATTCTCTATCTATATATATTTAACCATCACTCCTATATAATTATGAATTAATAATACAGTCTATATAATTCTACAGTGAATTAATGTTCACAACATTGCTATAAAGTCAGTCTCTCATTGTGATAGCAGGGAATAATGCCCATGCATACACAAGACAAAAACCTATGGATGAAAAATAAAGAATTCAACCAGTAATTTGGTGTTTGATCCAAAACATGTTGATTCTAGAGTTGGTGAGATTGTCATCCTCCTATTTAAAGGATTTGGACAGAACAGGCTATTCCTTGATATTAAAGGGGTCGTAGAAGTTTACTCTCCCATAATATCAGAACTAAAAGGGACCTTTCAGAGCAGCCAATCCATTCTCCTCACTTTACAGATGATACAGTGTATATATAGATGAGACATTGTCTTGTGCCTCTCCTAAATGAAGCTTCCAGATTCTCCCACTTGCTAGGACTTTCAGTTCTTTTCATTCTGCACCTGCTGTTCTGCCTGGTTTCATCGCCACTGAAGAAAATGCCGCTCCCAGGAAAAGTTCATCTCTTCTAACCTTACCATGCTGCTAACTCAAGCCTTTCTTGACACCATTCCCCTCAGCCTCTTCTTCCCTCCTATTAGGGGGCTAATGGGCAGAGTATCAAACTCCTCCCAAAGCCTTCCTTAATAGAATGCAGAAATTGAACTTCACTCTTCTCTTCATCTGCTGCTTTGCCTGGTTTGAACTCCATTGAACAAGATACTCCTTGGTGACTCGACCCCTTCATCCTCACACCTTTTCTGCATCCTACTGTGTTTCATGTCTTCCGACTAAATTGCAAGCTCTTTGAGAGCAGATACCGTCTTTGCTTTCTTCATTCGTATCCTGAGTATTTAGCACAGTGACTGGCGCATATCTGGGTGCTTGAATTGATTTGAATTGTTTGTACCCTTTCCCTAGACAATTGTTTTGCAGTCATCCATTTTTTGTGTTGCTTTTTTGAAGTAGAAGATAAACTCCTAGAGGAAAAGGATCACTTATTTTGTCTTTGTATAACCAATTCCTAGCAAGATGTGTAGTAAATAGAGAATTCAACAATATTCTTTTTAATCATAAAAGTATTTTATTATTTTCTAGTTCCATGTAGAGATGGTTTTCAACATTTGTTTTTATGAGATTTCTAATTCCAATTTTTTCTCCCTCCCTCCCTCCCTTTTCCCCCTCCCCAACACTGCAAGCAATCTGATATAGGTTATATATGTACATTCACATTAAACATATTTCTGCATTAGTCATGTTTTGAAAGAAGAATCAGAACAAAAGGGAAAAACCTCAACCCCCCCCTCCAAAAGTAGAAACAGTATGGTTCAATCTGCATTTAGATTCCACATTTCCTTTTTTTCTGGATTTTCCATCATGAGTCTTTTGGAATTATCTTGGACCACAAGAATCCTTTTTGAATGGATAAAGAGACCAGGACACACTCTATAGAAATAGACATGAAAGAGGATTACTTTCTGTGATAGAAATGGCAATAAAGTATGATTCATGGAGAGAGCTAAAGTATGGTATGTGGGAAAAGAACATTGGTTTTAGTATCAAAGAACCTGCCTTGATCTTTCTACCTGGGTGATCTTGGGAACTCATCTTCTCTGGGCTTCAATATTTTCATCTTTAAAATGAAGGGGTTTTGCCAAATTGTCTGTGAAGTTCTTTCTAGCCCTAGGTCATTGATCTATTATGAAATATAATGCATATAATTATTACATATGCATTTATATGTAATAAACACAATCCTTTTTTTGACAGTGATTAGTTACCATTGACAATGGAAGTGACAATGTATATGATTATGAGATATAATGTATATAAGCACATTGGGCACTTTTTAGAACAAGAAAATAAAACATGTTGAATGTTATGCCATGTTATGTCATATTAGGTCATGCTATGATGTTATGTTATAGTTACATCATGTCATGTCATGTTACATCACAGCATATTACATCATGTCACATCACATCTTATATCATATTATATTTTATTAGTGTGTATGGAATATTTCCCCAAACTTTCTTTCCTTCATCTTGTAATGTTTCACTGGCAAGCAGAAAAAGAGGAGAATCTTTACTTCTACTCTTTGTGTATTTCTTAGATAAGTGGGAGCCAGGACAATGGGAAATAAACGTGAATTCATCTATGAAATTAACCATCTTGAAAAGGCCAAATGGGTTGTAAAAAGTTATGTTTCAAAGAGACTTGTACCTGTATTCTTCAAGTTTTGCAGGATTCAAACTGACAGTGGAGTGGGATGCATCTTGATGCATTGGATAAGTGATAATTTATCCAAAATTAATTATTTACTATGAACTTATTTGAAGATGACAAAAAGGTCTCAGCAAACTGGTCTGAATCTTAGAATGAATAGAGGCTTTACTTTTGTAGCTAGTTTTGTGTGCTGCTTAAAATAAATGCTGTGACTTAATAATTACTACTAATAATAGATTTATAATATATTGGATACAAATAAATGATGCTTATTATTAATAATTGTATGCTTTTAAATGATGGTGACCAGTAACCAAAGGAAGGACATCCCTTTCTGAAAATTTCAAGAGTTCAGTATTCCATGTTTGTCTCTTCAGTAATTGGTTTTCTGTTAAGATCGTAAGGAGTTGATTGATTTTGCTTAAACTTATTACACTACTAAGGAGTATCAAAATATGCTTTTCTTTTGGTAGATAAGTTCACTATAGCATAAGGTGGTCTGATGAGTATTTTCAATAGAATATCTTCTATAAGTTTTAGAAATTTAAGGAGGATTTAGTGTGTGCATAGAAGTTACAGAGATAATAGTCTTACGAAAATATATTAATGGTTTACTGGCAAGACCTGGTTTGGATTTGAATTTGACACCGAGAGATAAAAACAGAGACAGAATTAAAGACATATACAGGCAGACAGAGAGAGACAAAGTTCGAGGTAGAATCCAGAGATAGAGAGACAAAGAAACACATAGAACCTTTTGTTTTGTTCGAAGAATTTCAGTGACTCTAATACTTTTATTGGCAACTCATTTATAAGACAGTGTAGTAAAAATTACCATCATTTTTAGATTTTTGTTGTCACTTTTGTAGATACAAACCATAGCTAATCAGTTGAATTGACAGTTTCAATTAGTGTTTTGGTATGGCTCAGATGTTAGGCATGCAAAAGCTATAAAAATAGAAAAGGAAGCCAAATATGACAAAGGATTTGTCTGGCATTTGTCCCTCCTCCATACTCCATTACTAACAATACTACAGATTCTTTTACCATGTCCCTTATGATAACTTTATAACAGGTCATCCCATTCCTTCTTCTCTCCCAATTCATCCTTTGTGCCACTATGTCCACCCTGCCCCTCTGCTGAGTACTCAGGTGCCAAGACCCCATGGGATGATGCTCCATCAGGAATTCCCTCCCTCCTTTTCTGCCCTTAACCTCTCACCCTATCTCTGTAGACTCCATGGGGAACCTAGTTGGGAGGGGTGACATAACTACTTATACCACTGGGATGAGATGGGAATCACCAATTCTAATATTTCTGGTGAGTTGGAGGAGTGTCAGGTCTTACTATATGCCCTCCAGTTCCCTGGAGTCTGTCATCTTACTGGTGTACCCTAAGTATCCCTGTGGTTTTTTTTTCCATCTATACTGTAACTGATGGCTCTTTTGTGTTTTGGTTGCTTAGTCATTTTCAGTCCTATATGAATCTCTGTGACCCCATTTAGGGTTTTCTTAGCAAAGATCCTGGAGTGCTTTGCCATTTCTCTCTCTAGCTCACTTTACAGATGAGGAAACTGAGGCAAACAGGGTTAAATGACTTGAGCAGGGTCACATAGCTATTAAGTGTCTGACACCAGATTTGAACTCTGGAAGATGAATCTTCTTGACTCTAGGACCAGAATTCTATTCACTGTCCCACCTACCTTATTTATCCCCCTAAATTAGAGGGTGAGCTCCTTGAATAGAAGAACTAGCTCTCACTTTTCCTGTTTGTATTTCCAGTGCTTAACACAATTCTTGGCACATTTTAAGTGCTTAATAAATGCTTTTCATTCATTCAGTTATTCAGTTGATCATTAGGGTGATTTACTTCTCATATAAATTGAGTTCTGACCTTCATTTACTAAAAAAATCTTTAAGTCCTTCCTTATTGCCTATTGGGTAAAGTTCATATTCCTTTGTATAACATTTCACCCTCACCTCCATCAGGTCTTACTTTCCCTATTCAGCCTTATCTCACTTAATTATTCCTCTACACATACTCTATGCTTTAGTCGAAATGGGCTATTCTCATCCCGGAACATAATCCAAATTCGCACACTTTTGCTTACATTGTTCCCTATGTGTGGATTCTTCCCCCTCCCCTAACCCTTTACTCATTGAATCATTGAACCCACCCTTTAAAGCTCATATCAGTTTTTGTTACTTCCTCTAGGAAACTTCTTCTGATTCTCTATACTAGAAATGATTGAGTCCTTTGGGCCCCACACATACTTATTTATATTTAACATTTGCTAAGTGCTTTACAAATAGGATCTGTGTATGTATCTTTTCTCCTAGTACCCTGTATGCTCCACAAAGGCAGAAATTGTTTTATCTAGGGGCATACTGGTAAATATTTGTCAAGGAGGGGAGGATGTATGCACCACACCCTTTTAGGTTAAATCTTTATTTTTTAAAACTCTCTTAAGTCTAGACAATCAGCAGAACAAGGAGATATTAATTGTGACCTTTGCCAAATTCCAAGGTGTAAATGCTCATGCTGAACATTTAACATGCACAGGTCCTAGCTGGCTTTGACATACACTTGATTTTATCTCAACTTTTCATCTCTTTGACAGCTAACACACTGCACTCTACACAGTGTACTGTACTTATTTTTTAATCAAAACAAATATGTTGTATTTAAATCAAAATATTATAAAGGCTTTCTAATATCCAAATAATAATTTTCATACAAAACAGCAGGATGAAATCATGTGTATTAAGGAAAACATGCCAATCTTGGAATGAGGATTGATCTGTGTTCAAATCCTGCCTTTAATACTTACTAGGACCATGACTATGGGTAAATTTTTGGTCTCTGAGCCTCAGTTGCTTCATGTGTAAAATGAGGTTACATTTTTAAATGGTATGTATCTACAGTATCTAAGTAGATATAATTTCTGTCAAATGTTGAAGAAAGTCTAAAGGGCCATATAAATGTCAGCTATATTATTGAAATATTTAGTTTATGTTTTTTGGAAAGCAATGTAAATAGCATACAACTTGCTAAATACATCTAGGGAAATAATTATTTCCTTAAAATATGTATATCTACATATACATACACATATGTGTGTATATATAAAACATATATGTATATGTGTGTATGTACACACACACACATATATTTCTTGAGTAAGATCCTTTTTTGTGTGGGGAAATGAGGGTTAAGTGACTTGCCCAGGGCCACACAGCTAGTAAGTGTCAAGTGTCTGAGGCCAGATTTGAACTCAGGTCCTCCTGAATGCAGGGCAAGTGCTTTATCCACTGCACCACCTAGCAACCCCCAAATAGGATCCTTCTTTAACTGAACTAGTAAATGATCAAAGGAGACCTTCTTAGGCTAATAGATAATTTAAGGGTATCAGGGAAATACTATTCCTGAAGACTAGACCTTATAAACATACTTTCAGTGCTCTCTTTCTGACAAACCTTCTCATGACATGACTTTCTTTCATCAAGAAACTCTAAGAACTGGTATAAGTGGAAATGACTTCCTTTCCTCCATTATTTAAACTGCGACGTCAATGTTATAAAATAAATAGTTTTGAGAGCTTTTATTTATGAAGAATAAAATAAGGAGGACCAGGAGAACAAGCTATCCAATAAAGTTAAAGACTGACATCTTTGAATGCTGTAAGAACTACGATCAAAACAATCCCCATTCATAATTCCAGAGGACTGACAGTGAAGCATGCTATCCATGACAGAGAGGTGACAGATTTAGGTTACAAAATGACATATACATATACACACATTTACATATACATGCATATATGTATACATACATAGAGGCAGGTGGAATGCTCAGTGGATAGAGCGCTGGACATGGAGTCAGGAAGACTTGAGTTCAAATCTAGCCCCAGATACTTCCTAGCTATAACCCATGGCTAGTCCTTTAACCTCTCTTTGTTTTAATCCACTGGAGATGGAAATGGCAAACCACTCCACTATCTTTGCCAAGAAAACCCATGCAGGTAAATGAAGAATAATAGGATATGACTGAAGGCCTGAACAACAACATAAATACGTGTGTATGCATAGTTGTATATGTACATACATATATATACCCAGCCACTGAGGAAATTTGATCTGCCTGACTATATATTTAATAGAAGAAATTTGCTTTTATTCTTTTATTTTTCAAAAGGGTAGGACATAGGAGGGAGAGAAAATAGATTTGCTTGTTTGTTTTTTTAATAAAGAGATGGGGTGGTGCTTTAGATGAAAAATATTGCATGCATTTTCAGATGAGGTCACTATATTTTTAGTTTTACTTAACTGTTTTCCTTTGTAATAAGAGATCCCTCACAAGGAGAGAGTAATCTGTAAATGTTTGTAATAGAAAAAAGAAAATACATCAATCAAATTTTTAAAAAGGGAAATGATGACATGGTTCATTGTTCTTTCCATGCTCTCAGAAGGAAACCTCTTTGATTTGCCAGTAAAATAAAAAAAATGAAACCTTTATGTATCAGTAGGGAATTTTCGGAAAAGAGGGTTTTTTTTTAAACCCTATTAGAAATGATTGGGGGTGAGTATCACTTCAGAAATGAAATGGATGTGATTCCCTTTCTGATTTCTTCCTTTGGTTCTAGATACACTTGTAGGGCATCAGACACTGGGAGAAGTAGCTTTTTCTTCATAGGTTAATGAAAAACTAGAAGACTAGCTTCTTTTAGCCTCCCAATCTAGAATATCTCAAGGGAGAATGTCTCTTGAAAAGAAGGGCTAGCAATGGAATAAAATATGATTGTGGCTATTGCTGAACTTTTAATTTGCTAAAGCAGAAAACTCAAGTAGGCCTCATGTAATCAATTTTTTTATTCATTATATAGGTAATAATGTATCTGTCCCTTAAAAAGCCATAGGGAGCTCAGACAATTACATTATTTGCTAAAAGAGTTGAACCAAGAGATAAAAGCAAAAAAGGACACATTAAAATGAAAACTAGTCACAGTACCAGGATTATATACTTTAGTACTGGTTCTGGAGAAGTCAGTTTTAAATAACAGGTTCAATGTGTCATCTGGGAAGCCATTAGTAGAGGTGCTGTGGTTCAAATGAGGTACAGTAACTAAGGGGAAAACATCTAACCTGGCTTCCTCTCTGCTCTACTGAAATATCATCTCAAAGATCACTAGTGGCTTCCAAATTGACAGATTGAATAGTTCTTCCTCAGCCTTTGTTCCCCCCTTGCTTTCTTTTGCAGCATTTGTCATCACTTATCTTAGCAATCTCTTCCTTGGCTTCTGTGATGGTATACTTACCCTGCTTTCCCCTCTACCTTTCTGATTTCTTTCTTTGTTCATTTCCAGATGTGCTTTTCTTTGTTTTCAAGGTCAAGTCCTTGGCCCTCCGGTCTTTTTTCTGAAAAATCTATTCCCCAAACTTTAAATAACACCACTATGTTATTGATTCTCAAAATGGCTCCTCCAGTCCTGTCCTCTCTCTTGAATTTTATTTCCATATTTCTGACTGACTACTGGAATTTTCCATTCTGATGGTCTAGACCCACCTCAAATTCAACTTAACATATTTTATTCTCCTACAACCAGCTTTGTCTCTTTCTTATCTAAATTTCTGTTAATGCCATAACTCTTCTCCAATGACTCCAATGTCATAATATCATAGTTTCATAGATCTGATGGTAAAAAATGCCTCAGAGAATGTGTAATCCAACCCTTTCATTTTACCAATGAGGAAATTGAGAGTCAAGGTGGTTAAGTGACTTGCTCAGCATTGCACAGATATTATCCATGAGTCAGGATTTGAACCCAGGTTCTTTGACCAGCAATCTTTTCACGGGAACACACTGACTCCAGACCTCATTGTTATCTGTCATCTCCCTTTTCTTTACCAGACCATTAACCATTTGATACCAAAAGTTGTCAATGCCTCCTTTTCAATTTCTTGAACATCTCTCTCTCTTTCTATTACCAAAACCCATCGTTCTAGTTCAGTTTTCTTTCACTTTACATCTGGACTCCCATTGAAATAGCCTTCTAACTGGGCTCCTTGACTCATCTCCCTCCCTCTAATCTATCCTGCAAAAAATCTCCAGATTAATTTCTAAAACATTGCTTTCATCGTATAAACTATTAAAAGTTTTCTATTATTAGCTATCTTTTCATAGATCTAAGTCTTATAACCTTGATAGACATTATTAGGGATTGTGTCTTACTCTTCTTTACAAATCTATGCAGCACATGTACAAGGGTTAGTTAACTAATTGATATATGAACATATATTGCCTTGAGCAGAAGAAATCATCAAACTAGTGATGATGTGACTTTTCATAGCTAGATGGTCCAGTTGTCAGAAAATAGATCAGGACTCTTCTTGGAACTTCTCTATCTTGGTAAAGGAGCTTCTTTTTCTTCCAGGGTCACCTGCACAGCACTATGACTTCAGCACCAACCAAACAGAAAGTGATAAGAAAGAATGCAATTGGAATTCTTTTCTTCAAAGTTGTTTTGGGCATGTTTGTAGTCACTTTCATGACCTCTTGAGTAGACAGGGGACAGATAGTTTCAGATATATAGGTATGTACATCCTTGACTTTCACCAAGCAATGTATACTATTATGTCTATACTACACTAAACTTGAATGTGGTCTTCTTGGGTAAGTAGATTGTAATGATGCAGACTGTAGGCCACCCATAGGAGCCCATCCTTTGTGGGACTCTGGTCCAAGTCCTCCCATAAGCTCAAGAGAGGGATCTACCTAATATGCTGAGGTCTTCCTCACTTCTACTTGATATAAAAATATAGCAACAGAATATATAACTGTCCAATGATTTCCTTTTCATCATATAATCAGCTCATCTTTTTTTGTTTATTTTTACTCATACATTTCTTTTATACCATCCCTCACTTATACTTTGTAAGTCTTTGTAATATGCTTTAGCCTATTTATATTCAACATTTGTCTCTGCGTTGCTCTTTAGGTGACTTTGAATTTCAGTTCTTAGGAGACTATATGGCTCCATCTCTGGTAGTCATGTGATACAGGAAGAATATTGGTATTAAAAATATGGGGTTTTGTTTCAGTGAGAAGCTTGGGGTCATTAATAGAATGTTATAATTGCCAAAGGCATTCTGTTCTGGTATCTTCTTCCCTCTTTCTATTTATTTCTGTGACTAGATTACCATTCATTTGCAATATTTGTCCAAGATACACACATACACACATACACACACAGATGAGCTATGTAGGTCTCTGCCATCTGGTCCTAATATATTTATTATATTTTTCTAGCTTTACTCCCATTACCACTCTACATGAAATTCTAATATTTGTTAAGATTGTCCACAATAGTATAAATAATAGACATTAAAAAAATCTACTTAATACTTCTTGAGTGGGTAGTTACAATAAACTACCAATTGGAAAATAAATTATTCAATCAACCACAAAGTTTATCTATATTATGCCAAATAACTGACTTGAACTTTTTCTTTTTACTGAATTGACTGATTAATGGATTAAATTAAATAGATTCCATCCATTAAAAGTTAAATTATACTGTTCAACAAATACTTACTAACCAGAGAAGCTGGTAGAAGAAACAAAGATGAGTAACATGTGGTTATTGTCCTCATATACATGGCTGATAAAGGAAAAAGGAAACAAGAATGAATAAAACACAAAGGAATGAATAAAAAGGATTTATTGAGCACATACTATATGTTAAGCACTATATAAAGTTCTGGGGACAGAAAGATAAAAGTGATATAGTACTTGTCCTCAAGAAGCTTACATTCTCAATAAAATAGGGCTAATAATAACACCTACTTTCAAGTGTTTGTTTTCACCAATTGAGATGATATCTTTAAAGTGCTAAGTACGGTATCTGACACATATTAGGTACTTAATTATATATACATGTGCATATATATGTAGATATGCTTATAGATATATATGATATATATGTATGTGTCTATACACACATAGACATATCAGTGCTATGCTTGTGAATGCTTAACAACTGGCTTTCTGAAAAAAATATATGCAAGATATAGTTTTAGGTATAATTAAGTATAATCAATAAGATATTAATATATTAATTCATATAAGTATAATTAATAAGTATGATATAATTAAGTTTTAAGCATAATTAACATGTTCTCTATCACTTTCTCATATCTAGATAATTAACAAAACAATAAATGCCTTGATTTGTAGCTTGCAGATTTCTAAGTTGTAAATATGCACACTGAAAATTTAACAATCAACTTGCTAAAGCCGGTAGAAGCTGACTCCAGCATGTACACACACACACACACACATGTATATAGTAAATCTATTCTTCTAACTCTTCCTCAAATTGGCATACTGGTCCAGAAGGGCAGTGGGGGTGGGGGTGAATTTCTTTAAAAAGTATTGAATCGGTCCCAGAAAGGAACAGTCTGTAGTTATGAAATTCATTCCCATGCAGAAAATTAGGTAAGCTGATACTAAACTAACTGATCAAAGATAATTTAAGAATATACTCTTCTCAGAGGGGACAAAATCCATTAAAAGATCATACAATTTGCTTTGGCCGTGTGTTACGGTGAGTCTAAATCATCCCAACCCCCCCGATTCTTCCTAATCTTTAATTTAAATGGCTGGTAGAAATGAAGACTAGGGTTCACTACAATATCATCAACATTTAAAAATTCTTCAGTAATCTTAATTTCTCTGCACTCAGTAACTCCCTTAGCCTTAGTTCCCAGTCCTTTAATCATTTTCAATGAATGTGCCTCCCTAGAGAGGTCTCCTAGTTCCACGCAGTTTACTTAACATGCAACAGGGCTCCAAAGTAGGCCTTTAATTACATCTTTAAAAGTTGCATAACCTCATGGATTACCTCCCAGGATGCTCCTTGCTTTCTAAAGTACATGCCTGCATTGCTTGCATTGTATTTAACAGGGGGTCTCCCACGACCCCAGGGCCAGTTGTTTGTGATTGTGTAAAATGACTCCACCTCATTAAAGTCATCAACTAATGAGCTTTTGCACTGATTTAGAAATACTCCAACCTTAGCCTTCCTTGGGCCTAAAGTTCCCAAAGCACAAGGGTGAAGCTATTGTTTCACATACCAATAAATGATGAGTGAATTTGAACAGTCTTTCTTTCCCTTCCACTGAGACTATAAGGTCAGTTTGGTTTATTTATCCTCTTCCTACATGAAAATACCACTTGAGAGATTTTGTATTTAATTAGTGTCTAAAGTAAGAAAGACTGTTTTTTAACAACTGTAGTTTTCTGATCTGTTAACAGATGGCTCTCTCTCACACACGTTTTCTCTTTCTTCTGTTATTCCCTCACTGTACTCCATCTCCACCCTCCCTCGACCTCCAATAAAGCAGCCAAGGGATTTTTAAGGTTAAAACCTTTCACTTCCTCAATCTGAATAATCTCAGAAGCAAGCATGACTTTGAAAGGAAGGTACAGATTGTTTCCTGGGATTTCTTTGTTAAGCTGTCTTGAGGGGTTCAGCTTTTGCCTTTTAATGATCACAGGCTATTGTTAGCTCTGCCAGATACACACTGTCTGTTTTGACAGGGCTAAACATTTTGAACAAGAAACAGGAAGAAAAGAAATACATAATAAGAAACCCAAACACCTAGGTCTTTCTGTCCTAAAGACGTACTTAAAAGCCACTTAAACATAAAAAACACTTTAAAGAAAATATTTTGAATAGTTGAACAGGAAGTTTGAGACTGTAAATTTCAGTTTTGGGCCATACACTAGTTGTAGATTTTTTTTTTTAAATAACACAAATGCTAAGGAACAGGGGATAAGGACAAGGCTTGAGAATTCACTGATATAGAGAGGAATCTCCTTCTACCAATATAGGTTAGCATCTTTTCTGTAACTTATAGATTTAGAGAGCTGCCCACAACATAGAAGTTAGGTGATTTGTCTAAGGTCATAAAACCAATATGTGTCAGATACAGGATTAGAATCTAGGACTTCCGGTCTAGCTTTCTATCACTATGTCAAGTTGCTTCTCTTTGAGGAACAGACACCTGCTTTTTCAATAGCTTCCTAACATTCCGGTTGGATTTTTAATTTGTGTTATCTGCATTTAGGGGAATTGAATAACTAGCTGTTGGATCTTGGGCCAATCATTTTACCCCAAAGTTTCTTTACTGGCATTGCATTGTTTGGAATGATATTGTATTAGCTTGGATTGAATCTGTAAAATGAGGGAGTTGGCCAAGAAGATCTGTAAGGCTCCTGCCAGGTCAAATGTCTGTGATTTTCTGAATGAATGGGACAATCATAGACTATCATAGAATTATAGGATGTTATGGCTGAAATGAACCTTTGAAGACATCCAGTTCAGCTCCTTTGTTTTATAGATGGTGAAACTGAGATCTGGAGAGTAGCTCATTCAAGGTCACATACTCTTTCTTGGTGCAGCAGCATATATTGTGGTTCTCTTGCAGAATTTAAATTGTAAAGCTAGAGTATAATAAATGTGTGGTAGAAAATAGAAGGATCTGTCTTTGTTTAAGAATAAGTGAACAGCTGGGTGAAATTATGGAGAGATTTTGTACACAACCAGATTTGAATTCTGCTTGAATTGTTAATCACTTCCATTGATTCTGGATATATTCTAATGTATTAAAAACTAACTTCTAACCATCATCAGTGTTTGAGCTTTCTCTTCTTTACTTTAAAGACCACCATTAAAGCTTGGCTGACTGACATAGCTATATAGTTCCCACATGATGCAGCAATATTTGCAATTACAATACTTTTTAGAGAAAAATTGCTGTCTGCATCAATATAGTTTGAGAATCAACAAGTTAATATTTGTAAAACATGTAGAGAGTAGGAATATTTTTAGGAGGCAGCACAAAGGATGATCTTAATAGGTAGCAAACTATATTTTCGGTCATTTTTTTCTTTTTCAACTTTCCCAAGTGTAATGATTAGAATGATGCCACCTACTGGAGACTTGCTGTGGGAAAGCTCTGCCATGAGGAAAATGCCTCAGAGGCATTGTGGCTTTTCCTTGGCGTCAGGAAATGACGTTTACTCATGGGTGCTGTCTATCAAGGCTACCAGCCAATCAACTTGAGGGGCCTCCTGTTTTCTGGGAGGAGACAGGAAGGAGGAAAGGGAGCCTGCGCGGAGAGCTCTCTCTCTTTTGGGTTCCTGACTTGATGGTGGTGGTGGTGGCAGAGGACTTCACAGGAAATTTGAGGAAAGATAGGAATGCCAGGCTGTTAGAATTCTGTTCTCAATCTTTTTCTTTCTATTTTCCAATAAACCCTTAAAAACCTAAACTCGTTTTATCAGTGATTTTAGTCAGTTTCCCCCAAAACTGGGGGAACAGATTAGAATCCACATTTAGAATCTTAAATTACACACAAGCCCCATTTTTCTTAATGTAAAAAAAACAGTGTTGGGCATGAAAAAAAGAAGAGGCAAATAGAGACATGAACCCAAAGGAGTAAGCATTACAATTCTAGTTGGGAAAGAAGGAAAAGTGTGAATTGAGATGGGTTTGTACTCTAGAAGAACCCTGTGTATAACTAACTTGCAGTTGTTTTTTGTGTTTACATGAAATGAGCCTGTGAATATTGTGTCCTGCAAATAGAAGTCCTTGTCTTTTGTCAGACTGTATTAAAAGGTGCTTCCTATTTCCCTGCTAAAGATGGAGAAGGAAGGAAACTCCAAACAGAATATGGAATATGATTGGTGTAGGAGAGGAACAGTGATGGATTCATTTCTTTGTTGCCTTTCATTTTCCTATCCTCCAAAGTAAACAAAGTAAAATGAGGTATTAAAATACACAGATATGGTAAAATTTAATTTTTGACTATGCATTCGTAAGTGAAAAATGCTGGGAAATTTTCAATAAAATTACTTCTGGTGAATTTGGTTTTTGTCATGTTTATCTTTTGATTACTGTCCTTCAGCATAGGGACCATTACAGTCAATGACATTGTTATCTGACTCAAACATGTGGACACTTCAGTGAATGACTTTAATTACTTTCTCATCAAAACCACATTGGACAGTTTCAGAAATCCCTTCTTTGCCTTTTAGTACATCTTGAAGGACAAATGATTCCCTTCCCCAACCCCACACATTCACATTGTATTCATCAGTGATGGCAGGAAATCATTCAGTTTGGTCAACTGAAGTTAAGTTCTTGAGAACTATGGCTGCAAGCCCAAAATAGTGACACCTGTATATATACCCTGAAGATAAGAGTCCTGATTGAACAAGTCTTTTGCACCCTTAACTGCTCAGAACACTTTTTGAGCCCAGATGTGAGGACAGCCTCCATCTTCTCATCTTAAATTAGTAGCAGAAGTGAGGATACTTAATCAAAGCTAGATCTAATTATTCCAAAATTTTCCCACCAGATGGATTCAAATGTTGAAAGAAATGTCTTTAGTGCCTCTGCTACAGCATATCATAGTAGTGGGGACAGTGCTCTAGGGATTCATAGTAGTAGAGAATAATCAATTTAGAGCTGGAAGGGCCAATGAAAGATATCAAGTCTACCTCCTCATTTTCTAAACAAGGAAACTGAGCCACAGAGAGGTTAGGCAACTTGCCCAGGCCAAATAGCCAATAAGTATATGAGGCATATTTTGAACTTAGGTCTTTGTGACTCCAACACAATCACAAGTCAAGTCGCTATCCATAATGAAAGGAGAGTAAATATAATTTGGGACAGTCAATAAAATTACACATATATAATAGTAGCACCCCAGTTCACCAGCTCATCATGGCTCCACAGAATTTGAGAGTTAGAAGGGGCATTAAAGACCACTTAGTTCAACTCATATATAAAAAGGAATCTTCCCCAAAACAGACCTGTAAGTGCTCATCTAGCCTCTGGTTGAACACTACCTCCAAGGAGAGAGAATCTACAACCTCTTGAGGCAATACATTTTATTTTTGGACATTTCTAAATGTTGGGAAGTTTTTACTGATGTTAAGTCTAAACTTGCCTGTGTACAACTTGAATCCATTGCTCCTGTTTCAGCTCTTCAAGGCCAAATAGAACAAGTTTGATCTATCTTCAACCTGACTGACCTCCAAATATTGGGAGACAACTGTTGTGGCTCTCTTAAGCATTTTATTCTCCAAACTAAATGTGCCTAGTTTCCCATCACTTCATACTGATCTAATTGAGTTGGCCTTGCTTATTGATTTCATGCAACAGTATATGATTCCTTTGCCCTGAAGAACCTTTTACAGGCACCATTGTCTCCTCTACTACTGTCAGTTCCCAGGTGGCCAAAGTGATATAGACAGAATAAGAGACAATTTGGGAATAAGAAAAAGGTGGCTGGGCTAATTCACCTCTCTATTTCATCCTTGGCTTAGACTAGAGAATCCAGATTCGGTTTTTTGTTTTTTTTTTTAAAATGCTCCATGACTACCTTGGATTCTCTTTGATCACATAGATCCAGGATCCATGGCCAATATATGGCTAATAAGGCTGATTATATTTATATCTTAGAATTCCTTCTTACAAGCAGATGGGATTATTAGGTGTGATGTTTGTGGTGAGAGATTTTGGGGCATCATTCCTTAGTGGTCCAAAAAGATAATGTATGTAAAGCATTTTGTAAAATTTAAAGCTCTATATAAATATCAGATTTCATTAAAATGAGTTGCATTATGCTGTTTTCCAAATTTTATGAAGGCACAGCTGGTCATATTTGCCTTCTTTTATGTACCTTTGGATTCTTTCTTCATCTCCACCTTGCTTTGTGTTTCTCGGGATTCGGTGTTCTATATCATTTCTTCTCCTTTTAACAAACATTTTGTTAGACTTTTTCATTGATTTTAATTTTATATTTGGGCTGAGCTTAGACACAGTAACTTAGAAAAATATATTCTCGCCTTATGTAAAAACATAAAAGATGTGTGTATCCTTGTCATTCTCATTTTCTTTACCCTTCTCTTTCTTCCCTTTTTTTCTTGTTCTTGCTTTTCTTCCTCTTGTTCTTCTTGCTGCTTTTCTTTTTGTTGTTATTCATCACCATCATCATCTTCTTCTTATCCTCCTCCTTCTACCTCCACCTCTTCTTTCTCCTTCTTCTTCCTCCTCCTTCTTTTCTGCTCCTCCTTCTTGTTTTCCTCCTCTTGCTCCAATTCCTCTTCCTCCTCTTCCTTTTTTCTCCTCCTCCTCCTCCTCCTCCTCCTCTTCTTCTTCTTCTTCTTCTTCTTCTTCTTCTTCTTCTTCTTCTTCTTCCTCCTCCTCCTCCTCCTCCTCCTCTTCCTCTTCCTTCTCCACCTCCTCATCCTGCTCCTCCTGTTCTCAAGATGATCATATGTAATTGAATGTAGAATTGGCCCATCTGTGTATCTATATCTATATCTATGTCGTGGATGTTGCAAATGGATAATGAGTTTAGTTTACAGTTTAACTGGAGGATAGAAGTGAACTGGTGAGTTTTCAGAAATTGATTAGTGCTTTTAATCAACTCTAACTTCTCTCTGAAACACAAACTCATCTTTTAAACACCTGTATTCTTCCATACCAAAGCATATCACAAGAATTAAAACTTGAGTCATTCAAATGACAATGAAGTGATATGATATCATATAAAGTAGTGAGTAGATGGTATAAAAATGTTGCAATGTCAATATATGTATGAGAAGCAGCATCAAAGATTATCAGAAAAGATGACTGGAGAAAGAGGTAGGTCAAACATGTAGCAAGAAGATAGATGAACAGCCAACATTTTTCATGGGTTTCATAATAATGTGACTTAGAGGGTGATCACCAGACTGTTAGGTGGAGCCCTTAAATATGATTTATGGAACATCAAGGACAAGAGTTGCAAAGGATGAGATGGAATGGGTGTGTTGTGAATTGCCCCATGAATGCAATGCCCACATTGGTGACATCACAAAGCCACTGAAGCAGTAAAATGTAAATACATATATACGTATATATACATACATACTTTATGAATTTTGTATAGTGCTATATAAATATGAGCTGTTATTATATGTGTAATTATATTGACTGTCCCAAAAGTCTTTATGGATAGGGACTGCACTTGTGATTTTGTTGGTATAGGGAAACAACAGCCAAGGAAGCTCTTTGTACCAGTTCAGGTTGGTATCTTCTCTATAGGTATACATTATATTCAAATAAATGTACATATTTACAATATAAATAATAGTTTTAATTATTTTGGTGTTTTATAATTGATATATATGCATAAAGTATATGTTTATATATACATATACACAATAAATTTTTGAAGCATACAATGTAAAAATTATTCTCTTTATTAATAGATGTAGAAAAGAGGTTGAATAAATTGCCACTGATCACCTAATTCCATATGGTAGAACCAGGACATAGACCTAGGTTTCCTAAGGCTAAGTCTAGTATTCTTTCCACCATACCTCCTTTTCAATGCACTGTGTTACTGCTCTGATAACTGGGGAAACACATACTCTTCTGGTGGTATTGGAGAGGAGTTAAGAAAACCAAGGAAAGGAGTGGTGGAGCTGTATGTTTGGATTCTTTGTAAGATGATAAAATACTTTGCATATAGTATGTACTTGGTGTTGCCAACTGGCTGGTAAAGAATGAAAATTAAATCTGACTCATTACTTCCCAAATATAGTCCAAGGACTAAAGACTCCTCTACAAACCTCAAATTTGCATATATATATATATATATTTCCTAACCTTTTACCATGGTGCCTCTAGGAATTGCTTCTAAATTTTATTATCTGGCTGGGCTTTCCCAAATGGGGTCTTCATTAAAGGAAGTGGCTCACATTGGCTAGCAGGATCCCATGGTGCAGCCATTCGTGGATGAATGTTTTCAATCCGACTTTGGCCTAAGGGATCTGAACTCCTGTTGTCATTTGTTATTTCTAGCTCCTGGACCACTGTGCGACATTGGTACCCCAGTTGGAGGAACATCTTTTTAATATATCCAAATCAGAAAAGTAATTCAGACAGCAGATGGACAGCAACGTGTTCAGGGAGAGGATAGGAAAGTCTAAGCTCTCCGGTTTTATCTCACAATACTTCCCTTCATGTAGAGGAAAATGGGGTAGTAGATGGGGTTGTCATATATGGACTTTTGTCAGAAAAGCCTAGATTTAAATCCTGTCTCAAATACTTACTGGCTGTCCCCATCTGTAAAATGGGGCTAAAGATAGTATCTACTAGGCAAGGTTGTTATGAGGATCAAAAACAAATCTTAATGTGTTAATGTATCACCTATTATTATAAGTAGAATGTATCCTTACCTTTCTTCAGATGCCTCAAATGCCATTTCCTCTATGAAGCCTCTCTTGAACATCACTGTCCTTCATTATCCATCTCCCCAACCAATTTCCCTCTTGAATTTCCCATCACACCTTGTTTGCCTGAACTGATCCTTTGAATGAATTTTTCCTCTATTAGAAATAAGAACTAACATTTATACAGTGCTTTAAGGTTTATGGAGGGCTTTACATACATGACTCTACATGTCATGGTTGTTTATGTATGTTTTTCTCCTCTATTTCAGTATAAGCATTTTGAGATCAAGGGTCTATGCTACCTCGATCCTTGCTTCTCTAGCAAGTAGCACAGTGCCTGGCTCATAGGAGGTGCTTAACATGTCTTGGTTGAATAAATGAACAAATGAATAATTGATTTAATGAATGTAGGTTGTGAAAGAGTGCAACTGTGCTATAAGAAATAATGAGCTCAATGATCTTAGAAAGGCATGGAAAGACATGAAATAATGAAGTATTAAATGAGGAGAACCAAGAGAACATCATATACAGTAACAGCAACATTGTTTTAAGAATTACTTTGAGCAACTAAGTCATTTTGATTATTATAAATGCAAAGATGAAAAATAAAGGGAATATGAAGAAAGATGCTATCTGAATACAGAGAAAAAAACTGATAAATAGAAGTACGTAGAGGATAATTTGTATCTAATGGTAGAGTGAGTTTGCAGGGAAGAAAGAAAAAAAAGGAAAGAAATTTACATGATAACTTTATTATATATTTAAAAGGAATCACAAGTTGTACATAATAGATTGAAAATTTCACATACAGTCATCTTTTTTATTATACTATGCTATGGATATGTTTGCTTTATTCCATAATTTAAAAATCAGAAATAAAATAAATTTTTTAAAAAGAAAGATAATATCATTACAGAGACTGCTTTGGAAGCTGCATTCATGCTTTATTATTCCCTTTTTCCTCCCACATCAATACTAGATAGACTAAGTGGTCTTTCTACCTGGGAAGCATAAAAACATCTCTGCCATAAACCTATACTGAACTTTCTCTTTACACACTTGGCTTGGGCCACTAGGCTGGCTTAACATGACCTGAAACCTTCCCTTATTTCCTTGCCCTTAGAATGGCACAAATCATCTCATTTGTAATGGATCCCTTTGTTCAGAAAGGAACATATTGATGACAGCTTTAACTACCTCATAGGAAGTTGCCATTCTTCCTATTCCCAGTTAGAGAAACAAGAGGTCCTCTGCCCCCAGGGGGGGAAAAACATAGAAAAAGTAGAAACATTCAATCGATAGGGTTAGAGGTAGAAACACTTCTAATATCAAAGCACTGACGTTGTGCCTGCTTGCTACAACTGCTCTAGCTGCATTTCCCTGAAATCATGTCATTTTCCCGCCCTCTGTCTTTTTTGGCTGATAGACTTCATTCTGTGAGTCATACTTCTTCCCACAGAAATCTTTTTTTAGAGGTACTAGGGGTTCGTATTTTTACTATACTTAGCCTTCAAATTGTGCCTATCATCACACCAAAGCATCTGGGAGCTCTATTACATTTAAATCATTTTAATATACCTTGGCACTAATTTCTGTGAAGAGGTATATCCCCATTTTGCAGATGAGCAAAAAGAGGTTAAATAAATTCTTCAAGTAATGTAACAAGAATCAGGCAGATTCAGAACTGAAAACTTAGGATCTATCAACTTTTTCTATGTACTAGGTAGTATGCTAAATGTTTTACAAATATTATCTCACCTGAATCTCACTACAACCCTGACAGGTAGGAACTGTTATTATCTCAATTTTATAGTTGAGGAAACTGAGGCAAAAAAAAAGGGAGAGTTACACAGGTAGTAAGTGTCTGAGTCTGCATTTGAACTCATATCTACCTGACTCCAGGCCTAGTGCTCCTATTCACTGTGCCAACTGACTAAATTTTAAGCTACTGGCTAAATTTTAAGTACTATTCATTTTATTCTTTATTGACTTTTTCCTTTATTTCAGTGTGTTCATCTCTTACTTAGGTTTGTCAATCTCCTTCTGTAACATAATAGTCTAATAGAATGACAGGATTTTTGGACATGAAAGTTTTCAATGGCTTTCCAGTTTAATATGTACTTAAGAAAGAAGCCCATACCCAACATATATTTATTCAATCTTTGCTAGAGAACTGCAAATGATGTAGGAACCAATTGTCTACTCAGGAATCAAATTCCATTTTCTCATAACTTTAATTATTAGGAACTTTTTCCTTGCAACAAGCCTCAGTTTACCTATTTGGCATTTCCACCCATTGCCCCTAGTTCTGTATTCTGCAGCCAAGTAGAATAAATTCAATCCTTCTTCCGTGCAACAACCCTTTAGATCTTTGAAGAGAATTATGATATCTCCACTCCCCGCACCTTGCCCTTACCCCAAACCTTTTCTTTTCCAGGTTGGGCATCTCCTGTTCCTTCAACCAAACCTTATTTAGTCAGGTCAGCATATAATAATTTGATCACCTTATCTGGATTGTATTAGTTTCTTTGGCAGCTACCTCACCCTGTTGATGCATTTTCAGCTTGCAGCCCATTAATATTTCCAGGCATTTTTCAGACAAACTGTAGTCGAGTCACATCTTGTTCCCCAATCCCTTCTACTTTTGAAGTTGAATTCTAAACCCACATGTAAGACTTTACATTTCTCCATTGTAAATCTCATCTTATTCAATTTGGAGTCGTGTTATAACTCTTTTCAATCCTGATTCTGTCTGTAACTCAGTATACTGGTTATCCTGCCTAATTCTGTATCATGTAGAAGTTTGATAAAAATGCCATCTATTTTTTTACTCAAGTCATTGATAAAACATGTTTTAGAAAAATAGGGCTGAGAACATATTCCTGAGTTTCTCTGTAGGAGAGCTTCTTTCAACATAATACCTGGTTATGAATATCTCCTTTTGGGTCTGACCATTCATCCTATTCTGAATCTACCTAATTGCACTATCAGCTATCCCACATCTTATATAGAGATCTAATAAAATCCAGGTAAAGGAGATCTATAACATTCTGATATCAGTCTAGTAATCCTATTTTTTTTTAAAGAAACAAGCTGAGGTTGGCATCACTTATTCTTTTTTTAAATTAAAATTTTTTTTTTTTTTTTTAGTGAGGCAATTGGGGTTAAGTGACTTGCCCAGGGTCACACAGCTAGTAAGTGTTAAGTGTCTGAGGCCGGATTTGAACTCAGGTACTCCTGACTCCAGGGCTGGTGCTCTATCCACTGCGCCACCTAGCTGCCCCAGCCTCACTTATTCTTGATGAAGATACTTATACTTTTTATATATATTTACTATCATTTTTATAATACTCTAGAATTTTGCAGAGTGGAAGTCAAGGTCATTGGCCCATAGTTTGTGGAATCCATTCTCTTCTTTTTTTAAAATAAGTACAACACAATAATGACCCACCAAAAAATCAAACGTAATTATAACAAAATTATAAAGGTCAAATGGAATGCAAATGAAAAGATATGAGAAGATAACCTTAACCTACCCCTTTATGGAGATGGGAGGTCCAAAGGTATTACACATTGCATGCATATTTGGAATTTTTCAATTTATTTACTAATTATACTATTTTTTCCTCTCTAAAAATACAATTTTCATATGAGATAGCTCTCTGGGAGGGGCAGGGAAGAATATTTGACATAACTATCATGATGTAAAAAACAGAAAATATCAAAAAAATAGTTTAAAACACAATAAAAAATAAATGCACCATTTATCTTTCTCCAACCCTTTAGTGGCTCTCCCATTTACCATGCTTTTTCAAGTATCATTAACAATAGCTCAGTAGTCACAGATTTCAGGTTATTTAGCACCTTATAATTTTGTTCATCTGGTCCAGGTGACTTGAACTAATCAGGAACATCTAGATCTTCTCTTACTTTTTTCTTATCATGGTCATCAACTTTTGTTAGTTTTTTTCTAAAGTTATTTTTAGTCCAAACATAATTTTCCTTGGCAGAGAAAACAGGAAAGAAAAGAACTCAACAAATTTACCTTCTTCCTGACATCCATTATCATCATTCTACCTGCCCTCTAAATGGCAATCCTGTCTTTTTGACCCTCCCCTTTTCACTGATGTTGCTTTTAAAAATACTATTTTTTTTGGTTATCTTTAGCCTTCTTCTATAGTCTCAGCACATTCTGAGCTTTTTAGCATTACTGACAGCATGCTTTAGTATGTTTGATCATATCGTGACCATATCACGTTTTTTTTTTTTGTAGTTATCCTGTAGTTACCTGCCCTTACCTCTGATTTTTATAGGCGTCTTTCTAAAAATCTAGGTTGGTTGGTTGGAAAGTTCCTTGTGTACCATACCTCTCTTTAGAAAATTTTCCTTATTCCTCCCTATTGGAAGAAAAATTTTTTCCCAGACTTACTCCCAACCCCCTCTCCCCAAAATACCATGAACCATAGGATCATAGATTCAGAGTTGGAAAGAAACTCAAATCCGGTTTCCACCCAAACCATGGACTCTATCAACATCATCCATGACAAGATATTTCTATCCCACTTTTTTTCTGGGGCAATGAGGGTTAAGTGACTTGTCCAGGGTCACACAGCTAGTAAGTGTCAAGTGTCTGAGGCCAGATTTGAATTCAGGTCTTCCTGAATCCAGGGCCAGTGCTTTATCCACTGTGCCACCTAGTTGCCTCTGACAAGGTATTTCTTGTCAAAATGATCTTCAGTGATTGTAAGCTATTACTATTGTTATTATCATTGTTATTATATTAACAGAATGGAATAGGGAAGTGAAACTAATAAGACAAAAATCAATAGAACTAGTGTGAAAATTAGTCCTTGGCATAAAAAACAAACTCTAAGTATAGAATGAGAAACATGTAACTAAAAGAAGTTCATGTAAAAGAAAAAAAAAAGACCTAGAGATTCTAGTACATTGACAATTTAGAAGGACTTAGTGATGTAATGATTGGAATGACGCCACCTGCTGGAGATTTACTGTAGGAAAGTTCCGCCATGAGGAGAAGGCACATGAGGGCAAGACATGTGGCTTTTCTTTGGTGTCAGGAAGTGACATTTGCTTGTGGGAGGAAAAGTGGGTAAGGCTAGCGCTCTGGCTCTCTTTTGTCAGGACTCTGGTGGAGAGTGGAGCAAAAGATGCGCTCTCCCTTTGATAGATAGAGGAATCTAGGCCTTTCTCTCTTCACCAAATTCTTATTCTCCTTAATAAATACTTAAAAGTCTAAACTCCTGCTAAAGCTTATAATTTATTGGTAACCACTCATTAGAGATTTTAGATAGTATGGCTAAAATTTTAGCCCCTTACAGTGACTAGAATGTGGCAGCCCCCAAATTCTCTTGTGCTTTCAGATTTCATTCCTGAAAATCTAGTGTAGGGGAGCAAAGGTCATCTGGAATTCTCATTGAGTCAATCTGTCCATCAAGCAAGAGTATTGATTCCCTGTAAACAAGACATCTCCATCTTTATTGAATCAAGCCATCATTTGAAGGCATGAACTAGATGGAAACAATTAATCAAAGAAGAAATAGAGTACTTTTGAGCGATTGGATG
The DNA here is from genome assembly GCF_019393635.1 of Dromiciops gliroides. Lineage (NCBI taxonomy): Eukaryota > Metazoa > Chordata > Mammalia > Microbiotheria > Microbiotheriidae > Dromiciops > Dromiciops gliroides. Next base: position 264,080,626 of record NC_057861.1, on the reverse strand, counting down.
AAGAAAAATGGCTCCACATAGGAAATGTCGTGTTTTTTGTTCAGCCATGTCCTGCATGGTTTGGATAAAAACATCCAGTCAAGAATCTGAACATTTCTAATAGGAGACTAGCTTGATGGTGGAGCGGCTTCAGCTTTAGCCATGACTGTGTTGAGAGGGATTCATTGGGGTAGGGGAGTTGGAGGAGAGAACAGCTTTCTCACCACCATCCTTGACCAAAGCATTACTTTGTGAAGACCAAAAGATTAAAAGTTTTGGACTTCCCCATGGCCTTGGAGCAGTATTCCAAGAACAACAGTGGCTGAGAGATGTATCTGCGTTGGGAATGGAGGATGAAGTAGACACACAGTAAGAGACAGCTTTAGGACTTTATAAGGAACACAGAAAGCTAGACTTCAACAGTCCCATAAGGACTCCAGAAAGGGGAAAAGTACTTTCAGTTGAGCTGGAGTTGTGAATTATGCCTCTGCCACATGTGTTCTCTAAGCTTTGCCCTGGACTCAGTATATACTTGTGGGAGAGTGCATTGCAGATGCTTTATACCAACTGTTCTTTCTAAACTACCTTAGCAAATACCCTTAACTAAAACCTAACTAAGTCTATCTGGTTTCTTGGCAATCAAAGGGGAGAATGTTGGTGGAGGCTCATGAGTAATAGCATTAGAGAAACCACCCTTAAATTCTCAGTTACCCCAAGAATTTTGAGGGGAGAGGTAGCCACCCTCTGGGGAACTATTTTTTTCAATGCAGTTAGAGGTTAAAAGAGGGCAGCTAGATGGCATGTTAGATAGAGTGCTAGGCCTGGAGTCAGGAAGACTCATCTCCCTGAGTCCAGATCTTGCCTCAGATATTTACTAGTTGTGTGACCTTGGGCAAATCACTTAACCCTGTTTGCTTCAGTTTCCTAATCTATAAAATAAGCTGAAGAAGAAAAGGCAAACCATTCCACTATCTTTGTCAAGAAAACCCCAAATGGGGTCATGAAGAGTTAAACAGGACTCAAACAACTGAACGATAACAAAAAAGGGGTGAGAAAAGTGAATCCAGAGCTTGTGCTTCATAATGCAGGACAAGGGGAAAATATGAGAGGCATATGATTTAGTGGACAAAAGTACTAGACGTGGAATTTGAAAGACCTGGTTTTGAATGATACCTTTGGCTCTAGTTGGGTGACCATAGACAAGTCACATACTAAGAGGTTGTTTCCTCATCTGGATATGTAATGGGGATAATATTTGTAATATCTATATTATAGGTTTGTTGTAGAGCTCCAATGAGATAATGTACATAAATCACTATATAAAGGCACATTGTCATGGTTTTGTACTATCCTGCTAGAACTACCTCTTAAGTATGGTGTCCTTTTGTAGGCTATATTTTAGAAGGAACACAGACATACTGGGACATGTTGGGCGGTGCTGTAAAGGAAAACTATGCCATAAATTGGTCAGTAAAGAAGTAGGGGCATTTACCCAGAAGAAGAGAAGATCTAGGGATAAAATGACAGTTTACTTCCATATTTGTCATATGGTAAAGCAACTATTTGTGCTCTGCCTGTACTCTGAAAGCAGAATGAAGATTAATCAGTGGAAGCTACAGGGAAGGTGATATTAGTTCAGCATAAAAAATCATCCTGATAATTAAAGCTATTTTTTTAAAAGCATGGGTTGTCATTAGAGATAATAATAGTAACTAACATTTCCATGGCATTTTTTATACTTTGTAGATCATTTTTCTAAAAAAAAATCTTCCCAAACTCTAACCCTGTTAGGTGTTAGAAGATATAAGTATCTCCTTTATTACAGATGAGCTAACTGAGTCTGAGGGAGATTCAGAGACTTGCCTAAGTTCACACATCTAATTGGTGGAAATGCTTGGTTTTCAATACTGGGTTTCTGATTCTAAATTCTAGAACTCTTTCAACTAGTCATAGTAACCAGACTCAGAGTTAATTTTAATGTAGCAAACATTAGGGACTAATCTCTCTATCACTATCATCTATCTGTCACTATGCCAGGTGTTGATGATACACAGACAAAAACAACAGTCTTTGCCCTCAATTTTTCTCCATCATGTCTAGAGATTAGTAAACTTCCATTTAAGATGCTGGGGACTATATATTCAAAGGCATGGAGGACAGAGATGGAATCATTTTAGTGCAGGGCTTCTGAAACTTTTTTCCACTTACAAGACCTTTCCACCTGAAAAATTTTTACATCACCCAGGGTATTTAAGTATATAAACTAGATAAACATAATCTTTTAGTGTTGCCAAAATTTTTGTGACCCCCTGCCAAATTCAGGTTCATGACCCCATATGGGGGTTGTGACCCACTGTTTAAGAAGCTTTGATATAATGAACAGCTATCAGTCTTACTTAATTGAAATGAAGTGTGCAGGTAGGGAGAAGGCAGATTGTAGAGGTTTTTAAATGTCAGATTGAACATTTTGTATTTTATACTAGAGGTAATAGGGAACCACTGAAGAATTTGAGTTGTGTAGTGATGTAGTCTGGGCAATAGTAGATAGAGTCTGGGATCCTCCTGAACAGACATGTACTAACTGTGTGACCCTGAGCAAGTCACTTAACCATGTTTGCCTCCTCTGTAAAATGGGCTGGAGAAGGAAATGGCAAATCACTACAGTAGCTTTGTTAAGAAATCCCCAATTGGAGGGCAGCTAGGTGGTGCAGTGGATAGAGCATCGGCCCTGGAGTCAGGAGTACCTGAGTTCAAATCCAGCCTCAGACACTTAACACTTACTAGCTGTGTGACCCTGGGCAAGTCACTTAACCCCAATTGTGTCACCAAAAAAAAAAAAAATCCCCAATTGGGATCACCAAGAGTCAGACCCGACTGAAAGGACTGAACAAAGTGACTTAGTCATGTATTTTAGGAATACCATTTTGTCCTGTGTGTAGAAGATGAAGTAGAGAGGGGGAATACTAGAAATATGTAAATAAATACAAAGACTAAAGACATAGTCCATATGAGAGCTGATGAAGACCTGTGGTATAATCTGGATGTGAATGGAGATATTTATGGCAATTGTTTTGAAGGCAAAATTGACAAGACTTGTCAGAATGTGGAGTAAGCCTTGATAAGCTATGGGGGATAATGGAGAGATAGGAACTAAAGTTGACTCTCAGATTGTGAATATGGCTAGGTAGCTAGAAGCATGGTAGCAATCTCCATAGAAATAGGGATATATGGAATAACAAATATGGAACTCTATGCTTTTGAATGCCAATAATGAAGGAAAATCATTAATGGTTTCATATAAACTTGGAAGGCAGTGTCTAGTGGGGTTTCAGGGATCAGTGCTTGACCCTGTTATGTTTAACATTTTTATCAGTGATTTAGATGAAAGTATCAATGGTCAACTTATCAAATTTGAAGATAGAAAATTGGGATGGAAAGCTAAACCTGGATGATGAGTAATGATACACAAAGATATTGAAAGTCAGAATGATGAGGGGGGCAAATCTAATAAGATGAGACTTACTGGGGATTTGTATAAAGTTCTATACTGGATTTAAAAAAAATCAACTTCACAAGTATAGGATAAAGAAGGAGAGGCTAAAATATAATTCACTGGAAAAAGATTTGGAGGTTTTAGTGGTTTATAAGCTCTGTATTAAGTCTAGAGTCTGAAATGGTGGCCAAAAAAGCTAACACAATTTTAGGCTGCATTAAGAGACAGTTTCCAAAAAGAGGGCTATTTAAGTCTTATTTTACTTCATTCTGGCAGTATGGTATAGTAGATAGGTCACTGACCCTGAAATCACAAAGTCCTGGGTTCAAATACTTACTCAGACATTACCTGTGTGACCCTAGAAAAGTTACATAATTTCTGTTTTAATTTCTCATCTGTAAAATGTGCATATAGTTGGTGCATGTTGGAGAAGGACTCAAAGGTGCCTCACATGCCTTCCGATTTGGACTCTATGAACCTATGAACAATTGGTTAACTGTGTCTATTTAGCTCTGGGTACAAGATTTTAGGAAGTGGATTTATAAATTGCAGCACGTACAGAGGAAGGTGACCAGGATCGTATGAGGCTTGGAGACCATGCACTAGGAATACTGAGTGAAGAGGACGGTGGATGTTTAATCTTGAGAAGAGAAGATTTGGAGGGTAATATGATAGATATCTTCAAGTATTTGAAGGGCTGTCTCGTAGGAGAGGAATTATAGATGCTCTGCTTGGTCCCAGAAAGCAGAACCAGGAGCACTGAGTTGGAATTTACAGAGACAGATTTAGACTCAATGTCAGGAAAAATTTCCTACCAATTATTTCTGTCCACAAGCAGAATGGGCTACCTTGGGAGGTGATAGACTCCTTGAATGCTTCTCAGGGATGGTATAGATTTATGTTTCTGGGACAGCATGGTATAGAAAGACTCTTCTATGTGATTCTAGCATTATGTAATGACACTTTGAGGTTTCTAAAGAGCTTTACATCCTTTATTTCATTTGATTAACAACACAATGTGTTAGGACAAGCATTATCATCTCTGTTTTGTAGATAAGATAACAGATTCAGAGGTCATAGAGCCCAAAGTCACAGAAAAATAATCTATGAAACCCAGATTCAAGACCAGACCTTTGTATTCCAAGCTCAGTATTTTTTCCCCTTACCATGCTTCTCCTTTTGGAACTCAACTCTGTCATCCATTGTATTAGTCATCCCTCTCAACATTGTGTCAAATTCTTATTTTGTGCCTTCTGCTTTGACCAAATCTCTTGCCTTTTCCATATCCTTTATTTATTTTTAATTAAAAAAAAATTTTTTTTTAGTGAGGCAATTGGGGTTGTGACTTGCCCAGGGTCACACAGCTAGTAAGTGTTAAATATCTGAGGCCAGATTTGAATTTGGGTACTCCTGACTCCAGGGCTGGTGCTCTATCCACTGTGCCACCTAGCTGCCCCTTCCATATCCTTTATAAATGTGAACCAGTGGCTACTTAACCAGTGACTTCTCCTTCCAGTTCTCTTCTTTAAGCTTTCTTATCTGCAAGGCTCTGGGATGTGATATTCATTCCCAGAGATAGTAGGAAGTTGAGAAAAATGGACTATGAACTATATTCATTTCAATTCATTAAACATTTATTAACATTAGGACCAGGTGAGTTAAGTAAAATTTTGCTTAGCTTGTAAAAGTATTCTTAAATTCTGATCATTTTTATGCACCTATTATATATAAGGAACTCTTCTAGATCAGGGCCTCAAGGAGCTTACATTCCACATCCCAAATACCACATTTACAGAGTTAAGCAAGTCCAAGGTAACTTTAGAAGGAAGAATAGTACCAGGAAAGGCTTCCTATGGAAAATAGTACCTGAGTTGAACACATGGGATGACAAGTTTAGGGAACAGAAAGTAGGGGAGAAAGTGGAATGATATGAATTAAGGCTGGGAATATAGACTATTTAATACTCCTCAAATGTTTCAAACTATACATTTCCTCTATCCATGTCCTACTTTAAACTTTCTATGAATTTTCTCCATCTTAACGCTTTATTACACACATTTCCTTAGTATCTATTGAGTGTAATAAAAAAATAAGTATTTATTAAGCACCTGTCAGGAAGACATCTTCCTGTAATTCAAATATGGCCTCAGACACTTACTAACTTTGTGACCATGGGTAAGCCACTTAACCCTGTTTTCCTCAGTTTCTTCATCTGTAAAATGAACTGGAAAAGGAAATGGCAAACTACTGCCTTATCTTTGCCAAGAAGGGCCCAAATGGGGTCATGAAGAAATACTTTTTTCACCAAAATTTTCACCAAAAATTTCCTTTGACTCCCGGTAAAACATAGTTTTAGCCCTAAGTTGCCTTTAACGTTGTCACCATGAATATCATTTAGAAGCATGAGTGGTGTTTGGGAACCAAGAGATTTGGCTTCCAGGCTTACCTCTGCTTCTATGCGAAACTGAATAAATTTCTTTCTCTCTTAAGCCCTGAGTTTTCTTATCTGTTAAAATGAAGAAGGTGGCCTTGATGGGTTTACTTTCCATCTGGCTCCCAAGTTCTACGATGTTACTTATCAAATGTTTTTGTCATTAATGTTTAACTTGTTTGGTCATCTAATGAACATTTTTAGTACTAAGGAGTTGCTTAACACTGAATCAAGTTGCCTAGTACTCATGAATTGCTTGGCCCAGATCAGAAGGGGATGAAAATGAAGGCACTGCTTCTGTGTCAGGGACTCTATCCATAAAACAGAGCTAAGTCTCTATTTTTTCTTTCCTGATTGCAGTACTACTTTACTTACATATTTTTACTTTAAAATGGTGAAACCTCTTGTATCTAAAAATTTAAATGCTAATGGATACGACCCCACCTGGATAACTTACCTCTCCAGACCAATAAAGGAAACTTTAAGACCTATTTTCTTACTAGGGCAGAGTGTGGGAACCCTGCAAAGGCCACTGAATGAACCATGCACAGGGGGCATGGAGGCCTATATTTCAGTTCCACATTCAGCGACAGTCCAGGTATTTGACAGGTAGTTAGTAGCAGAACAGGAATTCTAAGATAAAATTTCTTATTCCAAGTACAGTGTGCTTTCTATGAAAACATTAGATGATTCTATATTGAGTTAGTTCTAAATCAGTTAAAACTAACACTCCTATGCATTTGAAACATAGTTCAACATCCCATGATATTCAATTACTTACTTATGTCAAGGGCCATGCTTTGAATTTGAGACATTTGGGAACAAGAGAGTTTCTTGAGTGTTTCAAAGAAAGCAGACCATTTTTATCACATAATCATGGCTTCTTGGAATTGAGAAGGAAATTGGAGATAACTAAATCCAACCCATATCCAAATTTTCTCCCTTGAAGCCTTCCAGTGAGGAAGAACTCAGAACTTCCTGAGGAAGCCCATTCTACTTGTAGACAACTCAGTGATGGTAAAAATCCTTTTAAAAGACTAATGCTATCCAAATGGTAAATAATCATTTGTAATAAACTTACAGAAATACACCTGTATGGCTAAAGATATACCTCTTTGCTAGCCAACAGGTAGGCGAGGGACTTGTGTTTATCAAGCTCTCTCACTAGTTGGTGGAGATTTCTGAATCCCAGCAAACAAAAAGGAATGTTCATTATGTTTGACTGATGACATTCACAGGAGTTGCTGTACGTTCTCACTTTTTAGTGAGTGAATCTCCATGTGAGAAATGATTTCATTGTCTATAGCAATGAGAAGCCTCAGCTTTTCCCTGAAGCCCTCTGTCAACTGGCCTGTCCATGTTGTCAGGCTTAATTCTCCTGAACATGTTTCCAATATTGCTTCATCTGGAAACAGATGACTTAACTTCAGAAAGAGCAAGGGGGATCTTCCAAGGCCTAGAAAGAGTTAAGAGAAGCAGACTGTGGAATCTCAGTCATACCGTTCTTTTACACTCATGGAGAGATGAGCTACTTTAAAGAAATGTTTAAATCACAGAGGATATTCAGGTATTAGGTTCTTGACCAAATAGCAAAAGGGAATTAAAAAAAAATGTGAAAAGACAGAGGTTTTGGAAAGATGTCAAGCTGTATAAAACTTCAATATTACATACCTTTTTTAAAATAAAGAATCGTATTTTTATTTGTTCTGTTAAACATTTCTCAATTACATTTTAATCTGGTTTGAGCTGCACTTGAGAATTTTGCAGGCCACCTGCCACCTCCAGGCTGTGAGTTTGACACCTCTGTTACAGTAGAATGTTACATACTTTTATTTTTTTTACATTTTTTTTCTTGGTGAGGCAACTGCGGTTAAGTGACTTGCCAAGGGCCACACAGCTAGTAAGTGTCAAGTGTCTGAGGCCGGATTTGAACTCGGGTCCTCCTGACTCCAGGGCTGGTGCTCTATCCACGGTGCTACCTAGCTGCCCTGAATGTTACATACTTTAAAAAAAACATTATCTGTAGTTGCTTAAAGAAAGGTATAACTCGGAGGCGAAAAGGAAAATATGCATTCAAACAATAATATACTCTGTGAATAGACAAGTACCCAGTGTTTCTGTCTCTTTTGATGGACAGATACATGTCCTGGTAAATTATTATGAGACTTTCTGCCCCTAGTTATCTGCCTTCCCCTCTCCCACTCCCTCTCTAAAAAGCAATCAGACACCAGACAAATCAATCATTGTAGATATTATGAGCTTCGGTCAAATTCTTACCAGCAAAAAATGGAGAATGCTTTGTTCAGGCAGATTCATTGAAGTAAAATGCTAGACTCATTATCTATTGATTATAGCAGCATGCTATGAAGGACAAAAAGAAAAACAATCTGGTCTTACCTGGGTTTTAGTTCTGACTTATAATGCTTGCTTCATTGGTTTTCAGTTGTGTTTGACTTTTCATAACCCTGTGGACCATAGTGAACTCATGTTTTCCATGGGGTTTTCATGGCAAATATACTGGAGTGGTTTGCCATTTCCTTCTCCGGTGAATTAAGGCAGACAGAGGTTAAGTGACTTGCCTAGGGTCACACAGCTAGTAAGTGTCTGAGGCCACATTTTAACTCAGGTCCTCCAGATTCCAGGTACAGTGCTCTACCCACTGAGTCACCTACCTATTCCATAATATTTACAAGCTGTTATTTAATCTCTCTGATTCTGAGCTTCCTCATCTATTATTGAGGATAACTCATTCATTTGTTAATTTAAAGAGTTTAATGAGCTCCTTTTCTTTATAGAACATTATGCTAGCTGCTGAGGGAAATACAAGGTTTAGATCAGACCTATTTGCTGCTTCTCATCAAACTTACAATTTGTTATGGAAGCAGCTTTCAAAGTTTTTAATCTTGGATTCCTTTAGACTCTTAAAAATTATTGATGATCCCAAAGAACTTTTGTTTATGTCATTTATTTCAAACTGATATTGAATAGCAAAATAGTGACGAAAAACAAACTTGGTTCATGGGAATATCATGTATTTGCAGTCTTGTAGTCAGTTAGATGGTTATCAAAGATGCATTCCATCTTTCCTGTCCATTCATTTGTTAGAATTATAATTGTTAGAAACTGAAATATCTTAGTATTCTTAGGGAATAGTTCTGACTACATGGACCCCTTAAAAGAATCTTGGCGACTTGTCAGGTACCTGATTCCACTTTGAGAACCAATGTAATAAGGGGACGAGTCACAAACATAGATAACTGTACTATATAATATTAACTTACAAGCATATTGATGGGTACAAAACAATCATGTGAAATCTGACAAAGAGGGTCTTTACTAATTAGGGGAAGGATCATGCGATGCTTCATGGAATAAATGGTATTTAAATTTTGCTTTAAACATTGTATAGGAATTGAACAGACAAAGACACAGAAAATGATACTTTAGGCACAGAAAAGGGGATAAACAAAATCACTGAGGCAGAAAAATATATAGCGTGTCTTAGGGGAAAGAGAACAGTCCAGTTTAGTTAAAAGGGAAAATATGTGAAGGGAAGTAATATGGAGGAAGGCTAATAAGGACAATAACAGATTGTGGGAGGCTTTGGATGCCAGGCAAAAGAGTTGGAACTTTATTTTTGAGGCAACAGAGAGTTATGGAGGAGTTTTTGAACAGAGAAGTGACATGGTCAGATGTTTACTTACTTTGCAGAGCTGTAGTGAGGAATGGACTTTGTAAACCCTAAATCACCCATGTGTTAGTTATCGTTAATAAGGTGGATTGGATTAATAAATGTTCAATTCAGTTAAATTCAATAAACATTTATTTATAAAGTATCTACTTTAAGCCTGGCACCAGGCTGGGTGGTGGGGAACATGAAGGTAAAAAAAAAAAAAGACAGGCTCTGCTTGTCAAAAATAACAGAATCTAACAGGGATGATGAGTATGGTAGAAGATAGAACTTGATAGACAAAAAATCTGAGGAGGGAGAAATCATTTTCTGGGCAACTCAGGAAGGCTTCATGGAGGGGGTGGCAAAAAGCTCTTCCCTGAAGGAAAAGAAATATTTGTGTACTTAGTGTGTCTATGTATATAAAGACATTTCCATAACTTCTCTCTTTATATTAGAAGCCCCTTTGGGGGAAAGACTTCTTTACCTTCTCGAATATCCCCATAGAGAATGCCATAGCATTTCATGTCAAGTTGATTCCACAGCTATCATTCTGGTCATGATAATTAATGGGTAAGTATGACTCAGAGAAAGTCATTTAAACTCTTTGTATCTATTATTTAAATACAGAGCTAAATTTCTAAGACCCCTTTCAACTCTAAAATTCTATGATTCTAAGTTCCATTGACTATAATCAGAGATTTGCACTGTCTGCATCTTTCTTCTAGGCAAAGTTCTTCAGTCCTCCTGCCCTTCTACTACCTTGTTCCCCTTCCTGCATGGAGGAATAACAACAACTTTTTTGAGTGCTGTAAAGTTTGCAAAGCACTTGACATGTATTCAATTCCTTCAACAATTTGATGACATTATTATCTATCTCTACTTTAAAGTAGAGGAAACAGGCTAAGAGAGCTTAAATGACTTCTCCAGGATTACAAAGGATGTGAAGCCTGATTCAGACTTGGGTCTTGCTGACACTAAGTGTCCAATCTATTATTAATCTTCCTAGCTCCCAGAACAAAGGAGTCAAGGTTGGGGAAAACAATTATGGAAGGATCACGGTATAATAGGAAAACATATTTAGAGCTAGAAGGCACCAAGTCTCTCAAGTTCAACCTCTTACTTTTTAAGATGGGGAAACCAAGGCTGAAAAAGTGAAGTAATTTACCCAGGGTCACAAAGCTATTGTCAGAAGTAAAAGTAGCACAGAATATTGATCATAAAAGTTTTTGAGGTGATAGCATGGTGGAAATACCTTTGAAAACATGGGATTGTGAGCTTGTTGAAGCCAGACAATCAGTTCATAAATGTTTGTTTCCTCATCTGGAAAATAATAGCACCCATCTCCCAGGATTGTTGTGAGGATCAAATGAGATAATAATTGCAATGTGTTTAGCACAGTGCCTGACAAATAGTAAGTACTATATACATTTTAGCTTTTATTATTCTTAAATAAACAAACTCATAAATGAATGGCGAGGTTGGAATGAATCTTTGACAACCATTTCAACTGACTACAAGATTGCAAATGCCAGACGTTCCCCCAAACCAAGCTTTGTGTTAGAGCACCTAGCATCACACTTTGTACATAGTAGGCACTCAATAAATTCTTATTGGATTTTTATAATGCTAAAAATAATACTAACTGAAAATTTTGATTAAAAGCTCTGACTACTATTCTGTTTTTTTTTTTTTGTCTTTTGGGTTTTTTTTGCAGGGCAATGGGGGTTAAGTGACTTGCCCAGGGTCACACAGCTAGTAAGTGTCAAGTGTCTGAGGCCGGATTTGAACTTAGGTACTCCTGAATCCAGGGTCGGTGCTTTATCCACTGCACCACCTAGCTGCCCCTCTGACTACTATTCTAAGGGATAAAGGTAGTGTTTTAGGAATAGAATGGTATTTGTTCTCCTTTCAGAGAAGTCTATTTGCTTTTTGGACTTGTTCTTCCTGGTCAATAGATAAGTAGGCATAATTTTAACAAGATCTCTTTAATTCCAAGCATCCTAAGGGCTATAGATTTCCCCCCTTTCCTGTCAATAGTTCAGCTTCAAAGTAATGAGCTGTAAAAAGTGAGGAAAGCCATCTAATACCTTAAAAATGCATACAATCAGGTAGCAGCTCATGATTTGACAATGATAGTAAAATTGGCAATGTCAGAGGGGCAAAGTCCGAGAGCAAGAAAGAGGAATTTTAAAATGTTCAAAGCCTGCATGGAAAAACATTTTAAAATAAGCATAATTCAGTCCTGGCTAGTTAGTTGAATTAACTAGTAGTACTACTAATAAGCAAGTGATAAAAATAAAGAAGCACAGGACACCCTATTAGAGAAATAGGATTAAAAATGGATATCGGGGGGCAGCAAGGTGGCGAAGTGGATAAAGCACCGGCCCTGGATTCAGGACGACCTGAGTTCAAATGCGGCCTCAGACACTTGACACTTAACTAGCTGTGTGACCTTGGGCAAGTCACTTAACCCCAATTGCCTCACCCAAAACAAACAATATATATATATATATATATATATATATATATATATATATATATATCATATGATATTAAAAGTTATTATAGAGTTTGGATAGAGTGTGCCATTAGGATTTGAAGTCAATAATACTTGTTTAAATCCTGTCTTTGACACTGATGAGTCATGTGAGCATAGGTACAAGTCATTTAACTTCTCTTAGTTGATTTTCTTAGACTGACTTCCAAAGTTACTGGGATATAGATAGGACGTGTGATTTCCTTGGTATAGGGAACTCTTAGGTGAGGAAATTCATGTTAGTAAGGTAGATAGGCACTTTTTCTTCAAGAGCTTAATATAACCTTGGAGAGTTATTGAAACCAAAGGTTTCAAACTCAAATACAAATGGGGGAGGGAGGGTCACTATTCCATATACAAGGATTCCTGTGGGCTGCAAGCTGATTTGGTTTTAAAATATAATATTATCTATGTTTTAATGGATTTTAACATTTATTTTGCTAAATATTTCCTAATTAAACTTCAATCTGGTTCTGGTGCATTCAGGAGTGCTGCGGGCTTTGACATCTCTAGCCTAAAGAACTAAAAGGTTAAATGGTATATCTAGGATTGCATATCCATTGGTTGCTTGGCTGTTGTCCTTCATTCTCTAAAGGACCAAAAGGACATCACTATGTAGTAGTCAAGCTATGGTGTGTCTGACTGTGGCTGATCAGACTAATATGAGCCAGGAAGGCTCTACTACAGCTCGATCACAAATAGTCCACATGAACATTTGGAGTGGAGATTTCTCTAAATCTTCCCATCTCATTTTTCTTTTGAGCTACTGCAATTCTGCTCCACTCAGAGCACAGAGCCTTCTATGATGTGTAGGGTGGTCCTGTGTCAGTGTCTCCCATTATATCTTAGAGGTAAGACTTGCTCCCCAGCTCTAACAGGCTCTTAGATAGGCTTTCTATCCACTGCTCTATGCTGGGTTTCAGTTAGCCTGGCTGACTCCAACAATGCATTTTCCTGATAGTGGATGTGATTTTTGTGTGTGTGTGAGGCAATGGGGGTTAAGTGACTTGCCCAGGGTCACACAGCTAGTAAGTGTCAAGTGTCTGAGGCCGGATTTGAACTCAGGTCCTCCTGACTCCAGGGACGGTGCTCTATCCACTGTGCCACCTAACTGCCCCATGGATGTGATTTTTGTTGTACATTCGTTTTCAGTCATGTCTGACTCTTTATGACCCTAATTGGGGTTTTCTTGGCAAAGATATCTAAGTGGTTTGCCACTAAGACAAACAGGGTTAAGTGACTTGCCAAGAGTCACACAACTGGTAAGTATATGAGGCCAGATTTGAACTTAGGTGTTCCTGACTCCAGGCACAGCACTCTATCCACTTTTCCACCCAGCTACCCACTGGATAGGATAGAAGGCCCTTGAGAGAAATAAGCTGGGGAAATACATAGGAGTTAGTTAAGCTGAAAGCCATGATGGATTGGAGTGGGGTGGAGGGTTGTAACATTACAAGTTGTTGTTAAGTATGTTAGGCCTTCAGGCACTCTTTTTATCCACTAGTGATCTACCTCTCTTAGTTGTACCTTGTTCCACTGTGAGAAAATAATGATTTCTCTCATGAATTTAATAATTAATTATTGAATCAGGACCAAGGTTTTTTCCCCTTTTCTACTTCCTCATCCAGAAATCAACCAGTTGGGCTCTCTCTTTTTGAGATTTACCTAGGCCAAGATCAGCTAGACAGTAAAATAAATTCAAAGTTTGGGTTAATGGATGTATTCTTGCTTATTGTGTTTCCTTAGAGAAGTGTTGATTCTCCCTTTCTTTTAAGACAGGTGCTATGGAAATGAATGTGTTTTTGACCGAGATTTGGGTGACCCAAGTCACATACCCCCAAACCTTTTTCTGTGGGGCAATGAGGGTTAAGTGACTTGCTCAGGGTCACACAGCTAGTAAGTGTCAAGTATCTGAGGCCAGATTTGAACTCAGGTCTTCCTGAATCCAGGGCTGGTGCTTTATCTATTGTGCCACCTAGCTGCCCCACAAAACCTTCATTTTAATATAGCTTGCCTTCCACTGTATTATCCAATCAGAGTTGATTGCCACCCCTTAGGAACACCTACTCTATGAAGGATTTATGAACTGTGAGCCTGCCACTATGAATGTCTTAAGTCTAAGAGAGATAGCCAAATGGCCATCCTTTTATTAATAATGTGCTGGCCTTATTAACAAAATGATTAAATTACCCAGAAACTATGTCTCTTGAATCTATTAAATCACCACACCTCCTTGTGATCTTGTACCATGGGTGATTCTCCTTTTAACTCTGTTATTATTCTTGACTTTAGCTTGACTCTATAACTTAGATCTGATCTCCAAGTGTTCCTAGGTTTACATCCTGTTAGCCCGTCTTTATAACCTGACCCTAAATCTCGATTGGTCTATTTGCTTAATGAGTCAATTTAGAATTTTTGATCCTGAACAGTCTTCTGATGACTCTGATGAACTTTACTTTAAAAACATGACAGGAACTATATGAACTTCTTTGCTCGTATCTTCGCAGGCAAATAGTAAACTTTTTTTAAGAAGCAAGGTGGTCAGATGTTTACCTACTTCACATGTTCTGAGACACAGGCTTGCAATTACTTGGGATAGCACTGGTTAATATGCTTAAAATGGAAGGCTCTGCAGGATTCACAGCACCTGTTCTCTTCATTGAGCAATTCTCATAGGGTGATAAGACCTTGGAACTAAAGCCTAAAGGAATGAACCTTAGGGGCCATCCAGTCCAACTCATATTACAGAGGAAAAAATGGGAAACCTAGGGGGTTAAATCCTTGTCCAATATCAAATAGGTAGTAAGGAGCAGAGGTGAAATTTGAACCCAGATCTTATGACTCCAGAGCCAACATTATTTCTAATATAACACATTGCCTACTTGTTTGGTCATCTTTTATGAGTCCTTTAAGGCCATTTCTGCAAATGAGATTGAGCCATCCTACCAGAGATGTCTCAAAACTGAAAAGAGAGATTTACTAGCACTTGCTTTCCAATTCAAGTACAGTAGACATTAGAGGTGCCACCTCTTGCCAGGTAATGATCTTTAGTTGCATTCATTGTATCCAATGGGTCTTCTTAAGGTCAAATGTCATGTCCATCAATGGGATTATATAAACATTTTTTTTTTGCAGGGCAATGAGGGTTAAGTGACTTGCCCAGGGTCACACAGCTAGTTAAGAGTCAAGTGTCTGATGCCAGATTTGAACTTAGGTACTCCTGAATCCAGGGCTGGTGCTTTATCCACTGTACCACCTAGCTGCCCCATATATAATTCTATTTTAATTGAACTTGTAACCATTGGAGCTTTCTTACATTATTGACCCAGACTGGGTATTGGCTGTCTGGTAGGGGAGGTGAGATCCATAGGGAGAGAAACTGGATTTATTATTTAATTGGCATAGTCTCCCAGGTGAGCAAATCTTTACAAATATAGGTCAAATCTTTTGGTGCAACTTATAAATCTTGGAGAGTTAGAGCCCAACACATTGAAACTTTCTCAAGGGGCATCTAGGTGGTACAGTGGATAAAGCAGGAGGATCTGGGTTCAAATCTGACCTCAGACACTTGACACTTAATAGCTGTGTGACCCTGGGCCGGGGAAAACCCAGCAGCAACAACAACAACAATAAACCCCAAACTATCTTAGGACCATATAGACAGTATTTGTCAGCAGTGGGACTTGAAATTTGGTTAGGGATCTTATAGAGTAGTTATTAAGTTTTCTCTGCGTGTCCTAGGCCCCTTTGGTAATCTGGTAGAGTTTAGAGTTTATGGAACTTCTCAGAAGACCGTGTATGGCCTATATGCATAATTACAAAAATGCTTAATTTCAGTTAGCAATTGAAATTTTCAGTTTCAACTTGAAAGTTTGAAAATTTGAATTCACTTTAAATATTTAATGTACTTTCCCTGGTCATATTCATAGACCACATTTAAGAATCCCGTTTGTAAAACAACTATGCCAATCTCCTCATTTTAATTATGAGGGAAGTGAGGCCCAGGGAGACAAAGTGATTTTCCTAACACAACACAGATAGTGTTAGTACTTAGGTTAGAATCCAGGGCTCCTGACTCCCAGCCCAGAGCTCTTTATACTACATCAAATAGTTATGGGGAGGGGGCGGCTAGGTAGCACAGTGGATAAAGCACCAGCCCTGGATTCAGGAGTACTTAAGTTCAAATCCGGCCTCAGACACTTGACACTTATTAGCTGTGTGACTGTGGGCAAGTCACTTAACCCCCATTGCCTCACAAAAAATAGTTATGGGGACTCCACTTCTGAAAACTTTTAGAGGGAGGGGAGGTAGCTTGATAATGGTGGACTCTTCTGCTTTTCCTCTCCATCCCTGGAATCTCATGATGACTGTGATTTTCTGTACATACCACTGACAAATGGCATTGGAGAATTTCCTCATCTGTAACATGGTGGTAAAAATATCACCCATATCACAGGGTTGTCATCAGTAGACAAAAAGATAATATTTGTAAAGTGTTTTACAAACCTTAAAATGCTATTATCATAGTATTAATAATTACATAATCAGTGTAAGTTTCATAAATATAGAATCATTGCAATGTGTTATTTTCATAATTATTAGCATTAATAAGCATATTTTACCCAGAAAGGGGTTCATTTTTGTGGAAGATGATAAACAGCTAGCCAGGAAATTATAATTTTTATTATTTTTCACATTTAGGAAATGAAGAACAAAGAGCCTGAATGGCATATCCAAAGTGATGAAAAGACCTCATTCTTTCATTAAGTACATAGCCGGCAGCTGGTGGCATAGTTTATAGAGTGTTGGGCCTAGTTGGAAAGACCCGAGTTCAATTCCAGCATCAGACACTTACTAGATGTGTGACTCTGGGCAAGTCACTTAACCCTGTTTGCCTCAGTTTCCTTAACTCTAAAATGGAGATAACAGCACCTACTCACAGGATTGTAGTGAGAATCAAATGAGATTATATTTGTGAGGAGCTTTTGCATATTGCCAGTAGGCAATATTTAAATGATTTTTCTCTTTCTACCCTCTACCCCCTAATATGTATCAGGCAAGAAGGAGTATGTGGCAAGAAGACCTGGGTTCAAGTTCTGACCCTGTTGCATATTTACTATGCAACTATGAGCAAATCACTTAGTCTTTCAATGTTCCAGGGAATTCTTTAAGGCCATTAGAACCTGCATAGATTTGCTGGACCTTTCACTTCATTGGTATAGAGAACTTCAATCGGTGCAGAATAACACCTGCTGTGAAATTTATAGGCTTTGAAGGTTGCTTGGGGCAATGAGTTTAGGTGACTGCTCCAGGGTCACACAGCTAGAATGTGTCAGAGTTGGGACTTGAAACCAGTTCATCCTGACTCCATGGCCAGCTCTATCTACCATACTTGGTTGCCTATGGAGTAGATTTTTATAGTTTAAGCAATTAATATATGCTTGTGGAATAAATGAATGTGCAAATATGTGGGCATGAATGATAATTGGAAATGCATTGAAATTAAAGTGAAATTAAAGCAAAATATCTCCATAAATACCTCTCCAAACAGGTGCTTGTTGTCAAAGTTTGAGAAGTCTAGTCCTTTTAATTCAATACTTGAAATGCAACTTTTTATCGTTCTAGAGTAGATCCATGCAGGTGTGACCTTGGTGAAAAATCCAGCTTGACTTACATCTCCCTCCATCTTTTTGCTATGACTTTGTATCATTTTGCCATGTCTCCTTTTTTGTTCTATATTTCCTCTCTTTGTGACCACCCGCATTCCTGGTTTCTGTCTTGCCCTTGCATCTTTACCTAGCCTCTTCTACTTTCTAGAGCCTACATACCTGTTCTTCCACAATACTTACTCTTCTTGAATAAGGAGGCAAAAATGCAGAGCCAAAATTTGTCATTTATTCATCTGCAAAATGAGCTGATTGAACTAGATGATCATGAAGATTGCCTTAAGTTCTCAATTCCAAGATACTATCGCATAACCTAAATTTGTTTTTATTCTTAATTGAGTGTTTGTGCCTGCATGTCTGTGTGTGTGTGTGTGTGTGTGTGTGTGTGTGTGTGAATGTCTAATCAGATCTCTCCACTTCATGTAGGTTAGAAGTACTGGATGCCTTACTGCAGAGTCTGTCAATTCAGACTTCTTACTGCCATGGGCAAACCCAGAGGTTTCCCTAGACCCTTTGCTTCCCCTGTGTCACAGCCTGAATCTGCTCACTTCACTTTAAATCTGCTGCCCTGCTTGATTTCAACTACTCAGAACAAAACACCCCACCTAGGATAAACTCACCACTTCTAAGCTTGCCATTATGTTGCTAACTGAAGCCCTGATTGACACCATCTCCCTCAGCTTCCTCTTCCCTCTCATTGGAGGGCAGGGGTGGAGTAGAGTACCAAACTCCTCTCAATGCCTTCATTTATAGAGGGAAGAAACTGGATTTTCAGCTCACTCTTCACTCTTCATCTGCAGCTCTGCTTGGTTTCAGGTCTACAGAACAAGGTACCCTGGCTGGGTACTTGCCACCCCGCCCTGTCCTGTCCTATGCTCCATTCCCCTACTTTTGTGTTTATGTGTGCTCTCTGCTTTGATTGTGAGCTCTTTGAGGGAAGGGATTCTCTCTCTCTCTTTTTTTATTAATTGTACACTCATCTCTTGGAATAGTGCACAGCATGTAGCAGGCTCTTAATTGTTTATTGAATTGAATTGCAATCTGAGGCTTTAGAAATTTGATCTGCTATAAGAGTAAGGAAGACAAAGGTTTTATGTTCCCTGTTGAACTACATGTCTTAAGATACAAACAAAAGAAAGTCTTGGAATAATTCAAGGGGACAAGTGTGGGATTTGGAGTCTTAAAAAGATCTTTGATAGTTTCCTGGCTTTACTACTTGCTATATGTACAACCTTGGGCAAGTCACTTAATCTCTCTGTGCCTCAGTTTCCACATGGCTTTTTTTGGGGGGTGGGCTAATAGGTGTTAAGTGACTTGCCCAGGGTCATACAGCTAGTAAGTGTCAAATGTCTGAGAATGGATTTGAACTTAGGTCCTCCTTAATTCAGGGCCAGTGCTTTTCCACTGTGCCACCTAGCTGCCCCAGTACATGGCTTCTTAAACCCCATGCACCTGTAAATCTGTGACTTTATAATTCATTAGTTCCAGGTAACGCTGTGAAGTTACTGTGAAGAAAGCACTTTGTAAATATAAAGTTCCATATGTTAAGGGTTAAAATTCTAGCTAAACTGTCTAAAATATCTAATGAGTGGTCGCCAATAAATTATAAGCTTTAGCAAGAGTTAGACTTTTAAGCATTTATTAAGGAGAATAAGAATTTGGTAAAGAGAGAGAAAAAGGCCTAGATTCCTATCTATTAAAGGGAGAGCACATTTCTAGCTCCCTTCTCCGCCAGAGTCCAGAGGAAAGAGCGCGAGACTCAGCGCCAGTCTCTTCCTTCCTCCTCCCACTAGCCCGCGTCACTTCCTGACTCCTGGTCTTGCCCTCAAAGACCTTCCCTTCATGGGCAGAACTCCTCTACAGTAAGTATCCAGCAGGTGGCGTTATTCCAATCGTTACAGTCCCCCCTGTTGTTCCTCAAGAAACAAAATGTTTCCTTGACGGAACAGTAAAAACAATATGATAACTATTGCTAACTAATAATATGTGAACAACAATATAGAAAAGGAAGAGAGGAAAGTTTTGTTCAGAGGGGCGATTTTTTTTGTCCTCATGAACCGACGCTTTGACATTAGTCTTGCAAAGGGAGGGCCTCTGCAGAGAATACATGTTACAGATGGTGTATATTATAACAGAAAGAGAAAAAAAACAACAAAAACAACAAATCAAAACTGTTCATTTAAAGTCTCTGAAAGTCTTTTCTCAGATGTCCTCTAGGTGTAGTCATAGAATCGAAGTTATTATATTCTTTTTACTGTTCCATCAAGGAAACATTCCGTTTCTTGAGGAAGCAAAGGGGGGAAATGTGGTAAAATATGAAAGTTTTTAACAGTCGGTTAGGATAACTGAAAGACGCCAGTTTTTCAAGGACCACCCTTTTGGGGAGGAGATGAACAGTCCGCCTGCTGCGCATGTCAGACTGCCTGCCGGGTACAGTCCGCCTGCTGCGCATGTCAGACTGCCTGCCGGGTTTTTTGACTTCCGGGGTGGAGAGAAGCAGAGTAGGCTTTTTTTTGCCTGCTTGGCGGGACTCCTGGCGGCGCAGCACAGACGGTCTCCCTCACTCCAAAGGTGGCCTTTTTTGGTTTGGTGAGTTTTTATAAGAAATATAGACTAAGCCTAGATTTAAGACGATTTCTACTGTATTTCTACTTTCCTATCCTTCTAATCAACAACACCTTATATACAATAAAGGCTCTATCTAGAAAACCAGAAGCTTCTTCCATTTACTAGTCTGGGAGATAAATTAAGGGAAAAGTTAAGTAGGGGAGATTTATGATCTAATATCCAATTTTAAATTTCACACATATTACATATAAATAATAGCTACTGTCTTGTTTTCATTTTATTGATGTGGTTCAGATAGAAATGGTCTAAGGACAAGTCACTATCCTGCTATTATTTTTTTATATTTACTGTTCTGAGGACTAGTGTTCAGGTGGATAAGATCACAGCATTTTGTAACTAAAACGATACTAGTTAGCATTTATACAGTGATTTAAAGTTTGCAAAATGCTTTACAGATGTCAACTCATTTTATCCTTCCAGTAACCCTAAGAAATAGGTGCTATCAATACCACCATTTTGTGGATGTGGAAATTGAGGCAGACAGTGAGAAAGTGAATTGCCATAGCTAGCACGTGTCAGAGGCCAGATCTGAGATCAAGGTTAGTACCCTATCTACATCATCACCTACCTGCAAAGAGTATTGGGATGTAAGCTCACCTTTAGCATATGCTGATAACACCTATAGGACAAAACCAGTGGCCAGCAATTGTTGTCATTATCATCATCACCACCACCACCACCACCATCCTCACCACTGTTGCTGCTGCCATTGTTAATCAGTGGAAATAGTCAAGTAGGACATGTCAGAAGAAAAGAAAGTCTCAGTTTACCAAGGTTAACAGTTTCTATAGTACTTGAATTCATGTGTCATGTCCATGGCAAAATTGTGCAAAGATTGCAGTACTCAAGGACAATGGGGTTATACATGTGGATTTCTGTGCATGACCTTTCTCATAATTTCTTCTAAGATTTCAGGGTCTAGCACACTTATAGATATTGTGTGAGTAGGGATGGGAAAAGGAGCATGCTTTTAAGATGACAGATAGAGGCAGGGAAGGAGGGTTAGGGCTTGTGGAAATCAGGATTATAGGCTATATTCTGCTCACATTGTGAACATGTAACTTATGAGCTGTCACTGGAAGGAGTTAACTTACAAACCCATCCTTTAGCTACCGGCTTGTTCCAGAAAAGACGGCCATAAATGCCGCTCATTCCTCAGGCTGAATTATACTCTTTTCCCTTTGGTCCTCTCTCTGCTTCCTTCCATGAAGCACATTCATCTTTGCACAGATATGTACAATAATGGGCTCAGGAAAATGCTAGGCTTGTATACTTTGCCCTCGATATGCTTTGCTACTGTTAGAACAAAGAATGTGAAAAAAAAATCAGACTACAGAGTCCACGGCAGGGGATGTCTTGCCAACTTCAAAAAGAATAAATGTCCTTTCCTTGAGGTAAACCTAGGAGAAACAACAACTTTCTTAGGATCTTGTTACTAATTCAAGCACATCTTTGTTGGCAGCAGATGGAGGTTGGAGTGGGGAAAATAGTACTCTGCTGTTGCTCTGTGTACTAAAATATTGCAATGATGAATACTAAAAATATTGAAAAGGAAATATATTGTAACAAAATGGAGTTTCATCCCTAAGCAGAAATGCATCATATGTTCAAAGTTATGAAAAAATACTATTTCTATGGAATCCAAAATATACATACAGCATATCTTAGCTTCCTTAGAACTGTATTTCAAAGATAATATAAAATAGCACATCTTCATTCATTAATGCATAAGATTAGAAATGTCAGACCTGAAAAAACCCTTAGAGCTCTAACACCTTATTTTACATATAAGGAAACTGAGACCCATAGAGTAACTTTTCCAAGATCACACAGAGAGTTGGTGGCTAAATGCAGACCTGTACAGTTCTCAGGCCTCCCAGAGAAAAGTGTCTTGTAAATCTTAAAACACTACATGAATATGAATGATCATTATTATTTCTTCTAAACTATGCTTTCTCTTCCAAAAGACTTTTTAATGTGCATTGTAAATGTGAACAGAAGCTCCAATTTCCTTTTTATGCACTATAAGCTGATAAACTACATTTGATCATTTCTACTAGCTTAGACAATCACTTTCTTAAACTATAAAATTATGCTGTGGAACAGTAGCAGGGAGAAGTTTGAAGAGGTCATCTGCATAATTTTCTCTTCCTGTAGTTCTAGGATGATACTGATCAGAGGGATGCTGGCAAATGTTGAATGACCAGGTCGCCAAATCCCAGAAATTATTTTAAGTTTAAGATGCATGATTGACATATCCTTCCTCATTTTCTTGTCTAGACAATCAACAAAATGATAAATCAACCCTGATTTGTACCATTAGCCAGTTTCTGAAGACTACATGCTCATTCTGAATCTTGAACAATTAGCTCTCAAGCTGGTAAGAGTAGACTCCAGCATACCCCTTTACATTTATACTAGCTATCTGTGAAATTTTTTCTTTGGTATGTCAAATCCTCATTTAATCAAACCATTATGAGTATTGGGAGTAGGCTATGTCTTGGGGTAAGGTTGAGAGGATATAGCAACTATCTAAGGGACATCACCTTTCCGGTTCTTGGCCTGAAACCACTATCATATACTAAAAGGCATTTGATGAAAAGGGACATTGATAAGGGAGAAATTTAGGAGAGATGGGAGATATGAGCAGGCATCCAAGATGAGAGCATTGCACTTGGTTATATATAGGTTTCTTGATTTACTAGCCGTGTAGCGTTGGACAGGGGCAGCTAGGTGGTGTAGTGGATAGAGCACTGGCCCTGAAGTTGGAAGGACCTGAGTTCAAATTTCACCTCAGACACTTACTATCTGTGTGACCCTGGGAAAGTCACTTTACCCCAATTGCCTTAAACATCCAGGGCCATCTCCAGCCTTCCTGATGTATACCTTGCCACTGGACGCAGATAGCTCTGGAGGAGAAAGTGAGGTTGGTGACCTTGCACAGCCCTCTCTCACTTAAATATGAATACAATCACCCCAATGTCATTGTCATCTTCAAGAACATAGTACAAACAACGCCACTGACATTGGATACATCTTTTAAGCTCTTTGAGTCCCTATGATCTTTTTCTTTTTCTTTCTTTACTTTTTTTTTTTTTTGGCCGAGCAATGGGGGTTAAGTGACTTGCTCAGGGTCACACAGCTAGTAAGTGTCAAGTGTCTGAGGCCAGATTTGAACTCAGGTACTCCTGAATCCAAGGCTGGTGCTTTATCCACTGTGCCACCTAGCCGCCCTCGAGTCCCTATGATCTTGTGCAAAATTAAAACGATAATGTTAATAATACCTTATTCACAGGGGTTTTGTAGGGACCAAGTGACATAAATTCTGTTGGTTTTTTTTTCAGGGCAATAAGGGTTAAGTGACTTGCCCAGGGTTACACAGCTAGTAAGTGGCACATGTCTGAGGCCGGACTTGAACTCAGGTCCTCCTGAATCCAGGGCCGGTGTTTTATCTACTGCACCACCCAGCTGCCCCCAACATAAATTCTGTAAAGCAATATGTAATTATAAAGTGAAATAAAGATGGGTTGCTATTATTCCCTCAATTTATCAATTAATGATAGGCCGCCCCTCTACTAGCATCCATCTTTGGCAAAGGTGCCAAAGGTTTTCTTCCCTGATCTCTATCATCCCATAAAATTGTCTAAGTGAAATAATCCATGATGCTTATTTGTATGAACAGACCATCGAATTCAGAAAGATGAGTTTTCCTGTTTTTTGTTTTTTTTTTGTTTTTAATAGCTAGCAGTTTTAGAAAGAAGGTATCATAATTTGGCAGCAAGGACAATAATGATTAGAGTCCCTGAAAAATACAAGCTTTATTTTTATACATGCAAAATGAAGTAGAGAAGTGCTATTAGGAATACAGGTAATGTAGACATTAAAAATACTTTAAACAGAAATTTCAAAAAAAAATGAGGCAAAAATGACATTTTGGATTGAATTACCTAGGAAATTGACATGCTTCTGTATATCACTAGACATAGAAGGAGTGAACCAACCATAGAGAAATAACATGGAAATGAGTCCAGGAACATGGAGACTGATTCTCTCTGTCTGTCTCTCTCTCTCTCTCCCCCTTCTCATCTCTCTCTCTCCCCTCCTATCTGAATCTTTACACATCCATATATATGCCTGCATGCATACATTCATACATATACACATGCATAAATATACACAAAATATACATGTTAGGTGGTGCAGTGGATAAAGGGTCAGGCCTGGTGTCATGAAGACTCATCTTAATGAAATCAAATCTGTCCATTTACTAGCTGTGTGATCCTGGGCGAGTCACTTAATCCTGTTTGCCTCAGTTCCTTATCTATTAATAAAATGAAGTGGAGAAGGAAATGGCAAACCACTTCAGTGTCTTTGCCAAGAAAACCCTAAATGGGGTAACAAGATATTTATGTATTTGTATGTATACCTACACCCAGAAGAGATATATAGTATTTTTTCCAGATTATGTTTTCAGTTACTCTATTCTTGAGGCAACACGGAAACTATTATCATCCTGGAAATGATGATAGGGTGGCAATGATCATACTGTTAACATTTGCTAAGAATACTCTCTGTCATTTCCCCATGCCATGACACCTTTTCATACAACTGGGTTTCTTAAAGGATTAAGCAAACAAATAAAAACTTACAACAAAATAATTAAGTAGAAAGAAAAATTGATTTTCCAATTAGTTACACATACTGAAAAATGTTACGACCTTCACTAAAGGCTTATTCTTACTGTAACATGGAAGTAATCTTACTGGCAGATCCTACCTGGATGAAAAAAGTTTTTAGAATGGGCCTAGTAAATGACTGTGCTCCTGTCATCAAGAACCAGTCTAGAAGGGGTTGAGTCAAGATGGCAGAGGAGAGGCTGTGACTCCGGCAAGCTCCCAATAAACCATCCACTCACTCCCAAATAATGCCATTAAAAAACAAAACAAAACAAAACAAAACACCCAGAGCAGCCTAACACACATAAGAACAGAGTGAGACTATTTTCTAGCCAAAGACAGCAATTAGTATCACCTGCTGATCAGGCTGAGAGAGGAGCTCAGCCTGCAGCCTGGACCCAGCTAGAAACAGACAGTGCTTCCAGCACCTCAGAGTCTTCAGTGCCAGCGGCTTTTTCTAAGGCTCAGCTTGTGGACAGGTGAGGGGGTTCAATGGTTGAATGGGTTAAAGTGGCTGCAGTCTCTGCTAGGGTTGGGGAGAAGAGCCCCAGTTCTGAACCAGTGGGCCAAATCGACTGGTGGTGGCCCAGTTGGGGAGGGGCACAGGCACACCAAGCTTCTAACCATAGAGAATCAGATTTCAATCAGACATCTGCTTCCACACTGAGATGAGTAGGCAAAGAAAACAGTAGACAATAGACAGCTTCTTTGGGGGAGGGGTAGACCAGAATATACCCTCAGAAGAAGATAATAACAAAGTCAGAGCTCCAACATGCAAAGCTTCCAAGAAAAATATGATTTGGTCTCAGGCTATGGAAGTACTCAAAAGGGACTTTGAAGAGAAAGTAGGAGAGATGGAAGGAAAATTTAGAGAGATGGAGGAAAGAATAGAAAGAGAAAGGAGAGCAATGCAGGAGAGTCATGAGAAAAAAGTCAACAGTTTGAAAAGCCAAATGGTAAAGGAGATACAAAAGTTCTCTGAAGGAAATAATTGACTAAGAATTAGGATTGAACAAATGTGAGATAGTGAATTTATGAGAAACCAAGACACAGTAAAGCAAATCCAATTGAATAAAAAAATAGAGGGCAATATGAAATATTTCCTTGGAAAAACAGCTTACCTGGGAAATAGATCCAGGAGAGATAATTTGAAAATCATTGGATTACCTGAAAGTCATGATCAAAAAAGAGCCTAGACATCATCTTCCAAGAGATTATCAGGGAAAATTGCCCTGATAGTCTAGAAGCAGAAGGTAAAATAGAAATTGAAAGAATCCACTAATCACCTCCTGAAAGAGATCCCTAAAGGAAAACCTCCAGGAATATTTTAGCCAAATTCCAGATATCCCAAGTCAAGGAGAAAATATTGCAAGCAGCTAGAAAAAAGGAATTCAAATACTGTGGAGCTACAGTAAGGATAAAACAAGATCTAGCAGCATCTACATTAAAGGACAAGAAGGCATGGGATATGATATTCCTGAGGGCAAAGGAACTGGGACTGCAGCCAAAAATTACCTACCCAGCAAAACTGATTATAATCTTTCAGGGGAAAAAATGGGACTTCAATGAAAAAGAGTACTTTCAGGCACTCATGATGAAAAAACCTGAACTGAATAGAAATTTTGACTTTCAAATACAAGACCCTAGAGAAGCATAAAAAGGTAAACAGGAAAAAGAAATCATGAGGGATATTAAAAAATTAAACTGTTTACATTCCTACATGGGAAGATAATACTTCTAACTCATCAGATCTTTTCAGTATTAGAGTAGCTGAAAGGAATATAATTAGACAGAGGGCACAGTTGTAAATTGAATATAATGGGAAGATTTCTGTAAAGCATTTATTTTTTGTTTATCCTTGTTTTTTGTGGGGCAGGCAGGGTTGGGTGGCTTATGTCTGGGGCTGGATGTGTACTCAGGTCCTACTGGGTCCAGGGCTGGTGCTTTGTCCACTGTGTCACCTAGCTGACCCATGATGACATCTTCAAAATAAAGTTAAGGGGTAAGAGGAATGCACTGGAAGAGAGGGAAAGGGAGAGGTAGATTGGGGAAAAATAGTTCACATAAATGAAGCAAGAAAAAACTTATGGAGTAGAGGGGAAGATGGGGAAAGAGGGAGGGAATGAGCGAGCCTTACTTTCATCAGAATTGGCTCAAAGAGGGAATAGCATACACACTCAAGATGGTATAGTAATATATCTTTCCCTGTGGGAAAGCGGAAGGGGAAGGGGATAAGGGGGGAGAGGCAAAGGAAGGAAAGGCAGACTGGGGAAGGGGACAGTAAAAAGCAAAACACTTTCAAGGAGGGATAGGGTGAAGGAAGATAGAAAATAGAGTAACTATCCAGAGGAGGGAATAAAATAGAGGGCAATACAGTTAACAATAGTAACTGTAAAAGAAATGATGAGCAGGAACTGTGAAGACCCAATTGAGCTCCATAAAGACCCATGGGTAAAGACCCTTCAGTCTCCCTTAAGCCCTATACTGGTGCTTAGTAGTTTATGAAATTCATAATGTTTAAGGTTGAGTTGCAAAATATTCCAGAAAAAGACTCCCAACTGAAGGCTATATATTGTAGATATCTCTTCATGATGAAAATTGGCTTAGTTTACCAGTTTTAATAATCAGACAATGTAATCCCCCTTCATCTGCAAGACTATCTTTAATTTCTAACCTTGATGTTTCTCTGGCTCTGTAGACTCCTAGAATTTAGAAGTGAAAAGGATCTTCTTGGTCATCTATTCTTATTTATCTCATTGTATTTTATTTGCAGGGCAAATGGGGGTTAAGTGACTTGCCCAGGGCCACACAGCTAGTAAGTGTCAAGTGTCTGAGGCCGGATTTGAACTCGGGTCCTCCTGAATCCAGGGCCGGTGCTTTATCCACTGTGCCACCTAGCTGCCCCTGTATTTTTTAACAAAAAATAAACTTTATTATTTTTCTTTTTATTATTATTGTTTTTAATGTTTTCATTATTATTTTTCAATTAATGTGAATTTATCTTCTCTTTCCCCTACCACCTCTTGTTCCAAATTGAAAAAGAAAGAAAAACAGCCCCTGTAACAAATGTGTGTAGTATGTTCATCTCATTTTAAAAGGTGAGGTCCGAAGAAAGGTTGAGTAACCTGCCAAAGGTCACATTATGAATGTTATAACAAGGGAAGAATGAGAACCCAGGTCTCCTGACTGCTGTCCTATCTTCTTTCCAAAACACCAAACTACCTTTCCCAACGGATCAACCTTAAGAGTGTGTAATTTAAGATTCTAAATGTGGATTCTAATCTGTTCCCCCAGTTTTGGGGGAAACTGACTAAAAATCACTGATAAAACGAGTTTAGGTTTTTAAGGGTTTATTAGAAGCCAAAAAGCCCCCGCGCTCTCTGCACAGGCTCCCTTTCCTCCTTCCTGTCTCCTCCCAGACCATAGGAGGCTCCTCAGGTTGATTGGCTGGTAGCCTTGATAGACAGCACCCATGAGCAAACGTCATTTCCTGACACCAAGGAAAAGCCACAATGCCTCTGAGGCATTTTCCTCATGGTGGAGCTTTCCCACAGCAAGTCTCCAGTAGGTGGCATCATTCCAATCATTACAGTCCCCCCTTTTGTTCTGTCAAGGAAACAAAGGACTTGATAGTGGTGGCGGCAGAGGACTTCACAGGAAATTTGAGGAAAGATAGGAATGCCAGGCTGTTAGAATTCTGTTCTCAATCTTTTTCTTTCTATTTTCCAATAAACCCTTAAAAACCTAAATTCGTTTTATCAGTGATTTTTAGTCAGTTTCCCCCAAAACTGGGGGAACAGATTAGAATCCACATTTAGAATCTTAAATTACACAAGAGAATGTTTTGTTGTTACTGTTGTTGTAAGATAATTTCTGTCATATCTGACTCTTTGTGACCTCATTTTTGGGTTTTCTTGGCAAAGATACTGGAGTGGTCTTTCTCCAGCTCAATTTTACAGATGGGGAAACTGAAGTAAACCAGGTGACTTGCCCAGGGTCACACAGCTATTATGTGTCTGAGTCTGGAAGGTATATATAGCCCTCTTAGTTATTTTCATTTGAGTTTGTGTGGATATGGAGAAAGTAATGGCAAATCACTCTAGTATCTTTTCCAAGAGAAACCCAAATGGGGTCACAGTGTCAGACATGACTGAAATGACTCAGCTACCATCACCACACCAAGGATATTAGGAAATCCATCATATAAAATAGCCTACAGTTATCTAAATTCAATATTCTCAGTTCCCTGCCTTTCTAATTAGTTTTACCCTTTCTTTCTTGAGATATGGGGCAAATTGGATGATCGACTTTGTGATTCACTTGTTTCCCCCTCTTCCGCATATTCCTTTTTTATATACTCTTACTGATTAAATACAGGATACCCAATAATAGCTCTACATCAGTGTCAGTCATAGATTTCAGGAACAAAATTAATTTAACCTCAAAATAAATTTACAAGGTGACCATATCTAAATCTCTTGCTCTTTCTTTCCTTTTGTTCCCTTTGAACATGGGACAGCATCAAGACAGCATCATACAGTGGGAAAAGCAGAGATTGTGGATTCGGATGACTGGGTTAAAATCTTGTCTCTCCTGCTTACAGTCTGTGTTACCTCAAGCAAGTTACTTAAATGCCCTAGGCCTCAGCTTCCTTACCTTTTGCTTTAGCCTCCATTTCCAATCCAACACTCCGAAGTAAATTCTGTCCTGTCCCTCTGGTCTTCTGATTGATGAGAAATCACTCTAATTAGTCCAACTCAGATGCAGAACACTGCTGCTGCTCCCTGACCGTGACCATACCATGCTGCTGAACGTGCTCAAATTGATGGGCGTTTACCTTGCAACCCAGTTCTTTGGTATGAGGGGGGAAAAAGTGTTTTCTGCCTTTCTGGTCCTGCAATTACTTAATACTTTAAGGATCTATTATTTTCTCAGTATGAGTACTCCCTCCTTGATATGTATTACAATCCCACTATACCCTAGAGAAGGTGGCATTGGATTTAGTCTTTGAAGGATTGGTCATTAGAGGCTTCTGTGATTGAAAGACTGTCACCAAATAAGTATGAGCCTCTTGATATTTAGCCAGGCAGACTATAGGGAGACTATCACTTCCTTATTCCTGGAACCCTTGTCTCCAATAGAGCACAAGATTACATGGCTTCTTTTTGATTGCCACATCACAATGCTGACTCATATTGAAAATCCAGTCCACTGAAACACCTAATTCTGTGTTTTTTGTTTTTTCAGATAAAGTTCTGTCTCTCTATTCTTCACCTTTCTTATACTTGTGAAGTTGGTTTTTGGGAACTTGTATTAGATTTTACATTGCTGCCTGAATGAACACACATACACACACACGCACAAAAACACAGATACACACATACACACTCTGTCTTATAAGATTCAGTCTAAATTCTAGCTCATCAAGTTCAGTCTTGGACCTGATCATTTTCCATTAGTTTGGCTCTAGCTTCCACCTCTATGTCATCTGCAAATTTTATTTTATTGTTTTTCTATGTTGTCACACCTGGAAGTATAGCCAGACACTCAGGTCCAATTCCACTGCCAATTGGCATGAGAGCTTTGACTTTCTCTGTTTCTGATTTATGCCTCTTTCAATAGTCAGTGGAGATAGTGGGGAAGGCTCTGATGTTGGGGGCTCACCTGACTGGTGCCAGACTGAGGCTGATTCCTTTAAATAATAAGCAGGTATAAATCTGACCTCAGTTTGGGCTCTACATGGAATGTTAGAATATTTTGTATTTTATCCAGTTTTGTGTGGCTGACATTTATCAGACACCTCTCAAAAACAAACAAACAAACAAACAAGCAAACAAAAAAGCAACCTAACAAACCATTAAACAGTTCCCTCATCTTCTTCAGCTTCTAAAGCTACTTAAAACAAGCTATTTTAAACAAAATTCCAAGCTACTTAATTTTTTCTTTTTCAAAGTACTGATAAAATGGTTGTTTTTCTATTTTTTTTAGCAAAAAGGCATAAACACATATACATATCTACAATATATACTACTTATGTGTGAAATAACTACATAACTAGTTATCAGAAATGCACTGCTAGCTGTCTGAATCAGAGAGCACAATTCACTCAACTTTTTTCTGTCCACCATAAAAAAACCCCAACACTTTAAATAGATGTTTTCAGTAGTCTACAAGTTTGGGGAAATTACATTTCTTTTTTTATGTCCCAAAATTGATGATGGGGAAAAAATAAGAATTAGATAGGTACACAAGTACTTTTCATCTTATTATGCTAGAGAAATTCACAGAAAACCCTGGAGCTCTCACTGTCTCTGACATTGGGCAATAAAAGAAGTCAAGCTTTAGACAAAAGAGAATGATAATGACAACCATAGTGACTTAGCAAAGGAGAGAATCTCTGGTGAAGTAATAGATACATAGGGCTCTGAATGGAATTTAGGGATAAAGCAGGGGGAACAATGACAGAAAAAAGGGAGAGCAACACAAACTTTGGTAAGTCAGTATTAGAGGGGTTGATTTCATACCACTTACCTGTGTACACTCAGCAACATGTGTTTACACCAAGTGGTTTAAAAATGTGGAGCCCAGATTTTAGGATTGGGAGTAAACTCTCAGGGCTTGATTTTTATGAGGGCTTTTAGTATAAAGAATACTGCAGGGTCAGAAAGAGGTGTCAGTGGAAGTGGAATTAGAAAAATCCTATAATCAGTGCACTGTATAGCTTTATTGATAGGGAAATTCTCTGCACATTTTATAGATAACTCTTAAGGGTCCTCTTCAAAACTCTTTAGTGTGAAAGTAAGTTGAGTAGGATAAAATAAATAATTTCTTTTTCATGATAAAATTGTACTCATTATTAAAGGTTTTTATGGTCGTTGGCTTACTTTGAATAGGAACTGACATGTTATACTATTGACCTATCTTTTTTTTTATTATATTAATATAATGCACAAAAATATCACTGGAAGCTCTAAGGATCTAAGGAACTATACTAGTTGAAAGTGGCTTTATATATGTATATATGTATGTGTATATACACACATACATATATATATATATATATATATACACACACACACACACACACACACACACTTATACACACATGTAGGAGTGTCTTTTAACCTCAGACACATTTCTCCCCAATCTCACACAGTATCTGTTGCCTTGATCCCTCAACCTCATAAATCTTCAGACTGGAAATAGAAATACCCCTTGGCCAGTTTTCAACCTCTGTTGATCAGAATTTAACTCTTGCCTGCAGCATCTCTTCCTGGTGCTAAGGATCACTGCAGACATCTCTATAATACTTGTCCACAACCAATTAGAATGGTAAAATGAGCCCTTGGCAGGACTTGGACAGTGAGTCTTGAGTTTGGGTGAGAGAACAGAAAAATATTAGGTTGGAGGATGGCACCAGAACCTGAGGATATCAATTTATTTCCAGGTCAATACCATGAGTACAGGAAAACACAGCAGCAACGAATGACAAGTGAGACTAGGCTTCATTCAACTTAAAGGTACATCTCTATACGTCACAACACTGGAAGATTATTCCTCCACTCAGGGTCACTCGTGTTCTTTCTTTATCATCAGTTTATTTATTCAATTTACATTTTTAAAATTTCATGCCTAAAGAGATTCTTAAACTCTTCTAGGAAATATTCTGGCTGATTCTAATAGTCAAGCAGGAGCTATTAGCCATCAAGTCTGCCCAGGTTATATTACTTGATACATCAAACTTACAGGAATCATGTATAATTCTCTGCTTAAATTCTGACACAAAACAATTGACTACCATGATATACAATAAAACACTACCACTATTGAACAATTTTTTCATTCACCAGTTACTAAGCACCTACCATATACAGAATATTTTGTTAGGCACTGGAGAAGATAGAGAATTTTACAAAGACCTAAATGATTGGAAGAAGCTATTTCATTGTAGCCATGTTTGTGGGTGTAATCCCAGACACATGATATATCTAATTTTGAGGGGATAGTAGCCAACTAAAATGTATAATAGAGATGAACCAACTATTATCTCATTGCCTAGCAAGATCAAAATGATCAATGAAACAGTCAAATCAGGGACTCAGATTTCTGAAAAGTGGCTAAATAATTGACATGCTTCCAAAGATAATGTACTTACATTATATTCAAGGGCATTGGCAGGAAGAAAAGGAATAGAAATTATGATATCTTCTCTAGGAGTGCTTATGCTTTCCCAAGGGGAAATAAAAAAAAATAACAGTGAAGAGCCATAAGAGGTTTCCAAATAACATATCAGGAAATTGACAGATACTCTACACCCTCCACATGGCTTCTGAAGCGATTTTGCTAAGGTAGAGTTTTGATTATATTATCCCTATTTCCTCAATCAACACCAGTAGTTCCCTATTACCTCCATGACTAAATGGAACTTCCTCAGTTTCATTTTTAATACTCTTTATAACATAGCTACCGTCTGTCTTTCTAGTCACTTTATACACTACTCTCTTCCATGAGATCTGTGGTAGAAACTGACCTATAGTACCTGCTGCTCTTCACACACGATAGTCCTTTCCCATCTCTCTTTCTTCCCCACCCCATCTCTCTTTCTTTGCACTGACTGTCCTCCAGGTCCGGGAGCTCCCTCTCCTTACTTGTGACTTTTAGGATCCCCAGCTTCCTTCAAGATTCAGCCCAAGACAGATTTTTTCGTGGTTTCTAAGAATTGGAGATCAAAGGGATGCCCATCCATTGGGTAATGGCTAAACAAGCTGTGGTATATGATAGTGATGGGATATTATTGTGCTATAAGAAATGACAAGCAGGATGATTTCAGAAAGGCCTGGAAAGACATGTATGAAATGATGTATTGTGAAGTAAGCAGAACCAAGAGAACATTGTACACAGAGACAGCAATATTTTTTGATGAAGAACGGTGAATGACTTAACTATTCTCAACAATACAGTGATCCAAGACAGTCCCAAAGGACTATTGATGAAATATGCTATCCACCTCCAAAGAAAGAACTGATATTGATGGAACAGACTGAAGCATGCTATTTTTCACTTTCTTTCTTTTTTTTCTTTTAATCAAGTTTTCTTGTACAAAATGACAAATATGGGAATACTTCACATAATCAAAAAAAAAGATTCAGCTCAAGAATCATCTTCTGTAAGAGGCCTTTTCCTCTCTCTCTGCTGTTAATATCTTCCCTTCAAACAAATTCTTCCTTGAATAATTAGGTTTGATCAAGGTCTCAAAGAAAATGATGAGCATGGATTTTCAAGAATTTTTCAAATAGGAAAAGTAGTAAAATCAGCATTAGGAAGGGGGAGATAGCAAGACATTTGCAAGGATCAGCAATCACATTGGGACATTTGGAAAAGAGATACTTTTTTCAGGGATGTAAAGATTCATGGCTAATACTCTCAGACACTGCCCTAAGAATACAAGGTAATCAAGAAAAAGCTGGAGGCTCCAGAACACGTAACTATACCCTATCTGTAATCCTAAATCATAACTGGTCTTTCCCAGAGAAATTCCAGGTTCTTTTAGATCTAGATAAAACAGGATATAAATCAGTGGCCCTACCTAATATTTAATGTTCAAGACCCATTCACAAAGTGCTATTACTTATCCATCATGACTCCCAACCTGTGAATATTGTTAATAAATACTATGCTTTACTTTCAACTTGATACCCTCTCTGCATGTTTTAATTTCTCTCCTGCTACCACAAGTATATGGATGCTGCATCAGTAAACCTTACCTTAGGTCATGAGCTGTTGCCCAAGACTGATGCTATCTTCTCAGCAGTTGCATCTACTCCTCAAGGCTCATATTAGAGATCATAGGGCACAATGACTGGAAAGGCACTACTTTTGACCCAACTGTGGAACCACCTTAATTGTTTCCTATAACACTATAGCTGTCATTAGGGGACTTCCCCACATTATAATCCTTGGGCTCCCCCACCTTCAACAATATAAGAAACAAAGGGAAGGACACTTCATAAACACAAAAAGAAGAAGCTAATGGTAAATGGCTTAGTAAGACAACTAATGGATGGTACTGAATGCTATGCATAAGGGTTTGAAATTAAACCAACAAGCAACAATGAACTCAAGTATAACCAGTATTTCTATACTTTAACTTGCCTTAAGTTTTCGAAGTACTTTACATTCATTATGTCATGTTACTCATGAAAAAATTCTGTGAGGTACCAATATAAATATTATTATATTTACTTAATAGATGAGGAAAACAGGAATATCAAGTGATTCGATAGTGTTCATACAACAAATAGTAAAGCCAGTTCTCAAACCCTAGTGACTCGGAGTCTGCTGTTGTTTCTGTCACACATAGTGATGTGTGCATTGCATGATTCTGGTCTAGACAAGATGAAGCCAAACAAGAAAAGGGAGGGAGGGAAACTACCTTGAACATTATTTCAATGTTTTAGGTGAGAGGTAACGAGAATCTGAACTGTGTACGTAGAAAGAATCCATTGAATCTAAGGACTATCTCAGAGGACATGTTTATATTTCTGAAATTGACTAAATGTGGGACAAAGAAGGGGAAAAAAGTCCACTGTTATTTAAAATTTTTAAGTTTGAGGGTCTGGGTAAGTAGTTTTTTCTATTCAGAAAAAAAGGAAATATTGATGAGAGAGTACAGGATTCCCCTCCTCCCAGGGGTGTGTGTGTGTGTGTGTGTGTGTGTGTGTGTGTGTGTGTGTGTGTGTGTGTGAAGGGAATTGATTTAGTCCTTTTTTTATTCCACAAATATACTTCCTCCCCCTTGCAACAAAATTTTCACTTTCAATAGCATGGTTCCGTCCTCTACACACACGCCTTCTTCCATGCAAACTATTTATTTAAATTCTGGCAATCATCAGGTAGGCAGCTAAGTGGCTGCAGTGGATAAAGCACCTGCCCTGGAGTCAAAAGGATCTGAGTTCAAATCTGACCTCAGACATTTACTAGCTGTGTGACCCTGGGCAAGTCACATAACCCCATTTGCCTCAGTTCCTCATCTGTAATTGAGCTGGAGAAGGAAATAGCAAACCACTCCAATATCTCTGTCTAGAAAACCCCAAATGGGATCAAAGAGAATTGGACATGACTGCAATGACTTGACAACAACAATAATTATCAGGCACCATCTGACGACTCAACAGCCATACCAATCACCAACCTCTGAGACTTAGCATGCTCCAAGTGGAACTGGAATGCTTTCTAGTTATACTCAAATAAGCAGGCCTGTAATGCCCAACACAAAAAGCAAGAGGGGTCTCTGAACTTTGGAGACCAGGTATGGCTATCCATCCACCACCTGTCATTTTCAGAACTCAATGTGAGCTTAGCCAAGTCAGAGGATCATAAAGAATATTTAATCTACCCTTCCATCCTTTCCCTTTTTGTCTCCCTCCCATTATCTCCCTCTCTCTGTCTCTCTGTGTCTATCTCTGTCTTTGTCTCTCTGTCTCTGTCTCTTTCTGTATCTGTGTGTGTGTGTGTGTGTGTCTTTCTTTCTCTAAGTAAAGCCAAATAAAAAGGTTAAGTAAATTGATTAAGGTCACAAGGATGTAGCAGGTCTAGGATTTTGAACCTTGACTCCAGATCCAGTGCTATTTTCAGCATACTGTTATTGCTCTAAAACTCAGTTTCCTCATGGAGATAGTTATGCTTGAATTAGTGCCACCATGATGAGGTGGAAAGAGCACTCAACTAGAGTCAGCAGAGGCCTGGCTTTCAATCCTGACTGACTCTAGCTGTCCCAGGGGAGGCAGCATGCTCTGGTGGAAAGAACACTAGTTTTGGACTTGGGCTCATTCAAATTATGTCTCCTCTACTTATTACCTATGTAATCTTCAGTAAGTCACTTAATTTCCCTGGGTCCCAGTTTCTTCATCTGTAAAATGAGGTCACTGGACTTAAGTCCCTTCCAGCTTCAGATCTATGATCCTTTGAAACCTGAGCAAGTCACAAATTGTTCTGAGACCATTTTCTCCTCTGAAGAGTGAGAGGGTTTATTGGGGGAGCACTTTGTAAACCTTAAAGTGCTATAAGAATGTTGGCTACTGTTACAGCTAGGCCTCCATCTGAGGGTTGTAAAAACAAGCCTTTGTAAATGGAAAAGTGCTGTATAAAAAGTAAGCTATTATTATTGAATTAACT
This sequence comes from Dromiciops gliroides, assembly GCF_019393635.1. Taxonomy (NCBI): domain Eukaryota; kingdom Metazoa; phylum Chordata; class Mammalia; order Microbiotheria; family Microbiotheriidae; genus Dromiciops; species Dromiciops gliroides. Next base: position 264,043,370 of record NC_057861.1, on the reverse strand, counting down.
TAGATCCAATAACTGAAAAAAATCCCAAACCAAAAAAACAACAACTTTATCCTGGACCTTAAAGAACTAGCCTATTTGAAGAATGAAAAGTTATATCTTAGATTACAGGGATCTAAATGGAAGGGAGGATGAATGATTCCCTCCATGCAGCATTTTATGTGCACAATTAGGCACTCAATAGTGCCTTTTGGTAATGACAACTGGAGAAATGTTTGTAGGTTAGCAAAACACAAGCTGACACTACCTTCTAGGCTGTTTCAGATTATAAACCTCAGGGTTTCATGAGAAAATCCTTAAAGTAATCCACCCTAGCCTCAATCTAGAGAACATTTTTAAATTGGTAGGGGTAAAATCTTGGGATGCAGTTTATGATGTTAACCAAATGAAATTGGCAAAAAAGCTAAATAAAGAACATTAATTTAGCTGGTGTAACTTTCATATATAACATTCCACTACCACCAAGAAAAATTTTGCAGTGATAGGTGTGAACCCTTAAGAGGATAAAGAGATTTTATCTTCTATATTTGGATAAGGTGTAAGCTTTCCTCATCTGACTTCCCAACCACAGATGTCAATGGTTCCTTAGTCTAAAAACAGAGTTGTATAGTATAGTTTGATGTCTACTATTTATAGGCATTTTTGTGTAAGGCAAGAAGAGTGAAATAGAAGATAAGGTTTGTATAATGCAAAAGAGAATCTTACATTTTAACACAGAAAAAAGGAAGGGGCATTGAAATCTTCTGGGTTAAACCTAGATGTTTTTTATTCTTTAAGACAGTAGTTTAATGTGAGATAAAATGCTATTTACAATTGCAAGAGCTAGAGATATTAATAGCTGCTAAAATGGACATGTGAATTGTTTTTTGGAGGCTGGGTGGAATTAGTTGGGAGGGCATATGATACAAATGATAAGGAAGTTTCTACCCAGAAAAATGCCGAATTTTCCTTAAAAAATTTCAGAAATTTTAACTTAGTTGCTTTGATTAAATGAGAATGAAATCAACTTACAATCAGTAGTTTCAATTGCTTCCATCTCTTTATCATCCATTTCTTCAGTGATTTAATACACATTTTTTTTTTTAGTGAGGCAATTGGGGTTAAGTGACTTGCCCAGGGTCACACAGCTAGTAAGTGTTAAGTGTCTGAGGCCAGATTTGAACTCAGGTATTCCTGACTCCAGGGCCGGTGCTCTATCCACTGCGCCACCTAGCTGCCCTCACATTTCTTATGTATTTACTCTGATATGTACAGCATTGTATTAGTCTTTGGGAAGATGTAAATATAAGACAGGTTCCATTTACATAATAATCCACAATTTGCAAAGATTTATGGCAACCTTTTAAGGAAGGGAGTTTCCTCATCTCCTCCCTTTACAATTGAGGAAAGTCTCCAAGAGTGAGTTCACTGCTAAGTAAGCTGGTAAGTAGAAAAGTTGGAAGTTGAACTCAGGGTTCCAATTTTTTTACCATACCACATGTACTTTAAATTTAAAGTACTTTAAATGCTCAGTTTCTACCCTCAGGGCACCAACATATTACATTAAGCCCACCAACTTGGAAGACTGAAAAAATATTTCCATGGAGCCAAGAGGAATAGAACTACATTCATTTATTTCAAGATAGGTAGGAATGGTTAGGACTTTAACAAGAAAGAAAGTACTTATTGAATCAGCAATTAGGATAGTGGGATCACAGATTACCTAGATGTCAATCTGTCTGAACATTATTGGAATGAATGTCTTTTCAGTTCAGCTGTATCTAACCCATTAGATGATAGAATGGGATTTTGAAAAAAAAAATCCTTTAATCAGTGCTTTGTGAGGTGTGTTAATTAGCTACTAGAGACCAGCAGACACAATGAAAGATCCCTGGTCAGAGTTCCCTTTACTAGGACCAACAAATTCCCTTCCACTAATCACGTGTATGTCAAGCAATGAGCCAAGGCTGGGGGCAATCTGCAAGTGGTGCTTAGTAGACTGTATAATGAGGGAGTGATGCAATACATTTCCCTGCTCCTAGTAATGCATCCCTGAGGATGTGGATGCTGCTAAATCTGACATGGTGAAGTAGTTTTTACTAGTATTGGTGATTATTGGCTTTTACTGGTTCCTATAAAACACATAAGAATTTTGATATCTTGACACTTCATCATGCAAGGGCTTCCTTTAGTACAGATTGGTTCATTCTACTACAGAAAGCATTGGCTCCTTTCTTCAGAGGCCTTTGAAATGTTACTTTTGGTAAAGAATTATTCATTTAAAATATCTTAGCAATGTTTTAAATTTGAAATACTTTCAACAAAGATGCAAAAAAAGATGCAAAAAGGACTTTGAGGTCTAGAAATAGATGTGTTTTCAGCTTGTTCAATCTGATTTTCCATACCTCTCTGCCCCAAAGCTGCTATTTTATTGAATCAATCAAAGAGCATTTCATAAGAACCTACTATGTACTAAGTATAGAGACAAAACAAACAAACAAACAAAAAAAACATTCTCTGCCCTGAAGGAGTTTATAATCTGGGTTCTTTCTCTCTCTCTCTCTCTCTCTCTCTCTCTCTCTCTCTCTCTCTCTCTCTCTCTCTCTCTCTCTCTCTCTCTTTCTCTCTCTCTCTCTCTCACTCTATCTCTCACTCTCACTCTCTCACCATACATACATGTATGCATACTTACAAACACACACACAAGAGCCCAAGTTTGGAGTAAATTGGGTTTCTAAGAGGTGAAAGAGTGCATTTTTGGCATGGTATATAGACTATATGCAAAGGCACAGAGTTGGGAATTGAAATTTGCAAGGGGTCAGCAAGGTGACCAGGCTGGCTAGACATAGAGGGTAGGTTGTTGTTGTACAGTTGTTTTTCTGTTGTGTTCAACTCTTCCTGAACTCATTTGGAGTTTTCTTGGCAGAGATACTGTAGTATTTTGCCATTTTTTTTCTCCAGCTCATTTTACAGATGAAGAAACTGAGGCAAAAAGAAGTTAAGTGACTTACCCAGGGATACATAGATAGTAAATGTCTGAGGCCAGATTTGATCTCAGGAAGATAAGTCTTCCTGACTCTGGGCCTGACACTCTATTCACTGCACTACCTAGCTGCCCTAGAAGGTGTAGAAAGGGGCAATGTATGATGAGAAAATTAAGCTGAAAAAGAGTTATAAGGAACTTTAAATTCCAGAGGACTAGTATTTAATCCTATGGGCCAGGTAATAGAGAATCATTGGGGTTTTTTTTTAGAAGGGAAATAAGAGGTTCAGAAATGGGATTTAGGAACATCAATTTGGAATCAAAGTGAAGGACTGATTGGTGAGAGAAGAAAATTGATGTAGTGTCTAATTCACAGGCTATTGCAATAGCCCAGGCAAGAGGTGATGAAGGGCCTAAACTAGTGTGGAGATCATGTGAGTAGGGAGAAGGGGATGGATGCAAGAGATGATGTAGGGATAGAACAGATAAGACTTAACAACTGGTTGGATATGAGGAGTCAAGGATGACTCTGAGGTTGTGAACCTGGGTAGCTAGAAGGATAGTGGTGCCCTTGACTGATGGATTGGTAGAAAGATAATAAGTTCTGTTTTGAACATATTGAGTCTGAGATGCCTATGAGGCATGTAGTTGGATACATGAGAATATTTTTAGCCATGGATGAAATTGGCAAAAATCTAAATAGAAAGGAACAATCTAGTTGGTTTAACTTTCAATTGCACCAGCATCAGGGGAAATCTTTTTCAGTGATAACATGTATTGTTAGAATAAGCGTAATGGCCTCCCAAGGTGACTGCTTAGAGCCTTGTATATTTTCAGAGCTGAAAAAGGCTCTTAAAGGGGGCAGCAGTCATTTAGAGATACATTTTCAAGTCACAGATCAAGATTTTAGAGTTGGAAGGGGCATTAAAAATCACCAAGGTCCACTCCCTCATGTATAGAAGAGGAAATAAAGTACACAGAGAGAGAGAGAAGTTAAATACCTCAGATCTATCACATAGCTTTTTTGTGGCAGACTTAGGACTAGAAGAGAAGGGAATAAACATTTATATTGCCACCACTATGGACTGGGAACTGTGCTAAGCCCTTTATAAGTTTTATCTCGTTTGATCTTCATGATTGCTCTGGGAAGTAAGTAAGCTTTATTATTATTCCCATTCCATTATTGAGGAAACTGAGATATTTGGGGTGAAATAACTTGTTCAAGGTCACACAGCCAGTAAGTGTTTAGAACCCATGTCTCTTTTGCCATCATTCCAAAACAAGTTCTAGTGTATTTTTTATAGTCATACTCTGCATGTACTTCACATAATTTCAAGCATACCTTAAGATCCTCCGCTATTATTGGGTTTATTTTTACCATATCCCTATTTAATGTTTTAATTTCTCATTTGTTTATTCTGTCTTTATTCTGTAGAGAAATATCCTTAAGCCTCTTCCTCTTTCTCTTTTTCTCATCATTTTCAGAAAGTTCTTGTCTAGTAAGAATAAATTTAAGTCTTTTAAAAAGCATTCCCTCCCAAAGATTCAATGAAGTAAAAAACTCAAAGTCTCCTGGAACAAAGTCCAACGCAATCCAATCCTAACCAACTCAACCCAACCCAATTGCCCTTTCTACTCCTACCTTGTGGCTATAATATTCGCCCCACATAAAGGTGAAGAACAATAATGAGAGTGTTTGAGATGAAGTTCAAGCGGCAACTAACAATACTATAATTTCCAGAAATATTTTGTTCAGTGCCTGAAGCCAATGTTACTTGAACCATGACCTCACAGCTTAAACACTATCAATAGTTATAGAAAAGTAGAATAGTAAAGAATAAATATATAGTATGTGCACAGCTATTTTCTTCCCTGAACATTCACTCTCGGGGGGGGGGGGGTGGAATCAAGAAAAAACATTTTCTTGACTTTGTTCTTGGGTGAATACAGATATAAGTTAGCATTCACTCCTCTAACTGCCTTTCAGTCCCTATCTCTCTATCTCAGTATCTTTTCTATCTCTTCTCAGTTTGAATTTCAGGGTTGTCAGGATTCTTCCCCTTCGGTATGGCGATAAATGTTTAATAAATGATTCTCCAGAACTTATATATAGAAGTATGTATAGAATGATTTTACATACACACATATACATATATTTGTGTCTATAGCCAGCTCTAAGGCAGGAAAGGGGAGCAAAGAAAAAGGGGAAAAAATAAATTTACATGATAACTTTATTATATATTTAAAAGGAATAGCAAGTTGTACATAATAATTTTTTAGTTTCATGTGCAATCCTCTTTTTAAAAATTATATTATGGAAATGCTTGTTTTATTCCATAAATTAAATATAAAATAAGTAAAAATTTTAAAAAGGATTCTATAGAAAAAAAGTAGGTAAAACATACTTTTAATTTTAATCTACATTGTTAATATTTTCTCCATTTTTTTCTTGTCTAGCCAATCAACAGAATAATAACTCAAGCCCCGATTTGTAGCATTTTCTGAGTTTCAAAGTGTAAATGCACACACTGAAAATTTAACATTCAACTCTTAAAGCCAGCTGATCTGGCTTGAGCACCCTCTCTTCCCCGGTCCCCACCCCTCATCATGTGATTCTAACTCTTTTCACCAAGTCAGGAGAAATAATTGGGACTGCAGTAATTTCCAGGACCATCTTCACCGGTAGTCAAAGGTCCTTAGGTCCCAATATTATACTGAAAAGGAAGGGAAATCCTCCACTTGCACATCAGTTTCCCATCTTTAGAAATTTACACGAGTCATGTAGTCCCACTAGAAAATGTGTGTGTGTGTGTGTGTGTGTGTGTGTGTGTGTGTGTGTGTGTGTGCTGTTAGCACAATATAGTGTAGGTGAAGGATATTGGGCTAGGAGCCAGAACATGTGAGTTCGTGCTCACTCCAGCAACACATATACTAAAATTGAAATGATACAGAGAAGATTAGCATGGCCCCTGCACAAGGGTGACACACAAATTCATGAAGCATTCCATATTTTTAATGCTTATTATTTTAAAAAAAGGAAGATATAAGTTCTCCTAGAAGCACTCACAAAACTCATTAAATTCTATAGGTAAGGGAATACCTTGGCATCATCTGTGTTATGGATTCTCTGGTTCAACTTCATCATTGGCCAATGACATAAAGGAAGACTAGAAATGTGAAATGGCTTGGGCCACTCTTCTAGTAAATGACTGAGACAATTTGATTCAATTTAATAAGCATTTATTGAGGGCCCATCATGCTCACACATAAAGAAAAGTAAAATAAAAATAATTTCAGGAAGAGAAGGAGGGGTGTTATGCTAGTTATAAAGCAGGGGAATCAGAAAAGACATCTTGGAGGGGGAAGTGTTGCTGTTCAGTTGTTTCAGTTGTATCTGACTCTTTGTGACCCCATTTAGGGTTTTCTTGGCAAAGATACTGCAGTGGTTTTCCATATCCTTCTCCAACTCATTTTACAGTTGAGGAAACTGGGGCAAACAGGGTTAAGTGACTTGCTCAGAGTCACATAGCTTATAAGTGTCTGAAGTCACATTTGGACTCAGCAAGATGAGTCTTCCTGCCTCCAGGCCTGGCAGTCTATCCACTGTGCTACATAGCTGCTCATGAAGGCAGAAGGACTAGAGCTGCAATTCAAAGAAAGATAGGGATTCCAAGAGGTGGTGAGGAAGGAGTTGGGGGACTGTGTGTTTAAAGGCACAGAAATAGGAGGCGGAAAGCCATGCAAAGGCAACAGCAAATAAGTCAGTTTGGAATATAGCATGAATAGGGAGAGTAATGTGTAATCAGACTAATGAACAGTATCCAGATTGTGAAGAGTTTTGAATGCAAAAAATGATGTTTGTGCCTTATTCTAAGGGCAATAGTGAATCAGTGAAATTTCTTAAGCAGGGTAGGCTTAAGCTGGGTAACATCTGGAATGAACAGACATGTTATAAGAATATCAATTTGGTATCTATATGGAAGATGAACTGAAGAGGGAAGAGGCAGAGATAGATGAGGGAACTTTGGTAAGAGTTCTGTCAGAGATGATAAGGGCTTGATTCAGGAAGAAGTCTTGGGAGAGAGAAGGGGACAAATGAGAGATGATGGAGAGGTAGCAAAGACTTGATCACTACCCAAACATGAAAAGTAAGTGAAACTAAAGGATTGAGATTGTAAACCTGGATGACTAGCAGAACGACGGGTACCCTTGGCATGTATTGGAAGGGGTGTCAATTCAGGGTGAAAGATAATGTTTTACGGCATACTGTGTGTGAGAAACCTATGGTTCACATAGGTGGACATAGCTAGCAAGTAGCTGCTGATGAAGGACTGGAATTTAGAAGAGAAAATAGGGTGATTATTAAAGGTAGATCGTGTGTAATTTAAAATTCTAAATGTGGGTCCTAATCTGTTCCCCCAGTTTTGGGGGAAACCAACTAAAATCAGTGATAAAATGAGTTTAGGTTTTTAAGGGTTTTTTGCAAGATAGTAAAAGAAGAGAAAGATTGAGAACAGAATTCCTACAACCTGGCAATTCTATCTTTCCTCAACTCCTCTGTCTTGTCCTCTGCCGCCACCACAGTGAAATCAGGAACCCAAAGAGACAGTGCTCTCTGCGCAGGCTCTCCTTCCTCCTTCCTGTCCCCTCCCAGAAATGGGAGGTTCTTCAAGCTGGTTGGTTGACTGGGCCAGAAGTTCAAAGTTTTTTTAGATTCTGAGAACCATACTTTCTTAAGTACTCTCAAGTACCAGTCAGATGTGCTTAGAATCTAGTCAACTACTAATCCAGTCAAATCAGCTAGTAATCCACTCAGGTGGGCTCCTGAGTATCTGCCAAATCTCATCTATCACATTATCTTGACAATTCCATTATCTTGACAATAGGTAGAATAGTGGATAGAGTACTGGACCTGAAGTCAGAAAGATCTGAGTTCCAATCCAGCCTCAGACACTTTGTTGTTTTGTGACTTTGGACAAATCATTTAACTTTTTCCCACCTCACTTTCTTCAACTACAAAAAAAACAATGGGGATAATTTTTTATTATTCAGTCATTTCAGACACTTTCTGACTTCATTTGGGGTTCTCTTGGCAAGGATACTAAAGTGATTTTGCCATTTCCTTCTACATCTCATTTTACAGATAAGGAAACTGAGGCAAAGAGTGTTGTGACTTGCCTAGGGGTTACACAGAGAATGAATATCTGAGGTCAGATTTGAACTCATGTCTTCCTAATACCAGGCTCTTATCTACTGCACCACCTAGCTATCCTGGGGATAATAATAGCATCTACATTAGATTGTTGCTGTTGTAAGAATAAAATGAGACAGAATTTGTAAAGTGCTTTATACACTTTAAAGCACTATATAAAATGGTTATTATTATTATTGTTGTTATTATTATTAAAATACTTTGAAGTCACTGACAGAGAGATGACAGCTCAACCAATGGGTGTTGAGGATATCACCAAGAAGAATGAATTGAGAGAAGAGGGACCAACACAGGGCTTTTTGGGTACACCCACACTTGGATACATGAGTTGTTATTACTCTAAGTTCAGACTTCTTTCTACTATTACATATCTCACTGTGACCCTTGGTAAGTCTGAGCTTTTGTTCACCTATCAATAAAAAGGAGGTCATAATTGCCCATCCTATCTCATAGGGATCAAGTAAGATCATGTATGTGTGTGTGTGTGTGTGTGTGTGTGTGTGTGTGTTCTTTGAAAATTCTAATAGTCTGAACAAATAATTGTAAGATACTTTTATAGTTCCAGGAGGAAGGGAAATTTTTAGAAAACCTAGATTTTGATTCATTTTTTCCAGTGATCAAATTTTTCATGGATCTTTAATAAAAGGTAGCTGAGAATCTCAAGGATTGATGCAGATTGCTGAATTTTGCAGCAGAGCAGGACTCAGAGGGCTATGTGATTCTCATTCTGCTCCTTTTCTCTCCAGTTTTATAGGGAAAATGCCAGGGAGGAGATTTTGTTAGTGAATATGATGCACTATATAAATATATGGCATCTCTGTGACTTTCCAATTTTATGCCAAATCAGAAAATAATTAAGATAATATTAATTTACTCATTATTAATATTAGTCATGGAGACTCCCCTCCCCATGTTCCCTCCCTTACCCCACATGCAGCAGATTTGAACCTTGGTCCTCCTGACACAAAGTCCAGTACCCTATCCACCCGTGCTGCCTCATGTTATTAAGCCTAGATTCTATTTCTAATTCTTCCATTTATTAGCTTCTTGAGTCATAGTTTTCTCACTTGTAAAATGGGGCTAACAAAAACTGCTCTATATCCCTCAATCCCTCACAAGATTGTAGGTCATTAGATTTAAAGTGGAAAGAGACTCAGTCATGGTCTAACCCCTTCATTTTGCAGATGAGGGTCTGTGGAGTGAAGTTACCCACTTACCCAGGGCCACAATTGCAAACCAAAGAGCTGAAGCTGGAATCCAGGTTCACTGACTCTAAGTGCTGTCTGTTTTCTACTACACCACCTTATATCTTGCTGGGGGATGTGTGTGTGTGTGTGAATGTGTGTGGTTTTTTTAAATTGGAAAGTTCTACATATCTTCCAGTTGCTATATCAACACTAACAACAAAACAAATCAAACAATTCTGTTCCAGAGCATTGAGATTGGCAAAATGACCAGTCATAAATTCCAAGAGGAAGGAAGAAATAATAGTTCTCTCTGGTTTTTCTATTAGCCACTTAGCATTCATTCATTCATGCATTCAATACATATTTTCTGAGTGCCTCCTAAGTGTAAGGCACTATATATAACAACAAATTGCTCAGACACACTACATACTACGTTGTGCCAACACCAAAGATATAATTCACCATGATGCTGCACAGATACTCTTAGTTCACTGTATGTGTGTACACACATACACATATGTATATGTACACATACGAGTAATATGTATATGTATACACACATATAGTATGTAAATATAGACACCCATGTGTCTATATATACATGCACCTATATGTATATATAGATGCAAAATCTTATTTTGTCATTACAACTATAATAGCTCATATATATATATATATTTACACTGAATATATATTTAATGTAAGGATAATTTCATTTTGTCATTACAACTATATTTTTGTTTTGTCATTACAGCTATAAATATGTTCCACTTCAGCAAACTCTAGAAAATGCATTATTAACAATGGAGATGATGTAGGGCTCTTTGTTTATTAGCTGTTCTCAGCAGCGGGAGGCCAGGTGGAGGAGTGGTTCAAGCTTGCTCTGACTAATTGCAGGCTGTCTTTTCCTTTTTACATATAATGACCTACTCCTTTAATCGCCTGAAACAGGTCCTCCATGCTGGTTCCAGATGATTCCTTTTGTCTAAAAGACTGTCTGTTGGGGAAGGTTGTATTTCTAAAATCATAGCACATGAAAGGCTCAATTGAGTGGCAGGCTCAAATTTTTCCTAAGACAGCAACAAATAACACTGAAAGAGAACCAAGAACCTACCAAACATGCAATCTTATCATATTCAGAGCTGTCAAGTCTTTATATCAACCCCACCCATAAATAAAAAATTATGTTCTCTAACATGTACATTTCCCACACTGGACAAGTCACTAGAATGGATCAGCCTCTACCACAAATACAGAAGAAGAAAGGAAAAAAGTCATTTATTCATGTGCCAAACATTCAGTTAGCAACTTGTGCCACCACAGGTGTACTTCAGTTGGGACCACATGTTTTTGCCACCAGAAGAACTAGAACTTGACTCACAGGTAACTTTGCTTCTCATTGACATTCTCTCTTTTCTTTGAGCTGGGCTCTCCAGTTCCTTATTGCTCATATGAAGTCAAGAAGCACTTGTGATAAGCATTTGTTGTACTGAGAAAGGCAAAAACAGTCCCTGCCCTCAGGGAGCTCAAAGTCTGAAAGGAGAGAGTACTTGCAAACAACTCTGCACAAACAAAATAGATACTGGATTAATTGGAGATAATCTCAGAGGGAAGATAATAGCATTCAAGTGAATAGGAGAGGTTTCTTTAGGAAGGTGGAGTTTTACCTGAGATCTGAAGGAAACCAGAGAAGTTTGAGGGTAAGCTAGGTGGTGCAGTGCAGAGAGTGGATAGGATCTGAAGTCAGGAGGATGCATTTTTCTGAATTCAAATCTGGCTTCAGACTCTTACTGTTGTGACCTTGGGAAAGTCACTTAACCCTGTTTGCTTTAGTTTCTTCATCTGTAAGAATGAACTGAAGAAGGAAATTGCAGAGCACTTCAGTATCTTTGCCAAGAAAACTCCAAATGGGGTTATAGAGTCAGACACAACTAAAGGGAAGCTAGAATTTGGAGAGTATTAAAATACATGTGGGACAACCTGCTTGTTAAAAGGAGAGAATATAGGTTTCCTCTTTTTAAAAAAAAACACTATTGTGTGAAATGCACTAATAACTTCTTAGCTTTTTTCTTTCTCTCCTTCCCTCTCTCTTTCCCTTTCTCTCTTCCTTCCTTAAAGTATCCTTTTCCCCCCTTACCCCCCTCCATTAAAATAACAAATTAAGAATTAATGTTAGAATTGCCAGAGGTTTGATTAGTCATTTTAGACCATTCTGCAGACTATGGGAAATGAGACCCTTGTTGTTGTTCAATTGTCACACAGGTTGTTGAGGGTCACACAGCTAGTAAGTGTCTGAGGCCAGATTTGAACCCAGGAATATGAGTCTTCTTGACTTTAGGCCAAACACTCAGATCTATGGGAAGTGATTTCCTCTTCCTTTAAAAAGTCATCCTTGGGGGCGGCTAGGTGGCACAGTGGACAAAGCACCGGCCCTGGATTCAGGAGTTCCTGAGTTCAAATCCGGCCTCAGACACTTGACACTTACTAGCTGTGTGACCTTGGGCAAGTCACTTAACCCCTACTGCCCCGCAAAAAAAAAACAAAAACAAACAAAAAAAAAAGTCATCCTTTTGGGGGCAGCCAAGGGGCACAGTGAATAAGGCCCCAGCCCTGGGTTCAGGAGGACCTGAGTTCAAATCCGGCCTCAGACCCTTGACACTTACTGTGTGACCCTGGGCAAGTCACTTAACCCACATTGCCCTGCCCCTCCACCAAAAAAAAGTCATCCTTTTTATAGTTCTTTAGGATAGATGTTAGATTAGTTGATAGTATCATAGAATCTAAGAGTTGGAAGAGACCCCAGAAGTCATGTTATCTCACATAAACTTGAGTAGGAATATACTAAACTACAGGTCTATTAAAGGTTCATCTAGCCTTCCCTTGAAACCTTTCAGTGCTGGAGAATTCCCTAATTCCTGAGGGAATAACTTCTCAGTTATCCCTTTCAAATCATGGGGCTTATGGGTGCAGCACCCCTGTGATCTGGAAAATCTATGTATAGTTATTTGGCCTTCTTTTCATACCAGAGAAGAAGTCTGGATTTTTTCTTTTTCTTTTATGGCATTTTTATAGTACCTTATTATAAAAATTGGGTTGACATTATATAATACTATACATGTATTTTATTCATTTCTGACTTTTTAAGCTTTTTCTGTGTCATCTGCTGGCCTTTGGGTGTCATCTCTAGCTTTTGCAAAACTCTCCCTAAATTCCCATTTAATTCTTATGCCAACCAGAAAGTTGTGACATGGAAGGCATATTCCTGAATTTTTAGGAAGTCTTTCCTTATATTATCCCAAATAAGCTTCCCTGAAATTTCTAACTACTGCTCCTAGTTTTGCCTCTGGGGAAAATATGCAAAAGTCAAACCTTTCTTTCCATGAGAGTAATTTAAATTCCTGAAGAGAGCTATCATGCCCTCCTCAAATCTTCTGTTCTCAATTTCTCAATGATAAACATCCCTACTTCCTTCAAATTTTCTCCTGTGGAATGGTCTCTATTCCCTCAGCATACTGACTGTCTTCCCATAGATGAGTTCATAGTGTGCTAATGCCCCCTCTTCCTTAAATTTGGCATCCATGACTGACTATAATATTGCAACTGTGGTCCAACCTAGTAAAAGTAAAGCAGAAATGTCACTTCTCTGGTTCTGAACATTATGTTTCTGCTAACACAGTCACATTAGTTTTTTGAGCTGCCACTACACACTATTAACCTAAATTGAGTTTTGTAACCAGCATCCCCAGGACGTTACACATGAATTGTTGTCTAGCCACATTTCCCATAACCTGTGCTGGTGTAATTGATTTTTTTGAAGCCAAATATAAGAAATCACTTTTTTTTAAACTATTAAATTTATATTGGTAGATTCCATACATTATTTTAGCCTATCAAGACCATTTGGACTCTGAATTTTACTGTCTAGCATGTACCCATCTCTCTGGGCTTTGTAGACTCCATAAATGTATGAGTCTTTCATCTCTTCTTTCCTTAAAGTCACTGATAAAATGTTTACTACAACAGGACCAGAGGCAGAATTCTTTTACCCTCAGAATTGGTGGCAGTCTATTGACCAACAATTTTTGAGTCCAACTGCTTAATCAGTTCCAAATTCACTTGAATTGTGCTATCATACAGCCTAAATATTTCCATCTTGTCCAGAAAATTGTCTTGAGAGACTTTCTAAATGCTTTTCTGAAACCTAAATATATTATGTCTATGTCATTTCCTTAATCTTGTCACCCTGACAAAAGAGAAAATGAGGTCATGCTGTCATGGCTTGCTATTGATGAGCTCATCCATGTTAACTTGTCTAGATCACTGCTTCTCTTCGTAACTGTCCACAAACAATTCCTCTAATGACACTGCCTAGTATTTTGTCTCTCAGAAAGCCCACTCTGACCCCACAGCATGGTGTGGACCTGAGCATGGGTTCTAGGCAAGCTCTGATATATTTTAGCAAGCTGAAAAACTTCAAGTATAATCCTAGCTACAGACTCTATCTACTATCTAGTTTATAGCCCAGAGATTAGTCACAAGGTCATAAAATTTTTGGTCATGACAACTGATAAATCAGCTAAAAATACAGAAAATGCCCTTCATCTCATAGGGATTAATTCTATGACAGTCTTAGAGTGGAAGTGCTAAGAATCACACAGTTTTTAGACCATTCAAAACACTGACTTAACTCTTGGTACTTGTAACATGGGATATTTATCCAATGACCAAGAGGATGATATATTATTATAGAACTGAAATATATATATATATATATATGTATATATATATTTATATATATATGTAGCATGTTAATATTGACATTATTGACATTTATAATTTAAATGAAAGTAGGAGATATAAAGAAGTTTTAGCTAAATGGAAGTAGGGAAATATGTGAACTATATATAGATTTTCATCAAAGAATTGAATTGTTAATAGAATTAATTTTATTATATGAACACAGGGAACAAACATCATTTAATAGAAACTTTGCCTTGTCTGGAAGAACTCACAATAAACAGAAGTGAACTAACTACCACAGATATAGTTGTAACTTATGTATCAACTCCCCCCAGACTCTCCCCCCTCAAAACCAAACAACCAAATAAACAAAATAGCAAAATTTTATGAAGAATTTAAAGAGATGCTTCAAACTAAGCCAGCATATCTTTTGGTCATAGGGCATGCAAGGCACAGATGGGCACAGGAGAGGAATGGCGAACACAGATCAGAATGATCTGATCTGATCATGGGACTGGGAGGATGGTTTGTCTTCTAGAGCAGTAGGGAAAGTTTTGGGGGTAAGGGGAGGGTTAGGGAGAAAGATAATGAATTCTGTATTGGACTGGACATCCAGGACAAGATATCTGAGAAATAGTTGGAGATGTGAGATTGGGGGTTAGCAGAAAAGTTGAGGCAGGATAGATAGATTTGAGAATCCTCAGCATAGAGCAACTAGGTGGCACAGTGAATAGAGTGCTGGGCCTGGAATCAGGAAGAATCATATTCTGAGTTCAGATCTGACCTCAGACACTTACCATCTGTGTGACCCTGGGCAAGTCACTTAGTCCTGCTTGCCTCAGTTTCCTCATCTGTAAAATGAGCTGGAGAAGGAAATGGCAAACCACTCCAGGATCTTTGCCAAGAAAACCTCAATAGAGTTCACAAAGAGTCAGACACAACTGAAAAGACTCATCAACAAGCATAGAAATGGTTATTAAAGTCAAGAGAGCTGAGGAGATCACCAAGTGAAGTAGTATAGAGGGAGATAAGATGAGGACCCAGGACAGAACCCTGAAGGACTCCCATAGTTAGATGGCATGATTTGGATGAAGATCTAGCAAAGGATACTGAAAAGGAGTGGTCTGCTAGATTGGAGGAAAAATAGAAGAAAGTAGTTTCCTGAAAACCTAGAGAAAAGAAAGTATCAAGGAGGAGAGAATGATCAGCAGTGTCAAAGGCTGCAGAGAGGTCAAGGAGAGTAAAGATCAAGAAAAAGTCATTGCATTTGAAAACTAAGATATCATTGGTGGCTTTGGAGAGTGCAGTTTTGGTGCTATACAAAGGTCAAAGCCGTATTGTAAGAGGTTAAGAAGAGAATGAGGGAAAGAAAATGGAGACACTTATTGTAGATAGCATTTTTAAAGAATTTAGCTACAAAGGGCAGAAAAGGTCTAGGATAATAGATAGTAAAGAAGGAAGGATCAAGTGAGAGTGACTTCAGGATGGGGAATGTGTGAGCATATTTGTAGGCCAGGAATTATGCAAAAGACAGGGAGAGATAAAAATAAGTTATAGAGTGAGGATGACAGAAATGACAATTTGTTGGTGGAGACGGGATTGGTTGGTGGGAATGAGTTTGAGCAGATAGATGAATTAGCCTTGGAAAGGAGTAAGGCCCCCTCATCATGTGAAAAAGGGGTGAAAGAGAAGATAGTAGCAGAAGGCATCTGAACAAGAGGGGATGAGAATGAGGGGAGATGAGAAAGTTCATGGGAAATGGTCCCAATTTTTTTCTGTAAAAGATGAATCAAGTTTCTCACCTGGGAGAGTAGGGGGAGGGAGAGTCATGGGCAGTTTGAAGAGAAAAGGAAAGGTTTGGAAGAACACTGTTTGGCAAATCATAATCGCTTAAAAATTATTTTTAATCCATTCACTGAGTAAAATCAGAAAAATGAAATTCATCATATATAAACAAGTTCTGGAGTTGTTTCAGTCATGTCCAACTCTTTGTGACCCAATTTGGGTTTTTATAGGTAAAGATACTGGAGTGGTTTTCCATTCTCTTCTTCAACTAATTTTACAGATGAGGAAACTGAGGCAAACAGGGTTGAGTGATTTGCCCAGGGTCATATAGCTTGTAAGTGTCTGAAGTTACATTAGAACTCACAATATGATTTTTCCTGATTCCAGACCCAGCACTCTCTCCACTTCACCACCTAGCTGCCCCCATATTAACACATAGGAGACAATAAGTTTCTGAGTCAGCAACTGAAGAGCCAGAAGGGTCTATATGCTCACCCTTTTAGGTCTGCTTTCGGTTACACAACTTTAACATTCTCATCTTAAGGGGATGGGGGAAGGAGAGAGACAGGGACTGCATATCCCTGACTGAATTGCAGCATATCTGTCTACTCTCCTGTGCTGTTCTTACTGTAGCTGCTGCTCTTGGCTATTCTAACTCATCCTAGTGTTGCTGCATGCCATTCACCCAAACTCCTCCCTAAATTTGCATGAGAGCAGTCATTTCAGAATCTGCTGCCAGTACATAGTCATACCATCTGCTGTTAGAACAAAGTTCAAAATCCATGCCAAATTAGGAAAAAGGATATAGGGGCAAAGATACCATGTGCAAGTACAGCAATTCTAGCCTAGGGTAATCAAAATGGAAGCCCAATTACCCTTTTCTCAGTAGAGAGGTGGTATACTGTGGCTAGATAGTCTCTTTTTGGACTGTTTATAATGAATTGGCTTTTTTGATTATAAGGAAATATTTATGGAGGGGATATATGTCAGGAAATGATATTTAAATAATAAATAAAAGTTTAAAAGCTTTTTGCTTGGAAAAAATGGAAATGGAAAAAAAGAATTTTGACTATCACTCATTTTTGGAGGAGTTTAACTAATATAAAATAATTGTCACAATTAAGAAGCAAAAAAAAAAAAAAGCTCAGAAAACAGTTCTGCCAATAAATTCTCTCCTTGCCAAGCAGAGACATGATACCTAAAGACAAGGCTACTTATGACGCCAAGTCATTTGCAAAACAAGACAAAGGAGTATGTGTTCATCATTTATGTTATACATGTAAGCAGGTTTCAGATGAATTTCCATGTAGCCAAGGAAAAATGTGAAAGCTGACTATGGATGCTGGGCACTGTAGTCTTGGACAGACATTCTTGTCCTATTCATAGAGGAACTGAGGCTACCTTGAGCTTTGAGCCAGGAGAGGAAATCCCTTTGGAATTTGCTGAAGTGAAGGAATCAGAAAGAGATACAATGGTGGTTGTGGCGAGGGAGAGAGAAACCCTCCAGGTGTTTTGTAATAATTTCTGAGACTAAAGACTGAACATTGCAGCTTGCACTCCAATGGCCAAGCCTCTGTTCATGAGGAAACAACTTTGTCAGGGTATGGGGTAACAGATTGATACATTGGATAAAACTTTCCCTTTAGAAAGCTGTGAAATACCTCCAACTACCTCTCCAGTTCTCATTGCTGGAAATCTTATTTTTACTTCTGGGTTTTGGTGATGAGTTTAGCAAACTCCTTTCTCACCTGTCCTGCCCCAATATACTTCCAGCCCAGCCTTTTTACCAAAACATGAAGAATAATCTTGTACTAAAAGAGTTTCCAGACTTTTCTCTCCTAGAAATAGATATTACTGCTTCCAGGGACATTTATATTAATATTACACAATCTATTATGTGTTAAGTGCTGACTTACCATTACTGGGGAGAATCACTGTTTTATTAGTTATCCAAGTGGAAAAAATAGATATGAAAGAGATTCAAAAATTTAAATGCATTGTGCAAATGTAAGGTATGATTAACATGAATATCCAATAAAGACTGCATCAGGAGACACCCATTCAGAACAGAACAATCATCACTATAATCAAATAATTTACAAGCTGCACTAAAATAACAGTTTCACTCAATGTAGTCACTCCCTGTTTAAGAAAATATTTATCCAAGCACAGTATCCCTTGACTCCTCTGAAATGAGTGGGTTGGACTATCTATCCTGTCTGACCCTTGCCAACACTAACCTAATATTCTTTGAGTCTTTCCAGGCCAACTCATATCACATGTGAGTTATGGGAATTAATGAAACCAGTGGCATAAAACTCTTTTGAGTTCTATAGAATAAAGCCACTATATAAACCCTAAGTATTAATACACCAAACTCATTTCCAAAAGTATAATATAGAATAGCTTGACATTGTAACAAAGCAATCCTTTACAAACTCATTTTCTCTCTTTACTTTTATGTTATTTTCAACCCAATCAATACCTAAGTAATTGAAATCTTCCAGAATCAACGCTCTGACCTTCCAGCTGTCCTCTCATCTCCTCCCTCCTAATGGCTTTACTGCAATTCTGTCCATAGCATTAAAGATCACCTGGTTACCTTTATTGCTCTGAACTCTTTGGGCAAACAGCCTTAGCTCTGTCAACCAAAGTATATCAGCCCTTAGCAAGCTCAAAAGAATCCTTAAAAACCTAGTAGGTTTCATTTTATTCATTAGATTCAACAAACATTCATTCATTAAGCACCTATGTTTCAGGCTCTATCTTAGGGTTTGGACAAAGACAGAAATGAATACAGTTTTGTCTATAAGGAACTTATATTCCATGGCGGAAGCAACATGTACACAGATAAGTAAAGGTGGGTCAACAAACATTCATTAAGTACAATGTCATGCCCTATGCTAAGTGTTGGAGATACAAAGGAAGGTAGAAGACCGTCCCTGTCCTGGAGGAGCTCACAACCTAAAGTGGGAGTTTTGTTGTTCTTCAGTCATTTCGTTTGTGTTTGACTCTGTGACTTCATTTAGGTTTTGTTAGCAAAGAGGCTGGAAGAGTTTGTCATTTTCTTCTCCAGCTCCTTTTACAGATGAGGAAACTGAGGCAAATGGAGTTAAATCATTTGTTCAAGGTTACACAGCTATTAAATATCTGAGGCCAGATTTGAACTTTGGATGATGGGTCATCCTGACTTCAGACCTGGCACTCTATCCACTGCACCACCTAGCTGCTCCTAAAGGGGAAGACAATAGCCAAATGACTATGCACCAAAAGAGCTATATACAGAGTAAATACTCAGCCATCTTCAGAAGGGGTGAGAAGGAGGTGATAGGGGGCACATGATGGAAGGCCATAAGTAGGATGTAGCAGCAATATTTAAGGGAGGCTGTAATGAGAAGGAAAAGCATTCTGAGCAGGCAGGAAGCAAAAGAATTCTGGATACTAGGAATGGCAAGGACATCACATCTATTTGACTGGACCAAAGTTTTGGCACCTCAGTTTCTTAATAAAATGAGGCAGTTGGACTAGATGATATCTAAGGGTCAATCAAGTGCTAAGATTCTGAGTCTAATTCAAAAAGGAGGTCGCTTAGCAATATGAAATGGCTAAAACCTCACAATTATCCTTATAGTTTGGGTAATCTGAGTTTTAAAACTATTCCTTTTCCTATGAGCTCTTGCTGCATCCTCTGAATAAAATTTAAAAAATGGAATATCACCAGAAATAAACTGAAATAAAAAAATCCACTTTAATATAGGAACAACAGAGTTCAAAGTATTTGCCTTTGTTTATAACTGGGTCTTTGCATTAGCAGAATGTTGTACAACTCAGACTTAATTTCCTGTGTATTTTTCTCCGTACTCTAATCTTTAGGATTAATAAGAATTTTCTGATATTTTGATTAGGATAAGAAGAATTTGTATTCCTATGAAGAATAGCTGTTCTAAAAAGCTGGGACATTTGGCAGTCTTTGGAATATACTATTCCTCAGAGTCAAAAAAAAAAAAGAAAAAAGAAAAAAGAAAAGAAAAAAGTGACAAGGTCAGTTCAATAAAATTTACTTCATGGAATTGTAAGATTCATAGCTGGATCTTAGAGAACATGTTGTACAACCTTCTCATTTTACAGATAAAGCCCAGAAACGTGATTGATTGGTTCATGGTCATTTAGTTACTTAAGTAGCAGCACCAGGATTTGAACTCTGGTTCTTTTAACCCAGTGTTCTTTCCAGTACAAATTTCAATTCAATTTCACAAATATTCAAGCATGTGTTGTATGCAGTGTTATTCTCTTTAGATATGGTTCCTAGATTCTGGTCCCTTTAGAGATGGTCCCCTTTATTCATGGAATTTCCAGTCTCATGGGAGAATATGACAGACACATATCTTTATATACTACATAACATACTATATACTATATATTATATAATATACTATATAACTATGTATAACAGATAGTACCTACTGAAGAGAATAAAATCAAGTGGAAAGGTGGAGGGAGGAAATGGTACTTGAGTTTGGTGTTAAAGGAAAGGCAGGAATTCAAATGAAGAAAATGGCAGAAGATTGACCACTAAGAGTAGCCACAATCACCAACCACCATGACAAAGAGCCAGGAACCTTCTCTTCTCCTGCCTAAGTGTTCCACTTCTCCAGTCCACTGGGGGCAGCCCTACACACCAGTGCCACCTGCTGCCACTGAGGAAGCCTTTCTCCAACCCAACCCTTTTTGCCCTGTTGCTCAGGTTTTAACAGGTGTAGGATGTCTACTATTTCCTGGAAGCAAAGTCCATCCCCCAAATCCCCCAGCCCTCTGCCAACACACACACACACACACACACACACACACACACACACACACACACAATCATCCTCCTCATTTCTGCCTGCTGGCTTACCTAGCTTCCTTCAAATCCCAGCCAAAATTCCACCTTCTACAAGAAGACTCTCCTCAATCCCACTTGCCTTCCCTTTGTTATTATTTCCTATTTGTACTGTGCATAGCTTATTCATATCCAGTATATTTGCTTATATATGGTTTCTTCCATTAGACTGTGAGCTCCTTGAAAGCTTTTTGCTTTTTTTCATCCACCCAGTGTGTAGCACTGTGACCAACACATAGGAAGAGCTTAAGAAATGTTTATTGAATGACTTACATCCCCAAGGCTTATATCCTAGAGCCCCAATCAATTCTGACCCTTGTCCTCACCGTTCTCTTACTTGGTGACTTTTTGTCCTACCATTGCTCTCCAATGCTCTCAGGCCCCTTCTTTTTTTCCTTACCAGAACCTAAATACTACCTGGTTTTTTCATCTGCCATGAACCAAACGTGAATGTAAAACTTATTATGTGTGGTTTAACCCCGACTAGAATGAGTTATTCCTTTCTCCTTGCATCATCTAAGCTTAGCAAATAGTAAATGTTCAATAAATGCTTTTCTATTCTATTTCAGATGTAGGTAATAGGTGTGGAGGTTGAACACTAGCACATCTATGGGGTAAATATTTATTTTTAGCTAGAACCTAATTAATGAAGGGGATTGTTATGAAATAAGACTAGAAAGATAGGGAAGCCCTTGTTTGTGGAGTGTGTTCAATGCCAGGCTAGGAAGTTGCAAATGTTCTGATCAAATCCTTCAGAACCTCTGAGTTTGAGCTTCACTTCTCACACAGTGGCACACAGTCCTATGATTAATTTATACAGTGTCTGGTACATAAGAAACCAGCTTGATAACTGATGGTTTATTTGACACATAGCAAGTTCTTTTGTCTGTAGACTGTTTACATTCTAATCAACAAATCAGTAGCTTAGAAATATTAAGACTCATAGAGGGCTCATCTAGTTCAATCTTCTCATTTAATCTACAAGTACATTCAGGTCCAGAGGAATGAAATTACTTGCCCCAGGTCACAGATCTAGCACATGGCAGAGCTAGTCCTAGAAAATAGTTCTGACACTCTACAGTCTTTCCAAATTGACAATGTGGAGGATGTTAATTAACACTCTTGGAAATTATTTGTTAGAATTCTACAAAAATTCTTTTCTAGACTTAGAGAGCCCTAAGAGGGGAGATAACTTCTTTAAGGACAATTCTTAGAGATTTGGGACCCAACCTTTCCTCTGAAATCATGGTTGTATGCTTCATTGGGAGGAGTTGGGTAGCACAGTTGATAGAGTTTTGGATTTGGAGTCAGGAAGACATGAGTTTGGATCTTGATTCAGATATTAACTAGATGTGTGACCCTGGACAAATCACTTAACTTCTCTCAATCTCAGTTTCCTCAGCTGTAAAATTGGGATATTAACTGCATATCTTATAGGTAGTTCTTGTAAGGTTCAAATGAGATTATACATGTAAAGTACTTTGCAGATTTTAAAGCACTATATAAGTAATGGCTCTTGTTCATGTTCAGTTTTATTAATTGGCATTCACCATGGGAAATAACCATAAATGGAATGTGGCTATTACAGCAAAATTCTTTGGGGACTCCTGAAATGTAATTGAAACTTTATTGAAAGTGGACAGTTTGAAACCTAGAAGAAAATAGAGAACTTAGCCCAAGCAATGCTATTTTCATTTGACAGAGAAGTCAGAATCAGTACCATGGACAGCTTGGTCACCAGCCTGAAGAATATTGTTGTGATCTATAACCTCCTAGAAATGATTTAGAATAGTCACTCATTACATCTGTGTTCTGAGACGTTAACTGTACACATACTTGGGTTCCATTTGTATTGCAAGTGAAGAAGAAGATACCAGCTATTTTCTGATTTTCTTTAAGCTCTGTATAGCTCCCATTTAAGAAATGTGCTCCATTTTCCCACCTGCCAAGATTTGGCCTAATATTAAACACATTTTTGAGAAGTGTATTTAATGTCCTGGTTATGTTAGAGAGAGAATTACAGGCAAAACAAAGCTCTGAGAGTATTAAAAACAAATCAACAAATACTCACAAATGCTTTGAGAGCATCAGACAAATGCAATGACTAGGACCATAACCACATTAGGGAGACCACAGTGCTAGGTTTTAGAGGACATTGACAGCATTAGGACGTAGAAAGAACTGAACTTGGCAAAAACAATCAGAAATCTCTCCAAGAGTACTCTTCCTCCAACTACATGTCCTTATGTCCTGAGGTTCTCTCCCTTTGTCTTGAGTCCTTGCCCCTAAAATGAATTTATTTTGTCCCAATACATTTTGTGATTCTGACCTAAGGGGCCAGATTTCTCAGCTATGGCTCTGGAAGTGATATCCAGTGAAATATAAAATGTCACCTTTGACTCAAAAGTTGGAATCCAAAATTCCTTCTTTCAAAAGATTATTGATGGTAAGCTTTGTTTTGAGGCCTGCCTGGTGGCAGTGAATGCTATTTATAAGGTTTCAACTGGAGGGAGCAAAATTTACCCTATGAGCCAAGGCTGATGTAGGCAATGGGATGGCAGCTGTGTTGTCAATGGCAATAAGAGCCTTTATAATTTTTCCTCCATCATGACCAGTTCTGTAACACTTGAGTTGTAATTCTTAGATTTAGAATGTTAGAGTTAGAAGGGACCTCAAAGAAAATTAACTACAAACTTCTCCTTCAAAGTTGATGAAGATGAGGTACAGCGAGGTGAAGTGTTTTACCCAAAGGAAAATACGTGCATGTCAGAGTTAGAAGGAATCTTAGAGATCACCTCCTAAAAGCCATATTTCAACAGGGATCTCTGCTATCCCATCTCTGATGAGGGATCATCTAGTCTTGACTTGAAAACCTTAGTGAAAGGAAAACCACTACCCCCCATTGAACTTTAGGAGAATTTTTATTTTTTGGAAGTTTTAAATTTTTCCTTATATCACAAATAAATTGACCTTGTTGTAATTTCTATCTATTGCTCTTAATTCTGCCTCCTGGAACTGGCCCTAAGGAAAACAAGCTTATTTTCTTTTTCACATTGAATCTGAACATAATAATAATCATGTCCCCAGTAAGCCTTATTTTGTCTAGGCTAGTTATACCTGGTTTCTTTAATCAATATTTATATGGCATGAATCCTACACCCTTTGCCATTCTGGTCATTTCCCTTTGGATATTATCCAGCTTATGAAGAATTTTTTAAAATGGGGCTCATAGAACTCTATATGTGGCCTAACCAGGTCAGTCCTGTTAAGCTTTCATAAAAGAGGCAGTGCCAGAGCTAGTCCTTGCTGGAAGAGCAAGAGTTAAATAGCTGAGAGGTGAAGGGTGTGACTTCTAAGTATGAGTGACTGCCTTCATGAATTCCCAGAATGAGTACATAGGAAGATAAATTTAACTCTTATAATGATAATAATAGTGAATAAGCAGTGCTCCAAAGTTGCAAATCAATTTACATATATTATGTGATGATCAAAACAACCCTTTGAGGTCAGGTGCTATTATTATTCCCATTTATAGATAAAGAAACTGAGGCAGAGAAAGGTTATGTGACTTACCAAGAATCACACAGCTGGTAAATGACTGGCTGGATTCACAATCAGGGCTTTCAGATTCTAAGAACATGTGAAGCAGATCAATGCAAATAAGGTCAACAAGTTAGACTGTAGCTAGCTTGTGGAGTTTCATACATAGTTGGTTAAAGAACTTATAATTTATCATCTGCTCCAGTGCAGAAGAACCAAATTAAAATGTAATTGGAAAATATATAATAAAATAAAAATACAATAGAACATAAATAATGTTAATATGTGGTTTTCTAAGTGAACATGCAGCCCTCAGCAATCCTTATGAATTGGTTTGTTCTTGTTGTTCAGTTGTTTTTCAGTCACGTCTGACTCTTTTTGATTCTATTTGGGGTTTTCTTGGCAAAGATACTGGGGTGGTTTGTCATTTCCTTCTCCAGCTCATTATACACATGAGGAAAACTAAGGCAAATAGAGTTAAGTGATTTGCTCAGGGTAACACAACTGATAAGTATCTGAGGCTGGATTTGAACTCAGTTTTTTCATACTCCAGGCCTGGAACTCTATTCATTGAGAAACCTAGCTGCCCCATGTATGGGTTAGTGGCTTGTTTCTATTTGAGTTTGATGCCATTGATCTAGGGAATTAGAAGGTACCAGATGTTTTTGCTCAGATAGTTGCATTAGGAAGGTTGATTTGACAGAAGTATTAAGGGTGGATTTAAAAGGAAGAGGCTAGAAGCAAAGACACTACAAGAGAGGCTATTACAGAAATCCAGATGAAGGATGATGTAAGTTTGAAATAGGGTGGTATCAATGTGGATAGAGAGAAGACAGATGTAAGATTTATTACTAAGAAAAAAATGAGAGGATTTAGCAACTGAATGGATATGAAGGGCAAAGAACAGGAAGGAATCCAAGAAGACCCTGAAGTTATGAGACTGAATTACTGACTGGGAGTGTGCTATCACAGAGAAAGAGAGAACTTGAAAGGAGGTACAGTATTGGGTTCAGTTTTGGCTGTCTGGAATTGAATGTGATAGTAATGCATTCAAGTGGAGGGAAACAGCAAGAAAAAGAGAGCATCAAACTAGAGCTCAAGGGCACGGTTTGAGGCCAGACATGTAGGTTCATATGTCATTTACACAAAGTTGATAGTTGAAGCGGAATGAGTGGATAAGATTGCTAATGGAGAGTGGAGAGAGTAGAAAGAGAGTGGAGAGAGAGTGGAGAGAGAGAGAGAGAGAGAGAGAGAGAGAGAGAGAGAGAGAGAGAGAGAGAGAGAGAGAGAGAGAGAGAGAGAGAGAAGAGGAAGAAGAAGAAGAAGAAGAAGAAGAAGAAGAAGAAGAAGAAGAAGAAGAAGAAGAAGAAGAAGAAGAAGAAGAAGAGAAGGTCAAGGAGAGTCTTGGTAAATATCCACACTCAAAGAGAAGAGGTAGGAACAGGAATCAAAAAAGAAAGTATAAAGCTTCATTAGGTATAAAGAGAATAAGGAGAGAACTGTGTCCTGGAAGCCAAAGAAGAAGAAGTTTTCAAAGAGAAGGTGCTCAATGGTATCAGCTGCTTTGGAAATAATAGCATATATCCATAACGTGATATTTTAGGGCTTTTAATTTTTTCCCTTTAAACTCATACTGGTTTAGGGATAGCTAGGTGGTGCAGGGGATAAAGCACTGACCCTGGATTCAGGAGGACCTGAGTTCAAATCCAGCCTCAGACACTTGACACTTACTAGCTGTGTGACCCTGGGTAAGTCACTTAAGCCTCATTGCCCAAAAATACACACACACACACACACACACACACATACATACATATGTATGTATGTATGTATGTATGTATATTTAAACTCATACTGGTTTATTTAAAAACAAATAGAACCAGAGAAGCTAAGAGCTGGAGACCTCATATGCTATTTAGTCCTACCTAGACCTGATCAAAAATCTTCCCATCATCCCTGACAAGATATTCAGGGTTTTTTTGAAGATCTCCAGTTAGGAGGAATTTATTACTGCCTGACATAGTTTTTTCTTCTTTTGGACAGCTCAAAGTTATTCCTTGTATAGAGCTGAAATCTATCACCGTGTCATTTCTATGCATCACTCCTAGTTCTGCTCTCTGGGGTCACTTGGAACAAATCTGATTAGTCTTCTATTTAATAGTCCTTCAGACACTCGAATATAGTACCCAGTCTCCTTCCACAGCCCCTTCACCAATACTGAGTCTTTTCTGCAAGCTAAATATCCCCACTTTCTTTAATTCTTATATGACATGGTGCTGAGTCCTTGTCCCCACCTTGGATGTTTTCTTTTGTATATATTGCAGCTTGTCAACAACTTTCCTGAAATGTGGACCCCAGAACTGAGCATATATTCCAGATGTAGTGTGATCAGGGCAGAACACAGCATGGCAAAACTATCACCTCCCTTTAGCGGACTGCTTGCTTCTGTGAATGAAACCTAAAATGTCAGTAGCTCTTCTAGCTTCATTTATGTTAAATGCTTGGCAATCTCTAATACCTGATATAATTGCTAATGATAATGATGGGGATGACTATTACAGTGCTGACTGTCATTGAACTGGTAATCCACTACACTCTATTCCCCTAACTCCTCTGACTCCCCCCCCCCAATTGCTATTATTTCATAGCAAGAATACAGAAAAAAGGAAATCACTGTTCTCCACCAATCACTATTGCACCCCAGTGCTAACAAGTGCTTTCAGTTGAGTATCTTCAATATTAATTTTGATTCTCTGAAGTAGAGAGAATCTGATTAGTGCAAGGATAACCTTTAGCAGGTGCATGACACAGGTACTTGTGTTGAATATGTTTTTTTACACACACATATGCACACACACATTTGTGAGTTGCGGCCTGATCCTCTCTTCAGAGATGCTCATTCCATTCAATCTCCCAATAATCTGAAGGAAACCCAATGAATTTAGCTGGCAGTATTTCCCTCATGCCTGATAAAATCTCATTCCCATCACTCCATCTCTGCTTTCTCCTCTATGTCTCTTTCTGTCTGTCTCTCCTTTCTTTCTTTTTGCATAGTCTCAGGGTGTTCAGTGCCGACATAGTACTTAAGTGTGTTGATAAATATAGAGGCAGGGGAGAATGGGGACAGTCATATGGATAATCCAAGGGAAAATCACTTTGTTCAGTTATTTAGCTTTTTCAGCTCAAGGATTTTCTTCTTTTTCCCTTGTTTCCACCTTTCTTCTTTCCCTCCCTTCCTTCTTTCCTTCTTTCCTTCCTTCCTTCCTTCCTCCCTTCCTCTGTGTGTGTGTGTGTGTGTGTGTGTGTGTGTGTGTGTGTAATTAGGTGGTAGAATGGGAGAGACAAATTAATTACCTAAGCAGTTTCATTTCATTTAAATTCAATTCAATTCAATGAGTATTTATTTAACACTTAATATTTGTCAGGCACTATATTAAGGGCTAGCTACAAAGCCAAAACTACAATTGAACAGTACTTGTCCTCCTTCACTTTACTAGTGCAGACCCCAATGAAGTCAGCTTCTTGCCCTTCAAGTAGCTTCCCTAGGATATTGTGACAAAGGTTGAATGCTTTCCCCAGGCCAAACTACAAAACTGGATGTTAATATTATTTCACTTTCTCTGGGGCTCTGTCTTTTCAGTAATAGTGATGTTCCAGCATGATTTTATAGACTGAGGGGTGGGGGGGTAGGGAGGGAGAAGGAGAGAGAGAGAGAGAGAGAGACAGAGAGACAGAGAGACAGAGAGACAGAGAGACAGAGACAGAGAGAGAGAGAGAGAGAGAGAGAGAGAGAGAGAGAGAGAGAGAGAGAGAGAGAGAGAGAGGGAGAAAGAGAGAGAGACAGAGAGAGAGAGCACAGAAATGTGGTTTGTTATTCTGCATTAACAACTTAATGTACTGATGCTATATGCTGTTGCCTGAGTGGTACCAAGGAGATGCTGGCATTAACTCACAGAGTTCTTACCCCTTTCAGTAATGTGCCCTCAATTTTAGCACCTATTTTGTTAGTGCTAATATGCTGTGGGATACTTCTACTGTGTGTTGAAAATTAAATGGTTACCATGGCCCTTTCAGAAGATTCAAAGATGTTTTCACCTTCTTTTATTATTATCAACTAAAAAGATCTTCTAA
The DNA here is from genome assembly GCF_019393635.1 of Dromiciops gliroides. NCBI lineage: Eukaryota > Metazoa > Chordata > Mammalia > Microbiotheria > Microbiotheriidae > Dromiciops > Dromiciops gliroides. The sequence goes on along the minus strand of NC_057861.1, from coordinate 264,014,934 downwards.
AAAGGCTAATTATGATACACAAACACATCCAGCTAAGATCTGGAGTGTTATTGAAGTATCTTAAAAGGAGAAATGTAAAACACTGGCCTCAAAAGCTTGTATTCTACTCAAAAACCAGGGCTAGGAGTCCTTAATGCTTAAAATGTAGGTCACTGTGTAAAACAGTACCAGTAGGACTTATTAGAAGATTTTTGAGGTCTCACAGACCTCTGGGGAATTGTGGGCTCTGGGAAAAGCAGTCGTACATTATAAAGCCTGTTCAGTGCTTCATGAGAGGCATGCCTGATCTAAGGCTGGCTGAGAAAATACCCCTCAAAGGAAATAGAGTTATTGTTTAAATTTAAGAATCTATAATTAGTAAACAAATAATGACTGCTCTCTTTGCCTCTTGAGCTAAATCCTTCACTGACACTCCTCTAAATATGTTAGATCAGAACATCAATCATATCCAGTCCACTCTTATGGCCTTAAACTGTAGTCAAATTATCACAAACCTTAGTGTTATCAACCAGTTTTCATTGTCCTCATCAAGATGAAAACTCTTCAATCCATTGTGAAATCGTTACTTGGATCTCATCAGTGTGGGTATTTTCTCCAACAATGCAGATTGCAACCCATCTGTGCCTGCCCATTCATTGAGACTTGTCCATGTCCTACCATTTTCACCCAAGGGAAGCCATCAGATAATCTGGCATGACATGCCTTGTTTTCTCTTGATATCAGGATACCAGTGGAACACACAAGTTGGCTATTAATTCTTGCTCTTACCATTTAATCAGCCCATCTCATTTTTGCTTATATATTTATTTGATGGCAACCTTTACATGGCTTCTCCTTTGTAATTCAGTATTATATGTGGCATTCATTTCTATTATATAGCAATATTCTAGATATCTCAATACATAACTCTTCTACTCATTTATATATATTTTAATGGCAGAAACTATGTCTTATGCTTCCAATTTAGTCTAAATTTTTGCATTATTTCCCCAGTACATGTAGTTAACCAGACACAATTTATTCAAGGAAGAAGCAGTATCAATGACAATTTTTCTTTCATTCTTTATTTTTCTTGGCACATAGTAAGTTCTTAAAATGCCTTATCATTCATTTATTCATTTATTCATTCACTCATTAAATGCTGTGAGAAATGGAAGAATGAATATATGTGTGTGTGTGTGTGTGTGTGTGTGTGTGTGTGTATGGGCCTGTCTCTGTCTCTCTGTCTCTCTTTCCACACACACACACACACACACACACACACACACACACATATATAAAATATAAACTCACATGTATATAAGATATATTATAATTTGTATAACTCCTTATCTCCACTTCCATTTCTTTTTGATACTCTGATTTCTTTAGTATTCTTCCCATTTCTCTTTTAGTATTTTTTCTTAATGTTCCATCTACCCTCCATATATCTTTCCTTTCCCTAATTCTTATTTTCCATTTTACAGCAATGCTTCCTTCTCAAAATGATGAGACCACATATACCAGGAATGACTTCATCTTCTTTTTCTTCTTTTTTATATATCTCTCTTTTCTCCATCCCTTGCCTCAATTCTATATGCACTTCCCAAATCACTATTCTATTCTATTCTATTCTATTCTATTCTATTCTATTCTATTCTATTCTATTCTATTCTATTCTATTCTATTCTATTCTATTCTATTCTATTCTATTCTATTCTATTCTATTCATTTATTTATTTTTGTGGGGAAATGAGAATTAAGTGACTTGCCCAGGGTTGCACAGCTAGTAAGTGTTAAGTGTCTGAGGCCGGATTTGAACTCAGGTCCTCCAGAATCCAGGGCCGGTGCTTTATCCACTGTGCCACCTAGCTGCCCCTCCCATATCACTATTATAGGCAGCTATTTAGCAAAGAAGATATGACTGTAAGAGAAGCTCTCAGAAATATAGACAACTCCTGGGGCAAAGGCACACTTTTATTCTCTTAGTGGTCAATAATCATTCAATCATTCAACACATGTTTATTAATCAATTACTATATGCCAAATATTGTACAAGGCACTGGGAATACGAAGACTAAAATGAAGCCGTCTCTACTCTCAGGGAGCTTAAAATCTATATAGTCACAACATCACTAGAAAAACAGAGGAGAGAATTGGTATAATTGTCAGGGTACTGTGGGAAAAATACTTCTTTTACCTTTTTTATGCAAGAGCCAAGACATGTTCATTGCTGTGCCTTGCTTCTGAGACTAGGTCACATAAAAAGTGCTGTTTAGTGGACACAATCAGGAGAGGTGGATTCTGATCTCAGTACCACAATTTTAATATTTACATAATTTGGGTGATATTGAGAGGGTCAGTTCTCTTGTACGAACTTCCTTTTTTTCAGCTATTAAGTGAGGGGATTGAACTAGATGAACTCTAATGTCTTTTCCAATATTCACCCTCATGATTTAGGCTGGACTGATATTAATGAAGAACCTCTCTAGGAAACATTAGACTGATCACTATGCTACATTCAGAGGGCAAGATAATGGACTACATCCCAGAATTATTCCTTCTAATTGCACTCCCACAGAACAGGTCTTGATCATTGTTTTGGCCAAAAACTACAACCCGAATGCATCTTCAAATCATTCTAACCCTGTATGTGCAGAGGCAGTTTTGGTGAAGTTGTATCCCTTCTTATCTGTCTTCAAATTGTCCCTTTTACCTGTCACTGCCTACTTCCTGGGGTTGTCAGAAAGATCAAGAACAGTAACAAATGTGAAAATGCTTGGGAAGTTTGCCAAGTGCTATTCTAAAGTGGGGTGTCATCATTATCAGTAGCAGCAGCACCTGACATCTCTATATGCAACTCTATTTGGGCATAATTAGGTCAAGAAAAACTCCTTGGACATAATAGACCTTCCCTCTAATGAATGAACATTGCTGCTGAAGCATGAGACTGTTTCTTCAGATTGAAAGGAGGAAAGACATTCTTCCAACTTAGGCTGATTTTTCCCCTCACAAACTCCCCTCTGTGTAGTGGTAAAGGACTCGTTTACCATCCACCTTGGTGTAAATAGGTTCAGAGCATGAACCATATATCAATTCTCCCTCTTCCTCTCCCCTGCCCTTCTTTGCAATGTGTTATGGTATGTTCATGCTCACCAAACCCCTTTCCATTGCCCTTTGTGCTATACACGACTTCCATTATTTGGAAATTGTACTGTTCCATTACTTATAGGCATGCATCATCATGGGAGAACATTTGCGTTAAAAAAAGATGGACCTGGGGTAGTTAGTTGCTACAGTGGTTAGAACACAGGTCCTGGAGTCAGGAGGACCTGAGTTCAAACCAGTCTCAGACACTTACTAGCCATGTGACCCTCAGCAAGTCACCTAACCCCAAATGCCTCACAAAACAAAACAAACAAGAACAATAACAAAATAGATGGATCCACTTTTTCTTCTGGAGAAAAAAAAAAAACAACAAAAAAACTTGGAGGACATTGAAAGCACTGTGCAATTTTCCAAAAGCAATTTAACCAACTCTATTTCTCCTGCTCTTCCCTAGGCCCTGCCATTTGTCTACATAAAGTGGTTTGTTTAAGATAAACATATTACTTACAGATTTTGTACTTTTCCCATTCCACTACATAGTCTAATCTGTACAATAGATACTCTTCATCTATTTAGTTTTTCCTGTTTAGATGATTTATTCCAATTCTTTTTAGTGATTATGAAATTCACTTAGGGGGGCAGTGAGGTGGCAAAGTGGATAAAGCACTGGCTCTGGATTCAGGAGGACCTGAGTTCAAATCTGGCCTCAGACATTTAACACTAACTAGCTGTGTCACCCTGGGCCAGTCACTTAACCCTCATTGCTCTGCAAAAAACCAAAACCCAAACAAAACAAAACAACAACAAAAAACTTTGCCTTTGACTTTGTGAAGACTCAGAACTGCTTACAGTGTAGATTGAGAACTAGAAGAATATACTTATAAATACTAAGCTATATATGTGTGAGAAAATTTCATGCCCAATAGAACATGGCTAACTGTGGGAATTGATGTTTTTGGGAAAGGTTTTTTTTTGAAGTTTTGTGTTTTTGAGACTCTTTTTAGTTTCTTAGAATATCAGGCTCTGTTCACAGCTGAGTTGTGAGTCTTTGAAATGAAGTATTCACAATAAAAATGCTGACAAAACCCTACTCATGACAGTGTTTAGCAAAGCCCATGGTTCTGTAATCAGCTATATATTGTAAGAGCTTGTGTTGTGAATCTCTCTCTGATTTTATCCTAATAAATGTTTACATACCAATTAAATCAGTTCGTTCTTCCTTTCTTGCTACTCCCATCTGGCTATGATGCTAAGCTTTGCTCTCTGCTTCTTTCTATATGTACCCAGAGATATCCTCTGATGTTTGAGCAGTATATGGAAAACCTTGAATCTTTCCTGTTGAATCTTTCAACAGGAAATGATCCCCATTCTTGTTTTCTTCCTGCTGAGTCATCAAGAGAAGGTTGGTTTTTATTTCTGGGACAGCTTTTAAACCTCAACTGATTCCCATCATACAAACAAATGCAAAATAAACTTCTGAACTAAAAAGCACAATTTCTAAAGGAAAACTAATTACTCCAGAAGAAAATAATTTGCACAGTAAACTGAGTGGGTGGGGGATTATATATGTGATCAGAGTTGAAAGTAATTCTATTACTTTCATAATTCAGAAAACTCTAGTCACATGTTGCAAATGTGGCTTGCTGAACTGCTGCAATTTGAGAAAATCCTATTGTAAATCACTGATAATTTGCTATTAATTTGCCACCTACCTTCCTCACAAGCCATTTTCCTTCCTCCTGGCTCAGTTCAGAGAAAATCAGTCTTACCTTTCTAAGCAATTATTTTTTTAACATTTGACAGTAATAAATATGGTCAGGCTGTAACATTCAGTTAGAGGAAATACCAGCCCTCTCTAAGGTCAGCGGTTGTTGAAAGGTCAAGTGGAGGGAAATGCATCTCAAAATCTATTTTTCTTTGGTACGTGTATGTTGCCTTCTATTTTCAGCATTGCTTTTAATATTAAAGCTCTAATCTTGATGGTGGTAGCATTTTTCAATATTATAGGCGATAAAGGAAAGAAAGATCCTCAGGGGATACAGATATAAGAGCATCAGGCAGTGTTTAGGTGTGTCCACTAAGCAAAGATCACTTCTGATGAATTACTCATCTGGGTGGATGTGGATGTGTTTATTTCTTTGCAACATAGCATAGGGTATATTCCTATTGTAGCTTTCAAAATTCAAGTTGTCCTCACCAAATCATAGCAAAAGAAGTAGTAGATTCGGGGCAGCTAGGTGGTGCAGTAGATAGAGCACTGGCCCTAGAGTCAGAAGTACCTGAGTTCAAATTCAGCTTCAGACACTTAACACTGACTAGCTGTGTGACCCTGGGAAAGTCACTTAACCCCAACTTGCCTCACTAAAAAACCAAAACAAAACAAAACAAAAAAAAGTAGTAGATTCAAATCCTCTGAGAAAGCCTTTCTACTCCTCATGTAATTCTCAAATTCAGACTGAACAAATATTTACAGAAGCACTCATTATGTGGAAGGTATTGACTTGCTGATCAGTCCAGAACTTGATTTATTTGTACTATACAATTTTCTTAGATACTCTAATTCATCATCCTTTGTAATTCTTCTCTGACAGACACAGTTCTATAAAAATTCCTGTACAATTTTGAATACATTTGTTTGTGCATTTAATCTGTAAACTCTTTCAACTGTTTTCAGTCTTGTGCATGTGTAAAGATGCACAGAGAAAGTGTGTGTGTCTGAAAAATGAGCGACACACACAGAGACAGAGAGACAGAGACAAAGACTAGAGATGAGAAAGAATGAGCAAGAAGTGAAGACAAGAGAAGACACAGCAGCAGAATTTTTTTTTGATTATTGGAGATTTCTAAGTAGACCTAAAAATAGTTTGCACCCTTATTTCAGAGTTTATGTTCGGGATCATTAAAATCCAAAAGTACTCACAGCTGTGCTAAAGAATGATTCCACCAGAGTTGGCATCAAGCATTTGATCAAATATAAAGGGTCAAAACTGTTTGCTGTCCCTCTTAGTATTACTTGGAGTAGCATTGTGACTCAGCAATGATTAAATATAAAAGCAAAAAAATCAATAATATTATTTACAATGCCACATTTTTCATGATTAACCTATTTAGTACAACTGAACAAAATAACCAAACAATTATGCAAATCTTGCTAGACTCTCCTCATTTTAGTGGAAAAGTTGTTAGCATTTACTCTTTTAAACTGAACTGAAGATTGAGTGAATAGATGAAAAGTTTACTATCTATGAACATGATCATTAATAACCAAAGCCACACACAGTGTGGTGTGGTACGAGCACCAAATATGGAGATAGAGGGCAGGGGTTTGAATTCTGGTTCTTCTACTTTGTTCCTATATAAACTGAGTCTTTCTGGACTTCAGTTTTATCATATAAAAACAATGATGAAAATAACAATAATAAGAAGAATGATAGCTATCATTTATGTAGCACTTTAGAGCTTGTGAAGCTCTTTAGTTAATCTAAAAATAAGGCATTTGGGACAAAGGATCTCTAAAACCTCTTCTAACTCGAGTCTACAGAAAAAAATAAAATAAGAAATCTAAAATTTATTATTAATATGTGGAGGAAAATGATTTTCAACTTCTATTTCATTAAGGACACTAAAGAAGTTGTAGTGGAAATAATGGGCTTCTAGTTAGAATCTAGTAGCACAGAGTTGGCTGAAAGAATCTATTTACTCCAAGTCACATCTGACAAGGAATGTCTTCTGTATCACGCCAAGGAAATAGTTTTATAGCCTCTGCTTGAAGATTTCTGGTGAAAGTTCACTCACTCTCCAATGTTACACTGACTCATGGTGAGTTTATAATCTGCTAAAATCCTTTGTATGTTTTTTATATATAATTGGCTGCCTAGTCATATTTCCTATTTTAATACCAGTGCACTTCTTCATTCTAATGCTAATATACCTTCCAATTGCTATACTTATGCAGTTGATTTTTAAAAAAATCTATGTGTAGAAGTTTGCATTTATTCCTATTAAATTTCATCTTAGATTAGGCCCTTCATTTTAGCCTATTAGTTATCTTTCCCAGGTTTATGTTTTTGGTAAATGTGGCAAACATGACATTTATCAGAGTCATTGATAAATACTGAACAGTGTAAACTTAAGAACATTACCTATTCTTTCTCTGAAAAGCCTTTGAAACTTCCTCAAGTTCTAAGATTTGTTTTAGTTTAAGCTGGGTTTCTTCACGTTTTCCTCCATCATGAATTCTTTTTTTTTTATGTATGAGGTATTTTATTTTTTCCATTACATGTAAAGATAGTTCTCAACTTTTGTTTATACATGCTTTACAATTTCAGATTTTTCTCCCTCCCACCCCTCCCTCCCCCCTCCCCTAGACAGCAGGTAATCTGATATAGGTTATATCTATATATCTCTATACATATACATATACATATACATATAGATATATATACACACACACATATATATACACATAATAACATTAATCCTGTTTCTGCATTAATCCTGTTACAAGAGAAAGAATCAGAGCAGTGATGCAAAACCTCAAAATAGAAAGAAAAAAAAAACCAACAGCACCCAAAACAAAAGAAATAATATGGTTCAATCAGCATCTATACTCCACAGTTCTTTCTTTCTTTTTTTTTCTTGGATTTGGAGATCCTCTTCTATCATGAGTTCCCTGGAACTCTTCTGTACCATTGCAGTGGTGAGAAGAATATAGTCCATCACAGTAGGTCAACACTCAATGTTGATGATACTGTGTACAATGTTCTTCTGGTTCTGCTCATCTCACTCATCATCAGCTCACGTAAGACCCTCCAGGTTTCTCTGAACTCTTCCTGCTCATCATTTCTTACAGCACAATAGTATTCCATTGTATTCATATACCACAACTTGTCCAGCCATTCCCCAATTGATGGGTACCCCCTCAACTTCCAATTCCTTGCTACCACGTAAAGAGCAGCTATAAATATTTTTGTACATGTGGGTCCCTTTCCCCCTTCCATGATTTCTTTGGGCAAAAGACCTAAAAGTGGGATTGCTGGGTCAAAGGGTATGCACAGCTTTATCGCCCTTTGGGCATAATTCCAAATTGCTCTCCAGAATGGTTGGATCAGCTCACAGCTCCACCAACAATGCATTAGTGTTCCAATTTTCCCACAGCCTCTCCAACATTTATTATCTTCCTTTTTTGTCATTTTAGCCAATCTGATAGGTGTCAGGTGGTACCTCAGAGTTGTTTTAATTTGCATCCATCTTGAATTCTAAAACAATGTGGTCATTTCTTTTTAGTTGCCATGATTTTTATTTTTTTCCTCCAATTTAGTTCAGAATCAGATCCAGAATAGCATTTCCTCTCATTGCTTCACTGACTATTCTCAACAATACAATGATCCAAGACAATACCAAAGGACTTTTGATAAAACATACTATCCACCACCAAAGAAAGAACTGGTATAGATGAAACAGACTGAAGCATGCTATTTTTCTCTTTCTTTCACTTTTTTCTTTTAATCAAGTTTTCTTGTACAAAATGACAAACATGGTAATGTTTTACATAATCATATATGTATAATCCATATCTGATTGTATGATGCCTCAGGGAGGGGGGAGGGGAGGGAGGGAAAGAGGGATAAAAATTGGAACCGAAAACTATATATAAAAATGTTTATTATAAAAAAGAATGGAATTACTGTTAAAGTCAAGAATTTATCACTTTCCTGGCTTTTGGTTGAAAAAATACTTCAACAAATGTCTGGAGAGTTGGTCTTTATCTTCCAACTTTAATTCCCTCTCAGCTCTAAAACTACAATTCTATCATATATATATAAAATGTATATGTCATATATACCTGTATAAAACACATGCATATACATGCACATATGTGTGCATGTACATTCGTGCATATATATGAATAACTTCATGTATTCATGTATATCACCTTAACACACATACATTTTATGCATATATGTATACAAAGATATGAATATATATGTATATATACTTAATACTTATTGAAGAAAAACCCTCACGTATTCATTTTAATAAAATATTTTCTTCAAAAATCAACAAAAACACAGCAGGGTGTTTTCTATACTTCTTAGTTAATTGTATGATTGTGAGGATTTGTTATTTGTGGAAGTCTGCTCATTTCCTTTTCACATTTTCATCTAGGGAACCCTTGATTCATGTGTAAAGTATTAGCATAAAGATTTTATGGAGATGAGAACATAGTTCAATTGGTTGGAACTTATTACAGTCCTTTCAATTTTGCTTTTAGAGAATCTGAGATTTTCCTCCCAATTTTGTTAATATTGTTCCACATAAGATATCATAAGAATGACGCCTTCATTGTTTTCATGATTGTGTCACCTGTAACACAGGTTTCATTTGTTTGTACTCAGCTTCATCTGGCTGCTCTTCCAAACTCCACTTTCATGAGTAATATTTCATTTTTCTCATAAAATACTTGAAGTTAAATATGATAATTATACTTTCATTAATTAAAAATACAGATGCTGACAAATCTTATTCATTTATTGGCCATTTGTTGTAATTTTCCCAGTTATATCCATAAATGACACAGTTTGGTATTATTACAAGCTTTCTTCCAACTGATATTCACTGCTATTTATTGTTTTGTGAGGTAGCAATGTTCATGTTCATACTGAGAACAAACACAGTCTTAATATAGTGCTTTGCACATAGCAAGTGCTTAGTATTTTTTTCCATTCATTCATTAATTCATTAAGTCCATAACTTTGCACAAATGAGTCTATATCCTAAACAGGCATTACCTTCGGTTGTTAATATTCTTCTGCTAGTTAACATAACCAAGTATTTTTTGGCTAAAGAGATTTTTGTATTCTTTTAGCCTCTTTGTGGTAGAAATTGTTTTACAAAAGTAAATTTCAGTAGGAGATGTTGATAACCTGAATCAATGGGTTTTGCTTTATCTGTTTCCCATTTAAATGACTTTTTTGAAAAAAGTATGGCTATAGCTATTGTAACTCCCTAGAGCATCTTCTTTTGATATTTATCCTTTACTCTAATTTGGTGTTAATTTTTATTTTTGCTTGAACTATAAGATCCCACTTCATAGACAAGTGATTCAGATATTCACATTACTAATTAGTTTTTTCTATCTATGAAGTTTTCTATCTACTGATCTATCTCTCCATCCATCCATCCATCCATCCATCCATCCATCCATCCATCCATCCATCCATCCATCCATCCATCTGTCCATCCCTCCATCCATCCAATTTTCCCCGTGATGTTTTTGGTGCTCCAGCTCTTTTGGATTCTCTCCTTGAAGGGAATCTTTACAATCTAGATATGAAGCTTCTGAATTATCTATAAATTCTTGGTGCTTTTTATTTCTAAATCATATGATTCCCTTCTTCTTCATCCTTCCTTATTCCAACTGTCACAATGTATTTGAGTATCAGTGTTGATTTGGCTTAACAAATCTTTTCATTTCATTCCTTATTCCCTACCCAGCAACAGGGGATGGTGAATAAATTGTAATTATAATGGTGGCCTTTTTTTTTTTCTTATTTAGCACTATAAAGCAAGTTGACTATGTTTTCTATGACATTATGTTTATCTCTGCCTTTGGGTGAATAAAGCCAAATTAACCAACACTTTATTTGCCTCTCCCAGGAGAACCCATAACCTGTACTTATACTTAGTTGCAAATTTCTCATAGCTTTCTTTTTTACTTTATAGCGAGAATAGTAAATATTAATATAATTTGATCCCGCCAGCAACATATCAATTTACTGATCCTTGGGCAAGGATATTATATTTGAAAACCAACAGTTTAATTTGTGTTTATATAGACAGTTTAAATGTTGTGAATCTTAGCTCCCTCTGTCCCATTTCCCACCACTCTACCAGCATCACTGCAAATGAAACAGAAAGCCACAAAGAATTGAAACCACTTGGGGTTTTTCTTTGTTTCATAGATTTTCATGGACCAATAGTTTATTATCCACTGGCCCACCCTTCTTGTGATAGGCTAGGCTGGTCCTTGGACAGGAGCTGCTATCTATCATTGCAACCATACTAGTTGCCATTTTAGCCTGGTATATCATAGCTAGAATTCTGTGGGCATAGCTTTGGGGAATCTAGAGTCATCTCCCTACCATGATGAGTAATCAGAGCAAGGCTTTTGTATAGAATTAAAGAAATATAATAAATAGTCTATAAAGTTAAAAAAATTAAATAGCTAGATTGGATGCTAATATTTTCTATTTCTTTTCAGAAATTAATTTCTTCATAAATTTCCATTAGTTTTTGCTGCAGTATTTTTTCTTTTTTTAATGTAATAAACATTTTTATTTATAGTTTTGGGTTCCAATTTTTATCCCTCCTCAGTCCCCTCCCTGAGGTGGCAAGAAACCAGATATGAGTTACCCACAGTGTTTTGAGAATTTCCATTCTCCATACAAATCTGGAGGAAGATTGCAACTTCTGTTGAAGCAGGTGACAGAATTTCACTTCATCATCAGTGATTAACCACTGCTTAGTGGAACAGATTCCATAAAGTTCATAAAGGTACAGATAACAAAGTAACAGGAGAGAATACTGGAAAGTGATTGGAATAATGTCCTTCATATTAAATGTGGCACACTGACATGTTTTCTAATCTCAGAACACTGATGCTTGACTTTCAGTCCTTGTCACATTTACTGTGTGTATTGTCTGGCCAAAGCAATTGGGATTTTGTATGCATTTTGATTAGAAGCTTAAGTGACTCTGTTATCCTGACATGGAAGGATAAATAAAAATAGCCAAATATGTAGAAAACCTTTTACGATGTATTTTAATGTTTCCTTCATTAAGGTGCTGTTAGGCTGCCCTATTGTGACATAAAGGTGACCGAGGGTCTTGAAGACTAAGCCAGTAGAGAACAAACTCTGTTCAATTCTACCAAGCTAGAATGGCTTATTGCATGGGCTCAATACCTAGCCTAGGTCACTGCATAGACAGTTGGCATCAGAAGGTGGGTGGGCTTCCGGGTCATAATTGTGTGTGTGTGTGGGGGGGGGGCAATGAGGGTTAAGTGACTTACTCAGGGTCACACAGCTAGTAAGTGTCAAGTGTCTAAGGCCCAATGTGAACTCAGGTCCTCCTGAATTCTATGTCGGTGCTTTATCCACTGTGCCACCTAGCTGCCTCATAAGTCATAAATTATTTTGGCTGCAGTGACACACACACACATATAGCAGTCAACCAAGGCCAAGGAATAAATGATTGCTTCATTTGAATAAATGAAAAAAGCATTTATTATAAGCTTAATATGTGCTAAACACTGGAGATACTAAGTTAGAAACGTATGGCAGTGCTCTGGCTCCCAAGCAGCCCAAATTCTAAGAGGGAAGACAATGTGTAAATGATCCGATACATACAAGAAATATACAGAGTAGACAGAAGGTAGTCCCAGAGGGGAAGATACTAGCAGGGAGATTCATAGCTGGTTGAGTAAGCACACCCAAGAGAGTTGATTAATATATAAATGTCATTCCAGAGCAGGCTCTAGCAAACTTGGGTTGTATTTTAACATGTAAATATCATTCTTAGCTTCCAGGCCATACAAAAGTAGGAAGCAGGAAATAGGCCCTTGGGCCACACTTTGCCAACCCCTGCTCTAGGGGGATACTGCCAGTGATGTACCCTGGGCTGTTTACTTTTTAATACTTTTAACCATGACTGGGATACACACATAACAGTTATATTAACCAAATTTATGGGTAACACAAAGATGGAAGAGATAGTGAATATTTTGTATAACAGAATCAAGCTTATCAGTGTCATCTGTGACCTCAACTAGTTGTGATGCTGGGTAAAAATTAAAACTCCATTTAATAGAGTCATGCTGATGAACATCATTGTACTGATAGACCCTAGGCTTGTCAAATTTAGAATTTGAAAGATATTATTGATTGTTTATCTAACCCCTTCATTTTATAATGTGAAGAAAGGGAAGCCCAGAGAAGGAAGTGACTTCTTCAAAGTAACACAGGTAATAAATAACAGCCAGTATTTGCACCTGGTCCTCTGACTTCAAATCCAGAAATAGAGGGAAGTCCACATGGGTCTTTGAGGTCCCTATGACTATTTTTATCCTACATTAAGTGGCCAGATACATTCTTTTTTGAGTTCCTGGGTCTGCTTTTTATAGCTTTTGCATTTCCTTTCTTGCTTTCAGGCTGTCAGATGGCACCTCTTGGAGTTGTCAGTATGTTGTACTTAGATTCCAGAAAAACCAACTGCACAAATGCAGGATAGGAAATACCTCCCATAAGCACCTCAAACTTAACATGTCCCAGACTGAACTCATTATCTCCTTCCACACACTGCCCCCCCCACCATTATATTCTACTTAGTTTCTTTATTTTAGTGAGGGCACGGCTATTTTTCCAGTCACTTAGTTTTACAACATACTGATCATCTTCAACTCTTCGCTTTCTCTCATTCATCAATCTCCAAATGTGGACAACTCAACTTTCCCAATGTCTCTTGCAACTCTCCACATTTCTCTGTTGGTTTGAGCCTTTATTACATCATTCCCTGGTTGCTGAAATTTCAGAGACTTCTTATTGCCTCTAAGATAAAATGCAAAATCTGCAGCTTGGCATTTAGAACCCTTCACAGTCTGTCTCTGGCCTGCAATTCCAAAAGATTTATATATTTTTCTTCCTTACACACTCTACATTCCAGACATATTGACCTAATTGCTGTTCCCCTTCCACAATGTTACTTCTTTGTGCCCTGCATGTGCTATCCCCATATCTGGCATTTTCTCCTTCCTAACTTTCACCTCCTAGAACCTTTACTTCTTTTCAGGGTTTAACTTAAATGCCAACTCAGAGATGCTTTTTCTAATTTCCACAGTTTTTAGTGCCCTGCTCAATATGTGAAGTGACTTGCCCAGGTTCACACAGCTAGTGTCAAGCTCCGGATTTGAACTCAGGTCCTCGTGACTCCAGGGCCAGTGCTCTATTCACTGTGCCACCTAACTGCCTCTAGAATTGAAATTAAAGGCATGCCCACTCACGCACACAATCTGGCATCCTCCACCTATCTATGTCCCTGTATCGAACATGTAAGTTTAGGGTCAAATAGAAATTAGAGTCAAGCAGTAAGGAATGTGGTATGATAGTAGGCAGTTAGTTGACAACATGGATAGGACACTGGACCTGGAGTCAGGAAGACCTAAGCTTAGATCTGGCATCAGATAATCCCTAGCTGTGTGACCCTGAGCAAGACACTTAACCTTTCTATGGCTCAGTTTCCTCAATTACAAAATGGGAATAAGTGTGCCTACCTCCCAGGGTTGTTGTGAGGATCAAATGAGATAATTTGTAAACTGCTTAGCAAAGGGCCTGGTATATAGTAGGTATTTCTCTTTTTCTGTTTGGAATGAAGGCATTTAGATATAGAGACATGATTTGGTTTTTCTTCCAAATCAAGTAGTCAAAATGGCAGGTCCATTAGTTGGATAGCTTGAAAATAAAAATCTTTGTTATACAGAGAACCTATAAAAATAAGACAAAGAGATTGCTTTTGCAATGACTAAATACTGGGCTAACATCAATGTTAGGTGACAGGGTCTGATTGTTTACCATGGGATAATCCCATAACTTTTTTTGTTACTGTTACTTCTTATACCAGTAGTTAAGCAGTTACAAGTGAACCAAAGGAGCCAACAATGGCAAGGAAGTCTAGGATAGTAGTGGACAGGTCCTTGGAGAGAGGCATGACACCACTAAGATATACATTCATTTCTCTTCATTCACACTGTCACAACCTCAGCTCAGTCCCTCATCACTTTTTTTTTTTTTGGTGAGCAATGGAGGTTAAGTGACTTGCCCAGGGTCACACAGCTAGTAAGTGTTAATCATCTGAGGTCAGATTTGAACTCAGGTCCTCCTGAATCCAGGGCCAGTGCTTTATCTACTGTACCACCTAGCTGCCCCCTTCTCATCATTTTTCACATCAACTGATTGCAAATAATCACCTAATTCATCCTTCTACTTCTAGTTCCCAATCAAGAGTCCACACAGTTATCGAAATAATCTCCCTAAAGTACAGGTAAGTCCATATCATTCCCCTTTTCAAGGAGCTTCAGCAGCTACCCATTGCCTCTAGGATAAAATACAACCCACAGTATTGGTATTTAAAATTCATTGTAGTCTGGCTATAGGATCTGTTGGGTTCATCTGTTGTCTCCTGGGCATCCACGTTTGAGATGTCTGAAAGGCAGCTGGAGATTTGAGAATGGAGATCATCAGAGAGGTGAGGACACAACAGGTCTGTTTCAAAATCATTAGCCCAGAAATCATAATTAAATCCATAGGAGCTGATGAAGGGCAAGGGAGAAGGTAATAAGCATTTCTACAGCAGCACCTATTATGTGCTAGACATTATGCTAAATACTTTTTACAAATATGATCTCATTTCATTCTCACAACAACCCTGTGAGGCAGGTGCTATTATTCTTCTCATTTTACAGTTGAGGAGGACGCTGAAACAAACAAAAGTTAAATGATTTGCCCAGGGTCACACTGCTAGCAAGTGACTGAGGTTAGATTTGAACTCCTTACTGATTCCCTACTCCAGGCCCTAATGCTTTATCCACTATACCACCAGGTAATGAGAATACCAAGTGAAGCAGGATAGAGTGAAAAGTGAAGATGGCCCAAGACAGAGGCTAGAGGGACACCTATGGTTAAGGGGCATGATGTATAAGAGCATTCAGCAAAGGAGACTGAGAAGAAATGATTTAATAGGTTGGAGGAGGACAGAATGGTGTCCCCAAAACCTTGAGTATCAAAGAAAAGATGGTGTTCAACAATGTCAAACACCATTGGATCTGGGAATTAAAAGATCATTGATAATGCTGGAGAGAGTACCTTAGGTGCAATGATGAGTCTGGAAGACAGATTAGAGGAGGTTAAGAAGAGTGAAAGGAGAGGAAGTGGGGGCACTGATTAGAGATGGCTCCCTCCAGGAGTTCAACCACAACAGGCATTAGAGAAAATAATGGGATTTGGCAGATACTCAAAGGCAAACCTGGAGATGAATCTAAATTGATTGAATTAAGTGAGAGTGATTGACTTTGCTGATTGGCCTACTTCAAGTTAATTAGATTGTAACCACATCTGGCTGGCCCTTAAGGAGGTATAGTTCTCAGAAGCTAAGGACTTTGAACTTAACTCCAGACCACCTTCAAGTCCAGTGAACCAATAGATTTAGATGACGCCTACCAATCAGCTTGAAGCAGTGTGTAAGGACTGTCTCTGCTCCACACCTATAAAAAGCTTCCACACTCACTTTGAGGGAGTTTGTGGTTGAAGCAGGCTCATGGAGAAGAACCCGACCAGTCTGGAACTGTAGGCTAGATAGGCCTTTTCTTAACTCCATGTGTTCTCTTTTCTCTAATACCTAGTATGCTTTAATAAATGCTTAATGCCCAAAGACTGGTGCTAAAGCCTCTAATTTAAGGCAACCACACATTTAGATTTTTTAGACATCACAGTTAGATTTTAAACATCACAGGCAGATATAAGACAATGCACTAGTGGGCATAGAAGGATCAAGTGAGAGCCTTTTTGAGGGTGGGGGAGACGAATACATTTATAGGCAGTAGGAAAGAACCATTAGAGAGAGATTGAAGGTAAAAGAGGAAGTTAGGATGACAGTGGAGTACTGTTGTGACAGCATGGGTTTGCTTGAATATGTAGAGGAGTTAGGACACTTTATCGTATAAGACAGGGGTGATAGTGACAAAAGATATCTGAATGAGAAGAGATGGGAAGAGGGGAGAAGAGGAAACTCATGGCGAATGGCCTCAATTTTTTTTCTGTAAAATATTAGGCAAGATTGAGAGAGTGGGCAGGGGAGGGGAACCATAGATTTGTATAGCCTATCTATACTGACTTATTTTATATTATTCTTCCTAAACTCCAGCTACATCGAACTATTTGCTGTTTCTAGAACTGATCATTCAACCTGTTGCCTTAAGGCCTTCATCTAGACTGACCCCCAGGCCTGGAATGTCTTCCCTCTTCATCTCTGAGTCTTAGATTTCTGAGCTTCCTTTGAGGCTCGGCTGATGTTCCACTTCCCATAGGAAGTCTTTCTTAACCTTCCTAGTCCTTAGTTTGTTTGTTTTTTTCCTTTCTCAAATTACTTTGTATTGACTTATCTGTGGAGATGGTGCATTGTGGCAGTTGGATGTCAGCTTCTTAAGAACAATGAGTATGTTTTGTTTTTCTTTGTAGGTAAGGCATCCAGTAGGACACTTGTGCATAACAAATGGTTAATAGTAGCTTATTGAAGCAAATTGAACAAATAAACTTCTTTCTCTTTTCTGATTCCCTTTATCTCTCTTTTTCATGATATACTCAGGCTGTGTCTATTCCAAATTGGAATTCTGCTATGGGACATTCAGGAACAGAGATGGAGGTAGAATCCCTTCCTATCAAGGAAGCTTAGCCGGAGACAGTCCTAGGGTTATGGGCACATGGAAGGCAGTGTGGTGCTGAGTGCTGTATTTCAGAAGACCTTGTTCCAAAGTTCTAATTACTAGCTGCGTTTACTTGCATGCCATTTCACTTCTCTGGGACTCCATTTCCTCATCTGTCATATGAGGGAGCAGACTAGATAAACTCTAAGTTCCCTTCCAGCTGTAAATCAATGGATCCATCACCCTTTCCTCCTCAGAATCCTACGATTCATTGAACTACTCATAAGCTAAGTATCTTGAAGTTGTGCAATGAAGTTTCCTTTTCCTAGTAATTATAATTAAATATGAAAATGGGAAACGCAGAGATAAGATTATTTGGAAATGTGGAGCTGCATTTATCAAAACCTTCAGTTGGCTTCTTGATACAAACTAGCAGCTGGGTGAATGTCTCATCATTCTAGACGTAAATAATTCTTCTGAGAGAGGGAATTATCCCTTGCATAATGTCTCCAGTGTACCAGGAATCAACATACCTCCCCTCAGTGCCCAGCACCTGTCCAACCTTCAATTTGAGTTGGGGAATATTCATACTAATTGTGGCAATGACAAGGTGCTCCCTGATCCTATACAGCCTCCTCTGTGCTGCTCTCTGGGGCGTGCCCTTTGACAGCAGGCGGCAAGTGGAGCATTAAGCTAGAGGAATGCCAGCTACCCAGGAAATGCCATTCAACAACAGAATCATGTATAAATAAATTAGCAAATATATTCTCAGCTGACTGTGAAAGATAGCTGTGTCTATACAACCCAAGTAAAGCAGTAAGCTCTCAGGGCCAACCAAAGGGCCTCTTGCAGATAATTCAGACTTTTCTGAAAACTGTCTATTTTGCCTGAGTCATCCACCTAATCTAATTGATTTTTTTTAATTTTTTTTTTTTTTTAGTGAGGCAATTGGGTTAAGTGACTTGCCCAGGGTCACACATCTAGTAAGTGTTAAGCGTCTGATGCCGGATTTGAACTCAGGTACTCCTGACTCAAGGGCCGGTGCTCTATCCACTGCACCATCTAGCTGCTCCTTTTAATTTTTCTTTTTTTTTTTTTTTGTGGGGCAATGGGGGTTAAGTGACTTGCCCAGGGTCACACAGCCAGTAAGTTTCAAGTGTCTGAGGCCGGATTTGAACCCAGGAACTCCTGAATCCAGGGCCGGTGCTTTATCTACTGAGCTACCTAGCCGCCCCCTAATCTACTTGATTTTTAAATTTTGGGGAGTAGATACATTGTCCTTACTGGCTGTGACATGTGTGTAGTACTAGTGGCTGGCTGGGTTACTCCATAGAGATGTCCTGCCATTACCTCAGATTCAACATGTCTAAAGCTGAACTCATTCTCTTTTGCTCTAAAAATCATCTTCACATCTAGACACTCCTATATCTGTTCATCACACTTAGAGCTGTAATTGGAACAGGGATAAATGGGAGATTAACAGGACTATATAGCTCTTTCTCCAATTTGTTTTCTCATCATCAATGCATAGTTCAAGACAAAGATTGCCATGTGAATCTCTCTCAGCTTTGTTCATCAGAACAGCAGTGTGTGTGTGTGTGTGTGTGTGTGTGTGTGTGTGTGTGTGTGAGAGAGAGAGAGAGAGACAGAGAGAGACAGAGAGAGAGAGACAGAGACAGAGAGACAGAAACAAAGAGAGACAGAGACAGAGAGACAGAAACAAAGAGAGGCAGAGACAGAGAGACAGAGACAAACAGAGATAGACAGAGAGACAGAGAGACAGAGGCGGAGAGAGAGAATGGGAATAAAAATAGGAATATCAGTCAGGAGCTATGAAAGCTTTTCAGGTATGAAGTGATCAGCTTTTTAGCTTTTAAAACTCTTTATAACCTTGCCCCAGACCTACATTTCAAGCATTATTGTACAATACTTTTTATACTCTGTGATCCAACCAGATAGGGCTTCTCTCTGTTCCTCATGCACAACATTCCCTCTCCCATCCCCATACCTTTGCACCGGTTGTGCCCTGTGCCTGGAATGTTTTCCTTAGTGCTGGTGCCCTCCCTCCCGATATATCTATATTGTGTATTTTATAGTCATTTTATTGGTAAATTGCTTTATTCTGTATATACTTCTCTCCCTCATTAGAATGTAAGGATTGTTTTATTCATTGTTTTTATATCTCCAGCACCTATCACAGTCCCTGATGCACAGTCGGTCCTAAATATCTGCTTACTGATTTACCATTCCCCCTCCACCCCCCAAACCTTAAAATATGCAGAGTTTATGCTCCCTTCCTGGAGCATGCACTTCTTCCTCATCATGCTCACCAGCCCTGGGCCACACATCATGTCCTTCTCTGGCTGGTGCCACCGTGTGTCGTAGCTGCTCAGGGCTTCTACCCCCAGGTTCCCTGGCTCTGACCCACCTCTCTGAGACTGCTTCTTCTCTTTGAACCCTGTGAGGATAGGGGTATGGATGCATCCTTAGTGTGGATCATTACTACACTGATCTGTCCTTCAACCAGTGAACTCTCCTTTGTGTCACCTGCCCTCCTGCTTCTTATACCCCACCTTCAACTGTCTAAATCTGATGAAATAATTCCTAGTTACAGTTCTGATAGTCCTTGCCTCTCTCCCCACAGAGCTCAAAAGCTCAGTCATTTTTGATTCCTCTCTCTTCTTTGCATCTATATCCAATTAGTCCCCAAGGCCTAATAAGTCTTCCGTTCTCTCAATTATACCTTTCTTTTCATTCTCACTGCCACCATTGTAGTTCATGTCCTTATCACCTCTAACCTGAATTATTTTAATAGTCTGCTAATTGGTACCCCTATCTCTCTTTCCTTCCTCCTCCTTCCCTCCCCCTTCCCTTCCCCTTTCATTTTCTCTCTATTCACCCCTTACAAAGTTCTGTCTTTAATATATCCAGCATGGACTTGCCACTGATATAATCTTCCCCAAATGCCTCTTTAATTATAAGCACTCCCTTGCTTCAAAACCCTCAACAGCTTTCCATGCTCACAAAATGTTCAATCTCATAGCCTGGGGCTAGTCCCAACTCTCATTTCCAACCTCTTTGCTCTCTAATCTCCTATATCATAGTCTTCTTGGTCTGTAAGACTAATTCATTTGTTTTCTTAAAGCAAATTTCTTAAAAAGAAATTGTAGCAGTTGTCAAAATTGGGAAGAGGCAATAAAACCACCTCCAAGTAGTGGCTAGCACCATGCTTTGTACATATTGGATTCTCAGTGAGTAAGTGTTGATTAATGGCATGGTATAAAGTTGTGAATACCACAGGTTGGGGTGATCTCAGTGGCGATGGGAGCAGAGTTTTATAGGTTATCTGAGTATTGCCATCTGAAGCTCTTTCTGACATAGAATACTGTCATAAACTATTTTAGAAAGAATCTATTTTAGGTTATTAAGGGAATACTTCAAAAAAAGGTATTGATTCTCTTTGGTAGTTTCTTCCCTAAGTACCGCACACAGAGGAACAATACAAGTTGCATCCTTATTTTCAAAAATCAAATTTTGGCACAGGGAATAAAGTATTGGGTCTGGAGTCCGGAATACCTGAGTTCAAATTTGGGCTCAGACATTTACTAATCGTGTCACCCTGAGCAAGTCACTTAACCTTTTTTTTTTGTCTCAGTTTCCTTAAGTGTAAAATGGAGATAATAGCACCTATCTTACAGGGTTCTTGTTAAAATCAGGTGAGATAATATTTGCAAAAAAAAAAAGTATTTAGCACAATGACTGGTGCATAGTAAGTGCTATATACATGCTTATTTCCTTCCCTGTATACAAAAAAGAAAATGTTAGTATTGGCAAATTAGAATATGAAATTAAAAATGTGTCTGGAAAACTTCATGGAAAATATTTTAGTTTCCATCATAACTTTTCAAGGAATCAGATTTTATACTTCAGAGTAGAATAGGCAGAATTTCCAGGTATAGATCTAGACTTCATTTAGCTTACTTTACTGATCCAATTCCCAATTTGGAAACATTCTTTTTTGGGGTTATTTTTGTTTTTTGATTTTTGTTTTCGTGGGGCAGTGAGGGTTAAGTGACTTTCCCAGGGTCATACAGCTAGTAAGTGTCAAGCTCCTGAGGCCAGATTTGAACTCAGGTCCTCCTGAATCCAGGACCAGTGCTTTATCTACTCCACCACATACCTTCCCTGAGACATTCTTTTCATTAAAAAAATCTTCCCCAGATCATCAAACACTCTACCAATGTCTTTTCAGCTCTTACAAAATGATCTTGACCTAGAACATGGCATATTATTAGTTGGGTTTTAAACCATGAGTAGATTTTCAACCAATGGCAGCTAGGTGGCACAGTGGCTAGAACATCAGGCCTAGAGTAAGACCTGACTCTAGCTGTGTGACCCTGAGCAAGTCACTTAATTTTGTTTGCCTCAGTTTCCACATCTGGAAATTGAACTGGAAAAGGAAATGACAAACCACCTAGAATGCACTGCTTCCTCTTTTATCTCTTTTTGAGTCCCTGATTTCCTTTAAGATTCAGTTCAAGTGGGGCAGCTAGGTGGCACAGTGGATAAAGCACTGGCCCTGGATTCAGGGGCACCTGAGTTCAAATCTGGCCTCAGACACTTGACACTTACTAGCTGTGTGACCCCGGGCAAGTCACTTAACCCCAATTGCCTTACCAAAAAAAAAAGAAAGAAAGAAAGAAAGAAAGAAAGAAAGAAAGAAAGAAAGAAAGAAAGAAAGAAAGAAAGAAAGAAAGAAAGAAAGAAAGAAAGAAAGAAAGAAAGAAAGGAAGGAAGGAAGAAAGAAAGATTCAGCTCAAGTGCCACCTTCTTCATGAAGTCTTTCCTGGTCTCCTGGATACTAGGGTTTCCCCTTCCCAAACTGACTTGTATTCATTTTGCATGTATTTTATATTTACTCATATGTATATATGGTATACTCATGTGTATATATGATATCTCCATCATGTGCATATAAGATCCTTGAAGGTAAGGGCTGTTTTCTTTAGTTTTTTTCTTTTTGTGCATAGTAAACAGTGATTAAATGCTTGTTTATTGATTTATTGAACTCAAGCCTTCTGGTTATGAGTCATGTCACTTTCATCAAATGACACACTTATTTACAGGTCTTATAATTTGTTCTCTCATCATTAAGGAATAGTTCAAAATGAGGGTAGCCAGGTCATTCTATCTCCATTTTGCCTATCATGGTAACTATTTTTTTGGGTATCTTTAAAAGTATCTGGCATGCTCACTCTGCCGTGTCAGAGGTGAATCGGGCCAAGGATGCATACAGAAGCCTAAACTCAGAGGATGGGGATCCCTGATTCTACTACTGATCACAGACCGAGCGGCTGCCCTGCTGTGGCTGTGGGGAGATCACAAACTCTGTGAGGCACCACTGTGAAAAATTATACTTCCTTTATGTGGTTCTACCGTGAGCCTGTCAGCCTCCGGCATGAGGAGTTATCTTTAACATATTTATTCAATAAGCAAAGAGAGCTGAGGAAGGATTTTCACAGCTGGCAGGGTGTGAGCACCGCATCAGCTTCCATCAGGGCTATGCAATTTTTAGATTGAGTTTGAAAATGTCATATCCCTTGTTTAACTTTCTTTTTGTCTTAAATTGGGGGGGGTTATTCTGTGCAGCATAGTACTGGGAGGGGGGCTAGATTGGGAAAAAAAAGCAATCGTCTAGCACTCCTGAAATATTGTCTCTAGACAGGATCCCCTCCCTTCAATTCTAGACACAGAACTGTCTGTCACACATTGGAAATGACTTGCAGGCTTCAAGGCCTTGCTCTGCCTGTTAAATTGAAACATTTCAGATATTTTAATTAGCGACTATTTGCAAAGTACTTCACAGGTTCAATGCCTACTCATAATTCATATTTATAACAGACAGCTCTATTATTACACAAACATGAGTGGGATCCTTCAGTATTGAGGATTCTATGAAACCATGTTTAGCAAGTACTAGTCTGCCTGGATCCCCTTTTCACATTTCCCTTTTTTTCCTTTTCAAGAGGGGGAGAGGTCCCTGCTCCTTTAAGGCCACATCAATTGAGTTATTGTCTTGGAGCAATGTCATGTTCCCAGATTCATCTGTAAGTGGAACTCATTTCTAACCAGAGGGTTCTGTTTGGTCTTACTCTCCCTGAAGAGATAGGTTTCTCTTCTAATCCCAGACAAAGAAGGCAATGTTGCCTCAGTTGTTCTGTTGTCATTTGCTGGAGGCTTGAATTTATCTAACCTTTGGTATTTTAGCCTGTTTCTCTGCCTTCTCCATAAACAAACAAACCCCAGACCTAGCAGGCTTATCCACTTTCTGCATTTTTCTACTGCCCTTACATCGATGTTGGTGATCTTTGCATCTTTCTGTCTTTGGATCAGCCTAGGAAGAGGGTCCTGAGAGGTTTATATGGTAGTGGTGGAGAGATACAGAAAACATTTTTCCCCCAGAGTCTCTCAGAATTTCATATGAGCCTGTTTAGGAACTGCTTCAAAGGTCATTGAACCTAGTCCCACTGTGGGATTTTGTAGATGAAAACAATGATGTTCAGAGAGTTATCCTCAGGGAAACAGCTGGCTTAACCATGGTCATTATAGGTTGGATTGGAACCGATTTATTTTTATTTAAAATACAGCATGATTTCTGTCACTCCACAGCTGCCTTATCTATGAAAGAGGGTTGAAGACAAGGAGTGGGAATGTGAATCATATTATGTCTATGCATGGAGGAAAAATTTTAAGATTTATGGGGATACTATTAAACACTCAAGTAGTGAGAGAGTGGGCATCTCTTCGTAACCTGAGATTCCTGATGTATCTACATGCCACTACTTGGAGGATTTGGTTAATTTAATAAACATATAAGATATTTTTCTTTCTCACTAACACTGTTTTTTGTTCCTTCCCAATTCCCTCAATGTGGCTTTGAAAACCCAAGCTTTTGTAGGCTTTAAGAAACCCCTTAGGAGAAGCCATTTGGGTTGTCCAGCCACAGAGTAATTAAAGATGATCTTAGGTCTTTTTTGCCTCTCTGCCTCTCTCTCTGATAGCAGCTATAATAGAGAGTGGACTGATCTGTCACTAGGCTATTGTTTCTTAATTTCTCTTTCCTTCCATGGTCCCTCATTCTATAGACACAAGAGGGATTCAGGATTTTGCTCTGCATTTTGTAATATCACTATCCTTTGAACCAGTCTTCTTATTTCAGGAGAATTGATGTTGTTCACTTGTTTTTCAGTCGTGTCTGACTATTTGTGATTCCATTCTAGCTTCACAGGGCCAAGATACAGGAGTGATTTGCTATTTCCTTTTCCAGCTCATTTTATGGATAAGGAACTGAGGTATGCAGGGTTAAGTGGCTTGCCCAGAGTCACACAGCTAGTAAATGTCTGAGACCATACTTGAACTCAGGAAGATAAGTCTTTGACTCCAGGCCCGGCACTCTAACCACTGTGCCACCTAGCTACCCTGGTATATGTTCCTAGAAAATTTTTCATGAGAACAGTAATTTCTAAATAATTCCCCATGTGATATACTATGGCCAATCTTCTAAAACATTTATAGAATAGCAAAATTTTAGAATTGAAAAATACCTTAGCAATCATCTACTCCAATTTCCTTATTTTAGTGGTTAAGAAAGTGATAGGGCAGAGCCTCAACTAACACTAAAGCCACAACTAGTGTACTGGGATGGCAGCTTTTTACCAGTGTGCTGACATCCCGGAAGGAGTACTTCCTTCTTGGACCAAGCACCATCCCCTGTTCTTCTTGCCCCAACAATGCACTCTATCTCTTGATCCTTCAGCCCATGTATGCCACAGCTTCCCTTAGTGAGCAGCCTGAGTATTTTGTTTAAATGGTATCACTCTCCATGAGCCAACTTTCCCCTGACTCCTGTTGGAGGAAGGGTTGATTTTCTGCAGGACAAACTTCACCCTCCCAACACAGCTACACTGGTGGTAGGACTATTTTCTGCACCAGCCCATGTTTCCCTATTCCTCAACTGAATTTGCCCCAGGTGCAGTTATGGCTATATACAGCTTTCACTAAAACTTAAGTCTTTTTTTTCAACTACACCAGATAGACCCCCCCTCCAAATGAGCTTTTAATATGATTTTCCTCATTTCTATTTTGTTTTCTCTCTCCTAGTTCTGTTCTTCCCCCACTTCCTGAATCTTTTCTAACTTTTGGATTGTTTGTTTGCTTCTTAGTAGTTTTGGGTATACTCATAGGCTCTCTTAAGCAACATTTTTAAAGTTTTATGGAGTTCCGACTCTGAGGGTCTAGTCTAGAGCAAAAGTCAGGTTGAGAATTAATGCTAGCCTAGGCCAAAATTGCTTTTGGGTCCTCTAGTTTGCATAGTCTACGCCAATGGTGTCAGACTAAAATAGAAATGGTATATCACCTGAGGGTGGTATATCGATGTAGAAAACCATAAATTTTCTATGTTGTATTAGTTTTGTTTATTTTGTTAAATATTTCCCAATCACATTTTCTTTTCTTTTCTTTCTTTCTTTTTTTTTTTTTGTTGTTGAGGCAATTGGGGTTAAGTGACTTGCCCAGGGTCACACAGCTAGTACGTGTCAATCGTCTGAGGCTAGATTTGAACTCAGGTACTCCTAACTCCAAGGCTGGTGCTCTATCCGCTGCATCATCTAGCGCCGCCCCCCCCCCCCAATTACATTTTAATCTGGTTCAGACTGCATTTGAGAATTTCTCATGCTTCATGGGGCCAGTGGTTTGTGAGTTTGATACCTCTTACTTAGTTAACTAGGTACTTACTGGATACCCTATAGAAAAGCTCAAATGGAAGTCATCCACAAGTATGACTTCAGAAGCATACCATGCTTTGTCAGCATGGAAAAATGATGTGAGGTGAGAAAAGTCCCAGCATGATGTCCATGAAAGTTAAACAATCAGACCAGGATCAGAAGTCTTCAGTCTTTACACATCACTCCATCCCTATGATGCCCAGATACTGGGAACATCTGGATTGAAAAAATGGCTTGGTATTTATGGTAACAACTGAAAAGTCTTATTATTTCCATTATCAAATAATAGCAGAAAAGTCTGGGAGTATGGGATTTAATGATGAACTTAGAAACTGTATCTTTCTTGGAAAATGTTGGGGCACATAGACAACAATGGCCATGCCCTTTTCTGTTCTATGATCTCATATCAACACCTCTTTGATTCATTATGAGGACAGCTCTAGCTTCTACTCTTTGGTATAAACCCCAGTGAATATACCATGGATCTACTGTAACCTTGGAGCATTATACCATCATAAACATCCGAGATACTGTTGGCTCTATTGCCTTAAGTCTATTATTAGTGGAAAATCACAACCCCCTCTTTTCCCCCTTTCTTTTGATGAAGAGATCAGTCTAAGGGTCAAAGAGAGTTTTTTCTTCATAAGTCCTCTGTGACACAGAAGGGTGAAGAAAATATCACATATCATTCATATACTAAAGTACACTCATAGTCAGCCATCTCTATGTTTCAGTCCAGGTAAGATGGCCTGAGTTTTGACAGAAAAGCACTGAGACAGTCAGTTGAAGTTTTTAAATAAGCAGTCATTAAGAATCTTTCCCGCAAATGCCCAAAACCATGGTGGCGAGCCCTTACCTTGGAGGGCCTGTAATGTATGAGTCTGAACGACAATGCAGAGTTGCAGGACCAGTTGCGGGGCACTCTCCAGAAAGGTGGCTAGCAAATGCAGCATACTCACATCTGCATACTCATATACCATCTTCCAGTAGAACCGCCATCTGTCGTTCTCCCCGCTCCGGCGGCTTCGAATACCTAAGTATATGGTGTGGAAATATCTAGAAACAAAACAGAGAGAATGAAAATGAAATAAGCAATGATTTGTAATCTAAACACTTTCACTTTACTTCCCAACCCCCCAGGCACCATGAACCAATATGCATAATGTTTATTTTGGTTTCTTATATTACTGTGTACAACTGAAAGAAGACTTTGATATCCTCTGAAGCTCATTTTAGGCTATAGTGACTTTAGTTTGCATTTCTAAATTTCAGCATAGTGCAGAGGAAGGAGAAATGCCAAGAGAAACTCTAAGGATTCGAGTGCTTGAGTGTTAATGCTGTATTCATTATTGGGCCACTAGATGGGTTTTTGTCCACTCGTGAGACTATATTAATCGCTTGGTCATCTCTGGATCACCAGGGAAGCCTCAGCTGTTTGAGGGGAGACTGTAAATCTAATGACATGACACATGGTCATTTATCTCTTTTGGATGTCTGCTGGTCCGTGGATGCTCTTGGGGGGTCGTCAGGATTCCAGACTTATGCTATGAGAGTCATGGGTAAGTGTTCAATCTCTGATGAGTCTTAGCTCACAACATGATCAAGAGTGAGAGCTAGTGGAGAGGTAGAAAGAACTGAGGTGCTGTACAGCACCACTGAGAAGAGCTCCTGTTTCTACCTCCAAGAGGTTCATGTATTACTTCAAAAAGTTTCTAATAAGCCCCTTTGTTGTGTAATCTCCTTGCCTTCCCATCCTAGCATCATGTATATATATATATATATATATATATATATATATATATATATATATATATATATATATATATATATATATATATGTATGTATGTATTTTTTTCTTTTTGCGGGGCAATGAGGGTTAAGCGACTTGCCCAGGATCACACAGCTAGTAAGTGTCAAGTGTCTAAGGCCGGCTTTGAACTCGGGTCCTCCTGAATCCAGGGCAGGTGCTCTATCCACTGCGCCACTTAGCTGCCCCTATATTTCTAAGCCTTAGGACCTCACAGAAAGTGAAGGCTGCTGGCTGATCCTCTCCAAATTCAAGGATTCTTCAGAGACCAAAGTCAAAGAAGCAGTAAATAAATATGAAACACAAAATAATGCATCTGGAAAAAGCTTGATGCCAAGAGAAAAGGAAGACTCCTACACATGCAAAAATGCATGGCTTTCCCAGAATAGTTAAAACCTTAAAGAAAAGAGGGCTTTAGAATTAGAGCTGTAAGGTGTTGTGGTGGGGAGTGATCAACAACTATGGAGTCTGGTCACCCCTTGAAGCAGAAATTATGTCTACAATGATGTAGTCATCCAACCAATGATCACCCATCCTTGGGCAGAAAACCTCCAATAATGCTCAACTCACAAGGCAGCGTGTCCCATTTTTATTCAGCTATGTTTATTCCTTTTCTCAGAAGCAGATGAAAAACTTCCTAAGAATTAGAGCTATCCCAAAATGGAATGGCTTGCCTCAAAAGATAGTGGGTTCCCCCTACTTTCTGGTTTTTAAGTACAGGATGAGTGACAACTTATTGTGTATGTTATAGTGGAGAATCCTTTTTATGTAGGAATTGGACTAGATGGTGCTTGAGGTAGCTTCCAAGCCTCCATTTTTGTGAATCTATATCATCAATGCAATGGTCTCTGGGGCCAAGCAGAACAAGTCTAATATTTTGTACATATACTACCTCTTTAAATGCTTGAAGTGAATCATCTTGTCTCCAGTAAGTCTTTTTATCTCTTGGTAAACAGCCTTTTCCCCAATTCCAGTTTTTTGGGGGTTGGCAACTATAAACCCTCATATATTCAAATGGATCTGTCTTCTCATGCCTAAAAGGATGAAGATCATAAGTCATGTATGACTTTTTGTGGTGGCTAAGAATTGGAAATCAAGGGAATGCCCATCAGTTTGGGAATGCCTAAACACTCTGTGGTACACGATGGTGAATGAATATTATTTTGCTATAAGAAATGACAAGCAGGATGACTTCAGAAAGGCCTGGAAGGACATGTGTGAACTGATGTATAGTGAAGAGAGCAGGACAAAGAGAACATTGTGCACAGTGACAGAAATATTGTTTGATAAAGAACTGTGAAAGATTGAACTATTCTCAACAATACAATGATCCAAGACAATCCCAAAGGACTATCGATGAAACATACTATCCACCTCCAAAGAAAGAACTGATATTGATGACCACAGACTGAAGCATGTTATTTTTCACTTTTTTCTTTTAATCAAGTTTTTATATACAAAATGACTAATATGGTAATGTTTTACATAATCTTACATGTATAACCTATATCTGATTGCTTGCCACTTCAGGGAGGGGGGGACAGAGGGAAGAAGGGATAAAAATTGTAACTCAAAACTATAAATAAAAATGTTTATTATTTTTAAAAGAGAAATCCAATCAGCCAAACAAACAAACAAAAATACAAATCATGCATGCCTGTTTATGGTAGGTGACTCCCACAAGTTCACTACCTGGGGCCTAACAAATATACTAAAGGCTTTCCTTGTCTTTTCCTGACTGATTTCAAAGATATCAATGGAATGCATGGGCTAATTAATTCTTGTTTTGCTCTTGCCACATGATCAGTGCATTTTCTTTTCTGATTATATATTTCTCAAATGAGAGATTATCTTTTTATGGTGACTTATTTGTTGTTTCACAGTCTGCTTATATCTACTATGTGTCTTTCCATTGCCAATTAAACAACATCCACATGGCTGATTAAGTGAGCATTACTCATTGTGTTATTATATATTTTTCACTTCAACCAAACTCATATCTATGCCAGTAGGAACAATTGCTTTTCCATCTGGTCCCAAAAAATTTCTAGTAGAAGTTCCACATATCCTTTGGAAATAATTTGAGTAAGATATTCTCTGTTGTGTCTTCTCTGAATCTTGACTCCTTTGAGATATATTTCCTGTTGCATTGGTTTATTATGTTCCTATTCACCTATTTCTTTGCATTTACTTCATCATTTAATTTTCTGTAAGTGCATGTGTATGTCTGCATGTTTACCTGAGTGTTTGTCTATTTAGTAGCTTCAGTAACAATATAAGCTAAATGAGAATAGGAGCATTTATCTTCTTTCCCCCCCCTGTTGGTCCCAAATACCTAGTATAGTCTGTGTTCTCAATAGGTATTTGATAGATTCTTATTGAATGAATAAATGAATGAATGATAACTTTATTTTCTTCAAACTACTCTGAAAGTTTAATGACCATGATTCTCCTAGAATTAAATTCTAAGAGGAGAAACCCCCTGCAAATGCTAACTTCAACTATTTTATTTCTAGTTTTTCCCTGTGGTGAAGATTATGAGTATTCTCAGTTTTATTCTGCCACCAGCCATGAAAGTTTAAATGGTTCCCCCAGGTCTGTGGCTCATAGGGGCTCGAACTCTTCTGGGTATAAGAGAAACAACTGCTATTGCAAACAGCTTGAGATCAAAGTAACCTGGTGTTAATGACAGTTTTCTTCCTCTGGAGCAAAACAACAAGTATTTGGCCACTGGTTTACCTCATGTAGTTCCATGCAATAAGATGCAACATCAACTCTTCCTCTTATATAGTCCCACAATCCAAATGACAAATGAAAAGAAAAGGAAGTTATTCCTGTGGAGATTTTATAAGTCTCTGAACTTTTGTTCAGGAAGAAAAAGTATCTACATCCAGAGTACATGAAATCTCTAATTCACAAGATAGCTGCCCTACTGATTCTCAAAACCTTCCTTAACTGGAAGAATTGAAACAATGGAATTAGCTCTCGTTATGTACATCATAGGACAGAGGATTATAGATTTAGAACTGGAAGGGACTTTAGAAATCATCTAGCTCATAATTTTCCATATGAAATACTTGAGGCACAGAGAAGTTAAGTGACTTTTCCCGGGATACAGTTAATAATTATTTGAGGCAGGATTTGCACCCATGTCTTTCTGATTCCAAATCATGCACTCTCTTTGCTATAACGAAAAGGGAGATTCCGAAAAGACATAAGGGGTTTGAAAGGGTAACTACGTGGCACAGTGGATAGAGCATGGCCTTGGAATCAGGAAGACTCATCTTCCTGATTTCAAATCTGACCTCAGACACATACTAGCTGTGTGACCTTGGGCAAGTCACTAAACTGTTTTTACATCAGTTCCTCAAGTGTAACATGAGCTAGAGAAAGAAATGACAAACCACTTCAGTATCTTTCTCAAAAAAACCCCCCAAAACCCCAAAGTGGTCACAAAGAACCGGACATGAATGAAACAATTCAGCAATAACAACAAGGGGTTTGGAGCAGTGAAAACATGGGTGATTGTGATCAGTTTTGTTTTTTTGTTTTTGTTTTTGTTTTTGTTTTTGTTTTTTTTTAGTGAGGCAATTGGGGTTAAGTGACTTGCCCAGGGTCACACAGCTAGTAAGTGTTAAGTGTATGAGGCTGGATTTGAACTCAGGTACTCATGACTCCAGGGTCGGTGCTCTATCCACTGCGTCATCTAGCTGCCCCCGGGTGATTGTGATCAAAGACAGTAATTTCATAGCATCAAAATTTGGGAGATGGAATAGATTGGGATCATGGCAACATCCGTGTATGACCATTCTTCTCAGTGGCTGAAACAAGGTCAAGATGAAGGTTTAATTGACAAATACAATTCAATTCAATAAAACATAATGCAGGGGCAAACCATTGTGCTAGTTGGTGAGGAGGATACAACAATATATAAAACCATGGTGGGCCCTGCTCACAGGAAGCTTACAATATAATGACATTTTAAAATGATATAATTACCAAATCTTATTTCATATTTTACTTCATAAATAGCTTTGGGTTTTCTAGCAATACCCACAAAATGATATGGAGGTTATTAAATTTTGTTTATTCCTCTGACTACTCTTTTAGATTTAGGCCCTAAAAGAGCGCTATATTCCTGTAAAGCAAGGTTTTCCAAGCTATGTTTCATAGAATCTTGTTTCGCATCACTTTAATAGGGGTTCAGTGAGAACATTATGACTAATATTATTATTCCTCTAAAACATCAAATATGAAATTATAGTTGCTTCAAAAAAAACTAAAGGCAATTTGGAATACTGAGAAGATCACTGACTTTGGAATCAGAAGACATGGGTTAAAATCTTAGCCCGGCTACTTCCTATTTGTATCACCTTGAGTCAGCCACTTTACTTTGGGGGAATTGTGTTTTCTCATTTGTAAAATTAGCAGCTTATCCTAACCAGTGTTTAAGTTCCCTTCTAGCTCTAAGTCTGTGATCTGATTTAAGTACACATTTTTTCACTGAAAATTGGCTTTTTTGTTACTGTTGTTTTGCTCAAACTGCCCCCTTTTATTTCCTTTAGTTTGTACCCCTACACTTCCTGGATCAAACTCTACAAGTTCTGTCAATATTTTTTAAGTCCCAGAGGCTTTCACAGCCAGAGGAGTTTAGCTCGATAAGTAAATCACCAAGCTAACAAGCCATTAGGTTTGATGGTCTACTGGATAATCTACACATTTTGGGGTTAGGGGAGAGGGAACAATCTACTGGCACTAGTAATTCTACCTGTGGCCTCATATCTTAAAGAGTAAGCATGTCTGATAAAACCTGGTAGCAGAAGAGTTGAATTTGAGCTCCAATGAGCTTGCGAGATGACCATAGACCTGTTTCTTAACCATTTTTCAGTCCTACTTGTCAAAATGGTCCATGCATCAAAAAGGAGGGTCACCCCTATATCTCATGTGATGGTATGATATCTGCAAATTAGATCAGGAGAATTCTCAAGTTTGATATTTAGTCCAGAAGAGTAATGGTGCAGCTAGGTAGCACAGTGGATAAAGCACCAGCCCTGGATTCAGGAAGACCTGAGTTCAAATCTGGCCTCAGACACTTGGCACTTACTAGCTGTGTGACCCTGGGCAAATCACTTAACCCTCATTGCCCCCCCCCCCAAAAAAAAACAAACAAACGAACAAACAGAAAGAGTAATGGATTTAGAGTTAGACAAACTCTGATGATTATTATCTGTATGACCATGGGCAAGACATATCACCTTTCTGGTCCTTAACTTTTACATTATTTTTTTCATCTTGAAGATGAAAGGCTTGTATTAGATGATCCCTAAGGTCTCCTTTGGCTAGAACGTTCTATGATATTGTGATTCATAGCTCACCTTTACATGGTACTGTATGTTTTTCTGAGCACTTTCCTCACAACAGCCCTGTGAGGCAAGTTTTTCAATCAGAATTCTACTATCTAACCTTTTTGCCATATGTTGATTGTCTGACATTTCAATCACATGCTATGCCTCTCCTGTCTGCAGGTTTTGCAGTAACTCATGAGAAGGATTTGGATTCCACAGTGTCCTGCCAACAATTATTCTGTTCAGCCATACAATCATTTCTGGGCAAGTTTATCTGATAAGCTTTTTTCAATTGTGACTTCAGGATTCCTCTACTTAGCCTCTGAAAGAACAGCTCAAGTCTTTATCCATGTATATGTTTTGAATGCCACCAAAAAAACATGACAACTCCACTTCTACATATTGCTTGGAGACAGTTTGTTTCAATAGAAACCTAGGTTTATTCATACTCGAATTTCAGATTCTTACAATGTGACAGAAATGTTTCTGTCGTGACAGAGAAATATCTCTTTCTTGACCTATGATCATGTTATTGTGACTATGCATGAAAGATATTCTGGCTATCTATACATACAAGGTGAAAAACATCATTACTGATGCAAAAGAGAGAAAAGGGGTATTACTATTTGTTATTCATACTGCTGGTGGGTATAAAGCATTAGTTTGTTCAAATGCACTATAATAGCTATACCCTACATCTAGTATATTGCATAGAAGACATGGAATAGATGAGATTGGTTATACTTCTACTTCTCAGAGTCTTAGGGACATGTGAAAAAGTGACAGAAAGGACATGGTAGTCCTGGATTTTGGTCCCATCAAAAAATTGTTTTGCCATGTCGTTAAGAGCAAATTTAAAGTTTACCTTTCTATAAATGAAGATTTTTCCTAAGATAGTATCAAGGTCAAAAGCTTTGGATTTCTTTCCATTTTTCAATTTTTCTTGGATACTGGATGGGTTAGGAAGGGAAGAGACTTGAAAAGCTTTTTGTGAAAAAAATATCTCTCTGATGAGTCAATATTTAATGTTCAATAGATAACACTTTGCACTTGGGAGTCTATTCTAAAGACACATGAAATAAATATGATTCATAAGTGGAACATGCTAATACACATTGAAAGTCTGAGATAGGGTGCAGCTAGGCGGTGCATTGGATAAAGCACAGGCCCTGGATTCTGGAGCACCTGAGTTCAAATTTGACCTCAGACACTTGATACTAGAGCTGTGTGACCCTGGGAAAGTCACTTAATCCTCATTGCCCTGCAAAAAAAAGAAAGGAAGGAAGGAAGGAAGGAAGGAAGGAAGGAAGGAAGGAAGGAAGGAAGGAAGGAAGGAAGGAAGGAAGGAAGGAAGAAAGTCTGGGATAGAAGGGCCCTTTAGAGGTCATCTAGTTCTATGTCTTGCCATAATGAAGAACCACACCTTGATCATCACAAACAGAATCACAAGATTTCTCTCAGGCTGGATGGGATGATAATAACTGACAACAGAGAGAAGACAAAGGTGCTTAGTTCTTTTACTTGTTTATGTTTCCTCTTCTTAGAAGAAAGGCCATTGCAGTAGAAACAACAGAATAAAAAAAACAACTAGTAGAGAGTTGATCTAAGTAAGGTGGTACAAGAGGCTCTGACTTCAGGAGCTCAACTGATCTGGCTTAGATAAACTGCAGCCTTGATTAGTGAAAGCATTGTCAGATGTAATTGCTGAGCTACTATCAGTGATATTTGAAAGTGTGGAGAACAGGAAAAGGGTTATAGGACTGAAGAAGGGAAAATGCTCTCTGGATCTTTAGAAAAGGGAAGAGAATAAAGTCTGCAACATTCAAAGCAGGGCACTTGGATGTAATAATGAGAAAATTCTAGAACAGATCATTAAAAAAGATTATCAATGGATATTCATTAAATGTTCATTGATGGTTTAATATCAATTCAGCAGGTGTTCTTTGGTTGGTGCCCAAAGGATGATACTTAGTCCTGTGGTATTTCACATTTCTATTGCTGACCTTGACAAAATTACCAACTGCCATGTTTGTGCAGTTTCCTAATAATGTAAAGCTGGGAGAGATCATGTGTGTGCAGAAGCCAGCTCATCCTGGCCCACTAGAGCCAATCATCAAATTTTCAGTGCAAACATTTACACCTCAGAAATCAGCAAGCTATAAATCAGGGCTTGATATATTGTTTTCTTGATGGTCTAGATGTAAAGTGATGAGAACAATGTTCATAACACAGATTAAGCTTAAAAGTGTCTACTTTGGAAAGCTGATTGTTAAACATTTACCAGCACACCTCTGGAATGATCTCTAACACAATGAATGACAGAATCATGATCAAAAAAGTTCTCGATAGGATAGAACAATGGACCAAAACTATAAAGATGGAATTCTGTTTTATATTGTACATGGGTACAAAGATGTGAACTTCACAGGGGAGGTAAATATATACAGCCATTTGCTGGGAACAGATCTGGGGCTTTTACTGGACTACAAGTTACAGAAGAGTCAATAGTATGATTTGCTTGCCACCAAAGATACTATGATTTGGGGATACATGAAGAGAGTCACAGCTACCAGGAATAAGGAAATGATATGTACTATGTCCTAGTCATATTACATTCAGAGTACTCTTTTTACTCTTTTTATTTGTGGGCACAACAGTTTAGGCAATTCATTGATAAGGCAGAGAGCATACAGAGAAAGACAACAAGGATGATAAAGTACTGTGAGGCCATCACTATGTTGAAGGAGCTGATAACATTTAACCTGGACAAGACTCAGGGGTGGGAGGAACAAAATGGTTGTGTTCAAGTATTTGAAGGGTTCTCATATGGAAGAAGGATTAGCCTTGTTCTGCTTGGACATGGCTATAGAACCAAGAGCAATGTAGAGATTTTGAAAAGATAGAAATTTAGTTTTGATATTGGGAAACACTTCCTAATAGTTTGTGCTTTCCAATGTGGAACAGGATGAATTGGGAGGTATTAGATCTTTCTTAATGGAGAGTCAAATGGAGACTAGAAGGCCGTTTGCCAGACAGGTTATAGAAGGGGTTCCATATTAGGTATATGCACACACACATATGTGTGTGTATATATATATATATATATATATATATATATATATATGCATACACACATAAACATACATATCTATCTATCTACATATATACTTAGCACGGTACCTGGCATGTAGTAGACACTTAAAATGATTATCCTCTTCCCTATTCTCCACAATTCCTAATACAGCTCAATAGATATTTGCCAAATTCATAACACATTTGATTATTCCTTCTTTTTCTTTACTTTTACATACATTTTTGGGGGCAGGGCAATGAGGGTCAAGTGACTTGCCCAAAGTCACTCAGCTAGTAAGTGTCAAGTGTCTGATGCTAGATTGGACTCAGGTCCTCCTGAATGCACTGGACCACCTAGCTGCCCCCATTTACATGCATTTATAATCTATGCCTTCTATTACCTTACTATGGAGAAAAACAATAATACTTACCAAATTCCTACATGGGCATGCCCCAAAATGTATGTCTCTCCCTACATTTTAAGTTTATCACCTCTCTGACAGGAGGTTAGAGGTATGTTTTATCTTTCATGGTTTATCATTGCATTGTCCAGAGTTCTGAAATCTTTCTAAGTTATTTTACTTTAGAATGTTGTCATCATTGGATAAATTGTTTTAGTTCAAGCACTTTGCTCTGGACTATTTTGAAAAGGTCTTCTCAGTTTTCCTTAAAACTGTTCATTTTGTCCTTTCTTGTGGCAGAATAATATTCCATATTATTCATTTTATTAGCATTTTATCACAACAACAGGAATTTATATATTGCTTTAATCACTTCAGAGGCTTTACATAAGTACTTTATATGAGGCTCCCACTTTAAAGGGCTTTACATAAATTGTATTTGATCCCCAAAACAACCCACTGTGACAAGCACCACTATTGTCCCCATTTTATAGATGAGAAAACTAAGTGATTTGCACAGGGTTACACAACTTGTAAGTTTACTGAGGCAGGGCTTTCTGATTACTAGTTCCCAGATATATTCATAAATCCTATCTAATTTGATCCTCCATATACAAATGTTCCTATAACATCAGAGCACAGCGGGCTATATCTATAGCATATATATCATCACCTACATCTACATTATATCTATCTTTATCTCTGTATCTGTATCTATATCTATCTTCCGATTTGTGCTAATAGCAGATGTTCCTGATAAAATGTCAAACTGAATATCAATGCATTCTGGCTTTCTACCTGATATCAAGGAATCTAGAAAATAATTAATTACCCATATAGTAATCATGATGGCAGGGGAGGCATTATTGTGTAGATGAGGAAAAAGATTCAACAAAGTT
The DNA here is from genome assembly GCF_019393635.1 of Dromiciops gliroides. Classification (NCBI taxonomy): domain Eukaryota; kingdom Metazoa; phylum Chordata; class Mammalia; order Microbiotheria; family Microbiotheriidae; genus Dromiciops; species Dromiciops gliroides. The sequence goes on along the minus strand of NC_057861.1, from coordinate 263,977,066 downwards.
CATAACACTAGAAAGTCAAGAAAGCAAGACCTGAACATAGGTCTTCTGATTTCAAGGCCATGGCCCTCACCATCCATCTTACACAGCAGTTTTCTCTACGCTAAATGGTATGATTCCCTTTGATCCTCTTTCCCATGTCAATAATTTGTGCGGCATAATTTCCAAAAAGTTGTGTCTATGATGATAATTAGAAACAGTTGATCTCTTTGACTACCTACCAATATGCCCAGTGCCATTCTTGCTATGCTGCTATCATTTACACAATTTTTCTTCCTCTTAAGAGTACATGATTATTTTCCTGAATTCTCCTAAAACTATTTTATCCATTTTATTCTAGGATGGATTTTTAGTAGAAGAAAATTAAACTGGGCTGTTCAGTCCTTTTTTGCCCTTTTGTTCACCCAGGGAACATGAGGGAGATTAACACCTGTCCTACAAGATCAGTCTAGTTCAAGGATTTCTGGATGTCGAGGGAGCTCTGCAGGTCACTAGGACCCTTCTCTGTAGCAAAGTGGGATTCTGAGAAGATAGTAAAAATGTTTCCTAATGAGGGCTTAAGAAAAGCTATTAATACTATCTTATAATCATTTATTTTTATTTTCTAAGTTAGATGTTTTAATAAAAACTAAATACCAATTTTCAACATGAACAACTAAATTGCTTAGTAACTATTTCCATTAAATTAATTTCAACATATAAAGTAGAACCACCACATTTTTTCCTGAAATTCCCTCTTAGTACCTTTAGTGGCCATCTGTCCAATTTCCTGGTTTTATATAAAGGTGGAGAAACTGAGGGAGGTGGAGAGAGGTTGACTGAATTGGCCAAAGTTACACTGAATCAGTGGCAAGGCCCATAATCAAATGCATTCCTTTTGACTCTAAAAATAGTGCTCTTTCCATGATATCATAGCATCATAGGCAGCTCTGTGGCAGATTAGATGGAGTATCAGAATTGGAGTGAGGAAGACATGCATTTGAATCCCAAATCAAACATACATAGTAGGAATGTGACCTTAGGCAAGTCATTTAACCTCTATCATCTTCAGTTTTCTCATCCATAATATCATAGTTACAATAGCAACTACCTCATGGGATCATTATAAAAATCAAATGAGATAACATGTAAATCTCTTTGTATAACGTAAAAGGTTATATAAATGCTATCCTCCTAGTCATCACCACCATCACTACTACCATCGTTATTATTATCATCATCACCAGAAGCATCATCATTACCACCACCATTATCGTCACTACCACCACAATCATCACCATCCACAGATTTGTAGAGTTAAGGGGACTCTGATGTCATCTAGTCCACAGCCCCCATTTTACTCATGAGGAAAATGAAGTTCATAGATGGTAAGAGATTGGTCCTGTGTCACACAACTAGTAAGCATCTGAGGCAGGATTGGAACCCAGATCTTCACGACTCCAAAATCCATACTCTCCCAACTAATATCACATTGCCTCAATTTTTTTCTATGGTTAAATATAGAGCCCAGACTTTAAAGGTATTTGCATTTAACTAGGAAAATACAAGTTTCTTTGCTCTGCCATTTGGGAAAATGTCATAGCACTGTCAAGTCAAGCATTTATTAAGCCCTAACTATGTTCCAGGCACTGTGTTAAGCACAGAAAAAGGCAAAAAGACAACCCCTACTTTCAAAGAGCTCACAGTTTAGTTGGGAAGACAACAAGAAAACAACCATGTACAACAAACAAGATAAATGCAGGACCTGGCTTTGTATTCCCTCCCCTCCCCAACCATGAATAAATTAATGAATGAAAGAACATTTATTAAATGTATTTTACCTGCCAGCCACTGTGCTAAGTGCTGAGTATAAAATCACAAGCAAGAATAACTGTCAATGTCACCCCTCAAGCAGCTTATATTTTTTCTTCTCTTTTTTTCCCTTTTCTTTTCTTTTCTTTTTTTTTCAGGGCAATGAGGATTAAGTGACTTGCCCAGGGTCACACAGCTAGTAAGTGTCAAGTGTCTGAGCCCAGATTTGAACTCAGCTCCTCCTGAATCCAGGGCCAGTGCTTTATCTACTGCATCACCTAGCTGCCCCCAAGCAGCTTACATTCTAATGGGGAAAGACAACAACAGCCAGAATTGGAAGGGAGGGTGGGTAGTTTGGCAAGAGAGATATACATACACGCATACAAATGTGAAAACCTCCATACTGTCACATAAGTGGGAAATATAAAAATTGATATGCTTTTGGGAATTAAAATAGGAGAATGAAATTAACTCCCTTCATCCTTATTTTGCTAAGAGCAACCAGGCATGAAGCCAGTTACCCTACAGCTTCTGGTCTTTGTACTATAGATCTCAACATAATGAAGCTATCTATTGGTCTCATGTCAGAATCTGCTGCCTTGGAAATAAGCCCTCAGTCTGGATGCATCTCATGGCATCTTGCTAGCATGTGCTCAATCTTACAAGCCTTTAGGAAGTTACACTTGACTGCGGAAACACTCACATTCTTTGGGAAAACGGAAAGTATGGATTTCATGGCTCATTGAGTCCATATTTATGACAATTGTCTCAGTCAGTGGAGGACATTTGATTAAATGTTACATGATTTACCGAAGCATTCATGACTAGACCCCAAATCATTAATGGCTGCTTGTGGGAGAAGTCAACATGTTTATTCTAATATCTAATTTGCCTTCTCTAGCCATGAGCACATTAAGCAATTTCTGCTATAAACAGTTGCTCTCTTCACCGTGAGATATGCTGAGTAAAATCCATACAGGAACAGCATAATAAACAGCAATTCTGTTAAGTGGTATTTTCTTCTGTTGCCTAGCTACTTGCAAAAACTTTACAGTATTTTTTACCTCAACAGTACATGTTGTTAAGTAACAAAATTGTTCTATTTGGCATCTCAAGAAGCTCTTTATTGGATATATTACTTTTTTTTAAAAGAAGCTAAAACAAAAACACTCTTATTCTCTTATTTGGCTCCTGGGTTTCTGACATCTTCAGGGTTTTGGTTTTTTCTGAATAAGAGGAAGGATAGATAACTGACGATTTTGCCTGGGGTTTCTATAGAGGAAAGCTTTTCCGGTTGCTCTTGTCTTAAGATTAGACTCTACATTTCATTCTTCTTCAGAATAAAAAAAAAGTCATACATAGAAGAAAGACAAATACGATGAACTAAGAACGAAAACATGCTAGGGAAAGGAGAGTCTAAGTCCCTATTCAGGGACTTGAGATAGCTTCCTACTCATGACCTGAGATTTCATCAAACACCTTATTAGTTCACTTGTTCTCAAGGATTTTTCAGTCTTCCTGTTACTTATGGTAAAGGAGTGGCAAAAGAAGTTAGCAAGGGTCCCACAAGTACAAGAATTAGACCAGGGTATGCACCCAGATCTCCTAACTGGTTGCTCTTTTTTCATGGGCAGATGTTTTCATCCATACCTAGGTTTTGTTAATGTGGGGAATTCCTGATATGGAAATTCCCATCACAAATGAAGATCATGGTTACATACATTTGGGTCTGAGATAGACCTTTGACTCATCTAGTCTAACCACTTTATTTTATAGATAAGGAAAATGAGGCCTAGATAGGTTAAGAGTCCTAGTCTACTCCTTTTTTTTGGGGGGGTCAGGGCAATGAGGGTTAAGTAACTTTCCCAAGGTCACATAGGTAGTAAGTGTCAAGTGTTTGAGGTCACATTTGAACTCAGGTCCTCCTGAATCCAGGGCTGGTGTTTTAGCCACTGTGCCACCTAGCTTCCCCCAAGAGTCCTAGTCTAATACAGATTTTAACTTTGGTCCTCTGACTCCACATAGAGCAAGTTTTCTTCAATATCCTCATATTGAATACCAATTTGGAAGTAGGTGGGGCGGGGGAGGATCAGGAGAGATTTTTTGGGATATAATTCCATTTGTAGTGGGGCAATGACTCCACCATGGAAAAAGTAAAAGTCATTCATAACTTATTTGGTGCCTGAGAGTTCCCGTGGGGTGCCAAGAGGGTAGGTGATTTATCTATGGCTATAAAGCTAATATGTGTTCAACTCAGGAGTTGAATCTTCATCTTTCTTATCCTAAGGCTGGCCCTCAATCTAGTGACCTTTGAATTCCACAGGATATATTTGATCAGTGAGCCATGTTTAATCATCTCTTTGTTGTTGTTCAAGCCATTTCAGTTGTGTCTCATTTTATGACTCCATTTGGGGTTTTCTTGACAATGAGACTGCAGTGGTTTGACATTTCTTTCTCCAGCTCATTTTGTAGATGAGGAAACTGAGGCAAACAGGGTTAAACAGCCAGCAAGTGTCTATGGCCAGATTTGAACTCAGGTCTTCCTGATTCCAGGTCTGGCATTGTATCCACTGCACCACTTAGATGCCCTTAATCATTTCTACCTTTCTCTAAAGATGATAAGGGTTCACATTCCAATGGGGGAGACAGTGTGTAGAGGAAGTTTCAGCTACAAGTCAGCTGAAAAGCAGCAGTAATCCTTAGGTTGTAATGGTAAAACAAATGGTAATACATCCTCTTTAATGCCATTTCCATTGTCCAAACCAAATCTATTTCTGATGTTGAACCATTTGAAGGTAACAAAGACTTTGGTGGTGAGAAACTATATGAAAAACACAAAGTTGGGTTATTGTGGAGACAAGCTGTTGAGTGATAATCCATAGACTTTTCCCCCTGACAGAGCACTAAGATGTATCAGTTAGCATCTAAAAAGAATGTTAATTTATTGATGTCCTTTGTCTTTGCATTACAGTCTTTTAAACCCTTTGCCCTCAAATTGATTCCTCCTTTGTCACAAATAAAAATGATTAATGAAAATATTCAATATAGTGACTGAAAATTTATACAATAGTCAGTCATGTAATCCTCTGCTTCTCAATGTGAAGGAAGAAATATATTTCATTACTTATTCCCTGAGGATTAATTTGGTTTTTCAATTACTCAGGGTTCATGCTCCTTTTTTATGATCTCTTTATTTGTTTTGTTGTAGTCATTGTGAATATCACCCTCTGCTTACTACCCTTTGAATCAGTTTGTATATATTCTACCATATTTCTCTGAATTCTTCATTTCCATAATTTCTTATAGTATGTTAATATTTCATTACTTTGATATACTATACAAGTACCCATATAGTGTCCAATCTTTGTTCCCTTAAAACAAGGCTGCTATGAATCTCCTGTAATATATTGTTTTTGCCTTTGACTATCTCAGGAGTATATAATTACTAGTGGGATCTCTGTGTCAAAGGGAATGGACCGTTCAGTCACTTTTCTGGCATAATTCCAAATTGATATCCAGAATGGATGGACAACTTTACAGGTCACCTAATAGTTTATTAGAATGCCCTTTCTATATATTATGTCCAACACTTATTATTTTGTTTTCTTTGCTAGTTTTCATAATTAGACTTGAAACTTTAGAACTGTTTTAATATGCATTTTGGTTTCTCATTAATTTGAAGAATGCTTTTCTCTGTTATTTATAGTTTGAAATTCTCCTTTTGAAAACTGTTGATATCTTGTGATTACCTATCTATTAGGAAATACCTCTTAGGATTATATATTTGTGTCAATTCATTATATAGTCAAAATTATCCATATTATTTTTATGATCTCCTTTATCATTTGGTTAAGAATTCTTCTTCTAGTCATATTTGTAAAATTTGTAATTTTTAAAATCATGTGGCCTTTCATTTTGGACTTATTATGATATAAGCTGTTGCTATAAACCTAATTTCTGCCAAAGATGTTTTAAATTTTCTCAACCATTGTTTCCAAAAAGTGGTTCTTTCCCTCAGTATGTGTATTTGTACATGTGTGTGTGTGTGTATATATATATATATATATATATATATATATATATATATATATATATATGTATTTATTAAATACTGGATCATGATGTGCCCTTTCATTTGTACTTTTCTCTCATTATTTCCTATGAGATTCTAGATATTTTCTTCTTCCAAATGAATTTAGACTAGTTCTATGTAAGAGAAGTGTCTCTTGCATAATTTGATGTTGCATAATATTATTTCTCACCTGGCTTTACCATCTTGGGACTTCTCTGACTGATTTGTCCACCGCAGCCCCAAGCTAGGCACCTCAAAGCCTCCCCCAGTCCCTTTTCAGCTTCCTTTTTTTTTTTTTTTTTTTTGGTGAGGCAGTTGGGGTTAAGTGACTTGCCCAGGGTCACACAGCTAGTAAGTGTTAAGTGTCGGAGGCCGGATTTGAACTCAGGTACTCCTGAATCCAGGGCTGGTGCCTTATCCACTGTGCCATCTAGCTGCCCCTTCAGCTTCCTTTAATGTACTGTCTTCTTCTATCATATTGTAAGTTTCTTGAGGGGAAGGACTCTATTTTTTTCTTTGTATTTGTATTCTCAACACTTAGCACTGTGCCTGGCATATAATAGGTGCTTAATAAATGTTTATTAACTATTGATTATGACAGGGTTTATAAAATTGCCAGTGAGTGGTGGAAAAGCCCAAAACACAATACTATTCTTCCTTTCTCTGTGTTCTAGGCATATGATTTTCCTCTACCTTTAGGACACATATGTCTCTCTATCTTTGAATACAAGAGTCATTTTATTCATTCAGCTAATGCAAATTAACCTTCTGGTAAGACTATAGACAATGATAAAGGTATACATAGATACATTTGTATAACACTATGGTTACAAAGCAAAATATTTTATATACTTATTGAATTCTTACAATAATCCTGGAGAAGATGCATGAATTCTTAGTCCATTTTCCTTGATGAGGGAACATGATGAGAGAGGTTAAGTAATAATGATGATGGAGGTGTTGGTGATGATGACAGTGACAATAAGCCTCTATATAGCACTTTAAGATGTACAAAGTACATTACAAATATTAACTCATTTTATGCTTTGAATAAGGTTGGTGTATAGGTAAACTGATTATCCCCATTTGATAGATGAGAAAACTGAGGAAGACAGAGGTTTTTTTTTTTTTTACTTGTCCAGGGTCATATAGCTAGTGTCTGAGGCAGGATTTGAATGTGGGTTTTCCTGATTCCATATTCAATGCTCTGTCTACTGTAGCACCTAGCTGCCTAAGTGATTTACTCATGGACAGTAAGCAGTAAAGAGCAGACCCCAGTCTCAAACCCAGGTTTGAGACACAAGGTTATTTAAATTCACCTTGCTTCTTCTGTGGGATTCTTAACCTGGGGTGTGTGAACTTGCTTTAAAAAGTTTTGACAAGTATATTTCAATATAATTGGTTTCCTTTTCAATCTTATATATTTTATTTTATGTATTTGAAAACATTATTCTGAAAATAAACGGTCACTAGGATTCACCAGGCTGACAAAGGGGTCTGTGAAACAAACTAAAAAAGGGTAGGAAGTCTTGAGTCTATATTGTAGAATTATTGTTATTGTTCTCTTGTTTTAGTCGTGTCCAACTCTCCCTAACCCTGTTTGGGGTTTTCTTGGAAAAAGAGAGTGGTTTGTCATTTCTTTCTCTAGCTCATTTTACAGATGAGGAAACTGAGGTGAACAGGGTGAAATGACTTGCCCAGGATCCCATGGCTCATAAGTATCTGAAGCCAGATTTGAACTCAGGAAGATGTGTCTTCCTGACTCTAGACCTGGCACTCTTTGTACTGTGCCACCTAGCTGCCCTAAACATGGAATCACTAAACCTGAAATATGGCTACAATTCTCAGACAGTGGCTGTCCATTTTCAGTACTCAATTAATCTATTACCATTTATAATATTAATGAACTTTTAATGGAATCAGAGAGATCTGTGGCATGCCCATGGTTGTCTGCGGGTATTCCTCATGCTCCTGGCTAGTCCCAAGGTGGAAGGAGGAAATGCCACTAGTCCATTCACCTCTATGGAGAGCATGGAGGTGACAAACTGCTGCCACACAGCGTACTGATCAGTTTCCCAAATATCCTTCAGCATCTGGGTGTTCTTTGCTCCCAAATGTCATCAACTGTCCCTTCTTTTATTTTAGGAAGATAAATCACTTATTAGAATGCACTAATGAGTTTCTCTCTGGGGAGGAGGAGAGAATGAAATTGCATTCTAAAACAACTTTGGTAATGCTCTATAATTAAAAATGTAGAATTTGTGGGAAAATATGGGAAAAATATCTCAGATTTGAATTGGACATAGTTTTGGGTGAAAATCTGAGTTTTATTTGTGAACATGCAATTCCCCTTCCTTTTCATATTACTGCTGTACCTGCCCTAGCTTTCTAAAGAATCTAAAAATTGTACTCTGTGGAGGAAGATGTTGAGTTAGATAATCCTATGAGACACTCTTATTTTTTTCAATTAACAAAGAATTATTTTCTCTCTTCTCCACTAACTTCTCAAACCCCTTGGGAAAAAAAAGACCCATGTGGCAAACATTACCATAGTCCCACAAAGCAAACTCCCACATTGGCCATGTCCAGAGATGCATGGCTCCTTTTGCAAATTGAGTCCATTTCCTCTCTTTCAGGCAGTGGGAACATACTTTATCACTGACTATGTATAATTGTGGCTTGTCATTACATTAATCAGTATTCTTAAATATTTCAAGGTTCTTCATGTTTATGATGTTTTTAGTGTATAAAGTATTCTGTCTGGTCTGCTCACTTCAGTCTGCATCAGTTCATATATGTCTTCCTAGGTGTTTCTGAAACCATGCCTTTCATCACTTCTTTTGCCAAAATTATACACTAGCCATCAGGTATGATAATAGTTGGTATTTGTATAGCACTTCAAGGTTTGTGAAACACTTTATATATGTTATTTGATTTGATCCTCACAACGAACCTGGGAGGTAGTGAAAACAACAACAACAATCTCTTATATATCACTTGTGTGTCAGGCACTTTCCAATTACAATCTCATTTGATCCTCCGAACAACATTGAGAGGGAGGTACTACTATTATTCCCATTTTACAATTGAGGAAACAGAAGCAGCGATTAAGCGACTTGCCCAGAGTCATACAGCTAGTAAGTGTCTAAGGCCAGAGTTGAACTCAGGTCTTCCTGACTCTAGACCCAGTGCTCCATCCACTGTTTCAGTTTGCTACCTGTTTTATTCATAAAAGCACATTTTATTTGGAATCAGAGGACTTGGGCCCAAAACCAAGTTCTGCTACTTACTACCTGGGTCACCATGGGCAAGTCATTTCTCTCTTTGAAGCCTCAGTTTTCTCATTCTTTAAATGTAATGATTGTACTAAATTAATTCTAGATTCTCTTCTACTTTGCGATCTTTCTTTCTCTAGGCCTCTCATCCAAAATCCTGATGATGCATCCCAGAGCATCTAATTTCACGAAGTAGTTAGAAGAAAGGCTCAACAGACCCTAGTTATAGAGGTTCTGATATCAGCATGGCCGCCAAGAAACCACCCACCACTTAGCACATTGCCAGTCGGCTGTCATCCATGATGGAAATGTGGTATAGACAGAACTGACTCCTACATAATGCAGTAAGAAGAGTACAGGAAAATGAAAATAGAGGGGAGGGAAGGAAAGCCTCTCTCACAGCATTATGGAAATAATTATTTCCTTATCCTATTTGTGCAGCAATCTGTGTTTTCAACTGTTTTTTAGTCCCCCAGGGAAAATTGTCATACAACAATTTGCTGTGAGAATTTGGTAAATGGAATGTGAAAAGTGATGTGCTAAACTTAGCAGGGGGCTGGTATTCCATCCAAATGGTCTAACTTCTCACGGAGCAGAGCGTAGGTGTTGCCCACAGAGCCCTTGTTGGCAGAGTCAGAGGCTGGCTTCTCCATTCACCCACCATCCCACTGTCTATATAGGGACTACATAGAAATAGATTTCAAAATTCTCTAGCTTTAGCATCTCCTAAAGAGATGCTCACATTGAATAAATGGTTACTTTTTGGTCTCATACATTGAATACCACAGGAACTCCAGTTCTCTCCCATCACAGTCCAGAAAGGACTCAGCAGGAAGGTGTCACTTAGAATGCCACATCAGATAGACTTGGCACGACACCTCACTATGAGAGTTTGATGCCTGTAGGGACAGACGGTCTTACCTCAGAGGGCAGCATGCCACCCAGACATAAAGCTTTATCCTTGATTTTGAATGACAGATGGGAGGTAGAAAATCCTGTTAACTTCTTCCACTTCATGTTGATAGTAAGACTGAGAGAAATATAGAAATCAGACTAGAAGAGGGAGGAGTGACTTTTCCATTTATCTATCTTCTCTGAAACCTCATACCTCATGATTTGTTTGTTTTTACTCCAGGGGTTTTCCAATGTGGTCTCTCCTCTTTGCCCTCCAATGAGAATTTGGTGCATTCAGCTTACAAAGTGGTAGCATGTTTGTGCTAAGTTCGTTTATATTTCCCACCTGCCTGACACAGCATTTGATAAATATGTGTCACCTACTGCCTGAGTTGGGTAGAATCTTAGAGCTAACAGATAACTTAAATAATCATCTGGTCCAACCCCTTGCTTTAAATGAAGATGTCAATCAACCATTTTGAAGTTGTCCTTTGCTTTACTTTGAAGACTTTTAGCATTTGCTTGATTTTTTTGTGACTCTGTTAGGAAATACAGCATTTAAAAGGTTGGAAAGACATAATTTATGGATAATTAGTCATTTTATTAATAATGCTAGCATTTTAATAAAGGAGGTCAGTGGCACTCTCAAATTCCAAAGACCCTCATGGTGGAGGGCTCAAGGCTTATATGGCTTGGAAAAAAGTGGGTGTTTCAGAGGATGGCAATCAACTCTGACTGGTTAACAAGTAATGAGAGAATGAAAATGACAATGAGAGTCTGGACCTATTCCAACAAGCTTTGACCATGTCATTTATTTCTAAGTCACCCTCAGCTTTAGGCAATCTAAACAAAGAATCTATACTTCCAACCCAAGCCTGAACATAAGACAGTGGAGTAGGAGTTTTACCTTAGATTAGAAGTCTGATCTAGTTGGATAAAGTAGCTATACCCAGAATGAGGAGAATGTCAAACCTATCTTTAATTAGCTCTGTCCTTGGGAGATTGCACAAGGAAATAGGACAGAGGAGAAAAAAAAGCTTGGGTCTCCCCAATTTTAATACTTGGCTATTAATTCGAGTGAGAAGCAATCATTTCTCTCAGAAGCCTTCCTACTGCCTTTGGAGTCAAAGATTTAGGGCTCTAAAGGGTCCTCAAGACCACTGAACCCAATCCTCTTGTTTAACAGAAACTTGGGCTTAAAAAGGTTAAGTGATTGTTCCCAGTGTCACACAGCTAGTGAGTGTCTAAGGTGGGATCTGAGCCCAGATTTTCCTGACTCCAAGTTAAATATATGTATCCAATATATCAAACTGACTCTTTCAGAAAGACTTCAGTTCAAATCTTGCCTCAGACATTGACTAGCTATGTAATACTACACAGATCAGTTAACCTCTACCGGCCTCAGTCTCCTCATTTATAAAATAAGAATAATAATAGCACCTAACCAGAGTGGTTTTAAGAAGCAAATTGTATATAAAGTGCTTTACAAACCTTAAAATACCATTGTATTATTCTTCACAATGCTGTAATTTTCAATTACTACCTCAATTACATTTGAGATAATTTGGTGGTTGTGTGTAATAATGCACCCCTGCTGCACTTGGCTGCAACCACAATGATCTTGAAAAATAGGGCAGCGTTGTGTCATGTGAGTGAACTGAGGAGGCAGCTTTTTTGTTGTTGCCATTAACAAGGTTTGACTTCCACAGTTCAAAACTGACCTATCTCTTCAAAAGCAAACAGAGCAATAATGAACTGCTCACCTCTCTTCTCCCTCCTCTTTCTCTTGCCCTCTCTCTTGGAGGTTGGGTGGCCTCATGTCAAGGTATGCCTACCTTACCGTGTATAGGTATTGATTTCCAATGTACTTCTATCCTCTTTTCAGGAATGCTTGTGAGTCTGTATCTGGAGATATTGTTAAAAATATCATTAATGGTGGCAGCTAGCTGGTGCAGTCATCAGCCCTGGATTCAGGAGGACCTTAGTTCAAATCTGGCCTCAGACACTTGACACTTACTAGCTGTGTGACCCCGGGTAAGTCACTTAACCCTCATTGCCCCACAAAAAAAAAATCATTAATAATCATATTCTCAACTTCAAGAAGTAACTTTTTTTTGGGGGGGGGTGAGGCAATTGGGGTTAAGTGACTTGCCCAGGGTCACACAGCTAGTACGTGTCAAGTGTCTGAGGCCAGATTTGAACTCAGGTCCTCCTGAATCCAGGGTCAGTGTTCTATCCACTGTGCCACCTAGCTGACCTTAGAAATAACTTTCGATAGATTTGCACACTTGTTCTGAGCTCAAAATTTCCTGAAAGGCCCCATGTTTATAAGTATTAATTAAACATTTCCTTTCCTCTCTCTTTCAAGGAAAGTCATCTACCTATTGATTGGGGTTCAATCTAGCACAGTCCTCTGTCAGCCACTTGCTTTGGAATACCAGGAGAGTCTAGCAAGGGGAGTCTGGAGTGACTCGTGTCATGAAATGCTTTCCCAAAGCAATGCTGTTTAACTATTTCCTCTGTTAGGAGAGGGATCTAATGGCAATCCAGTACCAACTCTTAAAAAGCAACTGGTAGATTAAGGTGCAAGCCTTGAGTTTACTTTAATAGATACTGATTTAATACCAACTTCAAGTTTCCACTTGATAAATAGTATTTGACTTCAGTCTATCTTTTTTTTTTTTTTTTTTTTTTTTAGTGAGGCAATTGGGGTTGTGACTTGCCTAGGGTCACACAGCTGGTAAGTGTTAAGTGTCTGAGGCCGGATTTGAACTCAGGTACTCCTGACTCCAGGGCCAGTGCTCTATCCACTGTGCCATCTAGCTGCCCCTCAGTCTATCTTTTTTAAAGTTTTTTTTTTGTATTCTTGTCACATGAGATGAGAGAAACGAGCTTGAATATGTTGGTAATTATTTTTCAAATAAAACTCAAATATGGATTTTAGAAATATTAAAAATATTTAATAACCAATTTCTGAAATTGGTTGATGAGATAGGACAACCATACTCTAAGCACAAATGATCTTCCCCTATCTGACACCATCCCACCCAGAAATGAGTAGGAATTTAGAGCTTTATTTCTCCTATCAGGAAGCATTAGGGTGCGATACTAGCAACAGATGCTTAAATTAAAAATGCAGTTTTGAAAACAAAATGTGGGAGAGCAATTAGCATACACATAAAATAATTTTTAGAACATCTTTTTAAAAAGAAGACTATCATCCATATGATTCTTCAGTTTTCCCACATCTTGACACTTGCAAATATTGCAAATTTTATTTGTTGTGAACTTAATTTAATATAGTATATGCCAATCAGACTTTGTGTATGTGTGTATGTGTATATAATTTTTTTTTCTCCCAGACAGCTTAGAGGCAAGAGGCAATATAGAAAATGTGTTATTAATGTACAAAACAAGATACTACATATTGAATATGGCAGACAGGCAAATAAAATGTCAAATGCTTGACTTTCTTATTATACAGTGAAGAAAATATTCTGTATTTTCTTTCAGTGTTAAGAAAATTAATTGTTTTTGGAGGGACAAGAGGATTGAGATTTCAGGAAAAACCATCACAATGTTTTCCTTCTAAGACCTTTAAGTCAATGCTATTTCTGTCTGCTGTACCTGTAAAGTTTCCAGGACACAAAAGTCGGGTGGTACAGCAAATGGAGCACCAGGCTTGGTCAGGAAAACCTGAGTTCAAGTTTCATCTTTTATACTTAGTAGCTGTGCACCCCTCAAAAATTCAATTACGCCCTCTTTGCTTCAGTTTGCTCACCTGTGAAATGGAGATAATCTAGCTCCTAGGGTTGTTCTGAGGATCAAACAAGATAATATTTATAAAATACTTTATTAACTTTAAAATGCTATATAAATGTTAGCTATTATTATTTTTAGGTTGATCAATATTTAATGTTCTAATTTTTCCTTCTATGGGAAGTCAATTTTACCAGGATTCTTAATATATTTTTTTGTCAAATGACTCTTTGATCAATGGTGATGACATTATCTACCTACATGGTGTTTCCAACCATATTGCTGATCTTTTTTTTCATATAGAAATGAACAGGATTTACCTGGCATATTAGACATGGTCATGAATGTTGTTACAATTTAGCCATATGTTTCTGTTTGTCTCTGTGTGTAGTAGAGGGGTAAAGAGATGAATCTATATAAATGTTTTAAACTTGTGTGCTTGAGAAATCAAGATTCTTAACTGAAAAATGGCAAGCTCTCTGTGGTGTGGTTTGGTTATTAGTTCTGAAAAGAAATATCTGATATACATTGCTTGATATAATAGGTTTGTTTATGAAAAAATTTGTAAATTTCTTAAATCAATTTACATACTCACTAGGGAAGTTTTCTATTTAAAAAGAGCCTTGGAGAGAATCCTCTAGAAAATAAACAATATTTATGTTATGTAAATGTTAACTACCATATTTATCATAGCTTTTGTTTTTGTCTTTTCATTTTTAGATTTTCTTTAAAAAGGGGGTAATATGCATTTTCATCGATGATCTGTATCAGAATAAAAAGTAACAATCACCATATGTCCCCAAGTGAACAAGTCACAAGATTATTTGTTCCAGACCCATCAGAATCTGGAAACATACTACACAATACTGGTCCATAAATAAAACTTAAAATAGTCAATTACTCATACTTAGTGACTTGCCTAGGGTCACACAGCTAGTAAGTGTCAAGTGTCTGAGGCCGAATTTGAACTCAGGTACTCCTGACTCCAGGGCCGGTGCTCTATCCACTGCTCCATCTAGCTGCCCCCAATTACTCATACTTCTAACCAGCACCAATATAGGATCCTCATCCAGTAGGCATGATGTCTAGGTTTGCCTCATGAATCTCATGCAACTGTTCCTATCTTTTGCATTTCCTTTCCTTTGCATTTCCCTACCTTCATAGGTGCATTGAGCCTAGTGGACACTGGTTCTACATTCCGCCAAGAGGCTACAGAAGGTCCTGAAGAGGGAACTTATAATGCCTTAGTTATAGGACCTTATTCTTCCAGGAATTTCAATTCAAGTCCTAGACTTATGACTCCTTGTGGCATGGAAGTAAATGTCCATGGGTTCTGGAAGGGTGATAGGAATATAGATTTAGAACTGAAAGAGACCTGAAATAATATAGTATAATTACTCCATATTAAAGATGAGAACACTGAAGTCCAGATAGATTAAGTGATTTTCCCAAGATCACAGTATGACTTAATGGATATAAAGCTCATCTCAGAGTCAGGAATCCCTGGGTTCAAGTTCTACTTCTGTATCCAAATCAAATCCCTAAAACTATAAATTGCTGAGCATTTATTGACCTCAAGTAGTAGAAGGAGTTTTCCCATCTAGGATGTAAAGAATTAATTGTTATTTGAGGTTTTTATGACCCCATCTTTTGGCTAGAATTAAAAAAAAAAAACACACAACACCTCAGCTTGCACTGGCCTGGGGCTCCGCAAACCGCACGGTGCTCCACCCACTGGTTGTAGCTGTTGCCATGGCGCTGGCACCTCATGTCATCACCACTCACCGACACCTACATGAGCCTGGCAAAATTACAATGATTGGAAGCCTAGTGAGGGCATTCATGTGACTGTCAGAGTGGCCAGCCAATTGGTTGGGGGCTGCTGGGGTTTGCTGGGAGCGGGGAGGAGAATTCGCCATTCTAGCTGGAAGGCCACAGGAGCGGGGCTTTATATTCTCAGCTGATTCCTGGGAGGTGGTATTTTTTCAGGTTGTATAATTTCCCTTTCCCCATTTTATTTCCGTTCCATTGATCCTACTGATCCTGTTTGTGTGGCTTTTTTTGTTTGTTCTTGTTAAAATAAATCCTGTTCTGTTTTGAGGGAGGCTGCTGGTCTCCTTTTTTGCTCCAATATTGAGGTGAGCCACTTAGCTAACACTCCCCAGTTAAAAATTGGTCCCCACAAGGATCTGCTACACTGGTGATATCACTGGTACTAACCAAAGAAAGCAAAACACAACAAACTCTCAGATCACATAACTAATACATGGCACAACAAGAATTTGAACCCTTTTTTTTTTTACTTCAAATGCAGGTCTTGCAAGTCCTGACAAGGTGGAAAGGCCTTATAAAAAGACCCTGATTCACAATATGGTTATTGTCTAAGAACCCTTTGGTAAATGTCAAAAGACATTATGAGAGGGCTGGCCACCAGTTAATAATTTTTTTAGCCATAACAATTCATATACACGGTCCACTAAGATGTAGTGTGTGAATGTAATGGAGTACTTCTACTGAGTACTAAGAAAGGAGGGCAAAGATGGTTTAAAACAGACATGGAAAGACTTGTAAGAACTATTACAGAATAAAGTGGCAGAACTAGAAGAACAATTTATAGTAAAAGGAATAGTATAAAACCAAACAATTTTGAAAGATCTAAGAACTCCGATCAACCATAATTCCAGAGGACTGATAAAGAAGAATGTTTACCACTTCACGTCAGAGAAATGATGGAGATGATATGAAGAATACAAATCTGTTTTTGAATGTAACCAATGTGAAAAAATATTTTATTGACTGTATTTATATGATGCAGGGGCTCTTCTTTTTTCTTTCCCTCCCACTTTCCCTTCCTTCTTTCATTTTTTCCTTCCTTCTTTTGTTCCTTTCTTCTCTTCCCTCCTTGTATTTTCCCCTTCCTTTTTTCTTCTTCCCCTTTCCTTCCCTCTGTTTCCTTTTTCTTCCCTTCCCCCTGTACTTCCTTCTTTCTTCCTTTCCCCAATTCCTATCTTTTTCCTCTCCCTTCCCTCTTTTTCCCTTCCCTTTTCTTCCTTTCCTTTACTTCTTTCCCTTTCCTTCCTTTTTTCTTCCTTTCCTTCTTTCCAAGCATAGTTCTTGGCAAAAAAGTATTTAACAACTGTGTGTTTAATTGAATCAAAAATAGCTCATAGAGGGGCAGCTAGTTGGTACAGTGGATAAAGCACAGGCCCTGGATTCAGGAGGACCTGAGTTCAAATCTGGCCTCAGACACTTGACATTTGCTAGCTGTGTGACCCTGGGCAAGTCACTTATCCCTCATTGCCCCGCCCCCCCAAAAGTAGTTCATAGAGTTATTCTGAGTCATGAACTACCCAATTATAAATATTTGGAAATTTCTCTAGATACAGATTGAAGGGACAAATTATTAATTGTATTAAATTTAGAAAATAGCTAGGAGGTTCAGAATTATACAATTAAAATGTGTTCAGAAAAACTTCAGTATAGAATTAAAAGATGAGGCTCAGTTAAGTAGGACTTCATACATAGTCCATAAATGGGCTAGATGTCCACAGAGAGCATCCTGTAATGTGTTGATTAAATAAAAGCTCCAATGTATTTGAATTATGACATCACATACATATATACCCCAAATGGTCACTTCATACAGATTAATGAACCCTTGAAGTTAATAATCTTGGGCTATTAACTCTTCCCATGTGGTCATCAATTCTCAAGTAATGCCTTATTTGCTAGCATTTTAAGTAAAAACTGGTTGTTATTGTCTTTAAAGGCAGGGTAAAAAGAAAATCATCTCAGTGAGCTGGGTTAAAAAAAATAGATAAAAGTAACCTACTTGACAAATATCTGATAAATGAGCAATGACCGAATGTAAAAAACAAACTCCTTGCTCTTGAGTCTCTGCCCTAAAAAAGGGACTGGATGAAGAGTTTACTTTTAAAGAAATGTTATACATTAAAATAAAGGAGACAATATTTAAAATGTGTGCTTGTTATGAAATCAAAACTTTTGTCTAATGATGAGGTCTGCCCAAAAGTGGACAACAATTAAGAATGCATTTGGATGGATTTAGAACTGATTGGAATGCTGGACCCAAATAATAGTTGTTAATATTGGAGTGTTAATGATGCATAAGATGTCTAGTGGAGTACTGGAGGGATCTTGCTTGACCTTATACTACTTAACATTTTTGTCAATAACTTGGATAGAAGCACAGAAAGAGTGCTCTTATAGATGATGCACCACCAGGAGGGATAATTAATACAGTGGATTTTAGAATTGGGCTTCAAAGAGATCTTAGAGTAGGGATTGGACAGAATCCAAGAAGACAAAATTAAATAGAGATAATTGTAAAGTCTTATACTTAGGTTAAAAATATTCAACTTTACAAGTACAAGATGCAAGAAGTCACGGTCAGGCAGCAGCTTGAGAAAAGTATAGGATTCTTTTTTGTTTTTTGTTGGGGCAATGAGGGTTAAGTGACTTGCCCTGGGTCACAAGCTAGTAAGTGTCAAGTGTCTGAGGCCAGATTTGAACTCAGGTCCTCCTGAATCCCTGGCCAGTGCTTTATCTACTGCGCCACCTAGCTGCTCTCAGGTATAGGATTCTTAGTGTATTGAAACTCAAATTGAGTCAGTCCTGATGATGCAACCAAAGAAGCAGTTATGATACAAAAAGAGGGGCATAGCTTCCAAGAATAAGGTGGTAATAGTTTCAGTGTTGTCTCGCCATGTCAGAACTGATCTGGAATGTTGCCTTCACTTCTGGCCACTAGAGATCAAAAAGATTATTGATAAGCTACAGAATGTTCAGAGGAGAGCAACTAAAATGGCTAAGTATCTTAAAGTTTGATTGTAAGAGTGGGGAAAGTTCAGCATGGAGAAGAGAAAACTCATGGATAGGATAGTTATGTTCAGTTATTTGAAGGGATGTCATGTAGAGGAAAGAGCTTACTTGTATAATTTTACCCTACAAGATAGAAACAGATGCAATTTGTTGAAGAGGTAAGTTTAGGCATGATGTTAGTGGAAGCTTCTTAATAATCAGAGATGTCCTAAAGTGGAAGTGGGTCTTGTGGTATGATGGGTTCCTCTTTTCAGAGATCTCTAACTGATACTGGAAAACTATTGATCATCAGCTATGTTATAGTCAGGATTCCTTCTGGGCATGGGTTGACCTTTATAGCGAGTAGCTCTGTTTCTTAATTTGTGTAGCTTCACTGTTTACTTTGTCTGTAAGTATAATAAATATGGTTAATGACTATTTAACTAGCCTATATATATATATATATATATATATATATATATATATATATATATATATATATATATATATCCCAATTCTATAATCTACTGTGTTCTACCTATCTATCCATCTATCTATAATCCACTGTGATATATATATATATATATATATATATATACATACACATACACACACACACATACACACATATATATATGATTTTGCAAATACTACAGAGTCAATAGTGGTGAGTACCTGAGAAAGAGAAAAAAGATTTTGCATTTGTGGTATGTATTTGATACAGTAAAAAGAGTATTGACTTTGGAATGAAAAGATTTAGGTCTAAATCATGTCACTAATGCTTATTAAGTATGGGATCTTGGACAAGTTACTTAATCAACATGGACCTCAGTTTCCTTATCTATAAAATGAGAAAGTTGGTCAAGATGACCTCTTAGATCTCATCTAGCTTTCAGCCTAAGATCCTATTATTCTATTTTGTCAGAGAAATCTCTGGCTGATGACTAGAGATATAGAAAGAGAATTATTGCTTTATTTTTACTATTTTGCAGACCACAAAAAGTTAGATATGGATATTTCTAGGTGAATGTGTTATCAGCTTGGGGCTGGGTGAGGTTGTGATGAGCTGGCTAGCATTGAGAGGTAAGGCCTTGACCTTTTCCCTTTCCATTATCTTTCTATGGCCAGTGTGAAAGAAAAAAAAACAACACTCCTCTAGCAGACAGGAACCAAGGAAGGGAGTTGCTAGGAAAAAGAGCCTGACTTACATGAGAGTGAGGACTAGAGGGAATAACATATCCATGGTAACCCTTTTCATTAGCCCAAACTTGCACCACCCCACCCCCACCCCCACCAGTATTGCTAGCTGAGAAGGTCACCACAATGTCCATACAATATTACCTACAGATGCCACTCCTGGGCATATATTTGTTATGGCAAAAGCTGGTAAGAGGCCTGTATCCTTCAGTTATGGGATGGTTGAACAAAGTGTGGGATGTGAATATGATGGAAGATGATTACATTATGAAAACCAAACATAAGAATTCAAACATGACAAGATTTTATGAACTTAAGCAGAGCAAGTCAAGTAAAATGTGGAGAATAATACACACAATGACTATAATAATTTAAACTACAGTATCATTTTTAAAATCACCTAAGGAGACACCACATTTTAGAAAGAACAATGATAACCCGGAACACATCCAGGTGAGTGAGAAGGTAGAAGATGATGTTCTCTACCATAACCAGTATCCTGTCTGTGAGTCTAAGCCTCTTTCTACTTCAGTGGCTTGTTTTTCCAAGGCTCATTAGTGGCAGAGCTGGAACAAGAGCCTTTGTCCTCTAGATCAGAGGTATCAAATATACAGCTAGCATTGTACCGTACCCTGAACCAGATTAAAATGTGGTAGGGGTATAGTTACCAAAAAGTCCCAATAGAACATAAATCATGTTACTATCTAGTTTTCTAAATCAATATGCTGCTTCAAGGAATCCTTATATATGGAATAGTGCTTCTCTCTCTGAATTTGATACCACTGCTTTAGACCAGTTCTTTTCTCATTAAACTGTGCTCCTTCCAAGCTGTAATTGGTACATTCCATCTATCTAGGTTTCATTATCACTTACACTTCAAAAGGTGAGTTGGGCACTGGAGTGAGGACACATTCTCTCCCCTGGAAGTCAAAGAGCTGGCTTTGGAAAATGCACCTCCAGAAGAGAGAAGCTTTCACAGGGATGGCAATGAGTCTTCTGCGAAGCAGGTATATTGCTCCCAATGGGGAAAACATTACAGATGGCTTTTCTGAATAGATTTTTTTCTATGTTATACCTGACCAACTTCCTTTATCTCTAGCTACTGATCCTATCCAGTGCAGTCCAAATGCCATTTCTCTTTGTTCATTCTACATACTCTCTTCATATCTGTAAAATGAGCATATGAGCACCTACTTTATATGGTTGTTGAAAGTATCAAGCAAGATAGTTATAGGGAGTTTTACAAACACATTTACATATAACATATATAAATAAGTTATTAACATTATTAGTTTCTTTTATTTTTCACATTCCTCTATTCCTAAACCTCTTTTCCATGTGCGTGAAGAGTTGAAATGGGTGGGAGACAGAAATCCTTAAGAGAAGCAATATTTAGAAAACAGTAGCAGGTTTAGGAGAGGCAATGTAGGATAGTGGCTAGAGAGTCAGGAGGTTCTGGACTCGAATTCTACCCATGACACAGACTGACTGTATGACTCTAGGCAATTTAATTTCACCAGGCCCTAAAGGAAGCACAAGGCTGTCTCAGGTGAGTTGCTAATCTGCATTGTCCTTTCCCCTCACGTAATATACTTAAAACGTTGTGGGTACCTACATAAAGACTAGATAATAAAAGTACCAAGAACAATTTAAATATGAAGCTCCATCTCATCTTTTGTGGGCATCACTAGAGATCATCATTCATTATTTAAAGCTACATCCCATTTTCAGCTGCTTTATGTAGCTATCTGAGTTCAGTAACTCACATCATATTCATTCTGCTGAAAGGTCAGCCAGAAGTATTTTTCTCTATTCAAAATGTCACCAAAGTCAAAGTTATTATAAAGAATGTTTGTTTTCTATCCAGATCTTTTGCTGACTCCTCCATCAAATAAGGTCTTTTATGACTAAAGAATGTTAATTAAGTTTGAGGCAATCATTGAAAAAAAAAACATTAGACTACATTTATATTTATTAAAAGAGGGGAACAGAGGATTTGTTTGCAATCTCTTGTTCAAGGATGGCTTGAGTAAAGTATAACCTTGTAGCAATCTGAATCCATAATGATGTTAATTACCATTCAGGGAAGATGCTTATGTAAACTCTGCTTTGACCTGTATGTGATCATCCACCATGAATAGAACTGTGGGTCATTAGCAAGCCTCCAACTGAAGGGATGGCTATAGTTTTACCTGCTTCTCAAAGAATAGGCACTGCTTTGATGAGTGTGATTATGGCCTTTACCGGTGCTGGTTCTTCTTTTCCCTCTTGATTTGAGGACAAGATAGAAAACCACAAAGCAAGAGGTCGATGATGAGGATATTTCAGAAACATCCCATTTATAGAGGCAGGAAAGACACAGCAGTGATCTCACCGACAGAGAGTCTTAACGTTAGGCTAGTCCTGGATGGAATGTAGAAATGAGCAAAGTTTATTTTTGGTACCCCCACCTTTTATCTCTTTCATTCTCTCTTTAGAATCCTCTGTCCTTTTAGGGACCTAGGGGCAATTAGGATTTCTTTTTACTCCTACTCTCCTCTTATCAAAATAGCCTCTGGAAGGGGTCAGAGATGAAGTATTTCATCTTGGCGTGAATGTGTCGGTATGTTACCTCTCCTACAGATATTTCTCTTCTAAGCCTTCTCCCTAATTGTGATTTTGACCCATTAAAAGAGTTTTAGCCATCATATAGCTTGAGGTATATTGTCTGGCAAAGAGTACTTTCTGATGAAATTTAAACTGATATCATCTAGGTGGCCAATTATTCCACCTATGACTTAAACCATCCATGTTCAACATTCTTTTCTGCTAGTCCTCTAAATCCTCATGTGATAAAATCATATTATTTTAGTCTTTGACAGAGCCTAAGAGGCATTGGGTTTAACCCTTTTCTTGAAGCAAGACCATCTTCTCTAACATTTCCAACAAGTACTGCCTAGATACTCTTTGGATACTTAAAAGATAGGGCGCTATCTACCAAAGTAGATTGCAATCTCTTGTTCAAGGATGGCTTGAGTAAAGTATAACCAATTTGGCCCTGTGCCAAATCATGTCATTTTGATGTTAACAATGAATCTAGGGGGGGGGCTAGGTGACGCAGTGGATAAAGTACCGGCCCTGGATTCAGGAGTACCTGAGTTCAAATCCGGCCTCAGACACTTGACACTTACTAGCTGAGTGACCTTGGGCAAGTCACTTAACCCCCATTGTCCCACCAAAAAAACCCCCACAAAAAAACAAAAAAACAAACAAAAACAATGAATCTAAAGAAGCGCTACATGTCAGATGTCCTGAGAACAAAAGGTGTAAGAAAAGGTTTTTTTTTTTTTACAGTCAAGATTATTAGATAAGGGGAATGGTTATCCTTCAAAGATTGGGACAATAATTCCTTAGTCTTCATTCTAAAGAGAGGGAGCCATCTTCCAAAGTAGACCTCCTGACTTTCTAGTCACTATTCCACATTGCTTCTCTGAAGCATGCTACTGTTTTCTAAATACTGTTTCACTTAAGGAGTCCTCTCTCCCACCCATCTCAACTCTTCAGTGGAATGGGAAGGTGTGTTAGGAGTAGAGGAATGTGAAGAATAAGAGAAACTAATACTATTAATAATAACTTATTTATATATGATATATATGTAATAATAAGATTATTATTAAGAAGGTTATCCTATGTAAGGTTCTAGGGGAAAAGGTGGAGATAGTTGTTCAGAATACTTCTGACCAATTGTCCCCCCAATCTCCACACACATACACATTCTGGTTGATAAAATCATAGAAGGGACAGGTGACAAGATATTCATGTGTTAAATTAAATGCAAGGACTTATTTATCCCCTATTACTGCTTTACAAAATGTGAAGCTGTTTTCCTCGGTGGAATTGTAATTTGCTATTGGTTGGCTAAAGATTGACCATGTGTCTAGTGGCCTTAAAAAATCTAAGTTGCTAGTTCAGGAGTCTGAGAATGAAAGAAGCTAGAGAGAGTTGAGAGAAAGAGAGTCAGAGGAGGAAGATTTAAAGAGTTTGACCACTTGGTAGCAGAGAAGAAAGCCGATTAAAAATTCAAGAAATACTTAGTACTGGCAGTTGAGGGACTCAATCTTTGGAAAGAAACTGGTCCAGGAAGCCCAATAGAGACATTTTATCCTGGAGGTACAGTGTTCAGATAACACTAGAACACAAAAGACCTAGAGTGATAGAACAATGAGTGGCATTGGCCATATTTGCTCCCTACACTTGTGGTCACGTTTTCCACTAAGACATTGCATGTTTATGAGAAAGTGTTCTGCAGGTTTATGAATGAATTTTAAAAATGTTATTAAGTGTTTATTTTGAACCAGGAACTGTGCTAAGCACTGGCGATACAAGTATAAGCAAGTTAGTGCCAGCTTTCAAGGACCTTCTATTCTAAGAGGGGTAGATAACACTACTAATAGTATTAGTAATAATAGCTACTGCTAGAAATCAAGGGAACAGGGAGAAGAATGGAATATTTTGGAAGTGGCTTGAAAATGATGTAATGGCTTGCATGAACCCATATTTCAGTGGGAGAAGGAAAAGGGCTCAAGGTGGTGGTGGCATGGTTTGAAGCTAGGTATAGTGATGGTATGTTCTTACTGTACCATTTCAGTAAATATTTTTGCTTTAATTTGAATTAAATCTGTCTATGGACTGATATTTAAAAGCAAGTTAATTGGATTGACTAAAGAAATGTACTTTTAGGCTGCTGACCCACATAGTACCTTTGAACAGATGATAGCAATTATCTCTCTGGAGGATCCAACTTATGGATATTAATTGGCAGGGTAGCTTAGCTTTCACAGAGAGTTCTAAACAAAGAGAATAAGAATCCACCATGGGAAAGTGGATAAAGCACCGGACCTGGATTCAGGAGGACCTGAGTTCAAATCCGGTCTCAGACACTTGACACTTACTAGCTATGTGACCTTGGGCAAGTCACCTAACCCTCACTGCCCAGCAGAAAACAAAGAAAAAACCAAAACAAAACAAAAAATAATCTACCTTTCTAACTTTCTCTAGTGTGTTTTTTATCTATGAAACCAAGAACAATTTTCTCTTGTGGGACTTTTATCTATAAAGCCAAGTATATGTTTACATCTGAAAATCCTTCAAATAGTTGAAGATAGTAACAATGTTCTCCTTAAGTCTCTCCTGGGAAAGTAATCTCAGGTTCATTCATTCAATTATCATATGACATGGTTTTGAATGTCCTCACTACCATTGTCCTCTTTTCTGGACTCCTGTGAGCTTTGTTGATGGCTTTTATAAAATATGGTGCCCAGAAGTGAACATGGTACTCAAGGCATATCTATGTAGAAATGTGCCATACGTCCTTTACACTCCTGCTATTTACCAAATGTTAAAAAGTGCCCTGGGTCAAATCATGTACTTTTGATATTAACATTGAATCTAAGGCAGTGCTAAGTGTCAGCTATCCTGAGAACAAAAGGTCTAAGAACAGGGGTTCTTTACAGTCAAGATGATTAGGTAAGAGAATTAGGTAAGAATGGTTATCCTTCAAAGATTAGGCTATAATTTTCTCAGTCTTCCTTCCCTAGCCTTTGTAAATGTGTATATCCAAATGATATGATATGAACAGGTCTGGCTTAACCTGCAATTTGGAAGGTCTAAACCAAATGGGAACAGAGGATATAATAATTAATAATAATAATAAACAATAATAACACTACTACTTACCATGTATCAAGCACTATGCTAAGTGCTTTACAATTATCTAATTTGATATTCACAACAACTGGTAGGTTTTATTATTATTCCATTTTACAGCAAAGGAAACTGAGACAAAGAGGTCAAATGCCCAATATCACACAGCTAGTGAGACACATTCACACAGTATCTGAGGCTGGATTTGAACTCAGGTCTTCTTCACTATAGGTATACAATGCTCTTCATTGGGCCATATAGCTGCCCTATAAAGAATATAGAATATATGCCCTACAGAATGTATAGAAACTAGCAAGAGGGAAGTACAGGTCTTTTAGAATTAGACCTTGGAATATAAAAGTATGCCACTGAGTACATTTTTATGACATTAGGTGAAATACACAAATGTAAATAAATCTCTTCTTCCAAATGCCTACAAGTTTTTTATATTTGTTATCACCTATAATAAACAAAAACATAATATTTATTACATCTTGGTCTATCTTTGTTTCATAGGTTGTCACAGAAAACTATTTAATCACTAACTGCACAAAGGCATTGATGGGTTGTGACTCATATCCCTGAAGGGAATACCACACTAATGAGATGATACAGCAATTTAAATATCAAATAGGATCAAGATGGCCATGGAGTAGCCCTGTTAACAATGTCAGAATGGGTACAGAAAGACAGACAAGTATTTATTAAGGACTTGCTATGTGCCAACCACTGTGCTATAGTAAGACCAGTACATACAAAGAGAAAGACCTTCTCTATCTTTAGACAACTCAAAATTCACTTTCTAATAAGGGAAGGCCACAAGGTGGGAGGAAGGGACACACTTCTCCTTCCCCCACTTAACTAAGTTGAGCAGCAGATGCCTGAGCTTTGTGGTCTTTTGTCAAGCTTTGGGGATACCATCCTCCATTGTCCTGGGGTCTTCATGCGTCTCTCCTCAGTCTTCCCTTTCACTAAGGAGGACTGCTAAGTAGTGTAGTGAATAGAGTGCTGTGCCTGGAGACAGTAATACTTGAGTTCAAATCTGGCCTTGGATATTTAATACCTGTATAACCTTGAACAAATCACTTAACCTCTGTTTGTGTCAGTTTCTTTACCAGTAAAATGGAGATAATAACACCTACTTTGCAAGGTTGTCATGAGAATCAAATGAAAAATACTTGTAAAGTACTTACCACAGTGTCTGGCACATAGTAGGTAAAATATAAATGCTATTACCATTAGTTTTCTTATTATTCCTGATGTGTTGTGTGGCCTGGGAAGCCATGCCATTTGGGATGTAAGGGATCAGCACAGAACATGCAAAGCTATCACTGGCAAAGGTGACATATGGTAATAGATGTTTCCTTACTAAAAATAATGAAAAACCTTAGTCCGTATCTTCTCTGAAGTACATCTTCCGTTGCTTTCCATTTCCAGAGTACCCACTGGAATCCTTCTCTATTCATAACAATTTACTCAAATTATATGTGTGTGTGTGTATATGTATATATATATATATATATATATATATATATAGTTTGTTTTTTTTTTAGTGAGGCAATTGGGGTTAAGTGACTTGCCCAGGGTCACACAGCTAGTAAGTGTTAAGTGTCTGAGGCTGGATTTGAACTCATGTACTCCTGACTCCAGGGCTGGTGCTCTATCCACTGTGCCACCTAGCTGCCCTGCATATATATTCTTCATATTCTGTTACTTGCTGAAACCATATCTTTGTAACCCTCCTGTCACCTCTATCTCCATACACCTTGACATATAGGACCTTAAGAAGAAGTAGGAATATTCTTTGCTCCCAAAAGCCATTTTCAGGGCTTCCCTTAAGACTATCACTCAGCAGCCCACTTTATCCTTTTCAAATCACGTTATACCATGGAGATTCTCATCACTGTCATTAATTGGTCTCCAGGTCTCTTGGTTCTCCCTACCTGACAAGTTCATTGGATACTTCATGCTCTTCTCTCCAAACCCCTGCTGTCTGAATAACCTGGCCTCCTACTTCTCCAATCTCCCAATTTTTTTCTCTTCCCTTGAGCTCTGTCTCCAGTCTACCTCAACCAAGCAATAAATGCTGGCAAATTAAAGGTCTATCCTATCTTATGTATTCAGTTTCTACCATAGAGAGACTATTAGAATACTTGGAGTTCATAGAAGAGATGTAAATTACAGCGAATAATGATTTTGTTCTCAATAAGATGAGAAAGGGAATTTCAGGGAGATGGAAGAGCATGTACAGAACCTTGAAGTAGGATGAACATAGAACTTGAGGCGCCATGAGGAGCTAATCATATGGGACAGGGGTTTTGTGATAAGAGTAACAGGTTGGACTGTGATGGCCTTGATGAACTTTCTCTTACAGTTTTTGAGGAATCATGGGTAGTGTTTGAATAGGAACCTGACATGATAGAGCTAAATGATGGAAGGCATAGTCTTAAATGGATACACTAAAATCTAATGTCCAACTACATTTTATCATCTCAGTAAGAAGAAAATCACCAACCATCTTCTTTTGAATAAAGTTGGACACAGGTAATTGTATTGAGCCATTACATTTTGAATAGAGGTCAAATATTGGTTTTTCCTGCTCATTAGACAAACTATTGCATTTAAGCCTAACACTACATCCCAGAGAGTAGGATAGTTTATGAACTCAACACATTCTTAGATAAGTTATGCCAAGTATAGTATGGGTGAGGACAGAGGTGTTGAGAAGCAGAATTGAAGGTGAGGGAAAAGTGCAAATTCTAATGCAAATCAAACACATTGTTATCTCTTTGCAATGGGCTGTTGTTGCATAATCGGTGATGCTGATGTTGAAAAAGAAAATGAAAGACTTTCATGCAATTCCAGAAAGCAGGCTGGGCAGGAAGAGACCACAATACACAAAAGGCATGGAAGGAGTATATGTGCCTAATGAAACTACATCAAAATTTCAAAGGGGAGAAATGTGAATTTCTCAAATTAAAGTACAACCAAAATATTCCTTCTGTATCAAAAAGCTTTCCCAGACTTCAATGGCTCTTAGACCTTGATGGTCCTTTCACTGTGAGCAGAGTGTTTTCTACCACTATCTTTTCCTTGCACAGAGCTGCTGACCAAAAATATCTTTGTGAAGACTTGGGGCTTGTTGACTATTTTTGATGTCACAGTAACTATTGACTTCACTGATAAAGCACTTTAATCTCTATATTTTCTAAGTCATTTCCTGGTATTAATTTAGGTGCTTAGGGTATTTGAACTTCTACATATCACTAGTGTACAATTCAGTTTACCCTAAGTCACACATTACTAACCTTGTGGATCTTTTTTTGGTGGAAAATACTTTATAAACCTTTGAATAGTACAGAAATGTTATTTTTTGTTTATTATCACTGTTGTTATTGAATTCAGTTGTTTTTTAGTCATGTTCAATTCTTCTTGATCCCATTTGTTTTTGTTTTTGGCAGAGACTGAAGTAGATTGCTATTTCCTTCTCCAGCTCATTTTATAGATGAGGAAATCCTGAGACAAGCAGGGTTAAATGACTTATTCATGGTCACACAGTCAGAAAGAGTCTGAAGCTGGATTTGAACTCAAGTCTTCCCGACTTCAGGCCAGGAGCTCAATCCAATGTGCCACCTAGCTGCCCCAGTTGCTGTCATATCAAATAGATATCAAATATTTTATCAAATAAAATAGCTAGAAGGAACCTTCCATATCTGGTCTACTGGTTCCCCCACTGTGTCCTATAGGAAAGTGCTGTAAGTTATGGCCAAGGATCCAAGAATACACATGTACACCAAGCACTAACATTTTGATCTTTTTTTAGTTCACACAAAATGGTCAGGGTGACAGTTTAGTAAACAAGCAAACAAGCCTTTTATAGACTGAATAAGGCTTTTATGATATGTGTATTGTGATTTTCAAATACATGTAGATCCCGTGATAGAAAATACAAATTCATTAAAAAACAAAAAATACAAATTCATAAAATACATATTTTATGTACTTTTAAAGTTATTTATTTAAAATACAAATTCATTTAAAAGCATTACTGAACTTATGAGCATAGAAAATAGGGAATAGGAGCTAGACGTGTGATTTCATGAATCTAGGGATTATCTGGTGAAGATCTTCATCTATTTATACAGGTTGATACCTTCTTGGCAATATAGTCACCTTAGAATTGCAAAAATCACTAAGAGGTTAAATGACCTACCCACAATCACAAAACTGGTTACTAATATGTCAGAGGCAGGATTTGAATCCAGATTTTCCTGGCTTTTCTCTCGGTCCTCAACACCACACAATCTTTCATAGTAATTTTTGTTAGCAAGTATTTTCCCAATAAATAGATACTAATGATATAACTGCTATCAAGAGGGTGTTTGAAAAATGTTTGACCTTAAAAATGGGTCTTTATACTAAAAAATATGAGAACCATTAACTGTTATTTGACAGACAAGAGAACTGAAGCCTATGTGTGATGAGCACAAGGTCAAAGAGATAGTAAGGGCCAGGCTGGCATTCAGACAAAGTCTCTTGATTTCTAAATCTAATACTTTGTCAACCATACAGTTTTCTTTGGATCACTGTCATCATCATCACCACCACCATTATCACATCATATTACATCACAATTATCATTGTCATCGTTATTGTCAACAACTTGCAGTTTTTAATTGTCAAGGAATGTTGGACGTAGTCAGAAATTTACCCTAAACTATCACAGAGGTTTCAAAAAGCTTACATAATTGATACATAAATTTGATGGTCTGAGACTCTAAAAGGAGATTTAGTTAGATAGGGGTGGAAGAGTCTCAAAAATGGAATTTTGACAATTAACGTTTTTAAAATTATTCCAATGACAAAGAAAATAGGCAAGTGCTAAAAGTAACTGATATGGCTATACAGAATGTTCTCTGAAGAGCCTAGAATATAAAAGCTGGTAGAGCAGATAGAGGTGACTTGGCATTTGAGTGTGCCAAAAACCTTTTCAAGATTATGGATTGCAGGGAAGGTATTGACCTCAACTATTATATAGAATGTCCTCATCTGGGAGTTCCCTATACTAATGGAATCATAGTACAGTCGCTGCCCTCAGCCTATGTTTTTTTTAAAAAAAGACTAAATGGGGACAGATAACTAAAGATAAATACTAAAGAGTAGCACAGACCTGATAAAATAACATCAAAAAAGTTAAACCTCCCAATGAGCTGAGGGTTTTGAAAAAAAGGCTAAGACCAATTAACAATTACTTTCTAAAAGCTTTATTCAGAACAAGAAGAATAAGGAAGGGATGTGAATGCTGATTAATGCTTTAAAGTTAACAGATGACAGAAGGAAAGCAGAACTATGCTATTGCTGTTTTATTTCTGTAATCTTTATTAAGAAGGATGATACTAAATTCAATGCCACAAAAATATATTTAGCATTTATGATACGCAAAGTACTATACTAGGTGCAAGGCATAAAAACAAAGCAAAACAGGACATGTTCCCTGCCTTCAAGGAGGAATTTAATAGGGAAAATGAGATCTTTATGGAAATAACTATATTGGAACCATAAAGTTAGATATGCATAGGAAAAGGCCAAAAAGGTTACAAAGTTCATAAGAAGTCTAAGGGAAATTAATTCACTTTGAATTAAGGAGGTTGTTGGGTGGGTTCTTCCCGGGTAAGGTGGTAATTGAGTTAAATCTTGAAGGGTGGGCAGAATTTCAAGAGGTAAAGAAGAGCAGGGGAGATATGAGGTAGCATTGTTCCAGGCATATTATAGGCTGTGATAAAAGATAAGGAAATGGGGGCATCTAGGTGGCGCAGTGGATAAAGCACTGGCCCTGGATTCAGTAGGACCTGAGTTCAAATCTGGCCTCAGATACTTGACAGGTACTAGCTGTGTGACCCTGGGCAAATCACTTAACCCCAACTGCCTCACCGAAAACAAAAAAACAAAAAAAAGATAAGGAAATGGAAGAGGAAACAACAAGAATTGGAGATAGTGGGTAATCCAGTTTAGTTGACATGGAGAATATATAAAGTAATGTGAAATCAAGCTGCCAAAGAGTCATATAAATGAGGGCCCTTGATGCTGGGTAAGAAGTTTTCATATAAATAGAATGATGCATTAGTGAGGTAACATGGGTGGAATTATGAAGGGAAGGTTCAATCAGGGGTAAACCTGAATGACAAAAAAAGATACTTTTACAATAGTCTAAGACTGATAAAGTCCTGTATCATAGTGCTTGTAGTGGAAATTAAAAGAAGGAATTGAATTTAAGATAATTATAAAGTCAAAATCAACAGGATTTGACAACTGCCTGAATGTTTAATGTGAGGGAAGAAGGACTTCAGGACAACCCTAAGATCACACGGGTGATTCTGAGCATGGTGGCATTAGAGAAATTCCTGGCTGTGTGATTCTGGAGAGGCCATTCAACCTCTCTGGACTTTAGTTTCCTTATAAGAAAGGGATATTATTTTTAGCATTTCATTGAATTGGGAGAGAACAGTCAGATAATGAGTGTGAAAGTACTTGGAAGCTCTGGAGTGATATGAAACCATGGAACCTGTTAAAATAGGGAAAGGTAATATAATATGTTTGGATTTCAGTAAGGCATTTGATTAAATTTCTCTTGAAATGCTTGTGGAAAAGATGGAGAAATGTGGGTTAAGTGATAATATACTTGATAGAATCCTTAATGGTTAAATAACCCCAACCAAATAGTGTTGAACATAATAAAGACAATTTACTGAGAATTGACTGATCTCCACCTACTCCCCAATCCCAGGCCAATTAATTGTCTTGGGCTAACCAATCCTTGTCAATTCCTGACCCTTGATTGTTTTATGGATCTCACCCAAACTATCCCCTCCCAAAGATTTCCCACCTTACTCCCTGGACTTTAGGTTATTATGTAAAAGGATCCATTTACATTAACTAGTTTCTATTTAGTAGCTTCTATACTTAACTCAAGGTCAGTCTCATAGTTCCCTTTGTTATGTTACCCCATATAAACCCTGTCCTCAGTATCCATCTTTGGGTATTCCTAGAATCTTGCTTCGTGATACTAGGAGTTATAGCTCCTCTGCCCCAATTAAAGACCTTATTTCTCCTATCTTGATTGTTTCATTAATTTTGAGGTTGACAAACATTTGCATTGTCCTAATGTCCTAGTCCTACATTAATAGTCAAAGAAAAAGGATTCTTCTTTTCAATGATAAAGACATTTAAAAAGACACTAGACCCAGACTGCCAAGGAAGGTAAAAGGTATTAATATATTTTCAGGATTGAGTTGAAATTCTAATTCCTTCTATTTTGTTTTTAAAAACTTGGGAAAATGGCACCAAAAAGAGGAAGAAAATGGTTCTTTGATCTAACTTATTTTTTTTGGGGGGGGGGAATATTTTCACCAATACATTTCCTAATACATTTTCCATGCTATTTATCTTGAAAGTAGAGAGGGAATGGGGATCTTATAGTTTCCCAAAGTAAAAATTAAGTGCTGATAGAAAAATAAAGGGAGAGGAGGATGGGAGATTAGGAGAGGAAAAGTGAAGAGAGTGAAAAGAGAAGAGGACAAAAAAGGAAAGAAGAAACGGCAGGGAAAAAAACATGGATTGAGACACCTAGAAAAAAAGTGAAAGAAATTTTAAAAAAAGACTTGCAATAGGGAATTTTCAGATTCTGTGTAAAATAGGCTAATAATTTCTTGATATTCTATGTCCTAGCTTTAATATGTACTGTCCTAGATATTTTTTGTTCATTATGTGTTATGAACTCAACTAAATTTTATTGCCCTTCTTCTAACAGCACTGCTATGTTGGCTTATAACTGAATTTATTAAACTTCATTAAGAATCTTCCTATATTCTTGTAACGTGGGCAGAGATTGCTTTGTCTATAATGTAGCTCATAGTTTTGAGTATTAATGAAAGAGTTTGTAGGTAGGAAGGTTCCAGATATCAGAATCACAAAGGGTTTGAGTTTTTATGTGGGGATGACTTTAGGAGGCACACACTTGTAAAAGAAGAGGAAAGTAAGCACACTGATACTTCTATGTGTGAGAAAATAATTATTAATAACAATTTCTTGGGCACCCAGGGACCCAGTTTTAGTTGGCTTCAGAAAGGTCAGTTCTCGAGAAAGTTCTAATCTCAGGGCAAACCAAAAGCTACAATAGAAATGGAGATATAGACTCTTTCATTTTAGCTATATTGAGCTGATGGGATTAAGCCACACCCATCTGGATTTATCCTTTGACCCTCTGGGGGTCTCTCCCATTAGACCATGATGTCATCTGGTAGAGCTAATTTTAATATGTTCCAACCACAAGTTGTACCAACCAATGGAACTGAATGATACTAGCAAATTAGCTTTGATCAGCTTATAAGCAGCCCACCTCTATCAAAAGAGGACAAAACCCAAGAACCCAAGAGGCTACTGGCTGTTGCCATCTGAATTCACTCTTGGCTCAGGAAGGCTATCAGTTCTTAGTACAGGATAGGCTGGTAGAACATTCTCTCTCTCTCTCTCTCTCTCTCTCTCTCTCTCTCTCTCTCTCTCTCTCTCTCCCTCTCTCTCTCCCTCTCCCTCTCCTTCTCCCTCTCCCTTTCCCTCTTCCTCTCTCTGTCTTTCTTTCTTTCTCTCTTAGAAATATGGTGCTGGGAAAAGTTTTGCTGTCTGGTTAATTAGCAAGTTGTCCTGGGATTATCTATGGACCAGGGAATAGGCCAGGCAAGTGAAGAACCTGCCCTTCATTAAATCATACCACCTGGGACCTCCTGAAGTTTGGGACAGTGCAGCCTGGAAACAGTGCCCCACTTTAAGGAACTAAAAGTCAAGTAAAATACAGGCAAGTTGAGCAGGCAGAGAAAGGTGAGGACCACAGAAAGTTTCTTTAGTGACAAGGAAGATCGAGGTGTACCCTCAGAAGAGGATAACAACATCAGGGTTCCTACATCCAAAGCTTCCAAGAAAAATATGAATTGGTCTCAGGCCACAGAAGCACTCAAAAAGGACTTTGAAGATAAAGTAAGAGAGGTAGAGGAACAAATGGAAAGAGAAATGAGAGTGATGAAGGAGGTTCATGAAAAAAAAAGTCAATAACTTGAAAAGCCAAATTGGCTAAATGGAAAAGGAGGTACAAAAGCTCTTTGAAGAAAATCATTGCTTAAAAATTTGGATTGAGCAAAAAGAAGCCAATGACTTTATGAGAAATCAAGACACAATAAAACAAATCCAAATGAATAAAAAATAGAGGGTAATATGAAATATCTCCTTGGAAAAACAAGGAGCTGACCTGGAAAATAGATAAAGGAGAGACAATTTGAAAATTATTGGAATACATGAAAACCATCATCAAAGAAAGAGCTTAGACATCATCTTCCAGGAAATTGTCAGGGAATATTGCTCTGATAGTCTAGAAGCAGAAGGTAAAGCAGAAATTGAAAGAGTTCACCAATCACTTCCTGAAAGATATCCCAAATGAAAACTCCCAGGAATATTATAGCCAAATTCCACACCTCCCAGATCAAGGAAAAAAATATTACAAGCTGACAAAATGAAAGAATTCAAGTACTGTGGAGCCACAGTCAGGATAGCACAAGATCTAGCAGTTTCTACATTAAAGGATCAGAGGGCATGGAATATGGTATTCAAGAGGGCAAAGGAATTTGGATTACAACCAAGAAACACCTATCCAGCAAAACTGATTGTGATCTTTCAGAGGAAAAAAATGGGACTTCAATAAAAAGAGGACTTTCAGGTATTTATGATGAAAAGACCCAAACTGAATGGAAAATTTGACTTTCAAATACAAGACCCTAGAGAAGCATAAACAGGTAAACAGGAAAAAAAGAAATTAAGAGGGATGTTAAAAGGTTAAACTGTTTACATTCCTTCATGGGAAGATGATACTTCTAACTCATAAGAACTTTCTCAGTATTAGGGCAGATGATAGAAATAAATATTGACAGAGGGCACAGGTGGGAATTGATTATTAAGGGATGATACCTGCAAAGTATTTATTTTTGGTTTATCTCTTTTTGTGGGGTGGTTGGAGTTGTGTGACATTCCTGGGGTCATGCAGTGAGTGAGTGTCTTATGTCTGAGCCCGGATTTGGGCTGGGGGTCCTCCTGGGTCCAGGGTGAGTGCTTTATCTACTGTGTCACCTAGTTGCCCCATGATGACATATTTAGGGTAAAATTGAGGGGTGTTGAGAATTCACTGGGAGAGGGGGAAGGGGAGAGGTAGAATGGGGCGAAATCCCACATGAAAGAAACAGGAAAGGGCTTAAGGAGTGGGGGGAGAGACAGGGGAGGAGCAGAGTTGTAAATGAACTTTACACTCATCAGAATAGGCTCAAAGACCTTAATGTCTTCAGAGTTGGCCCAAGGAGGGAATAACATACACACTCAATTGGGTGGAGTAATCTATCTAATCCTGAAGGAAAATAGGAGGGGAAGGGGATAAGGAGGGAGGGGCAAAAGAAGGGAGGGGAGATTGGGGAAAGGGGCAGTCAGAAGCAAATACCTTTTGAGGAGGGATAGGGTGAAAGAAGATAGATGTTAGAGTAAATACCATGGGGAAGGGAATAGGATGGAGACAAACAGTTAACAATAATAATTGTGAAAAGGAGAAAAGGGGGAAAAATTGTACAAAAAATATTTATAGTAACTCTTTTTGGTGGCTAAGAATTGGAAATCAAAGGAATGTCCATCAATTGGGGAATGACTGAACAAGCTGTGGTGTATGATTGTAATGGAATATTATTGTGGTATAAGAAATGACAAGTAGGATGATTTCAGAAAAACCTGGAAAGACTCATATGAACTCATGTATAGTGAGTGAAGTGAGCCACACTGGGAGGACACTGTGCACAGTAATAGCAGTATTGTTCTATGAGCAATTGTGAATGACTTGACTACTCTCAGCAATGCAATGATCCAAGACAATCCCAAAGGGCTAATGGCAAAGCATACTATCCACTTCCAGAGAAAGAACTGATATTGATTGAACAGAGAACAAAAAAAAAAGTACTTGTGAATTGTACATATATACACTATATCAGACTAATTGCTGTTTTGTGGAGGGGGGAGGAAAGGGAGGGAGGGAGAAAAATTTGGAATTCTAAATCTTATGAAAATAAATGTTGAAAACTACCTTTACATGTAATTGGAAAAAATAAAATAAATGTTTGTTGCAAAAAAGAAAGAAAGAAAGAAAGAAATATGGTGCTTGGGGGTTTTCTCTGCTTCGTGTTGGACTGCCACTCTAATTCTTTTCTAATATTTAATATTAATTAATAATAAATGATTAATGGGTACAATATCCATTATTATATAAATAGCCATACATACATAAATATCAATATTTTAGAAAACCCAGAATATCCCCCAAATAATTTAGTAAATACAACCATTGTCAGAGAGATAAGCTGGAGGAGTCTGATGTCATGTGATATCAACATTACATGGAAGGAAGTGGTAGCCTAGACCCAGAGTGGGTGAATTTAGCCTCTAGTAGCTGCAGTTGATTTCCATGCAGATCACAGAGAACATGCCAAGAGGCAATTGAAGATCTCCTTCTTTACCCTGTTTCCCCCATGTTCAGGAGGGATAATTTTGACTGGAAGTTCCCTTTATTTTACTGCCTTAAAAGCTTAGGAGATTGAATCCATTGGAGTTCCTCCAAAGAGAATTGAGAATAACCCTTTCACTTTATTAGTCCTATGTTAATTATTTCATTGTATTTAATGCAGTAATTAAATGTTTTTCTATTGGTTTTGTGGCTCTTGTATGGGTCAGTATTGTACTGATGGAGGCTTGGGCTGAAATTTACATAGTTCATTATTGAAAACACGCCCAAAACAAGCTGGGAAACATAGTAAGGATCTAAGACAAGACTTGTCAGGAGAATTTCAAGCAACTCAGTACATTTTGTGCAGGTTCATCCATGATAGTTATGGATTGATTGAGGCCATTTATAGAATAATAGGTTAAAATAAGGCTACCTGCTTTGACATTCCAAGGATCTATTAAATATTATTTTTTCAAGAGTTTTTCTAGGTTGTATACATATTTTCAGGTGTAAATTGCTTATCCTAGCCTTACCAGGATACAGTGAATACCCTGTTTATATCACTAGCCTCAATGCCAGCAAGTTATATTGAAAATTTTTCCTTTCTTCTTTCAATGACAAAAGGTTTTTTTGTAAACCTTTCCTATGCAATCTCTCTAAACAGGCTAGCCAAGTTAATTCAAATAATTCATGTATCATTTGTGTATTGGAGTATAACTGTAGTTTTTGTTTGGTGTTGAAGTATACCGTATAACTATATAAACAGTTATTGCTAAACAGTTGGCCTATATTGTACATGTCATACTTACATGTTTGACTGAATAGTCATCAGGGCTATTTAGTTATTGAAGAATTAGGGCACAGTAGCAGGACTTGACTCTCATTGGAGACAATTGGATTAGGGCATATGATGACTATGATGATGCCTCCCTCACCATGTGGTGTTACAGGAAAGATGAGAAAGTATGTGGCATTTAAACATGAGAACTAAGGTGCAATAGTACAACATGATATAAGGTTCAAGATGCCATGAACCATCTGCTAGGTAGCCAATATCGTGTGTTTGTGTTTGTGTGTGTGTGTGTGTGTGTGTGTGTGTGTGTGTGTGTGTGTGTGTGTGTGTTGTGAGTAAGCAGTAAGATCCCTATGGCAGAAGAAGATAAAGCAAAGTTGACCTTCCTTTGCTCAGTGGGATTCTATCTATGAATGTTTGCTTCAAGGGATTGCTAGGGCCCTTTCCATTTTTCAGCAGCTCATTAGAAACAGAATTTGGAGACTTGAACCATATGGAGGGATTGCCTTGTCTATATGATCATATTATATTTGGGTAGAAGCTAGAAGGTCATGAGGAAAGGTTATTAAGACTTGATCCTCTGGTTTAAAGCTGCAAATTAGTATGAGTATTTTTTCCAAGCCTCTGTCAAGTAGAAAGGTCACTTGTGACTCAGCACATTGTGAGCCCTAGCCTTGAAAAGGTGGAAGTACCCAGTAACTGGCCATGTCTAAAGAATTTTTGACAGCTGAAGACTTTTCTAGGCCTTGGTGACTGTTTTTGGTGTTGGGAATTTGTGAATATCTGTGCCATGGTTTCTCAATTTTCTCAGTCATGGGTCTATGTTCAGGAAGGCAAAACAGGAGGAATTTGACCTGAACTTTTGGTACCTTTTGGAGACTGGACGAGAAATGTGAGTAGGTCTAATATGGACCTCATTCATAGGATCATTGCTACAGAGACAGAAAAAGCTCTAAAGGCCACCTAGTCTTACTACCTCATTCCAGAGTTAATGAAAATGAGATTCAGGGAGGTTAAGTATATTTTTTTCAAAGTCACAAAAGCAGTAAGGGACAGAACTAGGATTCAAATTCAGGTCCACAGTCTCCACATTTATAACACTGTTCACTGTATAATTGCCTTCCTTAATTGTCCCATGTATGTCCAGGTTTAGTAGTTGCAGGTGCCTATGATCCCTTGGCATGGTATATAGATCCTAGCCCTAATGACGGTTGTTAACACAAGTCAATCAGATTTCATTTTTCATAAAGTTGTATTGTATTCTTGGTAAGACCAAAGAAAAAAAGAACTGGCCTACAGAGCTATCTCTGTACACGGAACAGACTCAAAATCACAAATACTACCACATTTCTCATCTTAATAGACATTCCCTGCATTGGTATGGCAAATAAGCACTTTTAAAAGCTCAGATTTTTTGTATCTCATGCTGAATTCCTCCTAACAGAAACAGCTGGGATGAAATGAACATTTAACCTAGTGCAGTGACTGGCACATAGCAAGAGCTTAATGGATACTTGTTGAATAGGATTAAATCAGAGCCTTTCACACTGACCTCACTCAAGGCCCTAGATTAAGAAAAAAAATGACAACAAAGAAAAAGTTGCCAAGTATTTTTGATTTAGAAAACGTGATGGCTAATTATTGATTTTATTTATTTTTGTTTGCCTGCTTTTCCTCATAAAGTAATTCTTAATTAGATTAGATGCAAAACTGCCAAACCATCTCATTTGTCTAGAAGCTGGTCCAACCCTCCTTTGGATTTGATCTGCTGCTGTGGCTCCTGACTGAAAGAATACTCAAGTTGTAAAGCTAAGAAATTCAGGAAAATATTTAAAATGAGCTCTTATAGGATGCCGCTGAGAGGAGCATGGAAACCAAATGGGAAAAAAAAAGATAATCAATATTCATCTACTTCTCCAAATTCTTGAGTCTCTAATAGTTTATTCTGAGATCTAACATGCTAATATAAAAGCATGTGGAAACACACACACATATCTCTCTAGATAGATAGATATTATTTTACTTTATTTTATTTTTTTACCATTTCAGTGGGAATCAGTTGGGAAAGGTGAATGAAATGAATGAAATCAAGTACATTCACTGTATTCATTGCATTGTAGACTGATATCACCATGTCTTCCCTTCAAATCTGACATAAAACTTGGCTACTATCTGTAATTGATGTTATTTTTCCCATGCACAATACACACATATTCTATATTACATATATACATTTGGAGGGAAGGAAGGAGGGAATGTGGGGGAAGGAGAAGATTGTCTTTTTAGACTAATATTATAACTGCTCCATTTTCCAGTTGTTTTCCATATATTTTTTGTCTTTTATA
Organism: Dromiciops gliroides; assembly: GCF_019393635.1. NCBI lineage: Eukaryota > Metazoa > Chordata > Mammalia > Microbiotheria > Microbiotheriidae > Dromiciops > Dromiciops gliroides. The sequence goes on along the minus strand of NC_057861.1, from coordinate 263,936,865 downwards.
ATCCTGTTTTCTATATGTTCAGGTTCAACTCAGTAATCACCCATGTAAAAGTCACTTTGCTAGGTAATAGGGAAATGAAGACAAAAATTAAAATAGTCTCTGCTCTCAATGAGTTTGTATTCTATTGATATTACTTTATATCTTATAAATATAGGAAAATTACTTTTTTCAAGTAAGGCAATCCGGATCAATGAAATAATAGTTATAACCAAAATTTGATTTCAGAGTTGAAAATGCCTTTAGAAATCATCTAGAAGAACCCTTTCATTTTATGTATTCCTTTTAATTCAATGGTCATTTGAGCTACTTCCTTTGAAGTACTATTTCCTATGTTTTGTACCAAAGAAGATACAAAGTTTACATGAAGCATAATTTCAAGTTTTATGAAACTTATATTAAAGAAAATTGAATTTGAAACAAAACTTAGTGGTTGAACAATCTTTTTTAGTGGATCATTTTAGAGAAATACTTGTTTTATTCCATAAATTAAAAATAAATTTTTTTTAAAAGAATGAATGTATTTCCTTCTAACCAACTTATAGAAGGTGGTTACAAATATGTGATTTAAAGAATCCAGGGATCTCAGAATTGTCACATCTGTCTAGTAAAACTGATTCCTAAGACTTTCTTCCACAGTAATGCTATTCAACTTGTGCTTGAAAAATCCTCCTGTGGGAGAAAATTCTCCTTCAGGTATTCCATCACATTTTTGGATGGCTCTCATTGTTAGGAAATTGTCCTTGTATTAATCTAAAATCAGCTTTTTTTTACTTCTATAGATTACCCCTGGATCTATCCATTGAGGACAAGCAGAATAAATTTAATTCCCCATCTACATGATATTCCTTCAAATACTTAAAGAAGAAATTCAAACTCCTTGCACCTCACTCTCTCAGTGAACCATCTTCAGTTTCTTCAACCTATCCTTATACAGCATGATCTGAAGACCCTTCTTAACTTTGTTCACTTGTGTGAATTTTCTATAGTTTGTCAGTGAGGCCAACATCTGTCATATAGAACTTAATATATTATGGAAGTGATCTAACTAGGAAAGCTTGCAGAGGGATTATCACCTTCCTTATTCAGGACACTGAGGCTTAATGAAACCTAAGACTGAATTATCTTTTTTGGCTGCTATAATACATGATTAACTAAGCTTGAACAAACTATGAAAAAATACAATATCCCAATGGATCTATAATCTTGTGAATGTGGATATTCCCTGAAATAATGCAGATCACAATCTAGCCATTCTGGCCTGCCTTGTGCAATTCTGGTCTGTGTCCTTGCATGAGTTTGCCACAGAGGGTGCACCCAAGTGTTCTGCATGCCTTCCTTGAATTTTCAAATTTTGTGGACATTAATGGAGCACAGGGGCTACCCATAAGTCACTGCTAGCTCTTGTTATGTGACCATTCCATTTCTTTCACATCATACAGGCATGTGATGACATCATTTACATAATTTCTCATGCATAATTTCTTTTTTTAATACTGTACTGTGGCCTGCTCCCACCAACCATGTACCTCAAATTGTCCTTTGTGTTACCCTCAACTTTGATACTTCAGAGATGCTGCTCAGTTGGTTGTTGTTCTTTATAGTTGAAGAGGATCAAAATGACATTTCTAAGTTGGGGTCAATGGGCACGTGTGTCTGACTGTGGCTGATCAGAGCAATATGAGCAATATGAGCTTGAAAGGCTTTACCATGGTCTGGCCACAAATAGCCCTCATAAACATTTGGGATAGAGAAGTCTCTAAATGTGTGCATCTCACATTTCTTTTGAGCTACTGCAATTCTGTTTTGATCATAGAGGCACATTCTTTGTTGTAGGCATGCCATACTGGGCAGTCCTGTTCCAATATATCCCATGTCTCATAATCAATTGCAAAAATTACAACACTGAAAGAATACTAGCATGAAAAAGATGAACATTTACTTCAGGAAGCCATTTGAAATCAGGAAATTAATCTTGAAGTTTCTCAAAAGCTATCTCATCCACTTTTCTCTTGATTCAATGCTGTACCCACTCTATCCAATGTTTCTCTGTTTCCTCCTCCTTCTCCTTCCCCTTCCTCTTCCCCTTTCTCTTCTTCCTCTCCCATTACCTCTCCCTCTCCTTTCTCCTTTTCTTTTTCTCTCATACATACATATGTACATATGTATATACACATAGGCATATCTTGTTTTATTGTGTTTCACATTACTGTGCTTGCCGGATATTGTGATCTTCATAAATTGAAGGTTTGTGGCAGCTCTGTGTCAAACAAGTCTATCGGTGCCATTTTTCTAACAGCATGTGTTCATATCATGTCTCCGTGTCACACTTTGGTAATTCTCACAATATTACAAGTTTTTTTCTATTGCTATTATATTTTTATGGTCATCTTTGATCAGTGCTTTGATGTTACTATTGTAATTGTTTTGGGGCACCACAAACTGCATCAATATAAAATAGTAAACTGAATAAATGTTACATGTGTTCTGATTGTTCCACCAATGAGTCATTCCCTGTCTTTCTCCCTCTTCTTGAGCCTCCCTATTCCCTGAGGCACAACAATATAATTAAGGCCACTAATAATCATACAATGACCTCTAAGTTTTCAAGTGAAAGGAAGAGTCAATTGATGTGACAAACAAAATGTTGTCTTATTTTTAGAAATTGCCACAGCCATCCCAGCCTTCAGCAACCACCACCCTGATCAGTCAGCGGCCATCAACATCGAGGCAATAGCTTCTCACCGGTGAAAAGATTATGACTCACTGAAGTCTTAGATGATTGTTAGCATTTTTAGTAATAAAGAATTTTTAACTTAAGTGCGTATTAATTTTATATATCATACTATTGTACGCTTAACAAACTACAGTAGAGTATAAATGACTTTTATGTGCACTGAGGAACCAAAACAATTGGATGAATTGCTTTTTCATGATATTTGTTTTATTGTGGTGGTCTGGAACAGAACCCACAAGATTTCTGAGGTATGTCTGTATATACACATACATACACAAATACATATGTGTGTCTGTATATGTGCATATGTGTGTGTATGTCTATATCTCCCGATGAATTAACTCTACAAGATGATCAAAATGATCTAGTCACTTTTATATAATGGACAAATGGCATTCTTCACCCACATTTTTTCTGCATGCATAGTGGGGCCAAATCCTTGAGTAATCATGAATCTCATTTAAGAGCGTCTGCTGTCTTCCATGGTTTGATGCAAACAACATCATGCCATCTGCAAAAAGGAGCAACTGAAGGATTTCAACATGAATAGAATCTCTCTCCAAATCAGACTCTAAATTGGATTCCTTCCACAATAGCAGTAAACATTTCTTGGGAACATATATCTCTCCACTTTATGCCGTGATTGATATTAATATTTAGAGGGTTGTTGAACAAATTTACATCTCCATTATAGTTTTCAAGGAATTTTGTATAATTTTGACTATGAATAAAGAACTCCTTTTTGGAGGAGAGCCTTTAAATGATATTTCTCTCTACTGAGTCATGTAGTTTGTTATAGTCAGTGACATTAAGCATATTGAGATCTCATAGTCCCTAATACTTTTCCATCAATTGTGTGTTTCAAAAGATGTAGTCTACTGGGGAATATCACTTGAGAAAGTCTGCTCATTCCTTCCTATTACTCTCATCGAGGATGCCTTAAATTTGTGCATTGATTATTTTCATAAAATGTTCTATAGGCATAGATTACAACTCTATCATACATATGGATCAGTAGTTACTGATATTCTTTCAATCACCATTTTTGGGGAGGAGAGGGTAAATGATATCTAATTTTTTCCTTTTGTCGCCAGTGTCTTCTTTCAGATACTTTGAGAATCAATCAATATCTTTCACCATCAAAATTGTATCACATCTAACATAGAATAACAACATATAATTGGTCTAGTACGGCTGCTTTTATGATTTGTTTTCTTCAGTGGATCTCCACTTTATTGAGAATAAAACCTGTTATATTAGAGTCCAAATATAGTGGCTACATTGTCTTTAATGCTAAGAAAAATTGTCATAAAACTTTTTACTGATCTTTTCCATTTGGGGTTTTGCTTCACTCTCATCCTTAAATGCCATTTGGGTAACTTTGCCCTGTTGGGTCTCTTGCAAACTTTCTCTATATTTGTTTTTTCTTTCACTACTTCTGAGTGGTTTTATGATACTGCCCATAATCTCTTGTCACGTTTCTCCATAAGATTTCACTGGTAGGTTCATATTGTAGAAATGTATTGTCCCTGGGCACCATATTTCTCTGCTTGGCTAAGAGACCAAGTGTTTGTTGACTAACACACTTTTTAAGGCTCTTTTATTCTTTTCTTTATGGTAATTGAGTTACATTGGTAAATCTTCAGTACAAAATTATTATAATTGGTATTCATTTCTACCTATCTGTGTTTTGGTTCTCCCCAGACCTCCCTTAAAGATTCCTTCACATCTTTTTGCTTACAGAAAAATATTGTTATGTGCAATCAAATGTGTGTCACTCTGTGTCACATGGGTCACTGCTATATTTTGAAGTCTAAGGGAGTGAAATATTAAGCACATTCTCAACTAGGAGGAAATGATCCAGAAGGGGAATTGTGTAGAAAGACATTAAAGAAAGATATGAAAGGATGATGATGACAAGCATGAGAGACCAAAAGTGATATAAAAAGAGATCCTTAAAAAGGAGTTCCTGGAAAAGCTTAATTGATTGAGCTCTGATATTACCAAGAGTAGTTGCTTTGCTACAAAACGAACCTAGCTATTTCACTGCTTCATGAAATTGTGATTTCATCAGTGATACTGGTTATAGATCTATTAGGTCTGATGCCTTTTGAGTTTTTCAAAATAAATATAATAAAACTCTAACTACTCTATGTAAAGTTAATCAATCTCAGGTAGTTTCAAACAAAGGCTAGAAAGGCCACTTCCATCAGCTCTGTACGTTTTCCTGAAAACACACAGAAAGTTACTGTTTATTAAAAGCATTTCAGTCAGTCATTCCTTTCAATTAGCAGCCCTCTAAAGATCTGATATCCTTCTGATATTCCCTTAAGAACCATTTCAGTTCCAATCTGCATTTAATATTGAATTTGTACCAGAAAAAAATTCATTAGGTATGAACAGTGCAAGATTTCCTTTATATTTCCATTACCTTTATTCAACCCAAACCACTGTAGCCTCTGGCCATATCAAACAATGTTGGCCTCTTCCCAATTAAATGAATTGTTTGATGGAGGAAAAGAAGAAAAGGCAATGTACTCACTATGTATTAGCTACAATATGGGCCTCCATCAACCTCATGCAGATTTTTTAAACTACCCAGCTGTATTTCTTACTAAGCCCAAATGTCTAGCTTAACAATGTAATTTGGTTTGGAAGCTAACAACAGCTGTGGGGTAGGGAAATGAACTTTGGATTCCAGTCAGAAAAGGCTGTGACTGCTATTTACTGACTGTGAGATCTTGGGCAAGCCTTTTCACCTTTCCAAGTCTCCAATTCATCATCTATAAAATGATATCGTTTTCTCTGTTTCACAGCTTTGTTGCTAGATAGAAGAACATAAAACATGTAAATGCTAGCTATTATTATTGGTCTGAGAAGTAAGATATAGCATCTTTGGGAGAAAATATACAGAATCGAAAATTCAAATGGACAATCTATAAAACTGAACTTCAAATTTAAGGAAGTAGGATTTCTTTCACATAAGTATATGACATCCCCTGGTGTCATAGGCTACAACTTACCCCATATTTCACTATCCTGTTTTATGAGTCTGATTGATGAAAACAAGTCACCTAATGGCCTACTCTCTACTCCTGAGACTGTCTGGGTTTTGCTGGGATGCTCTTTGTACTGCAAACATATATGCCATCATATTTCTCAGGATGAGCCTTTCTAAAATCAAACCTAGATAGACACATGGACTATCTAAAGACCAGGGAGGTCTTAAGCTTTTTTGTTTCATGGACTTTTTAATCTTCCTGGTTAAGCCTATGGACCCTTTCTGAGAATAATGTGCTTAAATTCACAAAATAAAATACAAAGAATCACAAAGGCAACCAGTGACAGAACTCCTGCTTTTATTCCTGCCTCAGAGCCCTTCCAGCTAGGTAGGGTAGCTCCCAAAGGGCAGCTAGGTGGCATAATGTGAATCACTGGTCCTGGTGTTAGAACATTGTTGTTTAGTTGTTTCACTCATGTCTGAGTCTTCATAACCCCACTTGGGATGTTCTTGGCAAAGATGCTGGAGTGGTTTGCCATTTCATTTTCCAGTTCCTTTTCTAGCTGAGGAAACTGAGGCAAAAAAGGTTAAATGACTTGCCCATAGGCACACAACTAGTAAGTATCTGAAGCTGGTTTTGAACTCATGAAGATGTCTTCCTGATGCCAGGCCAAATACTCTATCCACTGTACCACCTAACTACCCTGGACTCAGAAAGACCAGAGTTCAAAATTTTCAGACGCTTAGCAGCTATGTGACCCTGGGCAAGTCACTCAACCCATGCCTGAATAAAACTGGATAAAGAAATGGTAAACCACTCCGGTATCTTTGCTAAGAAAACCTCATGGACAATTGGTCCATGGGGTCATCACATTTGGAAATGATTGGACAACAAGAAGTTCCTCCCAAAGCCTGAGTTCTGCTGAAACATCTTTTGAGAATTTTTCACCTCTACCCCATGATGAAGACTCCAGGGGGCAATTTCATGGTGCCAGCCTGGTAAAAGTTCATTTCTGTTCAATTCACAAGCACTTATTGAACAAAATACTCTTCTTTGCTAGGCACTAAAAGGCAGGGATGTACTACAAAGATTTATAAAAGACCCAAGAAGAATAAGAGCTAGTAAGCAACCCTCATCAGTTTACAAACTAGCAGAAATTACTTCTCAGATATGTCTTCATTTCCTAACTTAGAGTGAAAGAGGGGCATGGTAAAGATATGGAAATTTTAGGGGCAAAGGAATCAGAAACAAGTCCCAGTTCCAATGCCATGGTTTTGCTTCTTCCTAGTCTAAGAATAATAGATATCACTAATGAAGGCAGGAGAAAGAAATGCCTCAGAGCATAAATTGAGGAAGATCCCTCTTCTCTTTTGTCTGCACAAACTAATTTGATGGTTATCAGTAAATAAAAAAAGAAAAGAAAAAAAGACTGGGGAAAGTCTGAATTCATGCAAAGTACCAATGTTTGTCTCCATAAAACCAATAACAGGTTTTACTGACCATTTTAAAACTGCATTAAGGCAGTTGTTTTGGTTTAATGAAAACACATCATAGGAATAATAAAATAGTTGATATTTATGTGGTAACTAATGGTTTGCAAAAACATTTTACGTATGGTATCTCATCAATGCTCCCAACTACCATGTGAAATAATATGGTCCCTTTTTCACATATAAGGAAAACTGAGGCTCAGAGAGCTTGAGAGACTTGTCTATGATTACACAGCTAGTTGGAGGAAGTCCTAATTCTCCATTTTATGCTATTTCCACTGTCACAAACATACACGATCACATGTAAAAATAATAGTATCATAATAAGAACTGATTTATGTAGTTAGTCTGGAAAAAATCTCTAGATGCCATTCATTACATTCTTCTTTAGTACATTCTGTTCAAACCACACCCAGTCACTCAATAGATGAGAATTTTTGCTATTATTATACATCTTCAGAGACAAATCTTCAGCTGCTCTTTGTTATATCTTGTACCCCACTGGTTATCAAAATAATACAGAAGTACCTTTTCTTTTTCTCATAATATTGGTCTAACAATTTTTTTAGGAATGGCTCTCTTTTAGATATCAGTTAAGTATTGGGCTGAAAAGGGATCATGAAATGGTTTTATGGAATAAAATTCTCTCAACTCTGCTCAGAAAAATAATCCTTTGACTCAAAAGCAAATGTTACCCATGCAAATTTGTATATCCACATAGCCCAAAGCTTCACATTTGCTGCTAAAACAACTTGAAGATGTGTCCCTGAACTCGAATTCTTTAGAATTTAACAGGAGATAAGGCATATATCAATAGGTTAACATTTCTTATTGTAGAGAAAACCTAAGAAAAACAAACTGCTGAGAAAAAGGGCAAAATATAGCAGTAGGATAAAAGCAGGTCAAATTGCTACTAAGAAGGGGATTCCACCCAATCAAAATGGTCTCAACAGAAATTAATAATTCCTTCTGGAAGAGTTCCACAGATCATCCTGCACCTCTTCCCCATTATGTCCCCTGATCATGGTCATGGATCGTGAAATCTCATAGTTTGTTCTCTATTTCCAAGGCAAGCCAGCCATGCTTGCTGTTTACAGAAGTAATTTTATTCTGTACCCAATCTTCTGCCCATGTTGCCTAATGCATCATAGACTGTTAGAAATAGGAGTTCAAAGACCAACTAGTCCAATCTGTATCAGAAAAAAATAAATTCCTGTCTGTCTAATTTATTCAGTCAATAGTATCCAGTTTTTATTTGAGCACTTCTAGAGAGGGAAAACTCCCTGGAAAGCCCATTATCAACTTTCTTTTTTTTTTTTTGGTGGGGTGGAATAAGGATCTACAACTGTAATTCCATTGGTGGAATAGTCCTATGAGGAAACTCCTTTTGTTGATACAAATCAACACCTATTTTGCATTTTACTGTGGCTTAGAGCAAGGGTTCTTAAACTGAAGTCTGTGAACTTTCCCCCTAACATATGAATAACTATATTTCAATATAATTAGCTTCCTTTATAAAACCATGTACTGTGTTTTATGCACTTAAAAGCATTATTCTGAGAAGGGGTTTACTGGCTTCACCAAGCTGCCCAAGGTATTCATGACCCACCAAAAGGTACTAACTCTTGCCTTAGATAGTTGCCTGGGGCAATAAAAGTTTAGATGATATTCCCAATATGTGCCAGAGGAAGAATTGGATAATGGAAGGTCTTCCCAACCCCCACATTATCTCTTCCATCCACTATGCTAAGCTGCTTCTCCATTACACTTTTAGATAGGTCCAATTGTTTGACCTTTTCCCCTTACAAATCTGCCTCTCAGCAAATTCTACTCATATTTCCTAATTTTGTCCTCTGGGGCCAAATGGAAAAAAAAATCTAATCCTCTTCCATAGCATAGCCTTTCAAATACTTGAAGACAACTAACATAATCTCTGCTACATCCTTCTACTCCCATCTTTTTTTTTGGGGGGGGGGGTTTGGGAGGGGTAAAAGTTAAACAACCTTAGTTCCTTCAATCATTACCTATATGCCATTGTAGAAATAGATCATGTTACCACTGCTTTTTATTTATTTTAAAATATTTTTTTCAATTACATATAAAGATAATTTTAACACTCATTTTAAATAAAATTTTGAGTTCAAAATTTTCTCCTTTTTCTTTGCTCCCCCCTCCCTAAGAGAGTAAGCAATTTGATATAGGTTATATATGTGCAACCATGTAAAACCCATTTCCATATTCAACATGCTGCCTCACCCCTTTTTAAAGGCTATTAAGACAAGTTTTACCTCCTTCAGTATCCTTGTCTGAAGCCTTTTAATTAATCTGAATGAGAACCCTGCCCAATCTTTCCATAGCTATAAGTTCTGATATAATACTCTCTCCTAAATCCAAAGACCAAACCAATTTCTTTGAGGAAGCTGGGAGAAAAGTTCAGGGAGAAACTCTGTTTTCCTTTTTAATATGCTATACACCTCCTGACATAGAGGTGATGGGCTAAATATGCAAAATAAGACATATTTTTGGACAGAGCCAATATGAAAATCTGTTTTGCTTGACTATGCATGTTAATTGTGTTTTCTTTTTCATCTTTCTCTCCTGGGGTGTGGGGATGTGGGAGGGAAAGAAAAGAAATCCCTATTAATTGAAAAATTAATTTAATTAAAATAGAATTAGAACAGTGACCAGACAATGTAAATGGAACCTTGACTGATACATTTAAGAGCACTACCCTTCTTTCTCCATGTCTTGCTCAGATTAAGGTGATAATCAGAAGAAGAAAAAAGAAGTCTTTGATTCTCTAGTTGATTAAATTATCTTTTAACTTCACCTTTCAGCAGATGGAAAGGATAATTCTTAGACCTCCATTGTAGAGAGGTCTCATGCCCATGGGGCTGGGCTTCTTCTTCATATTAGAGATGGGGAACTTGAGTAAAGTGGCTTACCCTTAGTCAGTATGGACTAAGTGGCAGGGGTAAGATTTCCATTGTCTCCCATTCTAGTGTTCTTTCTACTAGAGCATATTGCTGATATGTCCTGCACAGAACCTAACCACTTAAAGCTAGAATTGTTTTCTGAGACAGGGATTCATTCCTTCCCCTTCACTCCAGGTATCTTCCTAGTGGCATTTGGCACAATGATTGAATCACGTTTTACAGCCTTAATTGCTATTGGGTCTTCCAATTCAATCCATCTGCTAGGAGCTCAGAAAAATGGCAACCAAAGGCTGGAGTTTCCATTTGTAGTATGGGCTTCTGAAAATACATTATTCTTTGGTGATTAGTAATGTTACTGCAGCTGCTACTGCTCCATGTTTATTTAAAGAATGACAATATTTGGAGAGCTCTTCCAAATCCTATTTTACAATCATGCTTTATTCCTCATCAACTTCCATGGAGGTGGCTGGCAAGAATGGTTGTATTCATTATAGAGGCAGAAGAACGTAGGCAGCCGGTGTTTACATGATGAGGCCATGATTACTCAAAAACTCAGGAGAACTGAACAAAAAGCTTAATCTCCATGATTAATAGGCATTATCCTTCTTTGACCATACTATCAATCCTCCAGAGAGATGATACTCTCAAACCAACAGCTCTCAGCACCTAATGGAACAATATTATAGCTCAGAACTAAATGGAAGTCTTTCCTTATCAAGTTGGTAGAGGCAGTAGACAACAAACACTGTTGTTATATTGGTGAATAGCTTTGTGTCACTGCTTCTACTCAAGAACAGTTTTCTTTCCTTCATGAAATAGCATGGTGGGAATCAAATTGGTTCTCATTCCAATCTGTTTTCATGCTTGGGCACTTGATCAGATTTATTAAGCAGACACCCCCATCTAGTGGCATCAACAGCACCCTGCTCTCAGAGTCTTGGACCTCTTCTGTCTAAATAACATGTCCTTGTGATGTATCATGTGGACACTTTTCTCTTGGAGCCTGAATTTCAGTGAAGGCCCAGGCCCATGGGTTTCTAATCACATCTCAAACTCCCTCTAGATATGAAGGCCTGGTCAATGAATCCTATTCTCCTCACTTCATCTCTTACTCTAATAACATCTTCAAAGTGGATTGAACAAAAAGTGAATACAAATCAATGTTATCACATCTTTCATATTACTGTTTATCCTGCTCAAAAAAATATTCCTTCTACTCACAGTTGTAACATCTTACAAAGCTCACTATGTATATAGCAATTTTATTCTGGAGTGAATTAAGGAATCTATCAAAGCATTAACAGGATTGGAAATTCATAATCATTACACTTTTTATTTCCATGTTTTTTTCCTACCAAGGGAATTAGAGGAACTTTACATAACACATGGGATTAAAACAGCAATTAAAATCCTATAAACCCATAGAAAAGAAGACAAAATAATGTAACTAAACAATTGGGTTATGAAAAATTCGTTAAAAGAAACAAATTCTTTGCTTTACTTAAAGAGACTAAACAGCAGCATCCCAAGGGAAGTAAGAAAGACTTTAAAGCAGCAAGGCGCTACATTTTTTTGGGTGGGGCAATGAGAGTTAAGTGACTTGCCCAAGGTCACACAGCTAGTAAGTGTCAAGTGTCTGAGGCCGGATTTGAACTCAGGACCTCCTGAATCCGTGACTGGTGCTTTATCCACTGTGCCACCTAACTGCCCCCCAAGACTCTACCTTTAATGGAAGTGCATTCCCTTTGTGCTTCTCTGGGTACCAACTTTCTACTTTCAAAGGAGAGGTGTCATGAGGAATCTTGAAAGATCCATTAGCCATTCGAAATGGCATATGAGAAGCAGTGTAGTATAATGGCTAGTCCTATGGACTTGACATAGGGAAGATGTAGATTTGGATGCCACCTCACACCTTTATTATCAGAGTGATCTTGGGCAAATCACTTAGAATTTCTAAGCCTCTGTTTCCTCATCTGTAAAATATCACCTCTCTCACAAGGTTTTTGGGAAATTCATATGAGAAAATTCAAATCTTAAAGTACTTTATAAGTATGAATTATTACTTTCAATGAGCAGTAAAATTTAAGAACTGACCTCAAATCACCAGATGATACTGCCTTTCCTTTCTAAAAAAATTACATGATAATGATAATTGTTATCATTATTAAGGGAAGATGTTTAAGGAAAAGAAAAAAAAAACATTCTCCCCTAAAGAACTATTTACTTTTTTCATATTTCTTGAGGAAATAATGACTATGAAGAATTCAGAAAGAAATAATACTTAGGAAGATTTGCATGAATTGATACAAGCAGGTGAGAGACAGCAAATGATTTATATAATTGTGTAGATAGTGCTTTAAGGTTTGCAAAATTATATATATATATGTACATGCATTTATGTGTGAACACACACACATACACACACACATACACTTACCACTATAATGAAAAAGAAAACAACAATAGAAATTAGAATTAAGATCAATTTATGTTCAGTATTGACTCCCAAGACTGGATAAGAAACCTACCTCTTTCCTCTTGTCAAAGAGGCAGTAGATTATAGATGTGGAATGAGGCATAAACTGTTGGAAATTGTCAATGTTTCTGTTTGGTCTGCTTAACTCTCCTTTTAATAGGATAGGGGTCAATTGTGTGTAAGGTGGGGGAGGTATTGGAAAATGTCAATGTAGTTAAAAAATCATTAATACAACATTAAAGATATTCCATAAAGGTATCATCTTTGACAGACACTGAGCCTCCAACTCATTTCGTTTATTAAATGTGGCAAATGGACAACATAGTAGACTAGTCTTAATGGGTCTTTAATGGAATCCACAAATTTCTGTGTGTTGGTTAGGATCATGAAGACTGTGCAGATAAAGTTCAGCAGGTTTCATCTGAAGCCAAAAAACATATTAATTACCTTCATTCTCGTCCACTGTCTTAAAAAAGTATTTTAGTACTCTGTACCAACAGACTTATTCCAAGGCACTGACCTCTTCACAGAAACAGACCACTGAATGTTTCCTTTCTTTGCTCAAAAAAGATCTGCACATAAGCACAAGCTCAATTACCCCCACCCCTGTGCAGAACCCACCCCCCTCCTGCAATACTGGCTCTTTGAAACCTCAGTAGAGGATTAGGAGTGGTTCCATTTGCAACCAGAATCACAAGAGGCTAAGGGCTGAAAGGTTTTTTTTTTTTTTTAATAATTATCCTCATTTGACCATGAAATTGAGTTGTGCTAGAACAGCCTGTTTCAGAGAAAAATCTAAACCAGAATCTCCAGTTTCAGTCCTGTTGATGGTGGATTACTTAGGATTGCAAACTGAGAAAATGCCATGACGCTATTATCATAATTGGTTGTCCAATTCCTTCTTAAGCTTAATCAACCTACTACTATTTTTAAAAAAAGACACAGGGACATTTTTGGTTATTTTAGCCTCTGTGAAATTTCCCCCTTACTTCAGAGAGTATATATACATATACACATAAAAAATATACACGTACATATACAATATATTAGTTTGTTCTTGCTGTTCAGTTCTTTTAGTCATATCTGACTCTTGGTGACCCCATTTGGGGTTTTCTTGGCAGAGGTACTGGAGTGGATTGAAATTTCCTTTTTAAGATCATTTTACATATGAGGAAACTGAGGCAGACACATTAAGTGACTTGCCCAAGGTGACACAGCTAGTACATATCTGAAGCCAGGTTTGAACTCAGGAAGATGTAGTCAGATCTTCCTGAATCCATACCTGGATTTCTATCTACTGCACCACCTAACTGCCCCATTTGTACCTATATAGCCAGCCTACCTACTTACCTGCCTGCCTGCCTACCTAATCTATCTATCTATCAATCATCTATCCATCCATTATCTATCTACCTATCTATCTATATCTCTTTCTCTATCTATCCATATGGATGGATAAAGAGAAAGATATAACTATATATACACATACATATAAAAACACAAAACACATATGACATATACAATATATGTGTATGGATATATATAATCTATATACATGCATATATGTGTGTATACATATACACAAACATACATACACACATATACATACATCAATGGAACCTGCCATAGTAGATTGCTGGGTTTGGAGTTAAGAAGATATAGGCTCAAATCTTGCCTCCTTGTGACTCTGGGAAGGGCACAGTGACCTCTATGTACCTCAGGCAACACCCTACTTCATCATGAACCATAATACTATGGAAGGAGTTTTCAGACTTGCATGTCCACCAACTCTCACAAAATCATATTTGACTTTCAGATTCATGTATGTGTATGTGTGTGTGTGTGTGTGTGTGTATGTGTGTGTGTGTGTGTGTGTGTGTGTGTATGATCATATAGCTATGGAAGGGACCATAAAAGCACTCTACTCTAACATAATCCCCTCATTTTTCAGATGAAGAAACAGGCCTAGAAAAGTTTAGTGATTAGTCACATATGTGGGTTTCCCAGTTTCCCAATTCTTTTATAAAAGGTTGTGTTTCCCTTAGGAGTCATCAAATAGTTATGGGATGTTCATCAAGTAGTAGTATAAAGTCCATTTGAAACCACCCCACAGCAAATCCAGAAAGTCCAGTTCTGATATTTGAATCTGTCCCAAATGCATAGGAACAAAATATTTAGAACATTTGATTCATGACAACTAATTTATGGGGTTGCCCCATGTACTGTAGATACCTACATAATCATTCCCTGTAAATGAGCTTCCTTGAAAAGAATGGAGCAGATCTTTTGTTCCAGGTATCTTATATCCATGGCTATTGAAACATTTTATACCGAGTACCCCTGATATTTGCTCTTTATAAACATTGATAAGACCTTGTCTAACATCACTTCAAATCAAAAGCTCATATTTCATAAGTCATAAATTTTAGTTTGCAAGTGTCATTGTTATAAAAATATTTATTACTATTTAAAAAAACTTAATTGCATGTGACACTGTGCTATCCTGAAATTAAGAAAGTTCCATAGATTCAGTCCTACCCTTAATAACTCAGATCAGAAGACACACAGACACATGAAAACTGTTTGGCTTAAAAAGACAAAACCTTAAAGCCAGAACAACTCCACTGCTCCATGTTTGACCTGAAAAAAAAGTCACTTAGCTCTCTGTGCCTTACTTTCACCTCTTCTGCCTTCTTTTAGAGATATTATGAAATAATTATGAATAACCTTACAGGTATGTACTTGTCTCTCTGTGTATCTTTATGTGCTCTCTTCTTGAGGGCAGAAATCTTTTTATGTAGCATATACATATGGGGTCCAGGGCAGCAAGGTAGCACAGTGGATAGAACACTGGGCCTGGAGTCAGGAAGACCCGAGTTCCAATTTGGCCTCACAAATGTTTTTATTTTTATTTTTTTCATGGGACATTGAGGGTTAAGTTACTTACCCAGAATCACACAGCTAGTAAGCGTCAAGTGTCTGAGGCCGGATTTGTACTCAGGTCTTCATGAATTCAGGGCCAGTACTTTATCCATTGAGCCACCTAGCTGCCCCTGGCCTCACAAATGTTAAGCTTCTCTCCCCTTTCCAAGAAGTTCAATATTTCTTTAGGATCCTATACCGTTAGTCAAAACTGATAACATCTACTTATCATTAGGACTCTTCTTGGAATGGAAACAGGAATGGGGTGGTTAAAGGATCAGCATCCAGCATTCTGGGAAGTTTCATTTTCAACCCAGACATCCAGTCTTACAGAAGTACCTTAAGGACTTGGCCCACACTGGAAAGGAAATGTACTTAATGCTTCCAGATGGACAATATTCCACCAAATCCTTTTCTGGCTTCCTCTCCTATGATTCTAGTGAGTTCCATCCTCTCACCCCTCCCTCCCCCAGAAACTCAAATCAGCAAATCTTATGCTACTACCTTAAAGTTTTAGGTTTTTTCAGATGAGATTTTTGGGGTTGCTAGATACAGTGCCCTTTTCACTAGAATTGAAATTTTGAATAATTAATATTATATATAAGGGAAAAATCTGAGTCTTTTGCTCCTTCACATTATAGCTGAGTGGCTTGCTGCACTTCCATCTATGAGTATCATATGAGAAATTCCCTAGAGGCTATCACTGTCCAGGAACTCTTCTTTCCTTAGTAGGGTAGATTTTAAGATCTTTCCCCTCCTCCATATTTCCTAGAAAATCCCTCTTTTGGGGAGGCAGCTAGGTGATGCAGTGGATAGAGCACCAACCCTGGATTCAGGAGGACTTGAGTTCAAATCCTGCCTCAGACCCTTGACACTTACTAGCTGTGTGACCCTGGGCAAGTCACTTAACCCCATTTGCCCCGCAAAAAAACCCAAAACAAACAAACAAAAACAACCCCAAACAAACAAACAAAAAAGAAAATCCCTCTTTTTTCTCGAGAAGGCTGTACATCAGAATGTGGGGTCTATGAACTCTTTTCATGTCCTGTGAGTAAGAGTATTTGTACCTCCAATATGCCATTGTCCCAAGGCAGTCATTAGCAACACCTGGGGAATGGTGGGAGAACACCCTGGGAATCAGTCACATTGCTCTCCAGAGGTCTCAAAGAAAGGAGAATAGGGCAAAAATGACCCAAGTCTGGGAAGAATAATACTTTTATGGATTTACTCAAATGGGTCACTCTGATCCACTGCAAATAATCAGAGGCAACTGAATTTTCCCTAGTTACTGAGATTCAAATACTCATTTTCATTAGTAAACAAAAGGGTCAAATTGTACCGGTGGAGATGGCTGAATCCCCCTAGACTTCCCTGCCTTGTAAGCTTACTAAGTTGATGGGAAACTCCCCTAATCAATTCCAGTACCCTTGCTTAAAAAGAAGGTCCTTTGTGTAAAGTCAATTCAAAACAAAACTCATAACCATATCCCATGGCAGTCTCATATTAAATCATGACAAGTTTTACTGCCTGCCTTAGTAGGTTGAAAGTACATCTGTGTATCTCGTCTAGTTGTCCAGTCAAGCTAAGGGTAAATAGGGCAAAACTTAGGCAAGTTTTATGATACTTTTTAAGATTTAACACTTTCCCTCTTTCCTTTATTTCTCAAACTCTGTTCTCCCCTCTTCTGTGTCCACCAAAAGATACATACAATCTGATTATGACCATGATCAGATAGCTCCTGATCTTGTAAGTGGGAAGATATCTAGTATCTATGGAACCGCACAGTGTACTTAGCTGGCTGTAAAGACAAAATTGATATCCCTTTAAGGGCAAATTGGAGGGAGGATGGCTCAGAGAAGGGGCAGTTTATCTCTATAGCCCTAGGAATGTTCTCTATGACTGCTGGAGGGAGAGTGAGGTTGAGGATATTTGAAGGCTGGTGTGTCTTAGCACAAGTCTTTTGGAAAATTTCCTTTCTCCAGGTCTTAACCTTAAACATAGATCATCTTCCTTCTTTGCTGGTGGACAAGTAGAGCTGCTAGCCTTATTCTTTTTTTTTTTCTAATAAACATTTTTATTTACTCTTTTGAGTTCCAAATTTTATCCCTCCTTCCTTCCCTCCCCTGCCCCCTCCTTGAGGCAGTAAGCAATAAGATATGGGCTATACATATGCAATTATGTAAAGCATGACCGTATTAGTCATTTTGCACAAGAAAACTTGAATTAAAGAAAAAAATGAAAGAAAATGAAAAATAGCATGCTGCAGTCTGTGTTCAATCAATATCAATTCTTTCTTTGGGGGTAGATAATACCCTTCATTATTACTTATTTGGGATTGTCTTGGATCATTGTGTTGTAGAAAATAGTTAAGTCATTCACAGTTCTTCATCAAACAATATTACTGTCACTGTACACAACATTCTTCTGGTTCTGCTCACTTCACTATACATCAGTTTATACAAGTCTTTCCAGGCCTTTCTGAAATCATTCTGCTTGCCATTTCTTATAGCACGATAACATCCCATCACCATCATATACCACAGCTTTTTTAGCCATTCCCCAATTCATGGGCATTCCTTTGATTTCCAATTCTTAGGCACCACAAAAAGATTCTGGCCTTATTCTTAACCAACCCCCAGTCCACCTCAACATTACCAGATAAATGATTTCTAGATTTGGTGGACACTTTTGGCATTATTTTATTTAACATTTAGTGATTCTTTGATATCAGTGCCCACCAGGTACCTTACCATAGAATCACAGTTTCAGAATTGGGGCTGCCATGATAAGATACATTCTTATGTCTCCTATCCACATTTTTCTTCTGGTTGCAAACTTTTTGATGAAAATGTACAGCTGGACTATTATTTTCTTTTTTGTTAATAGAAATATGAATGTGTTATAGAATAAGATTTATATTGATAATTCCAACCGACTCCCTAATTACCCACATGAATCAAAGAATCATAGTTTTAAAGAGGAAAGGAATGTCAGAGATCATTTAGCTCTATCTCTTCAATATAAACATGAGTAAATTGAATTCCAGAGATATAGCGATATTTTGAAGTTACAGAACTGGTTAGTTATAGTGCAGGGTCCAGAATCCCTGTCTCCTGCCCCAGTATAACCCTCATCCTCTTATACTATAACCCTTTCATTAGAAAGTATACTTCATTTTTCTTGCAGTTAATTTTAATTTTCTTGGCCCATCAGAGCAGATGTCATACATCAGAAAATTGCTGAGTGAGTACTGGGACTCCTTCCCACTTTCCTCATCATATGGACTGCTGTGAACACAACTAAAAAGGGGCAACCCCTTTCTCTGTGTTCCTCCTGTCTTCTCATCTCAATGGGAGCTTTACTGTGGCCTTTTTACTTATGCACATAAGCTTCATTACCCTTCATTAACTCTAAATTTTCATTGAAATAGGATCTTAGTGATAGGCTTCTCTGTGGTATCTGTACATTGCCTGCTCCTAAAGAAAAAAAAAAAGGAAGACATGGTCATGGCAAATTTGTTAAGTAGGAAATAACAGAAAGCCCTCATCAATGGACATGGTTTGTTTTGTGATTTAAAAAATGATCATAGAAATGCTGTTGAAATGAGTATGGAGACATGCATAGGTACTTATGTGGAGTACTAAATAATGAAAGTGGAATAAATTATTAACTAAAACAACTTTACACATAAAGCAAATAACTATGATTAATTTGGCTGCTTTTATAAACTCTACAGCAACAGAGGGATGTTAGTTATTTCATTAAGAAGACTCTTGAGGGGGCAGCTAGGTGGCACAGTGGATAAAGCACCAGCCCTGGATTCAGGAGGACCTGAGTTCGAATCCGGCCTCAGATACTTGACACCTACTAGCTGTGACCCCCGGCAAGTCACTTAACCCTCATTGCCCGAAAAAAAAAAAAAAAGACTGTTGAGTAACTACAGGAAGTAGAACATTATGCCAGATAATAGAAAGAAGTAATACAACAGATAAATCACACTTAATGCTGGTAACTAGTTCTGTGAAAACATAATGTTAGATAAAAATCGCTAGGTCACACAGTGGATAGAAAACTGGGCCTGGAGTCAGGAAGACTCGAGTTCAAATTCAACATCAGACTATGTGTAGTTGTGTCTCCCTGGGCAAGTCACTTAACCTCTATCCTCAGTTTCCTCAAGTATAAAATGAGGATAATAATAGCACCTCCCTCCCAGGGTTATTGAGTGGATCAAATGAGATATTTATAAAACATAGCACAGTGCCACGCAAATGGTAAGTGCTTAATAAATGATTGTTTCCTTCCTTCTAAAGGAACAATGTCAAAAACAGGTGAGGAGGGCAGCTACGTGGCGCAGTGGATAAAGCACTGGCCCTGGATTCAGGAGGATCTGAGTTTAAATCCGACCTCAGACACTTGCTACTTACTAGCTGTGTGACCCTGGGAAAGTCTCTTAACCCTCATTGCCCCACAAATCAAATCAAAACAAAACAAAAACAAAAACAGGTAAGAAACCAAACAATGTTACAAATTAGCAACTCAGTTTGTGTTATAATTAAAAATGTTACTGAAAGTCAACAATCATAGGGGCCTTTTGGCTGGGGAAGAGTATACTTCTGTTTGTATGTAACTTTCATGTTACTTCATGTTTTATTCACATTACTTCATTTTACTTTTATAACAAAGCTAGAAAGTAGATAATGCGAGAATTAACATTCCTATCTTACAGAGTAAGAAGCTGAGGGTCAAAGGGGTTAACTTGCACATGGTCACAGAACTAGTAAGTTGTGGGACTGGGACACAAACCGAGGTCATAGAATTATCGATTTAGAGTGGGAAGGGATCTCAAAGACATTCTAATACATTCAAAACCCAGGGAGGTTGACTTGCCCAGGGTCACAAAGATAGTAAATGTCAGAGGCTGGATTTGAACCCAGGTTCTCAGATTCCAATATTCTTTCCATTGTACAATCTTCTGATTGGGTTCTGGCCCAGGATTTAACACACTGTACCATAGTGAGGGTTAAAAAAATGTATTTCCTTTCTCTTGATGAGTTTTTAAGTTCTGTGAGATCAAAGCCTAATGAATTCAACAATTAGAGGAAATTTTTTTCTAATTAAAAAAACTTCTAAATAACAAAATTGAATGGATAAGAGTTGAAGAGATACAAAATAATCAGCGATCAATATGGAAATTTGTTCACCTAAAAGGTTTCCTAGGCTAGATACATTTTAAATCAATTCTTTTTTATAAGATGGATAGATAGACTGGGAAGGGAATAGTATGAAGGACAGTTCTGCAAAGGGAGGGAATTTTATATCCAGAGATAGTGAAGAAGAATGAAAACATTGGGTACAGAATAGCAGGGCCATGGTGAATGAGGTTGAAGAAGTAAATTGGTGGGATGGTTGCTAGTAGATGATGTTGATGAAACTTTTGTTTGAGTAGTGTAGAAGGCTGGTCAATCTTGTTAGCAGACCAAATCAATCTATTTAGGTGAACTGTACTCACAAGAACATGGCTATAGCAGTATGGATGCTTTCTGAGTGTTCACCAATAGGAAGATGCCTGTGACTGCCCAATCTTATATGAGAAGCTTCAGGGGAGTAAATGTTGGTGAGACTTTCTTAGATTAAAAAGTAGCATGAGTCAGCACAAATATGCCAGTCAGTTCACATCACCAGGGAATAGCCCAATACGGATCAAACATAGGTAAACATCAAGTCTTGACCAAATCACAATGAAAGACTCCAGTACTATAAAACCTGAGTTGTATAAACTCACGAGGATGTATCCTCCTCTTGAGGTTTAAAAAAACCCAACTCATAGACAATTCAAGTCCATAAATCAATGACAACATGTTATAAACAAAATGTGTTGGCTTCCTTGCCTATAGAGGCTAAGTCCTTTGAATTGTTGCACTAGAGAGGTAGCTGGGTTCTGGATTAGAAAGAGGCATGATGAAAATTATCAGAGGATAAGCAAAATTATAATTTGTAATAAATATAATATGATCAATTACATGATAACTTTATTATATATTTAAAAGGAATAGCAAGTTACACATAATAGATATGCAGTTTCACATGCAATCTTTTTTATTATACTCTGTTGTGGAAATGTTTGTTTTATCCCATGACTTAAAAATAAAATAAATGAAACATAAAAAAGAAATAGAGGATGTACAGGGGTGTGTTAGTAAGTGTTTAATAATAGTTTCTACGAAAAACAATGTGAACATGATAAACTTTTAAGTTTAATTTGAATTATTAACATTTTCTCCATCACTTCTTTGTCTAGACAATCAATAAAAAATAATGTCCTGATTTGTAGTATTTTCTTAATTTCAAAGGTACAAATGCCAACATTGAAAATTTAACAATCACCCCTCTCAAACCAATTTGGCTCCAACACACTTCTGAATAGGGATGTCCATGTTTGCTATAGATGAAGCATTGGTAAGACTTGGTGGTCAATGGGCCTGTGACCAGGGACGGTAAAAGAAAGAGGAGGTGAAAATGAAATTAAGTTTGCAAGTCAATAGGCCTAGGATGAAGGGAGTGGCATTTATAGAAATGGGAAATGGAATAAAACAGATAGTTAGCAGAGAGGGTTATGAGATCAATTATCAATATGTACAATTTCAGGTTTTGTTAGACATTCAGGCAAGAAGGACATGACAAATGGAGATATAAAACCAAGGAGAGGAGTAAATGTAGACTGTATGGATTTCCTGTAGGTTAAAGTAATGAGCAATGAGACATTAGCAAAAAATAGTTAAATATCATTGAAAAGGTATATCCCATCCTTCCATAGATAACATTGTTGAGCGGGTGGGGTTTGAAGTTCTATAACTGGTAGCAATGGCAGTTGGAAATGACCAAGGAACATCTACTTTTATAAACAAAGCTGATGATCTCATCCATGGGAGAAACTTCCAGTATTGCCATATCTTGCAATCTTTCCAAGTTTTTGTAACAAACAAAATAATGTCTAACGGCCTACTAACATGTGTAGAGTTACAACTGCTTAGAAAGGAATACCTTTTTTCACCTTTGAGCTTTAGAAGAATTTGGTTTTTCAGTCTATCAAAATGTTCCACAATTTCCTAGGCTCATAGTCAGGTGATCTCTGCTATTCATATAGGTAAATTCCCACAGTGCAAAGCCCCTAATTAAAATTTTTAGGTGTTAGATTTCTTATGAAATGTCCTTAGAAACTGTTGGTGAAAATGACCTCTATTGCACACTTAGGGAGTGGCTACCTACTCTCTGAAGTATTTTGATATTGTCTTGGCCCTATCTGTATGGGAAAATTTGGCAAATGCAAAGAATACTTCGGAATTAATTTTCAAGGATCTTCCATCAGACAT